>NC_134278.1:98477913-99781538 GCF_949628215.1 Phalacrocorax aristotelis
CTTTACTGACCTTTCCCCAGCCAGGGCTGCAGTATGCTTCCCCCGTTTTCTCATCAAATCCATGCTTGAGGCAGCTTAAGAGTGTTTCAGAGCTGAATGAAATGCGTGCATCCCTTGCAGTCCTTAGCTAATATAGAAATGATTAAACGATACCTTGTATTTTCCTGGGACTTGGTGGATCTCACAAAGTCCTCAGCAGCTGTAAGTTCCCAGTGCTGAGTCAGTAGCTGCCATGAACCTTCCTGGGATTAAATCTCCCTGAGTGGATCTTCCTAATTTTAGATTTGCATATTAAACAAAGACCCCAAAGCAGGCTGCAGTAAAGGCAACCTGCAGAAAAAGCACTGAAACCTCCCTAATAGTCTGTAATCCTTGTATTTGTGGACTGGGTTTTCCTTGCCAAAATTCCCATAGCTTTAGCGCTATGACACTGTGCCCTGGACTGTGTACAGATATGTGTTAACTACATTTTCTGCAACATCCATCATGTGCTGCTGTGAGCTCTGTTGTTTTTGCCTACCAGTACAGATGTTCCCTGAGTTTATCAGGAAAGTACTTACTACTCTTTCACTGCTCTCTGCTTGCTTGTATCAACCCCCTCTTGTATTACATTCTCCCTTTAGTCTTTCATTAGTTGTACTGGGAAGACCACTTTGACAATCTGCAAGATTTGGATTTGCTTCCATTTTGTCATGTTTTTCCAGACTAAAATTCCTGCAAATCCATGGACAGGTTACTTGTGTGGAGAGGTAGGTCTAGGAAAGGTATTCCAGACATCCCTTGCCTCATGATGAAGCTATCTTTGTCAAAATGCAGTGGTCTGCAACACTTGTGTTCTACCCAAAACCCCTCCAGAAGGCATATATCTTAGCTGAAACTGTCTGAGCATGAGATCAGGTATCCCAACTCTCCATTCAGATCTTACATCTTCTCCTTTATTGAATTCAGCCTTATTGGGAGACAATGTACCTCTTCCCAATATTAACCTGCTTCTTTGCTCCAGAGCAGAGATCACTGAGAAATTGTGCTCTCTGCCTGTATGTGCTGTCACCGCTGGAGCCGATTGTGAGCTTAGGAGGAGTGGAAGTGCTAGTTGCAAACCATTTAACTCACTGCTGACAGTCTCCCATTTATCAAAGGTAGCTAAGAAGCAAGTCCACACCATATGGCCAGAACAGGTAGTAGCTGAAGGTGCCCTCAGATAACGCTTCTTTATCTATGCCCAAAGCTTTTCTGGGCTTCACTCCCTTCCCCAGTTTTCACTTTGATTGCTGTAATCTCACCTGTTTCACAGTTTGATGCCACATGTGGAGAACAGACAAATCACAGAGAATCAGCAGAGCTCTGGAAAACCTCAGGTGGCAAAGTTGGAAGTTTGAGTCACATAAATGGTTAGGCAAAATAGGTCAAAGAATCATAGAATCATAGAATATCTCATGTTGGAAGGGACCCATGAGAGTCATCAAATCTAACTGCTGAAAAGGGGAGGGAGAAGAGGATAAATGCATATAGTTATTTCATTTCACTATTGCTGTGTAAATTTTGTAATGCATGGTATTTTATAAATACTTCAGTAGGAAAGTTTATAGGGGGAAAAAAAAGTCATTTTTACAACCATTTTCCAGAACACTAAAGAGAGTATTTTCAGCAACAAGTAACAAAAGCACCAAGTATGGACGAATTAGTTAGTTAAGAAGTCTCTCTTCATGTCAAATAAAAAGTAAGTTGATATCTTTCTGAAAGGTGTCTTGACTGCCAGTAGTGCTTATTTCAGCTTATTTCAGCTGACAGTAATTACAATTTTGTAAACGTAACTTAATTCTGTCCAAATACTTGACAATTAGGGCCAGGTCATAAGGAATGCTGAAATTTTTCTGTGTTCCTATGGCAGACAATAAAATTAAAAGGCATTTATCTCCTTTCAAAAACTGAACATTGAACTCTCCCACATGCAAATTTTCTCAAATTTTTCTTTTCATCTTGAGGATGGGTCATCTAGCCAGTAACTCTACGGGCTTGAAGAGTACCAGCAACAAAGCAGTATAATTTAACAATAATAAGACTTAAAAAGTGTCTTATAATGAGGCTAATCCTAGAAGCATCTTACTCTGGTGGAAGCATGCTACACTCATCTCCTGTAACAATTTGGAGATCAAAAGTGGTAGCCTAGGTGCAACAGTGCATAATGAGTGATGGCTTTCATTCCAGAAACGCAGGGCTTGGGGCAATTCTTTGTTGTAGCTCTCTGGCCTTAGTGCAGGATGTCCAGTGCGAAGGCTGGCAGGGAGACATTCTGCCCCGGCTCATGCTTTCTGTGTTAGAAATGGATATCTGTCGGCCGAGTTATTTTCTCTTGTAGCAGTAGTGCTAAACACATCTCTTCACCAAAAATTTCTCTTGGACAGAAGCTTTCATTGCAAGAAAGAGGAGTCTTCCTGCAGTACCCACTCATCTAATTGGCTGTAGGAGTCAGAAATGCTCTGTATTTCTTCTCCTTTATTTTCCAGCCCCCTCCTGGGTGAGCTAATCCCATTCCAGGAGATCATTTTCATCCACTTTAAATACCTCTCGAGCAAAAGTTCTGCCCTGACATCCTACAGGGATCATGGTGTGAGGAAATCTCTTAAACTATTTCTCCTAAGCCTCCTCCCACAAGGCCCAGTTAGCTGTGCTCTGGATAGAGGGTGACTAAGTCTCACTTTATCCAACTGTAAAATTTAAACCAACACATTCCAGAAGTGCCAGGCTTAAGGAAAGGGAATTGAGGACTAAAAAAGGAGTTGGAAAACAACAACAACAAAAAAAAAATAAACAGGATTTGAACTGGAAGTCTTCCCTGCATGGATTTTCAATTCAGTTGTGCTGCAAGAGAAGCTACCGGGACAGAGCCCTGTAATTAAGATAAATTGTCGGGGCAAAAACAAAAAAAAAAGGTTTTCAGTAGTTTATGCCTGAATTAAAAAAATGCTACTTGCCTGGGCAGCAGTGATTCCAACGCTTCCTGTCTTTGAGGTTATGTAATCTGAAGATTCTTCTAAATAGATAATTTAAGTTTACGTTCCTGGAATGCATGTCCTTTTCTTAAAATGAGATATGTGAGATGCCATTGATAATAACTTAAGCCACAGTTAGTGTTTGACAGTTACTGTCCAGCACAGATCTCCATCCCTGGCAAAAACCAGATTAAATAGTAGTGAGGGTGGGTGGCTTCTTAGAAAAGTAAGGGAAAAGGAGTAATACAGAGCAAAGACACAGGATGAAGGAGTTATAATCTTTTTCATTTAGTTTTTTGGTGGATTGCTCCAAACAGAAATCCTTCAATGATACAGTTTTCTCTGCACATTGCCTAGGACTGCTTCTCAAAGCAAGAATGATCTTTGACAGCATCCTGTGGCACTGGTGAGATGGAAAGGAGCCAGCTGGAAGAATTTGTGCCTGCCTCTGAAGAAGCTCCTACTTTTTCACTTTGACTTTGTCTTTAGGATCTCCTAAATTCCTTTGGGCCAAGTTGAGAGTCAGGTACATCACTCCAGGGAAAATGGCACTGACATAAGAAACACGGAGCTCTGAAAAGACACACATGATATTTCAAACATTTTTGGTTTGGTTTCTTTGTTTCTTTGCTTGACTGCATTCACAGAATCACAGAATCACAGAATGGTAGGGGTTGGAAGGGACCTCTGGAGATCCTCTCGTCAAACCCCCCTGCTTGAGCAGGTACACCTACACCAGGGTGCAGAGGACCGCGTCCAGGCAGGTTTTGAATGTCTCCAGAGAAGGAGACTCCAAAAATTCTCTAGGCACCCTGTTCCACTGCTCTGTCACCCTCACCATAAAGAACAGTGAATGGCACACAGCTGTATCCAACCTGTTAGAAATGGCTCTCGTAACTGTGTTTTTCTGTACTGTAGCAGTTACATCATTGACTGTAACTCTCATGCAGCTAAAAGGTGGCAGGCAGACACAAGGCAGGCAACTGAGACAAATGCAGCTGTTGTGCAAATGAGTTATTTTCATCCAGTATGCACATTGTAGTGACTGCTTTCCCACAACTGCAATACACTAATCAGCAAACAGTACACCGAAGAGGCTGGTAGTTTAATTTTAGGACCAAAATCAAATGGATATATACAGCCCCAGGTCCCACCAGGGATGGTAACAAAATTGGGCTCCTTTGTTTATTTTTTTAGGTTTGCTTATGAATTTGGCATTTACTGAACTCTTCTTCTGAGAACAAACAGTTTTGCAATGTGCGTTCATGATTTTGTTTTTTAACAGGCTTTCTGTGTGATGTGGTAAAGAAAACAGACTGTTTCATACTTAAAAGGAAAAGGGTACTGATGTTCCCTACAGGTGTTGCCAAGACTGTTAATCTCTGAGATGCTTAGATGTTATTTTGAGGCAGTTTCTACCATACACAAAACATTATGAATTCACTGAGATTCAGAAAGAGATGCTTTTGAAGTTTTGCTAAGATATGGAGAACACAAGAGTTTTAGCAGGACTACATTTACCGTATCAACTGATAGTCAACTAAACAAAACCAATGCTGGCAAGACTTCACTGATTTTTCTGAATTGTGTGTATCAGTGAACTGACCTAGAATTTCCAGACACTCTACTTGTTTTGATGTCATACTTTAGTTGTAACTTCCACTATTTAAAAAGCAAAGTTGATGCATTAACCATAAAGAACAAAGAAAGAAGCATCCATGTGCTCTAGCAAACTACAAATTCTGAGATGCTTCTTGCCATAAAGAGTTTAAAGGCAAAGGAGGTGGGTGATACAGAAAACAGAAGATGCAAAATTATTCGAGTGTGTATTACATCATGATGGCTTGTGTAATTATGGAGATTAGTAGTGCTGCTGGCTGGGAATGACTGACAGCTCCCCCAGAAGACCATTACTATCTGCTCCTACATTTGCCAGATGTAACAAATGGCATACAAATCATCTGTTCAAGCTGTTTGTTCCAGTCCAACTCCTGTTGGTGGCATATCCTGAAAGCATCAAGCATCCCATGTGATAGAAACTAGTTTTTATGTTTTCTTTGGTTTTATTCTTCCTTGGTTTATGGGCATGAGTGGGGGAAGAGACATTTTAAACAGTAAAACCCTATCACAGAAGTAAGGTAAATCAGAGTTCAATGTACTGAGTTCGGTCCAGTTCCTTTGTGTCCATCCTCACTGCGATAGCCGCCTTCTCAAAAACTCATTCCCTCTACATCTCTCCTCACCCCCAGACCCCAACTTTATTCAGTGCTCGGTTTAATGTCAGTATTTTGTTCATACTCAGTGCTTGATTTTCAGATTAATAATTTCCTCTTGGTGTCCTCATAGTATTTATCGTAAATGTATCCAATGCTTTATAAGGAGTCAATATTCCTTCATAAAACTCCTGTGAAGTCATAGGAATAGAGTTGCCCTTCTATTAACAGTGGGTTAATTCAATGTCTGAGGAAGGTAGGAGAGCCATGCTGCAATCAAGGATTTTGCCATTTTGGATGTCCTGCCCAGCCTAAACACTACAGATAGACCATGGGGCAGTGATATCAGTGCTAGAGTTAGTTTAAAGAAGGCTCAAACTCTTAACTTTTGCACAACCAGTATCACCGGAAAGAGTGCTCACACATAAAACAATCAACAAAATACACCCAGCACACTCCTTTCCTTGTTGACATCCTTAACTAAAACAATTTAGACCACAGTCAAAGCAGTCACGAATTGCATCATGCTTACACAGCTGTAGTGATACCCTTTCCACTGCCAAGAAGCAAATTCAGAGCATGAATTTCCATCAGTGCAAAGCTTCCATGTGCTCCCATTTCATCTAGCGTAGGATTTATGCGAAGCCCTTGACCAGAACCAAATTTTTTGTTCTTGCACATAAAGAAAAAATAAAACAGCGAAACAGAGTTAGAGTCTTGAATTCCCTAGCTTCCTAAAAGCACCTTCTGGATAACTGCATCATGTCAGTGGTTGGAATACTGGCTTTCTGAGGCTGCCAAGAGGTTTTGGGAATTACCCCACAAGGACATGCTAGAGAAACTGGCAGAAAATCTGGTATTGAGGGGCATCCTCCACAAAGATTGAACTCCTGATGAATTAATGTCTTGCTTGATCTTTCAAGGTTTGATGCCGTGCTACTGGACTTCATCTTAAATATCTAAACAGAAATATTCTGCTACAGTTTATTCTTTCAAAAAAGACATTCCTGCCATAACATTTGTTTTAGATGAAGATGCTAACAAAGCCCCTTTGTAGCAATTAATATTGCAGTCATATAGATAAGAGCTGATGAATGTTCTTTGCTCTTTTGTATGAGGACACAAATCAGGGGTCAAGTCTCATAGAATTATAGAATCATAGAATCATTAAGGTTGGAAAAGACCTCTAGGATCATCAGGTCCAACCATCAACCTAACACTACCACGTCTCCTAAACTATGCCCTGAAGTGCCATGTCTATACATCTTTTAAATACCTCCAGGGATTGTGACTCCACCACCTCTCTGTGTGGCCTGTTCCAATTACTCAAGTAATTAATCATTAAAAATTGTTTTTATATGGTTTTATTAATCAAACAATATGGTAGTACAAGTGAAAGCAGGATCCAATGTTTTAGTGGCTTTACATATTATGAAGCAGTCTTGTAAAAAGTGAAGATTTTGTGATTGAATTATTTGAAGTGCAAAAATAAAATCAGGCTTTTAGGCTCCAGAGTTGGCACGTTTATGTCCTGTGGTAAAGGAATAAAGTCACCTTGCTCTTACCTACTGCTTTTAATAAAAGAGGAAATTCTAACTCCTTTTTCAAAAATCTTAAACTATAAGACTTCTGCTCTCCAAATCGGTATGTTCACTTAACATGCAGTGAGCTAGACTTGAAAGGTCACAAGGTAGCACTGAATCATTATCTATTTGAGAGAATTAAGGGATAAGGAAAAAAAATCAGGTCTATTTTTAGCTTGGAAATTTATGGCCGTGATACCATCTGGCCAAATTAAACTGATCTGATCAAAAAGCTGAAAGGCAAGGATATGTTTCTTTCATGCATCTTTAAAAACAGTCCAAGCCAAGATGTTGGAACCATAGGGAAGAAGTTAATCTTACCTTCAACTAAAAGATTTACTAAAGCCTGTGGCAAAGAATTTAAATGTTAACAGATCAATTTCTCTTGCAGAAATACAATTCTACCAATTCTCTTACATTTGTTATTAATTTACAGGCAAGGCTCCATAGAACAGGCAATTTAGGATGGGAGCAAAGCAATTTATCTTCGTGTAATAAGACCACATGAAACTATGCAGCCTAAGAAACTAAGAGTTTCTGTGTGGCTTTGGAGTTGTAAGATTAGGCCGCTTTAAGTAGCTAAAGATAGTCAAGTCACTGAGAATCTCCTATCCCGCTTCCCCCAACCTGTAGGGAAGAAACTGCTTCAGCGCCTCATAGAGAGTTATGTCAGTGTATAAGGCTGTATATCATGATGCATTTTTAAGGAAAAGCTAATTCAAAGAAGGTTTGAGCATGGTGAGAACTGGGGCCACTTTAATATATTGTAAAATAAGTGCTATAATCCAAATTTATTCCCTAGGACAGTTCTGTCCCCTGCACTTTTGCTCCCTCCCCTGGATAGACAGTTCCGTTACTTTAGTAGAAGTTAATTTTCCCAGGGAGCCATGGCCACAAAAGTACAGTACCTTCCAGAAAGTTGAAAGACTAGGGTCAACACGTGAAGGCAAATGCTGATCTCAACTCTACTCAGGGAGAGTAGCTCTACAGAGGGAATTTCTGTGGCTTGTTGACGGTGCTGACTTGGAGACCTGCGTTGTTAAGCAATAGCTGCTGCACTATCAACTAGACAGAGCTTTCTGAAAGCCTTACGAAAGATAATTTTTTCCCTTCATTGACGCAGACTGTGAACCCCCCCAGATTTGCTCACAAAACAGATTTTCAAATCAAATCTCACGTGAAGATATCTTGTTTCCCTAGCAGATGTCTCCGTGTTGGCCTGCGTCATGGAAACGTCACGCACTGGCAGCACCAGCATGGAAAGGTCACCAACCAATTTCCTGCATTCTTCACAGAAGCAGGGGAAGAGAGTCTTTAACGAGCATGGTAAAAAGTAGGATCTTTTGGTCAGGAAAATTAAATTTGCAATGCTGGTAATCTTAAAGCTGTGGGAGAACAAGATCCATGGCTGTCCATTTTGGACCAAAATTACGCAGTTTTTTTTGTTTGTTTTTCTGACATCCTTGCTATAATACCACGTTTAGTCTTTCAGTGATGAGCACTCCAGCAATCCCACACATTGATGATATTGTTTCTCTGACATCATAGCAATTTATCTTCTCTCTGGCTAATCTCATCAGGTTTGCCTTGTATTGGAAGAATTTTTGCTGACTAGATCCCCAGCAAACTGAATCCTGGTGGACAAGTTTTCCAAATCTATATTTCTTCATGTCATATACCAGACATAAATTATTCCCTTACCTGACAGACACTTCAACTGGCTTCTTTTTTTTGACATAATTTTCATACCCAGACAAACCTTCCCCAGTTAGCAGGTTTATTTTCACAGCACCACAGCATTACCAGTATTTTACCAGATTATTTGAAACTTTATGTCTTATAAGCACTTGGGCCTCTGAAAGGCGTTGGCTGCCCATCAGTTGTTATTTCTGTAACAGACAGGCAATGTTTTATGGCAGCTGCAAGGCATTATTAACTTCTTGTTCTCCATGCTTCTTGTTAACCTTTGGACTCCAGCGGCAGATGCTAACTGAACCTCTTTAGCCGCAGTGTGGTTATGAAGAAATTTTGTCCTGAGCATGAATCCCGTGCTTCTCCAGGGTTTATTGTGTTCAAAGCACAGGAAAAACAGAAACAAGGGGGCTAATATGCAAGTTTAGCTGAGCAATTCCTATTTCTCATTCCCGTTAGGGCCGATGTCATTCCGTCTCTGCATCTGAGAGACACCTATAGAGGTAGAGAAGTGTGGTGTGTATATTATTGTCTGGTGTGAACAGACACAAATGTTCTCTCCATTGTACCTTTGTGCTCATTACATTTTGTGCTTAACTGTTTCTGCATGGTCCTCAATACACAGTTGTAGAAATAATTTCTGAATACTCTGTTAAAGGAAGCTACAGTTAGGTTAAAAAAAAATTTGAATGAGTCACCATAGTTACAAACTGCTCTCTCTATGGGCAAATATATGTATAGAATGAAGATAAAGGCTTGCATGCAACACACTGGGTGCTCTTGTATCTCACACTTTTGCTATAGAAAAAGAAACTCATGATGGATAAATACATCTCTTTTTGTGGAACTGTGCCAACATGTCCATGTGACAATATCCTAACAAAAGAGAGAGTAGGAAGGCAACTTGAGAACAAGCTATATTGCTATAGCACAAGGGCATTTGTTAGGTTAGCAAGTGCAGCTTTCTTTCCAGATTATAATTATGGTAATAATCTGTGATGCGAATTTATATGGCACCATTTTAAATCAGTTTCAGATGGAAAATATTTAATTCCTGCTTGCATGGGTATCCAGAAGTCCTAAGAGTTTCTAGAGAACCTGAAGGCTATGGATTTCACAGAAAAAACAGGTGTAGCATACACCCAAAACAAGAAAAGTAGCTTTTCCCTTTTGGTGTAATTGGTCAATAATAAAGCAAGTTAAGCAACGTGATGGTAATAGAGTTTGAAAAAAAACTCTTTCAACGGTAACATTTTAAGTGAAATATTTCATCTTAGTGAGCCCTTTAATTTAGGTTCTTTGCACATCCTCCCCCTGCACTGATACAATAGAAAATTATTTTTACAAATAGAAACCTTAAAAGTACCACTTCTATAAGCAGAACAAGAGGGATGCCAATGTATTTTAAATACTGATTTAATGCTGGGAATCTGAAGGTCAGTGCTAAGTGGAAGCAATCTTGCTCAGAGAAAGAGTTTTTTTCCACCTCACATCTCTAGAAAATGAAACCTTACCCTGCTATTTATCCTTTCAACACTTCTTATCAGGTGTTGAACTGTACTCGGTACAGACCGGCTGCACCCACATCAGAGACACCGTCTGTTCAGAGCTGAGTTTTTCTCTCCATACGCAAGACCACTGCAACTGTGTTACAGCTTTATTAATCCTATAAGTTTAAGTAATTTCAACTCAGGATTCCTGAATTGCCTTTTTTCTTTATTGCAAATTCAACATTGTTTTTTCATCTACTGTTGCCATTGTCTTTCAGAGATAACCTGGGCAAGTGCTGCTCCAGTGCTTCCTCCTTCCCCATAACTTTCACTTGAGATGGGAGAAGCTGCTGCCCTAGTCATATCCCCCTCCATGCTTTCTATACACACACTCCTGTTCCCCATCTGCCTCCATACTCCACTTGCTTCCTTTGCACTACCCTCCTGTTGTATACTATATTTCTGCCGTGCCATATGTCCTCACACATCTTTCCAGTCTGGATTTTTGCAGTTCCTTTTTTTTTTTTTTGGCTCCTTGCAGCTCCGTGGCCATTCCGTTCGCTCAGCACCTCCCTGGTGCCTGTTGTTGTTGCCCACACACTCATGTGTCCCCTGTCTCCCTGTCACTCATCACCCTGAGCATTAATTGCACTCAAATCCAGCGGTGCAGTTGCAGCCTGCAGAGGCATATTCAGGCTGCTTCGGGCACCCATAGCCCTTCAGCTGTAGTGGCATGGGGCACAAGATTGTCTAGAACCAAAGTATCCTTCAGGGGTTCTCAAAGGCTTGCAGCTTACAGTAACCACCATGAGGCTGCCCATCGCCCTCTAGTTAAAGCAGCTCAGATGTATCTGCCTGCTCTACAATGCTGCATTTCAGTTCCCATCCAGACACAGAGGTACCACCTTTCCCTGGGGGTTGATAGGCTTTGCCCCCACGTGAGAGCGACGGCATCTCCAAATAGTACCTCATCTTACACTGGCTGCAACTATGAGGGTGAGGATGCCTCATGATTTCAGTGCCACAGTCAACAAGGAGAGGCAGTAGCTGCTTTGAACAAGAACAAAACAGCTGCCTGAAAAATGTGTACACCTCCCCTTATTGTTATTTTTAGCTTTCCAATAGGCCAGGAAGTAAAAGGGGATTGGATCTGGGAAAGAAGGAAGACAGTATTTCTAACAGAAAATTAGGTGGTCCCTCTTTTATAGCATGTGTTCATTTAACAAACAGGTTATATATAAATATATAAGGTGTTGATCTATCGTTCAAGTCAAATATCCAATAGCTTATTATTACTGCTTATGATAGTGTGTGGGTGTGTCTTGGTCTCCTACACAAACTTCCACATCCCTTTGTAAATCTTTCAAGTAAATCTTTCAAGTAAATGTTACGTGTTGGATTTTTTTGTCTATTACTATGGCAGAAGTTTGGCTTTGGTACCTACTTTATATTTCAAAATATGTAAATATTTACTCTGACAAACTAGCTTAATGTAGAGCAAGATCCGGCATGCATGCTTTGGATCTTAGTTTTGAGCTACGGCAGAACAGGCCATGAGCCTTTTCGGGGGGCTGAACTTCAAGCCTCTGCTTTGAAATAGGATCCCTCTCCCCGAAGAATTTTGATTGTTTATGTTATGGGCTTTTGTTTCTACTACTCTGTAAAGTATACTGCTAAGTCTTCGCAGGAAGTGTGAAGATATGCCACCTCCAGAAGCATGGAGTACCAAATGTGTGTTCTTTAAACACATCAAGATCAGGAAACAGCTGCAGAGACTGGATTGCAGAACACAGCCGGGCTAAATGAACAGCTACTATCCTGATATAAGTTCTTCATTAGCTGTCGAAGCCAACTTAAGCCTACTATATCCAGTTTTAACTGCAAATCAGACATGAGAAGTCTAATTCAGGCAAGCTATAAATTACCCTACATGCTCATTCTTTGTCATGAGCTCCAATCTGTTCTTCCGGTGAGATCTTAGAAATATTTCTTTCACTACTATATTAAGCCAGGAAGGTGGTATGGATTTTTGTGCAAGTAATGATCCATTTTACAGGCTTATGAATCTACATAAATGCTGAATTATCAGACTGCAAGGTCTACCTTCTAAAATGACATTTTCCACAACATCTGGTGTTCCAGAAGAAAACAATATGTCCACTTAGGCCACATACAGTTCCTGAGAAAAGCAGGATTTCCTACTGCAGTTCCATCTTTGACATTTTCCTGAGTCTTTAGGATTAAATATAGCCAGCCTTGCAATGAAGCTGTCTCAGTCTCAGCTTTTCCATATTTAAATGTTCCAGAAAGTTAGCTTCAAGATGTAGTAAGCCTATTCAATGGCACCCACAAGGTCAACTGTATTTTTCAGCATGTATTAAAGTTAGGAAAAGCCTTATTAAGCTGTCTTATCCTGCTAAGATCAAAACCAGCTTCAGGTGTATGGTCCCCTAAGAAATATACTACAAGTCTGACCTTCTCATTCACCATAGGCAATACTAGCCCGTGCACAGAAGGGCCATGAACTTGCTGGTACACTGATTGAAAGATGAAACACAGTGCAGAGAGGGACATTTGGGCAGAGCTGTACTACAAATTGCTCCAGCACTATTCTCCAGATGCTTTTGCTCCTCAGGGATCTCTTCCAGCTGCTTTTTTCTGTACTCATCCACAGAGCTGTGGTCTGCATCTTCCCACTTGCCAGTTTACACCAGAGAGAAATTTCTCCATTAGCTGCAAGGGCAATCAACTAGTCTGAATTTCTTACACCTCTGGCCTCCTGCAACCCCATTCCCATGTTCCTAATGCCGTGCCCCAGATGTAGAAATGGGTCCTCTGCATTCCTGAACCAGGAGCTTGTGTTTCCTGTTTTTGATTACCACTGTTTCATTGGCTTTTCAAATTACTTAAAAACATTATTTTCTCTCAGGCTGCTTCCTCGCTTAATGGACTTAGTACTAGGTACTAACCACCCCGTTCACCAGACAGCTAAGGGCTGCAGAGAGTCTCTCTCCCAACAGCAGCATTCACAGGGCAAGTCATGGTCCATCTGATGCTTATACCCCATCTGAGGGTTCTGTTAAGGGCACCACAGCAGCATGTGCTGTGCTTCACGTTGCCAGCCCGATGGACTAAGAGCACTGGCATTAGAAAACCTTTGCAGCACCAAGGGAAATTGGGTGATTCCTACTTGGCTTACCCATCCTCTCTTGGGGTTTCAACTCCTGCTTTCAAGACTGCTACTGATAAAGCACCTCTCTGAAGCAATTAGCAGAACTGCTGGACTCTGGCCTTTCCTGCCAGCTATTACTAATAATTTACTTACCTGCAGCCAAGGAACTAATAGGTCTGTCTGCAAACTGCTTTGTAGCTGTTCCAGCATCAGGTTTGAACAACTCATCATAAATCAGAACTGAAATTTCAAAACTGAGTGTCCCTAAAGTGCTATTTCTTACACCTGGAAAAAGTAAATCCAGATAAAGAATGAGAGGATATATGGCAGCTGACAGTAACAAGGGATGGGACAGTTTATTTGTAGTCCATGCCAGAAGACAGTTACAGATGTATTTGTTGTCTCTGTAAGAGGCTATGTTTATGAAAGAAAGAAAAACTTTTCTAATGTATCAAGAAGGTATCATGTACAGCTTTTTACTTAATACAGATTTTGAATTTGTAAATACCTTGCAAAAGATTTTTCTGACCATCGCTACTCAGAACAAACACTGGCCAAGCTTTTATATTTATGCTTTGTACATGTGCCAGTGTTTTATCACTCAGGTAAAACAAAAGTGAAGGCCAAAAGCTCCCTGAAAATGGCAGTATTTAAAGAAATGTTCAGTTGAGGGTTTCAGTCTTTTGTTATACTGCTACAAAGGAAAAAAAAAAAAAATTAAATGCCCCATGCTGTCCCAAATCCATTGATAGTGAAGGCCGTCTCCGCTCCCCAAGAAAGAATTACTCTTGCAGGGCCAAGCTAGGCAGCCTGGGATGTTTCAAATCACTTTATGATCTGGAGATAAAAAGATTCCCAAGGAATTGGTGAGTTAGAAAATGGTGCCGATGTGACTAACTTCTCCTCTTTTATGTTCCCACCAGTGTTCAAATAACCAAAATGGTTCTTTAAAGATTAACCTTTCAGAAGTAGTTTTCCAGCATATCCAATTTACTTACAAGTTTATTAGCCAAATTAGTCCCTTAAAATTCTAGTCTCGGAAGCAGAAAAATAAGATAAACACAGCACTTTTCTTAAAGTTTGTGCTGATTACACTCTATACATTTATATTTATGTGTTTGTGGGCTTGGTACTCATCCTTCCTCAGCACACCCTAAAAAATATTGACAGAGTTGGCGTACGTGTGCATATTTCATGCGTGTTGGCTAACTGGCAGTAAAACTACCTTGAACCCTGTCCCTCCAGTTGTTATGGGTGTGACAAGTGGCACTGACTTCGTCACTAGAAGGGACCTTCGTCATGCTAGATGGGGCCATAGGACACAGGGCAAAGACATGGGATGTCGTGTCAGTTCCAGTTCATCTCTGCTGGTATAGGATCAACATAACTGGAAGGACTCCAGGCAAGTGAATGGCAAACCATGGGTTGCAAGTGACACCAGTTCAGTGGCACAAGGAAGTCCAGCTCATTTTCAGACCAAACACACTGTAAAGAAACCTACAGAGTGAGAGAGAGCTGAAAAATGAAATTTTCACAAAGGAAATCCAATTGAGCTTGTAGAATTTCCTGCCAAAATAGAATAAATTAATTTGAGAAGTACCAGTGCTGGCAACGAATGAGCTCCTCCAAGTGCAGATAATTGTTGAGTAAAGCAAGAAACCCGTGGGTGATAATGAGAGGTCAAATTCCTGTGCGGACTGGAGGAGCTGGTGGGAGAAGCCTGTAGCCTTGGTGAGCCTGAGACCCTGAACAGATGAGCAGGCTGGCAGCTGGGCAATGTGGGGTACCTTGTCTCCTAAGCACCTGCATCATCAGGACTGCTCTAGAGCTGGTGACCTTGCAAGAGGGAGCTCACAATGCTGAGGGACTTGATCCTTAGGGCTTCCAGTCTCCTGATGCAACATACCTCACAGGTTTCTGAAGGAGAGGTTAAGTTGGTAAAAACAGGCATGGTAGAGTTTGCCCTGAAATTCTGCTGGTATCCTCCTGTTTCTGCAGAACAATTTGTTGTGGTGTTATTTTCCATGGGAAGGATATTCCTCAGGGGGTTTCTAACTGGTTGACCTTGTGCACATACTTAAAGGTGGGAGACTCCATTCGTGGCACCACTGGCTGCACTGGCATTGCAGCAGATTGCATATGGGAATCTGATTCATAGTTCAAGGAAATGTAGACAGCCTGGATCTTGATTCTGGGAAGCTGGGTTTGTTTTATTCCCTACAGTTTGCTTAGCCCTGGCTACAAAAGGTGCAGACACATTCCTTCTCTGTATTCATGTTGCTGTTTTCTGGCTTTTCGAGGTAATGTCTTTTTAATTTTCTTTTTAAAGTTACTGTCTGCTAATAATCATCTTAAATCCTGCTGTAAAACACAGCTTTTTCTCATGCTGTATAAAGAAATCTTTGTTTCTCCTTTAGTATTACTGGCCATGAGATACAAGGCTTATCTATTTTTTGCAAGCAGCCTTTCAACCCCCTGGTTCTTGCATTGCTACAAAACCTCCAACTGCCTCTTTACTAAGGAACCTATTAATGAAGGTAGTTAAACATTTACTATATTTATGTTAATGATTTGCATTACTTAAATTAGGCACATGCTGGCATATCTTCTTGACTGCAGTTACCCACTGGTATAAAGCATGTTTAGAAAAACATTTTGAGCTTTGCATCTTGGAAAGTTATTGCAGTACGGGCAAAGCAGGACGCTCCTGAGTTTGAACAACAGTGTTTATGTCTGCCACGTCAGAAGAGCCAGCGGGAAATCTAGCTCAGTGGGCTAAAATTGGAAATAAATTAAGGGAGTTGGGAAATCATAATTTACACAGCATGACTAGGCTTCAGTCAAGGCAAGACGTATCATTTCCTTTGCCCCAACACTAGACGTCTTTACAGTTTGACCAAGTGACTTTTATTTTCTTGCCTTATTGATATGTCCTTACTTTGAAGCCAGCACTGGGGAGGAAACAAACAGGCTTTCCAAAGAAGCTGCCAAAATAACCCTACCCAAAGTGAAGTATGCACCTTTTTCCTTGGTCTGGATTCCTTTCAGTCTGATGGAATGAACCCCAGTAATCAAACAGCTTGTTGTGAAGGTCATCCCATATTGCAACACTTAATTAACAGCATACATGTATATGCCCATATATACAGCTAGATAGAACTGTATTTATATGTATATTTTTATACTTATATCAGATAACAGGAGATACCAACTGGAACAAATGCTTAGTAGGAGTGAATATATCAACTTGTAAAAAATGAAAGAACCTCCTCATTCTCGATTACTTGAAGTCTCAGTGGAGTCTGAGAATTGGATCATCATCAGAAATAAGGGCAAAGAGCATCACTGAGAGAGGCTACAAGGAATTAATTGCAAGCAATAATGTTCTGATGCAAGACTGACTGCAAATACAAGTCATTAATTTTTAAATATAAGAAAAAGTGTGACAGGATATTAAGTCTCTCAGCACAGTGGAACCCAAAGGATTTTTGTTTAAATTCCAGCAGCAAATGCTTGCAGAGAAAAAAATTGTTTTACTGCTTTGCTTAACAGTTTGCGTTTCATGAATTGTGCTCTGAAAATGGCATAATTCATCATGTGAAGGGTACAGAACAAACCAGAGACAAGAATTTCAGTTCAGGAAATTCTGAATGTAAGAGAATTGGAAGCCATTGAAAAGGGGAGGGAAAAAATTGTATGTATATGCCATAGATATGTGTACATACATGTGAAAATACAGTTACTAAAGATAGGCTGTAAATTAATCATAAGTGATTCCAGATCATTCATAACCCACAATTCATTCTTTGGTCAAACTTCAGTGGGGGTTACATCCAAAAGGGCAGGGGAACAAACTGTATTTCTAAGTAGTTTTCCATTTGTGATTATGACTGTGCCCTTCTCCTCCGATCTGTCTTCCTTGGGAACTGCTAAGCTGTCCAGGTGGACATCAGCACTGCTCTGAAAGCATTAACCACTGCCCCAGATCCAGGCTACTACCTTGTCTCCCCTTTCTGTGGGGCAATGTGGCAGCTGAAGTCGCTCTGTAGCACCTTTGCAAGTCACCTACATCTGAGGATCCAGGTGAGATTGCATCAATTTGCCACCCTCAGCTCCATCCCGGAACGGATCTGTAATGAGTCCCTAATTACCTTTCTCCCTGGTGCAGGCGATGGAGCCACAGTAATGCTCACATGCACTGGGCCTGGTGGGGCTAAAGGGGAGACTCAGCACCCAGCCCTTTGCACAAGCACTTCATCCGCTCCTTGCGCACTGAGCACAGCAAGAATTTTACACTGACAGATCTTTTCATACACCATGGTTGAAAATTTCTGATAACAGTATCCTAAATTACAGATTAACTGATGAAACACCCAGGAAAATGTTTACTTCATTTATCAGTACTTTATTAAAAGCATTTAATATCTGTAAGTGAAGTAATTGATTGCATAGTGCCTGGCTTTATTTAATATTTTCACTAATAACCAGTATGAGAGAAAAAGCATTGGCTGCTTGAGTTTTCAGGTGACATCGAGGTGGGAGGAACTGCAGCTGAGTAAATACAGAGTGAGAAAGTGATCTTGACAGAAGTAAAATATGATCAGAAGGTAATAAGATGTAACAGGAAAAAGTGTACTCAAATCACTTTAATTTTGCATTTTAGTTACTTAGTATTATAAACTCATTTCCAGCAGTTTACAAGGGTAAGGATATTCAGTACATATTTTAATAAATGGTGGCCAATCACTGCATAATGTAAAAAATCAAGCAGGTGACTTCTGATTCTGATTTATAGTAATCTGTATTACCTCCCAGTTTGTTTAAAATACGTTTAAAATATCATACACTGATCATGCCCATAACATGCTCATGCCATCTATTAGTGTCTATTAAATTGTTTGTCATTCTCAATGTCTGGCGAATACTTTATGAAGAAATACACTGCAAAAGAACAAAAGAAAAGTTCTAATCAAAAATTCTAATTCAAATTCTAATTAGCAAAGTTTGTCCGCGGAGACTGGTGTGGAGACGTGTGTGTACCAATACCACCACACAGATGCATTAGGTTTTATTGGGTTTGCCAGGATTTCTCAGGATATTTGCTCAGTAGCAGGCCTGCTTTCATCCTGTTCAGCAGCAGAGCGCTCATTTCTAGATCTATTGCACCTGATCAAAAATGTTCAAATAAAGGGTTCAAATAAAAGGACAGGTTAACTGGGGAAATGGCCGCTCCGCAAAATATCTAGCCCACAACCTATGAATTATCTGATCCCTTTAATTCAGACATCTGGGCATGAGCACCTGAGAGGCAGGGCAAGTCTTAAAATGGAGCCATTCAAAATGAGAGCTGCTGGCAAACAAAAGATTAGGTAAATGTACGCCTCCGCCACATCTTGAAGGGTTTTTTAGGTGATTAAACCTCCCCACTGGGATCAAGCACCAAAAACTGGTATCAAACCTGTTCCTTTCACCATGCATCCAGCCTGGTGGCCATCAGATGATATTCCCTACATTAGCATCCCATTTCCCCTCTTTCCCCACCCGGCATAAACCCCTGGCAGAATCTCTGAACCATGGACTGGTGGGTGCCTGTAACCCATTGCTGCGAGGAACAGCCACCATATGACACTTCTGACCAGAATGTGGGGACAAGTGACCGGTGAGTGGAGGGAGGCAAATGATGGCAGTCATGCCAAGCACCCCCATTACATGAGAATACGGCTCTTACTAGCAGCCGTGCCTTAAATGGCAGGGGAAACAAAGCCCCATTTGCACATATGAAAGCACCAAAAAAGTGATAATCATAGGAATAAGAATGAAGAAATATAACCGAATTAATTTTAATAGTGTTTTGTTACTTCTAAAGGAAATTGTGCATAATTTATCCCCAGGAAAGAAGGCTCTTTAGAAACTATTGTGTCTGTTCAGAATCATGAAGGCTCCTAAGTGGAGGAAGATGCATGGCTTCATATAGGTATGGCACTTTTCCTCATTATGCTGAACTAAGCACATCCACTTGTCCTGAATAAAATTAAAGCAAATATTTCTGTTTCACAAAAAATATTTAAGCAGTACAAATGCCTTCATAATAAGTGGCCTTTAAATAACGAGCAATTTAAAATATAGACATTAAAGTTATGTGAAAAACCCTGTCATTTTCCAAAACAAAGCTGTTTTCCTCTGATGGTGGCTTAGCAATTTATTATAAAGACAGAACAGAGACTGAATTAACATTGTGTCCCCTTGCAGTGAGAAGTGCTAATCTGAATAATGTACTCCAGGGGAATTCTACTTAGCATTTATATGAATATGGGGAAAATGATAATATGATAATTATCACTGGGTTTTTTTCCAAGCAAAGATCTTTCACAGAGAAATGCTCAGCACTGATTTAAATTTTTCCTGCAGCTCTTTTTACCTCAGTTTTATTCTGAACTCAGTTTCATGGTGTGTTAGACCTATGATACTATTTTTCTTAGGGAGTCCACACCTTTCATCTCCCTGCGCTGCCCCTTCAGATTTCTAGAAACGCAGTCCATTTTTGTGGGATTTCCAGATACGCTCAACATTGACCAACATTTTGCCCTTTGAGCCAATTATCAATTTGGTAGGAATGGTGTTGGATTAATGTTGAGCACTAACTAAACCCCGACCTTTCATATTCAGCACTAGAGCGATTTGGCACATACAACATATGATCTTTAGTAAGCTTTTGTAGACTTTGTGCTTTCCTGACTACTTTCTCTCTTGTCTAAAAATAAGTCATTCCTACTAGAAGGTGTATCTGTACTAGAGATTGCAGTGAAGTGTGGACAGCCCTGAGCTAACTGCAAGCAAGAGTTAGCCAGGATGGTGGCAGAAGTCCAGGTGCAGCTGCATGAAGCTCTAAGCTGACTTTGCCACAGTTAAGCTTCATCTGGTCTGTGTACTAGTTCATTAAATAATGAGATCATTTATAATTAATTAGCTGCAATCCACTGAATTATAACATAATCAAAGGTCAAAAGACTGCAGAAAAGTGTGGGGAGGGCAGAGGTGGGGAATAGACACTGTGAAACAGAAAACCTCAGCAATTCCAGAGACAAACCAAAGTGTGTTGTAACCACCTTGGGCTGGGCTGAGTCACCTCCTGAGTAAGCCCCTTCTTCTGCAAAAGTGCCAGGAGATTCATCAATAGAGGTCCTGCACGGAGTGTGTAGGACTAATGCCACAACAGTGAAAAGGCAGTAGTAATTTCTTTCTCTCTTTCTTCCCGTTTGTAGGAGCAAAACAGTCCCTTCAAGGTGGTATTTGTCGTCACTAGAGCACGTAGTAATAAAAGAATGTAAAAACATTTTTTTAAAGTGAATTCAAGGAGAATCAGCAACAGGAATATTTAGGTGCTGGGGAGCTGCTGTGGTTGTTAACTCCAGAGACCTGTAAATTCTCAGTATTTCCAGACAATCGGCACATACAGGACTTTCCCCAGGGTCTGAGTAGGGGAAACCAGCAAATACCCAGTTTTTATTCAGAATGTCTGGATTTTGCATGGGTGTGACAGGTGGTGGGGTTTTTTTTAATGCACTATAGCTTCCACAACCAGGCAAGAGACCATGAACTTATAAACTTTCTGTTTGGCAATGACTTTTAGTGCTTTAATAGTACAGTTTAATTTAACTAGTTTTTCTCTTTGCTAGATAATGAAGTGAACCAGAGTACAAACCTTTAGGGGATCTTTCTAACAAACAAAATGTTGACCCTGACTTTATTGTTTGGATCAAATGGAAAAAGACATATACATGGGTTTTGACTTCATAACCAGCCCTTTGCAGTCTGATGTTTCACGCTGTCCAGTGGCCCTAAATTACACCTACAAATGTGTCCAGATGAGCAAGGATGAACACAGCCTGACCCCACGCGTCCTGCATACAAGTTTAATGTGCATGCTCAGGACAGTACTCTGTTCTGAGGGAAAAAGAAACCCTCTCCCATCCTGATTCAAGGGCAGACCAGAGGTCTACACAGTGTTGCAAGCAACGCTCCCTGGATAATATAAATTGGTGCATGGAATGGATTTTTCTGCCTTTGAAGAAACTGACTTTGATATTGCCATAGAAGGGGCAGAGCAGTGGAAAATTCAGCCTGTATTTAGTACTGACCAAGACAGGCAAATCATTATATGGTCTGTTCCTGGGGAGTAAAAATATATGTCCTTTAAGCTCCATTCAGTTTCCTTGCATTAAAATGAAAATTAATAACAAGCTTTAAGATACTACAGTAAATTGGATCCTATAATTGGAAAGTAAGACAGACATGTCAAACATGTTGCTGGCAAGGAAACTAGCAGACCTCTAACCTGGAAAAATTTATGTGAAAAAATGGGGCTATTTGGTCTGGATTTAATGAGAAAACTGAAATACCATAAGGAACTGTAGCAGAAGCACAGGGAATGGATAATATTGTAATAGTCTGAGCACAAGCAGGTCTGTGATTTGATGGAGATTTTAATTAAGGTTGCACATTCACACCAAAGGCACTGCAGCTACAGCTTCGATTTCTGCTTTCATCCTGAGCTGACACAACACCAGAAAACAGGGAGGGATGGTGGTTAAATCCCAGCATGGGGACTCGAATGATCTCATACACGTTAGCCCTGCATTCCTACCAGGGCAGGACCACTGCAGTGCTAGTGTCTGTCCCTCGACGCCTTTGGAAGTGACTGGACACACAAGCCCTGATGGTGCCAAGTTGATTATAAACCAAGTGGGCGGGAGGAAGAGTGACTCGGGTGGGGAAAGAGGAGTATATAGAAACAAATCTCCACTGAACTTCAAGAACATGGAAAATTGTGTCGGGAGGCTGAGCTTGTTACCCGTTATCCCACCCAGCAGTGTCCCCAGAAGAGCACTAAAAGCTGTTGTGGAACAGCAAGTATGGCTGGAAACTGTGCATCTAAGGCGTGAGCAGATCAACAGCAGCAGAAGGGAACAGCTGCAGCTTTAAGTCACTGCCACAGCAACCCCAGCACCCTGCTGTCTGGATGAAGGCAGTGTTTGCTCTTGGCATGCCATTTGGGGAGGGAGAAAAGAGGAAAAGATGCTGAGATATCAGACAAGAATCATGCACACCATCACTGCCTGATTTGCAGATTTTATTAAAAATGCTATATTATTTTTTCATGTCATGACTACTGGGATCTTGAGCCTGTAAGAGGTGAGCACCCTTCATTCATCAGATGAACTCAGAGAGGGGTGAAGGAACATGTCATCTCCTGGGTGCCCTGAGGGTCCATCAGGCTGGATGTGGCTGTGGAGATCTCATCTCCTGCTCCCTGCTCCAGGCAGGGCTGCCTGCCAGCACCGTCCAGCAGTGTCTTGAAAATAGTCAGGAAGGAGATCCAGGGCATCCAGTGCTGCACCTGCTCAAGAAAAGGTTTCTTATTTCCAGTGGGGATATCCTCATTGCAGCTTGTGTCCATTGCCTCTTGTCCTTTCATTGTCCACCTCCAAGAAGAGTCTGGCTCTGTCTTCTCTATACCCCCACTTTTACTTCGCACCACCATGCAGTATGTACCAATTCATCTGTCAGTACGAAAGCTGACATTTAATCTTTGGGGTGTTCTCTAAGTATTCTGGGGCATGGGTGGTAAGTAGGTCGAAGAGCACCCTCAGTTCAAATCTCCCTGGTGTTGACTCTTCAAGTAAAAATCCCAAACTAAAACAAAACCAACAACCCAATGCTTGACTTCTCAACAACCCTATGTTAGGACGAGGAAGCTGAAGCTCTGAATGGGAATCATATAAAGGTGTTGGGGAGTGGCGGGATGAGTGGGGAGCTGAGGAGACCACGGCACGGGGCAGTGCCCTCACCCTCTGGGCACCACCCTGCAGCACTCAGGTGGGGCAGGGCTGCTGCTGGCAACAGGTGCCCCCACCATCACAGCAAGGTGACCTACGGTCAGGTCTGGGATCCCAGGTAAGATTTTACTATGATGTGCTGTGCCCAGCACAGTATTGGCCCTGGAGCTGTTCACACCAGGACCTGGCAGCCAGCACTGTGCCCAAGCAAGCTCCATCAGCTTCTGGTCCTTTTTGGGAGGAAGTGAAGTTTCTGGCTTTACCCTCCAAAAACTACATGTTTGTGTCCGAGTGACTGACACTATCCCCACTCAGCCATACTACTTGTTGAAAGAGCACAGATTTGATTGCCATTGATATGCAAGAGTAAACTGCTCTTCTTTGCATTGCACATTTTTTTTTACATCTGTTTCTCCAGCCTCCCTTGGGCAGGGAAATAAAACTGCAGTGTGGCAGTTCATTTCAATTAGTCCTAACTTCCTTCATTTTTCTTATGCCCTCCAGTGATTTTCAATAGGCAAATCTCCATGTGTAGGCATCGTTCTGGTAATAGGTACAACTAACTCCTCATTTGCTGAGTTAGCAAACAAGCACTTCAGGTGGCACTGAGTTAGCAATTTCCAGTAACACATGTAAATTTTGAAGGCTAAGTTATCTCAATTCCTACATTCAAAGTTATATTTTCATTTTTAATAATGCTTCCATAACATCCCTAACTATCCCCCATGGCTATGAAGCAAAACATAATAAAAGTTCCAGAGTGGGAATATTTTAAAATACAGATGCAAATAGAGGGCTTTTTTTCAAATCAGATAGCACAAAACATTGAAGCTAGTACTAAGATATCTTCTATTTTGTACAGCCAAAGCTAATATATGGCTTCATTTTAAAACTGGATACTAGGGTGTTTGTTAGCATAAGCACAATTTGGAAATGTGATTTGCATTCACTTTCTGATGTATTTCTTGTAATTCTCCATTACTTCCTGCACAGCACAGGTTTTTGTGAAGTCAAAAGAAAAACAGCACCATGCTGCTCAGATACTCCAGATCTTTGACAAGGGAGGCGCCTGAGTCACAAAGCACACGGGGAAGCGTGGGCAGTGGGAGTTTGCGGAAAATGTGCAGAGATGTGAAAGTGAATGGCCAGCACAAGGGACCATTTGCTCATTCCGCTGTAGGCAATAAAGAACAAAAAAGCCATCAGGCAGCTCCTAGCACCGGGGCCAGATCTCAGCTGGGGAGCCAGGATGTGCTATGGGGAGAAAACGCTTAAGCCCTTGGCATCTACACCCCTGCCCTCAAGGGACAACCTACATGTTTTTTTTCCCATGGAGGGAAAGCTGTGCCCGTGCAGCTCATGGGGATCAAGCCCCTGGTGCACAGAGGGGGACAGCATAGCATGGTCACCAAGAGCATGCTGATATGGGAGGTTTAACAGAGCAAATATACAGATCTCAAGTGGCAGGTGGAGATGAAGCACTTTGGACCTCACTGATTGGGACACATGTCACATGTGCACTTGCTTTGATCCACAGTGGGCTAGTAGGAGAGACAGGTAAGGATACTGGTAGTGTAGGAAAGCTGAAAATCAGCATATTGCCTCCAGTTAAATGATTTTTTATCAGCTACCCAAAGTGCCACATGCCATGTCGTCTTTTTCATTTGAAGGCTGTAGGCAAGTTAACCAACACTTTATATTTTTCTGTTATAATTCTGATTAACAATTTACCCTTCTTAAACTGCACATTTTGATTGTCCACAAGGCGCTTTCAGGGTTTGCTATGTTTATATAGCCATATATTCACATATTCACATATATTCATATATTCATGTAAATACATGTAAAAATAAACACTAGGGAAACATCTACTGTGCTATACACCCAGGCTGACTTAGATTCAAGTCAGTGTCATTTGTGAAAATAAAAATTTGCTATTCTATGCAAACTTTCAATTATTTTTAAATTAAACTGTATTTGCTTCACATTAGGAGAAAAAAAAAAAAAGAGATTCAGACCCAATAAGAAACTTTCTATAAATCTGTAGGTAAAAAATACAGGCTTAAGTGATTTTCGACATTTTGAATTACATTCTGCCTAAGCTGAGATCTCATGAACAATGTCTTAACCTTATCCCATTTGAAATGGATGAAATATTAAACCTCAGATAGGAGGGATTATCTTGAAAGGCCTGTGTCACCCATAATAAATGACTAAAGTAAGTATTCTGGATCAGTGACTTACTGGCCAAACAGTGTAACATTGAAGGGAGCTGTTTCTCCATTAAGATTCTGCATGTCTCTCCAGCCTGGGCAGCACTTTGGGGTCAACCAGCTCCTCTCTTTACTGTCAAATTAACTTTGTATTTAATATCTAAAAATCTCGCTGTACATTAGAATTGGAAATCTTTTACAGGTCCGTTTCTGGTAGGACTATACACACCAGTTCTCCCATTACCCCTCATTTTAATGGCAAGAAGGAGTTTCTGCAGAACTCGTTCCAGCTCTGACTTGGAAGTTAGATGATTAAATATTGTTGATTGTGCTGCTTTTTGCACGATGAAATCTAGACCTGCACAGACAAACTAATTAATTATATTCTGCTACAAGCGCTCTCAGCAAAAAAAATGCAGACTTCGGGGTCAAAAGGAAAACAGACTGACCCCAGGCTGTTATCATTTAAAATTTCCCCATTCTCTTGTGAGCAAAGCAAACACAGACAGGAAATCATTAGGATAAGATGACTCAGGAACTTAATGTCAGTATACTTATTTTTCAGACTGTCACTGTATGAAGATTTTGGTACTGGTTATGTAGTCAAGTTCGTCTCCAGAGAGCTTCCTAGCTACACTGAGTGACACTGTAGATGAGTTTAGTCTCTCACAGGGTTTGTGTTATTTGTGTAGGGGACTTGTACTCTCTGCTTATAGCACGATCAGGACTTCATTTTGCTACACTACAACATAGGGAAAACACAATCGCCATGCTGAGTGAGAGCTGTAATTTACATTCTTGTTTTTTCCCTTTTGCCTACAGAAATACATGCCAATTATATGCTGAACAGCACTGAATGAAATTGCCACAAAACTGTCATTTGTTATAGAAAGCTTATTTAATTGAGATTTTCTTGGTTTTTTTTCAGAAGCGTGACTAAAGCTGCAACACTTTTGAGGGCGTGAGCAGCGCAGGCAGAGTGGTAGAGCGGCCAGGACACAAACCAGTTGCCAAAGAACTTTTTTGGTTGGGTCCTCAGCTTCTGACACACTCCTGGACTTTGCCGTCACACCACCCTTTGCAAGGCATCGCTGCACAGCAGTGCTTGTAGGGTTGCTGCCCTCCAGCTCTCCTCACCTGCGCAATGGCCCTTACCCAGCTGGTACCTTTCTGTTATCCCAAGTCCTTCCAAAGGCTGAGTCAGCCCAGCATACAGCATCATGAAAATGGTGAAGCACCATCAGGCTTCCTACCATCCTCTCTGTAGGATGCAGCACAGTCTAAAGGAAGGGAGAATTCAGCCCAGCATCTCATATTTAGAAGAGGTTAAAGACTTGTTTTCAACATTGATATCTCTCAGCAGTACATCGACCAGTTTTCTAGGGTGTTTCAAACACCCCATCACCCTCGCAGTTGCTGCTATAATTTTCTTCTGTAATTCACTTGTATGCAGTCAACACCTGTTCAGGTTTTGATGTGGTATCACTGTGGCAACCTGTATGAAAGACCGTGTGTCCATTTGAACACTGAATTTAAAAACTAATGATGTCTCTCGAGACACAGGATGTCATGCTACGTGTATATTTACCTTTACTACCCGTTACTATCTTGGAGGAACTATTTTATTACTGAGTAATTGCCTGCTGCATGGGAAAAATACTGTGCTGTGTCAAAGCTTATATAAAAAAATCCATGTTTCTTAATAGAAAGCTGTATGTTCCACTTGGATTTTTATTGAAAATAAGGCATGCTAAGAAAAATAAAGACTGTTTCTGTGTGATAGCAGGTAACAGAATGAAATAGCAGTAGAAAACATAAGCAAAACCCCTGAAAACTGTGCAGTATACTACAGCCAAGAAAGTCACTGGATTGTAGGATGTGGCCCTACAGATTTCTAGGTCCAGCTTTGTTTCTACATCTCCCTTGTGACCTGAAGAAAGTAATTTTTCTCTCTGAATGTGCCTTTTGTCTTTCACATTTTGTCTCTCATAAGTACTTAAATTGTAAATGTCCTGGGGTTACTAATTGTGGTTTAGCCTGCATTATAGCAAAGTGGCAGCAAATCAACAGCTTAGACTGCATCAGAAAATTGTATTTCTTATGGGTTAGGAATGGGGGTTCTAGCATTTCCCTCCAAAAATCCAGAAAAAAGTGAAGAAAAAGGGCACAAGTTGCAGCTTTCTGTGCCATTGCAACTCATAGTGGAGAATTATACCTAAAACCATACAAAAATAAAAGCAATATCTTTTAACTGGACTGGTTAGGTTCCATATTTTACAAAAAATATTTTACAAAAACTGCAGAAGAATTATAAATACTAGCAAGAAAAATATAACTAATAAACCATAAAATATATTCCATTAAAATTAGGGTGGTACAAATGTACTTATGTCTTTACAAAACCATTTGGTTTTATTTCATGCATATGATGTCTGGAGAGCAGCCTGAATATCTCCTTTAACAACGATAAACCATTCAGAAACATATGCATGTATCACTATAATTACAGTAATTCTGGGGGAGGGGGGCTTCTTCTCTTCTATGAAAACACTTCACATCATAAAAGAGAATACATTCAGTCACTGAGCCCTCAAAGGTTTTTATACAGGCTCTAACGCATCTTGCTTTAAATCTTTCTTTTATGCTGTAATTTGGAAAATAGATGCATGGGGTTACTGCAAGAGGTCTCAAATTGCAGTAGGACACATCCCGTATGCAGGCTGTACCTCACACCTGGGAGCCACCGTTTGGTCTGAGCACTGAAACTCTGAGGAGCAGCAGATCACCATGGCCTCACTGTAAGGTGCTCATTAGGTAGCAGTGATGAGAGATGCCGTGCATGGGACTGTGGTGGATAAGCTGAGAAGCCTGCCTTTCTCTGTAGGGATTTGTGCCTTAATGTAGTTTATTTAATGTTTACTTACAAGCTGTAAATATGCCACTAATGGGAAATTGTAATGCTAGAACCATTTCTGGACAAACATTTAAATACTTAACGAAAGCAGCTTCTCAGACAACAGGACACGTCCTCCATCTGAAAGATGCACAGCCTTACAGGGGTATGGTATTTATCTCTAGAAAATAGGAATTTGTAAGACAATTGTGCTTTAGAAAGACAAACAGGTGAAGCTAATAAATGAAAATGTGATTATGCTTTGTTTAGGAGAAGGAGAACTTCAGGAATAAGCTGTCTTAAGGTCAACTCTCTATCCTTCTGTGCAAAACCAGCTGTAACATAAGTGAACTCCAAAAATGGCACAGTTTTTCTTACTGAGAGTGCTTTGTTCTCCAAACACTTCTTATTAGTCTTCAAGCTTCATGAAATGACATTCATGGATAAAAAACACTCTCCAGAAAATGGTGATTACTGTAATGTAATTCATGTTTCTTCAGAAGGCATAAGCCTTTTATGGTTGTTTTGAGATACATAGTTGTAACTTCCTAATACCCCATCAAGAGGAGTGAGAAGGTTAATGTATGCTCAGGCGATGTCAGTTCAGGCTATGACTGGTGACTAATACAAGTAACCAACACAGAATGCTTCTATTAACCAGAAAGTTCATTTTGTAATAGTCCTCCAGCAACTTCCTTAGCAAATTCAGGATAACTAGGGCCACCTATCTGAGAGCTGATAAGAAAGGAAAAATAACTTCTTAAATGGCTATTTAAGGAATACATTTAGAAAGCTTGTGGAAAATGGACTGAATAAATTAAAAAGATGCTCTGAGACATCTGACCACATTAAAAAAGGCAGTTGCATGTACTCCACAAGTTTCTTTAAATGGATTTTATATTCAGAAGCTGTATATGTCACCAAGATTAGCAATGCAAAGGAAAGAGCTCCCTTTGAATTTACTTACTCCTGAGATGTTTTCCTCCTTTTATCACTCACCATGGCACATTCTGTTCCTCTCTGCAGGAAGAAGCAGGGAGACAGCTAAAGAGTAAGAGGAACAGAGGAAATCAGAACAAATCATGCAGGAGCATCACTTTTTGCTTCTTGCTGCTTGGCCATGCGCTCTCCTCTCTCCTGTGTCATTACTTGCAGCATGGGTGCTTTCCTGTTCCTGCATCAGTGCTATTTTCCTTCCTCCCCCTCTCATTGGAAACCTCTACTACCTCTGGTTGTTCCCACTGTCTCTTCCAGAGTGAGGCTGACACCTCAGGTCCTAATGGTGCCTGCCTATGCCCCAGAAAAGCATCCTTTGGTGTCCTCCCCACTGGGTCAGTGATACCCAGTGAAAGCATCTGTGTCAAAAATTAGGAGGCGGCAAGCACAGTTCCATTGGATGTCTGGAAAGCCTTAGGAGATAGTCCACAGAGAGATGGTTGATCTGTTATAATGGGCTACGTACCCATCTCACTGCTCTGAGCACCCATGCCACGTCACAGGTAAAGCTTTCTCCAATATAGTCTTAAATATCAGCCTGGCCACCAGTGCATTTCTGGGGCTGGATGTTCAGGGGGGACTGTGGACATATTCCAGTAATGAAATGAGTCCCTCTTCTTATAGTTTCCACTGATTTTTGAAACTAGGTCTTCAGAGTGGCCTTTATTAAAAATGACTTATTAATGGACATGCATTAAAAACAAAGCATTATTAACAAACAGGATTAAAACTATGAATATCCAATCCCTATTAGTAACCTTAAACCGAATTCTGCACAGGTCAGCACTGTCAGCAGTCACTGGCTCAAACTGATACTAGCAGTTCCCCTATTCTGAGAAAGTTTATGGATATGCAAAATGTATAGAGATGCTGATTCTTTATATATGTGTGTGTATGACCTGATTTGCCCTAAAATTGACTTCAAGACAGGTCCAACCCCATGGGAAAAGGAAGAGTTGGGTCCGCAGGTGAATGCAAGACCCTTCCTAACTCTGTGGCTTTTGCAGAACAAAACAATACGGTGACTCCAAAGTTTCAGACCTACAGAAGTTAACTCTAAACTGCATTCTTCCCGGGTGAATTTTATGTCCTGGAAGATGAACCTCAAGACAACAGGCCAAAATGACCACACACATTTCCCTAAGGCTAGACAACCTTGGCCCGAAAATACATATAGAGTCCCTAAGTCTTCTGATTTCTAAAATCAGTTTGTGACTCGTGCACAAACTCATGTCAGACACACACTGAAAGGGAGCCACGCAGAACACAGGGGCAGAAACGACTTTCAGATATATTCAGACCTCGGCCTTGTATATATGTATGTAGATGCTGCAATAAACAGGCTTTCTTGTTTGCTTCATTTTGTACAGTTCTCATGTGCCAGCAATGAGGAGAGAGTTTTCTGGGGTTGTTTAAAGATGAAGTTTTAAGATGGAGATACATCAAAGGACTAAAGCTGTGCTCTGTGTCTGCATAACCCCCCTCAGTTTTATGGGTGGGGACATTTCCTCCTTCTAGAAAGCACTGAGAAACACCTTATAGAAAACTCCAGGCTTTGTCTGTTCAACAGGAAGCAGACATTGCCCATTGAAGAGCACAACAGTGAGATTACCTCTATAATACCCACTGTAATACGTGATACATACATTGTCAATGAAATCAGAAGCAAGGTTAATATATTTATAACTGCCCATTTTGCTGCAAGCTCAAAAGATGAGAGTCATCTTTATGTGTTTGCCCTCTGGTGGGAAGATCATTCAGCTCAAGAAACACATCTGAATTTGATGAGCTTTCCTGGATTTGTACCTTGAACTGACAACAGCTTTTGCTCCCCAGCATTATTTATAGCACAGTCACAGTAAATAGTGACTGCAAGTAGGATGGAAAAGGAAGGAAAACAACATCACTAAAAGACATAGCCCTGCTAGCTCCAGGAACAGGTTGAATCATAGAATCATAGAATCGTTAAGGTTAGAAAAGACCCTTAAGATCATCGAGTCCAACCACTAACCTATCGCTGCCAAGTCCACCACTAAACCATATCCTCAAGCACCACGTCTACCCTTCTTTTAAATACCTCCAGGGATGGAGACTCAACCAATTCCCTGGGCAGCCTGTCCCAATGCTTGTCAACCCTTTCAGTGAAGACATTTTTTCTGATGTCCAACCTAAACTTCCCCTGGCACAGCTTGAGGCCATTTCCTCTTGTCCTATCACTTGTTACTAGGGAGAAGAGTCCAACCCCCACCTCACTACAACCTCCTTTCAGGTAGTTGTAGAGAGCAATAAGGTCTCCCCTCGGCCTCCTCTTCTCCAGGCTAAACAACCCCAGCTCCCTCAGCTGCTCCTCATAAGACTTGTTCTCTAGACCCTTCACCAACTTCGTTGCCCTTCTTTGGACATGCTCCAGCACCTCGATGTCCTTCTTGTAGTGAGGGGCCCAAAGCTGAACACAGTACTTGAGGTGTGGCCTCACCAGCGCCGAGTACAGGGGCACGATCACCTCCCTGGTCCTGCTAGACACACTATTCCTGATACAAGCCAGGATGCCATTGGCCTTCTTGGCCACCTGAGCACGCTGCTGGCTCATGTTCAGGCGGCTGTCAACCAACACACCCAGGTCCTTTTCCACCAGAGAGCTTTTCAGCCACTCTTCCCCAAGCCTGTAGCATTGCATGGGGTTGTTGTGACCAAAGTGCAGGACTCGGGCACTTAGTCTTGTTGAATCTCATACTGTTGGCTCCGGCCCAATGATCCAGCCTGTCCAGGTCCCTCTGTAGGGCCTTCCTGCCCTCCAGCAGATCGACACTTCCACCCACCTTGGTGCCATCTGCAAACTTACTGAGGGTGCACTCAATCCCCTCCTCCAGATCATCAGTGAAGGTATTGAACAGGACCGGCCCCAACACTGAGCCCTGGGGAACACCACCTGTGACCAGCCACCAACTGAATTTGACTCCATTCACCACCACTCTCTGGGCTCGGCCGTCCAGCCAGTTTTTAACGCAGCGCAGAGTGCACTTGTCCAAGCCGTGAGCAGCCAGCTTCTCCAGCAGAACGCTATGGGAAACAGTGTCAAAGGCCTTACTGAAGTCCAAGTAGACAACGTCCACAGCCTTCCCCTCATCCACTAAGCGGGTCACCTTGTCATAGAAGGAGACTATGTTAGTGAGGCAGGACCTCCCTTTCATAAGCCCATGCTGGCTGAGCCTGATCCCCTGGTTGTCCTGCACGTGCTGCATAATGTCATTCAAGATGATCTGCTCCATGACCTTTCCCGGCACCGAGGTCAGGCTGACAGGCCTGTAGTTCTGCGGATCCTCCTTCCAACCCTTCTTGTAGGGGGCGTCACATTCACTAGCTTCCAGTCATCTGGGACCTCCCCAGTTGACCAGGACTGCTGATAAATGATGGAGAGTGGCTTGGTGAACTCCTCTGCCAGCTCCCTCAGTATCCTCAGGTGCATCCAATCTGGCCCCATGGACTTGTGAACATCCAGGTGAAGGAGGTCAGTGACTGCCACCTCTTCAACAACTGGGACTTCATTCTGCATACTGTCTCCGTCTCCCAGCACAGGGGCCTGACAACCCCCAGGATGACCAGTCTGACTATTAAAGGCTGAGGCAAAGAAAGCATTAAGTACCTCATCTTTCCTGGCAAGGTTACCTTCCGCATCCAACAAAGGAGGGAGATTGTCCCTGGCCCTCCTTTTGTCACTGATATATTTATAAAAACATTTTTCGTTATCTTTAATGGTGGCAGCCAGTTTAAGCTCCAACTGGGCCTTCACCTTTCTAATCTTTTCCCGGCATAACCTCACAACATCCTTGTAGTCCTCCTGAGTCACCTGCCCCTTCTTCCAAAAGTGGTAAGCTCTCCTTTTTTTCTTGAGTTCTACCCAAAGCTCACTATTCAGCCAAGCCAGTCTTCTCCCCCATCTGCTTGACTTACGGCACATGGGGTTGCTCTCCTTGCTCTCCTGCTGGCAGAGCATTGTGGCTTGGCTTGTGTCCTCTGCCACCACCTTGTCCTGCTTCCCTTGAAACCATTTGCAAGACTGTTAGCAACCAGTAACTGCTTTTGGATGGTTTCTTCTCACATTTCTGTGCCACGGCCACCTGTCACAGCACAAATAAAAGCCTTCAATTCCCCAAACCTGCCAATTCACATTCCTGAGGTTTATTGAGCTGTGAGAGACCAGCTGTGCCCACTTGTCAGACAAGAGCAAGATGGACAAGTTTTAGCTTGAGTTAGTTGTCTTCAACTCCCCAGCTCAAAGGATCCTCCTCTCTGTTCCCTTTTGATAACAGAGGTACGAAGCCACCCAGGAGAGGAGGAAGGAGACTTTGATATAGGAATCCAAAGGAGAGATTTGAAGAGATAAGGAAGCTCCTCCAGCAGCTGGACCAACCCCAGACTGAGGTCTGCAAAGTATCAGCCAGGTTGTGGCCTCCACTGCTGGGGGCAGGCGCAGCTGCCTGGCATGGTCCACATTTCACTAACATGTGAAACCTGCCCAGGTGAGCAGGGGGAGAGCAAGGAGGGCTTCCTGCTGGCTCCCGCAAACGAGCACCCAGCATGCAGGGACATGTGGGTGTGCATGACCGATGTCTGACATAACAGTGCAGGAATTTTTGGCATATCCAGTCTGTGCCAACTGGCTGAATATTCCTGCCTATTGCCTCTTAAAAATAATCTGGAGAAGGACACAACACTTTTCCTCACAGTCTCTCAGAAGTAACATTCAACTACTCTGCTTTATTGCATGGACTTTTGTCCTTTATTTCAGTGTTGCCTCATCTGAAATAAAGCCCATTAAGATGGAGAAGATGTTTGCTCTTTGCTCACACAGAAACAAGCAAGGTCTGTTAAAAAAGGCCTACTGGCAGCAAAGGGAAAAAATTATGTCTTGTGGAATACAAAGGTAAGGGCAGAAATCCTGGCTCTTTTCTTGCAGTGCTGAATCCAGCTGGTGTTCATGGGACACACTAAATGGAGCAAGAATGATACAGCAGCTTAGAAGCAGCAGAAAGCGTGGACATTTTTCTCTGCATAGTAGCAGAATAAGGCCTCTACTGTACCATTGCTATGGTCAATGGGAGGACATAAAGGTAACCCCTTTACCAGTTGTTCTCTCTAAAGACTTTGAGCCAAAGATAGAAAAATTCCACCTCCCATTTTTCAATGTAATTACAGTAATTAAGATGCCCTTAGCTATTTTTTTTAAAAATACACCTGCTATCTATACCCCTGCACTCTTGAAAGGCTTTGGTGCACATATACATCTAAGACTAAAGTCAAGTCACAGCCTATATGTTCTCTTTCAGAATCCAAGGAATATGTCTGTAAAGTCCATCTTTGCTTTACTCAGAGCTCTCATCATGGTATTCACACAGTGTTACTCTAAACAGCCTCGCAGAGACTTGTGCCTTGCTTTCTAACACTCCTGTAAGTAAGCGTCATTACACAACCTGTTACTTCAGAGCACAAATTCACTGAAATACAGCTGACAGTGTCATTTTTCAAAGCAAGCCAATCGTTATTTGCTAACCTACTGAGAAGTCATGTGGTTCTTCCTCCAAATTGCCTGTAAAATAATGAAGTCCTACTCTGTCCAAAGGCCAAACTGGCTTCATCCATCTTAAAAATGTGATATAAGGCTTTCTATTCTGCCTTAAGTTCCGTCTAACCAGCATAAATAGATGTATCCAAAACCCCAAAGTCTCTTTTCAGAATACCTCTTCCATATCTTTAATATGCTCTTCCATTTTCCTTATTCTAGTAATCATGAAACTTTAAAATAACTTAATCTTCTACTCAATATTTCTGAAAGAGCCAATGACAAAATAGCTACAGACGCAGGGGCTTGTTTAGGATACTGGGATAACACCTAATACCATCTACAGGGCTGATCTTTTCAAAATTGCTTAGGTATTGTCAAGTGTGTCTTCTTTTGACTCTCTGAAGCTAAAATATCCACTAAACTTGATCTTGAATCTCTTTATATTTTTCTACCCTTCTTACAAGGGTATCTGTATTTTCTGCCCAACTTGCTATTTCCTTCTTTTTCTTTAAAGCCAGTGTGGAAACCACAGCTGCAGAGTGATCCAACTGTGGGTTTGAAAGTGTCCTGAGGCAGCCATGTTATAACACAAGAAAATTCAGCCCTCATTCGGTGCCCTTTGCTTTTATAGCAACAATTTAAAAAAAAAAACACCACACAAAAACTATTATGCATTCAAAATGGATAACAAAACCTTGGGCTCCTTCACATTACAGAGTTGACACAGTCAGTTATAGAACCATGTAGATTATTGTGGTGGCTTTTCCTATTAATGCATAAATCACCACCTTCACACAGAATATATCCAATAAATCCACAAAGAAAGAAAACACAGTACTTGGTGACCTGGGTGTCCCAAGCACCTAAGTACAACAAAGCGAGAGGTTTCCAGTCACGCATACACACACTTGCCAAAATTAGCATCAGGAAATTTAGCCTTTGGGAAACCTTACATCGTAAATAAATTAGTTAAGTGATTTAAAGAAAAATTAAATAAAGTGTGGGAAAGGTCAACACTGGACTTGCTGAGAAAAACTGATTAAGGTGAAGTGAGATCTTGATGTTAAAGGGGAGTTGGTTTGCACAATGGCCAGTCAGGGCATAATTCACCTTCAAGGAAGGAGAATCCCAGTCTGTCTGGTTGGGGTCACAGTTTGAAAGAAGGCAAGATCTTTACCCTACTGATATTAACATCAAAGGTACAGCTGGTTTTTATGGAAACAAGATTTTATACACTAATGTGCTGGGGGTCATTCTCCACTGTTACATCCATTTTGTTTCAGAGGGATTCCCAAGAATGAAAACCCTCTTAATGCAGTGGAGTATTTTATTTCGGTGTCTTGCATTGGTAGGTGTCACATCCAAAAGCAAAGCAACAAACACAGCCAAATTGCATGACTTGTTTTAGGCTTCAGTTTCATGAGAGCATTGATTTCTTTGAAGTTAGCCCTGTGCTTATACGCTTTGGAATTTTGAAGCCAATTTTTTACACAAAAAGTGCATGTTGTTCTTATCTAAATTCCTAGGCCATTTCTAAAGTTGTTTGTGAAGTAGCTTTTCCTGCTGAAATACCTTGGCAGATATTATACACTTTTCTAACCTGATTGTCTCCCATACCTTTGGGAGTCTTCCTAAATAGCTGTATTTGTTTGTGCTTTTTTTTAATATCCCTCAGAAGGGAAACTTAATTCTGAGGGTAGGCATATCCACAGAGATTTGTCATCAGCTCCCTGACATGCTTGCTCCAAGGAAGCAGTTCTGTTGATGCTGACATGAACAAAGAATAATGTCCCTGGCTAACAGAGATATTATATACTGTTTGTTAGCTCACTTCTGCATGTATAGTTTAGCCTAATGCATTACTTATATTGGCAAGAGCACCAGAAATAATAAAAAAAGTCTCTCTAAGATGGAATAAATATCCATATTTACTGCAATGGTACAATACAAGGAAAAAGTAACATGCCTTGCATGATTTCTAAGGAAACGGGGCTGCTTTCAATAACCAAATTATTCAAAGGCAAGCAGGGGCTTTGCAGGAAACCAGGGCGGCCACAAGCCTTTTTCTGTAGCAGCAGAGCAGTTGGGAAACCCAAGGAGAAAATGTTTTCACACTCAGAAAGCTCTCAGAGCAGAAAGCTCTGGCTGCATTGAATGTGTTTGCCCCAAATACTTAGGTTTCGTCAAATCACCATTTTTTTTCTGTGAAAATCACTCTGAGGTAAATGTTATGCTTTTTCCATTTCATGCCACGCAACCAAATCGTTAAGGATCTTCACACTCTGGAATTATTTTAGTCCCTCACCATATGAAATGTTTCCTGTTTAAAACAAAGTGGGCTGATAAGAAGAAGGCAGAAGAATATTAATGTGAGTATAAAATAGTTGGTTAAGTGAGATATTAGCTAACAAAGGATAATTACAATTATCACAGCCTAAGTTTTAATTAGCTAAGAGGTAAGATGAAACCATGTCTCCAAAGCTAGTATAGTAAAACACACACGCTCCTTTTCAAATACAATTTTTCTGCTTTTTTCCTTGCACTTGTAACTTGCCATCCCACAAAAAAAATCTTCCAACCATGACACAGGCTGAGCATACATCAAAGTCTGGTTTACAAAGCAGAGCAATTAAAACTGTGGTCCCCATTCGTATCTCTCTTGTTATGCCTACAAAAACATGGTAACTCTCCCTTTCTGAAGAGGAATGTCAGATATCTGCCTGCTGCTTTGACTGCTAATGTCAGAGCGAGCCCTGAAAGCTGTGTTTCTTCCCATTCCATTTTTTATTTTTAATGGAGGAGAGGTGCAGTGCAGCTCTGGGAGAAACATCCTTAAAAGCTGAGAAATTAAATAATGCCAAGGCACTTTTCCATCGAAAGCAATCATGAATTCAGAGGGAAAAAGTTCCTTATCTTGAAATGTTATAGAAGTATTATATAGTGTATCAGAATTATGACAGCAATAGAAGTACACTGACTATTGCTGTGAAAGTACTTTAAAACGTTCACTGTTCCTATAAAACTGCAAAAGCTGTTGCAAAATTATCACTAGGCAGGCCTGTAAGATAGAAGAAATGCTTTCTTATTCTTCCCCAAGCAACTGCATACACCAGTACTACCATGAGCTAAGTTTTGTGTAGAAAAATGAAGTTCTGCATGAGCTAGGTTTTGTGTAGCACTCCAACAACCCAGGAGTCTCTCCTGAAGTACCAGCTTGCTTAGTCCAGGTCCCATTTCTCTGGCTGCATGCCGAGTGTCCACAACATCCACAGCTAGGGTAAAAAAAATGTAAAAGGTGAAACATGTATGTACTAAATACGGTGTGTCTAATTCACAGAATAAACGAGAGAAGCATCAGAGTGATTCCCCTTCCTACATCTACACAACAGACGAGTCCTGAGGAGTAAAACAAGAACAGACTTGAAAAGTTTGGGTGTCACCCATTCTGTTTTGCTTTGGGTTGTTATGCCACTGATAATAATTACCGATAACTAAACCCTTCAATACTGTATTGTCACTTTTAGTTATTTCCTTCCTGAAAAATGAACACACAGTGTTTTCCTTGGCGATACACTGCATAGATTTATTTTTTGCTTTGATGTATGTTTCTATTAGAAAAAAAATCACCTTGAAGAACACCTTGCTTTCTGAGTAAGGTGTACTGAATTTCACATGGCACTTAGTTTTTGCACAAATCTGTTCTGCAGCCATGGAGCAGTCTCCAAGGAAATGCTCGATTCTGTAGCAGTGAGTTTTGAGCTTGCTGAAAAGCGATCTGTTGTGCCTGAGGAATGAAGTGGTCAAGCACAATGATCATCCTTCAGGTGGTGATGTTTTAGGTCTTTAGAGCTGGATCACTGTTGTTTTCAAAGGTATGGAAGATAATCTAAAATATTCGGTGGTAGACAGCTTAATAAGGAACTCATAGTAGCTTACACAGCGAAATTCTGTGCTAGTTGCTATTTTCTTAACTCCGGTGGCTCCATGCCCAGATGTATTTTGGTGCTGCTGGGAGGTGACAAAGGCAAGCGTTACCAAGTCCTTGGTCTCAGCTAAACCACAAGCCCCCAGAACTGAATTATTATGATTTAATTCCAGTATATGATAGCACTTAAGTCATGGGATTGGTGTTATATCTATGAATAATGCAAGTTTATTTAAAGGAATGGAAGCAGACCAGATTATTTAAGACATTGGCTGCCAGGGCTGAATACAAATTTTTCCAAATGCCTTCATCTGTTAACAGAGCTGTTACCAGAAGCACAAAGAAATACTAGTTTTGTTAGGTATTATGAATGACAGACAAGTTGCTGCCTATCAGCATGGGAGCCGATCTCCTACCCCGCAAGAAAGAGGTAGGAGATGCTGCTGCAGACATCACAACCAGGCAGCTTGCTATAAATAAGGAATCCCATATTTATAAACTGCAGACCAGATTGACTACTTTAGCTGAGCATCTTCCACCAAAGGTAGCTGCAACTCTATGAGGTAAATGACTGCCCTTTCTTCCTTAGATCGGCTATTCATCACCTGCTCGTTGCTTTTGGTAGAGTGGTGAGAGGGATGGTAGGAGACATTAGAGCAAGGTATTGTGCAAACCCATCCCAGCTGCCTGTCGTCTTCAGGCTTTTGGGGTGAATGCAAATAGTCCTCATGGTTGCATAAGTATGGGGTACCCTCTGAGAAAGAGCTGGTTCTTGCTGGATTCTGCTGGCGAAAGACCTGCCTGGAGAGGTCCCTTTCCAGGGATGTTTGTGAGTGTCTCTTTAGGAAGCACTTGCTGCTCAAGGGCACCTCCCGACTGTATCACAACAGGGAACAGTTCTGAAAAGAGGTCAGGAGAACAAAAACCGTTGTCTTCCTTCTGGTAGTGTGTTAGCCACAGGTGCCAGCCCCTGTCCCTGCCGGTGTTCAGCCAGTACCGGTCCCGATGGTGCAGTTCTGTAGGTGAGCAGGGGAGCAGCTTTTGGTTTTTCTATAAAATTGCTGAGGAATGAATAATTTGATATGGAGTCACCACTGGTGACTTCACTGAGTTTTGCTTAACAGAGAAAGGAAAGTTTTTTCCTCTGACTGGAACTCTGGCAGTTTCTTTCTGGAGAGGCATTAACTGAACTTTTACTAAACAGAGGTGCACAGGTCAGATCTGCAGGTGTGGGTCAAGTGTCCTACCTGATACTGTATTTTGTAGACATGAGCTGAACCAAGGGAATGACCAAGGACAACTGGCTGATCAGCAAGGTGAACTGAATTTGTCTGACCCTAAAGCTTTCCTGCATTTGAAAACACATTTTAAGTGAGGGATGATAAATCAGTTTGCTTTTTTTAGAGCAGGATATTTTGGCAAAAACATATTATAGATCTTTGGGGATGTTTTGACATTACTATAGAGACCAAGAAGAATTGTCATGTGATATGTTACATAGCATTGGCATATTTTTGTTCAATATATTTTATTTCAGCTGGTCTTTTCAGCCTTTGTTTCACTGCTGGTAGAAAATCCGTCACCGCATGTAAATGCTTTCTTTTTACCAAGAAATCTGCTACAATGAGAAAAACATTCCTATAGCTTCTCTCTTCCTGTTTCTTTGCAGCTCTTCAATATCTTTCCCCTCTCTGTTCAGCTTTCTCCTATGGATTTGAAGAAATGCTAGGGTATTTCCTTCCCACATCTTCTGCATGTACTTGGAAGAGCTGCCACATACACTCCTCCTTCCTGCACCTGGGAAGGAAATATTCGGACTGCGGCAGGGGCAGCAAAAGGGGGGACACTATGCCCTTTTTTTGTGAAAGCAGAGGATTTGGAAAAAGGTAGGACAAGGTGGAAAAGAATTTAACGTTGCTGGGGTGATACTATGCAGTTTGAGTACACCTTGGCACAGCTGCCAAATTCTTCATGGCAGTGCTGCCAGGATTGGGCTAACAGCTGCACATCAGTGATTCGTTATAAATATTCCACCAAGGCAGTGTTTAACAGTGTTTTCTCCTTTGACTCAATTGTTCGAATGAAAGATACTGCTGGAAAGTGTGTCATTCATATCTATCGACTATCATGTTAACACAGCAGTGATATTCTACAAGATACCATCACTGCTTCAGTACATCTACTATCAGTGGCTGGTGCTGTTATCTCTGCTGAAGGCATTTAATAACAGCTCCTGGCAGGAGAAGAAAGAAGTCCAGGCTTTATTGACTCCACTTTCCCCTTGAAAAGCACTGGCAGTCCTGACATTTTCAAGTTATTGCAAAAGAAGCCTTATTCATTTTTGATGAAGTTACTCAAAATGCTTTACCCTTGAATTGCAAAACCCTCTATTAACCAAAACTGTTTCAAACGTGGGAGGGAACTCTTAAAGAGTGAACTTCTTTCCTCAGGACATTACCTTTGCTTATTCAAGCTGACCATTTACCAAGCTCTTTTATTCACTCCTGATGTTTGATTACCCAAGATAATTTAAGTGATTTTTTTATTTTGTCATTATATATCTTAGTGATATAGACCTGTTTAGCATGTTGGTTTGTCAAGGTTACATCTTGTTGCTTCATTTCAGGACACTCTTAGCATTCTGACACATGATGTGTGGATTGAGCCTAATCAACTGGCTGGTTTAATTTTCAACTTTCTTTCTTTCTTAGTCATTCTTTGAAAGACTTTCTATGAATGAAGCCCAACTCGAGGGGAGCTAAAATGTTAGTTTGGTTTTTTTTTCCCTCCAAGATTCACATGATTAATTTAAAATAAGGTAAAAAATTCCATTCTTGCTATTGATTCTTCAGTGCAGGTTCCTATGTTTTTTCTGATGAGATTATCTAATCCATCTTCCTCTGAGCAATACACTATTTCAGATTCCTAAAATAAACCACCACTTTCTCAAGGTTTATTCAGTGGCTGTGTTTGCTGACTTGGAATTTCATTAACAGCTTATCAACTGATCCCTTGACAGAGTTTTGCACCTGAAGTATAAATTGGTTACTTCCTTCCTAGGAAGGTGTATGCTTTGATGAAATGGACTGTTTAGTACATACTAAGTCTGTGTCCATGTCTAATGCAAATATCAGATATGAGCTCCAGTTCTGATTTGGCTACATGACACTGAAATGAAAGCTAAATGCAGGTAGAGGGGACGAAATGTGAACATTGCTCTTTCAGAAGCATGGTGCAGAATTCAACAGAGGTGAGAGGACTCTACTGAAGCAACTTCGAGATGAGACATAAGTTTAACAGTGAGGGGCAACCTTACTGACTGTAGATTCATGTTCTGAAAACAATGAGGGTAAACAATGCCAACACATGACAAATAGTCCTGCCAGCTAAGAACTGAGAATGCTGCTGAGAGAAAAACACACTGGTTTTGATCAGTCTACATTTTTACACCTAAAAACCCATATGCAGTAAAGATACCAGTGAATTACAAGGCTACAAATACTCCAAATGTTTTGGATGGAGCCTTTGCAAACACCAAGGTTGAGAAGCTGAAGTGATTGGTGATATCACCATTGGGTATATTCACCTGTTTTACAGCTTGTCTGATCATTTCTCACCTCTATGTTATTCCTTGTGGCTGTACTAGCAGTTAGAACTTGCTGAGGTCAATTCACAATGGTAAAGTTGTGCTAGTGCCAAGACAGAGGCACAGAGGTCAATATCTGTATTATCAAGTATCTATGAATGCATTCACAGCTTCATGGGAACAATATTGAAGATCTTTTGGAAACGTTAGGAAAGAAAATGAAGAAATATTAGAATCAAATATTAGTCTGTGCTGTGTCCTGTAATTTTGAACATTTGGGGGAAAGGGAAAATGAAAAAATTAGATGATTCATTGAACATCAATACTCATAATGGTATCTTGGCTCTAATCCTGTGGTCTCATGGCTAATTTAAACTCCATTTCTGGTTAACAGGCTGGTCCTGCCATGCTTCTGCTGCGGGTCCCACCCACTTTCCTTTCCAGCCACTTGTCCTTTTCCCCACCCACTTCCTGTTTGTGATGGTGGGCCCCGTGGGACCAGCAAAGCCCGTGGTGGGCTCAACCCCACCTCAATCCCATCGAGGTGAGGGAGAAAAGTGGCTCTGTTGGGAACACTGACTATGCTAGTTCAAAATACATCCTTTATAAAGTTATATAAGAAGAGATATCATGTAGGAGGAATAAAAATAATAAGCTGTTAGGATGATTTGCTGAAACTAGTCTTCACCTCAGCTCCCACAGAAACACAGAAATAAAAGTCCAATTTCCTCCATAGATAGAGATCATCAAGGGCAGAAAAATTACAGAATGAAGAGAAACATTTCCACTGGGTGTCTGCTGTCAGCAAAAGTGATGCTAAACAAAGATATGGAGTTATAGCCACAAGGGTGTAAGATCAAAATTGGACGAAAGCTTCAGTCAGCAAAGAAATGATGTAGCACCAAACAAATGTTCCATTTGCAGGCTGTGACACTGGGAAGAGCATGCCTGGCTTGTATGAATAGGTGAAAAGGAGAAAGTTGTCTCTTTAGACAATAGTTAAGTCCAAGAACTATAAATTCAGTAGGTTAGAAAGAATTTTAAAAGGTTATAAACAGCTAATATTTCCAGAATAGCCATAACATCTGTTCAGAGCTTCTTAATAGTCAATACCCACCAATTTCCCATATCTTAGAACAAGCTTATTATTTACATTCACATGCGTATGTGCATTAATTTTTTTAGAAAGATACATTGATCAATCCAATTTCTATATAAAGAATAAATAGCAACAGATTGTCATACACATTTGCTGACCCATTTCATTCTTGGAGTCATATAGCAAAGAGATAAACAGTTACATCCTAAAGTTTATTAACTATAAAAGAGGTGATTTATTCATTAGTGTAATAAAATTGTCAGTGTCAACAAAGTCTGAAAGAAACAAATGCATTGCTAGTATCTCCTGCTGCCATTTCCTTCATGCAGGCAGGTACCTTTGTGTAAGATCTCACAGAATTTCCAATCCTGGTCTGCCTTGACTCTGAATTAGGAGTTAATTTGGATAATACTGCAAAATGCTTTTACTGTGGTATACCCTGGGGGGAGATAACAAAGTGAAGTGAATAGGTGTGCTGTAGATATTGAAAGGGTAGTGGACTCTCTGCCCAGGAACTGAACTAGGAAATGTCCACCTTGTAGACTTGACTCTTGCTTGAGACACAGCTAGAGCACCCCAGCAATCTTGTTGTTTCTTATCAAGCTGTGTTTTAACTTTCCATATTTTACCCTTACATACCTCATCCTTTAGACAGCCTGAGAAGAATGGCACCCTAAAAAGTTGCCAAACCTTATATAGCAGCAATTTAGTTCAAAATCACCTTGAATCATCTTAACACAAGGTCAATATTGTCCACACACCCCCAGCTATGTGTGAGGTTTCCTCCATGCTGTGTGACCTAGAAGGTCCAGAACTGTCTCTCATACAACTACAGTTTCACTCCAAGCACCACTTACTCCTAGGTGTAGCACTCTAATTTTCTAGTAGATTAGCCACTGAATGGCAGGGCAGCAGGTCCACTCACCTTAGCAGCTTCAGAAAACTAAGAATGTGACCAAAATGCTTTATCATCTTCTTGGCAAACAACAGAATTACCAGAGCAAATTTGAAACCTACAATGTAGGAGTCTTTAAAATCACCTCCCCTTCTCTCCTGGAGCCACCTCCCAGTCCCTCCCAAAGCAGCTGATGTAGTAACATCAGTTTCTAGCCAAACAACATGGCAACCAGACCATTTTGTCAGGACCAGGTATCACACATTAATTTCTCCTCCATAACTTGGCTAATTTGTCTTGAGTCATAAGTTTTTGCCAGTCATCCTTAGGTGATTAACAGTTAGGCAAAGCATCCCTATCAAATTGATGCAGAAGTATCTGCATTAATACCGCATTCTTCTTATTATTATTGTAATACTACTGTCAGGTGTCATTTAATATTTATGTTACTACATCAGCTGCTTTTGGGAGGGACTGGGAGGTGGTTCCAGGAGAGAAGGGGAGGTGATTTTAGACACTCTACATTGAATCAGCCGGAATATGGTCACAGCACTACTGCACTTAACTCAAGAATATCCTAGATACCTTGTAAGTGCTAGGCAGTGCTATCTGATTCAACAGACCTGCTTCAGTTCATACACTGACTCTTTCTTTTCTGGTTACCTACCAGGAACAAAGACCACGGTCTTAGATTAATTTTATTTTGGCAGGGGGAGGTAAAGGAAAGGGTTAAAAGCAGAATACTTTTGCTCATTGTTGCAGGGTCCTACAACTTTTCTGATTAATCCTGAGCTTTATTCCTGTTGTAGTTTTAATGTTTCTCAAGGAATCACTTAGGATGTCTTTCATAGGCACCTTTATTGTCATGGAGTTAATTTTAAAACACACAAACATACCCCTTAAAAGCCTTCTGAGCAAGGCTTTGCTGCAGAATTCTTAGGAAAAGGCTTGATTTCAGTGAATATTTCAGGTTTCCAAGTGGTAGTGAAAGATAAGGTATTCCATTCTTCTTCCATCATAATTCACACCTAGTGTTACCTGGAAATTGCCTCATGTTTCTGCGGTAGAAATTTATTCAGCAGTGTGTGTGTAGCACATGGCATTGCAGAGTTCATCCTAACTCAGCTGACAGAAAAAGCCCTTGGATATGTCTGTCAGTGTAGGGTGCTGCACCCTGTCAGGCTACAAACCCAGTAGTTTTACTGGGGAATGTTATTTTCCCTTCATACAAACATATCAACAAGATAAGCAACACAGCAAATCGCTGGTTGCCATTTTAGCTGAGACATTTCAGCAGTGCCAGCTCATGGTCCATTCCTATTCCACCCACACAGCAACTTTGCTGGCGATAACCCTTCCCACTCTTACCTAACTTTACCTAGTTGCACATATTTAGGACAAGCACACAAGGACTGAGAACTTCCTGGTCCCTCCCATGGGCATCCAGAAGCTGCAGTCTACGTTGGAAAGATGCAGAGCAGCGTGATGCCAGCAGCATGATGCCTGCTGGTCAGACTTCACTCCCAGAAGGGTTTGGCACTTGGCTTTGCACGGGAGGTGGTGGGATTCCACATGACAAATGCTTCCCAGCAGGAACATGGCAGGAATGCAGAAAATCCTGATGCAGTCATGAAGACTGAAAGAGCTCCAGGACTTGTCCCTGTAAAAGGAAATGGTGCGTGTTGAGTTAGCTGCTGCACTTAGTCCCACTCATCTTAGTGGCATCAAACCTCTAGTGATAAAATACACCAAGAGATAAAATCTGCAGCCAAGAGCGATAAAGTTCTGGGGCTTGTCCAACTGACTGGTAAACTTTTTTTCCCCATCTGCTCTTCAGTGAGTAGAAAAAAAAAAATTACATTTACTGGAAGGGGTTTATGCCCTCTCAACTTTCTCCATGGTATCTCTGCAACATACTCTTGGAATTACTTTCTTCTGAATGATGATGTGATTTAAAAATAACACCCTTTCATTTCACAGAGATGCAGAAATGTCTGAGGTGGAGAATGACTGCAAATAATACAAATGTCCTGAAAAAAATCACAGAGCTTTGTTTGGATTCTGCATTAAGCTTACACTTCACGTTTTCTGGAACCAGCCTGTTATTGTCTTGACTTGGCTGGAAAAACAGTGGCTACAGATCATGTGGCTGGAAAAGGTGGGTTGTGTGACACAGGAGGGCTGAAACACAGCTGGAGACACAAGTTCTGCTCTCACCTCTGCCTGGACTTGCTTTAAACTGAAGAGCTCTGCCCTCTCTGAGATGTCTGTTTACCTGGTTTGTCTATAGACAGCAATCACATCTCCTCTCATCCCTGTTCTGCTAGACTAAGCAAACCATGTTTTTAACCTTTTCTTCTGTGATATATTTTCACTTCCCTTCATCATCTTAGCAGATCATCTCTGAACCTGTTCTGGTGCCAGTCATCAATTTTGCCAGCAGATGAAGAGAATGCTGAAAGTAGACCAAGGAGGACTTTGCAAATAGGTTTGCAAAAGTGCTAAAACAGGGATAAGAATATCTATCCCATTACTCAAAGGAATCCAGAGAGGGTGAACATGCCCAGCTGTGTGCACCCAAGTGCATTTTTCCTGCAGTCTGAATGGATCAGAAACCATGCAGCCATATTAGTGCAACACCAGGCCTATGCCTGCATCCCTTACCTCTCAGCACAGGTTCTGGGAAGGCACTGAGTTTTTAGCTAAACCTCCCGCACACGTGGGGCACTTCTGTCCACCTGCAGAAGGCTATGCAGACTCACAATCTCAGTGGAGAAACCCTCCATAAATATGGAAGCATATTAGCACTTTACCAAAGCTCTTTGGCATGTAAATAGCATAAGACAGATTTGAATATCACCGAAGTGTCACTTTTGCAAACAGGGTTTGGCTAATCCATCAGCAGTAGCTAGCGCACTGAGATAGCCAATGGCTAAACCCTCTCAGATTACCATTAGCCATTCAAGTTGCACTGGACCGGGAGAACAAATTGCACTGACTAGTTTTTAAAAATACTTGTCCATCACACACCCAGACTCTTGATGGGTTTCCTTAGCATAGAGAAACTTGATGGAAGTTGGACTCGCTTCCCAACAGTGCTGCTTTACTCTTTAATCACGCCATGAAAGCATCTGCTACAGGTGAGCCCCTTTTTATTTCCAGGTTCTTACATATGCATGAGCCAGAAGCAGCAATGTAACTGAATAATACCCCTAAGCTGTCGGACATAAAATTTTTCACATCAGAATAATATTTAACATTATTAGAAGCAAAGAGATCATGGAAAAGAATGGATTTCGCTGGGGATTTTTTTCCTTATTTTCATTAGCATTATGCCACCATTCAGATGTCAGCCTCCTAAACTGGTCTGTTGGATACATTGGTCTGTGAGTGTTTGCTGCTGGTGACAGAATTACTCTGCAAACTTAATATTCAGTGTTCAAAATTTGTGCTGTGTCGCTTCACTTGGCTTGATCACAAAAGTCACACAGTATTTTTCACATTAGTGTAATCTTCACAAACAAAGGATATGAACAAAATATGAGTTCTTAGAAATTCTCAAGAATGGATAAACTAGAGAAAAAAAAAAAAAAATATTTTTGCAAGTGTGCGTCTATCTCTTCAGAGCCCCATTTATTACACAATACACAGAAAGTCTGTTGCAACCTCAAACTCACAGATATCAGACCTGCAGGAGGAAAAACTCCCAGGCTTTCCCTGGGAGCGAACAGGAGAGCCAACAGCTTGTTCCTACCTCCTGCTGTATTAGCATCCACATACTGCTTTGCCCCAGTTTCCTCCCAAAATGTCAGAGGCTGGACTGGGTGTGCAACAGGGCTTCAGACCCAAGTCATACTTTTTCAGAAAGTACTTGTTTATCTCTTTTTTTCTTTCCCCAGTTGATAAGGAGAGACACCAGCAGACACCTGCACAAAAGAGACACTGTTAAATGCTAAAGTTTGTCGGGGCAAGAAAATGATAGAACTTGAGGCAAATTTTTACTTTTAAAGGAATCCTGAGATGTCCTGAATTTGGCTTCTGGCACTACTTTCAACACCTGATTGAAAGACTAAGTTATATTTTACTGCCTGAGTGAAGATTAATTTCTCTTACCTTATGGACACAAAACCCTTGCGCGTGCCTGCGGAGCCCAAGGTGTACAGCGAGCTGTCCTGGCTCCAAAAGAAAGGAAGCCAGCACGAGACTTTGCCCCACTGGAAGTGTCTGGGCTGAACAGAGTGCTCTGCACCCAGCAAAGCAGCTGCACGGCACAACCGTAGCTGAAGACAGCCAGAAGTATGATAATATTTAGTGTCACTGAATGCTATTGCAGCATCGGAACTGAAAATAGAGCTAAGTGTCCCTTCCCACTGCCCACGCTGTTGCTTTGCTGTTTTTACTAGGACAAATACATTGCTCTTCTTTGAATTGCTGCTGAGGTTCTTGTCAGCGTTTTTTGCACTCATGGCATATTAATAAATAACATACAGAATGTTCTTCTCTCCTTATATAAGTTATGTAGCTATAATAGCATATATTATCTTTAATTATAATTATGAAATATCTTTTCATTAAGACAACATCTCAAGCATCCTTGTCTCGCTTGGTTGTAGCGTTCCAACAAGGGACCATCTTTCTTCTCTCCATAAAAGCCCCATGGGCTGTTTGCTTCAATCATATATCATTGGTTTAAATGAAACAGAATTTAATCCAGCGGGCTCAAGTTGAAGTTACTCCAAAGAGTTAGGTAAAATGGCTCACTAATCGCCAGTGTCGCTTCTAGTTCAGCACTGCTGCAGTTCCCACAGTGGAGGCTTTCCTGAAGCCTGATGGATGCAGGTAATAACAAAGTGGCCACCACTCTGGAGAGTTTCAAATCTCATTATAAGGCTACAGGAAAGGGATGGGGTCAGTGGATGAGGTGGCTTGAGGAAACACTCACACAAGATGGGTCACCACCACAAGCAAGCTGCGGTCCCTGCTCCTTCCAACTCCCATCCCAGCATCCTTAGGAGAGCGAATACCTTCCTCTGGGATAATCCCATTAATGGCTGCACTTTGTATTGATACAAAAATGGACTTACTGCCATTTCAGAAGCCAGTAAATACAACATTTTCACAGCAGCAATATTTTCCTTTTTCCCCAGAAACTTCCCAAGGTGAGAGGCATGAATCCTGTCTTCACCTCCGCCACGCACAAAGGAGAGGGCAATCAAGCACCAGTTCAAACATGTTTTTTCAAAGCTAGCTGTTAAAAAGTTAACCGACTAGGCGGCAAGCCATCAGCAGAAGTATTGAGGAGAAAGAAATGGGAAGAAGGAAGACATGACATACTGTCTGAATTCTGAAAAATAATTAAGGTAATTATGCTTCATCAAAAATACATGCTATTTCTTCATGAGCTATCAGACACTGTGGAAGGCTGATGATGTGTGCTCATAGGTGTCAACATGCATCTTATTTTGACAAGGAATTCACTAACTTGATTGCATCATATTGAGCCAGGAAATAAAATTCTGTCTTTTCTTTGCTGTCGGCTCCAGAAAAACTGGAGCCATTTAGACTCTGCTTTCAGTTGCACTGAACAAGGTCTGCTGGAGGGCAGCCAGACTCGGTCTGAATTTCTGTTAGGTGCAGAAACTGGGATCCCAATGCATGCCAACTGCAACTGGAAGGAATACAGAAAAGAGGCATGCTTTTGCTGAAGGGCTTCACACTGTGACAGCACACGATCCTAGAGAACCCGAGATCATGTTCAAGGTTTCAGAGCTCTTCCTCCCTTCCATCAAGGGTTGCATAAGAAAAGCTGTATGTGGTGTTAGTAAGAACAGCAAGCTAACACACAAAAAAAAAAAAAAAAAAAAAAAAGGAGAAAGAGAAATTGCTTTTCAGCAGAAAAAGATTAGAGTAACAAAAAAATAAACCCACAAAAAAATCAAAAAACTCTCTTTACGATGTCAAAATCAATCACTTTACTGCTGCTTGCTTCACTGTCCAGAATTCAGTAGTTCATACAACCACACACTGAACTTACCACTTAAAAAGGATAAAATAAAAAGATAAAAAGATATGTCACATGGTCTTTTTATGAAACACTGTCAATCAGTGGCAGATTTGCTGACAGGACAGGAGATGCGGGTGTAGTTTCTCAGGGGATGTTTGCCATCACCAAAATGGTGCTACCACCTTACAGTTAGCCCTTGAGAAATGTAGGGAGCAATCTCAGTTCGTTGCTGCTCCTAAAACCCTTGCACATATGACACCGACCTGAGCAGCAGAGCATGAGGAACAACATAGCTGGGAGGAACGAGTCTTCTGCAACCACATCTCCTTATGTGCCAGGGAAAAGCTGTGCTACAGTAGTGGTGTGGCAAAGCTCAGACTGGAGCCACACCAGCTCCAGACATCAACTTAAGATCAGACCTTCCTAGCCTGCTAGTTTGTTGTGGCACTTGAGTACTGAAAATTAAACACATTAAAATTCAGAAGCAAAAAGAAATCCTACATGTGTGCCTTGGGTATGTTCAGGAGTATTAATATTTCATCTAGCAAACTGATTACAATGTGCAAAGAGAGTGCTTCTGCAAACTGATCGCTTGTGTCCCCAGCGCTGGGAAATACAGCCTAAGTCATATTAAACATTTACCAACTTCAGCAATCTTCAATTAGCCAAGGAACTAGGAAATAAATGGATCTGAGACATAAACATGCTCAATGTACTTGTAGCAACTCAAGCTCAATTCCTCCGGGTTTCATGGCAGATTTCCTCTCTCTTGCTGTATGACAGGTATCCTTCATCAAACTTACTCATTTAAGGTACACTGTACATATTATTACCTGCTCTGAAACGCTGCCACCATATTGAACTTGGTGCTGGAGCAGCAAATGTAGGAATATAAACAAAGGTGTGTGAAAAGAAGATCATATGCTAACTATTAAAGCCATGAAGCTGTGAGTCCATCTGGTTGGTTTTATATGATAGCACATTTCTCCAAGCTTCCTTTTAGGTTCCTGTGATTCACCACAAACAATGTTGAGCAATGTGTCCTTGTTACCTGTATCCATTATGTATCACTAAAAATCAGGGCCTCTTGCCATATGTTTGAATTAAGAGTCTCATAACTCATTTATAGATTTGGCCACCTTGCCCAGTAAAATAGTTTTGGAAAGAGAATTTTATAGTCTGATAATGGACCAGATCTCCAGCTAGCATTAATTCATATACTTCCAGTAGCATCATGTGTGGTGTGTTGATTTACAGCAGCCAAGGAGTCAGGCAGGTAACATCACAATAGTAAATTCAAAATGTTATTCATCTCAGCAAACCTTTTTAATTGCAATGCTACTGAGTGATACTAGCAGCAGATTACAAAGTAATCTTCAACTCTTGTTCACATTGAAACTCATTATTTTAGTGAGACATTTGTATGGCTCAAGCAAATAGTTTGGCTCTATTTTCTTGACACAGAATGTGCAGATCATGGCTCTTATTGTCACCGAAATCAGGACTAAACCTTGTAACACCAATGTAGTGTTAAAAGGCAGGCATTCTTTATTCACAGTGCCAGATGCAGGGGGGATCGCTTCTCCTAATGTGCATGACTTACACACCCTTCCCATGTGATTTATATAGACCAAAAATATACATATTAATTCAATCCATACATATTCAGTATTATTCTTTTGGTGAGTACAAACTTGCTCACTTCACATGTAAATTATTGCGCAGGCTCACTTGGCCTTTCCCATTGTTGTCTTTTGAGTAGGTGGTATTACTTGAGTCGGTGGTCCATGAGTCAGTGGTCGCGATCTCCCCCTGCCGGAATTACCTTTCACCTACTTGGCTCTTAATCTTGGCAGTCCTGGCCACTTTTCTCAGTCCACTACATGAAACCACATTTTGTCATCCTCTTCTGACAGAAACACATTGTCTATTGTTTTGTTCACATTAATGATTACCTAGGGACTAAAATACAGATCAATGAATACGCTGATTTGTATACTCCATGTCCCCAGACTTAATGTCCAGTTGCATAGGGCTGTACAAGGAATATAGCAATATCCATGGTTGGTTAACTCCATCACCCTGGTTACACTATACATGAAATATACCTTTGCATTTTGCATGGATGTAAGAGATGTGTCAATCACAGCTTTCCGGTAGCTTAGGAAAAAGTTTTTTGAGGGCATTCTGGTAGCAATAGAGTATTCATGAAGTTAAAACAAATAAAACCGGAACAACTTAACGTTTGACACCCCTACAGATAACTGCAAGCACCTCTACCTCAATCAAAAAGCTATCATTTCAGCCAAGAGGGATAAATGCAGCTTGAATTCAATGTCAGCTACATCACTAGTGCCACCTACAGCATCCAGTTCAGAGAAACCACCCAAACTATCAGCTGGCTCAGGTGACCATACATTTCTAGACCACTTTTAGTAGCATCCAACCAGTCAAAACACATTTTAATAGAGAAAATATGTATTTGTGCATCTGGAACATGCAATTTAGGCACATAGCTCAAAAAGTAGATGATTCTGGCAATTGCCAATGGCACATTAGGAAACCAGAAAACACATATGTTCAGCCCAGACGGTTGAATGGCTTTTATTTGTTGCATCTTTTTGGTTTTTTTTGAGAAGTTAACACTGAGAGCTGGAGTCCACCACCGGACAAGTTTTTAATTGGTACAATTTTTTCCTCTCCTACTTCTTGACCTAATTCTGCGCATCAGGACCGAGGATGGATCAGTGCAGTGGAAGGGTTGAGCTGGCATACAGGTATGATCCACAGCTAACAGCCATGGATCAGCTCCTCCCTCCATCAGGTATCTACAGCTGTTGGCTCCTTCAGTTTCGGTACAGCTCAGGACACCGTATACCTACAGTTCAGAAGTGCCACACTGCTGGTCTAGCCTTTGGCACATGAGCTCATGGAAAACACATTTATTACAGACTGACTAATAGCGTACCACTGGGGCTGGTTCCCACATCTCTGTAAGCATTAACCTTCAGTGAGGGTTTGTAATTTCCAAGATTATTTCTTGGTTTGGCTGCTACATTTTCTGCAGCATCCACAATGAAATCTGCAAACGTTTCTGTCTTTTCCCTGTCTTTTTTACAAGGATCCCAGGAGAAACATCATGTCACCTCTTCTCCCTGGATTTTATGCAGTATCAATTCCCAGTCACTGCACACCTGCTGGAGATTTTGATGGCTATTCCCCTGAAAGACTGACTGCAGCTATAAATCCTGGTGAGGTGACAAGAAATGGATTTGTCTGTGCAACTATAAGCCTTGGCAAACAAAGATTATCAAAAATAGAACTTTTCTTGTCTTAAAACACATACCAAACAAGAGCTTGTAGGCAGGTTCGTGTTGATTCATAGGTGCTCAAGGAATTGAATTATTTCTTTTAATAAAGAATACTTCTGTGCCTCACATTTCACCACTTTCTTAAAAAAAGGACCATCTCTTATTTACCTTTCCATGACTGTTTCTCTTTTCTTTTGGCACCTCAAAGGAAAGGCCTCAAATTATGATAGAAAAGAGCTTCCTTCTACCCCTTACTTCTTTAATACAGAATACTGCTGAATTAGCTCAGGCTGTTACAGAGAAACCAACGTTTTAGCCCTCATATGATTTGAAGCAGAGAAGCAACGCGAGCCCTTGGTAGGACTGTGTCTCCAGACCTGTGTCCCTCGTTTTCCACCCTTGCTTGAGGAACACCCCAGCCTTAAGAGGCTCTGGCTGCAGTGGGGGCGATCCTCCAAGACTGGCTTCTCCTGAGTAAAGATTATTACCACAGGTAAAGACTGCAGGACTGGGTCTCCTGCACTAAAGCAACGTAGGTGATTGGCAACTCATCTGAAGAACAGTCTGCTGAATGGTGTTGACACAGTACAGGTGGCTGAGCATAAAATGTTTAGCACCCTGACAAGTATTTTCTCCTGCCTGACTCGGGATCTGACTGCAGCATCACAGGGAAACTGAGTTGACTTTGAATTACAAGCAAAGGGCTACTCTGTCTCCTTCTGCATAACCCTGTGTTACTCTAAAACAGCTCCATGCCACATCACCGTCCGTGTGAGCCCTCCAATGGGCAGGAGGTGTTCCACTGCCACTGATCTCAGCATGCTGTGCAGCCTGACTTCAGGAGCAAGTTTCTTCATCAGCTCCCATGGACTTTGTTGTCTCTCTGCATGAGCTAGTCCCATTGCTGACACAAAACCCTGGTCTCTCTCTCTTTTTAAATGGGATGTGAAACCAATGACCTTCTGGCTTGTTACCTTCTGTCCTTATTCCCTTTTCTGCTTTCACTCTGTGGTTCCTCCATGTCAGGCACACATGCTTTCTGAGCTAATATCATGGATGGGCAACTTCAAATAAGAAATTGCTTCAGCTGAGTGAAACTCAGATTACTTGTTTTCCCCTTCTGCTCTTACATCCAGAGTGATGCACAAGTACATGGCCCAGCCCTGCTCCCAGGAGAGCCCACTACTAGTGACACCCAGTCACTTTTGCACATGATATGTGAGGACTGCTTTGAGGTCCTTCTCAATTATTTTACAATTAGGGGAGGTTTCACATCATCTCTCTTTCTCTCCCTCCACTTTCTTCCTAAGCAGTAGAGATAAAACTTCTCCCTGCTTTTGATAGAAGAATCACTCATTATTAACAGCTGTGTCAGCCTATTTTCCCCTATTTCTGGATGCTCTGCTGTCAGCTCAAGGCTGTCTGTTCCTTCCTCCAGAGACAGCTCTCAGGACATTGCCTCCTTGGGTCTTCATCTGAATCTTATCACCCAAAGTGGAACTTAAGCCTGACACTCATTTGCCCTAGGTCAAGCTGTCCTTCCTCCATAGCAGGCACCACTGACCCATAGGATGGTTGCCCCTGCTGTGTCCCAGGTCTCAGAACAGCATCCAGCAGACATGGTGCCAAAGGGACAGGAAGCAGCTGGATCCTTCCAAGGCACACCATCCCTGACAGGACACTGTGGGATTTGAAGCTAGGAAGCAGCGAGACACAGATAATTTCCAAACAGCTGGAGACCCCAGCAGACCTCCCCATGTGCGGAATCAGAAGTTTCCAGCATGAAAAGGCCAGAGGTTCCCTCAAAGCCATCTCTCTCATTAGAGGTGTGGGGTAAGGTTTCAAAGTCTGTCCTTTTCCCATCCTCAGCATTTACAGCACCATTTACTGGCTGGAACCTGCATGGGTAATGCAGATCCATCACGTACCTGTATGGGTTTGTCCCAGCTTAGTGTGGGACATTCATTTATTACCAGTTCTCTGGTGGATCTGTGTAGAAGGAGCAATGCTTTCCAAAAGGCTTTTAAATGATCCTCTCTTCAGTGTGTATTTGCTTTCCATGCACAGCTATACCTTTTATAGCATCCTTAGGGAAGTGGCATGAAAGCTGGCAAGATCACATTGAGAGAACAAGCTAGGAAATTTTTCCTTGTTAAGGCTATCCTCAACACCATACCGCAATCCAAACCCAGTTTTTAGCGGACCAGTGATGGGCAGAAAAACCTTGACATCCTGTCCTCCTTACTGTCTGACTTGCTTTTGTACTGCAACCCATATGTCCAAACCTCACCTTGAAAAGGGTCAAAACCTTTCAAACTGTCTTGAGTAAAACCACTAAAAATGCCTGTGGCAGTGATCTATGTTATACAGTGGTATCTGGTAAACAGCAATTGAGCTATTACACTGTCAAGCTGAAAAATAATGTCAAAGTCACCAGTATATCTAACTGTAAAACTGGATCATGTGATTAGCACTGAACATTTGGATAGCTGAGCCCATGATGTGCCAGAATGAGATCTCTTTTTTTTTCTTTCTATTAATTACTGCAGCATTGCCCTAAGAACATCTCTAGCCATATCTGTGCCTCATGAGTAGCCCTCCAAGCTATAATTCCTTGCAAGACTCAGTTTTGCTCTGGGGCAAAGAGCAAATGACAGAAAGCTACTTGTAATTTTCTAATTTTAGCACAAAGATTTCTACTGTAGCCACTGTACCAGCTCCAAGTTTCCAAGGCAAGTAAGCGCTTCACCTCTTCCAAGCACATACTGCTCAACAATACACAACCTGGTGACTCACTTATTCTCATTGGGTTTATATTCTTTACACTTCTCTTCAATACAGCTTTGGTGGTTTGCTGTATAAGTCTTCCAAATAAGAAAAATTGCAAAATAATATGTGTAGGGTGCATACATTATTTTGCAGCTGTTTCTAATTTCAGCAGGTCCCTAAAAAAAGCATCAAGTGGCACTCCAATTTATTCCCAATAAAAGATCAGTCTGGTTTAACCAAAAACTCAAGGATATATTTCCCAGTTCTTCACATACCTAGAAATGTGATGAAAAAAAAACAACCCACAAAAGTCAGGCTTGGTCAAATTTAGATACTCATTTGCGATTCAAAAGCCAAACGAATACAAACTTGAGAGACCTGGGTAGCTGGTGTGTCCTTTAAACCTGGGCTGGGATTTGGCAAGAGGTCCACTTGCAGCTGCACCAGCTCCAGAAACTCCTCTGACAGCCCTGCACTCAGGCAGGCTGGCTGGCCCGCCAAGAAGCTCTTTCATAGCCTCCTGTCTCAAGGGTTGACTCTCCTAGCTTAAAAAGTACGAACAGAATAATGTGAGGCACATGGACAGCTGAAACGGGGCTCCTGGCCATCACTAAAATACCAAATTAACATTGCACACTACAGCTGGTGTGGGGGTATGGTGATCCTACAGCAGCAAAAAGACACAATGCTGATGGATGCTGTCGGTAAGGGAGTGGTAAGTTTGTGTGTGAAGCCACAAAAGAACCCTACTTTAAATCCCTTCATTGCATATGTATGAACTCTAAATCATCAGTGGGCATGTGAATGTTCAAAGCATAACTTAGTGTGTGGTGGCACTTAGAGAGAGAAATGGAAAGAGGGGTAAATCTGACATGCTCTGACTTTGCACCAGGGAACTGTTTTCCCAGTTCTTCTGTCCCCTTAGTAATTAAAGCCATTCTGGGTGCTGGGCTGATCCCTGGCTGACTGTCTTCCCCTATGCCTTCCTCTACCCCTCCTGCTTGTTGAGAAAGTTCAAAACACCTCAGGCTGCTCCTTCATTTATTGCAGACCAAAATGTTTTTTTCTTACTAATCAGGGCATGAGCTAGACTCATTGCTCCTCTTTCAAACTGCCTTCCTCCTCTTCCACTGCCAGCAAGTTGGCTAGGGGAACTCTTGTTGTCCCCTGAGTATGCGTTCACCACTCAGCTGCTCCTAAAAGTTTTTGTGCTCATAAAGATTTTGTAAATTGTAAGGATTAGTTCAAATGCCATCATGGCCCCTTAATGGTGACTCTAATGAATGTTGGCAGATTCAGTGAGAAAACCAAATATATTCAGATTAAGAGCAGAAGGCTCTCAGGCTTGGTTAGAAATGTTTGTTCCCTTGCAGTTTCAGGAGATTTGTGTGGTAAAGAGGAGAAAGTTCCTGGCAGAGCAGAGTTGCTGTAGTTATAACTGACAGTTCACAACATTGATATTAATATGATAATCGCTATGACTTTTTGCAATTAAAAAAAAAAAAATTGTTCAGCTGCCTTGAGTCTTATTTATACCTGCAAGGCTTCCCACCCTGACCTGCCACTGCTTAGCATTTACAAGGGGTTAACTGTGCCCAGCGGTACAGGGCTTGGGAGAATCGGATGGGGTGTGTGTTTGGGATCTCAAAGCACTTTGCAGTCAGTGTAGCTCAGGGTAGAAGTCTATAAAAAGCAGTAGAGCTGGTGTGTATCAATGCAGAAAACAACTAATGCAAAAGCAAATATTTAGACTTGATGAGAAGATCCACAGAGGACTGGATATACCTCTGCAGTAGCAAGAACCAAGCTGCAGGCCTAGATACAACTCTGGTCTGGGGTTACACACAGCCTAAGAGCTACGTAGGGGACCAAGGAGCCACATCTGGCAGATGTCTCCCTTCCACTATTATCCCCGGTTCTGGTTGTTTGAGTTATATGGTTCTTCATGTTAGTGACCTCCCGTTAACATGAGAGATGTTTAAGGAAATTAACTGCGCTAATAAAAACGACACAAGCAACCACTTAAAAATTAGTAACTCTATCTAATTCAAAATACTGTTTGGATTTCAGTTGGCTGGAATGAAGACTATTTATTTCCACTGGAACTGCATGTAATAGAAATACCAATAATATATATACTGTACAAATAAATGGATTTAAAATTCTGAACAGGGAAGAACATTTTCACATCCCTCTCAGAGCCATCACAAACGCTACGTCAATAAGCCACATATGAAGGTCCTACCCAGGTGAGTTAAACTAAAAAACTGTAAGATGCTCTTGAAAGGTGCATTCTGGTAATTATTTTTTAACACCGTAAAATTACACATGACCATGAGGTATTGTATATTATCAGTTGCATATTGAAAGAGTCTTTAAATGAAGGCAGAGAACAATTGTACCTCTCTCCCTCTTCACTCATCGCAGATGACTTGTTAAAAGGTATGGGAACACAGATGATTATCATGTCCCCCAAAGGACTAATAATACATTGCAAATTTCCACTTCAGTGATTTTTAGGTGCTGGTCTCTTCCAGTTACTTTAGAGTATCTCCTCGCAGGAGCATAAAGCCAAGAAATGAAGTTGTTTTCACGGAACATTTATTGCACACCATTCTGTTAATGATATAAGGCTTAACTACTGACTTTGTGGGGCTGTGCTGTCTTTAAATCAAGATAAGACTGCACCAGTCTCAAAAACTTAAAATAGGTAAATCTTAACTGAACAGCATAAACAACACAGTGCGAATCCAATGCCATTCCTATGAACTGAGGCTCTTTTTTATTCTGCTGGATCTTTTTCTCCTGCTGAAGTGAGGAATATTTATGATTCTTCCTCCAAGTGCAAATGAAAAGCTATAAATAGGTGCTTGTTAACCCCCAATTTCAGCTGTCCCCAAATATGTGGGAGGAGGGTTCATAGTAGCAGTTCCACTTGCTTTTTAAACCCCCTGGCTTGGAAAGCAGTAAATCTAAATTGGGAAAAATAATATTGCAAAACAGAAGGGTTTCTTCCTGACACAAGCAGAACTCTTTCTCCAGCTTCTGTGTTTCAGATTCATAGATGTTTCAAGGCCAAGAGGGAGGATGAGGCCAACTGGTTGGAAAAAAAGCTATTATTTATTCTGAAAAAAAAAAGCTTAAAAATCAGATGCTGAGTCAGCAGGACTTGGGCATCATTAAAAAACTTTTCCTGCAGAGGTAAAGAGAAACCGCAGGTCATCTTGACTATGTCTAGCGCTGGTCTAGTTACCAGCCACACCCAGGACATGGAGAAGAATCTCAGTAGATTAGTCTATGTGTATCCTTAGCCATATAAATTGTAAATCACATGTAAATTACATAGCCCAGGGGTCTGCCATGACAAAAAAATGCAGTGGGGCCACCAATTTATTTTTTAAACCCAAAGACTGCAGTATTCTCAGGGGGACCCAAGCACAAACCCCAAAACCACAGGACTACACACACTCTTCCGCTGGTACTTTCCCCACTGCATAATAAGCAGGGATTGCTTTTCCTGCACACAAGAGACAGTTTAACAACAAAAATGAACTATACCTCAGCAGCAAGCAGAGGAGCCAGCTGAACCCTGCTCTCCCAGGTCTTAGGCTGGAGCTCTCACCGCTGCTCTGGTACCCTGGGGCAGACACTGATGCTACCAAACACACACCTGGGTAAGACTGCAGAGACATTATCTTTTGGCATTATTTCTACCATTTTAAATATTGTTGAAAACCTAAGTAGTTTGAAAACAAATGGAGTGTGCGAAACTGAAAAGGAAGGCAGAATTCACTGTCCTGAATTATGGATGAACGGCCACAAAATAACATTGTCTGCAGCTGCTTGGAAGCATGTCTGATCACTCCCTCTCTTCCAAAATACAAAAATCAGGTCCTATTCAGATGACAGGGATTATTAGAAATACTGAATATATTTCTTTTTTTCTCTGTCATTCGTAAATATTATAAAATTGATTTTCCTGTTCTAGCATCTCATGGGTACTTTGCACCAACTCTGTGAGTGACAACATGGTGCAATGTGTAAGGCTAGAAAAATCAGGGTCCTAATCTGCTACTTTACATCCCTCATATACTCAGCAGAAGAAAATTCACATTCCTTCCTTTTAAATGGAGAAGTCCTGCTCCTGCTCTTACTATGGTGCTCAGAGAAGCTTAATAATATTATTTCCATGGTAATGATGCAAATGCCTCTTGCAGGGAGGAAAGGTGCAAAAGATTTTACTCAGGAAATTCCCACCAAGCAATCCTGCTTTCTGAAATGAGGATGCGGGATTGCAAAATACGGGAGTCACTATGGTTCTGGAAACCCCCTAGCAACCTTGTTCTTCTGTTTAGTTTCAAAGCTGTGGTTGTGATGGGTCCTAAAAAACTTTTGTCCATTACAAAATAAAGTGTCCCACGGCGTCTCTAAACCTATGAGATCACTTGGAAAGTCATCTGTCTTCTCATCTGAAAACAACTGGTCATCCATCACAACGCTTATGGTCAGAATGTCACCGCATTGTCCCCAGGATGTGCACCTGAGGCATCTACAACTCATCGTGAAAATACCAGACAGTTTTAGCTTCCATCTTTAATGAAAGGCTGTATCCTCCTTGTTATTTAAAAAGCCTTTTGCCACCATCTGAGTCACAAGACTGAGACAAGGGAAGCCTTTAGGTCTAACCCTCTCTTTTGCTGATAGGGAGTTTTGGGCAGGTTCAATAAGTGCTTTATCCCAGTTTCCATATTCTTGCAACACCCAGCGGTCTTCTGTGCACGTACTGTAGACTGATTATTTGTACAGGGATATGTAGTGTTTAGTGTCACCTTCCTGACTCCAGCTGAGGACTTCTTACATAGTAATAGCTGCACTGGCTCAGACCAAAGATCCCTCTGGTATCATTTTGTGGCAAGTGCTTTAGGGGACAGAATAAGAACCAGAAGCACATACAGCAATGCTTCCACCAAAACGCCAACGCTATGGCTCCCAAACATGTCTGTGTGTGAACACCTCTGTGCGTTAACAGGCCCTGGCAGACCTCTTTCCCCTGAATGAGCTAATTTCCTCTTGAAGCCATTTGAATGATGTCTCTCCAGTGGCTGGCAGCAATGAGTTCTGCAACTGAATTACAAACCATATGAAGTAATACTTCATTATTCTCATTTTAAACCTGCCACCCAGCAATTTCGTGGGGTATCTCATAACACTGCTCTACAAGGATCAGTAAATAAACCTTCCTCATCTTACTGACCTCTGCCTCGTTCTGCTGTGGCCCTCTCCTCCTGATGATGAGGAGCCATAGCCTGTTTAATCGCTCCTTGCTGGGGTGCTGTTACATATCTTCAATCATTCAGCTGCTCTTCTCTGTATCTTTTCTAGCTTTATTATTATGCTACTGACAATATCTTAAGTTGAAGTGGGACATGGAAAATCATGCATTGGGAAACAGCCTTTCCCTTTGAAAGGTCATTTAAAACTGAGTAGCACCATCTGGAGTTAATCACCTTCTGCTTCTAATAAACTATACTAAGGAAAAGTTGCTTGAAAATGAATGGGTTGTGACAGCCGAGGCACAATATCTGCTGCATCTGGTGTTTTGTGGTTGGATTCCCACACTGCCTTCAGACCAGCAGAGGCAGGACCTCTGAGATGCAATTTCTGCAGGCTCCCTCTCTGCCCAAAAATCATGGTTAGGCATCTGGTTCACCAAATCACTCACAATTTAGTGGCAGGGTAGTTGGGAGTTTGGCAGTGACTTCATGTTCTCTTTGCTTACAGCTGAGGTTTATTAGAATCTGGAAAACAATTGCACTAACCTGGGCTGCAGCTAGAAGTTGGGTAGACCTCTGCCCAAAACAGGATCAGGTTCTTCTTCCTTCCCCTTCCCTCAGTGGCACCAGTCCACCTGGCTTTGTCTCACAAATCTCCAGAGGTTCCACACCTTGCTCCTGCTTTTTTTGCTTTGCAGGGATGATGCGGGGCTGTCAAACCAGGCTCAGCTGCAGACACTGAAACATGACCCTTGTCTGAGCCCCCTGAAGATGCAGTAAACAGGAATTAGTTGCAATAGCCATGGAGAAGACTGGCACCAGATAAAAGTCTTTCCTTCTTTCTTCATCTCACAGTCTGCATTAAAAACACAAGACTTTGGAGGCTTTTGAGGTGTCCAGTGCTTGAAGACCCAAGAAGCTGTGGCTTTTGCTATGGCACCAGGGCAGTGCCACTGCTGAGGCTGTTCCCGATACCTCAGCCGGGCAAGATTGTGCTGCGGTGGGGCTGCCAGACCACCCCAGTGCCGACCCACTGGAAAGGAGGCAGCAGTAGCTGCTGAGACCCCGCTAAGGTTTTGGAGACCCTCCTTCCCTCAGCTCTTTGAGACACATGGCTCGAACCTCGCAGCACTGTGCTCTGTGGAGACACTAATATGAAACACACAAGGTGAAGAGTGTTGGCTCATGACCTCTCCCACTGCATTTTGCAGTCAGCTTGCACAGATGTAAATGGCTAATCAGTGCCAAATTATTCTTCTCTGTAATGCTAGGGCTGGGTTTATTTCTGTCATGACATGCTGTTTGTAAAATGTACTGCGCTAGAACTGTATTTGTAGCAGATTGCCAGAGTTTTGAATGGCATAACATTTTATAAAAGACAGGCCAATAACATACAGATGGCAGAGCAATTCTCTTCTTGCTAAAAAGAAGGGTCGATTTTACTTACCAGTGCAAAGGAAATTGATGTTGCCACTTATAAATACGTCCCTCTTGTCATTTCAAATCTCTGGGAATGGCAAAGAGAAAAGATGGAGACTGCAAGACAGACCCCAGTGATCAAAATGGAAAAATATAGTCATCCCTGATGCATGAGAGCATGATGAGCACAGTCTGTGTGCTACCAAGTATTTTGAATCCTGTGAGGCTTCATGTTTTATCCATCATAAAGAAGGACTGGCTACTGTTTCTTATGTTAAACAGCTGCTCTTTAATAGTGAGTATGAGAGATGGAGACAGAAACTAAAACTGAGATTTTCTCTGCTTTTAGAGATGCACACCAGGTTCTACTGGAGGTAAAGGTAACAATTATTTGATTATTAGCGTTCACTATTAATAACTGACATTGTACATAACTGTTCTGTAGGCCCATCTCACCACTGCAGAAACCATAACAGAAGGGAAGACTGCAGAGACAGTAACACTCCTCCTAGTCCTTGTTGTGATTTGCCACAGTGGCTGGACCTTAGATGGGTCCTCTAGACCCCACTATGGATATGCAGTAAGGGACAGCCCCCAGAGAGATTTTATGAAAAAAACCCACAAGCAAAGTGCACATTATCATCTTCAACCTACAGCCTGTGCAGCCTTCCTGGCCAGGATGGTGTGAACTGCCCTGGCCTGGCAGTGTGTTGCCAGCACCTCACCTTCTCCCCAGCCCTTCCACCCAATGATGACCCAAGGCTTTCATTTTGCAAAAGCACATCCCCACCCATAAAGCTACTTAGCTTCTTCTATTATAAGCAATTTTACAAATCAGGATGCTCCAAGGTGTTCTTGCTTCTGTTCTTCCTTAAATTATTATTACTCCTGTATGTGCCCTTTGCCTCAGGCAGAGAACAACAACACAGTTCATGGTCTACTTCATACTTTTTAACGGTTGCATTTGCTTCATCTGCCAAAAAAAAAAAATTTTAAAAAGCTTAGAATATGGTGGTTTACCCCTATTTAATGCCCAATAAACAGGAACAAATGCACTTCCATTAAGAACTGTTAACTGCTGTTCGATAAAGTGGACATTAGCATACACTAAGACTAGTCACTAGACTAGTCCATTTCTCCACCAGAACAAGCTTTACTAAACACAGGGCGTTAATGATGTTTATTCTTTGGTTGGCTATCAGAGAAACAGCAAAGCTTAAAAACTATACTAGAAGAGATCCACAGGGTGTGAAATACACTGTGTTTTGATTATTTAGTTAATGTTTGTAAGGCATTTTCTGGAGAAAAAGAAAAGGGCCAGGTACGATCATTACTACCAACAGTCTTTTCTTTCTTCAAGCCCCTGCCAACAATGCTTTCAGTTTTGTTTTCAGGGCTAAATTAAGCACTTTTGTAGTTCTGTTAGGCAAATGTTAAGCACAGCCAAACAATCTTGCTTTTCGCCTCAGTACTTTCAGGTTTGGTTTGATCTTATCTGGGCCTCGTTTTACGGTTAGCTCCATTCCGGTTTAAAAGAGCAGCTGAAGACCCCTTCGCAGCTCATGACCTTTTCCCGCTTACCCACATTTATAGTATTGGGAAGAAGTGACTGAGAACGGCATTTAATTAATTGGACTTTAACAATATGCAACTTGAGAACAGAGCTGGAATGCAAGAATAAGCACATATTTAGACGCATAGGAAAGAAGGATGAAGTATAGAATAAAATGACTGAAGATAAACTTCTTTTTCCTAGAGAAGAGGTTGGGGTTGGTTTTTTTTTCTGAAACATGATGCACAACACCTCATCTTTTTGTGTTTGCTGAAGAGTTTAATGAAAATATATTTAATTAAGGTAGAGGAGGCTCAGAATGACAGTAGTTATTAGAGAGGGGACCAACTTAAAGAGTAAATGTTAACAGACTGGGCTGAAGAGAAACTTTCAGGATGGAGAAGAGATCTGCTGAAGTTTCTTAGGGCTCAAGCTTAGAAATATTTATTTCATATTTTGATATTATGCAATACTGTGGCTCCAAAAAAAAATTCTGGTGAGGAAGAAATTGCTTCAGTGCCTGACAAGAATCAGAATATGCTACAGGAAGAAACAGATAATTTTGAGAAATATGGTATAAGAAATTAGCTTAATTGTACAGCACAGCCCAAACAATAGGCTAATACATTTAGGAAATTCTGACAAAATTTTCTGCTTTAATTAAGGTTATCATCTGCTGGAACTCATGAAAAAAAGAAAGACATGAATATTATGACAGGATCAATGAGCAAGCATAAACTACCTTTGTGAAGTTTTTTTTTAAGCACATTTCTAGCATTCAAATTGCTTAGAATGCATGAAAATGTGACTCTCCAAGACTTATAAGTCAGCATAACTTTTTTATATTTTATTATCTTTTTAGTGCTTCATTCATGTGTCACAACCTTTATAGGTGGTTGGGTACTTAATAATCCTTCACTTTGTGAACTTCAATTTGGAAATTGAGGTAAATATGCTGTTAAGCAGCTGAAGGGAGAGAAAAATGGGAAAAGGGGGAAAAAAACATAAAAGAAAGAAAAAAGTAGCCAACAGATCAGATCTGCATTTTCACTCAGCCTATGTGAAACACATGAGAGTGATTCAAAAGAGTGAATGGCTCAAAAAAGTGCAGGGCACCGCATTGTAATATTGGCTTCCTATGAGCTCTGAATGTAAAATGCTTTTGGTTGCTGTGAGCTTTGAGGGTTAAGAGCATTCCTCTGAGTTTTGAATTTTGCTTACAGAAGGGATTTGAACTTATTTATTACATTTTTGTTCAGAGTGTTGTAAAAAAGCAGTACTTGGTGTTCTGGTAACAAAAATGCACTGGGAATTATTTTTAAAGCTGCTCCCACAGCCAGTCAAGGGGCTGTTCAAGTCATAAGAAATATGAAGTAATAGAACTGAAGGGCCTGGTATCCTTCTGCCAGATCAGTTCTCCAGCTTGATACAGGTCCTTCATCTGTGTTTCCTGGATTTGGCAGTTTGTGTGAAAGGCAAGATAGCTGCTTTCGGCTGGATGGGATTAGTGATGCTGGACTAGCAGCAGCCACAAGAGGTGGCAGCAGCATGTTCCCCCTAGAGCACAGCTGATGGAAGCTGGATGATTTTGTGCACTTGTGATTCAAAAGAGTGGAGGTGAGAAGCAGATAAGACTCTTTCTGAGCAGCATTTCACGACTCTGGCCTGAAGGACCCAGATGCAGGACACAGCAAACATAGCCCACCTCCCATAAGAAGCTATGGTCAGACTGCCATTTCTTGCAAGTCACTGGGTTTTGCCCTACACTAACAGAGCATGCTGCAGTAGCAAATAAAACCAGCCAGAAAACTAATCAATAGGAAGAAATTTAATCTGCATTTCTTATGAGGATTATCTGGGCTCCCATAAAGCACAAGGTTTCTCTACATCTCTGACAGATAGTTATCAAACTGTCTTATGCACAGTCAACGCTATCACAGAAGCAAACACACACGATTTAAGAGCCCTTTATATTTGGCTCATAACTTTATTTTTGGGACAATTAGAACTTTGTCAGCGTGAAGACAGCACAATAAAAACAAGATCATTACTCTTTCCCTGCCTGGTGAAAGTTTTATGGCTCAAACAGCATTTCTAATCCTTTATGTCCTGTCTCTATGATGCATCTAATGAATAGTCTCCCTTTCTCCTCTATAATTCACTTGACAGCAAAATAATGTCCTTTAAAAATCTCCTGATTTTTAAGCAGTATCTTATCTCCCTCGTTCCCATCTTGATTTTGCAGTTAAAGTCTCTTCTACATTTCCTTAGTTTCTTTCCCCCCCAAATGCCCCTTTGCCCCCCCAGCACTGCCAATCAGCCGTCCGTCTCCACAAAGTACTTTTGCTGGCAGCCTTGTTCCTTGCTCCAGCTTTTGCTCCTGGGGCAGGACATGCCTCCTCCAGAAGCACTGTCTGCTGACAGAGACCTGCAGTCTAATCGCATTGAGGGAAAAGTAAAATTAATTCTCAGTCTTGTTCTGCAGCCCAGGTGTTCAGTAGAACTGAATACTTGCAGAGTATAGTGGCCAGGAGTGAAGAGTAATACTAAAAGTTTAAAAACAGGATATTCAAGTCTTCTCAGAGGACTGACAGTTTTCTTCTATTAAAGGTATCAGAGTAGCTAAGAAAAAGGGCAATATGCTTCTGTTTTTCTGGGCCAGTTGAAGAATGATTTACATTAAGATCTCCTTTAATGAGTCACTTGGTGAAGTGTCCCAAGGACAAGCAAGATTTATTACCTTCACCTTGAGGCTGATACGTAGCTAGTATTAGTTACCTACAGTACGCAGATTTGTAACAACAGCTGCATTAAAAGGTTTATGTGGCCCACTTCCTGTCATCTCTGCTAATGAGCTAAAGATCAGCAAGAAAATGCCAAAAACGAGTAAAGACTGAAATCTGTTGGGAAGGTGGGGGTGTCCTAAATTCATTGAAATAGAAATTACAGAAAGCTATATCAAAAGTAGCTTCAAGTATAGGGAAGAAGCAATCCTGCCCACAAATTTTCCACACAGGATGGTACACACATCAGTTTGGCACATTAATAGCAATGTAAAAGGGAACATGATTACTGCTTACAAATAATTCTAAATAGTCTAAGATGTAAATTTTAAAAACGCAGAATGATTCAGGGTAGCTTTGGGTAGGAAAGGAAAGAAGGTAAAAATTAGAGACAAATGGATCAAATTTAGAAAGGAAATCTTTGACTATTGGGAAGATTTCTTGACATTGAAATACCCAGGTCTGAGGCCTTACTCAGTTTTTAATATATGGAAATGAGCAGATACAGAGCAATTTCAAGCCCTACCATCCAACACCATTTGCAGATGGAGTAAGGTACCTGCTGGGAGTGGAGCTGCAGAGGGTCACAGCTCTGAGGCTGAAAATGCAGGGTTATAGCTGACCCCTACTGCCTGCGTAAGCATAGCTTTAGTTGCACTAAACAGTCCATTTTTAATGTCTTAAATTAATTTTTTAAATTTTTATTTTCTGTCCAGCTGGAGAGGCAGTCTTTCACTACAACAAATTCAAATAGCTTTCACTCAGACTCCTGACAGCACTGAGCCTTTTATTAAGTGTGTGCAGCTTCCGAGGCAACCACAGGTTCAAGTCTCCTCAGGTCCTTGGCAAGAGCTTGGTGGCCCATCATACTCCTCATAGCCACAAAAGACAGCACTGTCCTGAAGGGCAATGCACCTGAAAGAGCTAATGATCCGTCATCCCGTCTAAACTTGATTTATCATCACTGTGCAATAAATAGAAATACCTGAGATTCTCACCACACCTGAAAAAGAATACAAGAAAATGAAAGGAAAATGCATTAGAAATTTACTGTAGCTCATCTACATTTATATTATTTGTAGTATACAAATATATAGCACCCATATTCACAATCGGGCCTATTTAATAAAGCCATAAAATTTGTTTTTTTCAATTGATGCTTAAAGGGAGGAAGAAATTTATACCCAGCCATCTACAATCCAGGCATGCTGTTGGGAGCCTGGGAAGCTTTTCCCCTGTCAGTACAACTGCTGATGTGCAATTTCCCCATCTTAGGCTCCAAAACATACCTGGCTCTCCCAGCACATTTTAATCCTAGCTGTCCATGTCTTAGCCACAGGCTTGCTGAGCAGAAACAAGATTTTTAATCTTGATTTGTGCTGGAAGAAATAATGTAAGTAGGTTTTCACCATCAATTGATGGCATCCAAGCTGTTTTTTTCCTACTGTGTCATCTTTCCCTCTTTCTGTCAATAATGGAGAAAGGCTGGGAGAGGCATGCAGTCAGTGACATTGGAGTCATGGGTAAAGAGTACTTCAACAAATCCTGGAGTTACACAAGTGCCATTGCAATGCTGTGAGACCCTATGTCCTGATATGTCCATTAGGCACAGGTATATGCCAGCAGGCCAAGGAGATGACTGCTGTGAGCATGTTCATAGCCAGTGTTACCAAAGGCTCTTTACTCCTGAAGGACACATCCATTAAATACTTACATGTGTTTCCTTTTTCTTACACTATACCTAGAAGCTAAATCACACAGTTTTATCACAAATCTAGTAAGAGCTGATACTCCTTTTAAGGCCCTGTGAGAGTTGATGATCCTTTTAAGGCCCTATTTTGTTTTTTAAGTATGTTTCTATTTTTATATGTTGCAGAGAAACATCAGTATAACATGATCCCATGATGCTCAGAAAAAGCAAGTAGAGAAAGGAAACTTTTTTATTCTCCTTAATGAATCTGAGGGAGTGGGGCTGACTTACATTTCCTGAATGTCTGACAATGACAAAGATTAATAAGAAAGGGAAACCAAATCAGTCATAAATATTGCATTTTATAAATAGATGGCAAAGTTTTGAAGAACTTTTCTATTCATTTCAGCAGCAAGATTAATTCCCAGATCCTTCTGCAGGACTGTTCTCCTTAAGGTGCATGGTGTTTTTTTCTGCAGGGAAGATGTGACAGAAGGAAAAAGGAGAGGAGAAAAAAGGAGGGGCTGAAATAAATTGGTTCCAAGTTTGATTTCCAAATTATTTTTTAACCTTGGCAAAAAGCTGCAGGACTGAGAAGTGCTATCAGCAAATTTCTGGTCTGTCTCAGTGCTTGAGATGTTTCCTTGAAGCATGAAAAGCCAGTCACTGCCCTCTGAACACATTATGTCCCACAAGGAAGCAGGAATAGCTCCTACTAGCAGCTCCTCAGAGCCGTGGACAAGGGACATGCCTCCCCACCAAGGATTGTGCTGCAGAGGTGCCCTCTAAGCCCCAACCCAACCGACCACATCCACCCTTCACAGTGCAGCACTGAAAGTGGTACAGGCTGAGACCCAGAGGACACGTAGCCACCTTGATCCAAAACAACACCCCCAGGGGGAGCATCTACCTGGAGCGGAGCTCCCAGCACCAGCTTAGAGATGGACACCCCAGAGCTGCCTCTGTGCTGCTGCACTGAGCACGCCACCTCGGTTTTGCATTGTAGGCAGGGAGCTGGGTCTAAGGTGGAATTCACAAAGCCCATCACACTGAGCACTTAAGGAAACCAGTAAGAACAGCCTTACAACCCTCCATTTCACATCACTTCAGGTATTTCCAAGAATAAGATTGGGAAAACCATTTTGATTCCATTTTAAAACTTCAGAGGCTTTTCTTTCACAAGGTTGCCCAAACTACGTTTGAATATCAGTCTTCCTCAAAGCCAGAAGTGCTGCTATAAATCAGAAAAAAAAGTTTTGACTGAGATTCTGAACTTTCAGTCCTTTGGGATGAGAGAAAATCATGGGACTTTTATATTGCACATTGATCATCAAGAAAAGTGTTTCCAGTTCAATCTGCAATCATTGCCTAGCAAAAATCTGTAGTTGCTCAAAACATTTTTGTGGAATCGCTGACATAGGCTTTTTCTTTGCATTTCATGACATTTTTATGGTCTTAAACTGGGGCTTATTCCACTTTACACTGCACAAAAGGCAGTGTAATGACAGTTTTCTTGGTCCGCTCCACAACTAAGTGGAATGAAATTCCCATAGTTTTATTTCCCATGTTCTGTACAAGCAGGTCAGTTTACAACTCGGCTGAAGCCAATCTAGTTGCTTAGTTCCACTATCAATGTTTATCAAGAAATTCTTTCTTTTAAAGCAGAACTTATTTATCCTGCTTCTGAAAGGTCAACACCTGTCTTTCGTCCTTAAAATATTCCCCAAACTAGGGGAGATCCTTAGATAACCAGATATCTACAAGGCAGATAAGAATGTCTGTTATTCTTTCCGAAAAAAATAATAGTGATGCGATACCATGTTGTGTTCTCAGGTATTGCAAAATCTTGGGGTTTCTGTTAAGCATAAAAACCTGATTATATTTTAGGAATTGGTGCAACAGCCAAACACTGAGCAGCCATTAAAGTCTTCTGTTATCTACCGGATTATCTAAAGGATGTCCAGGAAGTCAGATGTGCTCAGTAAAGATGGAGGAGAAAGCTCTGATCCTGCTCACTGTCACATCATTTCATTGATTTTGGTGGAGTTGCTTTCAGTTAATTAGGTGAAAGGAGGCCCTTTAGGGTTCCCACCATAAAATCTCACTTGATTCCTCATAAATAATGTCTCTAGAGCTCTTTCATAGTAATAAAAATATATAGTGCACTGATTAAAACTGCTTTAAGTTATACACGTTAAAACCTCAATTTAAAGATGTATTATGGGGCATGGTTCCTTAACCATGACACTCTAGTTTGCATTTCATTACAGACTAAAAATTCAGGAGCTGAAATTGCCATGTAGTGGCAAAGAACAATAGAACTCACAGAATCACAGAATCACAGGTTGGAAGGGACATCAGGGATCATCTAGTCCAACCTTTCTGGGAAGAGCAGAGTCTAAACAAGATGGCCCAGCACCCTGTCCAGACGACTCTTAAAGGTGTCCAATGTGGCCGAGTCAACCTCTTCCCTGGGGAGATTATTCTAATGGTTGACTGGCCTCAATGTGACAAATTTCCCTCTCATGTCCAATCGGAATCTCCTCAAGAGCAACTTGTGTCCATTCCCCCTTGTCGTCTCCATGTGACCCCGTGTAAAAAGGGAATCTCCATCTTTGTAGCTGCCCCTTAAGTACTGGTACATGGTGATGAGATCCCTTCTAAGTCTCCTTTTCTCAAGGCTGAACAAACACAGTTCTCCCAGCCTGTCCTCATATGGCAGGCTTCCCAGTCTATTGATCATCTTGGTGGCCCTTCTCTGGACCCCTTCCAGCCTGTCCACATCTTTTTTGTAGAGCGGGGACCAGAACTGTACACAGTACTCCAGGTGTGGCCTGACAAGCGCTGAGTAGAGTGGGATAATGACCTCTTTATTTCTGCTGATGATGCCCTTTTTGATGCAAACCAGCATCCTGTTGGCCTTCTTGGCCGCAGCAGCACACTGTTCACTCATGTTGAGCTTTCTGTCCACCAGGACCCCCAGGTCCCTTTCCACGGAGCTGCTCTCCAGCCAGGTGGATCCCAGTCTGTGCTGCACTCCTGGATTATGTTTTCCCAGGTGCATGATCTTACACTTTTCCTTGCTGAACTTCATAAGGTTCTTGCTGGCCCCCTCTTCCAGTCTATCCAGGTCTCCCTGCAAAGCAGCTCTCCCTTCTGGAGTGTCTAATTCCCCACTCAACTTGGTGTCATCAGCAAACTTCATCAGGCTACACTTGATCCCGTTATCCAGATCACTTATAAAGATATTGAATAACATTGGGCCCAATATCGATCCCTGGGGGATTCCACTAGTGACAGGTTGCCAGTTTGAGAAAGAGCTATTTACCACCACCCTTTGGGTGTGGCCTGTCAGCCAGTTCCCCACCCACTGCACAGACCACTTGTCTAGGCCATAACGCAGCAATTTCTCCAGGAGGAGACTGTGGGGATCGTATCAAAGGCCTTGGTGAAGTCCAGCTAACAATGTCCACTGCCCACCCCATGTCAACCAGGCAAGTCACTTTGTCATAGAAGGCCACCAGGTTTGTCAAGCACGATCTGCCTTTAGTGAAGCCATGTTGGCTTTTCCCAATCACGTGCTTCATTTGACTTGTGATGGCCCCCAGGAGGATTCGTTCCATAACTTTCCCAGGGATTGAAGTAAGGCTGATGGGCCTATAGTTACCCGGATCCTCCTTCGAGCCCTTCTTGTAGATAGGGGTAACATTTGCCTTTCTCCAGTCCTCTGGGACATCCCCCGTTCTCCATGACTTCTCAAAGATTATGGACAGTGGCCTTGCAACGATGTCAGCCAGCTCTCTCAACGCCCTCGGGTGGATGTCATCAGGGCCCATTGATTTGTGGGGGTCAAGCTCCTGTAGTAATTCATATACTAACTTTTCCTTCACTGATGGTGGGTCGGTGTTTGATTCAATCAGCAATTTTGTTCCCAAAGCCTGGGACCCTACAGCTGTTAAAGACAGAGGTGAAGAAGGTGTTGAGGACCTCTGCCTTTTCTGCATCGTTGGTGATTGATTCTCATTTTCTGTTTAACAGTGGGCCTATGTTTTCCTTCTTTTTCTCCTTATGGTTGACATGTCTGAAGAACTCTTTCTTGTTATTTTTTATGTCTACAGCCAGTTTCAATTCAAATTGGGCTTTTGCTTTTCTAACTGCGTCTCTGTACTCTCTGGCTATGCCCTTGTAGTTCTCGGTGGATAACCCTCCACTTCTCCATTTCTGGTGTGCTTCCCTTTTGGATTTGAGTAGACCCAGGAGGTCATGATTGAGCCATGGGGGCCTCTTGCTCCGCTTACTTCCCTTTCCTTTGTAGGGGATAAATTGGCTTTGTGCTTCCAATAGAGAGTTCTTGAAGAATTCCCAGCACTCACTAGCTTCTTTGTCTTCCATGGAAGCTTGCCATCGAATCCCTCCCAGTTGAGCCCTGAGTGCGCTGAAGTTTGCTCTTCTAAAATCCAGAATCCTTGTCTTAGAGCTGACCTTCAGCACACTCAGCAGGATCCCAAACTCCACAATATTGTGGTCACTGCAGCCAAGGCTATCACTAACCGAGATATTACAAAGCAGGCTTTCTCGGTTTGTGAGTAGCAAGTCCAGCAGTGCCTCCTTCCTGGTTGGCACGTCTATCATTTGTATCAAGAAACAGTCCTCTATACATTCCAGGAACTTGGTAGATGACATGCAAGCTGCCATATTGTTCTTCCAGGAGATATCCAGGAGATATCTTTTCAGTCTGAATGACTGGGTTGGAACAACAATGCCAAAAGAGAACAGAAGTAAGATTTCAGAGCAGGAGTTTGAACAAACATCAGACTCCTGTGTTACTACGTGTAGCTGGGAGCAAAATGACTGTTGTTTCTGTATACAAGCAGAATCCTCAGAGGCATAAAAGTGCTGCACACAGAAAAGCCTTTTTAATGTGTTCAGTGTTGTAAACAGTGTTATCTGTTAAGTTTAATCATTAACTATTTCCTTCCCATTTGTTTAAATCAAGACAAATGCAGAAACTGAAACTGCGGAAAGTCTGCTCCATTGGAGAGCACTTCATACTAACGGTACTGTAAATGCACTCCACATTAGCTGAAAGCCCATCTCTGGAAAGGCCACTAAAAGTAGCAGTAAACTCTCAAAACCAAAACAAAACAAAGCAAAAATCCCACTGTATTTTACGTTATCACAGAACATTCCTGATGAGCCAAATTCTGAGGTCCTGAACATTAAGGCTTTCAGCTGCTCAAGCTGGTTTCCACCCTACAGTCCCTTATTGTATTCCTACAGCCAGAGGACATCTTGCGCATGCCACCACATTCACTAGCCTGAAGTAATCTATGCACCTACCTATACACTGTCAGTCACCGCTTTGTTTGCTGCAAGCAAGACGGTTTCAGCGTGACCTGCCTTCAACCCATCTACATCAGAGTCCATTTCATGTTAGTAAGGATCAGATGAGTGTGTTCTGTATGTGCTTCGCTATCCACAAATCTATTGGCTTCATGTTTTATAGTGGTATTAAAATGAAACTGTTTCCACACCAGTAACAGTTCCTGTCAACACAAGGACATACCGTTCATTTATCCCCTGTGCACCTGCCCTCATAAACTCTCCCTTTCTACAGAAGAATCAATGCCTACAGGTGACAATCTACCAGGCTTTCTTCCCAAACAGGCATAGAAATGAAAGAAAACTTTGCATGGCCAAAGCAGTAGTGAGGGGAAGTTACTAAAACCCAGTTATAATTAAAGACTGAAACATTTCTATTCAAGAGGATCAATTTTCACTCCTGATGTCAGTCAAGAGCCATGCCATTTGAATAAAGAAGGCTCCATCAGATTAAAAGGACACAGTGCAGTAGAGTGATGTCTGGGCCAGGTTTTAGTCTGCAGCACAGGAGCCTCCTTCACCAGAACCCATTTACACCTCTGAGGGTTGAGCAATGCTGTGCCATTTCATCTTCCACGTCTGTAGCATTTCACCCACCGTGCAGAGGTATGCAGTAGACCAACATCTCTCTAAAACCAAGTAGAAACCCCCAGAGCCTGTGGGAGCCTGATGTTGTGAAACCAAACCTTTGGGATGAACAAGAATAGAAAAGGCATGAAGACAAGCCTTCTGTCCCTCCCAAATGCCATTGCCCACTAGAGATTGTTCCCCCTCCCCTGCCCTGCTTGCCTATACAAAGCACCACAGTCAACAGCTCCACAGTTACCCTCTATTGACAGACATTTTTTTGAAGTGTTGTGCTCTGAACAACATAGACATTTTTTTAAAAGGGTTGTGCTTTGAACAACATAGAAAAAAATTCCCTCTGGTCTGGGAGGATGTATGTGCCTAACTGAAGCTGTTGAAGATTACTTTGTCAGAAGGAACTGTTCATGTGTTTCAAAATTAAGCCCCATGATGAAGGGCTTTGCTGGGTAGGGGACCACATTCTTGGTATTTTCAGGATGAAGACTGAAATTCAGCAGACTTCTGCTGTTGCAAATAAACAATGCCAATAGCAAGAGTATCTTTTCAAACTCTTTGACTGGGAATTATCTTAAAATAGATTTATTCCTACATTCAGCAGGAGTGAGAACGCACTGCATCGTTAGCCATTTGGGACAATATTTCTTCATAAACACATGCAGGAAGATATCAAAGTTCTGATTATTCAGCTCTGAAATTTTAGTCCAAAAAGTCAGTTCCATTCTGAGTTTAATTAGAATCTTTTTGTTTGCTTGTTTGTTTTTAATTCAAGTTAACTGTCATCATAAAACAGGAACAAGATTTTGCTTTAGAATTCCCTGGGGATGTTGCCTTTACCAGCTGTGCTCAAAAGCAAAAGCAAGTACAAGAGTTTTCACTGCATGTGTGGAAACAGGCAGAAATGCATTGGGAAGCAGAAATACAAATCACAACTAGACAATCCTTACCCCTAAGTCCACCAAAAATGCATGAAAACTTGAGGTGAAAGCAACCCACTTGCCATGGAGAAATAGCTGAACTGCTAGTGCAGCATGCAGACACAAGCAGGCAGAATTTCTTATGAAGGACCTATGACACCATATATATTCCATTTTTTTGCACAACTGCCTTTATTTCTATTATTTTCTAATTATCTCTTTTCCTTTGAGGGTGAAGGGAAAACAATCATTACTTTGTGTCTTTTATGTCTGAAAAGTTTTCATGGAGCCAGGATATTTGCTTCCTTTGGGGTTGACAAGAGAAAAACCCTTTAACAATTAATGTAAAAGGTGAGAGTTGACTGAGTTTCCAATGTAACAATATTGCTCTTAATAATATTGATGATGCTGAAGGCCATAATCCATTAGTACCAGGGAGTTTAATATCAGAGACAAGGAGACAGAACCATAGCATCATAGAATAGTTTGGGTTGGAAGGGAGCCTTAAAGGTCATCTAGATCAACCTCCCTGCAGTGAGCAGGGACATCTTCAACCAGATCAGGTTGCTCAGAGCCCTATCCATCCTGACCAGGGATGAGTAATCTACCACCTCTCTGGGCAGCCTGTTCTGGTGTTTTACCGCCTTCATCATAAAAAATTTCTTCCTCGTATCTAGTCTGAATCTACCCTCTTTTAGTTTAGAGCCATTATCCCTTGTCCTATCACAACAAGCCGCAGTTGCTCTGGCAACACCCAGACCTCCTCCTCATCTCCCTAGAGAGCTGTCGGCTCCTGGCAGGTCTCTCCACTGCTGTGGCGTTCCCTGCCTCAGGAAACCTCCCTGTGCACTAAGATCTGCTCATCCGCTGCAGATCAGGCCAGCACTGGAGCAGCTCCCCTTGGCGACTGACAAAGCTATCACATCTCTGTTGGGAAATTACAGTGAAAGGTGCTTTATAGCAGAGGATTCGAGACATAGAAGTGATGGAACAGGCTGAATGCAGCATGGTACTGCAAGTGCTGGAGGAAGGACTGAGACACCACAGGGTTGTTCATCCTCTTTGCTTTTCTACCAAAGCTTTGCTGCTACATAGAAGATGACATGTTTGTACATGAGTACTACATAGGAACCTAGGCAATATGAACATAGTTTCATGTTACCAGATAAGAAACATAGCAGTAAACATTAAATCTGTTTTCTGTGTCTGTATCTCCTAGCAGCAGCAATTCAAAGGGTAACTGATAAAGACTCAAACTTCTTAAGCAGAACTTAATATTGTAATTACTTCTCATCAAGAAGATACTCATTGAAGGGGCTGGGAAAAGAGCACAAAAGAGGAGATTAATCTGCAGCAATAAGAAACTAAAGGTCAATATGACTAAGTATAAAAGTGCCTCTCATAAAACTGACAATATGATTGTTCAGTGAACAGCTATTTCATGTGACCATCATCCCCCCATTTCTGGACTTTCCCATCATATTTCACTGAACCAGGTGCAGCCCCATGGACTGAATTTGGCAGCTTCCCCACTTGAGAACGTTCGCACTTACCTTCCGGACTTCCAAGTGTATAGGTGCAGGACCTGGCCTATTGTAGAAAGCTGGGTCATGACTCTAATTGAATATATTCTGGTGAAATTTGGATGTTAGTGCAGCTGCGTAAAATACTGCTGATGCAAGGAGGAGCAGAATCAAGCCTGCAAAAATTTAGGATCATCTGATGTTTAGAATTAGGGTTTGACTAGGCCCTCCCCTGGGATTTTGTCTTTCTTGTTCAGGAAAGAGCTAGTGTTGCATTTAACAAAAACCTACCTAATACCCATTTTTTTCTCCTTTGTGTTATTTCTTATGCTTCTTAATCAAGCAGAAAAAAAAACCAAACAGTGGGTCTGAAAGACAAATCATTGCTTTAAATGTACAGAGCAGTGTCTGCCTTGAAATGAATATTGAAGACAATTGCTGTGTTTTAAAAAATTCCCAAGTTGCAGGCTTAATATGAAGCAGTTCTCAGCAGAACATATTTTACTGGCTTTCCAAATAAACAGCCTAACCACGAGTATAGATCTCTTCAATGTTCCCAGTGTAAAAGATCAATTAAAGAACAGGTAGCTTGATGTTTGCAATCTGTCTTTTAGTAAAAATTTCTCTTTCCCTTCCTCTGTTGGAAAATTCCTGCTGGGTCCTGAATGGCAGAGACCTTGAAGAGCCTTTGTGTTGGTAAAATATGAGAGACACATTTACTTTTTCTTTTTGTTTCACACTGATAAGGATCCTCTAGCAAAATCGTGCTAAGCCTTTCTTTCTAAATGCATTCCCCAGCCAGCCTACAATAGTTATCGGACTTCCAAAAGTCAACATTTATTGCAGTGAAAAGAGTGTAGAAATGGGACACTCATTTTAGCAGTGATCAGGAATAAATACCATATATGACTGAGGTCTGCCACCTTAAAATATCTGATGATGTTTAGGAGCATTTTAGCCATTAAATTCAGTTTTCTGCTGTTGCAGACAAAGTGTTTATATAAAACACTTTGGACTCCACATTACAGACAGTCCAGCTTTTTGCTCTCATTCTTCCTACCAGAAGACTGCTCCAAAGTTGATGACTTTAATACCTAGGATCCTTTTCAAATATTCATTTTCAGTGTATTCAGAGGCAATATACACTCATTTGCTCTTGGGCCAACACTACCCTTTAGCTTAAATGTAGCTTTTCTTTCTCTGATCTTCATCCTTCTGATACATGTATAGACACCAGTCCTAAGGAATACAGTCTCACTTACTTAAACATGATGCAGCCTAGAAGTAGCATCCTAAGGTCAGGCAGTCCCTGGGATTCATAACTCCCATAGCTGTCAAATAATCATATAATCATAGAATGTCCTGAGTTGGAAGGGACCCACAAGGATCATCAAGTCCAACTCCTGTCCCTATACAGGACAACCTCAAATTCACACCACGTCTCTGAGGACATTGTCCAAGTGCTTCTGGAATATTGCCAGGCTTGGTGCCATGACTACATCTCTGGGGAGCCTGTTCCAGTGCTCTGCCATCCTCTGGGTGAAGAACCTTTTCCTAACATCCAACCTAAACCTCCCCTGGAGCATCCTCCTGCCATTCCCTCAGGTCCTATCATTGGTGACCAGAGAGAAGAGATAAGCCCTGCCCCTCCTCCTCCCCTTGTGAGGAAGCTATAGACCACTGTGAGGTCTCCCCTTAGTCTGCTCTTCTGCAGGCTGAACAAACCAATGACTTCAGCCTCTCCTCTTATGGCTTCCCCTCTAAACCCTTCACCAACTTCGCAGCCCTCCTCTGGACACTCTCTAGTAGCTTTGTATCCTTAATATAACGTGGTGCCCAAAACTGCACGCAGTGCTCAAGTGCACCAGCACAGAGTAGAGTGGGACAATCACCCACTTTGACCAGCTGCAATGCAGTGCATCAAGCACCCCAGGACATAGTTGGCCCTCTTGGCTGCCAGGGCACACTGTTGGCTCATGTTCAACTTGCCATCGTCCAGAACCCCCAGGTCCCTCTCCACTCCACAGAGCCGCTCTCCAGACTCACATTCCCCAGTCTGTATGTACATCCAGGGTTGCCATGCCCCAGGTGCAAAATCTGGCACTTTTCCTTGTTCAACTTCATAGGCTTGGTAGTTGCCCAGCTCTCTAATTTGTCTAGATCTCTTTGCCCTCAAGAGTGTCAACAGCTCCTCCCAATTTTGTGTCATCAGCAAACTTAATAACTATTCCTTCAAGCCCTGCATTCAAGTCATTTATGAAGCCATTAAAGAGTACAGGCCCCAAGATGGATCCCTGTGGAACCCCGCTAGTGACTAGCTGCAAGCCTGGTGTAACCCCATTTACTATGACTCTTTGAGCCTGACCCATCACCCAATTTCTCACCCACTGCATTATGTGTTCATCCAGCTGTATGCTGGACTTTTTGTCCCACTGCCTCATCTGCCCTGCCTATCCCTCCTGTAGAGCCTGTAACCAGCCATCATGGCACACCAGTCACAGGACTTATCCCACCAGGTTTCACTTATGCCAGTGATGTCACATCTCTGGGACTGGGCCAAGGCTTCTATCTTCTCTTGCTTGTTCCTCATGTTGCATGCGTTTGTGTAGAAATACTTCAAGTGCAGTTCATTGTGTCCATTGCCACGTGGAGAAGTCTGAAGAATCTCACTAGCATGCAGCTCCTTGTACTTTGGCGTGCCATTCCATTGCCCATCACTGACTAGTCTGGTATTGTCCCTTTCCCCCTTCCCATCTAGTTTAAAGCGTTATCAACCAGCCCTGCTAGCTCCTAAGAAAAAACCTTTTTCCCCTTCTGAGAAAGGTACATCCCATCAGATGTCAGTAGACCTGGTGATGAATAGACCATCCCATGATCAAAAAACCCAAAGTTCCACTGATGACACCAGCCTTGGAGCCACGTGTTGATCAGCTGGGTCTGCCTGTCCCGTTCAATATTCTTCCCCGCTACTGAAAGGATCAAAGAAAACACTACCTGAGCATCTGATCCTTCAACCAACCACCCCAAGGCTATGAAATCCATTTTGTTTCCCTTTGGACTTTTCCCTGCTAACTCTTCTCTGCTGTCATGAAGAAAAAATAGTGGGTAATAGTCTGAGGACCTTAGCAGACTAGGGAGTTTCCTAGCACCATCTCTTACCATGATCCCAGGGAGGCAGCAGACTTCCCTGTGAGTTGGGTCTGGTTGGCATATCAGGCCCTCCATTCCCCTCAGAAGGGAGTCAGCTATGACAACTACCCTTCTTTTTTTCTTAACATGAGTGGTTGTGATGTGGGGGGTAGGCTGCCTAGACAACACCTTCATCCCAGAAGGGCCTTCGTCCACATCATCAGCTGTCTGCCCGTCCAGTTGCAGGGCCTCATACCTGTTGTGTACAGGCACCTGCGAAGGTGAGGCAGGCTGAGAGTAGATTCATCTGCCACCCCGAGTAGTAACCTGCTTCCATTCTGTCCCATCTCTTGGGTCTCCTCCTTCTTCCTGGTGGCGAGGGAGTAGAGTAGGGGGTCCTTTGTCTCTTGTTCCATGGTTGGCTGGTGCATCTGTCTCAGGGATGGTAGAGTACCATTCCACCAGTCAACCTTCTTCTCTGACTCCCTGATACTCCTCAGCCTGGACACCTCCTCCCAAAGCTCTGTCACCAGATGGAGCAGCTCCTTTACTTGAGCAGGTGAGTTCACTGCTGCCATCAGATACTGACCTGAAGCTCAGGCACACCCTGCTGCCCGGGATGTGGATGGCTGCATGTTCCCTTGAAAGCTATTTGGGTGGCTGCATCAGTTCTTGCAGCTGGAAAGGCCACAAGGGATGCTGAGGGCACAGCTTTTTGCCAGGTGGATATCATGGTTCCTGCTGTTCTCAGTTCATTGCAGGTGGGTTGCAGCCTCCATTTGAAGTGGCAGGGCCCTCCCTGAATATCCTGCCTATGCAAACTGCCATGCCACACCCTGGCTGCTCATCCTGGCCACTCGTGCTCCTTAGTGACCCTTTAGATTTCCCACAATTGTTCCTGATCATGTTCCACAGCACCCACTGCGGCATCAGCCCCATTTACGAGATCTGCTGGCTCCCACTGGGTCCCTCTGCACCCCTGCGGGTTTCCTTCTCCCTGTGAACCCCCCCTTCATCATCATCATCATCATCATCATGTTCATCATCAACATGTGCCAGCTGCGGAACTTACCACTGCCACCACTGTGCTCCTCGCCGACTGAGTAACGCACTCCTGACTTCCATACACACTTCCAGAGTGTGTGTGAAACCTGGGCACCCACACTGGCAGCTCGTAATTATTAATACTCAACTGATAAAATCAAAACACATGTCTCCTCAGCCATTTATTTCCAGCTGATTACCTCTCTATTTATAGATTTGTTTTGCTATTAGGCTGAAGGCCATGACACAAGTTTCCACAAACTGCAGTTACGGGGATGATTTCTGTTCCATTGTATTGCATTGGCTCCCTTAAACTTCAGCACTTGATCATAGGTGGAAGAGTTTGCTTCATGGGATTAATACACACAGTATCAATGGCTGGTGTAGATCTCCATCTTCTTCATGACCAGAAATGCACAGATGCTCGATGCTTGCCAAATGGGAAGTATTCACCCATTTCAATTCAGAGCAAAAAGAATATTTTGTAACCCAAAATGAGGGAAAATTGTGACTGGGACACCATGAGTCCAACCCTTGTGAAGTGCCATCAGAATAAACTGCATTTTGTTTATCTACCTGATTCATGGGTTGAATCAGGAAAGTGAAATGTTAGGAAGACTAACTTTGACAAACGTTACACTTTCTTACTTGAGGGTAAGCACACTACAGGTGTGATCCCACAGATACGTCCTACAAAGTGCATAGTGTGCTGAAGGTTCAGCCAGCTGTTTCATCCTGCAGCACAGACCCTGTTCTGGCAACAGTTCTTACCAAGCTAAGCCCAAACAGCTTATCTTGTTATGTCCAAGACCCACTGACAGTCCTCAGATGATGTTGATAGGTCTTTCCTTCTGCTGGAAAACACTCAAAATCATCCAGGATTGTTCCATCCTCAGATTGTTCGATTCTCCTGGATAGTGACAAGATGAACAAGTGTTTAAGATGTGAATTTTTTCTTTTAGTAGTGGAAAGCACAGAGAGACAAATTTAATGGTTGAGTTGTTTTGCTTAGAAAACATGTATTTTTTTCCCTATTCTCAACAGTAGTTGGATCATTTTTATTCATATGTGAGCAAGGAAGTAAACCCAGAAAATTTCTTCTAGAAAAGTGAACGTTCCTTTTCTAATAATACTCCACACTGGCGAAATACCTCCCTAACTTAGTGCATACCGGTTCTCTAAAGCAAAAAACTCAAAAGGCAGCACACTGAAATTACATCAAATAAACAATAATCTGTGATTTCTTGCCTGAGATTGTTCTGTTACTTTCCCCAACCTGGCCCACAAAAAAGCAGCTATTTAATTTCTGTTATACACTGCCTGTTGTTTGTCAGCAGGAAAAATTCAGAGAACTAAAAATGTGTATTGCTTTGAGAGCAATAATAAAATGTGTGCTTGCCTTCAGATTAGCTATCATTGTTTTTTCCTGCAGAGACTGAGAGAAATATGGAGACGTGAAATTCCATGTTGTTATGTACCAGACAGTCTTTAAAGAAGGGCATGGGGAGTTAGCTGTATTGATATTAATGGGTCTCAAGCAGCTAAATCCCTACTCACTACTTATAAACCATAAAAGATACGAAATTTAGAATCTTGATCATAAAACACAAATTAAATCAACACAGTCTACTTCAGAGAGCACAAATATATTTCATTTCATTAAAAAATAATAAGCCATGCTGGCATTTGGACAGAAATGAAGCCTGCTTGCTAGAGCACACGTCTCTTTCATAGCAGAGTTTTACATCCTTGTATCATTATCACCATGACAAGGTCTCCCCAGTACAATAGTTCTCACACCAGCAGGATGCTCTTTATTTCCTTTGTGGATGGTGGGAAGCTTGCCATAATCCCAGCCATGATTTCATTGCATCTCCAGTGGAGCTATGATAATGCAGTAAAATAAAATTAACTGTATTCTGGAATGTTTCTTAACCTAAGGAGAGAAACAGGACCAAGGTCAGAAGGGTAAGTAAGGCAAATGGAAGATAAATTATTGGATCAAGGTGGTGTAATATATCAGCGCAGAGCCGGTGACATAACCCACATTTTCTAAGCCTGAATCAGACGAGCTGGCTGTTAGACCAGGAGTGAGTAGCTGGCAGCACGGTGGCAGTGGATGGCACATGGACTGAGCCTGACACAGAGGCACAGCAAAATGGCAACAGTTGTGTCTTGAGATGCAGCTGAGAGTCCAAGGGACTGCCTGCCGGGGGGGCATGATAACTCAGCTGATCAGCAGCAGCTTGCTTTCATGAGGGACAGATTTTGATTCTCCAAAATGTTGTCTATTAGGCCACTGAACCTCTGATTTAGAAAAGAAAAATGCCGTGTGGCAAGCAATGCTTGAAAGCTTTCCAACCTCTGCAGCAGGCCATGCTGATTATCTAATTTAACTGGAAGTTAACCAACCCGAAGGGCTAGTGTGGAGACTGTACAGCTAGGAGAAAATCTTTAGAGAGGACAGCAAGGCTGATGGAGCTTTCCGAAACCTTTTAAGAAAGTTTGTGCTCCTTTATATTCTCCATCCCTCTCTCCTTCACTTCACAGAGATGCAGAGCTACAGACGTGATCTGAGAGGCACAGCAGGCCCTGAGTTACCATTACTTACTCCACTTCTGAAGTGTCCAGCTTTAGGCATCTTTTGTCCCGCTATTCTTTTACATTCACCTCATTTCTTACCCAAGGTCTTTGTTACCTGAAGCACACTGTGTATCTAGATTTAATACTGTATATTCTTCATTGTATGTTTTTATTTTTTTATGTTTCCATTGATGAATTTTCACCAGATAAGTGCTTGCTATAGGCTAAATCATACCCCAGCGCTCTAAAACCAAAGTGACAGCATTGGTCATAGTACACCTACAATGGATTAAATCCACTGTAAGAAGTTTAATCACTTTCCCTTTCTACTGCTTTGACTGCTAATTTGTAAAATGACTGCAAAATGCTGCCAAACAGCTTCATTCAATTTTCCAGTAGTGCCCAGGTGAATATGGACAGTGGCCAACTCTAAGAACAGGAAAACTAGAAAGGCTGAAGTTCATTTCCAGGCTAAGGAAGACCATAGCAGTTGTCTTTCTTTCATTATATGCACAAAGACTGAATTGGAATTACACATGAAACGTCTTTTATGTGGCTATAAATAATGGAAAATATTAATCTGGAAAGAAAAGTCCTTTAAAACCCTCTACATAGAAAACTGGATTTTTTTAAAAAAAAGCTTGATACATCCCCCCCATTTACTCACCATGTTTGAAGAAGTAATGGATAGCTGTAAAAGGGAACCCTCCTCACATTCATTCTTTACCTTCTGCTTACTAGAAGTTTAGCATTTGTTAAAGAGATTATATATTGCTTTCCTTATATGTTCCTCATCCTCCCAGATATAGAATCTACCATAATGTGTCTTCACATACAAATATTAAAAAAGAAAATAAATAGTAACTAAGCAGCACAACAATATGCCCCCTTTTCCCACCATTTCTTCCCATATTTCACAGTGAATCATGGTCTCAATGGGCAGCATCTGCGTGAGGCTTGGCTAACACAAGGGAAGAGTCAGTACTCTCTCTGCTAGATGCAAGGCGAGCCGGTGAGGGACTCGCCTCCGTTTGCTGCCTTGGGGACCTGCTTGCTAGAGCTCAGAGCCTTTCCACACAGCTTGATGCTGGGCTACTTATCTGCTGAATGTCAGAAGGTGAACAGAAGCAGGAAAGCAACTTGAAAAATGATCCACGCTTCCGCTTCTTAGCAACGTTTGACAAAGGTGAGAGGCAGGGATGAAAATAAGACCTTTGCGTAAAGTTGGTCACTTAACTTGTGTAAAGTTGGTCACTGCCGTACATTGGATGGACACATTGACGATGAACCAACTGAGGGCTCAGGTTTTTTCTTTCATTCAGGGGAAATTATTACTTTGGTTTGTATCTATGTGGACGGACACACACACACAAATGTCTCAGCTGGGCTTGGTCCACTGCCTTGGAAACCCACCAGTCTGTCACTCCCAGGAGCCTTGGGTCAGGCACTGCTGTTATAAACACGAGTGCTTCCAAAAACCATCACCAGCAAGCAGACCTGATACCTGCATGGGAACTGGAGCATAGTTTTCAGCCATACACTTCAACTCCACATGTCCTCAAGAACAAACCAAATTGTATGAAGTTGCTTAGTCACAAGTGGAACCTGTTTATGAAAAGCTTAGCAGAGTAAACAGCCTCAGAGGACCAGCACCCAGCACCTACCTGAATGAAACAAGAGGGACAAATCCAGAGTGGAAGGGATATTTTAACCCGTTCGTTGACAACTGACAGGTGTAATCAGCACAGGATCACTATCCACAGCTTCTTACCCTAGAAAGCAAATGTGCCAAGCCAAAGGGGTTGCCAACATTTTCTTCAGAGCTGTGACCAAATGCTGCCTGTCCTGCGCTTCTGTAAAGCCTCAGCCTGATGGAGTGTCAACTTAGCAGGTTTTGTTTCAATGCCACCAGCTGGAGAGATTTGTGAGAGATGCCGCCTCAGGGTCTGTAAAATATATACTACAGTACATCTTCAGATGGCATGAAAAAGGTGTTTGTTTGCCATTTCATAACTTTGCTTGACAAATTCTTCAAGCTGTCCTTGGCTTTTATGTAAACAGGGCAAAGCAGGCTTTCCTGTCTCAAAACCTTGTCTGCCCAGCAGCCCCATTTCCAGATACACCCATCTGCTCCTTCCCTTGAGGGCGGTGAACCCCTAGGAAGGGTGGGCAGAGTTGCCATTGTTATGTCCATCAAGCTAGCTACTCACCTGCCAAATTCATGATGGGATGTGAGACAGTAGAAGTTCCCTTTCCCATGAATTGTTTTTTTGGTGGCAGCGTGGGGTTCAGGGCTCCCAGCTCCCAGACTTTTCTCCTCCGCCCGCACCACGCTCTGCTGCAGTAAGGCGAGTACTTCTGGGAACATACTGGGGACTGGAGCCCAGCTGAAAGTAGCCCTTCAAAAATAGCAATTTTTTAACTGAATCATTTTCCAAATCACACTCTAAAATTACTTCCCTTCCTGGCAAGCTCCCTGCAGCTCTTCAGTACACAGGCAAGCATGGATTTGGAGGATGCAGGTTTCTCAGGAGCTGCACCAATCCCATTCTGCTGGTTCCTGCACCCATCCATCTGTGCATCTGTCCATCTGTCCCTCCCCTTGGCACCACTTGTAACCTCAACCCCTCTCTGAATACAGGGGCAACCTCTCTCACCTTAATAGAGAGATTCCCAAAGAGCTTTCCCTCTTTCCTCCAAATTTTTGTCAAGAGAAATGGCAGGCTGCAGAACACTTTTGCTGCCTAATTGGCTGTTCAGTCCTTTCAAAAATTCAGCCTTTCACTTGGAGAGCTGAAGGATGCTGATCTCTTCTGAAATGCCTGGCCATGGTTGTGCTGAACAAAGTGAGATCCAAAAAAATAAACAAACCAAGGAGGTGACTGGTTTGTTGACTAATAGTCTACGTGAACTCAACAGTAGGTTGTGTATTCAGAAATTATCCTTTGTAGGGTCTCAGAAATATTTCAGAGCTGCTTCTCCCTGAGTTGCAGAATACTATAGTTCCATTATTAAAATGTATTAAAAATCCTTTGCCTGCCAAGACACTGAGATTTCCCTGCGCAAAGCAATCATAGAAAACAAATTAGCAAAACTAATGCAGGAAGAACATAACCCACCAGAGTAGAAGGTTTGCCCATAAAATGTGAAGTTTCATACTGCCAAAGACTGGGATGAAAATAAGTCATCTGAATACAGAATAAACTGCACAAGATGTTGTGTGCCTTCAGCTTCCATTGACATTACCGACAAGTGAGAACACAATAATGCACTCAGGATGCTCAGAGCACTATACAGGATCAGGCCTTTTGAAATTGGCTATTCATCACATTTAAATTGAATGTAATTGTCAGGGCTGAATAGCTAATTAGATTATTCTCTCTCTCAGCGAGAACAGTGAAAGTGAGAAAGCGTAGTTAGATTATCACCAGGCCTCAGAAAAACAAAAAGAAAAAAAAAGAAGGCTGTTGCATAACTATTCATAAATTATCAGGAAGAATGCAGGAATCTCTTGATTTAAACAGCAATTGTCTTCTGTTTTTCTTAAACCTGTGGAAATATTCTCCTAGCAAAACAACCTCTCTAGTTAAGAGTACTCCTGTTTCAATACAGTTTAGCATCCCCTAGCAGTTAGACCTAGCAAGTCTAAACTTGCACACAGCTGACTCCTCTCTCTCACCCTGACTTGATTTTGAGTTTGGGAGCACAAGAAAGGGTTCCCAAAGGATTCCCAAGTTTATCTCATCAGCTTCTTCATCTCTGCTGTCACGAAAGCCAGAGTGCTACTGACAGAGTAACTAAGGCTTATTAGCCCGTCTACCTGATAATAGTTCCAGCCCAAGACTCAAGACAGAACATCTGCAAGCCAAACCATAAAACAACTTGGTTTTCAGCCTAGCTGGCTGCAGTAGGCAACTCATGGCTTCAAGGCCAGCTACAAGCCTGCCTGTTTTCCCTCTCCCCTCCCCAAAAGGTCACCCTGATACAGACAGGAGACAAGAGTATAAAAGGCCATTTGGGCCATTTTGGGCTGGTCTTTTGCTACAAAACCCACAAAAGTATTCTGAAAGGATGAGGAGACGTCAGTAACACCTAAGGATTCCATGGAAACCCATATTCTTCCCCTAATACTTTGTAGTTAGTAGACTTTTCACTGTCTCAATCTATCATTGTATTAATAGGGTACCAGGAATACCTCGCCCTCCATCCCAAAGTATCCAGATTTCTAACTTAGAAAACTGGCGTATTCGCTTACATTATGTATTATGACTGAACCCCTTGTTTACAATGCCACTAATGCTCTGATTGCATAGTATCACAATGCAATTGTGATCACAAAACAATTGCATTGTCGATTACCTCATTCATTTCTTTTATTTACAATGTAATACCAAAGCACAGACTGTCCCCTTAAATCCAGTAGGAGGTCCAAGTGAAGAAGAGGACCATCTCATTGCCTGTGCAGTTTGTTGAGCATCCAGACTAACCATAAGGCCACTCATTGAAAAATAATTTCCTTGGCACGCATTACAGATCAAAAACTAAGCCTTATTGGGCTGTATAAAGAGCACACAAAAACATCTGCACATTAATCCCAGCTGCAGTAACAGTAACAAATCTATTTGTTTTCAGTCACTGTCAAGGTAGAAAATCCGTCCAGCTACTCCAAACCCGCTGTATATTTCAGGTCAGGGACTGTATGGCACGTTTACATTCAAATTGTGTGAGACACTTCCAAGTAATTACTTGAGACATTTCCATGCCAATATAGTGGTAAAAAACTCCTAAATTATGTACTTGATTTTTTTGCTCAGCAGATATTCGCTGCAAAGTCAGTGGGGACATGTATGAGTGACGCCTGTATTGAAACCAAGAATCCAAATGTGGAGGTCTTGGTATCCCTGAAAGTCAAAAGAAGTGGTCCTGCTAACTTGCTTGTAAGTTGCATGGTCAAACCATGGTTGAGAATTTAAGGATTTACCCACAAAAGAAAAAAAAGAACCGCTCCCATGAAAGGAATAACGGTAACTGGGCTGTTTAGGTTTTAAAATACCATATTAAATTTTATTCTTTAATAATGAGACATGATGTTCAGTATTACGGCTTATTTTCAGACAATGGTTTAATTAAACATTTAATGAATGCATCTCATTTCTTTGCATGAGCTTCACTCTAAACAACCAAGCTAATAATGTAAACATGATTGCCAATTATTAAAATAATTGCTTTCACAAACACTGTCCTCCTGGCAAACAAAATGGCTGGCACCGTGCATACAATGTGCCCACAGTGCAGGGGTCCAATATTAGCATAAAACCCAGTTTACAGTTGACCACCAGCTTTTAAAAAAACATCCTAGGCAAATGGATTTAAAGATAGTGATATTTACACCAAATGCCTGGATATTTGATTCAATTAATCAAGCAAATTTATAAAAACATCATTCATTTAACCAAATGACTGCCTTTAGGAGTCTTCCCCATGCAGAGATGCTGGAGAAGCTTCAGGACGTTTCCTCAAAAAACCTCTGACATCCAGATGAGATTAACCAAACCCGTGACCTTTCTTTAAGCCAAAGTCCTGAGGCTGTGGAGGATTTGTATCCAGCTAATGGGGTTTTTCCAGGAGTTAGTTACTTTGGAAAGGACCATACAGTTTCAGCAAGACTTTAATGAAAAAAATAGATGGACATTTCTCCTCCCTTACCCCCCCAGCTTTATTACCAAGAAAATAAAAGTATTTTTGCAAAACGGTGACAAATTTTCAAGACTCTAAGTAAAAAAATCTTAGTGAAATGAGTTGTCAAAACATTTTGAAAATCCGTCAACAGCTCCAATTCTTAGAAACCATGATTTGGTGATGCTTGAAATATTGTCTTGTCCATGCTGAAGTAGCTAAACCATGTTCCTTCCTGCTTCAGCTTAGCTTTTTTTCTTCGTGGAAAGTTACCGCTATGTTTTCATATCAATTACGTGATCCTTCAAGCTATTGGCATCCCACCAGCATCATCCTTTCATAGGCAGGACATCTCCAGAAAGGTCACCGCAGACTCCAGAGTTGGTCAGCTTCTACCGCGTGGAAAAGATTCAGTCCTGGCACCCAAGGAAATAGCCAATTTTTCAGTCTCTATCTACAGCCCAACCATCACACACGAGGGGACAACAAGTGGCATGGCGAGAATATGAGTTACACAAACTTCTCTAACGGTCTTCCCACTAAAAATGTCATTGGTCTTTCACGGTATGTGAAATTGCTGAGCACTCCAGAAGAACTGGACCCCCATTTTTTAATGTTTTCAACAGAAGTGGAAAAAAAAAAAGAACAGTCTTATTTTCCCTGCAAACACAAAACACCAGGAATCCAAATCCCAATATCCAGCTGCAGCAACATAATTCCTGTGTATTGGGGTAAATCAGCTTAGATTACAGCATCTGACACAGTGGATTGCACGTAATCGCTCCCAGGTTACCGGAGTGGAAATTATTTCTCACTGTGGCCATTGGCACTAAATGGTCCATATCTGACCTATTACATTAAGCCCTTGGCTAATCACGGGAGACTTCGCACTCGTCTCGATGGGCTTTTGATCAGGTCTGATATACTTTCCCATTTTTTTTCTGCTTCTTTTGTCCTTGAGATCTGCTATTACCTCCCACAGCTATTGGGTTTGTGACTTATTGGTTTAATTATTTTATTTTTATTTGGTTTTACTATTTATAATGGGACAAAAATGACGCTTTGAAATAGGAACCACTTTTTTTCTTAAGGGTTGCACATGGTTTTGGTCGCCTTGAGCACAAGAGGAGATTGGAAATATTCTTTGATACTTCTGGTCACTTCCACCTCTGCTGAACAAAATGGTTTAGCAGAAAAGCAATAACAGCAAAAAGCAAAGTTTAAACATGTCAGTGGCTATCAAAACACGATATTCAAGTACTTTGTAAACTAAGTTGTTGCAGTTTATCTGTGGTTATTTCCTAGGAAGCATAGGTGCAAACCCAATCCATTTCCTTCACCTGGTGACTGTTAGGAAGGGAGGAAACTCCCCCATTTTGGATGTCGCCAGCAAATAACTGCCAGTAACATGAAATCGCAGGGCAGAGCAAAATTTCTCAGATCCAAAATAAGAAATAAATGTGTGAAGAGCAGCTATGGAGAAGTCCTAGCGACAGTAAATATCCACTTGCTAAAAGGCATCGAGCAGCTACCTAGAGGCAGCAAGGATTTTCCTGTATAAAAAATATAAAACCTAGGTTAAAAAAAAAAACAAACCAGGGAACAAATTCCCACCCGGGTGAGACACATTGGCAGCTGCAATTTGTGGGGCGTATTTGCTCTTCCAAGCCCAGATCTTTCCTACACGTTATCATCCCCTGCACACACGTTTGCAGGACTGGCATTGCTCCCATCCTCTTGCAATACTTTATCTGTGTGAATTATCTTTTTTTTAAAAAAAAAAAAAAAAAACACAAAAAACAACACAAATGTTGTTATTTACTAGAAGACTCTCAGGAAAGGACTGCAGTTCTTACTGCAGCCTAACGGATAAGAAAGGCTATAGTGTTTGTTCCAAGCCAAACAGTGAAGAAAGAATCCACCGGCTTAGGGAAAAAAAATCACCTTTCAGACACTAGCTAAGACTGAACGGGCAATTTGGCACCGAACCCAAAATTTATCATTTTCTTGGGTCTAACTTTGTGAAGCCCAGAAACTGGAGTCGGATCAGAAACTGGAGTCGGATCAGAAACAACAGTTTGTGCACCTAGAAATAGCTGAAATTAATTAATTAGTGCTCCACCGACCACCACCAGCTCCTGCAAAACCACCTCTCTAGGCACCGGGCATAGAGAAAAGGTTTTAAAGCTAAAAAACCCCCCGCAAGGGCAAGGCGCATCGCACACAGAATGAGGGGGGCAGCCGCGGTTGCCGTGTGCCCCCGGCCCGGGCGTGCCCGGGGGGGCGGCGGCCGTCCGCTGGGGCGGTGGGGAGCGGAGACCCGGGGAGCCGCGGGCAGGGCTGGGCAGGGCAGGGCAGGGTCGCTCCTCCCCGTCCCTCCCCCGGCTCGGGCGCGGCGGCACCCCGGGGGCGCGGCACCGCCGGCGGCGGCGCCCCGGCCCGGGCGGGCGGGCGGCGGCAGCAGCAGCGGCGGGGCCGGGGGAGCCTTCCCGCCGGGGATGCGGCTCCCCGGGGGCCGCGCCGCACGCTCCCGCCCTCCGCCCGCCGTCGACCGGGCGCCGCGCGGAGCCTCAGCCTCCGCCTCCCCGCGGCGGTCTCCCCCGTGGCGGGGCCGCCACCGCCCCGCATGGCCGTGGGGCGCCGGCGAGGCCGCGCCGCAGCAGCCCACGGCCCCGGGGGCGCGGGGCGTCGGGCTGAGGGCGGGCGGGCGAGGCCAGCGGCCCCGGGGCGCCGCCGCCGCCAGCCGGGCGGGCAGCCCCGGCGGGGGATGACTCAGAGCCGCAGCCCCTGCAGCGAAGCCGCCGCCGCCGCGCCGGGCTCCGCGCCGCGCCGCCCCATGCCCGCGCCCCCCGCCGGGGGCCGCCCGCCGCCCGCCGCGCCCGCCGCGCCGCGCACCGGATGATGCCCCCGCGGGGGGCGGCGGGCTCCTGCCGCCGGCGGCGCCTGGCGCCCCTCAACGAGGACAACGGGCGGTTCCTGCTGCTGGCCGCCCTCATCGCGGCGTACCTCAGCGCCGGCGCCACCGTCTTCTCGGCCCTCGAGAGTCCGTCGGAGGCGGCGGCGCAGCTCCGCTGGAATCGGACCCTCCACAACTTCAGCCGCATCTTCAACATCAGCCTGCCGGAGCTGCGCGCCTTCCTGCGGAGCTACGAGGCGGCCATGGCCGCGGGCATCCGCGTCGACGCCCTGCGGCCCCGCTGGGACTTCCCCGGCGCCTTCTACTTCGTGGGCACCGTCGTCTCCACCATCGGTGAGCGCCGCCCCGACGGCCCCGCTGCGGCGGCGGCGCCCGCCCGGGGGGATGATGCGGCCGCGGCCCCGGGCCGGTCGTTATAGCGACCAAAGTTTGGGGAGAGGCGCCGCCGCGTTGCTGGGGCAACCGGGGGCCTGGCAGACGGGGGGCGTCGGGTGTCTCCGTCCCCCCCTCCTCGCCCCCCACCCCGGGCGGCCGCGGTCACACCGCTCGCCTGCCCTCCCCGGGGCACGGAGCCGGGGACCGGCGCTGGGCTTCGCTCCGCAGCCCGGGGCCGGAGGACCGGCCGTGGCGGCAGCCGGTGCCCCGGGCCGGCGGCGGCGGAAGCCCCTACCCGTCCCTCCCCAGCAAACTTTTGCTGCCGGCTGCGCGGTGGCTCGGTTGGGCTTCAGCCGGCCCGAAGGAGCGAGCGGGGCTGATCGCCCTCCGAGCTCCCCTGCCCGCTCTCTGCCCGCCCCGCTCCCTGCCCGCTCCCTGCCCCCGACGGGGTGCGCCTGGTGGTCGAACGGGTCGGTACAGGCGGCGGGCTGCTGAAGATGCTGAGCGATAGCCATGCTTTCGCGGTGTCTGACCGCTGAACTTGGTACTAGTTTTAACTGCTGGCAAAGGTAAGATGCCTACGAAGACATAAGCTACACGAAGCCGTGTGTCTTCTCGCTGTGCCATAATATACGTTCTCAGTAGGTGGCTGGCTACAGCTGACCGCGGTTAATCGTATCCGATGGGTGTTCAGGGAGAGCAGCACTTCAGGAGCAAATGTCAGTTTTTGGGGGGGAGGGTTTTTTTCTCTTTTGCTCTAAAATTACCGCTTTTCACTCCAAAAATTTTTTACTCTGAAAGTACCATTAAGAACTGTCTTGTGGGAGATTTACTTGAAGTAAAGCCGTGGCCATCAAGCTGCTCTCGGAGTATTGCTTGAGGAAACCCGTCCCTGTGGACACAAGACCTTACCGATTTTTTCTCTCTGCCAGTTTTTAAGTTTTGTAACAAGCCAATTGTCTTGGGGCTTCTGAGCGTAAATGTCATGCTTGCCCTTGATTAGAGCGGAAGAAAAACACAGCTCACTATTGCACTTGCATTCATTAGGTTTGGAAAGTGTTTTATCAATAGTGACTAATCTGTATAATAGAGTCGTGATGGTGACTACAGCAATGTTGTCAAGTATTGTTACTTTTTGCATTGAGTAATTCAGTTAACTTTTCCTTTTCAAGTACATTCAATAGTCCGGTCATTAAAACACCACTTTAATTAAATGTTAGGCCTTCTTCATCACAAGAACATATATTCTTAAGAGATCATTATGCCTGACCTGAATGGATGGGGAAAAAAGTCAATATATTAACAAACCCACTCTTTCCTTACACCTGCTCTAGCAAACAGAGAAATCTTCGGGAGATGTGTAAATGCAGATCCATTCACTTCTCCCTCAACCCTGACTTCTTCTTTCTGGGCTTGTTGAAATGTAAAATGTTTCCTCTTCATTAGCAAACATTTGTTTGCATCTCCACTTCATCACCCTGTCTGCAGTCATTTGTACCTGGGCAGAGGGATAAGAAACTCAGCAGGGATTTTTGGCAGCTGTGACAGGTGTAAATGGCTAAACCAAGAACTGTGTTTATCGTATTCCTGTAGTGCAACCTAGGGCACTGCTCTCTATAATAAGAATAATGTCTACACCTCTCACATGTGAGATAGATGGAGGCTGAAGGTTGTTTTTCCCAAGCTACAACAAAGGCCAGATTCTGCCAAGCGTCCACTGGAGTAGTACCTTCTCTTGGCCTACTGCCTGCTAGTACTTCTGGATTACTTAGGGTACTCAGGGTGAGTTCAGCGAGCTTGCTGTAGAGCAAGGTTTTGCTCTGGCTGAGGAGATGCAGCTCAAAGCTTGGCTCAAAGCAAAGCTGAGTTGTGCCTTTGGGCACAGCGAAGGCCATGGCAGAGCTGCTGTGCTGGGGGTGCTGAGCTGCGTCCAGCGTCTCCTGGAGTACCAGTGTCTCAGGGCTGTTGCACCCAATCCTTCCAGAGCTTTTACCAGCTGCATGCACAGCTCCTGCAGAAGAAGAGGAACTGCTGCCCTCACCTCAGCGTTTCTCACTTGCCTCTTCAAGCTGCTGCTGCTGCAGCAAAGTGCTCCATGAGCTCTGCAGCTTCTCCATGGGCAAGGTTTCTTCCACCGCACAGTTGTATTCAGTTATTACTGGCAGCTGAGTTTGCCCAGCGAAAACAAAAAACCCCAGTTAATTAACTACTTGTCCTGCTAAGATCCCAAAACTGTACTCATGATGAAATGTGCACAAGGTGTTCTCGCTGTCAGTTGCAGCATGGGAGAAGCTAAATGGTAGACATCAAAATGTCACTTGGGGGAGCAGTTCCAGAGCCATTCTTTCGTGGTCCCCTTGTTCCGTCCCAGCCAGCTCATTTCTGTACCTACCTACTGGGAGTACCTTTGATTCCACTATCAGCTCAAACACCATATTATGCTAGTTCAGGGCAATTTCACTTGCTTTTGTGTCACAGTTCATTGACAAGGAGAATGCTGTCTTTACTCAATCTCACCAAGAGCTACCAGACATCTAGAGTCAAAACAGCTTGCCTTCCTCAACAACTTCATTGGTTACGTGTGTCAAAGGAACTTTATTACTCCAGCTAAGCACACTCCTAGCAACGCATCAGAAAGCTTTCTTACTAGCTGCTTAAAAAAACAGAAAGTAGATGCCGTGTCTGTGAAAGGTAAATCACCCACAGGTTACTCAGCCTGTGGAGGATTCCATCTTACAGAACACTCTCTGGGTCTTTACAAATCCTAGCTCTGTTCTCACTGGTTTTAATAAAACTACTAATTCCTTCATATCTAGGCATCAAAATACAGTCAGCCAGGGACAGGGCTGCAAGTTTTCCTGGGGTTTGTGTAAGCTAAACAGAAGGATTAGGCACAGCCAGGCTTGGAGCAAACTGCTCCATCCACCCTCCTTGAGCAGGGCCTTTGCAGCACAGAGCATCTCCCCTTCCATAGGTGCTTTGTCTCCCGTACTTCCATGGCTGCAGTTCTGCATCTTCCTAATGACACAGGGAAGCAATCGGACCCTCAGGGTGAGGAGCACGTTAGTGGGGTCTTTAAGAAACAGAAGAGAGAGTTAAAATGAAGTGTTAAGTCTAATCGTAAAGCATTTTCTGAATAGCCCACAAAGCGAGTGGCTTACTCTCCGTAAAACACCCTCTTGATAGCACTCAGGGCATTAATTTTTTTATTATTGTGTTGTTTGTGGTTGAATAATGAAATATTGAGTCTATTTGTCATTAGACACATCTCAATTTTCAGAGGAAAAATCTTCAGATTTCTGATTGCTTGCTGTCAGTCTGCACCGTTTATTCAGTCGTTATTTTGCACTACAAAAGTATTTTCTCAAATGGCATTTATTATTATTTTTGTACTGATTTCTTTGAGGAGTAGCTAAGTGAAATTTATTTTTGATTCATTGGTCTAACTGGCAGTAGACTTTGTTCTTCAGCTGAGTTTTTTCCTTCCCCAAATACAAATCATTAGTAGTTCCCAGCACTTTGTTAAAGACTGAAAGCAAAGCATAACTCAGACCAGTTTTCTTCCTGGTAAAATGCTGCAGAGTACAGCGTCATCAATCATAGCTTTCCCCATACTCTAGTAGCACATTCTGCCTAGCACATAAGGCAACTCTGGGATGTCTGATGCTCTGGATTTCTGACTCAGTCAGAAATCTTGTCAGAAAAGGTCTAGACTCTATTCAGATATTTTTTCCTCTCTTATTACCTACATATTAAAACATATTGACACTTAGACTTATTACTAAGTTTGGATTTTAAGCTTCTTATGTGTAATTACACGTTTCAAAATCCTTTGGAAAATGAAGTGATAAAATCGCTTTATAGAAGTCCATACCAGACACTAAAAATGAGGTCAAAAGAAGTAGTCCAATACATAAAAGTGTTTTTTTAGTGTAATATTTTTAAAAGGCACCCATACTGTGGATGGATTGTTTTGGGATGGAGCACGTGTGGGTTATAGGTGCTTTAAGAATGGAAGAAATTCTGCAAAAAATCTTCCCTCTGTACAGCTGTGTGAGGGTTACAGGTGTTTGGGGCACCTTAGGTGTATAGGTGCCAGCGGGACTGTTCATCATTTCCTTTTCCCTGAGGTATCCTGTTAAATGACTCAGTATAGGTGTGGACTGGCAGCTCCACCCAAAGGGATGGGGCATGCTCTTCTCTGCTTTTATCTCAGAGAGATAAGGCACAGCCCTGAGGGGAGACGGGCTTTGAACCCACATGAAGAGAGGCCACATAATGAGGGATGTGATGCTTGGTATTTTCTACCAGCTAACTAGCTCCTGGCAGCTGCACGCTCCTTGCTTAGGGTGTCGGATGGATTAAACCCGCTTCTCTCCGGGTCCTCTGTAGGGACCCAGCATACCCAGCACATCATATCTGCTTGTGCTCCACAACCTAGGCACCACAACCACTCGCTTCTAAAATCTCCTCTGGCTCTGTGTCATAGTCTTCTGAGACAATCTGGAGGTCCAGGTGTGCTGAAGGCAGTAATTCAATGGAAGTGATGTGCAAAAGGCAGTCAGACAGCTCAGCAAGTGCATGCTCAGATGTTGGACTGCACTGCTAGGAGTCGGAGTGAGCCTGCCCAAGAGCAGGCACTTCACATGGCAATTTGGCAAGAAATTCCACAAATAATGGAGTTGGTCTGAATGCTTTAAAGGGAAAACATATTTGCTTTGTCTTCTTCATTGATATATTTCAGGATATGAATTTGAGCTGCAGCTGGGGAAGGTTCTGGCTCCCTGCTCTCTGTGAATGCGATTTCACTGTCTATATGGCCAATGCAAACCAAAGGCAACAGTCAAACCAGAGTGTGCACCTCATCCACATCAGCACTGTTTTCTCAGGGCTCTGCAGTTCTCTGAGGCTTGTACTGGCAGCTTTTGCAGAGGATTCAAATTAGGGGGCAGTTGCCTCCACAGTTGAGCTTGAAGTGAAAAAAACCCAAATGAGAAAGCAGTTGGGAGAGCAAGCAGTATTACTAAGCTGCAGTGTCAGGTTATTTGTCTTTGCCAGTCTCTATGCGGTCTGCAGCCAGCATGAAAGTGTGTTTCAGCTTGGTCTGCTGCGGCCAGATCTGATTCCTTAGGTGTGTGTGGTGTTTTGATCAATGTGCCGATGGATATCTGAAAAGTTATTTTCTCACCCTGATAGTCTCGATTAAAAAAACGAAGAAAGCTCAGAGGTCAGCAAGCCAATGGTCAGCTTTCTTCTGTGGAGAGAAGTGATCCTATAGAGATTTTCCTCAGATGAAGACCTGGTACTGTAGCAATGTTTTCTGCTTGCTGTAGCTTCATGGGAGTATTACCTTCTTTGGGTACCACTGATGGGAATTCCTATGTGTGGGCATAGGTTCGTGCTCTGATCAGGAAAGTAATCTAAATCACAGCTTGCCTTCCTGTAGTGGAGAGCAAAACCAGGAAGCTTTACTTGGAGTACATCCAGGGAATTTTAGATGTCCCCACTGAAGGGTCACGATGAAGTAATTTTGATCCTAAATTTGTTGGGTTTTTATTCTGGAAGGCTGGAGGGGGGAACCCCAGTGCTTTAAATAAAGCCCATTTTAAAAGAAGAAAAGTTTATTGAAAATATTATTTGAATCAGTCTCCGCACTGCTTAGGGTTTGTCTGCCCTGTAGGGTTGCAAGACCCAGAAAGTGAAGTTATGACTGTGCTTCGGTCACCTAAACTGAGTTATTTCTACAGAGAGCATCAGCTCAGATTACTTAATTTAAGAGTTTCAGAGGTTTCTTAGATATTAAACCCTATCTATGAAACCCTATGTTTCAAAACATTAGCATCAGTACAATGGAGATTCATTTGTTGTTTTATGGCTGGAGATGTTAAGCCAGGGAATGACCAAATGGCACTTCTTTTCAGTGTGGGTCTGGACTTTGGGGTGCTCAGCTGGAGCCCTGAAGTCCGTGGTCTCCAAACTGAATGTCAAGCACCACAGCATCTCAGAGTAGTCATCCATAAAGCAAAGCCCATCTATAACATCAGGGAATAAAGAATTTGCCTGGCATCATATGAGATATGGTCCCACATCTCAGAAGTCGGGAGGTTTTATAGTGACTTACTGTGTGCTGGTTCAGGTTTCAAACAAAGACAAACTGGAGTTTGTAATCAAGGATTCTCCATTTTGGCAGCCTTCAGAGTCCCTCTAGCTCAGGTAATTGAAGGAGTAATGTCTACTTAGTGGGTTCATACCTCCCACTTACCATGACATTCAGTTTGGTCTTCAGTGATATTCCTGCTGGGCAGCGAATACCTGTATTTCGGTTCCCTATGCATTTACGAGAGCCTGGAGATGCCATTGCAAACCAAACACTGGTGGGCCAAAATACCACTTTGACAGCTGTCCATCCGCGGAGGTGACATGTGTGGCTCTAGCCGGTCCATCTTTATTACTAAGCAACCTCCCCGTAAACCAGTTGCTGCGCCCGTAATAGCAGTGAGGGATCAAAATTACTGGGTTTATTAGCTGCCCTGTTTGCTGTGAGCTCGTAATTCCAAATCCTGCCTGAAACCCTATGGGCTGTGTTCCCGTGGAGCCTGGCCACTCCCTAGCCTCTGCCACCCCCCTTTGCTCTCCTGGGAATATTCCCCCTTTCCTTCTCTTACAGCTTATCTAACGCTCCCCCGTCACCTGCCTTTCCCAGGCAGCCTTAATTTCTGCTGCCTCCCTCCCAATTAGCATGCCCTCTTCTACTGATGATTTCTTTACTTGATTAATTTTTTAATGTTTATTTAATGTCTTTGCAGTCTTTCAAGTTAGTAACTACCAAACAAGACAAAAGCAAAGCTTTACAGTTTCTTTTCTGCTCCTTATCACACCTGTGTCTCTTCTCTAGGGTCAATCCTGCTATTGACCCTCATTTCTTTTTTCAGTCTAAATCTTTCTCCCTTCTCCCATTGTCTTCAGTTTGGCACAGATCACATACACTTCATAATTTTTTCTCACTTTTACTGATGGGCCATCTTTGCAAGCACACTGTCTTGCTTTTCTGTGAACTTTAATTGCTCTTCGTCATGGAGAGAAGAGGAAAACAATTACAGGATAGATTTGCTGACGGTTAACTGCATGTAACAATATCCACTCCTGGTGGTGTGCTGGAAAATACAATGTCATTTCTTTATTTTAATGAACACAGTATTATCTTATCTTTGCAGCTATTGAAGTCAATGCAAATTTTATTTATTGCCATAGTAGCATCAGGCTTAGAGCAATAGAAAACCAACATGGAACATTTCATCTGCAAATTTTAGTATGAAGACAGCCTGATATTACTGGACACACAGCCTATACCCATAAACCATGTAAGTCTTGCTTACCTTTATCAAAATAGACAGTTTTCATAGTGTGGCAGCACCAAGTGCATTATCTGAGTGCATTTTGGGAGAAGGTAGGTAAGGACAAAGATTAGGGTTCATGCTGGTGAACATTTGAAACATGAAAGTCCTGCTGAGCACAAGAAATCTTAGAAGTTATAATAAAACCATTTGTGAATAGAAACACTTAAGTAACAAACAGAATTATAACATAAGGGGCAATTGCGTAGCAGTCCAGACAAATCAAATATGTTTAATTTTGTATCTCCTCAATAGCCTGCTTCTGCTGAAGTCGATAGTAGACCAGTCCACAGTGCTTTAGGAAATCCCATCTTACTGATTGTATTGGCAGGCTAGGTTTATAAAACAAATGTAGGTCTGATGTTGCCAGCGCTTACTGGTGCATGACATTGCTGTAAGTAATACATCGCTGAGCTTGGTGTGTCTGTTGGTGGCAATGGGTGGCACGCCTAGCTATAGATGAAGGTTTCAATGCAATCTCTCTTGAATCAAACCAAGAGAAGCAGAATGAAAATTAAATCTAATTGCATGAGATGAGGCAAAGCATTAGCAGCCTTTTCAAGTAATTAAAGCTTTGGAGTGCAATAAGATAAGAAATTGAACAGCTTAATGTTAACGTGTGGGATAACTTATATGGGTGAGGCACTGCTATTGCTGATGTTTAAAAATCCATAGTAAGTGGTCCTTCCTCACTGATGAAAAAAGTTAAAATACCTTGATAACAATATAGCCTCACAGTGATTCCTTAATGAACTTTAAACTTTCTCAGCTTGTATCACTGCAGCTTCTTCCCCTTTAGACATGATGGGCCAAATGTTCACATTCATTCTCAAGTCTTAGGCAGGAAATTTGATCAAGGCAGAAACAGCAATTAGGAGAAATTTGCCCATGTGAGAACTGGATGAGAAACCAACTCAGTAAATTTCAATTAAAAGAAAACTGGATAGAATCCTTCTGGTTATTCATTATTGAATATTCTGTCATCTCTTTGCTCAGGCTGAGTACTGTGCAAGCAATATATTTATCTCATGAGGATAAATAAAAAACACAGTGTCACTTGTGCTCAACATACATGGAGTCGAGTCTACTTTAAGCCTTTGGTGATGGAAATGACTGCAGTATAAAGAACTTCAGTCCAAATGGTGATTTTAATGGGAAGTTGGGAAAAAAACTTGTGTGATTTTGTTTGTCCATTTACAAAAACTGCTACTGGCAGAGCTGCGGGACCAGGAAAATCTCAGATGAAATCAAAAGCTCAAAATTATCTTGATAAAGTGGTGAAGTTGTTCAGTATCATTAAATTTAAAAGTAGTCAAGGGAAATGCATATTAAGGAAGGAAGAGTTAAATGCAGAAAGAGAAAATGAGAAATAGCTGGTTAGTCAGCAGTTCTGTCACCCTATATTTCTATTACAGTTACTTAAAATTAGGTCTCTGTGCCTTCCTGAATGAATTAGGAGAGCTGCCTGAGCTAAAAGATACTTAGGAATTTGCTTCTTTCAGCTGGAACTTTTTGAAATAAGGGACTCAGGAAGGCATATTTAAACTGTTAAAAAGTTGAGGTAGATTGATCAGGGTTTTTTTATTAAATCACAACTGTAGACGTTTGCACAAAAGTACAGGGGAAAAACGGTCAAACAGTGTAAAAGATTTTGCCCTGTATTTTTAAGTCCTTTTTGTCCTACAGGTCCATCTTTGTAGGCTGATTCTCTGTAAAGCAGAAGTGCTGAGACAGCTATCAAGAAATAGATGTTCTCTGAATTCCTGCACAAACAGCAATGGCAGAAAAAAATGCTTCAGGTCTGTTGTTTTATCCAGTAAAAAAATAAGCCAGTGATTTAACCATTTGGCAGCCTTTCCCATCTGTAAGGCTTAGAAAGCTCAGGAGCGACATCTTGTTTTATCAGACTTCTCATGTGGGGAAATATGACACGCACCCAAGATCACTTGAAAAATTCAGATAATGTTATTTCTTAACCTGAAAGGAGAAGTATGATGAGATGTACTGGCACTGGAGTGGCAGTACACATGCAAATATTCTTTCGAAGCCCATCATGTCCCAAGAATATAACAAAATTTGGATGTCATTATTCTTTTTTACTTGCAGATCAGAAAAAAGTTTTTGCACAACCATGGGTCTACTCTGGCATCTGAAATGCCACTGCAAGTTCCAGTAAACAACAAAAGCAGGTGTGAATGCTAATGTTTGAAACTCCATTGGAAATGACAGGGCATAAGCTTTTTCTTGTTAGGATGTTGCTTAGTTACACAATTATCCATACAAAAAACATTCTCAGAAACAGAGGAAAGTAAGAGTGGAAGCAGCTTTAAAGGATGAAAAATTAAGATTGCAAGAGAAACCAATTTTTGAAACAATGTCCACCTGGAATCATATCATCAGCTAGATGAAGACTGTAGGAGGGTCAGAGAAGGTGGCGGTGTATGGCTTCAGATACTGGACACATCTCAAGAGAGACAAGGAATTGGCCACACTTGGGGTCCATGAGCTATGCCTTCATGTATATCGCTGGTAACTGAGACAGACTTTGTGTATTTCTTGGTTATCATGCTTTTGTTTTCTGCATATTTTAAAAAATAGTTACTGTAAATTCAGAGAAGTTTCCTCTGTCTGATAGTGTCTCAGAAACCTCAGTGGTTTAGCTGAGGTTTGGCAGTGTGGTAAGCCAAGGCAGATGCTTCTGCACACAACCTCAACTGTGAGCAAGGGTTTGATACAGCCCTGATGGCTGTTAAGGCAGGATTTTAAAGTCCATTAACCTCTAGTGCAGGGAAGTGTTTTTTCACAGTAATATAACTTAAACAATCAAGGAGCTTGTGGGATATGTTTTTCCATTATTAACACCACCACCATTTCAGAAAAGATGATAGCAAAATGGTTTTCAGCCAGCTGTTAGGATAAGGAGAGAAAACAATCCAAAGATAGGATTCTCTGATCATCAGGTGTGGAGACAGCCATGAGAAGCAGCTTTGGACTAGCTTAGGTCAAGGAGATAGGCTGCATCCTGCTTTCATCCCCTTTTTCTGGAACTTTTCCTTTGTGAGGTAGTGTAGCACTAATTTAGCCAACACTAACTGATATTCTCTCTCTTTTAACAAGCTATTAGAGCATCCCAGCTGTGCCAAGGGGCAGAGTAACTGACAAAACAAAACAGAGTTTAGTATCATCTTGCTTAAGGTTTTTCCAAGAAAGGTAGCATAAAATGAAGAAAATCGTTTCGGTCTTGATTTTTATGACTGCAAGCCAGAGTCTGGGCCCAAGAGTTTAGCAGAGAAGGCAACTCTGTTTGTAAGAGCAATAAAACCTGAAGCACTGGAAGACAGTTTATCTATGAACAATATGTTAATGGAGAAGTTAAGGAAGACTGTCACACCACAGGACACCTCCATCCCTTTAACAGTTGAGAGTCAGCAAGAATAATGCCAGCTTGTAGGTTCTGACTTTATTTTTCTGTGTGCAGTTTCAATTCATACTCCTCTGATGTTCATATTTCTCTGAACTTCATTCTCCATCATCTCCTTTTAGGAGAGGGCCTCTGTCCCTCATTAGAAACTGTGCTGATACAATAAGATTAACCAGAAAATCAAAACATAAGCTTGCCAAAGATTTCCAGTCTCAAGCCTTTGACCCTCCCCATCTGTTCCCTCTTCAGGGGGCTGCTTAGCAAGACCTCAGGCCAGAGATACTGCTTAGCCGGCGATACTGGTGTCTTGGCACAACTCGGTCCCCGTTTGCTTGTACAAGGTGCATAAAGGAGCAGCCAGACCCAGCCGGGGAACTGTAAAACTGATTTAGAGACACTTCTGCTTCTTCCTTGTCTTGGTTCTGTGCCAAAGCAGCTTGGCCAGACCAGATGATCAGCTTCCTGTATATTGGGCTACATGTTTACAATAATGACATTTAGTAGTGAGCAAGGGTGGGGTTTTTTTGGTTAGCCATTGGTATGCACTTTTTTTTCTCACACTGTACGCAGAAAGGGCAGCATGCAGTACAACTCAGAAAAAAAGCTTGCCTACTTCTGGTAAATGAATAGAGCAAGAGTGCTGCTGCTGCTGCTGAAGCTGAAGCCCCAGTGTTTCTCTTTTTAAGGGTCATTTATCACTCAAATTTACAAAAGTTAGGCCACTCAAGCTGATAAATGTGCCTGCTGAGTACTCACTAGAAATTGAAGATCTTTCTTGGAAAGCTCAAATAGAAGGTGTCGGCGTAGAAAAACACGCTTGGGAAACCTGCTGTGAGGAGAAGGTAAACATACACCAGCAGCCAGGATTATGTGTGGTTATTCCTCTCCCCTTTCCTGGGGATCTTAGGGTGGTACCCCTAATGCCATATCCCCTGTCAAGGTGGTAACACTTGAGGTTTCTGAGAAGAAATCTCACCCTTGCCTCTCTTAGGTCTGGCATATCCTTCACTCTAAATACATCATTCCAGCTCTGTCACACAGGACACCTTCTCTGTAGGACATGGGGTCCCCTCCTCACCTGTCTGCTGACGTGGCTGGGTATCAGCCACACACGGCAGCACCTCCATGTGCAAATACCCTGCATATGCGGTCAGGCTTCATATTCCTATCTTCAGGGGAGTTCACGAGACAGAGGTTTCCTTGCAGCTTCTTAGTCCCCAACTGGCTGTCCTGTCTCCTTCCTACCAGAGGAGATTCTTCACTACCTTCTCACCTCCAAATTCCTCTCTAGAGCACCCAAGTCCCCCCTTCAACCTGAGGATCACAGCCACCAGAGCCTCTGGTTACCTCCACAGCCCTCTCCATCACACCGTTCCCTGCTGCAGGTGCCTCCTGCCTTGTCCTCATGGGGCAGGCTGCTCGCCAGGAATACCTGTGGGAGGACAAGTCCCTTGCCCCTGAGCAGAAATCACAGGATGCCAGAGGAGCTGGGGAGTCCCGGCATCCCTGGCCTGATGGAGCTGTCCTGCTGCCTCCCAGCCCTGGGCATAAGGCGCTGCTGCCCAGCCCTGTCTCTCATCCTCACCCAATTCATTTTTTGGCATAATGGTAGGTTTGTCTTTGTCATTCACCTCTACAGAAAAATATTTGTACCTCTCAGTCTCTTTTTATACCCTTCACATGCATCTGGAAACTAACAACTATTGATTAGCTTTATCTTTTAGTTATTTATTGTCATGGTTGCCAATTTGATAACTTTTTTTTTGTCAAGGAAGCTTAGGTTATTTTAGGCTGACAATTCTATTAACTCTTTTAAAAACCAATGTACTTTAAAGAGGAATGAAAATGTGGCCATGACCTTTCAGGCTGCTGTTTAAATCACAGCCAGCAGAGAAACACTGAGGGTGATTGATTCTGGTGTTCACTGATGTTATGTGTAGCAGCATAACCAATAACCTGATCACAGTTGTGTATAAACAGAATAAAATAGGCACTCTGGAAAGCCTTTAATAATTGCCTACAGCTCCTTGAAGCTCCCTAATGTTCAATTAATCATCTCCTGCCACTGTTCTGCCAGCATGGCTCCGTTTGAATAGCAGTTGCCTCAAGCACCTGACTAATATTTCACCAGTCGAGATGTAACAAGGAGCCACAGCAGTGACCTGGATGTTTTTTAACTATGTTCGTCGAGTTTATCATGGTGCTCTTTCAGGTCACAGAATAGACTGGGCATCTTTTCCCACAGTCTCTGGTGGATTGGGTGCGTGTAAGCACATTTTTATGTACTGAACAGTCATAGGAGTCAGGGAAAAAAAGACCTGGTTTAGCCCACCCTGGTTGACAAAGCAAATTTACAGGACTTCTGGCCATCTATCTGGGAGAACAAGTCCATGTTAAAAGAATGTTATTAAAATTACAAAAAAGTTAGGACATGCCAGAAACAGCCTGCTTATTGAACTTGAAATGGTATAGATATTACCAAGGAGAGATGGGTGGGTGGGTAGGTAGGTAGGTAGGTAGGTAGAGAGACAGATTATGCGAGTCAGTCCTTAGTTGCATAGTCACTCAGTATTTTCTCCTTGGGATGTCTGATCCAGTACAAGAACTGCCAGCTTGTGTATGATACAGGTTAGACCGGCCCTAAAAACTGCAGTGGTATCTCATGCCTTCAGACATAGCATGGGTATAACTTAAAATGCCTTAATGTACACAGTGCAGGACAGACCACTACCATTCAGGAACTCTGTTTCTAGATAGTAATCTAAATAAGATCAAATGTGATTGCACAGCAACTTTGATATTTGATATTTGATAAAGACTCTGGCAGTGGAAAAGCTCTAAAAAAATTGACTGTTTGAGCCCAAAGAGGAATATTTTAATAAAGGGGGCTGACAAAGATGTTAAAGGAAAAGTAAGTTTTTCATTTGTAGTCTGAAAATGCAAAGCCAGGTGTAAGAAATGCCTCATAGTATTCTCACCCCTTGGGTAAAAGCGCTGGATGCAGCAGAATGTTTCCATCTGCGGTGGTTTTGTCAGCTCTGAGCTGTGACCCTGTATCCAAGGCAACTGATTCTGGGTGTTAGGTGGTGGAGCTACAGAATAAATGAAAGGTAGTTGTGAGATATACAGATATGGCTCTATCAGGGCCAATAATGATGAAATGCTAACAAGTGGATATGGGGTTGAAGTGAGCAACAGAATCCAAATGTGGAGTTTTAGTTTCAAAATTCAGAATTCCTTGGTGCAGTGTACGTTATTTAATAAAGACCAACCAAGACTATGGAAAGCCATGAACTATAGCAAGTGTGGAACAGATATGAACCAAAATTGGTCACTCTTACTCTATCTGCCTGTGTTCTACAACCCACATCTCTTGGGGACCAGCCCTCTAAGAGCTTAGTCTTTATGTTGCAAGAACTTTCCCTCTGGAAAGCAGCATTCTGGTTATAGGTTTTTTGTTTATTTCTGAGAATTCGGTTGTTTTAAAAGTTACATTCAACAATTTTAGTTTCTTTTGATTCATTTAAATATAACTGCATTATTAAGAGGTGATAGATGTGATGCTACACTCATGATCTACTCTCTGGGATTTAAAATGATTGCTCAGTTGTGCTGACTTGCTGTATGAGCCAAGTCCCATGGCAGGATGCCTCTACAAGAAGAGCTGAGGGCTTGGCTGAAAGAAGCAGGGATACACAATGCCGTGGTAAAGGCTGGAAGATTTTTGTGTCTTCAGTTTTCAAGGTGACCAAAACTTTCCTCCGTCTCTGGTTAAATATATCTTTACTGGAAAACTGTAAACCTCTTTAATCTCAAAATATAGTAAGACAAGGTAATTGTCAAACTGACTGGCCTGAGGGAAGAGCTCACAAGTCTTGTTTTCTGGCACCAACCATTTCTTTTACGCATAAGAAAATGGGTAAAAGAAAAGAACAGAAAAGCAACAGGAAGCATATCACAAGGCACATAAGTTTTCACAAGTTTGTTCAGCTGCACTACCTCTTGAATCCATCACCAGCTTAATTAAAAGTCCAGATGAGCAGAATAGCAACCATAAAACCTATTATGCAAGTCAGGATGAGGGGCTTATTAATTGCCAATGCTTACCCATGAAAGCCTGCTGAAGGGTAAGTGTTATCTGAGTGTTTTTATTAACTTAGCTCTACTAATTCTGTTTGTTTGGGGAGAAGAAGTATCAAACAGCTGAAATTAATACTGCCGTAGAGCTTGTACCTGAAGTGGTGGGTCAGAGTGGGGCAGAATTAGCATGAGAGAGGTTGAAATATTGTCTGAGCCACACAAAATCAACCCCAAGGTACCTGTACAATATATGTCAGGGCCATAAAAAGTGCAAAGCACCATTGTGCTTCTTTCCTTGTACTGTCTCAGAAGCACAGGCAGTTCTGCATGAATTAATTTCACCCAGGTGTCATGATGTACTTAGCCTTGAGCAGGGGCTGAGCTCAGACATGTTGTACAGAACACACCAGGACTAACCCCTCGCAGGCCAAGTGGTGCCAAAGGGACAAACACAGCGAAGGAAGACCATGTATGAACAGTACATGAGCATGCTGCTTTCTGCTAGCTGTTTACTTGAAGTTACTGTGTCTGCTTGGTCTTACTTTTTGTCTGTTCTATGTAAGTCTTAGCATGCTCGTTGCCATGATGTGTCCTTTCACCTTGCATAGCTACATACTGAATTTTGGTAACATTATGCTTCGGAAAATCTTGCTTAAACAAACTGCATCAGAAATATAAAACTTCACCACCTCTCATGAGTGATAACCAGAAAATATTAAAAAGCTTCAGTGCATTTACAATTTGATCCAAACTGTCACTATCTCTTTTTATTTAATTAATAAATGTGTCTAGCCATAAGTGTGACAATAAACCCATTTATTTTGATGGTGATGTTCACATGCTTGCTGTGAAGCACATGTTTAAAATGCTGTGCTGACAAGGCATGGGCGAACAGATGCCTTCTCCATAATGAGCTGGCCGGGTATCCCTGGCTGGCAACTGCAGCAGGCTTCCTGGCTTCTTCTGGGGACCAGACACTAGTGGATATTCATCTTGAAATGAGGAGGCTCCCGTGAACAGCCAGCCTGACCCAGACAACAGCTCCACCCCACAGAGGAGGAGGAACCAAGAAGAGCTTTCCATTGCCCCATGTTAAGCCTGGGACCCCAAGGCAGGCTTTGTGGAATCTGCTCAAAAGTCGTGTTTTAGCACGATAAAAGTGAGAGACTGTGGGTCCAGAAAACAGAATCTAATTACCCCTTTGGTAATATTTGTTTTCTGGTAATACTGTGCAAGTTTTTACTGCCTTTTACAGAAAAGACTGTTTCTACTGTGAAGATATTGATGATGCAGTACAGTCTGAATTGCTGTCACACAGCTGCTTCCAAGCATGCCAAATCTGTTGTGAATCTCTTTCCTTGTGCACCTTCATGTCATTGAAAAGATAGTTCCAAGTTTACTTGTCACAAGCATATACAATCTTTTATCAACAAATGCAAAATTATGTATCAGTGAAGTACGAAGGCAGCACAAATAAATTACCCAGCCATTACAAAAATAACCAATAGATTTCAAGCAGCAATCTCAACTCATTATACATAGGGAATATTGTCCTACGCTTGTTTAAAGGTGCATCATTAAAATAAACTGGATTTAATTATTTCATTATGCTCTGTGCTAAAAGTAGCTTCTTTTTCTTCACAAACTTTCATTGATGTGGTCTCATGTTGATATTTATACCTCCTTGAATATGTTACTTGCTCAGCATTTTCGTGGAACAATAAGGTAAAGAAATTTCAGTATGTGGATTTTACACAAGCCATTAATTTAGATTAGATGTGGTTATTTATTTATGGGACATGAGCAGTCACCTCAATCCCATCAGTACACTTTTTGACTGAACCACCAAGCATTTTTACAGGGAAAAATAGCAGAACAAGGGCAATACCTACAGAACTGAGTTTCAGAAGAATCTTGCTGAGATAGTATGTGAAATATATGTAATTCTTTTTCATAAAATAAGTGGTATCAGCAAACAACATGGAGCAAACACTATTTGCATGCAAATTTAAGAGAACTTTTGCTGTTATTTAAGCATCTATAGCTACAAGGTATTACTGCTTATATATGAAATTATGTGTATGAGTAATTTCAAAAGACAATTCTTGTAAAGAGGAGGTGAATTAATATTGCTGCTGGATCCTTCCAGAGTTTGTATACTCTGATTGTTCTGTTTAACTGTGTGGCAGTGTTTTTCCCTGCTGTAATTATCAGTCTGCAACATCCTAGTGCTCCCAGTCTGCCAGGCGCCTCTGCAGCAGGGGCATCTCACCGATGACTTAAAACAGGGCCATGGCTTTTCCTTCCTTCTGTGATTGTATCAGGTGGGCTAGTTGCAGTTGGGATTTGGTTAAGACTTTAAAGTGCTGTTATTTTTAAAACAATATTAGATCTTTGTCAGGTGGGGGGTTCTGTTCTCCAATCTGAAACCTTCCACCTTCTCAGTGGGAGAGATACTATCAGCCCTCAGTAACAAAAGAAATACGCCAAGCTACAGCTTGTCAATGGAGAGGTCGCTTGCTCACACACATGGGAGCAGGGAAATGGCCTTTTCACCTTGTCTCATCTCGAGGTGGTTTGGGCTCAGGAATGCTTCCACCTGCATTTACAGAGTGGTGTTTCTCTGTTAATATCATCTTGCATCTCTGCAAGGATGTTTTGCTCTCTCTTGAGTTTTGGTCACCTCGTTGAGCTTTCTGGTGCCTTCTTCAGTCTTCACAAAACTCAGTTTCCTGTTGGCCTAAGCTGACTTAGAGGTAGCGCTCCTCCTTTTGTCCAGTGAGATGGGACCTTTGTTAGGTCACATACAACCTGAACTTATGCATGAAAAACCATGTCATTAATGTTTCTCATTTATCTCCACACCTTAGGATTTGGGATGACGACACCAGCAACTGTGGCTGGAAAAGTATTCCTCATCATTTATGGCCTTTTTGGGTGTGCTGGGACTATCCTTTTCTTCAACCTCTTCTTGGAGCGCATTATCTCTCTCCTGGCGTTTATCATGAAGGCATGCCATGAAAGACAGCTGCGAAGAAGTGGTCTCCTACCTCCCAACTTCCGAAGGGGGCCAGCTATGTCGGGGGTGGGCAGCCTCGTGGGGTGGAAGCCATCTGTTTACCACGTGATGCTGATTCTGGGCATTTTTGCTATTACCCTTTCCTGCTGTGCCTCCGCAATGTACACAGCGGTGGAAGGGTGGAACTACATTGACTCCTTGTACTATTGCTTTGTCACCTTCAGCACCATCGGCTTTGGAGATTTGGTAAGCAGCCAAAATGCTGCGTACCAAAATCAGGGATTATACAGATTCGGAAACTTCATATTTATATTAATGGGGGTATGTTGCATATACTCTCTTTTTAATGTCATCTCAATTGTAATCAAGCAAGTTTTGAACTGGGTGTTGAAAAAATTCGAATGCAGATGTTGCCCAAAGTGCCATAAATCAAGTGCCCGCCTTGGACGTCGCAACGCCATCACCCCAGGAGCCCGCCTACGTCGACATAACATCTCAATGGACGCTGATGGACAGTACGACAGCGACACCGAGGGGAGGAGGCTCTCTGGGGAGATGATCTCCATGAGGGAGCTCACGGCATCGAATAAAGTCTCTCTGGCCATTTTGCAAAAGCAGTTGTCCGAGACAGCCAACGGCTACCCGAGGAACGTTTGTATCAACACGAGACAAAACGGTTTCTCTGCAGGGGTGGGTGCTCTAGCCATCATGAACAACCGCTTGGCAGAAACAAGTGATTCTAGGTAGAGTTTTTGAAATTCCTTTTGTTTCTTTAATAAAAATAAAATGGTGATTAGGGTGGAATTATCACTGGAAACTACTGGAAAGTTTTAAATTCAGAGATGGCCCTGGTATTCATTGGGCGTTCAACATTTTCATTTCTGGGGGTTTTATAATTCTTCTCTAATATAACATCTTCACTGTAATGTTATATTTTTCCCCAAAGAGTTTTTTGGAAGAGACTTGGATGTCTTCGATGCAGGATCAGATGCATTTGTAGAAAAATGGTGTGCATGGTTATGATGGTATCAAAATGAACATGTTCTTCAGAACATATCCTGCACCCAAACTCTGGGTTAAAAATGCATAAAATGGACAAGTTCGGCTCCAGATTCAAACTTGGAGTTGATAAGGTTTGGCTAAACCAATATCCCACCATTTGTTGAAGTCTGGATCTGGCCCTGAACTTTGTACTTGATGGTCTTCAGCAATTCCTCATAACAGGCCTGTATATAGCATACACGTAGGTGGCTGCAGTTGTACCAGGTTTAGGGTGACTGTGCTTCACTTGAATAATCCTACTGACTTCAATGATAGAGGATCAAATAAGCTTCATTCCCCTGAGTCTAAATGTTGGTTTTTAGCCAGCCTTGTCTGAAACACTACCTGCCACATAACTAAAAGTCAGGGGAATATCAAGAACTGTGTTAAAATGTGCAAAGCTATTCCTACCTGCTGCATTACTGAAAACGGGCAATTGTCAACTTTGGTACTGACTTAATTTAATGCAAGAGAAGCCAGTACACACCTCTGGTGTCAAATGTTTGGGTCGCCACTGAAATGCTTAATTCATTACTTTTACATGAAAATAAGTAGCTAAAATGAATGTAGGCTCTCCATTGTCCTAAATTTGCATCTTTTACTTCTGCAGTATTGTTGCAGAGATTCATGGAAACGATTTCTTCGCAGTTTTTTTGGGGGGGACAATCCTGTACTTGTTTCCCACAAGTGAAGGTTATACAGAAGAGCATTCCTTTGGAGCCCCCCAGTAGCTGGCTTCCCTGAAAATGTTGGTACTAAGTCATAAATTGGCCTAAGGCTGTTGCTACTGTCTTAAGTCATATTTAACCTGTGCTAGCCAAAACCGCTGAAGATCCTGAAGCATCTTCAAGCAAACCTGGTCTAAGTGTCTAGTTTAGCATGACAAATGGGTGCATAGGTATTTCTGCAAATCTCTTTCAGAAACATGTGCAAAGACCTGGATCATTTCTCTAAATTTTCTATACTATGCCACTCCTTTAATGCTGTAAAGATAATAAAAAGGCTTCTGTTGTTTCCAGCAAGAAATACAACTTAAGCTTGAAGTCTTAGAAGACATAGTGGTCAGCTCTTGAAAACAACTTAGGTAATTATAGGCAAGGTCATGAGTACTAGGTTGATTGCAGAATAAATTGAAAAAGCTGATGAAAACAAACTAGGAATATTAGAAATGTTTGAAAATATTTCCATAAAGTTTCATATAGATATTTTACTCTATTGTTTATTTACTTTACTTTGTTTTGCATGGGATTGGGGTATCCATCGGTTTGATCTCCTTTGAATTTGTAGTAGGGCAAAACATTTTTTAATTTAACCTCAGAAAACTAACTTTTAATTTGAGGTTTTGCACACCTGAGCCTGCCAGCTGACGTATGACAGTGATTGATTGTGTCTTTTGCCTGAAGGAGAAGGAACCAGAGCAGCAGATAAACCATCACTTACAGATCTGCATCATACTATAAACTTAGTCACAGCTTTTATCAAGATGCATTTGGCCAGAAACACTCAATGATTGTGTTCTGTATCTACCTGATACAGACTCATACTTAAGAGCATGTGGTATGGCAGAGACTGCATTCAAAAGGCATTCATCTGGCAGGAGCTTCCCTGGTGTCAAAGAGACCCTCTAAGGTTCATTATCCATGTACCTGTCCCTGTGCACGCCATCTCAGATGCTACGTTTGAGTGGCCCTTTGAAGAAGCATACAGAGGTCAAAAGTGTTTGGTGATACTAATTTGAAGCCCACTGAAGGATAAGTTTAAGCAGGGTGTGTAGGGGCAGGTTGCGGTCTGGGAAGGACTCAAAGACTGACTGCAAAGACCCAGTTCAGGAAGGTGACTTCCAGAGGTTCAGGGACCATTTTTGGAAGCAGCAGAGGCAGGGAACCAAAAGAATAAGAATTCGGAATTATGCCCAGGGGTAAATCACTTTGACTATGATGAGTTATGTGTTTGTTTATTAAGAATGTGTGTGGGGCACTGCTCTCTTTTTTTCAGCTAGACCTCTCTTAGGGTTGTATCTTGGTACATTTGCCATCATGGGGACTATTACTCATTAGAATGGACCCTGCTGTGTGAAGTGCTGCATAAATTGAGGCAGATGGGCTCTGTCCCAAAAGTCTTTAAGAGTTTGAATAGATAGGATCCCAAGCCACAGCAGAATTACTTACATTTATCATTTTACTCATAAAAACATGTTCAAATGCATTAACAGTCTGTGAGCTCAAGAATTACATTTTTATGATAACAACTTTGCAAATCAAGAGTTTTTTCAGTAAGTTGTTTTTAAAGGATAAATATTACAACTATGATTAGGGACCGGTTTAAATGTTTGTAAATTGTTTTCAAACTACCTGTTCCTGCCTGGGAAATACAGTGAAGTAATATGAAATTTTACATACCTCCTCTGCTATTTCTGTACTTTTTCTGAGTCCAATCAAAGGCAGACACACAGTCTGTTGTAATCTGATTTAAATGTTTCTGAGTCTTTTTGGAGCCATTGGTCACAGTAGTGCCATTGCAGGACGCTTTGCAGTTCCCATTGACTTCAGGGGGACTTGGATTGGCTCCCAGGACTGGGTTCCCCAAGGGATTTGGGCATCTGATTGCTACTCTATGCACTTAGGTCTGATGTTTCTTTATTCCCAAGATCCTTGACAAACTCCATTCTGCTTCTCCTTAGCCTCAGAGGCATATAAAGTGCATGCCCAGTTTTCCAGCAGTGCCCTATTTCTTGCAGCACACATATGCATAGAAGCTGACACAACTCAACCACAGGGACCCCCCAGTTTGTATCTAAGCCCCATAAAAATCCCCATCCCTATTTGGCTCAGCAAGGCCAGTTTATGAGAGGGTTCAGAGCATGATTACTGAACTGGGTCTCACAAGGAGTGGCCTTACAGTTCCCTTGTACTCAGTAGCTGAAATATTTTTCAAGGACACATGAAAACCAAGCTCAAAATCTCTACTTCTCTGCCTGCTAGCACTACCTGGGCACCCATCTCCTGTGTGCATGATCCTAGAGGACAGAGGAGATGTGAGATCAGCCTTTCCTAGTCCTTCCTGTTCTTTCTTTATTTTTTTTTTTAATGACAATTTCTCTTTAAACTTGCCAGACTTGGGCACCTAACTCCTCTCTTTTATTGTGCATGGTCCAACTCAGGATTGCCCAGGGCAGCCTCCTCCTTTTGTGAACTGAACACTAAACATGAACCAGTTGCACCAAGTGCAATTCCTCCTGGTACTTCATTTTTACAGACAAAGCAGATACCTGCAATATCTGGACACAGGCTGAAGCACAAGAAGTCAGAAGGAAATTGAAGGAACGGGGTGGGAGAGTAAAAGCACACTGCACTAGATTGCACTTTCTTTTCAGGTAACTTGGGAGTTGTATTACATTCGTGAAATGTTTGGGGTTTTTTTCCCCAGGTTTTATTTTTGGACAGCCTTGAAAGAATGCTATTAACTTAGGATTTAAAAGTTTAGCTTGATTCAACCCTCTCTGCACCACCTTGCAAAACAGCAGCAGTGATTCCTAGCTGGCACAGACCCAGACATCCCAGTTGCACAGGCAGGAGCTCAGATCCCATGACCCAAATTGGTCTCTTGCTGTCTGAGCCTGAGAAGAGCATTCAGGAGCAGAAGAAAGCTACAGGACTTGGGACTTCTCTGTGGGACAGTCCTTAGTAAGAGCAGCAATGCATAGGCATGAGCTGCTCAGACCTCCAGCTTTGTGCTGGAGGAGATACTATGTTCACCTGGCCCATGTGCTAATACCTTGCAGATAAGAATTTAAATTTAAGTGAAAATTAATAAGGCACAATGGCCAAATTCAAGCGACGTCTTCTCTTTCCTCTGGAGCTCAGGGCAGAACAGTTACAATGAACAGTTCCCTGTGAAACCTGGGGTGTTCGACAGTCGCTACATTTACTTCTTAGGGTTTGTCCTTGTGTGTCTCAGACGAAGTTTGGAGTCATGCTGAGATGTCACCTGATTCTATTAGTTTCTTCCCATCTGCAAACAAACTTCTCATTTTGTGCAAAAAAATTCAGATTGCTTTTTATTTCCTTGCAATGCAAAGGATGTCCTTCAGATGATATAAATATTCAGAGAAGTAATCTCATTGACCTCAGTCACAGACGTTTCTGAAGGCCAAGGCTGTAGTTTGTCTCCCTGCAGAAGCATTGCACAAGTAACTCCCATTACTGCTAGCAAAGGTACTTTAGGCAGTGGCTGGGGCTTTGCAGCAGTAGGCACAATTAAAAATGGAAAAAAGGTCTGTTATAAAGGATATTTGTGCCTCTTTGACATGTACTTGCTATTTGATAATGCAGTTGCCAGCTCTAATTGCAGCAAAAATACCCAATGGAAGACTGGAGAGGCGTAAGAATCACATTAAAAGCTCTCGGTGACCACCCAATGCCATGCTCGGGTTACCCAGAGATGTGCTGCAATGTTGCTTGTTGGTGTAGTGCTGGTGTCCCACCATGGCTTCAGCCCTGGCCCTCCATCTCTTCTTGCCCCCAGCTTTCTGCGGGTGAATATTTGGGTATACCACAACCATTCACCTGTACTTCAGTCATGTCTTGACTTGTTACTGCAAGGAGGACTTGAGCAGCAGTGGAGGCCATGTAGCCAGGCATGCAGGCTTGTAGCTGTAGCAATGAGACCTTTCTCACTTTTTTGTGGTTTTCTAACCTTTAACTTGAAAAATATTCAGTGTCTAATTATTACAATGAATGTTCAGAGCTAATCTAAACAAAATCATAGTTTGCTGATTGCTAGCCCATCTATGGATATGGCTTCTGCTCTCATTGGATTACTAATGTGCCTTTCCAAACCAACACACATTTTCAATGTTATATTTAGATAATACAATAAATGTTATGTTACATAATAAATTCAATTAGGGCATACTAATACTTGACTCACACAAAATAACTAATGAAGTGTGCATTGCACATTGTACAACCAATATGCAATTTCTTTTTTGTGAAGACTTCCATATTTGAGCTCATATTCTGCTTTCATGAATACTCATGCCAGGAAAACAGGAACATAACAACAGAATCACAGAGTAGTTTGGGTTGGAAGGGACCTTTAAAGGTCATCTAATTACATTGTCTGTGGAAAATGCATGAAGGTATGGCCAATTCCACTGATACTTGACTTGTAGGATAAGCACATTAACTTATGCGCAGTAAGCGGTTCATTATGCATTATAAATATGTTGTATAGCAGTGGCAGAGAGGAAGGACTACTTCACTTTACATGGCCACAGTCCGAATGCAGCTACCAATAAAGACGCATGCCTTTGTTCTTACTCTTTCTCTTTATTAAATGGATAACTGCCACCCTTTAATTAGGATATACCTTTAAACCAAGGGAAAAAAGAACAATTCAATTGGCCTCAGTATTGCATAGCCAAAAAGAGGTCTGGGATCAAATTCAAACTTTCAACTCTCGGGAACTGAAATGGTGTAGTTTTGTGTTGAAGTGGATCTGCAAACCTGCAGCCTTCCTAACTGTTGTGTTTAGTCCTTCCTTGGGAAAGGAAAGAGCCAGTAAATACAGACACCGTTTATAGCAGAGCACCCAGTAGTCTGGCAGTTTAGCAAGGGAAAAGAAATATAAGCTTTTCTCAAAATACAGCGATGTAGGAGATGCTGATCTCAAGATACCGTCGATGTAGGAGATGCTCTCGTTGCATCACAGGCTCAGCTACCTTGTCTGGAACATAGAGAGAAGTGTTTTGTGAGACACAGAGGGAAGAGAGAGGGACCGCATGCTTACACTCACCATCTGCTCTTCACTGAGGAGGTGAACACTGTCAAGGGCTGGTTTTGGAAAAATGATCACCCAGCTGACTACTGGAAAAGCAGCCATGCTGATCGATCCCTTACGGTGATGGGTATTCTATAGGTGCAGATTCCCACGCCTCTGGTCCCCCCAGTCCCCAGGCTATATCACACCCAGGTGTGTGCCAGCCAGCTCCCAAGCCTGGACTCAGCATGAGGAAGCACCAGGCATGAGGATGTAGGTGGATTTGAAATTGTGTAACATCACTGTCTGAACTGTTTTCAGGATTAGGCCCCCCAGCAGGTGATGCTTTATCAGACCGTCTAAGAAATACAAAGATGCTCCCATAATCCCTTTGTACTTCACAGACTGTGAAGTACACAAAAGATTACTTTTTAAAGCCAGCGAGTCAATGCTAAATTAATGCTTTTATAACAATACACAATAAACAACTTGGAAAAAATTACTGATATTTCTGACAATGCAATTCAAACACCAAGTGTTTTCTCAGTGGCTATAATTTCCTGGTTTTTGTATCAGTGAATCAGTTTTATTCCCTGAAAATAAAATATGTCAAAAAATTTTTGCTTATAGTAACGTCCATGGGCTGTACAGGCAGTGCAAGAATTCAGTTCCAATTTTATTGTAAAACCGTAGTATCTGAAAGCACAACATCTGAAAAATGTTTTGGTTTGTTTTTTTGTTGGGTTTTTTTTTTTTGTGTGTGTGTGTGTAGACATTGTTTATTCACATAACTAAAAAATGCCATCCCTTCACATATACAGATGCAAATTTTTAGCTCACTAGAATACTGCCTTGTTGTATACTGTCTACAAAAATATTAGTTCTAAACTTCAAGCCAACTTAAAAAGACTTTGATGATAATACATCTTCTCAAAGGTGTTCCTGTTTAATTTGTATTGCTTATTAAAGGGGCACAGCTTGGTAAATATCTTTAATGGAGTTGGCATTATTATCTCCTATTGCAAACATCAAGAGTTTTGTTTCTGCAGTTAATTTTACTGCCTTTGGTATTTGCTTACTTCTGTATTTCACCAAGTGTGAATTACAAAAGAAATGACCGGTTCTCTGCTGGTTTCTGGTTGGTACCGCTTTCCCATTTGCATTGACTGCAAACAGCTAAAATATTAACACCAGCAAATTAACCAGCGAATGTTCCCAGCAAAAACAAAATTAGACACTTTTCTTTTAAAAATTGTTTTGTAAAAGCTAAATTGCGAGCATAAATTACTTGTCATGGTTGGAATTAGCAGACTGAATGTCTTTCCTACCAACAGAAAACCTTTACATGAACTCAGTGAAAGATGCTAAAGATACAGTTTTATCTAACAAGTCCTTCCTATTTATTTGCTTGTTTTATCTAATTAGTTTAAACTTTTTAGAAGAAAGTTGGAAGGATGTAAATCCCGTTTGGAAAATGTCGTACCTTGTACCTTCAGTCCTATGAATAGAACTTCTAGAGGGATTGAAACTAAGACTACTATATTGCTGCAAACACAATTATACATATAAATCTTCAAAACTTGAATAGTTTTACTTGTTGGGCAATTGCAAACTAAGGGCATGGTAACATGATTCTAATTCAGGCAAAGAAACATAAATAGTGGAACTCGCTACTGATCACTTTCATCAGAAAGACCACCTGTACACAGCTACAGCATCAAGGATAATTTATTGGCTCTTGATGCACAAAGATGTTATTTTGTAGGTTGGTTCAGTTGCTGGGAGTTTACGCCAGGGTTGTTAAAGCAGCTTGGCTGGGTGATAATGGGCAATTGCCTCCGCTGTGTCTCCAGACACGGTTTGCCATCGTCCCAGCCAGCTGTGGCTCCTAAGCACAGTCCTTGTCTTCAGGCATTGTACACGCCTCCCCTTGCCCTTGAACTGGGGCTAGCAACAGTGCTATTTGAATTGCCAAAAAATTAGAAAGGCAAAAGAAAAAAAAAAAAGACTGACATTATATTGAGCCACTCTTGAGAAGCACAGCAAAGTGCTGTAGCCAGCGCTAGACTGTTTCTGGTCACCTTTGAACCCTGGCTTGTTCCCGAAACCGGAGTGTTTGGGAGCCAGGTGCAGTTAACTCATTCTACATTCAGCCTCTGCACTGGCAAAGCAGTAATGCTGTGAACTTACTTTCCTCATAAAACAGAGATTTGTTTAGGCTTTCTATATGATGATAGCATACATAAATATTACAAGATGAATCAATTACCAAGTCTGACTATATTTACTAAGAGGTCTTTAGCAGTAAAAAAGGGAAAAACTGTCTTACCATCCTGTAAGTACAGTGAAGCAACAAAAGTGGTGCTCTGAACAGAAAGGAAGGTGCTAAAATATACAATTGGGTCCCGAAGCTCAGGCACACAGCACGAAATTACCATAGCATTCATTTCTAATGCTCAATACACCTGCATCTCAAGGGAAAGCCTTGGTTTCTGATGGCACTGGAGTAGTCAAGGCTTATATTTTCATCACGTGTATGAAAAAAGCAAAAAGTATTTGAGGACATGTCTTGGTCTGAATAGCACTTGTGGGTGGTGTTGCCTCCCTCCTCAGATTTAAGCACGCCCATGGTCCAGAGACCATGAATACCGGTCCAGTCCCCAGCAGAAAGTGGAGCTGCCTTAGGGTGTCCATGGGTTTTGCTGAGGGGCGAATGTTGTGGCAACCTACCTGCAGCTGCCTCCTCCAGCCAAGCCTCCCCCAGCGTGGGATCTATCCCACCACCAGCCCCTGATCCGCAGCCAGCAAATGTACTGCCAGAAAAGTGGTGCAAATCATCAGCAATGCGGTCATATCCCTGCCTTCTTAATGGGCTAATCCCAACAGAAAATATAAATAGCATTTTCTATTTTAATGCTCAAAAGGGTGTTGCCCATTATTCACAGCCTACACACAAGATGTCACGATTTTCAGTTTTCCTGCACTGATCATTCAATCCATTTGACAGCTGACCTTCAAGTGGTCATGGTTTAAAAAAACGAAAACAAAGAGAAACAAAAGAAAACCACCCGATATCAGCGTATCAGAAAAACAAAATAATCCTAAGTGAGACAGTAATGAGCTCACATGCAAAAGTTGTGAGCAAAGCTGCCTCTGTCCATAGCAGCCAGCTGCTTCCCTGGCAGCAGGAGTTTGGGTTCAGAGGAGCATCAGCTGGATGTTTTGGATGCTGGACATTGCCCTGCAAACAGCTGCAGCACCAAAAATGGCACTTTCTGAATAAGTTTCTGCAGCTGTTTCTACACTGGTAGGAAAATTTGTCATCATCGGTACTGAAATCAGGGGACAGCAGCAAGTCTTACACAAGTTTTTACTGTCACTGGTGAATATGAGTATTAGCTAGGCACTACTGTTACACCCAAGAGGAATTTCAGCTGAGCATTGGTCAGAAAAAATGACATTTTTCTGGCCAGAAACTGTCGCGGCAGGTCCCGGTGCCTGGCATCACTCAGTGTACTCCCAAAGAGTTGAATGATACGGGAATTACCTAAATAAGCTGAAAGGGCTGGTAGATTCTAGGAAGCAAATGCTGCTCTTTCCTGAATCTGGAGTAGCTTGGTTGAATTGCAGGTAGTAAATAGCCCAACTAAGTAGACGTAATGACCTTTAAATGCTTGCTAGAAGTAAAAAGGAACTGCATATATTTTTTCAGCACAATTTTAATTGTGTTCACTGAGTTGAGGTGAAACGAAGCAGATAAATTCCTGCAAATCATTGATTAGAAAGCATAGATATTTACTCTCCTTCAGAGCTTGCTTCCTAGCAAAAATTAAACTAGAATAAATTTCAAGACTGAAATTTATTTAAACAAGTGGCATTTTAAAAAATGCTTTGATTCTGGGTTGACAGAAACTTTGCTTCCAACACATACCACAATTGTGAGTACTTTTAACAAAACAGTCCCATTTTTGATGTCAGCTCGGGATTTTTCCACCGTAAGATCTTTGAATGAAGAGGACTAAAAGCCATATAGTAAGCCAATTAAATACAGATCACATTTCTACTGGTACATTATATACAGTTTGCAAACAAAAATTTATATCTTGGGCTTGGCAACCCCTTCATTCACAGAGGCATGGTTATGGACCTAGGAGGCAGAGACGGCTGATGCGCAGCTGCATTGCAAAGCAGTGCAGAGGTGCTGGCGGAGGATGTGTAGACCTGGTAGTTAATGAGACCATGGAAGAACCCACTGATGGTGTTTGGGGAACATTCCTGTGTGTTTTTATAATGCTGTGATACATGACCGAGTATGAATTCTGTACATCTGGAAGGATGTAAAATTCCAGGTGACATTTGGATTGTTGCTATTAAGCTATTACAAAGACTTTTGAAATAAACAGGAGAAAAACTGTTGCCTGGTATATGTATGCAAGTACCCTTCTTTTCTGAGCAAGGGAAGCAGGAGGCGAGGCAGAAGCACCTCCCAGCCAAGAGACCCTCTCTGAAACCTGTGGCTTGGGGACCACAGAGCTGTAAGGGGAGACGCCACAGTCCCCCCAGGTGCTGACTAAACTGAGTATGGTCAGGCAGAGCTGGGGAGGATAGTAGCTAGCGTGACATGCTTCTAATGTACACAATGGTTATCTATTAAAGGTTGTAGCTGACTGATCCTTTGCTTTACAGTAAAATAGAGGGCAGATGGAAACTGTTTGCTCTGTAAACAGTTATAAGGAACTACCTATATATCCCCTCTCCCCAGCTTCCATTCAAATCAATAGGATCCATCTGCCCAAGGTATTAAGATAAATCCTGGAAATTTTGGTATTGACTAGAAAGGCACTTAAAAAATCGATCACACCACAAACAGAGAAATGTCACTGCACCAAACATGGAGGCTTGCTAATCTTGCTGGATAACATGGACCCAAAGTGCAAACATTTCTGGTTTATAAACCCAGCTAAAACCCATATTGCTGTTCTCATCTCCTCAGCTAATTAAAAGAAGCCCCAGCGAGAGCTGGTGCTGGGCGCATGCTCCGGATGGCACCCACTGCTGCAGTGTCCCAGACAGACACACAACCTGTGAGCACTGGTTTGGCAGCCCCTGCTTGCCAAAACACATACAAATTATTTTCCTGGCAGAAAGGGTAAGGGCTGATGAGTTGCAGCCACCAGAATTTACGCTGGGCCAGGCAGCGAAGGGGAAAGGCAAGCTGTTGGCTGTTTAGCACTTACTCCACTGATGCTGGGTGTCCTCAAAGATGCTGATGTTGGGAGTACCAATTCCCTGAGATTTATTTGGGGTCTGCCATGCTTCAAAGAAGTTAAGATTTTCAGCATATTTTAGTTTCTTCAAATTTCCAACCATAAGTTTCTCCATCACAGAGTATAGGGGCAAAACCCTACTAATCCGGTAGATATTCATATTTACATTAAATACTTGTGTTTTTTTCTTTTAAATAATAATTATACTTTCTACACTACACCTTTGTGATGTTACTGTTCTGGTACCTGCCTGGTTTGTAAATATATCCCTTCCTGGGGATCCATCAGCTACCTCAGTGCATTTGCCAATGGGAAAAAGAAAAGGTACTGAGCTATGCTCTCCAAGAAGGCAGCAAAGCAAATGAGAGGAACAAAAGCTCACCTAGACTGGCAGCATCATCAGCTCCCACAACTGCTCCCGAGATCTCTCAAGTGATTCTTCCTGGCTTAGGCGAAAGGTCACTGCAAAAGTATCGGTCCTTAGTGTGTGTCATGAGGTGGGAGAAGACAACTGGCTTCCTGGGAGCTGATTTCCCTTGTTTCTGCTGCTGATGGAAAGATTATCCGTGTGCCCTCTGGCTTGCTCAGAGCATCGGTGACCCCTCTAGAAGCAGACACAGGGCTGGCAGTACGCAGCTGGGGCATGCATCTGCCCCCAGCCCCCAAACCCTTTACAGAGGCAGGAGTGTAAAAACAGCCCTTAATCCCATTTATTGCAGCAGGATCCAACCCTAATGTAAGGGCTGCATTTATATTTATATTTACATTTCCATTATGCTACACTACAAGGCATTTACATTACAGGGATGATGGGGCTGCCTCAAGCTGCCAAATATGTTGCTGGGACCTTACTGCACATACATACTGATACCAGCTCGGTGTTTGGGCTGTCCGCTGGCATGTCACCTCTGTGCCATGCTGGCATCCCTCCTTTCCAGCATCCCCTGCAACGAGCACACATGCATTTTTGACACCCCCATCCTGCTCCCAGCTCACTGAGACACAGCAGAAGATGTGGCCTTAATTTCAAGAGAAGCAAGCGTGCTGGATAAAACACTGAACAAGGGCTGATACTTACAAGATGAGGCAATTACAGATGATTCATTAGACCTTGCACAGTGTGATCTGGGGTTTAATGACATATTACGTTTTTCAGTGGTTCCAGCCACAGAGCTGCAAACTTCATTGGATTAAGATGACCGCTCTTGCATTTTCCTGGGTCTCAATTCCCTTCTCCATCCACCCCCGGTGGGCATCTGATCACACACTGAGAAACACGCCATTGTCTCTCTCACAAGTCTATACCCTATCCGGAAAGTACATTTTGTGCAACTATTACATTTATATAGGAAGATTACATAAAGGTTAAAATCCGACTCACCCTAGTCATGTAACCAGTTATTTTGGTAGAAATGAGGCTATTGAGCCAAAAGAGGCTTCACCTGAAATACCCTTGAAATGTGCTGTAGAAGTCATTAAAGCCCTCACCATGCTCCCTGTTTGTCTCTTTGCTTTTATCCAGCTTAATTGGTCTCTTACCCCATTTATTCCTCTGCCTGCTTCCAGGTCCCCTATTTCCTTCTCACTGCTTTGTTCTCCCAAACTAATTCAAAAGTGGTGTGTGAACTTGTGACCCACTGAAATCAGTGACAAAACCTCTGTGGCTGAGCTTATCACCACACCAGCTCTAAAAATAAATCACACCCTCGGGTTTGCACTAAACCTCCCCATTTCCATTCTCTTCCCAAACAATTCCCTCAAAGGATGAAATACTGTCTATGGGGGTAACTAAAAACAATTCATAGTCCATTAGGATTACAGGTTGACAAATCTGAGTGTCAGGGAAACAAGGCGTTTACAGTTTTTGTAGCAAACTCACTCCCACAAGAAACATATAACTTAATTTTGCTGTCAGATGTTCCCACAGACTCCTTTCGAAAGTAAGCTGAAGCTGTACATATGCGCCTGAAATCAGTTTTTAAAAAAAGTTAGATTTATATTTAGATTGCCACCCTCCAGTCATTCAAAATTAATGGTTCATGCAGGAAGTTTTTAATGCTGTGATGAAGTCCTTTATTTTGGAATTTATTGACATTTGAGTGTCTATAATCACAGCTATACTGCTGCATTGACTTGGAGGCTGCCGATCCTCCTGCAGTCCACGAGATCTTGTACAGACATAAGGTCCCTTTCCAGGAGAGCCATCATCTGCTGTGTCCCCAAATAGCCAGTGAACATGTGAGAGAGACCCTATAAAAAAAGATGTTAGGTGCCATCAAAATTGAGAAGAGTTGGCCAGAAGTCTCACCTCCCCACAGTTACAGACTGCTTTCCTTCATAGTGTTATTCTGTTTTAATTGAAAACTAAGTGAGCAGAACCTGAGGCAACACATTTGCGTGCCCCAGGAGAGACGTGCTTGCAGGGGAATCTTATTTCCTATGCTATCCTCCACGTGAAAATTTCTGATTGCCTCTAACACAACACATCACGTTGACACCAAGAGAGATGGCTTCCTGAGCGATTCAGCCCAGGAGTAATGGCAAATGACTGGGGATAGGTTCTGTTTGGGCACATTGCAGAAATAGGAGAGGCAGCCCCCTTCCCTCACTCCGATAGCTACAGGTACTGCAAATGGATGCGTGTTGTGCAAAGATTTATGTCCATATGTCCATCACCACCTAAATGTCAATCAGTTGGCAAAATACCACATGTAAGGCTCTCTTGGCCAAGGAAATTATTCTGACCTTCTTATGCTCCCGGTAAACTACAGAGTGGAATAACAAAATACCCAGTGGAGTGGATGTAATGCATCTGCAACTGATGTGCTTGGGTTTGCTTCGATAAGAGCAGCCATCTAATTGCACCTCTTTACTTTCAGTGTGGTTTGATCACCTATCACGTATTACATCGAGGGCAGACATATGTGCTAGAGGCACTTACATACTGATAGACCAGTAAAAGTGTGCCAGTCCCTCCCGCACACTGGTTCTGTTCTTCTCTCTGCTACCAGAGACAAACCCTCCATCCTTGCTGAGCTGCGGACCGGTGGCCACCCCTACCCCTTCCTGTGAAAACTGTGTGGGACAAGTGACTCCAGGTCTCTGCTTCTTCAGTAGGAAATATGTGGGTATTTGATAGTAAGTGTCTTTCAAACGAGGGATTTCCACTAACCTGTGATGTCCAGGAAAGGAAAACTGTTTAGCCTAACACCCTACAGCAGCTTAATGACATGACAAAATAAGTGATCAAATTAGTGGAGGGAGCAAACCCAGGGGACTCCTCTGGGGTAACATGAAGGGGTGACTTTGCTCTATCTACATGCTTTGGGCTCTCCCTAGCTCACTTCCACCCTGGTCAGGCAGGGTCTGAAGTCTTCTCCTGCATCCCTGGCCAGAGATGTGCCCAGGCCAGGAGCTACAACAGTCCGTGTCTCATTACATCAACTGGATTGGCGGTGCAAAATCAAATGAACTCATCTGAATTATACAGGGAGAGAAACTCACAGCGGAAATCTCTGCAAATCAGGTAAAATCCATCAGCAATTAGAAAGGAACAAGCCAATATTGGATGAGATTTTTCATACCCATACAATGATGCTGAATCTGCTCTCTGCTCTTCATGACTGCAAGTATAATCTTGATTTGTACCAGTATTTATTTTTACCTTTCATCTTCCAAAATGTAGGTATAATTAAGCAACCTCTCATGAGCATCAGCTGTGTTATTACAGAAGAAATGAAATAGTCCTATATAGAGCTAATAGGTGGTGGTAAATGTTAACATATCCTTGAGATCTGCAAGATCATTGAAGCAGAACTTATATTAAAAATGGCTTATAGGCAGTTACAGGCTCTATCCACAGCCCTTTAGAGAAAAAAAATGAGCCATCAAGAATAATTTTTTAGTGGCTGTTTCCATCTGAAGTGCAATCGCCTTCTTTCTAACTCCTCAGAGCATTATCAATAATGAGGAACCTGTAGATGAATTAGATACTCCATCTTTGCTCCCTTCTGTCACTGGTACTTCTATTGCCTGTGATTTTCAAGTGCCTCATAACCAGCTGTAAGCTTATCCTTAAGCCTCTGAACGAGAAGCCTTCGGCATCCTTATTTCATATACGTTACTCAGTGATCTTAAGGGTCTTTCCCAGCCTAAATGATTCTGTGATTCTATATGCAGAAACTCAGACACCGGAGAGTCAAGGACTTATCCATCATAACACAGGAGATCTGCGTGGAAATTTACAGCAGATCCTTGACCCCCAGAGCAATGTTGTAGGCAGCACATTTTTCTATGTGGTTTCTCCTGAAGATGATGAGGATGAGACTCCCAACCCTACCAATCTTGAGCATCTTGGCTCTGACAGAGAGTATTTGGCATTGTCCAAATTTTTTGCCAAAATGGCTGCCTTGTGCACCAAAGCTTGTAAAAGTGGACATCAGGCCACAGCACTGAAAACTTGAGAATATCATTAAAGGCAAATGTGAGAGCTAAAAGCAGATATTGACACGTATAAAGATGACAGGGATGAATCCTCCCATCATGCAGGTATCAGAATTAGAAAGCAGGAATCAAAAAGCAGCTCAGCTCAGTGGGATTTTAACAAAACATCCATTTATCAAAGTAGTCTTAAAAAAATATAGCTCTACATTTTGAAATTGCCAGTGGAAAGATAGCTGCACCTCTTTGCAATTTTAAAAGCTATCCTAGGAATTACTTTATTTTTGCTTTGTACCTAAGCACTGAAAAGTCAATGAGCTAACTTTTTAGAAGGTTTTTTATGGTGTCACATCCTAACCTGAATGCATTTTGATCTGCACTGCTTTGCTGTAAAAATATTACTTCAAAAGTGCACGTGAAAACAACTGTGAGGGATTGTTCACTCTTTTTTGGCTAGTTTCACCTACAAAAGAGCACAGATGAAGAGAAATCTGGGGCCAGGGACAGACACTGCTGGAAGTCCCCAGAAATATCATAACCACTTTCCTACTAAAGCACATCAGTTTATTTTCCAAAGCAAGTGGAAAAATCACCAGTGCAAACTTCTGTCTCATGTCACAGGTGCTTTTGCTTGCTTTTCTACAGAGATGCTGGAGGCTGGTACAGTCAGCAAATACAGTCAGAGAGAGCTCAGGCGCACTCCTGCACTCCCACAGCAGAAAATACGCCTTAACACAGGCAGAGGTAATGGCTAATGCAGCTGTGGGAGCTGATAACACACGCTCACGGTGCATTGCATTGAACAGGGGGCAGATGCCCAAAGCAACTACGAACATCACACACACATACCAGTACAGCTGCTGCTATTTAGATCCCCTCATGACAAACCTGGGGAGACCTGGGTGCCTCTGGGAGGATTTGGGCTGGATCTGGGCACTCTGCAGGGTCCCCCTCAGCAGTGCCTTCTCCCAGGACTGCTCCAGCAGAGACCCAGCAGAGGGGGGCAGGAGCACCGTGGCGATCTGGCATGTTTTAGTCATCTCTCCCCTTCCTGCCCCTCACTTTGATCAGACCTGCATGCTGCCTCGGGCCCCAAACCCGGAGCAGGGGAACGTCTAGGGCCCTGAGCATAGCTCTTGGGGCTTTGCAGACCAGCGCAGCACCGCTCAGCTCCATTGAAGCTCCATTAGCAGCACTGGGGCAGCACCTGGAGCACCACCAGCATCCAGTCCGTTTACAAGCAGAAGACAATTTGGCCCTGGTGCCCAAAGAGGCATTCCTGGATGCCCTTCAAACAAATACATAACAACTCCGGCAGGGGAGACTCGGGAGCCATTTTTATAAGAACATAATTTGATTAAAGGGTTTTAAAGAAATTGTCTTTGCCCAATAATGGGTGAGGAGGGCTGGTGCTTTGGCAGGACCCTGGCGTTCAGGGTGACACTGCTGCTCACAGCAGCTCTTTGCCCATCAGCCCTTCAGCTCAGCAGCAGGCACCATCCCCCCATCTCCCACTGTTGGTAAAAATCTAGTGCCATGACATAGAGGGTCTCCACAACCTGCCAGGAGGGAAACAGCCTCCACAAAGCAAACCATTCCAAGCTACTGCTGGTACCCACAGATGCCCGGGGTTGTGGGAAAGTTCCCCAGTTCTGGAGCCAATTTTGATACACCCAAGGCAGCACTGGTAGCACCCCACGTAGTCAGGAGAATATGCATCCACTGTATCATTCAGCTCTGTCAATAATCTTTGCTCTAAAATCTTTTAAGACTCCAGAAAATGCAGCTGGGCATTATTAGCATCAGCTCTATACCCTCTGGTATCTTTCTAGTACCCCATTAATGTTTAATACGCCATGTCTTCAACTCTGGGAATCTGGGAGCTACCACTCAGCATCATTCTTTGGAGAGCTTGTCCCTACTTGGTTCAATGCTTTCCTGTGTGGTAAGAAAATTTGTTGTGAATGTTATTAAAGTGCCTGCAAGGCAGGTGTTGCGAACGTGAGGAGAGACTCTGAGTATGCAGCGTTGCACCTTTTGAGTGGTGCGGTGTTTCATTAAAAGCACAAAGGTTTTCTCTGCTGCAGTTAAAAAGCACAGTCCACAGAGCTGCCCCAGGGAGAGCAAACTGACAGGTCCCCACATGGATTTTCTTCCTCTGCTGCTCAACAAATTTAGTCATTCAAATCCTAATATATTATTGATAGGTACTTCTATCTGGAGAGTGCATAGAGTTGCAAGCTACTAAAAACACAGATTAGAATAACTGCTGCTCTCCCCAGAGCAGGGCTGAGTGAGGGAGCAAGGGTGACACCCAAATGGTTTTATTTAAGGTACTGTCACCCACAGCAGGGACCAGCCCTGCTTTGGGGGGAAGCGAAGAGCCCGTCTCCTTTCAGGACCATCCACAGCATTTAAAAATCAAAGATACCTGTTCAAATGTATCTACTTTTCTTCTATGTAGGATAAAGGCCAACATAGTTATTCCAGCAACTATTTTTGGCCGCTCAGTCCATTCTAAAATGGGAACCGCTGGCTTTCAGGGTAGACTGAAGCTGAGACTTTGTACTTCTGTTAGGCTGGTTTCTGGCTGGTGTCTCTGAAACTGCTACAAGGGGAGCCAGGTTTACCCCAGCCCAGCTCATGCTCTGCCATAGTGGCTCATGCTTGTTCATCACAGCTTGTCTGCTCCCAGGTACATCTTTAACATGTCCTGACAGGAGGGCACAGAACAGCGGGAAAAAAAAGATTATTTTCAGAAAGCTTCCCTGAAACATGAATTTAATATAGTTTTAATCTATATATTAATTATTATATATTTTAAATATATATTTAAATCCTCAAGAGTGACAACATAAGCTAAATATGGGGAGGCATTTATACTAAGCTTATATAAGCACCCAACATACTGCCATGGTTATATTACTATTACACCTTAACAGGTGATTATAAGGAATTTTAACAAGCCACGCAAGTCTCCTAAAACACCAAAGGTTTCCTGCCAGCTTTCCTTTCTAACCCACCCACTGAGGGAATGTGAAGGCATCTGAGGAACGGTCTAACCTCTCTGTATCAACACAGCCTTCAGGTTGCCTATTCCAAACATTAAATCAAGCCTAAATTTCCCCTGATGGGATTTCTAGAAAGGTGACTTTTTCAGCAGGCAAAACACAACCTGATTGTCTCAAGCTTTCTGCCATCCAAATGCCGAAGATGTTCTGCCTGCACATGTTCAGGAGCATTGATCTTTGCAGCCACTTTCCTTGTTAGCTAGAATTGAAAGACTTTGCTAGTGTAGACATTTTTTTAAAAGCAGAAATTGGACTATTTCCGAGTACAAACAGCCTTTTTTGTTTGTTTGGCCTTTTTTGAGCAGCATGTGAAAGGCATCCAAAAATCACAGCCTGTCCCTTTCCCACCTCCCCATGGAGGATTCACCCCCTGCTCAGCTGCGGTATGCACTTCCCTTGTCACTGGCCTCCATCCCTGACCAACACCTAGGCTATTGCCACACAGAGGAAGGGAAGATAACGAGAGACAGGTAACAATGAGATGGAGAAGACAGGCAATAGCCACGAAGCCAGGGAGAAAGATAGAGATGAGAGTGCAGTGGATATAAATGGGTCTGGTATACAGGGGCTCTCCTTGCACCTAAAGATTGATGTCTAATTGAGATGCTTTCAGTGGTGGGCCCTGCGCTGACCAGCTGCCAGACCCCTGCAGCAAGAGCCTGGGCAGGGGTGCTGCAGGCCCACACCTCAGTGTTTTGTGTTTAGCACCCCACTTAGCCTCAAAGGCTTCAGGGCTTGTATTTTCACTACACAAGGAAATGAGAATTAAAACATCACATGAGCGTGCAGTGACCTCGTCCTGCTCTATTCAAATTGATGCCAGTTTTGCCACTAACTCCCAGAACAGCAAAATTGAGCAGACTGTGGTATATGAAGTGAAATCCCTGCAATCCTCCATTTGTACCATTGCAGTTTAAGCACATGCCTCTCTCAGATGAGCTCATCCTCTCCTCCTTTTCTCTATCCAGTCCCACTGTGCTAAAACCAGAGGAATTTAGGTTGTCCATTTGCATATGTACTCGATACAGTACAAAGCAGCACATTGTGTTTGGGGATACACTTAACTGCAGGAAAAGCAGAGAACAGCATCCCTTGCTTCAGCAACAAGAGGTGCCAAGTACCATCTCAAAGGCAGACAAGGCACTTGACCCCTACAGACATGGGAAGGTTTCCCAAAACTGCCCTGACTGATGGTTATGGAGGCTTCTTTTAGTTCTCCGTCAACTGCATTAATGGTCCCCTGTTCCTTATAGACCAGATGTGTTGCAATCCATTTTCCAGATTAAATTTCCCCATTTGGACAGAGACCATACTTAGGCAGACCTCATAACAGGAGATTGTTGTCTTTTAGGAGAGGTCAGGGATAATGAACCACAGATAGAGCCAACCCAGCTGACAAACTGAACATCAAGCAGGAACACACAAGCCCTTGAGACCAGTAAATAATTTTCACAACTCTTTTAAGAGACTAGCAGCAATCTCCTGCACTAACAAGTCTGTATCACTCTGCAGTCAGAGCCACAAGCAGCTGATTTCTATTTATACTGTCTCAGCAGAGTGAGCCCCAGCTGTTTGCTGTCAGCCATCCTGAAGTCATGCAGGTAAACAGCTGTCCTAGAGCCAAGCTCTGCTTTGTAGAGAACAATAATTATTTTTAGCACTATTTATCTATTTTTGCAGTGCTCTAGGCCTTGATCAGCAGCTGAGTGACTGGAAACAGGGATTATAATTATCCTTGGTTTGGTGGTAGGGACATGGATGTTCAGAGGTAAGAAAATATGCCTTTCTGAGCATCCAGGTCTAGTTTGAAGGGGTGTGAGGAGGTGCCTTCCCTGGCTCAGGCCACGGCTGCACTGAGCCTAGGGACCCAAGCTGGACTGTCAGCTAGAATCTCACAGAATGGTAGGGGTTGGAAGGGCCTCTGGAGATAATCTTGTCCAACCCCCCTGCTTGAGCAGGTACACCTAGAGCAGGGGGCACAGGAACACGTCCAGGCAGGTTTTGAATGTCTCCAGGGAGGAGACTCCACAACCTCTCTGGGCAGCCTGTGCCACTGCTCTGTCACCATCAAAGTAAAGAAGTTTTTCCTCATATTCAGGTGGAACTTCCTGTGTTCCAACTTGTGCCCATTGCCCCTTGGCCTGTCATTGGGCACTACTGAAAAGAGTCTGGTCCCATCATCCTGACACCCACCCTTCAGATATTTATAAACATTGATAAGATCCCCCCTCAGTCTTCTCTTCTCCAGGCTAAACAAACCCAGGTCTCTCAGCCTTTCTTCATAAGGGAGATGCTCCAGTCTCCTGATCAGCTTGGTAGCTCTCCGCTGGACTTGCTCAGGCAGTTCCCTGTTCTTCTTAAACTGGGGGACCCAAAACTGGACACAGTTCTCCAAATGTGGTCTCACTAGGGCTGAGTAGAGGGGAAGGATAACCTCCCTCGACCTGCTGGCCTCACTCCTTTTAATGCAGCCCAGGATACCCTTGGCCTTCTTGGCCACAAGGGCACATTGCTGGCTCAGGGTCACCTTGCCGTCCACCAGCACTCCCAGGTCCTTCTCAGCAGAGCTGCTTTCCAGTGGGTCAACCCCCAACCTGTACTGGTGCATGGGGTTGTTTCTCCCCAGGTGCAGGACCTTACACTTGTTTTGCTGAATTTCATTAGGTTCCCCTCAGCCCAGCTCTCCAGCCTGTCCAGGTCTCACAGCCTTCTGCCAGCACAGCCTTCTGGTGTATCAACCAATCCTCCCAGCTTGGTATCGTCAGTGAACTATAGCTGCAAAAATCTCACATTCCTCCAGGCAGCTCAGCCCCAGCGCAGCAACCCTGTGCCAGCAGATGAGGCCAAGCTGGAAAGCAGTGAAACTGGTCAGCAGAAAACAGGGCCAGCACTGGCAAACCCCTTGACCTGTGAGCTCTACTGCAGCGGGGTCTCCTGTGTACAGAACGAAGAGCAGAGCCTGGGCAGAAGAAAACCATGCCCATCATCCCCCACCAGCAATACAGCCCACCACAGGTGGTAGATGGGTGAAAACCAGCTCTTACAGGCCAGGGGAAACAAATGCAAAAGGAGGGGCTTTCTTTGCATCACGCAGCATACGTAGCTGGTCTGTTCCACTTGCACAACACATCTAGATGAAGCACCACAGCTCTAGGACACACAGGGTTATTCATTTCCATGTAACCAGGCATTCAGTTTTATGACTGCTACATGTCACCTCCTCTGACTCTGGGAAGAGCAGCAGGGACAGGCAACAGATCATCTGTACATTTGTCAGAACCACTGCTGTGGTGTTCACTTCTGGCTTACAGCTCTGAAGCAGTGGAATTTGTTATATTCTAATAGGAGATCAATATGTAATTTAATTAAGATAGATGGTTAGGGTTCTCTGTGCCAGCATTGCCTCCATCAGGAGCTGCTGAGAGACCTGCTCTCCATGTACATCTGCTTGCAAGTGCCACACCAGGAGCTCCCTCCTGCTCTCTACCCCGTTTGGTCGTATCGCCGCATTTACAGTATATTGCAATGCAGATTTTTTTAAGTAGCCAGGAGGCCCGTGGCTATGCATGCTTCATATGTTCACTTAATTACTGCTTTCCTTCTTTCTTCTCAGTTAGGTCTTGTCTAATGGACTGAGCAAAAACAAGGCAAGAGAAAATAGAAGTTCCCATTAAGGGTCCTCCAAACCACAGCCAGGAACTAGGAGTAACTCCTGTGTACTCGCAGCAGTTTGACGTTGTGGGATGACGACTTTGAAGGCTGAAATTAAGTTACTTCCGCACACACCCCAGAGCACCCATATGTTATGTCCCAGATCTACAGCCCCCCAACACACCTGAACTAAAAGACCTGCCCAAATATCTCTTGGGTTGCAGATCAGCGGTGTGCCAAGTCAATAGCAGGCTTACTCCAAAGACAGTACTACATAGCTTTTGAGCTCTGAATTTAAAAGAATAAAAGCAAGAGACCCTACTGTTCCCTAAAGCAGCAGCTGCACCAGTTACTCCTGGTTTCCTTCAGTTTACTGGGTGGGTGGGTTTGCTCCATCCCTGTGATGCACCAAGTGCCCGCATTCACTACCACAGCTCACCATCCCTGCCAGGAGGCCAGCTTCAGGCAGCCCAGCAGCCACTTTGCCATTTATTGGTGGCCAAAATCCTCCCTGGAGGGAGACCAGCTGGGTACCATGCCTACAGCTCCCAGGGCAAGCACAGCAGCTCTGGGGCTCGTACCAGGCACCCCTCACATGCCACCTTATCCTCCTGGAAGGGCCAAAGAGCAAGTTTTTAGGCATTATCTGCAAATATCAGATTACTGCACCGGTTACTGTACTTGTTCACATAAAACATCTTCAAGCAGCCTGACACCTTACCTGAGGTCCTTTGACAGGGAAAATAGGAAAAGAAAGATCCTAAGTGTACCCCTCAGGATGCATGGGAGATGCAGCGGAGTCTTGGATGGTTTTATTTTCTCTCACGCACAGAATAAATGAGCACCTAGCCACTGGAGGAGGCCAGTTCTCACTACATGGCTGGAACCTCTTAAAAAAATAAAAACCAGTAAAACTGAAATTTGCAATACTAATGGCTAAGATGTTCATCAGCTTCCAAGGTTTTCCTGTAAGAAAATTACACTTTTATCTACATACAAACTATGCTCGAGAGAGAGTTATTAAACCACTGAGAACTACTAAGAACACAATAGCATTAGCATGGATCTATGGGCCAAATCAACAGCCAGTCTGATCTCAGGAAAAAAAATTTACTTCATGCAGCTCCTCTGATTCACACCGCATGAGCACATCTCTTACAAGAGAGATTACAGAGAGCTAATCCTGCGCCTCTCTACAGCAGAAAGACAAGCAGCACTGGCAGCGCTGGGGTTTTCTCATAACCATATGTTATGGTTATGACCACAGTCATACATATATTGTGCTTGAAATCCAGCCCCTGCAGCACAGAAAGAGGGGCTTCTGCAAGATTTCCCTTTTGCAAACTGTTTTTCTTCCAGGGGTGGGGGTGGGAAGCCATTAAAACGCTATTAGAGGTGAAAATGTACATCAGATGACCAGGAATGAGACTTGGGTCTGCCAGAGCCAGTTTAGCTCTGCTCTAGCTGCTGCTTTGCTGAACTGCAAGTCAGCTTCTCTGTACCAGGGCAGGTAGGTCCAAGCTGGGGTCCCACAGGAGCTGCAGAGCACCATCTGCTCAGCACCTTCAGTATCAGCAGTATTTTGGGGAGGGCACACTTCCCCCTCAGAAGACCCAGTATCTTAAGCAAGCTACTCAGCCATGCAAGTGTTTTATAATGCCAGTCATCCACAGCATGCTTAGTGTTACCCGTTTTCTGGGAAAACCTCAAACAGTTGTTTTTGGTCTCAGATGACTTCATTTAAATTAAAGGTAATAACTAGAACAAAATAAGTGGCCAAAGGACTACTGAAATATCCACTTCAAGGGCCCTTGCAGAGAAAGAACCTGTGCTGGGGACTGGGGCTCTACGGCAACTGGGGTGCCCCCAAACTGGATTGAAAGAGGCAACACCACGGAGTCAGAGCTCCCGGCGTTACCCCCAGGTAGCGGCTCCCAGCTGCTGCGGCCTCTCTTGCATGCTCAGGCTTTCATACCAGACCAGAGAAGAACAGAGATGCCTGACAGCCAAGCCCTGCTATGCAATTTGTTCCAGTAGTTTGGTTTTGCAGGGCTCAGGGTACCGTCACAGCAATCAACATTAAAATCAAGTAACAATGCTGGCATCTCGCATGCTTACTGCATGGAGAGAGGTGGAACAAAGCGCTTTGGTTCCTAATTAGAGGTAGAGTAACGGATACCTACTGCAAGCCCCCTCCCAAACCCTCTTGTACCCTCAGTGATGTGCGTAACGACTACCATCCTGGGAGACCTGCAAAGCCACCAAGGTTAGGACCTGTGTGAAAATGGTATCTTCAGCAGGTTCACACACAGCTGGGGGGCTAGGAAGTTGGTTCCGTTTTGTTTTTAAACCCGGAAGTTTGAGTTTCAGTGTAGATGTATATCCACAGAAAGAGGGAGCATCTTGCACAGCTTGCATACACCTCCTTGTGTTCCCAGACCTAGATTACTAGCCTTTTGCACTTTAATATACATCCTTTTATAGAGCACACAGGTACAAAGCAGGCAGGCTTTTTTTTTTTTTTTTCATGTCATTGATTTCTATTAATGTGTGAGTGAATTGTTACACTGCATCCCAGTGTCCCTGGAATTGAATGAGAAATGCCACAGCAGAATGAAGATACGATAGATGACCTACTGCAAGCTGAAAGAGAACATGAACTTTAAAAATCTGTTACTGCCCAAGGTGAAAAGAGGAGCAATCAGTGGTTATAGAAACCAAAACTTCTATACTACCTTCCCAGATCTTGGCAAAAAAAAAAAAAGATTTGGTACAGCCAGAGCATCTGCACTAAAAGCAGTATCAGAATCATCTTGCTGATAGTTTTGGGATTGAACATTGATATGAAGCTTGATTTTTATTTTTACCTTCTTCATTAGCACAAAGTGTAAGGAAACGACTCACCATTATGCTGGGACCCTGAAAAGCAAGTAAGGGACATTTAAGTCAGCAACAACCTACAGTAGAAAGACATGAGGAAAAGTTACTGAAAATACCCAGGGAGAAGAGAATTGCTTCTAAAGGGCATTTCTAAAGATCACCTAAAATCTGCAAGGCTTGTACTATGGTAACACACCTTGCTATTCCTTGGAAGGCTTAGAACCACGTTGTGACCACAACTATATTTTTAACGCCTTGGAGAGAGTTTGTTGTTGAAACCACAGGCCTGGGGGAGGAGGTACACAGCACATGGCCAGATTTGCTGGACTTGCTCTAGCTCCCTGCAGCACCAGCCTGGGTGCACCTGCATTGGAACTGCAGGCCCCCAGGCAGTTCTGGATGGGTTCTGGTTGGTGTAGAGAAATTTACTGGCTTGGGCTTTGTGCTGTCAAAGGCATTGCAGCGGCATGGGAATAGCCATGCAAGGGGAACCAGCAGGCATGCTGAAAAGACCAACAATCTCTGGTCTAAAGCCCATGGTGGTGTATATTTTCCTGAAGTTTTGTACCATTTCTATGCACAAATAGAAAGATGCAGGACAGAAGAAAAGATATTATTTCAAAATCTCAGTGTGAAAATCCATGTCCCCTCAGGGCATAAACCAGCCACTTCAAGCAGGCATAGGTGCTCTTTAGGAGCAGGCTGCCTAGCTAGCCACCACTGCCAAGGTTCTTGCCTCCCTCACCGCGCAGTCCAGTGGCAGGTTGGAGATGGGACCAGACTGCCAGTGTGATCTGCTATAGCCCTGCCTGCTCAGGCTAAAGGTCTGCCATTAGCCATGGCACAGTGAGGCTCACTGCCAGAGTCCACACTGACCCAACACAGGAACAGCTGGGGGTTTTTTTTGGGTTGGTTTTTTTTTTTGGGGGGGGGGGGGGGTGGGGGGTGGGGGTGGGAAGGAGCAAATTGCAGAAGCCCCCTGTGCAAGTGCACTGCGCTGACAAGCAATGGCTTTGCAGTATGCAGCAGAACCAGGTGGATCTGCAGGGGAACTGTTCTGATAAGCATGGGCTATTTAGTCTCAGGCTTTCCCTCAGCTCAAGTTGTTTAGCACAGCTGTTTTCAGGTTTCCAACCATCCCTACAAGGACAGAATGATTACATCCTTAGGGAAACTGCCATGAGCATCCAGCGGCACAACCCAGGTGCCAAGGCACCTTTTACCACAATAGCAAAAAAGTAAAATACATTTTCTCACCTCTAGAGAAGTGCTACTCACTCCAGCTGCTGGAGTCAACACAAACTGCCATCTACTTTGCAGTATCGTTTCCTTTAGCTACAGCCACCACTGGTGGTCCAGGCAGCAGGGGACACCACATCAGGAGGGTAAGTCCCAGCTGCCACTGAGAACAATCAGAAATTGTCACTTCCCTCTTCAACAGCAGAAGTCGCTCCTTCTCAACTTGACTGGCAAAGCAGGACATGCCATTAATGGCTCCCTGCCAAACTGAGCTAGACTGACTTTTAAGGAGGAGGCTCCTTTTTGCCTTAAGCCTTGGTTATAACCAGAACTGGATTTAGGAGGGAATACACATGCAGGAATATATCTACCCGTCCCACCCCATGCAAAGGATAAAAAGCATTGCTGATAGCTAAAAGACGCACACATACATAAAATGTATCAAAGCAAGGTGCTCCCCTGAGAATAGGAACAGCCAGACACCTGGCTGGCAAAGGTGGCCGCAAGACTGGGAGAGAAACAAGGACACCTGAGATACAACTGCAGACAAGGCCTTTCAAGCAAACAGGCAGCATCAAGAGCCAAATTCCACCTGCAAGGGTCACAGCCATCTCAGAGATGACAGCACCTCTCACACTGCCTTTTAAGGCTTCAGGCCTTAGCGCAAAGCATTCGATGCATGACCTCACATGACTTTGGCTGCAAGCCAGTTTAAACTGTCCTCCTAATCTTGCACCATCAAACTACTCATACAATCCTAGACCTCAGCTGAGCTACAAGAGCAGGATCTCCTCCAGCAGAGCAATAAGCTCTCACACAGGCTTCTCTAAACCTGGAAAAATTAGACCACAAGCTCTCCCAGTCACTTACAGAGTGGTTATCAACCACTGCTACATCCACTAAGACTAGAGCAAAGTTATTATGTTCAATAAAGCCCAGCCCAGTAACAGGCCTGCTTGTCATGAGCAGGTATCTGAAGGTCCCTCAGAGGCTTGAAACACTCCTCAAGCCAGCCTCAGTGCATGTCCTTCGTGTTCCTTGCATTTCTGATTCCAAAAACTACCTCAGCTCCAGTGGAGTAAAGAATAACGCAGTTATGTGGCTCTATCTGATATGAACTTGCACAGCTGCAAATAGGAATTGACAGAGCCAAGTCCCAGAGCTGGCAGGCTGCTTTCCCTGGGTTTGTGAACTTGATCCCTGAATCCTCCAACCCTAATTGGAGCCTGTTGACCTACAAGCCCCTCACATGCTTTTGACCACCCAGCATTATCTCATCAGGCTGGCTACCAGGTGCCTCTGCACACAAATAGGTTGCTTGAACTCCTGATCACTAAGAGGTGCATGGTGAAGTGATCACAGGAAAATAATTTCTTCAGTGTTTGATCATGACCACTCTTCTCTTTTACCCCACTTAATGCACTTTTCTTCATAAAGATTGTTCTAGATGAACACTAACAGCACAGACTAAAATGACCACACCTGCAGTAAGCGTTCAGTGCCAAGCTTTCTCAAGTGAGCAAGCAAAGAGAAACTTTGCATCTTTATTCAAGGTGATAGTAAGTGGCCTCACTGCTCCTCCATAGCTACATTATTTTGTTCTGAAGCTTTGACAATCTTTGCATCCTTGGCACAGCTCTGTGATAACCAGGCAGGTTCTGGAATTGCTCCTGTCTCATAGGTACGTTTCTGAACGAAAAGCAAAATTGGAACTAGCAAAAATAGCCACCCTCTGGCTCAGATGAAATCACACTACCTGTAACCCAGTTTGCAAGCAGCACCGACATATGGAGACTAAACTCTGCCTGATCCTCTCTTGCCTATATCAGGCAGCAGCAGTACACTTGGTGGGGGGGCAAGTGCAGTGTAGAAGAGAAAAGAGGCGTCTTAAAATCCCATTAACTTGCACCTTTCTTTGTTGTGAGTGTTGAAGAGCATGAGAAAAACTGAATCCTTTTTGTCGCAGATGCAGAACTCTGAGGCATAGAGGAGAAGAAGCTGCCCCGAGCTGGTCCAGTCAGGGTACCCCATTATTCCCCAGTTAATACACATGAGTACTGCTTTCACCCTCAGGGAGAGGCAAATCTGGTTACACAGGAGCAGCTCTATCAGCCTCCAACTGCAACACAAGAACAAGAGCAGCCTTTGCTCAGTATACTGCAGACATGCTGTACTGACACAAAACATCCAGAGTGGAACAAGTGGACACTTAAATAACAAAAACAAAAGGCACCGAATGAAACTAGGAATCAGGTTCAAAGGAAAAAGAAGAGGTCCTACTTGCCGGCGGCAGCTTGGTGAGGAACCCGCTGTAGACACTGAAAGGTCACATAGGGTCAAGGGGAAAACAGACATTCCTGGAAGACAAGACCACTGACGGTTTTATGCCTATGCAAGCAGTTAGGGGCAGGAGACCGAGGTGCATCTTTGACCACACCACAGATATCAGCATGTAGGAAGAGGCTGTAAGTACCAGCCATTCTAGCCCTGTAAAAGAACTGCCTGTTTCCAGCAACAGTTAAAGCAGTTTGATCCAATAAAAAATTGTGTGTCACTGCAGTATTGCAGATTCTCTAAATTGATTCTCATTGTCTGTTTTACATATAATTCTGTATTTTTGATAGCTTGTGCTTGGACCAACTGAATTTGCAGAAACAGCTATATTTTTCATGACTTTATGTAACAGATTTTTCCAAACACTTTTCCAGACACAGCTACTGAACTCAAAGACAAAAATAGACTTGCATTTACAAACAGTGCGGTCGATATATAAGTAGAATGCATTCTAATTTAAAAACCAAAAAGGTGCTATGCAGAACCCAAACCTCTCAAACAAGCCTTTATTTTCTTCTGTTGGGAAGTATATCTAGTATATCTAAGTTCTAATCTAGCTGCAAACAAACGTTATCCAACAGCAAGCTGAATATCCTCTTTTATGACTATTGTTGGAACACTTAAATGCAGACTGCAACACATTAATCCCTGATGCAGAGCTACAGTGTCACTTTAACAGCAGCACTGCTGTCCCCAGCACACACTCACTGATGCAATCTCTGAACACAGCAAGAGTTTGCATGGCATCTTCAGTGTTATTTTATTCCTATAATCCCATGCAATAAACACCTTTTCCCATTAATCTTTAAACACTGACAGTTTTAAATATAGGTGAAGTGTTGTAGAGCTACAATTTAAAATGCTAAGTTTCAAGGAGAATATAAACCTCTGTCTGCATGATTTCAAAATGTCTCAGTGCAAGAAGTATATTAGAAAAAAAAAAATCAATGTATTCTTGCTTTGTAGACAGACCTCACAAATCATGACCAACTCAGAAGTTCCAGTTAAACTCTAACTTCACCCAGCCTCTGCTTACATTACGAAACCACCAAAAAATGCAAGAGTAAACACCACTCAGGCATGAAGAACAGGCCTGTAATATATTTGACTCAAGCATTACCATCCAACACAGCAAACAAAACCAAACAACAGCAAAATCAATCCCACCCACCCCCGTCCATCCAGGTACACAAGCAAAAATTTTATGAAAAATCACTTAGATTAGATGCTTTTTCTAATGGAGCACTAACAGAGTGTTCCTAAAACTTCACTGAATAAATTAATGTAGCTGCATCATATAAAAAAGAATCATGGTACAAGACAAAGATTTTGTGTACACGCTGTTGCTTTTCAAGGCTGTGGTAGTTGTATACTATACTTTGTAGCACGCTTCTGGTACAACATTACGCATTTTGTCTATACAGCCAATAATCCTTTTACTACTGAAAAAGTATTTTATTGAAAACTTCTAAAAGGACACAATGATCACAAAAAAAAAGCGGGAATCTGGCACAAAACGAGCTCAGAATCTTTTACAAAATCATTACAATGCAAAGAAAAAAGCCTACATAAATCAGTATAAGTATCATAAAGTATAAAAGCTACGAGACAAGAAAATGGTAGTTCTTGCACTGTGAAACACACTTCAAGTGCTGTATCCTATTCTCACACCTTTCATGATGTAACTTCCGTTTGGAAAATTATATCATTCACAAAACTGTTGTTCTTTGCCAACAGATCATTTCTCAGCTGTTTCAGCTTGATTTTGATGTCATCTTCTGACATATCTGTCAGGGGCAATGCTTTCACTTGACAAAGAAAATCCTGAATTATCCTTTCACCTTCCTGAAATGGAGGGAGGAGAAGAAAGAGAAAACAGAAAGTTTAGATTGCAAGCAGGATATTTCCAAAATCTGCCAAAGATACAAAATATTATTCAGCACAAGAAACTTTTTGCAGGCAAAAATCACCATTATTTTTGCACTTGCTATCGTGTTCTCAACACCAGAACAATCTAGTTATACTGGTATCAGGAGTTCTTTACCCTTTCAATCCATGAGCAAAAAGCATCAGTTGGTCAGCAGAAATACAGTATTTAACACTAATTGCTCCTAGATGTGTTCCACATTTAATTCCAGTGCGCAACCACACTAGGTGAGGATTTCTAGCAATAGCAGGTTCAGAGTGGCTATATTACCCAAACTAGTTACTTTTTGGAGGAATTGCAAATCAAAACTAATGTTTCAATATGCAAAAGGGAAGAACAAATTGTAACCAAGCAACTGGAGAGTGGCCGTCACCAAGGAGAACAGATGATAATTAAGCTTTATGCATATGCTTTTACACAAACAGGCAAAGTGGAACTTCTAAACAATCTGAATTGAATAGGAAGAACAAACATTTCAATGAACAGTATTCAGGATCCCTGAATTAGAAACAATTTGCCCACAATACAGAATTTTGTCTAGTGCTCTGCATTTTAGAACTCTACCACAAAGTTTTCTTAGCTTTGTTTTATTCTTTAGGACTAATGCAGTGTGCTTTCAGTGCTGAAGCCCCCAAAAGACTTGGAAATGTAAAACATGCTTTACCCTCTAAACATGATGTAAACAAAGGCAAACAAATTGCCTGGGCAAGACATCTAAAGCTATAACATTCTACTGCCTAGAGATTTTATGAAATATTATGTATTGCTGAATTATCCAAGAATAAAACATGATGCTGTATTTGTTAGAAGTGTTTGCTACATCAGTTTAATTTACACCAACTTAACACTGCATAGCCACATTCAGCTGATCTGGAAAATACCTCACCATGATACCTAACAAGCTGCCAAAGGAAAGGTAATAGTGGAACAACTGAGGGAGTTGGAGGGGGAACATCCTGGCACTAAAAGGTAGGACAAACCAGAGATCATTCATCCACAACATCAGATCTACCTACTGAGCCAGAAACAAATGCAGTAGACCACTGAAACTGAAAATAACAAGTAACAGCCTCTGTCCACAGCAAAGGCTTTTTGAATGTAGAAAGTGCTCTGGATATGGACTAACACTTCAACGCTTCCATACGCTGGAGTATTGCCAAGATTACCACTGATGTTTAGGAGGAGATAAATGAGTTACATGGCTGTAAAGTTTCAGGCCAACTTCTGGGACACAGAACTAAGATCTGTAAGCAGATTTATATGCATGCAGCAAGGAGGACCCGACTACTGGCAAAAAAACCAATGCAAGTAAGGCAGCACGTGGATTTCCTAGGAAGCTGCAACAGTTATTGCTGTAAGGACTCTTAATCCAGCAACAAGACCACACGGGCTATTCTGAAAAAGCTTCCTGCAAGCTATTGTTTTCCTTTACACTACCTGCTAATAAAGTTTCTTTTAAGAGAAAGTGAAGGGAGAAGAGAAAAAATACAGTTCACTCAAATGGCTTTACGCAAGTGTATTATGCAGGATAGACATGCTCAGATCTATGCCAGGATGTGCATTTCCTCAACTCGTGCTTGAAGCTTGAAGCCTGTGCAAAGGCAACAGCATTTTACTTCTCACTTGAGGAGGGAGCTAAAATTCTCACATGTGAAATGCAAAGAACTTTGACATCTGTAAATCAGACATTCCAGGTCCAAACTGCCATATCCTTCAATATGATCAGCTTGTGAGACGTGTTTGTACTGATGGGACATGGAAAGGCACAAAGAAGAAAGCTATGTACTCAGCTTTTCTCCGATCTGAATACGTTAATGTTAAGCTTTGAAAAAATCAGTACTACTGAGCCCTCAAATCAGGGGGAACAAAACTAGGTAGGTGCAACCCACCTGCAGAGCCAAGAATAAACTGAACAATAATTAAACAGAAGCTACAACTAAAGTCCTAAGAAACACTGCAACCAAACTAAGCAGCCAACAAAAGCGATGAACACAAAATTCTGGCTTGGTTCATGGCATAAAGAAAAGCCCACAGGCAGCCAGAGACATGGTCCCTTGTACGACTTGTACGTCCCTTGTATGTTGTATGCCAATCATACTAACTGCTGATCATTAATCTTTAAGAAAAAAATTAGTTTCATTCTCATGACTGTGTCCTAGATAAAATTCTTGCTTACGTTAGCTTGAAATTAATCTAAATCAAAACCCACTATCCTTGAACATCTCCAACTCCTAATGAACTTCATAGCTAAAACATTTTCTTATGGAAAAATGAGATTATAGTTAGCTATCCTCAAGCTCTGGAGGAATCTGAATCCTTAATCTATTTTGCTTGGGCTATTCCAGCTAAACAAATTATAAAAAGCATTCCTGATAGGAAACCTGTCTTTCACTGTAGCATTTCTTGGCTGGTGGCTCTCCTTTGGATTCCTTGGACTTGCCCATGTTTTGAAACTCCTCCAGCTCCAATGCTTTCTCTCTTGCACTTTCTATCACATGTTCTGGGAAAGCAGCCAACTCCGCTACATGTATTCCAAAACTCTGGTCACAAACACCTGGATACAGAGAGAATAAAAAAAAACAGTACAGAATTCTCACGAGATCATATGGCTACACAGAGATTACATGAACAAACTTGTAATAGTTCTCTGTTCTGAATAATTAAGTATGCATGACATCATTTCATTCTCCAACATTTTCTGATTTACCTTTTAGACTACACACAGTAACACAGACTAAAGAATATGCTGTTATTTAATTAAGCCCTCATAAAGCAGTAATTGCAGAGCTCCAGAAGTACTTCAGAAAGAAAATGAAAGCTCTTCAGGCAGAAAGAATTTCCCTCTAGTATTTGAATGAAACTGAATAATGGTTTTTATTAAAGTATTTCAGCACAGTCTGTAGAATGTAGTAATTTGCATCATTTTTTATTATATATCTCTAACATTTTTCTATATTTATATGAATACAAACATGTATATATAAAAAACCACCCCACAACATTAAAAACATTGCATTCTCAATCCTCTTCCTCCATATCAGTACCATATAACTCTTCAGTCTCCAGGAGTCAACTTTAATTACATCAAAACCTTTTGACTACCTTTACTTACTTCATTTACTACACTGTTTATAAAATTTGGTTGTGAAAGAAAAATTGTGATAATGGCTCAAAATATGTCAATTATACATGCTTACATAAAATAATTTTCACTTCAGTATCAAAAGCCCTCTGGTACAACCTGTCAACTCCATTTGTTTACATTACCATAATTCCAATTGGCCACCCTCAAATATTACTATGTCCATTTAATTCTGGTCTCTAACAAGGAGTTATAAATAAATCAATTACACATGTAAAATGATGCTTAACAAATCATCTATTAAATACTGAGTAACTGAAGAATAGGTAAAGGAGAGCTTAGCATTTAGATTTTTTCCTGTTTTATTAACCTTGTAATCTCTCAGGTTTCTTAAAGGAAATTAATGTTTTAAAGCAGAAATTAGTCTTTCTGATTTTATATTAAACACACACATCTCCCCAGACACAAAGCTAACTGTCTGGAGAACAGTACTTTCTGTGTTCTGTCTTCAGCCATTCTGTCACACTCTTGAAGCATGAAGACAGGGATGAAAATCCTGCATATATGAAAGTTCCTTGTCATGCATTTCAGATCTAGTTATACATTTCAAATGACATGAACCTGTTTGTTTCAAAACACAACTGTATCCAAGCGGCCTATACTCACACCCTTGCCTGAACAACGTAACTCTTCCAAAAGGGGAACTGCACAACACTAAATGCAAAATCTTATGTAGAAGACCTTCAGTTTGAGACCAGGTACTTTAAGATGAAGATTTCATATTTTTGTATCTCATCTGACAGAATTTTAAGCAGATAGAAACAAACTATTGTGCCTCTATGCTCAACAGCACTCTTAAGAAAATGGATGAAATTAAAAGACACTGCATGTACGAAGAAAAGACGAATATGACTAAAAATGGCAAAACTGACAGAATAAAAATAAGAAACCAGGCTTCTAGAGTTTTCACCAGGGCCAGAATGGGTGAATTAATAAAGGTTAAAGAAAAGGGGTTGGGGCAGGTGTTGAAGAAAGAAAATTCACCCAACTGGGGAATATTAGGCAGTTTGATTGTAAGAGTTGCTATTCCAAAGGATTTAGAAGGTAGAAGGTTTAGATTTAGTGTACACTACTTCCCTCCCCAACCTAAGTACTTGAAATAAGGCATCTAAATAAAGATGGCTTGTTTGAATATACTGTACATCAACTGCTCTCACTGCACTGAAAACAGTTTCAATGCATGCTTGCAGCGATTTATGACTATATTTCTCTTCAGTTCCCATGCCACACTAAGTCATATTTTAAGCATTGATTTGAGCGAGGCATTCAGAGGGCTCTAAACCCTCACTTGCTGGAAGGAGCTCAACATGTCCTGAGAAGACAGGAAACGGCAAATTACGAAAGAACCACATACTTCCTCTCCACTGGAACAGGCCACAGCACTTTGGACTAATACTCAGAAGCAAAGCCTAGGCATTGCCTAGGAAAAGTGCATGAACAGAGGGCAGAACAGAGGCCATTTCTAAGACATACAGATCTCAAAAGACAAGGACACAGAGTTAAAACAAACAAGACACTGGCAGCCAGAGATATTCAAACCAGCTTTAAACAGACTCTCAGTAAAGCTAGAGGAGAGCAGTACTTCTGGTCATGCTTCGATTCCGCTTGTTCAGAGTAGTCTCCTAGCTTTACAGAAAGTACCTGAAACCTAATTGCAAGACTATAACCATAAGGGAATGCAAAAATCAGAAGTGGTTATACAAGTAATCAAAGGCAAAGAAATGTTCTAGGATAACACATACTGAACATGCACTGATCATGAAAAGCAGAGTTATTAGGATGAACTAGGCAAGGGAAAGAAAGTATTTGGTATTGTGTCAACATGACAAAACAGCTCTTAAAATGAGGAATGAAGTTCAGCAATTGTGCTTGTAAGATTAAATCCTAAACTAAAAAGATATAAGTAAACATCAGTCTCCAGGACTTGAGATACGAGATAAGGACTAGCTCCTTCGCCTTAACAAGGATGGGTGATACTTTGTAATTGTTTTAGTAAAGATAATAGCCTAACTCCTCAAACAGTTATTCCTTATTTGAGACAAAACCACTCCACAAGGTAAGCTGTTGATCAGATCCAGTAGTAACCATGTTCTATCCATCTGAGTGTCATTTAACTCATTCCTTCATTGTGGAACTCAGAAAAGGAAAATTAAGAGGTATTTTAAAGTGAAAACACAGTGTAACAGTACTCTGTCCACATTTTAAATCAAAATCTCAGTCCAGAGGCTGGCAACCTGACTGAAATGCTCTCATGGGAACAACAGAATCCCTGTAGAGTTTACAACTAAATTAGAATGTCATAAATGACCACACCTTGCAAGCCATAGTTACACAGCCCTGCTTTATTACAGACCCTCCTGCTGAAGGGAGCAAGAACATATGATTGGGGATACAGAGAAGCAGGAGGAACCACTTATTGCGGTTAACAGATTAAATTTATGCCCAATTGAAAATTGCCTAATTTAATACCAAAAGGAATAACTGGATCCACTAAAGGATTTTAATTAAATACATCTGACTTATACTAACAAAATAGGCTACTTGATGTTTTACTATGATGCCATTTGCTAAAAACTAAATGTATGATTTTTTTCTGTATCAAACTACTGCATAAATTTGGCAACATCTTTCTTCAATGACCAAGTCTTATTACAATGAAATAGGTATTATTAAAAAAACCAACACTCTCAGCACATAAAAGTTGCACTCATTTCTTTTAAAAGAGCAGTTTAAGGAACAGAAATCTTTTCTACCAGCAGGTTAAAACGGCTGATTTAGAAAAGCAGAAAATAACCTGTTAGATCCCTTCTCTCTGCTCTTTAAAAAAAGAAAAAGGGACCAATCTCAAAAGCATCAACTTGAGTGGCAGAAATAACATAAAAGTCTTAACAAATAATCATTAACATCACCACCAACTGTGTTCACACATGGACAGAGCTCCTGCCATACACATTCTCTACAGATAGAGGTGAACATGTCTATTATAAACCCTAAGCCTGGAGTACGACATGAGATGGTTTATTGTTTTTTTGTTTTTTTTTTTTTTTCTTTAAGATTTCTTCCTCTCTCAGGGCGAAATAAAGTTTTCTCTTTTCATCATTTATACAGTCTTACCTTCCTTGACACGATAAAGCATCGTCAGTGTGCCATCACTGGTCAGAGCAGTAACATGTAGGTTATCTACTGTTGACACTTGGCCAGCAAGGGTTGTCAGTTCATGAAAATGTGTAGCAAACATACAGAAAGCACAGATTTTGGTAGCAATGTATTCTGAAATAGCCCATGCTAAGCCAAAGCCATCGAAGGTAGAAGTTCCTCTTCCCAGCTCATCAATGATTATCAGAGAGTTTTCAGATGCAGTCCTAAAAACACAAGAGCATTTTACAACATTTGAGAACATCATGAACTCTGGATATTACGTTACGTTGTAAAGGCATTGAATAAAAGAGGCAGAAGATCTTCCCTAGTTACATAGCAACATATGAATAAAGTGCACACAGTGTGTCACACGGATTATTCCAAATTAGTTTCTTTGTCCCATTTAGACTTTGGCATCCTGATAGCAGCTCTATGTGACCACTGAAATAAACAGAAGACTACTTCAAGAACTTACAAGCCTGCTAAAAAGGACTTGAGATCCTCCACTGAGATCCTACGTAAAAGGAAATCTTAAATGCACCTTTCTTAGAGCACCTCCTTTCCCATCAACCCCAACCAACAAAACCAAATAAGCGCAGGACTTACCTAAGGATTGCAGCAGTTTCTACCATTTCAGACATGAAAGTAGACACACCTTTCAGCTGACTGTCTCCAGCTCCCACCCGAGCCAGGATACAATCCACAATGGTTACTTCTGCAGATTCACATGGTACAAAACACCCAATTTGGGCCATAAGAACAATCACCCCTGTCTGTCGGATATAGGTTGATTTTCCTCCCATGTTAGGGCCTAAAGAAGAAATTTTGCAGATGAATTAAAGAGACATCATCTTCTACAATTCAGCAGTTCTTTTAAAGGAGAACAGGCTCCAAATCAAGACAAAGAACATTTAAACTTACTACTCTCTCGCCAGAAAAGAGTAGCAGACTTGTCTAACAGGTGCAACAAGTAGTTCCACTATTACTAACGCTTGCTTGTACATCTCACCGAATGCTGCTTTTTCAAAAGAAAAGTGATTGGAGAGTATTAGGGGCCTTTTTAAGTTTTGGGACTTCTCAGGAGTATAAGCATTCATCTAAAACACATGTCCATACCTAAAACTAATAAGCTTTTAATTTAAAGTAATCCGTACTGCTGCTTAAGAATGAAAATAATTTGTTTTCACCTCAAGCAACAATTACAATTTGTCTGTACAAATGAAATAGCTTAGTTACAGACTGGGTACAAGCTAAAAGGTGACTAATTACAATCTAAAGGGATTCTGAATCAGCAGAAGGAGATATTAGTAACTTAATTTTAACTGAAGCACAAATGAAATAAAGTATTTTCCAGAAAACTGATCATTAAAACTAATTTTATGCTTTTGCTAACCAGAAAAACAAGCCTGTTACCATGCATTTATTCAGACTTTAGTTTTTCTTTCTGGTTATGTTAGAAATGTTCATTAATCATTCTCCAATTTTAAATCTTTGCTATTCAGAATGTATGTCAAGGACATCTGGATGGAAATTAAAATTCAATTAAATGTATAAACACTAAACATGTTTTCCTGTGTAGTAAAATTATCTTAATTACACCAGAGAATTGGGGGGGGGGGGGGGGAGGGAAGGGAAGGGTACAGTCATTGAAACATGTTTTGCATTTAAGATCAACTTTAATACTAAACGAAGAAAACATTAACAAAGAGGCTGGTTAAAATCTTGCCTACAGAGGGTGCCTACGTGGCTACTGAACAGTTGATGCCTAGTGGAATTTTCCAAATCACTTAAGCAGGTTCAGGTTCTCCAGCTCCTGAGGTTGCCTGGCTTGTGGAGTTACATTCACTAAGGCAAAGAATACATATATTAAGGAAGAAGTAATTTCTTATTTTCTACTGTCCTAGCAGCCTCTCTCTTCTTCTCACATGACAATTTCTAAATTAGTGATCACCTTCTCCAAACAGTGCACTATAACTATAATCATAACAACTAATTCCATGACTATTAGTTTGGAAGATGAGAAATGTCTGTATGTGCATAAACATGTAGAATACCTACTATCAAAGGAAACATTTCACAAGAACATTGTGGGCACTTTCTTTTTTAATATAATAAACAACAATAGCTTATAAATATCCTCCCTTCTTTTCCAGAGCTAAATCTTATCCCACATACAGAAAGATGAGTAACTTGCTAGCTGTTCACCCTTTGTTGATTAGAGAACATGACAGAGTTTTACTGGGTTGTTGGTTTGTTTGCTTGTTGTTGGTTTGTTTTTTTCAAAGACATTATTATTGGAAATACTCCAGACATTTAAAACATAAATAACAAATGAACAAGAGAACAGAAACATTTACCAGTAACAATGTGGAACATCTGCTTGCCCTTCTCAAAAATAATGTCATTGGGGATGAAGACCACCTCATCTTGTACTTCGATGCAAGGATGCCTGGCACCTTTCAGCACAATCCTTCCTTGTCCCTTTTCCAGGATGACAGGACGGACATACGGCACTGGTGCTCCGTTTGACACATGAGCAAAACTGACAACTGCATCTAATTGAGCTATCACATCATTCATTGTCTGTATTGGTTCTGCATAACCTGTTTTTTATTAGAGAGATATACATGTTAAACAAGTTCAGAAATTTTTTATTCTTGCTGGAAAGGTATCTTAAAGCCTATATTGAGCCCATAAAATTAATTTATCTGCATTAAGTCAATTTTGTTCAAAACAGCAATCACCTTCTGTGAGAATCTAAGATGTGATCCTAAAGTTTCCATGCTTTGTCTACAAAGGGGACTTCTTCAGACTACGAAAAGGAAGAAGTGACACCATGTTTATTGTTTTAGCCTTAACATTAGCCAACAAGAAACAGCTTATCTTAGTACAGGAAGGCAAATGCTCACAATGGCAAGATGGCTGGAAATCAAGTAAGTTTCCTTCCTCAGTAATACACTGCATTTTGATGCTCATGCAAGCAAAGACAATAGAGACACAGAACTGAAAATTCAGTTAGAGCAACCATTTATGTTTATGTGAATGATGGTACAGAGAAGTCTGTAAGATACGGTGCCTGTGATACCAGGCAACTAGACTAGACGGCCCAGCATCCCCAGTACCAGTTTTAAGTTTTGGTGTTTGGTTTTTTTTTTAGTGAAAAGGATGAGGGACAGGAGTCTGCAGAAGTAAACCATCTAACACCTGCAAATGGGATGCATGCATCAGAAGAGGTGAGGGGTAACCTGCAGAATGAGTCCTACCTGTACAAAGTACATTTGCTGTTCTGACATTGTCTCTTGAACTGGCTAGGTATAGATTATTAAGAGGACTTCAAGTCACTCTCATCCAAGAATTACACACATAATCCAGTCTTTTTCAACAAACTGCCTCCACTTGGGAAGAAAAATACTTTTTAAATACACATATACACTTCTATGTCTATGACTACACACTACAGAAGCTTTAAGCAGGAGCAAAAGGCTATTAAACGTACTAGGTATTTATAGATTATATATTGAAGCTAATCCCACTATATAACACCCAAGTAGCTTTCCACATAAATATACAAACCTTAATGTGCTACACACAAAAAAAAGACCATTTGCAAATTACTGAAGTACAAAAAAAAAAATCTAACAAGCTATTGATTTTGCAATATACTGGCAAATTCCTTATAAGACAACAGGTCAAAACTGATGAAGATTTTCACTGTAACTTAATACACACTCAAATATATTAATACATCAGCTTAAAAAGTGGGTTTTTATCTTTAATACGTTTACCCTTAGCTTAATATTCATTAGTCCTTTCACTTTTCATTTCTCTTTCAAAGAATTAAGACTTGTTCTGCTGGAACCAGTGCCTTTGGGAGAGGCAGTATTTACAGAATCCTCCAGCTCAAATTACCAAAAATCTCTTCTCCTTTTGGTGAAGGATAGTAAAGAATGCCCTTTAAGTTGGCAGTCTTGGAGCAAAATACACAGAAATTAATTAGGAAAACAATTTTTATTGTATCATATAAGCAGTGACTAGCTTGATCTTATATTGCACACCAACGTTCCTTCTTCACCACCCTTCACAGACCTCAGGTCCCACCCCCTCAGTTCTCTGTTGTCCTTTACCTCTTCTGCCTTCTACTTAGTCTGCTGTTTGGGTGGTGATGCCCAGAATCAGGGAGGTCGGTGGAAGATAGACGTGGCATTTATGGGCATATTTTTGTTCCTTTTATGGGATTAGCATTTGCACACACCCCATCACTGCACGTTTGTTGCAATGCCAGGAAAGGGTATGACCAGAGAAGACAATGTATTTCAAACTTTCAACAACTGTCTAAAAGCCAAACCTAATTCTTCACACGAATTCTTTGGGAAGTGTTATGGTGGTTCTGTACAGAAGGACCTACAAAGTTAGTGGAAAGTCTGCAACGCTGGGAGGACGTGATACACATCAACATTGACATATTCACCTGAAGCAATGTTAACGATTTCCTTGACAATTGCATCCTGAGCCTCTTCATACTCTTCTCTGGTCCTTATATATTCGTCATTGACGGAACTCAGTTGGCTGTGAACAAAACCACAATATTTAGAAACTGATGTCCTGTCTTCACTGCAACAATGCCAAACTTCTGGTCTCATCTATTGAGTCAATACCAGTTGTCCCTACCTGTTTTAACAGCAAGGTTCAGCACAAGGACCACAAAGCAACTAATCTATGATTCATACACACCAGGACATCAGTGAGATTAATTCCAAGTTGAAGATCACCCACAAGGGCCAAACCAGCAATTCTAGCATCTCTGAATACAGCATTCTTAAAAATCTTACCGTAGCTATTTGTTATAGACATGCTATGTGATAAGGACTTGCTCTTAAAGCTGAATTTCTGGCCATTCTGCAACAAGATGTGGCACTTTATAGAACTGGCAGAGGAGAGTTGCTGCTAAGCAACTGTCTAATTAGTCCAGAGTCCTACAACAGGCTTCTCAGAGCTGAAGGCATTGACTTCTTTCATTTTCTAAAGACCTCAGTGAACTACTGTCACTAAGAACAGGTTCTAGTCTTCAAAATAAGGTGAGTTGAAACCAAGAGAGAATTTAAAGTAGTGTTTATTCTTTTTCAAGCTCATCTCTGAACATGGAGCAGAGTCTGCAGGACTGAGTATGAAACACACCTAAGTAGTACACCCACACTATAAGCAGAAGTCAGCCTTACGCTTCTTGTACCATCTACAGAAGCAACTATAACAGATTTCTCTGTGCTTAGTTAAGTTTTATTAGTGATCCATGGGTTTCTTCCCTAAGGGAAAGTAACAGATGACACTTACAGTAAAGGTTCTAGGTACCATCTTCTCAGTTACAGAAAGAGCCTAACTTCACCATTACATTTAGATTCATAACATATTTAGAACCAGAAAAGCTGTTTTAAATAAAAAAATTAAAATATCCTCTGAGTAAATGTTAAAACAAAACGCAATTAAGGTTTATACTTTGTTCATTTAAGTAAATTGGTGCGAAATACACCAACATATTGGTTAGTGTGAACCAATAAGTTTGCCCTCCTTTTCAAAGCAAAGGATTTCTTACTTTGAAAGTGAGTGATTAACAGAAACAGTCACTATTAGTAATAGCACTGGCTTGAAAATAACCTTGCTCTGTAGGCAGTGCTCATCATACATATTTGTCAATCAAGATCTCTCTCAAACTCACTTCTCTGATGCTAACTCCAGCAGGAACTGTTATACATAAAGAGATAGCAGCATGGTTTGTCTGCAACAGACTGTACGATGTATTAATCTCTGCTATTTTTACCCTTCCGTATGTAACACATGCAGGAGACTTAAAGACTAGTTTTCTCCCAGACCTGCCACTGACAGACAAGAAGGAACTTGTCAGGAGGTTGAAGTCCAATTGGTGACTGATTATTAACAGCATTCCTTAGGATTGATACTGGGGCTGACACTACTTATGCCTTGATTAACAACCCGAATGATGGGACTGGATGCACTCTCAGCAAGGTTGTGAACAATACCACATTAAGGGGAGCTGTCAGTGTGCTGGTGGACAGGGCAGCCATTCATTGGGATATCTCCAGACTAGAGAAACGGGTGGACAAAAATTTCAACACAGGCAAATGAAAGTCCTGCACCTGGGATGAAATAACTCCATGCAACAGTACAGACTGAGGTCTAAATGGCTATAAAACAGCTATTCATAAAAGAGTTAGGGGACCCTGTGGACAATAAGCTGAACACAAGCCAGCAGTACGACCCTGAGGCAGAGAAGGCCAAGTCCATACTGGCTGCACTAGCAAGAGTGTAGCCAGCATGTCAAAGGAAGTGATTCTTCCCCCCTATTCAGTACTTTGTGAGACCACACCTGCAGTGCTGTTTCAGGTTTTGTCTTTCTTCCCAGTGTAGAGACACACCGAACCTGGAGCAGATGGCCACCGCAAAGACTTGAAGCTGGGGCACATGGCATCAAGGACAGGCTGAGAGAGATGGCTGCCCAGGCTGAGATAATCTGAAGTCAGCCTGGAAAGGAGAAGCACCAGACTCTTCTCGGAAGTACACAGCAAAAGAATGGGATACTAAAAACCCAAGCTTCTGCAAGGAAAATTCTCATTAGATCTGATTAAGGAAGTTTTCAAAGAGTGATTCAGCACTGGAACTTGGGCCCCACCAAGTTGTGGAGGATGGGCACCTGGACAAGGCCTTCAGCAACGTTATCCAACTTTGAGATAGGATCTAACTTCCAAGGTGGCTCTGTTTTGGCTGAGGGGTTAGACCAGTTAACCTCAAGAGATTGCCTTCAGCCTAAGTTACTACCTCATTCTGCATAAGCAACTTTCTACTTTGTTTGCTCTGTGTAAAAATAATGATGTACAGAAAGAGATGTATCTGATGACCAAGGTAGCCCTTGCTCCTTCTAAAATGCTCTAGAAGAGCTAAAAATTCAACAAAAAGTATAGACTTTTTGCTTGGCTGATCTGTGACAGAACTGCCGTCCAGACAAGGAGACATTGAAACAGCATCAATGCAATTAGCCTGAAGATTGACATTTTTAAATAGCTTAATCTGTAGAGCCACAGAATTGAAGTCCAATACATAGGACCAACAGAGAATACAGCGTGGTTTGGAACAGGAAAAAAAAAAGTAGTCACCAACAAAACTGCTGCATGTCATATTTGGCGATAAATATAAATAGCTCTTTTCCCATTGCAGCTTGTGAAAGTGTCTGTATAAACACTCACGGTGAATGCAATTATGCTACTAGCTGCAGCTAAAACACAGAAATTAGCCCAAGTCAAAGGACCAAAAATAGCTAACAGTTGGCAAAGTAAAAGCTGCATTCCCCATTTAACAGAAACTGCATGACTACTCCTCCCTCATGCCAGTATTACTCAATATCTCAATCTGTGATCCAATTAAAAAGGTGAAAATTCAGCCATTCAAGATGTAGGGGAAATCAGTTTATAGGCATAAAGAAAGGATCTATTTTGTATCTTTCACAACAGGCTCGAGAAATTGCCAAAATGATCTCATACCCGTTTGTGAATTTCACACCATTCTTCTGTGTATCAACTATTCCATATTCTGAATTGTTACGGAGAACTTTTTCCTCCTTGCAAGTTATTCGAAAGTGATGTCCAAACTGTGAGTTTGTCTCCAGTTTGATACTTTTGCCAGCTTCCAGACCTTTTAGGTGAAAAGAAAAAGAAAAAAGAAAACAACTGTATTATCAAAATCCTGCAGCCTGTGCTATTTCTGCTCACTAATCCCTAGTTTGTACAACGTAGCTTCACAAGATACACTATTCAGTATACTTGCTTTGGTTCTGTACAGGTATGAGAAATACGCAGACCTAACAGAAATTTACTGATTCATTCTCTGCTCTTACTTTAATAAGCTCTCAAACGGCATATTCAAATCAAGTTCACAATTATTGCATTACTACATATTTTCCAGAAATATGAAAAATGTTCATAGCACACTGCAAGGACATTCTATATTGCTGCTATAAGCACAGCACCTGTAGTCCTGTGATCCTTTTATTAACACATACTTCTGCTGATGAGACTTCTTATTCCATCCCTACACAGTCTTGGTCTTTCCTCCTTTTCATCCAGGTATCTTGTTTACAGGGGGTGGGGGAAAAAAAAAAAAAAATGCAAGCCCTTAGAGGCGTAACCTAAAATAACTATGGTTGCCAGTCTGCCTTGCCATATTTGCATTAAAAAATGATTTTTTAAAGGTTGCTCTTTGAATGCCCAATTCATCAGCTGCGTGTGGATTTTTTTGCATAGGATAATCAATTCTTTAAATGTCTCATTTGCTTATACACTACATTTTGCAAAGAACTTCAGAAGAAAACTAGCATATCCTGAACGGACGCTCAGGAGAATGCACAGGGGGAAAAGAAAGTTTCAGTGCATGTCCTCAAAGGCTGTAAAATAGAACTAGGCTTAGCTACAAGTTAGATGAGTTACAGTTCTACCAAATGAATTCTATGGTATCTTGAAACATACATGATAATGTCTGAAATACTCTGGAATGGCACCCTTTTTTAAAGGGCCAAATTATAAACCAAAAATCACTCAGTTTTCAACAGATTGCATTGTGACAACTAAAGTCACCCCAAACTAATAACAAAATACTACAAACATCCCTTAACTCCTCTATACCAGTCTTCATCACTTGATTTCAAAACATTTTACAAAGGAGGTAAGAATCAAAGGCAGTTTCGTATCCTACCTAGTTCGTTGGCTGCACTGTTTAGCAAGGACAGCATTTTTTCTTCCAGTTTGTTCATCTTTTCTCTCAATTCTGCCAAATTAGGATCAAAAGAAGCCTTGACAAGAAATTCGTGATTCTCCACCTGGGGGGGGGGGGGGGGGGGGGGAGAAAAAATTACTATGAAAATAGGCAATAAAAAAATAATCACCTTCCTGGTCATACATAGTGAGTTTACTTAATCATCTCTACAAATTATTTAAATAGATATATATATAATTTTGTAATGCAATGCCGTTTGTGATAATTGGTGTCCAATTCAACTACAAAACAAATACACCTCAAATACTTATTTTCTCAAATAATCTGCTTTATACAAGCAAAATACACCAATTTAACAGACTCCTTTACTTCTAAATTCACCTGCATGTTTATTTGCATACAAATAACTGAGCATTAGGCAGGAAAAAAGGGAAGTCAGAGGAAATGAAATTGTTATGTATGTAATCTATATGCTAGCCTGTACTTAACGCAACTAATCAAGACAGACTACAAAAGGATGGGGCGTTTCAGAAGAAGTCCTTGGAAATAGAAAATTTCTGAAACAGTAACTCCTGCCCAAAACATACTCAAGAGGTTACGGAAGGAGCCTACATAATATCACCAAAAATCCTACCCAATTTCAACCCTGTCATTTTGAGTTGAAAAGCCTGCGCATTTCCTTCCAAGCTAAATATTTTCAGGAGCACAGACAAAATAAGCTGTATTTCATCTTTTTCCTCTCTCTTACCCATGCTTCCACTGTCAGGTGTGTTTTTCTGATGAGCTTACAAGCCTCCAGTTTAATTTGCAAGCACAACATGTAACTGCTAAATAAAAGAAGCTCAATTTCTAATATACAAACTTTTACAGTCAACAAAATGTTGGCACTGTTGTCCAACTCAGAAACTAAGCACTGGCTTTCCTGTTAGTAATAGAATTTATCTAATTAAGTTTAAAAAAACAAACAAATGAAAACTACAATTCCATGAAGCTTCTGGTAGCTGGGAATTATCTGCAAAGCTGTACATAAAGTAGGTGCAAATATTTCGCAAAACACGCTGAAACAAGATGGTGGTTTCCGTACAATTTCACTTTTACTCACAAGTATATGTTAGCAAAAGGAGGAAGGAGAAGATCAAAGGGAGGTTCACAATTCCTTTACTCCTTCCCAGACAATAAAAGTTCCACTCCAGAGAGCAGTGAGCAACAAGAACTCTAAGTGCAAGAACCACCAAATACATCTGGTTCTTCTAAGCACAAAAAGCACTTCAGATCTGCAGCGCAACAAAACAATTGTAAAAGCATTAGACTGGTGACTCTGAGGTTTTCTAGCAGCTTGGAACCTGGGAATACAACCTGGACATGAAAGCCACAGGGCTCACACATTTTGAATTTGGAATGGGGGGACAAGTAAATTATCATATGAAATACATAGCATACTGTATATTCAAAGGATTGCTACTTTATTCGGAGAATTATCTTCTCCCAGCAGATAATGTGATCTTCCACAGAAGTTGCATCATGGAAAACTGAACTGTTGGTGCTTATTTCCTCTGTACAATTACCAGCACTACCAGGCATTACACTCAGCCTGCCATTTTGGTTCCAGTTGTGTTGTATGCAAAGACACTGCAGTGGCAAAGTTCTCCAGTTGCTTAACCAGAGATGTGCACTCCACAGAATAATGTATTACAAGATTTTAGAGAACCATCTCAAAACTTGGAGGTGTTAAGAAAGGGGTATGAACAAATTTATTCCCTGTTGATAGGCCTGTTCCTCCCATTCCCTTAATAATTCTGCTAAAAGAACAGCAATGAACATTTATGACAGAGCACACAGGAGAAAAGACCATTCCTGGTTTTGTAGGTCAGATCCTGGATCTGAAACAGAAACTGGAAAAGCCTGGTATGTAAGAGCCACACATGCCAGCCCTTGTCACAGCTGGCTTCATCAGACACACAAGGCCAACAGCCAAGTGAAAAGTAATTTTGTTTCAGAGATTCAAACAATTATTTGAAGCCTGGAACAAACTGCAGAAATCCCGTGATCTCAGGAGAAGGAAGGTAACATCCTAAGGACCCATAACGCTCCAGCAGGGCACCCGGTCTGGTTACTGGTTCCAGCCTTCACCCAGGCTGCCATGTCAGAGAGGCTGAGCCAAACTGGAGCCGTGCCCTGCACTTCCACCCCTGGGGGCCTCCTCGCTGCAGGCAAGCTTTCATTCCACTGCAAGCAGAGATCTGTATGTGCCTAGAGCTCAAAATGCGCAAAAAAGCTATGTTACTGCCTCACCCATTGCTCAGTCCAACAGTCATGGGAATGGAGGTAGTTTTCATGTGCTTGTTGCTAACTCCATTACAGCTCCAACAGACCTGTGATGACAAATGAACCCAGAGGCTACTAGTGTTCAAGAAGTAAATCCTAAACTGCTGTGAAGTTTTGGGACAGGAGCATTAAAGTAAAATTACTTCAGGGTTCTGTCTACATTAATAGTCTGGGTTAGGGACTGCAACAGTTCCAGAAACAGTTCACAGCTGACCAGGCACTCCAGCCCCATGTAAGTTCCCAGTGGCTTTTCCAGGTGTAGATATCAAGTCTTACATCTAGCAGCTTATATCCCATTACCTCAGCCCGAAAATCTGAATTTTAAAATGTGTTAAGATCCAGGTTTGAAGACAGCTTCTAATATATTGCATGACCCACCCCAACTATTGTAGGGCAGCTCATTACTCATTCAGGCCTCACGAAGTAACCCTTAGCAGATGACAAACAGAACTGCTCCATCTGACCACTCTATCCAAGTGAAAGCCAAGAGCTATCAAACAAATAGAGAACTTCAAAATTAAATCAGAAGTTCAGCTAAACTACTAAGGAAATAAAAATTATAATTTACTAAGAATATTAAAAACTGGTGCTACTAATTAATATATAAAAACACCAGGCACCCACAACTACATTACCCTCTAATGTTCTTCTCAAGCTGTGCTCCTCCTTCAGCAGTATCTCAGATATAATTATGTAAGTTACTTAAAGCAAGCTTCTGGCTTTTCTCTTCTACAGCCTGCAGTGTGAACATGGCCAACAACCTGACAGGACACATATTAACAGGAATGTGGTATTTCAGGTCTTGGTGCTTTGTGAATCTACCATCAGTTATGGTACAGTAAGGCTACACCTCACCAGAAAAATGAAATGAAATATCAGTGAACCCAATTCACTCCCCTCTCATCTCCCCAAAAGAAGAATAAAAATACTCAACATCATTGTGACATTTCACCAATGTATTCATCACTGAAATGCACTTAAGTCTAAATTACAACTCAGTACTGCATTAAATACAAACATTAAATTTGCTTCAGAGATTAAGGAATATAACAGACGTGCAACAGATTGGTCTGAACACTCTTGCTGGCACCTTCACTCTATATATAACCTTTTACTGGCAAGAGTCATGTAAAGGGTTATAATGAAAGCAAATCCCTTAACGCAATAGGGATAAGAAGCAGCTAGACATTTCCTTTTGTTCAGCTAAACACACTGCATTTTTTAGTGTAAGTTTTTGCTCAGAGCTCCTCTGAAATGAATGTTCAAAGTATAAAATATTTAAGGTGGTAAGTAGCAGGCTAACATCACAGCATTGACAACACCCTCATACCTGCATAGGCTTACTTGAGTAAGACCCAAGTGAGTCACATTTCCAAGGGATGCTCAAATGAATGAGGTGACAGCAAATAATCTGCAGACTCTGGGACTACGTTGAGCTAGCTAGCTAATCTGAAAAACAAGCCCTTCTGTAAAGGGCTGTGGTCTTAATACTCAAGCCAAAATACTATATACCACAAGCGCTAACAAACATTGAAGTTGCCCTGACTTGAGGAGGAGGTTGGAGTAGATAGTTTTTCAAAGGCTTCTTATGGTTCTGTGAAAGACAGAAATGGAAGTGACAGTGTCTCAACTTTTATTGCAGCTAGGTAAATGAATAACCACATCCCACACTTTTTGAACTTAGATGTTTCTTTTTATATTAGAATGGATTATTGACATAATTTAGTTGCTATGACAACCTGCCCTTCAATCACACTCAACACAGAGCTGGGTATTTTGTTTGAACTCCCTAATAACTTAAGAGGAATTTCAAGTCGAAGTTCAAGTTTTACCATTCACACGGACAAGGTTTAGTCTTCTACTAAAACCAGTGTTGGCTTATCTATAGCCATTTTTCAGTGCCTTGAAGGGGGGGGAAAAAAAACCCTAAATCCAACACACCAATTTCTATGTGACTTGATTAAAAATAACTGACTTGTTAATCTGTTTAGAAGGACAACCAAACATTTTTAAAGTAGAAGCTGAAAAGAAATTGGAAGAGCTGGACTATGAAGGGTGAAGGCTTAGAACAGCTGTTAGTTTTAAAGAAACCAGAGTCCCAGGGCATACAAACTGCATCAACAGATGGTCTGTAACTAGTATAAAGCTATAAATTTCTTCATTAGCATATATCACAAATTACAGCAACATGTCAATCAAACAGTCTTTCCTTAAACAGTAAAAGGCAGTTGATGAATACATGCACAATACAAAGAAAAAGCTGTGCTTCTGCCTTTGGAGAAAAATATGCATATTCAAAATTTTAAAGCCACTGCAGTTTTCAGAAGTTCAACACCTTGCCCTTACTACCATGCCTGGCGCATGGTTAGGTAGATGTAACTTCTACAGTCAGCTGAGATTGACACTTACAACAATCCTAAAAGCCTCCCAAGTTTTCCAAAATGACTGAAATATCTTATTGAAAAAGGAACATTAAATACAGTTCTAACTGTGCATGTACATTTCAAAATGCACCTCACCAAGTCTCTAACAAATACAATTAGAAAATATGATGTACAAAACTCACTAAAAACCTTGCATTGTTTCACCTAGTAAAGCAACAGTTCACATTTTTGCCTATGACCTAAATGTTTGATGTTAAACAACGATAAATCAGTCATTTATACTCATCCCTCCTCCTTTCAGCTACATATTTAAGAAACAGCAATGTTCCTTTCCGCTTTTTTTGGCCAATTTTGCCTCTGAAAAAAGTGCCTGTCGTCCCTTGCAAGCATAGTCCTATCATCAGTAATATTTTATAAGCAAGTGTAGATGCAAGGCTAAGATAATAGCTTTCTCTCTAGTAAGAAATGTCCTCACACTGGAAAGTAAAGTCATTCTTTATACCTAGGTCAATCATTTTTCAGAGGGGCAAACTCTTAGTTATGAAGATTTAATCCCACCAAATAGAACCAAGTCTAATGAACTTCACAGAAGCACAGAAATATTTAATAAACATTCTGGCTACATTCTAGATTTCAGACATATCACAGTAACTTTGAAAATACAAAGAAGCAGAAAAGTGACAAAATAACCTCCCCACTCTTAATACTGATGAGGTTTTTAAAAAGTTTAGTTTTTAGAAATAGAAGTAGGCACACATTTTATATATATCTAATATATGGTTGTAATAATGCGTAATTATATATGTAATAATATAATACATATAAAATATTAATAAATAGTATATTGATAGTATATGTATTTTATATATCATAGATATATAAAATATAGATAAAAACAACCAAAAAAAGTTTCACGTCTGCAGCATCCATGTACCCAAAGCATTTTTCCATTGGCTAGATAATTTCAGACAGTGGTGAATATCCTCTTGATATTCAACTGCTATACTAATAACAGTCTTTGTATATTCCACAGCTAAACTATCACTAACTACTTAATATAGATGATCAATTAAATTTAGTCAGTGTAGAGCAGATTGCAAAGTTCAATAAGAAACTTTAATTGCTAAGTAAACCCCCTCCCACACACCAGCCCATACCTTATCCATGTCCAATGTTGTTTCTATCATCTCCACAAACTTTGAGAAGTCATAGTAGATATCATTAAGAGGTGTTATAAACACTGCCAACAACAACATCTGGTGAGCTCCTGTTAAGAGCAAAAAGAAAAATTATCATTCACAAAACCCCACAACTTTACCAGAATTGATTCACCCAAGATAAACAGCACAACTATATAGCTGGTTAATTTTTATTAAGATTGGTTACGATAATTTTATTGACACATGCATATCTTTTCCTAAAATTTGCATTATCCAATTTATATTCTGATTAAGCTTGTACCTATCATTTTTGTTCATATCTGGTGGTATTAATTCCCTTCTACTATGAGTAAAACTACAGACAAACAACAGTTTGAAAGCAAACCTGCTGTCTGAACATTACCTATTCTGCATATAAAAAGTTGAAATGGCTTTAGTAAAAAGTGTATTCTACAGCAACCAATTTTAAAGATATAAAGTGGAAGTCTCATCATCCACACTCGGAGTTTATTTTTTCTTAATTAGCAATTACCAGAAATTGGTAATATTTGGTAGGTTACAATATGGACATAAATAGAAATTGAGATGTATGGGTTTTGGTTTTGTTTTCCTTAAAAAAAGACCATCTACTGTAACCAGATCTTTATAGTCACTGATCTTCCCACTAAACAGGAAGTCATCAAAACTAAATTAGTCTTTTCCAACATATTTTGTTAGCACAGATATTCTGTAGCACCAAGTATAACTGCATAGTGCACGGATTGTTTGGAAGTCCACAGAACACTGTAAGCATTGAATGCAAAATGCTGTTCACAGTTAACTCAGCATGCACAGATATTACTAATTTTGTGAAACAAGTATTTTCTTCAGGCCTACAAATAAGCACCTATCCAGCAGCCATCTGTGAAAACCCTCTGTCAGTAATAAAACTTGGCATTTTTGCAGCCACTTCAAGTTATGATTTATCACAGTAAGATTAACATTACTGACTATATGATTTACACAAAATGCCTCAAAGAGACCCCAATAGTACGAGCTTATAGTTGTTCAATTATGTACAGAACGATTATATCTGCCTCCGATGTTTACAGGCAAGGCTTTGCACATGAACAGGGAAAAGCAGATTCAAGCTCTGGCTATTGCAAAGCCTCCCAGTTTCTTAACAGACTAAGGAGAAAGTCCTAATCTTTCCTAAGAAAAATTTCCGTACAAATTTATAAAAGTCACACAGTTAGGACATGTTTACCCAAGGGAATGTCTCTTCTATCCCAGCTCTGTAACTCAAGTAGAAAGAAAAAGGTTGGTTTGTTTCCTTTTCCTCCTGTGCCTTTTTGCTTCCCCACTCCCCCAAGCTTTTCAAGTTCTTAACTGATCAGTAGCTATTAGAGAAAAGAATTACATGTTGTTGAGAGATTCTTGAACTTGTATAACTTGAGTCTTCTGCTGACTAAAAGCATTCAAAACAGAGAGATCTGAAATATAGTACAGATTTTTTTTTATTCCAAATCTCTTTCTTGCTCTCTGTCACATCTATTTTTTCCCCCCTTCTGTAAGAAGACACACCTAAACCAACCTAGAAAATAAAAGGAGACAGAAAAGAAGGAAGAGACTGAAGAACAGAAAAGTTTCATGTCTCTTTTTTTCAGAATGGACTCAGCAGTTTCCAGTGCACCAGCTGACAGAGTGCACGGCACACACAATGATCTTCACTGTTCTTGAACTAATGAAAAATGATTGCGCTTGAACTTAAAGTAGCAATTAAAATTTCTTTTCTTGAAATAAGTAGGAAAGTTTCATAATACCATTTCATTATTTAAGTTTGAAGAGTGTATCTTCAGACACGATAGAAAGATGTCACATTCAAAAAGCAGAAAACATTAATAAATTAAGTAAATAAAATACTAACATATTTACATATGTTTATGATACGGTTCAAACATATACTGCAAAATTAATTTACCCTTTCAGTCCAACTTCATATTCAGGATCCAACATTTGAAGGAAGTAAAATAGTGGAGTCAGTGAACACTGAGAATTTATAAAAGTTGTATGTATATGCTTTTCTTAAAGGCATAACCATCGTTATTAAGAGACTATGAGAAAGAAACACCATTGAAAAATTCTAAATTAAGCTCCAACCTGTCTTGCACCTGCATTCATAAACTCATGATGCATAGTAAAAAAACAACACTTTTGCATCTACTCAACATGACTAGCATGTAAGCTAACCATTGAGAGAAAGAATAGACTTTTGTACTGTCAAAAACAGAGATGCATACTGATCACAAAGCCTATCTGCTCCCAGGTAGTTTTTAATTTAAACCATAATTAACTTACTGAAGCACAGATAAGTGTTTCTTACAATGCATTAAAGGCTTTATTATTATTATGTTTTAAAACGTTGTATAGACGTTAAAATCAAGCACTAATCTTCAAACTTGAAACATTTATACAGTTAGTTCGGCAGCAAACATAAGTATGATAACTGACACTATTCTATCACAGGAAAACAGACAAATCTCAATATCTAAATGCACTTAACCCAGTAATTTTCATGGTACAAATTGTCTTGGAAAGAGCAAGAGTAAAATGGAAATTGGGACAAAATACAGTATGGGTTTCCTAGAGACGGATCATACCTGTATAGCGCAATGTCTGAGATAACTGACTGCCTAAGACAAAGAGAAATTTGTATACCTGATCTGGGCTCTTCTAAAACATTCAATACAGTGTCACATAGGATGTGAAGAAGCAAGATTCATGATTGATACAATGATCAGAAGGCAGATAAAGAGGGCATCACCGCCTTGCAAAAGATGAATGAGCTGGAGGAACATCAGCAATACAGTTCCTCCAGGGTTCATACAAGCATTTATCTTTTTAAGATGTGTGAATTAATATTAATGCACAAAAGAAGGCTGCCTATAAAATTCACTAATATATACAATGTGGAAGATATCAGTAGATGAAATTGAAACATATGAATCAGGAACTTAACTAATTGACCTTGAAAACTGGGCTAACAGAAATTAAGTAAGATTTAATAGTGAGTAAGATGACATATTGATAGATAAACGAATTTCCACTCTGAGTAGGGGAATAATTGGCGGGAAACAGGCCAAGTTCGATCACAACATGGTTATAACACACCAGTGCAGCAGTCATGGAAAGAACAGTACTGGAACATGCATTAAGAGGTATTTTCAAAAGCAGTAAGGGGGTATTCAAGCCACTGCATCCAATATGGCAAAATATACCTGGAACCCAGCATACAGTTCCTGTATCCTGCATATCTACAGGCTTAAAATAGTGTCAGTCTGAGTTGGGAAGGAGGATGCTTCAGCAGCTTCTTGAAGACAGAAATCTTTTAAGTACCTAGATTTTATGCCCCAGCAATTTGAGTAATGAACAACTGCTCCCTTTTGCCAGCAATAGCAAAATGATTTGATGACTCAGAGTCCTTTCCCATCTTATGCAGGTTTCTTATGTCTCAAAAATAAAAAAGTCATCTTCACTCTTTACCCCCACCTCAGCTTTCACCATCCATAAGAACAAGCATCTCAACAAAGCAATTCTTCATAGTGAGGAAAAGGCAATCACTGCTGATCACTTCATGGTGTAGTTGCTCTATCTCCCATAGCCATTCATGAGAAAACAAGTTTTTAAACTGGCAGATACTCAGAACTGCCAAAAATCTTTCTGACTATCCATCTCTTGATGAGTTAAAAGATTTTGTACAGTCTTAAACAACAATCACATCCAGTCTGAATCAGTCATATACATTCAAAATTACCAGACCATTCTTGTACTCTAAGCAAGGGCATACAAGTACAAAGAAAAATAAAAATAATACATTTTACCTATCTTAAATTATATACTGCTGATGATTGTCCTACTAAGGCCAACTGATTCATGTGTAAAACAGAAATTTTTCCATACGGTGCACTTAAGTTTGCCTTACACAGCCTGCTCCTCAAAACTTCTAAAAATGGCATTGTTTACCTACCCCAAAGTTATGACAGAGAAACTCTGTTGATCCAAATGTCAACTAATAGAAAAAGAAATAAAGACAAGAAGCGAGCATTTTGAATAAATACCTCAGTTTAAGATGAAAGTTTCTTCCCAGTTTTAGATCTTAACTGCTTTTGGAAATAGCACAGCCAGCAACCAAAAGTTAATTTATTTTAATATTAGTATTTTAGAAGATAAATTTCATTACTTGGAAGTCATAAAAATGTAGTACAGAAAAGTATAAAATACTGGGAAATATCACTGTATACTCAAATACAGGAAAGAAAGTTTTGTAACCGTACCATTTCAAAAATTATTTCTCTTTAAGGCTTTGGTGCTTGCTTTATGCAAAGATATTTTCAAACAAATTAATGGGCTTCTACAAAAATACGCTTTCTGACAGGCTAAGACTGCTATTGCTGTACTGAATCACCTCCCTGTTACGTTGACACTATCTTATTCTACATTTTCTTGGTAACGCATAGAAAAGGAAAAGAAATAGCAACCTTTACATTTTCTAGACTTGCTTGTCATAGCATTGAGCTCCTGCTAACGAAGATCAGAAGAAACCCTGTCATGTTACTCTTATCAAATACAGCAGCATTACGATTAAAAAAAAGCGCCACTTAAATTATACTGATAATGCTTAAACTGTGGGGGTTTTTTTTGTGTTTAATTACAACCCAAAGTGCAAAGTGTCTTCAAAAGGGACATAACAATATTGTATGAATGGTATCGTGTTTGTAAGATCATAATACACACAAAATTGTTCAATAATTCTTAGAGACAAGTCAATATCAAAGATTACTGGACCATCACCCAACAGTTCAAGTATTTCAGCTACATGCTAGTTGGAACACTTTTTGATATAAAGATTTGGATATGTTTGTTTTTAAGTATCTGATTTGCATTTCAGAATTTCAGCTCATTTCATATTCAAATGTCTTTAAGCTTTATTCCTGCAGCAAAAGTACACAGGAAGAAAAGTAACCTTTGCAAATCTACACACTATTTCTTTGCATCATCAGTGTATTATAAAGCATTGAAAATAGATGGGGGTAGCATTACCGTCATATTTTTCTAGTGCCTGTACAGCATTAGGCAGTTGATTAATAGCCTGGTACATCCGGTAACAGTCCTGTAAGTTTGCTACTTGTCTCTGAAATTTCTTTGCCAGACGGTTAAGATCTGGGAAGCGACGTAGGAGATCTTCTTGAAGGCACTGACGTAGTTCTGGATCCACCACAAAAGCTTCAACCAAATTCAACCTGAATAGGAAGTTCATAACAATGATTAGCATGGCATTGTCTATAATTCTTTTATGTCACTAATTAGAATGAAAGTATTTATCTAGCAGTTTCTATCTGTCCTTTCTCTATGGCTGTACCCATAGGTCAACTTTCCTAATCAAAGAACTAATTAAACTAGGACAATGCGTGAGCTGAGAAAGCAAGTATACTTCTGTAGTTGTTAACCGTTGAGTCACCTAATCTAGCAGCATTGGAGTGAACCTGTTTCAGCCACAAATGCCAGCATCTGTTCTGCAAGTATGTCAAAGCTCAAAATCTACTTTGAGATTAATCGTTTCCCTGTACCATAAAAAAGTCATCCAGTAGTCTACGAAAGGACAGAGGTTAAGCAGGAAAAACCCACAGTGTAGGAAAAACCCACTCTTGGCTGAGTTTAGCTGCCTGTGGTCAAGGCCAACATTGACACCGTGCAGCTGTGCAACCCTGGATCACAGAATCACAGTCCTTGAGGTTGGAAGGCACCTCTAGACATTGACTACTCCAACCCCTTTGCTCAAAGTAGGGTCAGCTAGAACCAGCTGTCCAGGACTGTGTCCAGCCACATACTGGGTATCTCCAAGGATAGCCACAGTATCAACCCCTGGGATACACCACTAGTGAGTGACTGGCCTCCAGGCTTGTCTTCATCCCCCTTATCACAGTCCTTTGAGCCCAGCAGTTCAGCTACTTTTTGGTCCACCACGCTGCCTACTTATCTAGTCCATACTTCATCAGACATAATAGAAGACAGTAACAGAAGCCTGCTGAAGTCAAGATAAACAATATTCACTGTTCTTCCCTTATCCAACAACCTAGTCAATTTGTTGTAGAAGGCTATCAGGTTGGTCAGGCTTGATTCTTCCCTTAGTAAATCCATGCCAAATGCTTCTAATCACCATCCTGCCCTTAGTACATTTAGCAATGCTTAACAGGATTTTTTGCTCAATCACCTTCCCAAGGATGAAGATGATTACAGACCAACCTGTAATTCCCTGGATAATCCTTTTTGCCCTTCTTGTTGACTGGAAGAAAGCAAACGTCACTCGTCTTCAGAAGCCTCCTCCAACCATCATGACCTTTCTGAGAAAATCAAGACTGATCCCACAATGACTTTGACCAGCTACCTCAGCATTTGTGGTTGTATTCCTTGGGTCCCATGTGTCCAATTTGTTTAAATGTTTGCTAAACTGATCCTCCTCTAATGAGGTTGTGTCTTTGCTCCAGACTGTGCCACTGGTTTCAGGTGCTTGGGATTCCTGAAGGCAAATCTTACCAGTAAAGACCATTGTGAAGAGTTGTGCACTAAACAGGTCTGAGGAGCCTTGTCTGGGGCCTCCTCTCCTTCACTCAAGAGCTGCATTCAAACTAAGGCACTTGTCCTTGGTTCTTACCTGAGCTATGCTGCAGCTTTGCCTGTGCCTGGCCATGCACCCCACTGATCCCAATGACCACCCACTGACTGGACTTCCTTGCTTCACCTCAGATCATCACTACTGACTTGTCTGGAGACCCAGACTGTGACTAAACCTGGTTACTGTCACCAGATATACCGTTGGCCTCATGCAGGTATTGGAGGACTGCGTCCTTATCAATGAGGGTACTATCTCTACCATTGACTCCCAGCTTGCCTTCCATTCAGCCTGCCCTTGCTGCTGCTCCCTGACATTCTGGGTTTGGGTTTTTGTTGTTTGTTTGTTTGGTGGGTTTTTGTTTGGTTGGTTTTAAAGTGAAATAAATATTCTTTAAGTGCTGAAAGCAAGCACAAATCTCAATGAGAAGTGACAGAACATTAAATTATATTTTCCCCACTAGAATGTAAGAGAAATTTCTTGCATTCTTTTTTGCACCAGTTAACATTGTCATCTTTACATATTTTGCATCACTTTGCCTTTGCAGTTAAACAAAGGAAGTCAGATATTGTTCATTTTGGAATGCCAGAGGCTTCAGTGTTTTGGTCACACTTTAGGAATATGAAGGAAGGACTCTGCCCTTCAGAGACCTCCGCACATGATACACTGTGTTGATTTCTGGTCAACGTCTTGGCTTCAGCAGGGAAGTTAATTCCATTTAGAGACATGCAAGCAGAGAAAGGACAGCTTTCACCACATTATTTCTACTGTTTTGCTTACTGACAGGAAAACGCATCAGTGTCAATAAGAGGAACGTTTGCATTTGCAAACTGTATTGAGAATGACAATTGGTTGGGGGTTTTTTTTGTCATTTTGAAAGCATTTGAAAGCATAATCTCTGCATTACACCATGCAGTGTTCTGCTAGGAGAGCTAGGCACTTGAAATAGTACAGAGAGGTTAACATGGTACACTGCCTCAGCTAATTAGTAAAGACAGTCACTCAAGAAACAAAGCCTTTGTCTAAATAAACACAAGATAGAGACCCCTGGACAGGCAGAAGTACATTTCCGCATATAAAAAATTAAAGATTAACACCGTGCTGCTGCACAAAGTGTTCTACCCATGCCACTCCAGTGAACCTTCTGTATTATACCAAACAAAATCAATGAAGTAAGACGAGAAGAATCCTACCCCTACATTTATCCATTCAACTATTGCCTTAATAAATAAGAGTGACATTGCTGCCCCATAATGGCGCTTTATTTCCAAAAAGGATAGGAAACATGGGAATCTCTGAAAGATACATTAAAGTTTCAGCATGTATACAGAGCTTGTGAGAAGTAGACAGGAATATACTTAAGATACCTACTGCAAGAATGCAGAACAAGATTTGTATAAATAACATCATAATAGCTAAATAATTTCTAATTCTGATCCCCGTTGGCGTTTCTGCGCACAATTTCTAGCTTTCAGGCTTCTGTCAAATGCTTTGGAGGAATAATAAGAATTACATGATTCTGTAGATATATCACCATAGCAGACACATTGCTATCTTTATTAAAAATCCCCACAATTTACCTAGCAGACCTGACTTAAGATTCACATCACAAGCTTTTCTCAGAAGCACCAGCAGTAGCTGGTGACTAAACCTACTTTGTAAAGACCAGATTTTTTTTAATTTAAAGAAAAAAAACACACAAACGAACAAAACCCAAAACCACCCAAAGACACCCGATATAACTGCTTAACAGCCTAAATATAAGCCTACTAACCAAACGCCTGCCAACTTTCCCGAGGGGATTACAGAAGGAACAAACCCCACCTGCAGATCTTTCCCTAAGCCCTGTCAGAGCTTACTGAAACTAGGGGCAGTATCTGCCAAATTGTTCCTCTTCATAACAGCAAGCAACTTGGTCATTTTCAGTCCTGTAATCTGGAAACAATTCCTTTGGCAAAAAAAAAAAAGACAGGATTCACTGAAAACTTACAGTAAAGCATAGCCATATGTTCTTACTTTTACTCTGCTTGGTCTTTAGAAGTTATGGTCACGGCAAACACAAACAAAAGGTTGCGCTATTCTGATGTTACATCCTCCCACTTCCCAGGTGATATGCAGGATTTGTAAACCTATTTAATACTTCTCAATTATCTAAATATCACCACACCACACATCAATCCATGAAGAGGCATTAGTCACAAATACTTCATATTTTCTTACCTACAACGCTGCATGAAGTTCTATTTAAAATACCCTTTCTTCGCTTCATAAGAGTACTAGGAAGAAAGCAATACACATTTGGAGGGTTTAATTATAAAAGTGAATCTTAATCTAGAACAATACTAGTCTTGCCTGGGGTAGGAAACCACGGTTTGGTGGTTTTATCCAACCTGGTTAAGCTACAGACTACTCCGTGATTTCCACATTAAAATTTCCAGTATAAAAACTATTTTCTGTGATTTTGATGACCACTCTCAGACATGTAAGAATGTGTAAAATTCAAGTCTGTCTTCTATATTACATCCCATCTCACCCTCCAATAGCTTATGTTTCAAGCCAGACCATTTAGTTGCTCTTCCAAGAGGTCCTTAAACAATCAATAATCCTGGCAGTCATATATGCATTGAATCACTTCTTGTAACTTACTAAATTTTGCTTTTGGGGAAGACCAGCAGCAACAGATTCTGTATCGCCACAGTACCTTTAAAGCCCAACCCCACAGAGACTTGCCTTCAGTGTGACACACAGATGCCCAGTACCCTTTCTGGCTCCATGTAAAGCTCTGTAAGACACAGAGCAGATTACATTCATTCATGCTTTCTTTCTATACACATTGCTTTAGAGTTATTCTCATTAAAATGCAAACCATCCCTGTTCTGTCCAATCAGTCAGGCTGTTTTGGTTTTCATTAAAAGTTTAGTCCTTATTTGTGTCACCTATAAAAATGTTAGTACCTTACTAGCCAGCTACTATCCTGATCATTAGAGAATATCTTAAGCACAGCTTCTAGTCTCTTGAGCTTACCTTTGCCAAGATTAAAACTTTTTTTGCGTGTGCCTTTTACACAGACAAACCCATCACTTTCACCCCATGACTCCCTCAGCTTGTTCAACAGCCTCTTGAATAAGAATTTGTCAAAGGCCTTTTGAAAGCCCTAATTTTTTTTTCTCCCCTCCTTTGTCCACAAGAAGGACAAGTTCAAAGAGTTCTCAGATCAGCGTGATACAATTTTCTTCTGCCACAGCTATGCTAATGAGACTGACATCTCTTGACCTTCCTAGTATTGTTCTATCTTCCCCCCCACTATATTTGCCAACCACAAATATAAGGCTGACTGGTTTGTGTTCATGCCACATTTTGCATAACAATTTCCTCTATGGTAAGAACACATACAAGGTAGCTGAATAGAAAGGGCTATATTAAGACAATGCAACTATAAACCATGCCTAATGCTCACAAGTAATAATGAAATCAAATGACAGGTTGTTTTCAATATAAAGCTTGACTGAGGAAAGAAAAATAGAAAATACAAAAAGAAACAAATAAAAAAATCCAAGAAAGTGTAATCAATCAACAGCTGATAACATTGGATAACTTGTTTCTGCTTCACAGCTGAAAGGGAAATGAAAATAAGGCAAAACTGTCCACCACACATTAAGGCAGCACGGTCAAGGTAACAATTACAACTATTGAAAACACACTGGAACAGAAATGAAATCTTTGTTTCAAGATGGTTAATTAAATCTGCAAATTAAACCAAAAAACAGCAATGAAAGTTTCAGCTAATATAACTGCAAACTAACACAAGTACTTTTCTTGAACTTGGAAATCATAACCCCTGCTTTCAAAACCATGGCTATTTATCAGCTTTGGAGTGCAGTAAAAACTAACATTAGGCTTAATGTGCTCTTCAAGAGAGTTTCTCCAAGTTCCTGTTGGATATTCTGGAATCCAACTGAAAGCACTTCACCCCTTCCTGTGTTTTATTGTTGATAATAGCAGGTCCAAGTGACACCTCTTAAACACTCCACACCAAAAGACGACAACAAAAACCTGTTTTCAATCTAATAAATGGCACACACTTTCCCAAGTCTCATCACAATGCTTCTGTTCCACTGAGGTTTACATCTCATTTGACATCAGTAAAGATGGCTTCTTCCTTTGATACATCTATGCAGCGTTTTTCATCACAATTTTAAGGTTATTGCACTCAATACTGCCACAACACAGAGGTTGTCAGGAGGGTTTAATGATATTTCTAGGCTTTTAGAGCTAAATATAAAAGTTAACAGGAAAACATCAGTCAAGCCTGATTTGTTTACAGGTTTCATAGAAGGATGAAAATAATTCTGTCTGTAGCAATTATAACTAAAGCAACGATTAAAATAAAAGACCAGAGTTAGAATGAATTTTTTTAATGCCTAAACAGGATCAGCCAGCACAAAAAAAACCCCTAACAAACCAGCAAGCTGTACAACCAGCTGAGTAATAAAGCACCTAGGTTTTAATCTTGCTTCCACCAACGACCTGCAAAACCCTGGGCAGTTCCACCCCTCTCTATGCATGCAGGAAGGAGAATGCTTCCTTCAAGCACTTCTGCTCAGAAAAAGGACTCTCTGGTTCTTTATCATATTATGAAACTTGGATCCATATATAATCAGTAATAAATATATTTAATAATGAGTAATATATATTTAATTACTAGTACTACTACAGAGTAGTACCTTAAAATCCTAACTTCTGCTGTTTTCATGGGGAAAAACTCTTAACGATTCCACATGACACAAGGAAAAAAGTGTTAAAACTGAAATCAAATTAAGAATGCACTCTTTTACAGGAGAAGCTGGTTAACTTTTAGGAAGATCTTAAAGTTTGTAATTCCACCAGCTATACAACAGCCGAGACTTCTGAAGAGCATATATTTGTATTCTCTGCCTGCTAATGGTTTTCTATGGCTGCAGAATAAGATCAACTTTCTGTCCAACTTGATTATAGAGAACTTAACAGAGCAACACCACTTACAAAAGCAGCATATTAAGGACTGCGTTAAGATACACTAAGACTTTCATCTTGCCACACAAGTTTCAGAATATGCAGTTATACCAGTTTGATTTCCTATTTCCTTTACACAAAGGAAAGTGAAAACACTTAATGTACCATTATTTTGGTTTTCCTCAGGTGTCTTTCAAACTCAGATCTCTTCTTAATCCAATATAGCTGATGTAAACCCTCCCTGCACACACTTAACCCAGACTCATAAAACTGATAAATTCTTCTTTTCTAATCCTATTGTTATTTTATTTTGGTAATTTCAAACTACAGTCTGAGGTACTGCACCTTCAATAGGAGGGCAGAGCAAAGCCAAGCCACCATCTTACCTGTTCTAATTGGGTTTTCTTTTCCACACAAAGCACTTGGGATTTTAACACCCTGGAGGAAGTCCACACTAGAGCACATTGCTGTAGTTGATTAATACCAGCATTTGTGTTTTCCAGCCAGAAAATAGCAAGGCACTGTCCTAAGTTCCCTTTATAAATTTCTCCTGGTGACCCAATCGTTCCTTAGACAAACATCTCTCAAAAAAATCAGCCAAAATCCAGTTGTCACCACCTGGGGTAAAGCAGGAAATACCACCTTGAACTTGCAACGCTCTTTTCATGACAAAGAACCCCAGTATGCTTTACAGCCTTTGAACTATTAAGACAAAAACCTAAGATGGGCACCGAGCCACCTAAATCAGATGATCTGGAGCCTGATATTGAGAATGACTTTACTGCAGCACACATCTTCACAGCATAACACACACATTGACCATCCCAGGGCATTTTGCCGAGTACAGAGTTGTTACGTGCATTTATAAAAATAACATTCAAAATTTCTCAGACAAGCACAAAGAAATAACAAAAGATCTAGACAAACCACACACACTTTTGCAAGTGCTTAGTTATGCACAAAAGACTTTGTTATGAAACTGGAGCAATATTTGTAAACAAATTGAAATAAAAATACCACAAAACCAGCAGCTTTAGAGAGACTAACACCATCAAAAGCCATTTTATTTTACTCATACACCACGGGCTGAGTGTCACTGATATTCTCAATCCCCCACTCATCTTGCACACTCAGCTCACACCAAACGGTTTCTAGAGACTGTATGCAGACAGAAGTTGCCCTGATTTCTGGCAGCAAGCCTCCAGCTGGTGGCAATATTTACCCAGGCAGCAGGAGCAGCCTTGCAGAGGATTCACCGTAAGCACCAGTTCCTCCTGCACTTTGAAAACACAAGATTGGAATCCAGGTTTTTGTTTCATCAGCAACTCAAGAGTTGTATGCATACCTCTCCAGCTCCTCTTACACATGAGAGAGAATATCTCAAGCAAAAGGTCAAAATCTTACTGTTATTTTAATGAAATTGGTATGTTTTGGCCCTACAATATCATTAGGGTCCAAAATCTTATGTTTGAGTGAGAGTCAAAGTTGTTCATCTGAGTAAGCTCTCTTTCAGCTCTCCCAAATAGGCATACACACACAAAGGCCTGTAGTTCAGAAACAAACAACACAGCCAATTCCAACAGGCTTGTGCCCAGGTAAGCAAGGCTTCTTCCTACTCTGTCTGCCAAAAAAGCAGCCTGCACCTTCACATGTATTCCCCTCCACGCTAAACAGCTCAAGTTCTCCTGTTTCCCACCTGTTCTTGCCCAAACAGTGTGACCTGTTATCATTTCTTCTTAGCATGCTAGCACAAAGTTGGTTTTGTTTCCTCAGTAAATGCTTCTGTAATATCAAATGACTTCACAGCTTACCCCCTGTCAAAACCACTGTTACAACCTAAAAAAAAGAGCTGAACTAAAAGATACAGCTTGCCTAAATAGCAAAACTTTCAAGACAACACTCGAGGAGTACAACAGCGTATACACATCCTCAATTCAGAATTTAAAGTACATTACTGTTTTATAGGCGGTATGTGAAATTACACGCTTCTAGCAATGAAGGGATATTGTATAATAGGGTAGATTAACAGAAACGACAAACCAGGGGTAAACAGTCCCACAGTGATACATCTTAAAATTTACCTGTAAGGTTTGCGTTCTTAAAGACAATGCCATCAACCCAGTCAAATTATAGCAATCCTTGTACTCTGATGACCTTCCCAGCTTTTTAAAAGATTTTGCAATGATTCCCCATCCTAGACCCAGAGCATTTCAAAACTTCTCTGCAGAAACAAAGTCAGAGACGAGGCATAACCTGGCTTAGCAGTACAGTTTGAAAGCTGTCTTGCTCCTTACACTGGCAAGCCACATAGCATGGGAGAAGAAAAACTGGTAGTCTGGTAAAGGCAGCTGCAAGACACTCCAGGCTGACACTGAAGGTAATGCTCCCAGTAGCAGCTCCCTCCTTAAACACACATCTTCCATTTGCTGTGGCTGTGTTTGCTTTCCACCAGTGAGGCTCCCCTGAACCAGCTTGGTCTGGGGTGGCTCTGCCAACTGTAAACAGGCCCCATTGTATCTTGATGCTCGCTTAAGCTGGCTAGGAAATTATACCCTCAAGTTACAGTCCCACAAACATTTATAAGCTGGCAGAAACCAGCACTGCCACCACAAAGTGTGAGGTAGTACTGCTACCTGCTGCTCTTCTCCACCCTGCCATACTTTCTCCCTCAAGTCAGAAGTGAACTCAATCAAGGGATCTCCAGGCAAGTATCTGATGCCCTCAGGATGTGTTTAGTACTAGAAATTGGCATTCATTCCACTATTACAGGGTAGGTCTTTGGATTGAACTCACTACTACTGTCTTTTACTCTCAAATGTATCACTTGAAGCAATCATGAATATGCTGACTATTTCTTGCAGCTCTATTGAAGTAGTCCCTGATAACGTAGAGTCCAAGGTTTGAAGGGCAGCTTTAGACCCTAGAGGGGCCACAGAAATCATATTGCACACACTTCCAGAGCACTGGGTACACAAACTGTGCTACTGAGCAGCTGGACAGAAGTGCTCCACATCAGGCTCCCTGCTGTTTAACCTGAAAGATTAAGCAACATAAGAGAAAGCCACATCCAAACATCAGTCTCCTGCCTTTTCTAATTTTGTTAATTAGTTCCCAAACCATCCTACCATGAAAACAATACTGGATATTTGCAACCTCAGAATGGTCCACTTACAGATAACTTTAATTCAATAAATGCATTCATTCTTCCAAACAATCACAGTTCACTCCTCTACATCAGTTACATTTACAAAACATTAAATTAATACCTATCAGGAAACCAACAGATTCTTTCCTACCCCACATGAATTCCTGCATACACCATGTGTATTACAAAGCACAGAGGTAGCAAATTAAAGCCCTGAGATTGGATCGGGGTACCAGGCACAAAACAACTATTTTCTGTAACAATCAAGCAAAGCTTTGGAAACTTATATATTGACTGCAAGGTTGCAAGCTGATAAGTTCAGAATAAGAAAAAAAAAAACCAACAACCCCAAAACAAAGAAAACCCAGAAGTCTCAGAAGGAGAATCATTAACTCCAATACAATGCTTTCTTCCCCAAAGATACTTATTGCAGTCTTATTTATTCTGAAATAGGTTACCAATAAGTCGCTATTTTTGCAGAAGCATTTGAACAGTTTCTGACCCCAGCAGATTTGGCAAGGTAAAGAAGAAAACAATTCTTCAGCAGAAAAATAAAATCTTGGGTCTTATCCTTGCCAGCAAGGTACCACTTGATGCAATTAAAATCTTGCTGCTGAAGGAGACTGCTGCAACAGCAATAGTTTTAGACCTGGAGGGAAGGGAATGCCTGGCATCATTCTGAAGCATACACAAATAAAGCAGCAGCACACAAACAGAGCTTGCTTTACCTCCTCTAGCCAGAAAGCATGTCAAAGCAAAGAACTGCAGGGCTCTGAGGCAAGCACACAAATTCCCTACAACGAAAAGTACGATAAGCAGAAAGGAAACATTTTTTTCTGCATTTATAAGACAAGGCTGGCAGCACTCCTGATAGTCCTATCACACACCTATCTCTTCACATGACCAAGAGCCCCAGGCTGCAAGCTGCGTTTCAGAGCAATAAGGAGAGGGATCTTCAGAAGTGTTTCTACATTTCTACAGACAGGTGATAACCACAGCTTGTCAAGAGCCCCACTGTTTCTCTCCACATCAGGCAGAAGGCCACCAATGCCCTGCAGCAGGGACCCAAAGAGGCCTACCAGCACCTCCCTCTCACCATCTCTCGCTGATGGTTCACTCTGCGGTTGGGACTCCTCCATGCTCCCATGGCAGACCAGCCCTGCTCTATGAGACTGTGGTCCTGAAAATGTTAAAACATTTGAAGTAAAAAGTATTGTTCCTGTCTATGTTCTAAAGAAACTTTCATACACCTGTGCAACCAACCTACATGATCACCCCAATCACAGTTAAAACCAAAACTGTCTTTTATTTTCCATTCCACAGCCTGGTTATATTACTTACAGTAGCAGTCAGCTACCCAAGTTACTGAAAAAGGAAAATAAACCTTCACTTATGTTTCTCAAAAGTTATGTTTCCCAAATAAGAGTAAAGTTTATTTTTTAATTATTACTGAGAACTGCCATTCAGACTAGAGTTTTATGTAACAGCACCATTTAGATTTGATTCACCACTCCTTCTCATTCTCAGTTAAAAAATAACAGAATTATTACCCTTAAAGAATTAAACAACTTCACAGAAGAGAAGCTGGGATAAAAAGGGAAAATTCTCACCTTATAGCAACCTGCTACTTCACAGAATGACTAACACTGTTCCCAACTTTTAAACATGCATGCTTATTGAAGGAAAAAAATACAGAAGATCCATCAGCAAAGGTGAATTTTGACTATGAGATGTTTTACACAGCAAATCCTTTCCCACCTCAAAAGCCCAGCACAATCTTCCTGGACTAAACAGTCTCTTACCCTCAAGGAGCTTTACAGACAGAAGTGGTTAGAGACTATTTCATAAAACAAGATTCTTTAAGTATCTCCTGAACACTTTGGCAGAGAAGTTTTCTGTCTTCACAATGTTACAAGAGACTTGATTTATTAATTTCCACACATACATTATTTTTCATAAAATTTCCATAGTCTGTCTTCTGTAGGAGCTAAAAAATACTCAAGTAGCATCTTCATAGTGCATATGTCAGAGTGGCAGCAGGTTTATTGAGCAACGGTAGTCAACAGCTCCATTCCACAGATTCAGACTTTTCCAATTTGAGGATAGGCAGATATCCAATTTATCCTCCTGTAACAAGTTTGGTAACCCAAATCATAGTATAAATTGATTAGCGTAAGCTCTACAAGAAGTCAAGATACCAAGAGAAAGCAAACACTTACAAGTCTGAAATCTGAAGTCATAAATCTGAAGAATAGGCTTTTGGCATTGCTTGATCTGCCTTTAAGGTGATGTTAATCTTCTCATGTTTACGATGATAGCAGGTCATGGACCAGCTGCAGAGGAGCAAAAGGAAACTTCTTCATGGACTGGTTTTCATCAGGTGAACATGCCCAACCAAATTATTCTGCAGCTACGAGACCAAAAAAAAAGGGAGTAGCAGGAGCTGAAGGCCAGAAAGGGGAACTGAGATTCCCCCCTTTTGGCAACTGCCTAGTTTTACTGGATTAGATGCTATATGACATAACACCCTTGATTATTTTAGCATGCTAAGTTCCTCATCAAAAGATGAGCCAAACAGCTACATGAACACTTGTGCCAGTGCCAGTAAGAAGGGAACTGGTGACAATCTACTGCCAGGGAAGCATGACTACACTTTTTGATTTACAGGCAGTGTCAGCCAGCTATGGAACAACTTAGTGACACAGGTTGCTGCACAATGTGTAAGAGTCAAAAACAAAAAGCCTTCACACTGAATTCTGCCAACTGAAGACCAAGGAAATCTTACATACAGAACAGCTAGCATGAGCAAGTGTCAAGGACATGAAGGCAAAAATACCCTAATTCAAATACAGACAAGAACTTTTCACAAGACTTTTTTTTTTTTTTTAAACATTGCCATTCCATCAACATAGTATTCAGGTTTCTGGAAAACAAGTTACCATCTTTTAAGAATTACTAATAAACCTCCATTTCTTATAGGATAACAAAGAACAACAGAGCCGGCAGAACAAGAACTCATCAACTCCTGTACAGTCATGGGCAAGTTCGCAAACTCTGTATAGTGAAACTGCCCCACCCCAAAACCTCCCAGAGAAACCAAAGATGGAAAGCAGCTAAGGCAGCTTCTCAGCATAATGCTTCACACTGCGGAGGTTTTGTGCCAGTCTTCCTTTTTAATTAAATATAGCATTTTGGAATCCAGTGATAATATGATATTACTGCACGGTCTTCAAAGACTAGAGACAGCTGAGGAAAGGTATTTCCATTATTATTTTCTGTAAGTATTTTATTTCTTTCAAGCTTCCATACATTATTAAAATTAAGAGGTTAAGTTTATTATGCTCCAACACCAATATTCTTAAATTGCTAACCTGCACAATTCCTTAAACAAATGCAGACTAAGAGCATACTGAAGAAGTTCTATTTCTTTGCTGTAAAAAACAAATATTTCTTCATTTGCATTTATTCTGTACAGAGAAGAAACTCAAACTTGTATGTAAACAGAACATTAAAGACTTTTACAATCCTTATACATGATAAATCAAATTAAATTACAAGTCAAGACAAAATTACCTTGCCAAGAGCTTCTGTTGCAGTTTGCTAACGTGCCACCTTTCTAATGTTTGTGGATATAAATTAAACAGAGCAGAACAATAATATGTTCATTCTTCTTTCATGGAGAATATACCATATTCCTGTATACAGTGTTCAAATTAGTGATCACCAAGGATACCGTGACAAACCAGGGAGTTTTGCACACGTACATTCACACTTTTTAACTGGAAACTTAATTAACTTACAGCTGTGATTAAAAAAAAATCCTGAGTAATTAAACACAGATTCTAAGTAAAATATAACTACCGCAGTAATTACCATCCACCTCTTTTTGGCACACTGAGAGCAAAAGAACATTATGGCATCTACAGATTCACATATCCCTAAATAAATAGTAATTTGATTACTTAAAAATCTGAAAACCAATTTGAGGTTTCAAGCAAATTTTAGTTTAATTTTTATTTCCCTTGAACCTCAAAATTCAGATGCAAAAGAAACTGACTAAATGCTTTATCCTTGTATTTATTTTGCTCCAAGTGGGTGAGCTGGAAGTATCAACTAGGAGATACTCTGACTACCTTCTCCAATCCTGCACCACTGAATGCCACCTATAATTTACAGATTTGCGATGCTGATTGCTGATCCTTGACCTAGAAGACAAATGATTTTGATAACATGCAGAATACAAACAGCTTTTAGGTACTTCTCCAGCTCAAACAGCACTACTGTCTTTCCCACACCTGAAGGTGTCACGAAAAGAGTATTTTTTTCAGCTTTTATTTATATCACCCTGTTTCCTCCTCAGACAAGAGAACTAAAAATAAGCATCTTGCAACACAAGAATCTAAGCTTTTTAATAGGCTTCAAGTGCCTGGGATTTTGATGGAAATTCCTTCCTAAAGACGTGGCCTGTCTGACATGTGCTTGACTATGTTTCTAGACAGCACTCCCTGTCAACCTCAGTTTTACAAGCAAACCCAAAAGAAAATAGAGATTATCTAATAGTTTTGGAAACAGTAAACATAGGTGAAGGCAGGGGAGAGGGTTAAAAAAGATGCATTGAGAACTTCAGCTCCAAACATTTCCCTAGGGGCCTTAGAGATTATAACTTTTGGAATGACAAAGGTGACACTTTTCTAACATTTCTGCAGCCTTACTGGAAAGCCAACACCGTTTTCATGGAACTGCGATGACATCTTTCATGCAAAATATTTGTTGCATCATAATCTGCATGACAATAACATATCACATTTGTCTTCCAACTAGCTCAGATTACACCTGTATTTCAGAAGCTTCTTTACAAGTATTAGTGACACTCCCAGCATTTAAAGTGCATTTTAATTAAGCCATTTAGACAAACCTCCAAGTTGGTCACATTCTCCCCTCCCTTACTGAGGACGCAGGACACCACCTACTAATTTAACTGCCTGAAATCAGTCTGCTGCTGTGGAGAAGTAACGACCTGTACTCAGTAAAGTACTGAAGGTGTTTCCAGAGCTGCTAACCACAATGCCAGAAGCTTAGAAAAGAACACAAAAGTACTGAAAACTTGTTTCAGAACAATTTACATTGAAGGGGAACCCAAGGCCTCTAATTCCTGCCCTTGCTCTAAAGGCGACTAATTTCAGTTGAACACTGAACAAGAACAGAGATCCCTCCATCTCCCTGAGCACACACTCCAGATATCCTCGTAGAAAATATTTTCTTCTTTAAATCCAGCTGGAGGTCCCTTTGATGAAGTTGGCGTCTGTTTTGTCTTGTGCTTTTGCCCTTGCAAGAAGCATCTGGCTTCACCTTCTCTATGACTCCCACCAAAACCTTCAGTATGGTCTGCCCCTTAGTCTTCTATTCTCCAGGCTACAAACCCAGCTCCCTCAGCTTCTCCCTATACACCATGTGCTGCAGCCCACAATCCTGGCTCAGTGCCTTTCTGCTGGACCAGCTCTTGTTTGTCCATCTACCTGTACTGCAAAACCCCACCCTGGATGCTGCATCTAGAGTACTGTCTCACAGCTACCAAGCAGATGTGAACTGCGTTCCTCAACCTGCTCTTACTAGTGGAGCCCAGTGCACGGTCACCCTTCAGTGCTGCAAGGGCACACTGCTGACTTGTCTGCCACCATGTGCAAAGATGAAAGTATCAAGCTTCACTCCAGCAAGTGCTGGGGTGGCTCAAGTCCTCCAAGAGAGTCAGGGCCTACTATCGTGTTTCTTCCTGTTGCCTCAAGGTGGCTTTGTCCACCTTCGTTCGTCTTGACAAGGCAGGTGTGCTGCAGGTGCTAACTGTAATGCCCCCCCTCTTGCTGTCCTGTAATCCTGACCCATAAACTCTTGCTAGGCTCACTGCCCCCCTGCAGCAGAGCTCCATGCATTCAGGCCATACCCCTGCAGAAAAGCAACCCCTCCATCTTCCTCGCCCAGCCTTCGTAAAGAGCATGAACTACAGCTCTCCAGTTGCTTGATCACATTTCTGAGATCCAAGGAAGATCACAGGCCTGCAATGCATGCAGACTTCTCATTTTATCTGTCCATTTCTCATTCATGCTGTGTATTTGTGTGCACCTGAGATGAGCCTCCAGTCACACAGCTTCTGAGTTATCCCATATGCACTACCCCACTCTATCCCTCCATTAATCTGCTAGAGAAAGCATGTGTTAGGTTAACTTATTACTAAATAAAGCCCTGTGAAGGCATTCAAGCCTGCCTACAAGAGCTAGCAGCGAGTTGCTTCCGCCCTCCCCCGTTTTTAAACAAGCTGCTACTTTAATTGTCTTTCAAGACTGATTCATGAGAATGTTCTACAAACTTGGAAATTTTACCCTGCTAGCTGTTGATTCACCTCAAGCTTCCTAAATCTATTACTTTCCGACTCTGCTAGAGATAGAACTGGTTTCTACAATTTGGTCCCCATGCAGCATAGTATTTCGGAATACAAGAGAAAAGCTCAGAATAGGCTTGAATCAGAACAAGTGATACTAGAGCACAGCCTGTAACTCCTCTGGAACTGAGATCCTTGCACCTTTTCTACTAGAGGACATAGATGTATAAGAGGTTTGGTCACAGTATGCATAAAGAACTAAAGAAGTCAGCTGGAATTTCACATCTGTGTTGTGTACAAACGTCCGATGGAGTTGCCCCCCAATAAAATAGAAAAAAAATATATTCAGCAGGAGTTCCCTTCTCAGGGCATAACAAGCACTATTTTACATTCTGCCACATTTTTCAGACTTTCCAGTATCTGAAAAACAAACATTACATACTGAAGTTGCTCACTGTATTACAGTCAATCATGTTACACAATTAAGAGATCTATTGGCACTTCCTGTCCCTGCAACTACATTTCAGAAATATGCTGACTATAAGGCAAGGAGAAAGAACCACACATACTTGCCTTCTGAAAACACCATGTGGGAGAAGTAGGGCTGTATCTTGTATGCTTATGACTGATAATTATTTTTTTAATCATGGAAAACCAGCCAGACATGGGCAGAACCCCCTGTCTTTCAAGACAGACAAGTATCAGGAACCCCTGTTTTTTTAGTTGTCATTAGGAGCTGTTCCAGTAGATAAACATTATTATACCTGAAGCATATACAGTAATTTGTGTTGTCACTGTATCTATAGTTAATAGACTAGTGACATAACATTTATGGACAAATAGAACAAAATGTTAACGCCACATTGGAGGTTGCAAACTACTGAAAGATGATCCATTTAGCTCCAAAAGCTGACTTGCACCACCTACAGGTCTTAGAAGATGGTTGCAAGAGTCTAACAAGTTTTTTACAGTTAGGCATCCATTCTACACTACTGGAGTAAAAATTAAGTCAAAATACCTCCTGAGTAAGCAAACACGCTTATTCCAAAACAGTATCATGTAACATCAGTCTAACCTAGGTAGTTTAGCCTAGTTTGATAAGAGGTTTGCACTGGTTAGCATCAAATGGGGTGCTGTAATGTTGCACGCTTCAAGCTAAGGAATAATCAGTAACTCATCTTGCAAACAAAGGAAGCGCTGCTTTTCTGTAAACAGTAAAGGAACAGAAGTCCAGATATTTCCTTCTCAAACTATCAATATGCTCTAAACTATAATCTGTAGAAAACAACTTGACGACTGCCAATCTTTCCAAAGATATTTGAATCTGTCAGTACATCTCGTTAGTCCCACTAACAGCTTTTCTTATTATGCTTGTTCCTTTCGATTAAAAAAAGAACAGTCCTACACGCTTTGAGCACCATTAAGATTGGGAAGATGGCACACAAGCAGTTTACAACTCAAATACATTGCTTTTATCCCAAAGCCAAAGAATTACATTCACCAAAGTTGTACTTGAAAGCAAGATGCATTAGAGAGGCTTAGCTATGCAGAATAAACTGAAAACCATGACTGTAGTCATACTATAGTATTTCAGTGTCCATAAGGACAGAGTAAAACAAACTACTTCTAACAAATTGCAGCCCCAATGATTCTGTGGCTGGGCAAGATAAGGAAGGTTATCAATGGACTTCTTTCAGCCTCGTAACACTTGGATACACTAACCCTTAACTCCATTGAATTACTCCCCTCCTCCTTTAAATACAGCTTTTCCTAAATGCAGTCAACATTAGCCATACAGAATCGCAACACAAAATGTGGAGATGATCATAACCTCTACAAAACAGGTCAAGTTACATTTTCTGCCCCTAATTTAACCCCAGCTTTATAAAGAAAATACCGTCTCTCTTCCAAACTTGCAGGACTTCTGATATTACAGTAACAAGCAAACCAGTTTGATACAAAAGGTAAAATCTCCAGTGTTTACTTTGACTTAGGAACACTACAAATGAGAGTAATAACTTTCAAATCCTTAAAACCAACACAACCATAAAATTAAAGTTGGCTTAGAACTTGGGATCCAAAACTGACAGAAACAGATGATCCTGGGCACATAATCAAGAAGTAATGATGAAAGCTCTTGTATCACACCTACAAATAAGATACAGTATTCGATAAACCTGGGGACCAATATTTCAGAGTCACATAAATAACATTTCTAGGTGTGCTCTGATCAAGTTACTAGGTACCATTCTGCAAATGATTGGAGAAAGTAGAAAAATTTGTTGAAGACAAGCAGAGTAACTCAGCCTCCACAAATCTAGAGAGAAAACTACTCCTTACATAACTTCTTTAAACATTAATGGTGACCAAGCCAAAATTTCTTTTTTGGTAGTAGTGATCTGTGCTAAAGCCCAACAGCATATACAGACATATTCGTTACACCTTATCTGAAGCATGAGCCTTAGAGAAGGTATCTAAGTTAAGTTTAGTTTTTTGGCTTCTGCTTTGTCGAGATACACATTAACATACATTCTGCAATGCATTAACCTGCTGTTCACTTGAATTGCATGAAGTTTGGTTTTAGATGATAAACTCGTGCTAAATATAGCTATATTCTTAAAAAAGCGTAACTTTTGTTTGCATGGTGAACATAATAAGAGATAATCATACACACACACACTCTGTAGGAATATGGCCATTGTAGTTTTCCGTTCTGAAGGACTGAGAGTAATCTGTACATTCTCAGCAGATATTTGCCAGATTCTCTAAGGCTTTGTATCGACTAATACTGCTATCTACTGACAGGGCAGAAGCACGGTGACAGGCAACAGTATAAAAGAGCAAGGAAGAAAAAGACCACTCATATTCAGACCACAATATCTAGGCAAGATATGGTAAGAGTGCCCCACCGCAACCAAAGGTAGCTTTTCACTGGAAATAGGAAGAGGTCACTACTGCTTAATTGTTTGGGTATTTTGTTGATGTTGTTTTTTAATTGGTAAACTGGAAGTGACATCAAAATATTATTACACAGGCTGAGCATTTGCAGTATGAATAATAGTTAGGAAGTGGCTACTACACTGCTTTAGCCTGTAGCATAAATCATTTGACCACCTAAATATATCATACCTCCTCCTTTAGCTTTTTACAATTCGACATTTTAACTAAGAGTAGCCTGTCAATTTGCATCTCAGAGCAAAGTGTTTTCTGCTCTGTTCAACTGCAGTGTGTTATAAGATAGCACACAAAAACCTTCAATCACCATCATTTCTTTGTCATAGTATCTTGTGCCTTCTGTAAAATAGTTACTAACTTGTGTAAGTCTATCAAACACGTAAAATTGTTACCTTTCTTCAATTCTATTCTTGTCCATAAGTGGTTGTTTGATCCACTGATTAACTAGTCTTTGTCCTTGAGGGGTTCTGCATTTATTTAGCAGAGCAGCTAGAGACTGTGCAGTGTTAGCATTTTCCACAGAACTCTGGGGAAAAAAAAAAATTAGTTAGTGAAATTTAGGGACACCCACTGAATGACACTCCGTCTACTCCCTAGGAATATATCAGTGATTTTTCTGTATTCAGCCTGGCACCCATCAAAAAAGGCAAATGAAACAGCATCACATTAAAGCACTTGCTCTCTGGTCCCTGGAACATGGTTTACAAGGAATAGGTTTGTCCATTTGGAAACTAGTGGACTGAACAGGAAAGTTAGAAGTGTACCTAGTCACTGGGTGGTCTGCCCTTTTAATAGGAAAAGTAGAAATGTACCTCAATATTTGCTAGTTTGCCCTTTGTAAAGTCAAAAAAAAGTGGCAAGAAATAAGACTTGGGTTCAAGGGTTTTGGTTGGAGATCTTTGAGGGGTGCCAGGGACACAACAGAATGAGACAATGGGAGAGACACAGTTATCCAAATTCTCTCAAGCTTCCCCAGATCATCTTTGGAGTACTATAGCATCTCTAAACTTACTCCGTTCAGATTAGAGTTTAATGTAATTTAAGTTTAATATTAAACTGGACTCACGACAGCCTTTTGGCGTTTTTCCTGTGGTTTTGTTTGTTTTCTGCAGAAACAGCTCAGAAGCAAAAATTTCGTTCAACATTAAAAAACAGCAAACAAGCTCATTTCAACTCATAACTTGGAGATCAAAATCTCAGCCCTCTCTACCCAAGAAAACCTGCAATTAAAACAGCAGCCAAGCATTCAACCAGGAGCAGGTCTGGATGCCTGTGAACAGCTAGGATGTAGAACTAGCATCATAGTGAGAAGGTATACTGACACATTTAAACCCTGGAAAACCTAATCTCTAAAGTGGATGTGCCTGTTTTCAGTGTTCTCGACAGTATTACATATGAAAAACTTCTGAATCCAGTAAAGTGGAAGAGCACATATAAACAAATAACCTACTTCAGCACATCCAATTTGGAAGGCTACTATTTCATATGATCAACTGCATCTGCTACACCATGAGAACTTCACTTACATATCTCACAAAGCAACTCAAATTACAAAATGTTTTGCTTCAGTGCCTACCCAAAAACCTCCCCACAGACAGTCTGCCACACAGGCAACAACACAGCTTCCTGCTACATGGCAACCCCCTTGTTCCAAATCTCACAAGAGCCCCTAAGATGGCCATGGCAATATATTTCCTGTCACAAAATGTGTATCACCTGCAAGGACTTATAAAGGGATGTAGCTAAGACAGTGTTGAACTTCGCAAAACACCTCCATAAAGCCTGAGACGAGATAATTTTGTCTTCGTTCCCTAGAGAGTGGCACAGAATCAAAAAATAAATTTAAAAAGTCAGAACATCTCTCTCCAGGGTTAACCAGCTCAGATGATGAATATGTGGGGTTTTTTCCCCTCCAGAAATCCCTCTAAGGTAAACAGAGGACCGTATCTGTGATTTCTTCCTATAAATTTGAAACTCAGGCAGATTAGCTCCAAGCAAAGATGACTAAGCAGGATTTACTACCATGAAAACAAAAAGAGAAAAGCTGATACAAGACACCACTCTGAGTCCACATTTTCCTACAACTATAAAAAGAGGCAAAGCAGAAAAACAGACGTGGTGGGGGGTATGGAAGAGACTGGTAACCTGCTTGGATTTGTAGAGAATGTGTATAAAAAGTAAAACTGGCACTGGCCATTTGGCATGCCTAAGTGCTTTCAGAATGTTCTGAAATTGTTCATTGTTCAGGAGATTGTTCTTGTTCAGGACAAGTACCATCCTGTTCATTGCCCTGCCTGCTGCAGTCAGCCCTCCCTTTCCATTATTAACAGTAGTGTTCCTGCCACGTGCTGCCTGTTCCCCTTAATACTGCCTAAATTCAGGCTTCTCTTCTCTTTCCCAAAAACAACACTAATGTATAAAGCAACCCTGCTTTGGAGTTCCTTATCATACCACAAAACTACAGAACTCTCCTCCCCTCCCACACCTCAAGTCTGCTCCTGCCACTGGAGATGTGAACTCCTCTGACTAAAGCCAAGGAAAGACAAAGCATCCCCCTCACTGCCTTTAGCCAGACTCCTCGCCAGCTACAAGCATGAGGTACTTCTACGGTTCTTCCCATATCTGCATTCTACGTAGACCCTCGTTTGTGGCCACTTCCTGCCTCCTTGATAATCTTCTCTTCTACATTCGAAGCTAACAAAAAACAATGGAAAAAAGGTGGTAACAGGGGGTAACAGTGTTTAAAACACACACTGTACAGGAGTAGCTGAAAACAAAGCTAGAATGTAGAAGTTGCCATTAATCAGGATCTGGGGAGTTACAATTGGGCCATGAAGCTACTCATCAAACAGCTAAACAAGTATATTGCAAACACCGTTCTTACCTGAAAAAGATTGAGGGCTTGAACAGCTGCGTTATCTAGAACCATATATTGACTAAGATCAAAAGTAGTCAGTTCAAATTGTCCAAAATTAGACTCATCTGACAGCAACTCTAAAAATTTGATGATGGCTGACAAAGATGAAACAGCAACCTGAAGTTTAAAAAAAAAAAAAAAACAAACCCAAAACAAAACAAAACACACCACATTCTAGTTAGAAATACTCCTGAATCACCAGTATTTGATAAATTCCCCTAGAAAATTACAGTCATGGAAGACTTTAAGCCATGTCAATTCCAGCAGGGCTACAAGAGACTCATCCTGTTTGACAAGGCTTCATTTTCATAGGGACATTCTACGGCACCACAGCATCTTTCTAGGTAGGTGCAAGAACAACGAGCCAGACGTTTGCATAATCTGATAAACAAAATGTGAAGTGCACACCTCGCCAGCTTTCCAAAGCTGTTATCAGGATGTTTCTGGCTCAGGAACACAAACAAGTTATTGCAGATAAATGAGATATCATGAAGCATCTCAGGACACGGTTTCAGGGTTAGTTTTCAGCCAAAACAAGGACCTGATTTGACTCACTGCGTGGTGTTACAAACACTAGTGCCAGCACAAAAGAGAGGCAGCAGCATGACTAACTTCAGCTGCAACACACTTCAAACAATTTTAACCTGTTATAAAAATCACACATTAAAGGAGAATAACTCTGTACCTTACACCTGCAGTGAGCATCAGCAGTGAAGGGCATTTTAAAACACGTTTATCTCAAGCAAATTTCCTCTTGTTTGCAGCTAAGAACAAACATGTTCAGTTCACCTGCAGGCACTAAACTGTATGCTTGAGCCATAAGATGATATAACACAAAAATATTGTAATAAACATTACTTTGTTTTCAAATACCAATTTTCCTGTCATGCAAAATAATCGAAGTATTGTATTTCAGTACTTAGGCTAGACAGATTATGAATAGGAAGCATCTCTTGCACAGCCTGTATGCTTACTAGAGTTTACTACTTTGAAGAGATAAGGGTTTTCTCATATTTTTCCAGGACCGCTGGAATCTAGCTTTAACACAGACTCAATCTAAGCAGAAATGCTAATCACGTCAGCAAAAATGTAGCTTAATATACCATGGGTTGTACAATATACTTTCCCAGAAGTATGGGAAACCAGCCTAAAACAAGACCAGTGAGGACAGAAGAGATCTGCTCACAACAGGTGCATGCACCACTCTGCTTCTGAAAAACAGGAGCACGTTAAACATTGCTCTGTGCTCACCCGCTTTTCCATCTCTGGCAATGCCGCACTATTAATTTGTTCTTCTTTTTTTGATTTTAACAAGCGATTGAGATCCTGAACAATATCTTTCGTTGTGAAATCCGCCTTCTTCCTGTCTGTAGCCAGGATTCCTCCCCTCTGAACGACCTGTTGTCCATAAACACACAGAGTTATCAATTACTTTCAATATTCAGGGGACAGATGTTCATCACATAGAAGCAAACCCTGAAGAGATATTTATTCACTGCTAGGTTGCACAGAGAAGAATGACAGACAACATTCTACCCTTAGAACAACTTTTGCTGATTAAAATGCAAATGAGTCAACAGACAAATAATACATTTTTGGATGTGTAAATCATAACTTTGAGTTAACATATTGCTCCTTCATTTTTCCATAAATCATAGAGCCTAGCTAATAAGCTAGAATACAGCTTTTTAGATAGTGTTTTGTCTAACTGTAAGCCACAAAGGTTCCCTTACTTGTCGTAGTTTTCTCATCTCTCCTGCAGTCTCTCCTCCTGGTAGCACACACTCCTTCGGTCCTAGCTGAATCAGTAGAGCTTCAAGGTTTGAGAACTGATCATTATCCGGAAACTCACAGACACTCAATTTTCTCAGCGTAGTGTCGACATACCCCACTCCTACAACTCTTTCTCCATCAGCAGTAGACAGCTTAACCCCCACCACCCCAATGGCTGTTGACATATCATTGCTGGCAAAGAGAACTTCCTCAAACTGGGCAAGATTTCCTGGAGAACCCTATTTAGAGAAGAAAAATACTTTTAAAGAGTGTGTACATACACGCATACTTTTTCTTTAAAAAGGACAACAACTGACAAAACTAAGTACTGCACAGTCCATTAATACAAAACATACAGCTGTTCCATTTTTTTAACCATTACAATTTTACATATCACCTACACAAAATGAACTACTGCAGCTATGGCAAAGATACGGAACAAGCTCTTCCAGCCTTAGAGCAGTAGAAAATACAGGGATATATAACAGACCACTTGATTTACCATCATACCACCAATGTCAGTCCCTGAAAATCCCAAAACTCCAAGCTGAGGGGCTTGTAAAGAAAACTTGAAAAAAATCATACCTTGTATGCTAAATACCATTCATTTTCTTTGGCACATTTACTCCCTGCTTTGTTCTTGTAAACTTCAACTCTGTAATGACGAACCAGAAGCAGATGTCTCACAAAAGATTCAAAGTTCGTTTTACTAAGCACAACACTCTCAAGCTTCTCAGTTCCTACAAAAACAGGAAAAAATTATGAGATACCTGAATTTGTCCATAAAGTTTATCTTCTATAATCAAAATCCCCAAGAACAGCCTCTGGAAGGACACTATTCTAATATTGAAGAAATAAACATGTAAAACCCATGAAACAACATGATGTTGTTGTTTTAACTGGCTGATATTAAGAATGAAGAAAGCATATCCAAGTAAAAACAACATTCATTTCCAAATGTCACTAAAATCTATACACACATATACAGAAAGAGATCTGTTCCTCTCACCCTTCTCCTTACAATATTCTTGATTTTATTTTCTAATTAATATTTCACACATTTTAATCTAATGAGTGGTGGAAGCCTGCTACAGGTTTTCCTTCTGGATTACATCTTTTCCTTCCTGGATAAGCCACTTCTGTTGACAGACCAGACTGCCACCCTAGTCGCGCTCAGAAGATGGCAAGACACACATGCCAAGACACTTCCCTTTTATCAAAGTACATACTGTAAAAATAACATATTCTCAAAAAAGTTTAAAAGCTTACATTAAAACCTAACTTAGAAAGTGCCTAATTGACAAACTTCTTGCTTCTGTTCCTATAAGAGTGCAGGCAGATGATACAGTGGAACAAATTTAATTCCGTACAGCTGTGAAGAGGGGCAATACCATTCCACCTCTCCATCTCCTGTGGCACCAGCCTACTCACAGAGTAAGATAATTCCACTACTAAACAAACTGGGGGTTTGGGTGGGTATAATAATTTTTTTGCCAGATCCTCAAGTGGAATTAACTCAGACTGGTATCAGATACATGAAAGCTAGCTGACATATAAAATAAGCACAAGCAACAGATAGGGATTATTACATCCCTCTTTTCAGTAGCATGCCTTCATCACAATTGAGGCTCTTCCTCCTTTTATGTGAAAGATGTTAAACATAAGATTCGCGCACCCGTAAGAACTTATGGGTTTATTTTAAATAGCTTTTTTTTCATTTTCTTTCCTCAAATCTCTAGCAAAACTTTTTCTGGAAGCAGGTAAAAAAATAATTCCACATAAAATTAGGTTCTCTTTCCCAGTGCAGAACCGTCCAACAGAACACAGTTTTTCTTTTTTTTTCAGCTGATACTACGTAATACACTAGCAGGGGGAGGGGGGCAGCTGAAGCTGATGTGAGCTTTGAGAGCATCCTGAAAGCAAAAAATGTAGTTTTATGCTGACTTTTAGTTGGATATGCTAGATAAGGCTTCAAAGGTTTTCAAACTGGACCTGACAGTCACAGGCTTACATCTGTGAAATGATCATTTTTAAATGGAACACGAAAATAATACTGATACATATGTTTCTAGTCTGAAGACATACAAATTCTACTCTGTAGAACTTCTCCACAAGTTGTTTTTTGTGAGCTTTTTTTGTGGTTTTGGGGAGGGGGTGGGTTTTTTTTTTTTACATATTAGCTCATCACTTGTAGTAGAAAGTGAAAAACATATGAGAATGTCACTCTTTAATGCCATTGCAAAGACACAAAATAATTCATTCATAACAAACAGGTTTATTTTGTGAAGTAGCAACCAATAACTTTGTAACACTATGTTCCTCGAGATTAAGGATAATACTAAGGTTTGCCTCGATGGTCTTATATCTGACATCTGCAAGCTCCGCCGTCTTATTCCAAGAGGTAAATAAAAAGCAACGGGGGGTGGACAGAAGAGAAAGTCTTCTGCAGTACGTAATTAGATGTTACTTACTTCTGCAGGCCATCGTCAGTCAAGCATGACGTTACCGCTCTTGACCTGCACTATAGAACTGTATAAGCCCCCCTCCTCAGTTATCACAGAAAATATCATGCAAGCGTCTTCACAAATGGAAATCTAACAATGCGCCGGAAGACTGTTATTAACTGCTGTTAGCGTATGCAATATGCCGTGCTCAACTAACCATCCGCATCTGACGGTCCTGTTGCATGAGCTTATGTCATGAAAAGTACATACTCAGAACCGCGCTTTCTGCTGCTGATACCTTCCTACGTTCGTACACCCACATCTGTCACACGCATCCTACTCAGAATAGCTACTAATTATCATGCCAAAGCTGCGAGAGGCTCAAGAAGACAGACTCGCATTCAGCTACGCTTGCTTCCAGGCCGCAGTGAATCAGAGCGGACATAAAAACCCACAGGCCTTAGCATCTCCCTTCCCACGTCCATCAACGCCGAGAGCACCAGCAGCAGGTATCCCCGCCTTCACCCTCAGCAACCTTCAGCAGCCGGCAGCTAACACTGACCTCGAGCGGGGAGAGAGCAGCAGCACCTCGCCCTGACAAGGTCCCTATCTTGGAAAAATGATGCCACAGAGAACTTAAACCCAAAGCAGCCACGAAATACCGCGACTGAACGCCGAAACACGGCAGCGCCCCGACCCGAGAGACACGCGGAGGCCTTGCCCTTGAGAACGCGCCACCGCTGCACCGGCTGCCAGCGACCTCCCGCTCCTTCCCGGGGTCCGGTGCCGCTCGCCCCCGCCCCGCTGCCCCTCAAACCCCCGCGCCCTGCCCCCCGCCGGACCTACCCGGTGCCCCCGCCAGCTGGCGGATGACGGAGCGCGTGCGGAAGACCACTTGGGCGGCCAGCTGCGAGTCCACGCCGTGCACCGTGTAGTAATCGCCGCGTTCGAAGAAGCGCACGGTGGTGCGGGGCTTCTCGGGCAGCGAGAGCACGGCCCGCACAAAGCCGACATCGGCCCCCACGCCTTCCGGCCACACCGCCTCCCGCGGCGGCTCCACCGCCATGCTGCCGCCTCCCGCCAACGGCCGCCGCGCGCGCGCACCCACCGCTTCGCACCGCCCCCTCCCTGCATACGACCGCCAGCGCCGAAACCCAATCGCTGCGGAGCTTAGCGCGGCGCGTCACGCCCGCCCCGTGACGTCACCGGGCGCACAGTGGCGGGGAGGAGAGGGTTTTCCCGCGCGCCCTACGCTGCCACGGTAACGGGAGGGCGGGGAGGGCGGTGGGGGGCGGGGGCGGAGTGCCGGTTCTCGGCGCTCCTCTGATCCCAGTGCAGAGACGCGCGCGATGGCGGGAGTCCTGTGCTTGTGTGCGACGTCACCGCAGATCCGAAGCACGCAGGCCTCGCTCGCCCCCATTTACACACTGGGGTCACCCGGCTAAGTGACAGAAAGGGCATTGACTCCCCCGCACTGCTCAGAGGCATCTTGAGCCCTGGCTACAGGGTGGTCCTCACACCCGGAGTGCTTCAGGGTTTTTTTTTTTGTTATCTTTTCCTTGTACTGCCCTAAGCATTTTTCATTTTTTCTTTTTCCTTCTGCTGCAAAGACACAAAGTAATAGAAACAGTATAGCTGACAATCTTTCATTTAGTGATTATGGTTTAAAGATAATGGGAAATCCCAGGTTTCATCAGCTAAATCACGTCTTCTTCGAAATTCCTTTTGTCTCACACCACTTTTCCTTTTTACATTCAGTTCTAAATCATGATTCTTGTACCCCAATTCAGCCGCCAGTACCCTATCACCTAGAGCCTGAGGTGATTATCTGAGATTTTACATGCCTTAGCATTTCTTGCCTAAGTGCTTATCCCTTCTTCCTTCTATCCCTGCCTTGCTGCTTCAGAACATTCCCTTGCTGTGTCCCATTGCTTTCTCTCTCCTTTCTAACATATGTTGCCTCAGCTTCTCCAAACTCATCTACCACTTTTCCCCTCTTCCTCCTGGCCGGCCCCTGGTCCCAGCTATGGAACACTTTTGGGATGTCTTTCCCTAGATTTCTCACCTGTCTTCTCTCCACTTGGTGAATCAGTGTGCTCATCTTTAATATTTCTTGGTCTCAATAGGTCCTTTCCTAAAGACGCTCAGAGGTCCATATAAGGACTACTTCAGGTTTTCACACTAACCTATCCTTTTACCATTGGGGCCATCCTGACACCTAAAAGTGTAGCCATGTGCTGGCTGTCCCTCCACAGGGAGCGCTTTGGTTTCACCACCTCTGTCCTGTTTCTCCCTGGTGTCACCTTGGGCTGCCTGTCCCCACCTCATCCTTCCACACCCATACCCCAGTCTTGTACCCCTGCAGTAACACGGCTTTTCCAGAAAAAGCCTTCAAAGCCCTTTTGCAAATGCACCTGCTGAAGGACCACAGGCAGTTCTTGTGGAGAAGAGAAAGCCTGATCTGCCTTCATTTGACTTGTGAAGGAAGAAGCAAAGCATAAGGTCACTAGAGCTTTGACGGTTTTGTGGTTGCCCAAAATCATCCTCTTATCTCCATAGCAGCTGTAAAAATGACATCGCTCTGGCAGGGCAGTTGGATTTATTTTCAGCATGAATAAGTGTACTTTTCCTAACCTTATTTTCAGAAGTGGCTGAACTATCTGGTCTGATACTTCCCTCCACCAAAAATGTTTGCTTGCGGCAGTACTCAAGTAGGGAAATTCAGCCTAAATAACTGTTATTTAGCAAATACATAACCTTCTGAAAACACTCATAATGTCAGGCAACCTTGCCAAGAGGTGATAATACCTGGTCATCCCAAAATATACATTATGAATAGCTGGGAGTGCTTGTCTTTGTACATACTGATGACTACAGATGAGGCAGAAGATAGGACAAGAAGGAAAAAAGTGTCCTGTACAAACAGCTGAAGAAGAGGTGGTCTCAGTGGACCTCATTACCACCTTCAAAAGAGATAAAATGATGCCTGCTAAGCTGTAATTGCTCCATGTTGCAGTGCTTCCTTCTCTCTGCTCTGGGCTGGTTACACCTCTTCATTCAGCAGGTTGCCCAAGGCAGCTCTGCTGAGCTGCAGGCTCCCATTTACAGAAAGCCACCACCCAAACTGGCCGCTAACGCTCTTAGCATTCACAATCTGTGAAAAACATTTATGTTGTGACAACTCTTGCACAAACATCACTGGAGTGACCACTTTTCCTCTGAGCTTCTGCCGTTTTCTTTGCCCTGGAAGAAGACAGGGCAGCTCGGCGCATGGGCTGATCCGCACAGGTCTAACTCTGAATGGGGACCCTGTTGCCAGGCTTGGTTACTTCACCGTGCTGTTGCTAACAGAGTGCTTCCTGCTTTCTCCCTTGCCTACCAGGAGGGACGGAATGAGAGAGATGGCTGTAATTGTTACACACATGGCAGACAGAAAATGGCTGCTAATCTAGACATTATTTTGTTGCCTCCTTATGCATAACTAGCATATACAGAAAAGTTGCAATGGCTTTTCAGATAGGAAAATGGATGTTCTTTAACCGTTCTACAGAAAAGAAAAAAAAAAAATATCATTTTTCACCAAAGGTTTATTAGCATACAGGTGTGATCAGTGGCAGCTCTAATGCTTTCAAGTTGGTGGGGATGTCACTACTTTGCAGGCGCCTGAATGTGTAACAATTCCACAGTGCATTTAGGGGTTAGTAGAGAAAAAAACTACTTCTTACATGTGTGAAGTTTTTACATGCTATAAGCACCTCCTTTTTATCTATCACCCTCTCCCTTGCATATGTCTGCCATTGCATGTCACTGCTAAGAGAAGGAGGACAAAGATTTTAACAAAGGTCATAAAACTCGGCAGGGATAGGCCCAGCTACCTCCAGCATACGAGGCACCCCTACAGTGCTGACTGCCTGTAGGCCTGGTGACAGACCTTTGTAATACCAGACAGCAGCCTTTCCCGGGAGTTGCTACAATCCAGTAACTAGCAGTTGTAAAGTTGGGGCAGCAGAGCTGCTGGCGTTTTTAGTTTCCTAGAATATTTTTTTGGCTATTTCAAGCAGTCTATAAGCCAAAGTCACTGTATATTATAGGACTCAAAGTCCAGCAAGTGAGGATATGAATAAACATGGTTCACAATGTTATTTCTCTTCCTAAACTTCCTATGATTGTCCAGGAGGGTAATGAGCATGCTACTGTCAACAGGCCCCACATATGCACCACTGACCTTTCATTTTGTAGTTGTGGAAACTACGCTTTGGGATTACTTATGTCTTTGGAAGACCTCTTCTAAAAAGTCTCTCATTGTCTTTGCGTAAACATTTATTTAATTTTTGCTCAGCAGTAATAATAACTAATATTTATATGCTAGTGTGATAATTCATAAGGAAGTAACAAATTTGCATTTGCCTATACAAACGCTATTTTCCTATGTTGTACACAGGCGCTAAGATAAATATTATTACTAGGGTCTCTTGTGCAGTTTGTGCCCACCCCCCCATAACAATCTAATTGAGTTTCAAATTATTTAATAAATCTTCAGTCACCCCTTCATATCGTCTATCACAACTGACATTACATTAAAAGAGAGGGAACATGGTATCACAACTTTGTGCAGAACTTCAGATTTAAAAAACGTGCTCCTTTACAGAAGGCAACTAGGCAAATGGAAGCATCAAAATGTTTACCTTGTCAAAAATTGATGCAGTGACTAATACTCCTTTATTAAGTTCTATTGGTTTGTTTCTTTTACAGGAAACTTGCATTTTAACTTTACTGAGTGCTTTCAAAGTATTAAAATAGAGAACACTTAGTATTTTGTTATTTAATACTGTATTATTTTTCAGTAGCAATTGTTTTTGCCAGCAGTTCAAAACTGCTGTATATATGAGGAGAATCATCACATGCATATGTGGGAGAGCTGACACTATCTGATAATGGCTTTTTTTTTTTAATTTCAGCACATTAGTCTCCTCTAGCTATAAAAAACTATAAAACACAATAAAGCTGCAGGATGCTGATGTACTAGTTTCTCAACTCTTGTCCCCTTCATCCTTTTCCAATTCCCCATATATATACACTTCTATGCAGCTGGACTTTTGCACAAGTGCAGTGTTTAGTGAAGATAACAGAACAAAACAAAACCCAATATAAAGGTCAATAAAACTATTTAGAAAAAGAAACTGGGAAAGAAATCTTTTATTGACCACCGTTTTGTGAGCTGAGCAGCATCATGTTTGTACCATAGTATCTGACTTTAGAAACAGATGTAGTACAATCTCTTCAACTGTGGGTTTAGTTAAACTGTCTTTTATTTTTTAACAAATTTCTGTGAACTTTGTAGTTGTCTGACCCCTTAGCTAGTACCAGTCAAATTTGGCACGGGAGCAGATCATATTAGAGACAAAAAGCTTGCACAATTATCTAATATGAAAAGCTCCATTAGGCAAAACATTTGAAAAGGATCCATCTTCCTCTATTGTGGGAAAAGCAGGGAGAAAGCAACTGGGACAAGGCCTAGGCCACTCAGCCAGTACATACCAGCCAGTCAAGTCAGCGCATGAGTAGCTCCAGCCCAGCCACAGCACATGACATCTCTTTCCAGTCCACAGGCCAAAAATAATGTATGAAATGGGGAGGGCAGGAAGAGGAGGAGGAGAGGAAACAATAGCATTATTATCGTGGGGAGAAGAAAGGAGTGGCAACGATACTGTATTGTAGGTATTTAAGAAAGGCATAGGATATGGAGATAGTGAAAATTTGGGGAAGTCAACAATAGACATGACTCAGCAGAAGGCAAGCTTACTGAAAACTATACTTCATTTAACAGCTTACAGAATTTTATGAAATTCATCATACCTCAGCAAACCACCTGCATACCTGGGGAGGAAGGGAGTAGCATATATTGGCAGATGGAGTCACTGAAAAAGAGCCTTAAAAGGCTGCAAAGCACTCCGGTAAATTCCCTACTTCAAAACCTAGGGGCAGCAGCAGCTCAGCACGTGCACCTGAGTTCTTCACACCAGATGTTGGAAGACCCAAGGGAAAGGTTGCTGCCTATGTTTCAACATTCAACACAGTAACATATGCATGTCAGCTACCACCTTTTTCAGAGATGGAAGGTACACTGGTGACCTGTGACACCAGAGGTACATTCAAGGCAGTCCAGTAACAGCCACATTGTAGTTAGAAGTGCACCAGCTAATGGCATACATTTCAGATTTAATTTTATTAACACAGTATGTAGAATGTCCTCTCAGTTTATCCTACTTTTCCTGTTGTGGGGGGGTCAAAACAAACACATTAGTAATAAGATTTGTCAGTCAGTTCCTTATCTTGTATCTCATCATTTCTCTGGCAACAGGGGTTACAGCATTTCCTTTATAAATTAGCTATGCTGGAGGGACTATACCTGTTGAGTTGCTAGCCAATACATGTAACAGATGACTGACTGCCAAAGCAAGCTCCTTTATCCCAAGCTCTGGGAGGCAACAGCCAGCCTGTATAAGCCTGGTCAGCCTCAGTGAAAGTAACCAGTAATAACAGCAGGAACAGATCCTAGCTGTGCAACTTCACAACAGATGGCTATGCAAGTGATGGTGCAATAACTCTGTCCCAGCTCCACACTCAGCCTACCAGGGCTACCCACCCCCAGCCCTACACCAGCGATGTTCTAGATTAGAGGCTTTTTTTATTATAAATACTTACATAGCATTTGAAGGAGCAGCCTATGCATTCCTGAAATTGCTACATTCACAGCATGTTTATTATTGCGGCAAACAATCCATATTTTATCATTTTAAGAGTAGAAAATAGGATAAAGCATACTTTTCACAGCTTTAAGAAAAAATAGCACACTATTGAGGTATTAAATGGCCAATACAGACTTTGTTAATTGGAGTTCTAGAATATCTTCACCTCTGCTGAGGTTGCTTGAAGGAAATAATATGCTGCTGAATTTGTACGCACAGTAACTTGGCAGATCATCGTTTTGACATAGAAGAAGCCGCCCGTTTCAAAGTTTTATTAATTCAGTTCATAAAAAAGTCACAGCAACTTAAAATATGTACAAACAGCCATAAAAACATCATGTTCCGTTATACAGGAGACAGCCTCATTACAACATGGCTACAAAAATTGTTATTTTCAATAAACCTCCCACAAGGGTAAAATAACATTTAAGCATGTATGCTCCAAAACCCTAGTAACAGCAGTTGTCAACTCATTTCATCATCATACAAAAAAAATCAGGGAGGAATAGTTAGGTTTGACTTGAGTAAGATGGGGCATTTAAGATTTAACTCTCAAACAGTGAAAGTAGTATCATGGCTACCAGTCTTGGCTGTTAAAAAGTTTTAAAAACCATTAAGTGAGCACAATGGCCTCCCTTTCAGGAGGAATCTTTGAGGAGTTAACATCCATGCCTCCAATGTTTCTGTTGTCTTCTTGTTTGAATCTTACTCTGTCTTCAGCTGATTTAATTATGCATTCAGCGCTCTGTGCATTTCATTCATTTCCTTTACCTGGAGAGGAGGTAGAGGGAGAACAACATTTGTGCTACTTCTCAACATGAGACCCAAGAAGTCAATAGGAGTTAACAACACAGGTTTTCATTAGCAAAGGGATTTGATGTAACACTAACAGAATCAAACATGCCAAGACTGCTGCAACACTTCAGCTTTGTATTATTTAAACAACAAAAAAACCCCACAGCACTCTTTGGGGTGTGTGCAGGGAGCAGACTTTACTGTTTAGCTATACCACCTTACTTGGGGTGAAGCACCACACACTAGTACCATTTGTTACTATTCCATTGGCAAGTAGCTCTTCAATATAAGCTGCAAGCTCTATGTAAATACCTCAAGTAAAGGTCTTCATGACAGAACAAGACTATCAGTATTTCCTGTGGACTGTGCACCCCTTGTTATGAATACGTAAAATTAGTACTTGCTGTCAGCACTGCCCCCACCCCTGGGAAATGAAGCAAATCACCAGTCACCTTTGAAGAACATGGTGAACTATACAGGGATGAAAACTATTTACAGGATTTGAGTTCTTTCAGTCTCCTTGAACACATCTGAAGCACCCAAAGCAAGCTTTTAACCTGCAGCAAACAGGAGTTTCTGGATTCTGGCCAACCTCCTCCCTGCACATACACCGTAAACAGAAATTAATTACCTCTGCTTTCACGTACTTCCCTTTCCTCCTCCTTGTGAGGACCTGTAAGAGAAGGACAGAGTAATTGTGAAGTTTCCTTTAAGTCTGGACTTACATGTGACTTTATCTGATTGTGACTTTAAAACTCCAAACTTGAACCTGTCCCTTCCTTGTCCTTCCCAAGCGAGGTACACGATAGGCTGTCTGGCAGTCTCAATTACTTTAAACCAGGAGGCAAGATCCCTCCCAAGCCTCAAAACAGAAGCCAGTTTACAGAAAAGGACTGTTTCTATCAGTGTCCAATTACCCTGGTATGTTGCTATTTCCCAAATTACACTGCTATCCCTTCTGCTTGGCAGCTTTGTTATAACTTACCAGAACAACAATTCCAGCAACTATTGCTATTACTACTACTACAATGACAGCAATGAGGCCAGGAGTCAGAGACTTCATGGAAAACTCTGGTGCAATTTCATCAACATAGTAGATGACTGTCTTCTCTAAACGCAGCACTTCATTATCAATGCTGATGTTTAGTCTGTTATTATAAAAGATGGAGTCACCTTTTACCTAGGAATAGAAGGGAAAGAAGAGATTTGCTACTTCACATTGTAACAGGCATTCATCTAAGCACTGCAATAATTCATCTTGCTTTAGCCAGTACACAATAAAACTCCTGAAAGCAAATGCAAAGTCATCTAAGTCTTTGGCAGACTTTACCCATAACACACTTACATCTTTTTCAAAGTAGTAGGCCACATCAGCTATATCCACACCTCCAGAAGATTTATCTGAGACATTTTGCTTCAAATCGATAGTAATGTAAGGTTTTTCATACTGCAAAAAAAATATAGTATGGTATTAAGGAGCTTGTTTAAATCCAACTCCACAGCAAGATATTACGATCCAACCTGTGAACTCACATCCTGAATCAAGTTTATGGTACTTGTTCTCATGTCACAATTGTTTACAGCATGATGTAAATTCCACTTTTTTTAGTGAGGCAAAGTAAGGATTCATCTACTGACTGAGGAAAGCAATCTATTAAATTCTCAGTATTTCAGTTCAGTTACAGCTATTTCCTAGCTGCTCAATAAGTGTCACGATTTTGTGAGCTGCTAATAAGACTCATGCTGTACTGCATTAGTCAGGCAAGTTTTCAGAGTTATTCACAACAAAGTAAAATTCTTATACTTTACTAAATGATGTGCCTCTTACCAGAACACCACTTATATAGCGTCCATCCAGCATATAACGACTGGTAATTGTTTTCCTGAAGAACCTGTAAGAATATTAAAGACATAGCTGTTAAAAACAGTACTCTTACACATCTATTTCCAGAATAAAGGAAGACTAGTATAATTTTCTTTTTTTCCTGCAGTCTCTCCATGGTGGGTTAACCCCAGCTGGCAGCTAAACCCTCACCTGGTCTCTCACTCACTTTCCCCTAGCAGGATTGAGAAGAGACTCAGAAGGGAAAAAAGGCAAGAAAAACCCCTCATGGGTCAAGATAAAGACAGTCTAATAACTGAAAGGGTTGGGTGGGGGAAATAAAAAACCCCAAGTGATGTAAAAGCCATCACTCACTGCTAGCAGACCGACACCCAGCCAATCTCCAAGAAATGGCTACGTGTAAAAAACTTCCCCCAGATTTATTGCTGGGCATAACATTATACAATATGGGATATCTCTTTGGTCAATTCAGGTCAGCTGTCTCTGCTGTGTCCCCTTCCCAATCTCTTCCCCACCTGCAGCCTACTCACTGGGGCAGCAGTGCCAGAGTCTGAGAAGGCATGGACACTATGTAACCACTCACTGTTCAGCAACAGCTAAAACACTGCTGACTTATTGACACTGTTTTGGTCACCAGTCTAAAACACAGCACCATATCGACTGCTACCAAGAAAATTAACACCATTCCAACCAAACCCAGTACACTCTCATTATTAAATTATACTAGAGCTCTGTCAATTTCTAACCATGAATGCACACTTACTGAAAAATAAACACATGCATTACTGCAGCGTTAAGAGATAAAAGCCTGAACAGTTTTGAGAGTTCAGGAGAAGAGCAGAAGAGTAGCAGCTTTTATACAGAGGCGAGGCAGATTTAATAGCTATTTCTTGCTGTATGGCTCTTGACAGAGGAAAGTAGGATTTTATTTTAGCCAAAAAATGGCTAAACTCTTGTTTTTTTCCTGCTGTTTCTATACAGTCCCTCCATCATCTCTGTCAATTTACTTTTTGGGCAGTTTCACCTTATTAGCTTCCATTTCCTTCAGTATATTGACTTGATAAAAAAAAGTAGAGACCAATTTTAAATGGAAGTAAATCTCATTAGCAGTTAATTTATTTCCAATAAAAATTAAAGCAATTCTATGAAGGACCTGTAGGTCACTTCTAAGATGTCTTAGAAGTGAGTTGGCACATTTGACAAAATTTCTAAAGAGTTGTTTAAAATGTTTCCAAATAATTTTTTAGAAACACACTAGGTAACTAGTAGTGCATGCAGAGATTGCCATGACATCTTACTATTGTCACTTACTTCTCTAAAGACTCAGCATTCAGAGGAGCATTTCTCTCAGCATGTTTCATTTCAATGATGATCCACCTGAAGTAATAGGTAAATATAATGAATATTCTTAAAGCACATGCATGTAACACCACATACTAAAAATCTAACCCTGGGGAAAAAAATAGAGCAGTGAGAGAAAACCAAAAGAATGACCCCTCCAAAACCCTTCAATGTCTCATTGTCTCTGAACAACAACAAAAAAACCCCCACACAACAGTAATCAAGCATTTATTGCTCCACCTTCATTCATCCCCAGCGCATCATTAGTAGAGATAAACCCTCTACAATACAGAGCCTAATACAGGAATGTTTTCATGTTGCAGCACACCCTGTGGAAAGACTTACGTCGTTCTGACTAATCGACTACACTTCAAGTCTGCATTATGTTTGTCAGTTCTTCTAACACCAGCTGTATTCACACACCAACAGGTGGTTCCATTGCACTGCTTTGCTTTGAAAACACCAGTATTTTCACACTCGGGATCGTAAAGGCCATCAGTATCTTCAAATGCATCTTTTGGTTTCTCACGACGACCTGATTTCGAGCTTGTCATTTCTGCTTTCATCAACAGGCATTTTGAAGTCACTAAAAGTAACCAGAAAGTCACATTATGCAGCATGTTCAAAACAGAGCCCTTAGTCTGTAAAAACGCAAGGTTACATCAGAAGCAACTAGATTTGAAGCCATCACAAGGAAGAGCAGGTGCCCCACACGTAGGTGGCACAGAAAGTCAACACAACTGCAACACATCGGCTTCTGAAACCAAATGCCTGAGAAGTCCAGCCACTTTCAATTTCGTTCAACCAGAGGATCATTTACAGCTTAGCTGAGCTCGAACCAAGAGTAAGGTCCCGAGACAAGGCTCTTTCACCTCTAGATTTGTAGGAAAAGTCATGCTACATGCTCAGAAGGAAGCTAAAATTTAATCTTCGAGAAACCCTTGCCATGAAAGAATATTGAGTGGGATGGGGGAGCCTGCATCAGTATACGCGTACTCATATCCACACAAGTTACACAAGCGAAATCCTAAGCGCTAATCTTCCATTGCTAGTCGATCCGGAAGACCAGGAAGTAGCTTTCCTTCCTTATAACCACTACTTGCCAAGAACTCAATGGTAATTTTTCACATATTCCCATGAGTTTAGCTGGCACTCTTCCTTGCCACCCCATACCAGAGAGCACACGGCAGCCGACACGCGTGTTTTACTCACAAGTGCCGCAGTTCACAGACACGCGGGACCCAATCGAGTCGCACCAGCAGACGTCCTCGACCAGGGTGCAGTTAGTGACACGCTTGTTCTTCTCACAGATGCAGGCTGGAAGAGAAGGGCGGCTGTGAGTGCCGACACTCCAGGGCACGTAGCCGGGCACCGCCACTCGCTCCTCCTCGGGGAGGCGAGACAAAGCCGCCCCACGCCGGCCGGAGCCGGCCGGGGGCAGCGTACTCGCACCCGCCCGCTTCTCACCTCACCACCCGCCCTTCCCTAGAGAAGGGCGAGAACCTCCTTCACGACGCCCGGGCTCCCCGAGGGTCCCTCCCGTGAGCTGCCGGGCCCCTCCAGCCGGGGACAAAGGGACGCGGAGACCCGGCGCCCCCTACCCCCTCCCTTCCCGCTCGCGGGACGGCCCCAGCGGGGAGGGGGCGCCATTTTGTGGCGCCGCGCGGAGCGAAGTGCGGGGCGAAGCGCCCAGTGGGGCGGCTCCGCGGGCGGCGGAGGGCGAGAGGGGCCGCAGGACGGGGCCGCCCAGCTATGGGGCGGGGGAAGGCCGGTTGTGGGGAAGACAGAGGGGTGCGGGCACTCACAGCTTGCCAGGGCGTAGGAGACAGCGGAGAGGAGCAGCAGGAGCGCAGCCCCACAGAGCGGCTTCATGACTCGGACCGGCGGCGGGGCGCGGGGAAGCCGGGGAAAAGTCCTTTGAGGCGCGGGCAGCGGAGACGGAGCGGTGCGTGCGCGGCGGCGAAACGATGTGAGCCGCCCGACAGGTTCCACAGGTGGTGGTGGCTGTGCCGCGCCCTCCTGGCTCCGGTTACACCTGGGATGCGAGGAGGGAGGGAAGGGGCGGCGGCAACAACTCCTCCTTTCCGGGCTGACCGGGCGCGCAGTTAAGCCGCCGCTCCCTCCCCCCCCACCTGAGCGAAACTGGATGGAGCAGGGCGGGTCTTTGGGCCCGGCCCGAACGCAGCCCCTTCCGCAAGGCTGGGGCTGGGGAGGGGGAGCGGGAGCCGCAGCCGCGGCGAGGGGCGTCCCAAGGTGCGGTCGGTCCTGGTAAAGGGTCTGTAAAACCGCCGCGCCCGCAGCGGGACGGGGACGCTGTCGGGGAGCCGAGGGGCGGCTGCCCCCGCCGTCGAGGAGAAATTTAGTCATCGGGGGAAGCTCCTGGGCGTGTTTGCTTTGCGGGGTGGGGAGGTGACACACGGGCCGGGGGAGAGAATGAGGCTTCTCTCCCGCTTCGGGGCTTCCCACTGACGCCGGTGTCTATCGGAGAGCCGGGAGCGGCGGAAGGCCTACCCCGCCGGCGGCCCCGTGGGCAGCTGGCCCTGCGGTCCCTGCCCCGGCCTTGTGGCCCTTGGCCCAGTGCCTCCAGTGCTACGTTTCCCTCAGGAGGCAGGCTGCCCCCTCGGCGGGTGTGCGGGCACGGGTAGCTCCCACAGTTCACTCTCGGCAAGCCAGTAATAAATATTCACGCTTTATAGTTAGTTTTGTTCACATACAGTGGTGCCTTCTGAGCTATTCCGTGAGGACTTTGTGTTTAAAATAAATCTTGACAATCCTGCAGTTAACCTAAGGGCAAAACCAACACCTCTCTGTATAGAATAAACTGTTTCTTAAGGATCTTTCTGCTGTTGGTTGTTTATTTAATACACACTAGGGTCACTTTACCATAGGACTGCTCTGAAGAGAGTTGCTTCTGGTGCTGCTGTATCTGTGCTTCCTTGTTCAGAAAACTGTAGTCTTCAGTGCTTTGTCTCTGAGCAGCAGAGCTTTGTGGGAACCTACAAAATGGTAGGTAGTGACACAGCCCTGCAAGGTTGACGAGGAGGAAACACAGGGAAGCCTGCTGCACATCTTAAAATGGCTTTCCAAAGCTTAAAAGCGATGCCAAAATGGAAGACAAAAGATAGGTATGGTACATTGAAAATATTTTCTGAAGCTTTTTTTGAGTTTTATTAATTCAGTTAAAATACGCATAGATATTTCCGAAAGATATATTAGTGTCCTAGAAAACCAAGTTATTTTAGTAGACTAGAAAACCAGACTGACATCCTTTTAGGTCTGTTCCTGCATTTATGAGAAACCAACAGTGTTCCCAAAGAACTTAAACTTCCTCACCGGTGGTAACGTTTACTATACAATAAAAACTTGTTGCCGCTCCTGTATTTGCAGACCTCAGTTAATGAAAGTGTTTGAAACGTTTGCATGTTCTGTAATGTAAGTGCAGGTTATCTATCTTTGTGGTTTTGTCTCTGTGCACAGCTGTGTGCATGTTGTATCTTTGGTTTTGTGTTTACTGTTGCCTACAGTGCCTTGCTGATACCAGGTAGGTGCTGTTTTTGATGGGTCCGAGTTAAATGACTGTTTTTTGGGCCTGCTCCTGGTACAGCCTGAATTAAGTGTTTTCAGCATTTATCTTGATTCTTCTTGAGCTTCTGCGTAGCTTCTTAATACTCCTCTGATATGCTTGTCGAAGACAGAAAATAAGAGCATGATCTTAGCAATGTGAGAACTTGGGAAGACTTTGAAGTCTCAGATATGGACTTCGCACATTGCTGCTGTCAAATGATGGCGTTCTTTAGAAAGATGAGCAGGATCTATAGGCTCAGAAATGCTTGCCTTATTGTAAAGCTCATTATCTGCATAAATGTACTTGTTTGTTTGAGATGAGTTACCCTGTCATTATCAAATCGCCAAGCTGAACTACGTAAGCCTTGATAATAAGGAACAGTAAATTTTATGATTGGCTTTTGCGTTTGTTTTTTTTTTTAAATATGCAAATATAGAAGAACAGAAAAGAAGAAGCTGAGTACATAGTAATCCTCCTTGTTCTCCTGGCCCTTGTTCTGAGAAGGTAAACCTCTGTGTCTAGTTTTTAAAATCCAAACCTTAGTCCGCAGTCTTGAAACCTGGCAGTGGCTACTGCTGAAAGTAGCACTGTCTCTTCGATCACCTCCAGATACCAGACAGGTCTTTGCTGTCAGTATACATAAAATATCCATAGCCTTTAGTGCCTAAGGGTTGAATGGTCTTAGGGTGGACTAAAGAAGCCTGTTACAGCGTGTTTTGGGTTTTTACTGTGATACATGATGTTTTCCCTGAACTGTTGGTTATCACCTATAGAAAGCCATACCATAACTATGGTGCAAAGATAAGTGCATCATGTTGCTTTTTGTAGCATAGCATTTAATTTGGCTCCAGTTTGCAGGAACTAATAAAGAACTCGTTATCTAGAATCTCCCCAGGTTTGCAGATCTGAAGAAATTCTTGTTTAAATGTTGCTCAGTATTTTAGAAGCAGAGAGAGTTGCTCTACGCAATGTCATTCTCCAGCAAAGCAATGGAAACGAAGGACCATTCACAATAGCATTTATCTTACCCTCTTTCCAGGTTATTTTGAGGGAAGCCTCTCTGTAGAATCAAAGCTGGTGGAGCAGGCATATGGTTAAAAAGATAAAAGGGCCCAAATACCAAAGTAGCTTCATTACACAGATACTTTGGTGTCTAGGGGATTAGAAGGCTTTGTACCCGTTTGTCTTTTTTGTACCTTTTGTGGCAATACGTAACACTTTGTGCTGGAATACATGACTTTATTCAATGGCTATTCTATATTAACTTTCCTCAGCATACAGCTCAAAAAGAAAGGCCTCGCTTATTGGTTGTAAACAGGATAATTTTATCATCTGTTGGAGATACCTCTTATCAAATAGGTGACTGCTGATTAGGCACTGCAGTGTAGGCTAGTTGTGGTTTACACTTATTAAAACATAATTACAGCTCAGGCAAATTAAAAGCTACGAGAACATTACTGGCTCTATCGCATAGCAAAAAGAAAAAAAAAAGTTTGGTCACCAGGCCCTAGAGAATATGCAACCTTACATTTGGAAAATTCATGCATTTTTCGACTTTTGCTCGGTAATTTACATCTGCTCCAGATCTGTTTGGAGAATAAAGTTCAGTTCACTAAACTATTCAAGAGCCACTGACGCCAGTGGGAGATTTTCAGTTGACTTCAGTGAACTGTGGATCAGATCCGAGGAGATAAATCCCGCTCTTTCTCAAGTCAGTAAGAATTAGTGCGATACTAGGATCTGGCCTAGCTCTTTATGAGGTCATTTCCAGGTCTTCCCTAGAAATTGGGTAAGTGGGCTTGTGATACTCCCCAGGCACAGAAAAAGGACAAAATCAGCTTTCAGGGAAAGTTGCAAGGATGTATGAGTCACTCCTGAAGTATCAGGAAACGATGCAAGGTGTGGCTCTGACACACACTGTGGTCAGCAGATCAGAGAGATGAGTGGAGAGAGCATGATCAGTACCACTGGAGTATTTGGTAATCCAGCTCTACCCGAGATTCTTCAGAGGCTGCAGACCTGATGGGTTTTGGGTGTACCCTTCTCAAGATAACCAGTCTCGTCCCTAGAAAATAGGCCATGCATGATACCAAGTTGCAAAACATAGTCTTACTAGTGTTTTCCCAACAAAAGTAATGACTTTTGAAAATTCACAATGACTTTTAACTGGTTAAGGCTGACAAAGTTAGAAACAACCAGAAACAGTCTTATGCTCAAAAGTGCCAACATTTTTTTTGGACAGTAGACTTTGCTGTATATTATCTATATTTTAGACTTGCTTAGGAACTTTTTATTAGTACAGTTTTAGTATGTTTGTGTTCAACTTCTTTTGTAGACTATACCATCTCCATAGAATGAAGCGTAGAATGGAGACTGTAGGAAGAGGACAATATTGAAAAATTATGTAGAGTATCTTGTCCATGATATGTTTCTGAAGATTCCATGCCTTCACAAACCAATGTATGCTGCTGCTCAAAGAATTGCAAAGAAAACTGGTGCTTCTATTTTATTTTTCCTGCGGGTTCGAAAGACACTACATAGCAGGTAAGTAGTATTATCTTGGTTTGAATAATGAGAACGTTTGGAATCATGGAGAGCTTACATGTTTCAGCCATATGGAGCTGGTCAATTATAGAGCCAATAAGAAAATAAATGAGCAATTGTGTCTTTCTGCTAGACTGAGTTCCTAACTACTTCTGAACACTGTAAAAAAGCTAGTTCACACGTTTTGTTTATTTTTGGCCTGTTTCCAGATCATGACTTTTTTTCCCTTGAATAATAACACAGTTTATAAACATAACTATGTTTGTGTATTTTGCTGAAATTGTCCTGCATGCTGGAGATAGAAACGAGTTCAGAGGCAGTGGCAAACGCTCATAGAGCTGTCCTCAGCTTCAGAAGCCCACGGCTTCGTTCTCTGTCAGGCTGGAGACCTTTGACTGAAAGTAAGAGTATCTACTAAGAGGTAAAGGGCTGTTGGTTCAGAGGTTCATAAAACTAGTCAGGGTGTAGCCACAGGAGGGAAACGCTCATGCAATTAATGTCGGTTCTATTTGCAACTTTGAGGATTATAGAAACCAACCTGTCTGATACACTGTGCATCCTTCACCTCTCTGCCAGGGCTTAGTCTTAGCTGTGGCAGGTGGAGTCAGTAACAGGCTTGTCATCTTTGTACTTACCTGAAAATGCATCTCTTTGGCTCTTACAGCTACAGCGTTCTTTCAGAACATCTGCTGTCAAAATGTGCAGCATTAGATGTAAAAAACTTAGTAACTCTTCATCCAGGCTACTTCATAGCAGAGAGGCAAGCATATTAATTTCTTACTGTGCCCAATCCCTCAGAACACTCACTGGTTTAGTATGGTTTGGAAAGGGCTGGGAGGAAAACGTGAGATTGCAAGTTGTAGTAAGAGAAGCTCTGTTTACACTAAAATTGTTTCAATTCTGGTGTCTAAGGTTTTTTTTTTTTGCCCTTTTAGCCATTCTCTGTGAAAGAAGATACAGATGGAACTTTGTCAAAACACTTGCTGTTTGAGAGAGTCCTAAACAGTTTTTAACGTGTTTTATCGCATGACAACATCTCTGCACTGTAGGCAGAAGCAAAGCAGATGGTTATACAGATAGTTGTCCTGTCTCTCAGTATGGTGATATCAGGAGGCACATTAAGTACTTTTCTCACAACCTGAAGGTGTCTGCCATTAAATTTGCTCATATCAGACTCGTCTATATATACAGGTTGCTACAAGGCAAGCTAGGGTGTGGATTTACAGTATGCCAGGTAATCCACAGTAACAACCTATGGACACAGCTGTACCCAGCAATAAGCAGAGACATTTATTCCAGAATGTAAACAGGGTCATGGCATGCACACAGGCAGTTTCCACGGAGCGGCTAACATGCTGCAAATCCCCACCCACTCTTGCCTCACTCGTAACTTGTTTGTGTAGTCATACTGCAAACAAAGGTGAATGAATACAGCCATGAGCTGAGCAGAGAAATCACATCCCACAACCACCAGTTAGTGTAACACAACAGGCAGCAGAGAGTAGGGTTAAGAGAGCCAGGTGTTCCATAGCTCACAGAATGCCTTTTTACCTCAGTGAAATAAACTGCTTTTGTGTTGTAACTACTTTCCTAGTTCATGACTTCCCCTTAGTTTTTTCAGTTAGCAATAGCTGTTACCAAAGTTCATCTGTTTCTCTTTGCACTTTAATTTACAGCCCTTGTACTAGTCATTTTATTGCTTCAATCTCTGAGTGAGAGAACTTTTACAGCTTGTGACTACTGAACTCAGAAAAACAAGAAACCTTTTTTCCCTGCCATGCAATAATTATAGAGCCCATTGCTTCTTGGGAGAGGCGTTCAATGTTTAACAAACTCTGGCAACTCTAATTTAACTGTGTGGAGCACGGACCATCGGATGGGAGTGAAACAAAAAATTCCACACTTTCCAGCTCACATTTTAACTTGTCTGGTTTTAGTTTCCAGAGGGCTGTCTTTGAAGTTCTGCCTTCCCACTACTGAACTTGATGCTGTCCTCTTAACAGTATGAGGGGACTGGAGCCAAACTATTTGCTTATGAAAATAATTTTCCCTTACTTCAGAAATTATAGCTACATTACTCTTGATTAATCCTTTAATGGGGGGTGTCTTCTGAATACCATCCCATCAAAGTAAGGCTCTTGACAATAGAGGAATTGTCCTGTCTTAATTACCACTATTGTTTCCTATTACAGGGGCTGTGGTCGTGGACAAAGATTCAATTGTGTTCAACAGTGTAAAAACAGAGAGTAAATAGATACCCTGTATTCAAAAGAGTTTGTGATCTGAATTCTGTGACCAGTAAACTGAGAGGTAAATCTAAACTTTGGAACTGGAAAATGAGATGAGAAAGATTTGATGCAATTTACATGTTTTGCTCAGTTATAGAATCAGAAACCAGCTAGCTAAGAGTTTGAAGGCTCCCACCTGTTATTTATCCACTCGAACAGGTATTGTTTAAGAAATGCTGCGCTTGCCTTCAGGAAACAAATTAGGACATTATTTTGAAAGCACCAAAATTTTTCTACTTCTCATCTCCCTGGATAAAAAGGTAGATATATTTCCAGCATAAGTTGCTTAGATCTTTTGTGGTTTTGTCTACTAATCTGTACAGACACATTACATCAGTGAGACTATGCATGTGTGTTATTCGCTAGATGTGAATGGAATACTTTCAGCTAATGTGATTTTATAAAAAGGTTTTAAGTAAAATTCTTGAAGTTTTATTGGCTCAGCTACATTTTCATTGCAAAGATTTTTGAAGCCTAGGGTTTGCTAGTTGTTTCTGAGAGGGGAAAAAGAGAAAAATACAAGCTGAAGAGTTTGCATTTTTCAATGCAAATGTAGGCAATCCAGTCCCTCTGCCCACACGCAGCCTCAGGCACAGCCTATGCACACCTGCTCCTTGCTCCTGCACCTGTGTCTCAGGAAGCCTTGCCTCTTGGCAGCTGAAACAAATGGCTCCAGGGTCTTGGTGGTAGAGAGGAGTCCTGCTTATTAGTGCTCTTTGACCAATGTAGTATGAAGAAACAGAATGGGCATAACTGGGTAACAAATAACTCGCCAACACAAAATACAGTCTCCAGTGACTTTAAAAAGTTGGAATATGGTGAGTGACGTCAGAAGGTTCAAAAGTAAAAAACCCAAACACTTAATACCGTAGAGCTCATCTCCTTTCCCTTTAAAGTAAAATATGCACTCAGAGTTTTTGAGTTACTGATGTTGAGAGACACATCTTTCATCGCTTGCCATTTTGTGACATTATGGTGAAGACCTAATGTAGTCTATCTCGTCTATTTATTTTGACAAAGTAATTGGAACTCTTCAGCTAAGACTTCTTAATTTCATTTACAACTAGCACAGAAGTGCCAATCCTTAAAAATAAAACTTAAAGGCTTCCACTGTCTGCTTTGAATTAGTTATGTTCATACAGGATATATCAGTCTACCTACAGTAGAAACAAACAGCAAGGTCAAACGTATGTCCCCAGTACTTTATGTAGACTTTCTGCTGCAGAGCACTTGGCTGTTCCGAACTACGCACAAGCAGCAGGTTTTAACATGCACTGTTTGCTGGCAGCCTTCACATTCTTTTACCATTTCCTGTATGAGTCTAGTCAGTACACTTCTTGTTCACTACATGATTTCCAAATAATTTGTTTCTTCTAGTGCCTGAACTTCTCAGTACCTGAGAATAACTACAGCTGTTCTTGGACTTAAGTATTAGAAAACCCTGCTGTATGCTTAGAAGTTCTTTTCACGTAAACAAAGCTGAAAACAATTTTCCTGTCCATTCATCCATTGATGACACATACTTCCGTGGCACAGGACCAGTTGTAGTTCTAATCATACTGCAACATTTGTCAAAAGCAAGGATTTGACTAAGGCACCTTTCCAGCGGCCTTACTTGCTACCTCAAGTAGCAAACAGGTAAGCCATGTTCAGTCTTAGTCCTAGCCCAGACACCATGATGCCATAACAATGTTTCACACAACTCATATAAATCCTTACTTCCCACGTGAAAAACAGGTTTCTGGCGATAGATGTGGGTTCAGGTGGTTTACCTGTTCCTTTTTAATTTACTGAAACTTGTGTGACTTGCTACACCCTATGCTGAAAGAGTTAACTGCATGCCCAGACTTTGGTTTTTAGATGAAAGTTTCAGTTTCGTTGTGGTCTTTAGGAATTGAGCCCTCAGCCTGCGTGCATTTCATCTAGAGCATATTTGATTGGGAAGCTGGGTTCCCCTCAAGAAGGTCAGGAGTCATCTCTACAGGGAAGAGAGACTTCTTTTCTTCTATTTCACACTCTGCAATAAGTAGGAAAAGTCTATAATTGAAAAACATGTATTTTATTATGAAAAATGATCTGTATTTAGGAGAACCAATGGTTCTTCTTAATGACTTTGTTTGAAAATAAATACCAGGTGTTCTTCCCACGGTACTTTATCTTTCTTAAACAACAAAAAAAGAGTTCACTGGAAAGGATATCAGAGGCCAAAGGCATTTGTTTTCCTACCTCATAAATATTAAAAGATTTAAGAAGTATATATTTATTAAAATACCAGCCCTGTGTTTTTCTTCAGTGATGCTTCGTAACCTATCTCTAAACAACTCAATCACTGAAAAGTGTTAGGTCCTTTTTTTCATTTAAAGGAAGCAAACTGCTCTGCAGCTGCGTTATTGTACCAGCTACTGGGTACCTATATAACTATATATCTCATATAATTGAGTTCCAGTGCATTTATAGAAATATTTTTTTTTCCCCAGAAATAAGATTTTGTAAAAATCCCAGGTCTTTCAAACCCAGGTCTTATTCACTTTATATATATTTTTATATATATGTATAAATCAGTTAACACTGTGATAACACATAAAGATGAAGAGTAGCTAAATTGATTTAATGTCCACCTATAGGCAGGATTAGGAACTAAGTACAACATTAACTCCAGTGTACTTGCCGGGACAAATGCCACATTGTCTCCGTTTAAATTCCTAGCGGTGAAACAGTGCCCCCTGATGTCCACCGAGCTGCCTGGAAATCAGGAAACTACATCCTTCCAGATATTCTTGAATGAATTGTTCAACCTTCTAAAAACTGTAGTTAATAATATGCAAAGTTGAGAACCAGTTAAATCCACTTTATCATGGAGAGGATTTAGAGTCAGGTAAAGTTCTGTTTCCTTATTGTCCCTGTGTTCAGGCATCAACCATTTCACATTGATGTTTTTTGATGATGTTTCCAAGTTGAATCCTTGAGTCATCCCCATCTCAACAGTCCTACCTCAGTCTGTAGAGTCCTGCAAGGAAAGAAAGGTAAAGTTGCAGACTTTCTCACAGGTTTTTCCTCACAGCTTTGGTTTCCTCAGAGTCTGAGCTGAGATTATGCAGCTGGTGAGGATCAGAGCAGAGCCCTGGGTCCCAGGAGGTAGGGGACAGTATAGTAGGGGTTAGAGTCACAATGCCTGTTGAATAACTTAACAGTATCAGATCTTTGAGAGTGAAAAGGAAAAAAAAAAAACCTTTTAATATTTAGTTGCATAACCACCAGCTCAAAAAAATATTTTAGAAAGGGGAGAGCTACAGGAAAAATCCCATACAAACCCTGGAAAGCTCTGTGTGGATGAAGACCTACATTGTAAACCACTTTGTCTTGATAAGCCAAGGAATACAAATGCGAAAATGTAAAGAATAAGAATGCAAACACTTAACAATTATCATTGCAGTTTTATGTTTTGCAGCAAGGTGAAAAAAAAATGACAGAAGCTTGTTTCCTAGTGTGAATGGTTTAGACGGTTATATGGAAGTTTCTGTACCTTTGCCTTTCTTTGTTTTCCACAGGTACCAAATGAATGGTAATGAATTGAAGAGCGCTTTGAGTTCCTTAGATGAAAAGTATTATGCAAAGGTAAAGAACAATTTAATGCAGGGTGACGCAACCTGAATACAGGTTTATTAAGAGACAACCTCAGTCTTTTGCCCAACTCATGGATTTGGTATTTTCTTCGCTGCCAAGTTTCCCAATTTCAGCCCATTCCATACAGAGATGATGTTAGTTCATACATTTACCACTTGATATGTTTTTTCTCTCTCCAGAGTACATGATCAGAAACTTGATATGACCTGTCCCCGAATATACTTGCTAACTCAGGGCACCTAAATGAAGTTATCTAGCAAATTATTAATAAGAGATGAGGAAGGAGTAGAAAGACCTCTCTTCTCATTACCATAACAAATGAGACCCATTACACTTTCATTGGCCTGTAAAGGGGAAAGAATGAAACTGGAGGTATTTCTTGCCATCTTCCTAGAATAAATCTTTGGCTCTTATAACAAAAGACAACAATAAAATTTCACACTGAATCTTACTAGAGAATGGAGTTTTTAATTCTTGTTATTACATTTCAATAGACTGCCTTAGACTAATTGCATACTGCTACATGCATTAAGTGCTTCTGTGGAAAAGTAACAGCAGGGTATATTGCACCTGTATTTTCAGTCATCTTTAAAGTTATGCACACCTTCTCCCTCACGTCCTGTGTCATCTCAGGGAGATGTCCTCAGAAAGCTTTTATGGTGCTGTTGGGCAGCTGAGAGATGAAAGCCAACTTTCAGAATAGTTTATGGCAGAGGAAAGACCACCGGTCACAACCGCAACCCTGCAGAAGGGGGACGCCGGGCCGCGGGCAGCCACCTCGTCCAGCACATTCCCTTTTGCCCTTACGTCACGCTACATCGCGGCCGCGGCAGCGCGCCCGCTCACACCAAACGCGCCCTCAGGACGCGAGGGCGAAGCGGCACCGTGGAAAAGAGGCGTGTCCCGGTGTTGGCGCACCCAGAGCGACCGCACGCGCCGGTTTCGGGGCTCACCTCGTCTTGCGTGGGAAGGTGATGCAGTGAGACGTCACCTGACGAGGGCCGCATCATCGCGTAGCTACATTAGCACGAAGTCAGCGTGCCACGCTTTGCGCGCCTTGGGGCGCGCTTTTCCGGGTAACCCCGAAGGACGCGAAAGGCAGGAGAGTGACCGCCACTCCCGCCCGCCAGCCCCGGGACCCGGCGCCCGCCCACCTAGCAACCGCCGTGCCCTTCTCTGATTGGCTGGTGGGTCCGGGGCGGGCCTCGCGCACACCAGCGCCCCCAGGCGGCAGGAGGGGGTGCGGGAGGTAAGAGTGCTCCTGCCATCCGATTGGCTGAGGCGGGTGCGGAGCGCGCTCCGATTGGCTGCGAGAGGCGCCATTTCCAGCTGTGCGGCGGGAGCCGATGGCTCGAGGGCAAGGCGCTGAGGGGGAGCGGGGCGGCGGTGGTGGTGGGCAGGTAGTCTTGGCCGGAGCCCAGAGTCCCGTTCGCGTCTACACGTGAGGGGTTCTTGGGTTTCGGTTCTCTTGGGTTTTGGTTGTGTGTGGTGGGTTTCTTCTTTTTTTTTTCTTTTTTTGTTTTTTTAATAGTGTGGCACTAACTAGGAGCTGGTGAGCTGGGTAGGCTGTTGCGAGCTGGCCTCAGAAAGACCTGTGCTCTGTGGAGGGACCTGCTGAAGGAGTGAATGCATTTGCTCCTGTCTAAAAATACCTTTCCTATGCTCCTTTTGCTATCTTCTTGATTTTTACAGTTACAAACACCTCAGCTTTGTTTCCTTGGTTATGCCTTCAGGGTATGTCCTACCTGAGGGATAAGTTTTTATTCCCAGTGCCTATAATCAAATGTTACAGAAGTTAAGAGCTCAAGACTTTAATTCTAATCTTACATGGCTTAATTATGGTTCTATTGCATTAATTCTATTTTTTCTTTAAAATATGCAATCACAAATTAGAGGGGAGGAATGGAGATGATTTTTTGGTTGATCTAAGTGTATAGGGCTATGAGGATCAGACAGCAACTTTTTCTGGAAAGGATTTTTTTCCATTTTTCAAAATATTGAATGGAAAAAGAAAGATTGAAAAGCCCTTTCCACTGAAAAAGAGCTTTATCATATTAGACCTAAATTAATCTACATAGTTGTCTTAGGGTGCAAGACTTGGACAATTAGTGCTGGTACATTTTTGTATCACCCAGCACAAAAGCTCTACTGAAACGCTTCATCTGAGCAAAAGATATACAGAGAACTATTGCTCAAGCAGACTACTTTTGTAGTTAATTTCTTCTTCTTTTTTAACAGGAACCTTCACTTACCAAAATGAGACACAATCTGGTGTGTCAGACACCTCCCACTGTCACTGTTCATGTAAAATCAAGTGCATCCAGATCACATCAGCAAAAAAACCTCATTAGACTAAAGCGGCCTACTTTTAAAGACCATGAAGAAAATAGTGAAAAAAAGGTTCCTAGTCATAAATACAAGTGTCCAAAGGGACCATGTCTAGTTATTCAGCGTCAGGAAATGACAGCTTTCTTTAAATTATTTGGTAAGTTAATAATAATAGATATCAATGTATTGACTGAAAAATAGAAACCTATTAAGCAAGTATGTTTTCTAAACTCAGTAATTTGGGAGTGCTTTTTATATAGATACCAATGGCTATGTCTTTGTCAAAACATACTTTGTTATATTTTAGCGAATAAGTATTTAATGCTTAAGTTAAAAATACAAAACGTGCTTCCAAACTGATGAAAAGTATCTTCTTAAATTATGGATGAAACCAAGGTGGTATGATAATTCCTTTTATTATAATTTCCCTTTCCTTTCTATTTTCTCTTATATTTCAACAAATACATGTAAAATAATGTACATCTTGTTTTACACAAGACTTACAAAAGGCTGGACTCCCAGTCTTATAAACACGTTATTTATTGTGGAAATAAACATTTAGGAGGAGAGGTGGAATGGGAAGAAGATTGGAGGAGTTGTAGCATCTCTTTTGCATTTATGTCTCTTTCATATAAAGTTTTGTATTTATTTAATTTAGTGAAGAGATTAAGTAATAATGGAAGATTACACTTGGTTTGTATTTGAGCCTTGAATACAGGAGTGAATCAGTGAGAGTTTGCAGTAATCTTCCTATAGTACATGTTCACAGATAGTGATGCACTGACCACAAGTAATCAAGCAAGTATTGACTTATAGAGGCTGTCAGGTAATCAAGGTGCAGAGATCTCAATGCTGTATGGTTCATCAGAAGTAATGGTATGCCATTAGATGGAACCACCTAACACAGGGAGAAGCTACATAAATAGGAAAAATACTAGTGATTTTTCATCTTCACTTGCTGTTACTGGGAATGAATGAAATGCAGTTAATAGTCCACCTTGTTCCACCTTGCCTTTCTGGTAGTTTTTCTTCTTTTGTCACTTAAGTTTTTTCATACCTCATCTCTTTCTCCCCTCAGTTTCTCTGTTCTCTACTGCTGAGTCTAGCTTCTTCCTTTTTATTTAGTTTAACAGAAGGACCATCTGTTATTGGTTTACAAATACTTTCTAACAAAAACTATTTTCGTGTTTGAAATGCTACAACTTTCTTTTGTTGCAGATGATGATCTAATCCAAGACTTCCTTTGGATGGACTGTTGCTGTAGAATTGCAGACAAGGTAAGTGTATGTCCCTCTTAGTTAACAGAACATACATTGAGTGAAAAATCTGCTCTTAATCACTTGGTCTGTGATGCAAATACAGATCATAAGTTTTTTTCTGATGTGTTTGTGTGGAAGCTTTAAGAAACACAATTTATGCTTTCCTCATTGATAAAAATGACCAGAGTATCTTGGTGTGAAATAAATGTGCGAAGCATTTTAGGAAATGATGTACTGAAATAATATATTGATACTTAATAATGAATGTAACATTTTACATTTTAAAACAGTATCTCTTGGCAATGACTTTCGTTTATTTCAAGAGGGCTAACTTCACCATAAACGAGCATACCAGAATCAATTTCTTTGTCGCTCTGTAAGTACTTTGAAATTATCTGGTTTTATGAGGATAAACTTTGCTTTATTTTATTTCTTTGTTTATGCCACTGATACTTGTGATATACAGCGAGACTTCTTTAATGAGTGTGTAATTGTTTGGGTTCTATATGAAGGATAGAAACATAATCTACATACCATACATAAATAGTGCAAATTGAGCATTCTTCCTCTGATGACCACCTGTGTGGAACAAGCTTGAGCAGTGAGGGAATGTTTGCGTTGGTGTTGTGATACATAGTGTGGCATTCTGCTTACCAAACTTTAAGACTGTGAACCTTTTTAAGCATTACAAGAAATACACACAGGACAACACGTGGCAATGTATACGTGGCTCACATGTCCTGTTGTAAGACCCTATTTTATATCTTTGCCAGCCTTTAAGTCATTTGTACTGAAATGTTTCATCATGATAAGCACTTTGGGAATAAGTTTTTGTTAAAGTTTCTGTCAGAGTTATTTAAGTCAACTGTAAAAATGTTGCTAGAGAACTTCTGAGAACACCTTTGAACAGTCTAAATTTTTTATACTTGGAAACAGGAGTGCAATCAATAATCTCTCTTTACCAAACCTATATAATCTGTCCATATTTGGCTGCCTGCAGAGTGATTCAGCATTTTCTTTCATAATGTTATGGTGCTCAGGTCATCTTTTTCCGTAATAGGGCTTCTCAGATGCTCTGATTTGCACACAGGTGGGGGGAGAAAGATGGCTGTTTCTTCTACTGTAAATGGTATCTGGGTAGCATCCACTGAGCATGGAGGAGGAAGGCGCCTGACTCCACTGGAGGGAGAAAAGCCAGGTCAGAAGAGCAAGAGGATTAGGAAGGGACAAAGGGTCTGGTGAGACTGGGACTAGAGGGAATATAGGGTTTTGGAGCAAGTAAGAAAATTGGGGAGGATACTAAAAGTCATCATTTTTTCAGGTATGATTTGCAGGAGTTTATTATCAGGGGGATCCAGAGGAAGTAAGTGTTTTCCTGTTGTCTGAGAAGATGACCCAGAACCAAAAGTAGCACATAGTGAGGGAAGGGAGAAATATAGATGTTACAGTCATTTAAAGTTTTCATTTATACATGAAGATAGAACTGTATTTATTGGTTTGCTGCTAATTTAATGTAACATAATTTTTCAAGAATAGCTAAAATCCAGTCAAAAAACAGTCGAAACTGTGAAGTTTAAAATTTTGTAAGATAGTTTTAAGTTTTACTTAGAGAATCAGCCAGAAACTCTTCATTTTAGTGCAAGGATATCTTACCAGGTTGGAGAAAGCTGTCAGGATATGTTAGTTCTTGCATGCCTAGTTATTTAGGAGACTGAAGGGTAAAGTAATTTTTATAATAGCTGAAGTTTTTATTTACCCAAAGGATACACATGGAACTTTTTGATCAAGAGCATACTGTACTCCTGAGAGAAGGCTGTATTTTGTTAGCAGTTTTTCTCACAACATTAGGAGAAAGAACTACTTCAATGTGATGTCTTTTAATGTTAGAAATCATACTAATACAGTGATTTAAGATTGAACCACATTTACAGATGCAAATATATATATGTTTGAAGGTATCTGGCAAATACAGTTGAAGAAGATGATGAAGAATCAAAGTATGACATTTTCCCATGGGCTTTGGGAAAAGCCTGGAGAAAGCTCTTCCCTGATTTCTTGAAGTTAAGAGATCAGCTATGGAGCAGAATTGACTACAGGGCTATTGTAAGCAGACGCTGCTGTGAAGAGGTAGGGAGAGCTTTAATATTGTGGGTGCTGAAACTACAGCAATTAATACCAGCTGACAATTTAGCTCTATACATGTTATTTCTTCCCTAAAGTGCATAGACAAGCCATGGGAAAGAAAAGATGCAGCTGAAATGTAATGGTCCATTTACCCTCCATGATTTTTTTTTCCTTCTGCATTTAAAATACATTCTTTGAAATGTGCTTTCAAGGTAAACTAGAATATTTTACATTGCACTACTGTTAAAAGTGAAGTTTTTATTGACTAGAATATTTCTGCTTTATGCAGAATATTTTTATTTAAAATTTATCATCAGTTGTTTCACTTAATTCCCTTTAGAAATAATTTTGTATGTGTGTCTGTGTGTTTGCTTTACAAATTATAAGTTTTGTACACAAGTAAAACCTTCAAATAAAAATCCCAGCACCTCAGGTGAAATTTTAATCCCTTCAAAATTAATAATGTAACTTCAGTTGACTGTTTAAGGTAAGGGTTTTTCACTGCATTTAAAAACAACTCAGAAGGACACACTTTTAACATTCTCTACTATTAATGCAGTGTTAAAACCTACATTTTTCGAACATATTAGGAGGGAAAAAAGTCACTCCTCACTTTTCAGGTGGAATGTACCTGTCTGGCAAAGTCCCGTCATGTTCTAAGAACATAATGTTTGCTACAGCTGGGGGAAAAGAAACTATCATTTACTCTGGAATCCCATCTCTGGGGATGGGATTGGGTGCTCATGGAAGAAGTACAAGAGGACAAGGCAAGTGGGGAACGCTTTTCCCAGCATACTCTCCCAGCTTCCAAAGGTCATTGGTTCAGTGATGTTGTGAACCAGAAGGTCCATTTAGTTGATGTTTAGTAGTTACTAAAAGACACCATTTTCAGTCCAACATACAAAGCATAAACTGGTATTTGTGATGATTCACATGAATATACAAGGCTGTAAGCTGTTGTGTTTCCACATCTGATTCATAACTACTTCACTTACTTGTGCCTAAGGTTGCAAACTTCCTGGCGAGGCAGGAGCAGAGAGGTAATAAATGATACCCATTTCAGCTATGTAGTACTCATTCTCTGCCATATGTGAACTGGATCCCTCATTTTCAGCTGTATGTTTTCCCATTATTTTCCTGGTTTCTGATGTAATGGCTGTTCTGATAGGTGATGGCTATTGCTCCAACACATTATGTATGGCAGCGAGAACGGTCTATGCACCACAGTGGAGCCGTGAGAAACTACAATGATGATGACATACAGCTGCCCCGAGGACCTAGTGCTACTCCTACTGACTGCTTGCTTTGTGGTAAGAAGGAAAGAATTGTACGACTAGGATTGTCATCATCTTCCTCCTCATCTACTGGCTCTTTGGAGATGATGGAATTACATTCATCTCAGAATTCAATGGACACCTTTCCAACTGAAAAAATGCTCGTTGACTCTCCTTTTTATTATGGCCAAGGTATGATTTAATATTGCAAATAATTTTGAATTAATTTAGCCAATTAAGGCCATATTTGCCCTTCAGACTGCCATAGGGACTACTGTGTCCTTCTTGGTGTGACAAGACATGATGTCTATGTGTTAGCAGAAATCCCTGTTACAAATGCAGTTCAGAACTGTGCTTTTACTGCCATAGTTTCATTTTTGTTTTCACATCTTGTCCCTTGACTCTAAGACAGTGACCAGCTGGAGTGCTCGGAGCTCTGCCTGGGCATGGATGAGGAGCCAACCGAGAGCCTATGGGTCAGGATTAAAGGGAGGGCAGGGACATGTGACATTATAGTGGGGGTCTGCTACAGGCCACCCAGCCAGGAAGACTGAGTGGACGAGGCCCTCTACAGACAGAGAAGAGCTGCCTCACATTCACAAGCCCTGTCCTCAGAGTTGGCAGAGTACCATGGGATAAAGCCCTGGAGGGAAGAGGGGCCCTGGGAAGCTCGTTAATATTCAAGGATCACCTCCTCCAAGCTCAGGAGCAATCCATCCCAACAAAAAGGAAGTCAGGCAAAAACACCAGGAGGCATTTTGGATGTTTTGGATATACAAGGAGCTCCTGGACAAACTCAAACACAAAAAGGAAGCCTACAGAGGGTAGAAGCAAGGACAGGGAGCCTGGGAGGAATACAGAGGAATTGTCCAAGCAGCCAGGGATCAGGCTGGTAGAATTAAATCTGTCCAGGGATGTCAAGGGCAACCAGAAAAGCTTATATAGGTATGTTGGTGATAAAAGGAAGACTAGGGAAAGTCTGGGCCCTCTCCTGGAGGAAACAAGAGGCCTGGTTCCTGGGATATGGAGAAGGCTGAGGTACTCAGTGATTTTTTTGCTTCAGTCTTCACTGGCAGGTGCTCAAGCCACACCACCCAAGTCGTAGAGGGTAAAGGCAGGGGCTGGGAGAATGAAGAATCACCCACTGTAGGAGATCAGGTTTGAGACCACCTATGGAACCTGAAGGTGCACAAGTCCATGGGACCTGATGAGGTGCATTGGTGAGTCCTGAGGGAACTGGTGGATGAAGTTGCTAAGCCACTATCCATCATATTTGTCGGTGGACAATGAAGTCATGGCAGTCTGGTGAAGTTCCCACTGACTGGAAAAGGGGAAACAACCCCCATTTTTAAAAAGGGAAAAAAGGAGGACCTGGGGAACTACAGGCCAGTCAGTCTCACCTCTGTGCCTAGCAAGATCATGGAGCAGATCCTCCTGGAAACTATGCTAAGGCATATGGAAAATAAGGAGGTTGTTGGTGACAGCCAACATGGCTTCACTAAGGGCAGGTTGTGCCTGACAAATTTGGTGGCTTTCTACAACAGGGTTACAGCGTTGCTGGATAAAGGAAAAGCAACTGATGTCACCTACCTGGACTTGTGCGAAGCATTTGACACTGTCCCACATGACATCCCTGTCTCTAAATTGGAGAGACATGGATTTGATGGACCACTCAGTGGATAAAGAATTGGCTGGATGGTCACATTCAGAGTTGCGGTCAATGGCTCAACGTCCAAGTGGAGACCAGTGACGAGTGGTGTTCCTCAGGGGTCAGTATTGGGACCGGTACTGTTTAACATCTTTGTCAGTGACACAGACAGTGGAATTCAGTGCACCCTCAGTAAGTTTGCTGACCACACTAAGCTGTGTGGTGCAGTTGACACACTGCAGGGAAGGGATGCCATCCAGAGGGACCTTGACAGGCTTGAAGGGTGGGCCTGAGCGAACCTCACTGAATTCAACCAGTCCAAGTGCAAGGTCCTGCACATGGGTCAGGGCAATCCCAAGAACCAATACGGGCTGAGCAGAGAATGGATTGAGAGCAGCCCTGCGGAGAAGGACTTGGTGTTGGTTGATGAGAAGCTCAACATAACCCAGCAATGTACCCTTGCAGCCCAGAAAGCCAACTGTATCCTGGGCTGCATCAAAAGAAGCGTGGCCAGCAGGTTGAGGGAGGTGATTCTCCCTGTCTACTTTGCTCTGGTGAGACCCCACCTGGAATACTGTGTCCAGCTCTGGGGCCCCCAACATAAGAAGGACATGGACCTGTTGGAGTGAGTCCAGAGAAGGGCCACAGAAATGATCTGAGGACTGGAGCACCACTCCTATGAAGACAGGCTGAGAGAGTTGGGGTTGTTCAGCCTGGAGAAGAGAAGGCTGTGGGAGACCTTACAGCATCCTTCCAGTACCTCAAGGGGGCCTCCAGGAAAGCCGGAGAGGGACTTTTTACAAGAGCATATAGTGACAGGGCAAGGGGTAATGGCTTTAAACTGAAAGAGGGTTGATTAGATTTAAGGAAGAAATTCTTCACTATGAGGGTGATGAGGCACTGGAACAGGTGGCCCAGAGATGTTGTGGATGCCCCATCCCTGGAAACATTCAAGGCCAGCTGGATGGGGCTTTGAGCAGTCTGGTCTAATGGAAAGTGTCCCTGCCCATGGCAGGGGGGCTGGAACTAGATGATCTTTAAGGTCCCTTCCAACCATTCTGTGGTTCTATAACTTCCTGGAAGTACCAACTGCTTTATATTCTGAGTCTCTTCAAATTACCTTCATCCAATATGTCAGATTCTGGGTTGCATTCCAGTCTATTAGGCATTTATTACTATTCTTGCATTATAAATTAGAGAATCCTGTTTTAAACACGTAGGATTGGCTGGAAGAAACAGTAGGAGTACTGGTGTGGGTCATGTGAATTAAAAGAGCATGTGTGAGTTAAAGCGCTTTTGTGGAGAGCTGTTTTTAGAAAGGGCAGGCTGCTCAGTTGCTGCCATCAGTTTGGGCATACATTAAATCACAATTCACATTTTCCTTTAAGTGTATCTTAGTTGTTGACAGAGTTTATACAAGATTTCCTTTTAAGATTGGGGTACGAGTAGAAAACAATACAAGAGTTTATTGTGAAAACTGTTTTATGTAATTGAGTCTTTGCACATTAAGCTACTTCAAACAGGGTCCCGAGCCTTTGTGTGAGAAGCCTCTATGACATACAGCAGTTATGGGGCAAATGCTCATTGTTTTACTTAATATGAGCGGAAGGCACTTGAGATGTCAACCTCCTGGGTAGACTGTACAAGGCCTCAGTTCTGCAAAGATACTTTCATGTGCTTAACCACTTCAGAGTTCTTAGTATACTTATTTATGACAGGGTTACAGTTATTTATAGCTCTACATTTTATTTGCATGTGTTCTCACTAATACCCAAATTTCCACTATTATAGTAGGATTGTGTTATTGCTTTTGACAGCTTCAGTACAACTGTGATTCTCAAGTGATCCTTCAACTTTGAAAATCTGTCATTTGAATCTTCCTTTAGATACAGAATAAGTCAGGCGGCTACAACACCTCATTTAATAAATGTAACATGTTAAACATCACCACGTGCTTATGTGAGACTCTAAAAGACTTAATTAAAATCTATTTTTAGTTGAGAGATCTTGCTTTTCATATCTGACAGAGGTCAGAACAAATTGTGTTTATTTTGACGATTTGAAAATGCTTTGTATAAAGCTCAGAAATAGGCAGCCAACCTTCAGCATGGCTGGTGGATGTGAACCGAAACTCTGTATGTCACAACTGGTCTTTTCTTGAACAGGCACAGCTTTATCAAGAGAAAAAGTTCAGTGAATTTCCATTTCTCTTACAGTTGCGCTTTAAGAACATCGTTCTTAAAGAAACTGATAGCTACCAGACAGTAGGCAGTGCAGCCAGAAGCTGTTTCGCTTACATTTCAAAGGGCAGGCTTTGATCCCTTATTTTCTTACTACACGTTTTTCTCCTTGTTTCTGGTAGACTGTCAGAGCCTGTCCAGCAAAAGGAGACGAGGTAGCACCTTCAACCAAGACAAATCCATGGACTGGTTTACAAGCAATGAAGAATGAGATGGAAACAGATGCGTTGCTTTGCAGAAAAATTCATGTTGCATAGCAACACCAAGCCTGATGATTCTGTTAAAGCTTTTCTCTTTAAATAGTAGGTGGGATTTCAAACTTTATAGGCAGAGTAAATCAAAGCAGTCATTACTTAAAAGTTACACAACTTGCAAAATGTAGCAGCTACTGTGTAATATTTTATTTTATTCTGATACAATACTCAAATTAGCAGCTAACATCTCCGCAGGGTCAAGAAAGCCGTGGCCGGAACTTTCTCAGCTTGGTAAGGAATGCTAATTAAAAAACAAAAGTTACTACTTCGGTATTTCAATATACAACGATTAGTTTATTACGGTAAGTTTTATGATTTCATGATATAGTAACATGTCAAATGCTAGTACAAAAAAAAAGTATTTTTGAAAATAAAATACCACTAAATGTTTAAGATAAAAAAAAAGTATTTCCCAATGTCTCACCTGAATGACCATCCTGCCAATAAGATGGTCTAGCCACGTAAGGCACCAAGCGATATGTTTCAGCATCATCAGGAGGTGATTCTGTGAGAAGTAAATTTTTTTTTAATTCTTTCCAACAAGTTTAGAACATCCATGCAGACCAGAGTTGCCAATGCTTTCTTTTTGCTTCTATTAAAGCACTTTGCTGTCACCTATCAGGACATTCAGACCTCTGCTCTGATATGGGTTTTGCAAGTCTATGCTGGTATGAGGCATCTTTTTTGGATTTGCCAGAACAGCATGATGACAAAACAGAGCACACTGGTGACATTTCTTCTATGGCATCCTTAAGCCCATCAGGGTCCTCTAAAGAAGCTATGGAATGAGTATATGTGACTAGATTTTATTTTAAAAAAATTTTGAAATCAGTAGTAGAAGGGCAGTAATTCTTTATTTGCAGATTGCAATGTATTTTCCACCTAGTCTAGATTTTTAATAAGATATTTGAAGTTAAATAACTGTTCATATATCCTTTTTCAAACCTGACAAGGTCTGGGCTGCCCAGAAGCTTGCCTGTTCTTCACAGCAATCTCAGCTGAACTAAGAAAAAAATACTGCCTCTTCCTACAAACTTTGCCTTCACTATATCCTTGGATTATCAAATTGCAGTAACAGGATATCTCATCAGCGATAATGTGCTTACCGTTGTATTCACTTCCGTTAAGAACTACTTGATCCTGAATGTGGATTTCTCCGTATTCTTTTTGAGACGGTTCTTTGATATTTTCTTGAGTTTCCACCATTTGGCTTGATTTGCAGTTCTTGATTTTAGCAGGGTGTACCAACCAATTCCTGTAAGTTACCTCAATAATCCTCTCACACAAAAACGGGAGCTTGCAGGTACGTATTCTGTCTAAAAGGTCAATAACCTGTGTGATGCTTTTGAAGAAACGCAAAGGATAAAGTAGTATTTTGAAAACTCAAATCATACACTGTTAGTCTCAGTTCATCTGTCACATTCTTTACCTTTGAGGTTAAACGAGTTCTTTAGTTTTAGGGTAGAGCTAGCAACCTGACTACTGAAGTGGAAAAAAACCAGTATGGTTATTTTGAAGATGTCATTAAGTGAAAACTTCCACTGACCATAACAAGAACATTCCCAAGGTAAAGGCCAAAGGGTGTAGTTAAGTGTGACTTGTGTTAGAAGTGTAACACAACTTGTGCAACTCCCTAAAAAAAAATTTATGTGGGGAAAAAAATATTTCGTTAATGCTGGATGTCTATTTTAAAAGATGTTTGGCTTTGTAACAATGTTAGGGGATACCGGAATAAATGCCAGAAGTAAATACTTACTTTGCTAAATACACAGCGCACGCACCACCCAGTTTCAGACTTGGGTGTACAACAGAAAGAGCGGACTGCGGGTTAAGCATATCCAGAACTACCTGCGAGAGAAAGATATATATTAATATTTTCTGGGAAAACATATGTATCAATCTTTTCTATAACAATGCTTGAAAAACCAATATTTATCTATAGAAAACAAATGCACACAGCAGCAGTATGTTATCACAAACCAGCTTTATTACTGCCTCGAAACCTTAAAGAAACATGAGCACCCCACATTTACAAAATGAAGTCCTCTCTGCTTCCAAATGGATTTCCATTAAAACAGCAAGTAGCGTTTCACTAACACAGCAGCCCTGTGTTAACGTTAAACCTCCTGCTAATTAAATTCCATAATACTGACATTAAGAAAAACTTCTAGAGGGCTACATTTACGAACACCTTTTGATATCTAGCTTTCAACTGAAACAAAGAAACCAAACAAATGTTCAAGGGCATCTTTCTCACGAAAAGATCACACTACAGTCTCAATGTGGAACTTGCTGTTTGTTTTGAGATTTAGAAAACTTCTGTCTTTGGCAATTTATCCACCTCCTCCTAGAAAACTATTCACACTGCTAGAAAACTATTCACACTGTAAAACAATGGGATATGCAATGTCTGATCCTTCCTGTGGACTGTTACTGTGGATTTAAAGTTTTTAAAATTATATTTTTATGCTATATATTTTATTTCTTTGCTCAAACTGTTTAACACAATTGTCGTTTGTTTAAAGTGTTAATGGAAGCAGTTTGTCTGCTTTACATGGGAGGGTGGTTGACATCTAGCTGTTTTCCCCAGCTCCCTTTATAAAATCTAGATATAAAAAGCAGGACAGGAGAGCAAGCAAGAGCACTCCTTGCTCTGACTTAGGCCTTAGTTACACTGTGCGTTCTATATAGCTGATAGAAAAATGTTTACATATTTATATTTTCAATAAGCTTATGTATTTTTCTTAATGTTTGAAATATATGCCTTAGTCAGATACAAAAATATCAATTTCTCCAAAATGCAAGAAAGTAAGTTTGTCTTTGCTTACAGGACAGCAGTGATTAATTGTGCTATTTCTGTGCTACAGCCATATCGCTTTTTCATTTGGGAAACCATCTGAAACCTTGAAAATACTTGTAATCTGACAAAAAAAATCACAATGTTTCTTTCATTAATGAGTATCTGATTTTTTTTTCTTTACTGTTAAACTAGATATAGGAATCCCATTGTGAATGTGAGCACTGGAGGTTTTAATTTATGCAGAAAAGATAAATGTCAAATGGGGGGATTTTTCTGGACTTACTGCATCAAGTGTTATAGATTTCATATCCGCAGCAGCTGTTGAAATGTCTTTAAGAATGAAATCCACATTATCCGGCCACTCTTCCGTATGCCCTATTTCCCATGCAGCACGCCAGTGCCCGTAATTCTTCTTAGCTAAATTATGATGATCATCTCTGATTTCGTAACTTATAACACGTCCTTTGGGCCCAACTGAAAGCAAACAGAAGATACTAGACTTACTACTTCCCCCACCCCCCACCCCATAATAAAGAATTTAGAAAAATGTAGTATAGCAGATGCCAGCAGCACACCTTTAAACCTCAACTTCACTTTAGGAAATAATCACATATGAAATTACCATTTTTTTTTCTTTAAATTTAAGTCAAATATATGCAGATCAAGTGCTGGGTTAGTTCCTTCACAGACTGAAATCCATCAATCAACAGACTGAATAAAGTACAGTTATAGCAGTACGAACTGTTCCTAAGATGTCCTCCTGAAGTAATTCCTGCAACAAGGTGACCTGAGCACCTCTGGCCCCATCAATCTGTGATTCTCCTCCTGCAGCTACCAGAGGTACCTGCCAAGAGCACTGCAGCATGGGTCACTCCTCACAGATGCTATAAAGCCAACAGACTGTGGCTGCTTCTGTTAGTGAGATTTGAAACTGCTGGTTTAAAATTGACAGTCCTCATTTTTCCAAAGGTTTGCTGTTTTTCTTGTTAGGTCTTTCTCTACCTGGCCCTTTGTAGGGTTCGGGAAGGGCTAAGAAAACCCCCACAGCTGCTCACTTATCTCAGCCCCAGAGACAAGTTTTCAAGTGTACTCTTTGATTTACACAGGCTTGTGTTTTCCTGATATTGTCTGTAACAAGTAATAAAATAATTTATTACTTAAGTATAAATTCACTATCCTGAAATTTACCGTACGAGTCCAACACACAATGTGCTTCACACAGGAAGTGTTACGAGGACACCCAGGCACAGACAGCAGCATGGGCATTGCTGTACTTTTCTATCCTTGTATTACGCTAATTTCTCAGACCTATCACACCATTACCTCCCTTTTCTCCTTACTACTTCTTAGCGGGCAAAGACAGCTTTCATCCGTCAGCAGCATGGTTCCATGACTTTTTAAGCCATTTTAGGTTAGAGTCACCAAGCTCCTTCCCTCACTTACATGATCCCACTGTGAATCTGTTCAGAAGACTGAACAGCAGCAGGGTGGGTTTCCTGGCAGTCTCTCCTGGACCTAGCTCAGCCTGGGCCAGACAGAGGCCAAAGCCAGCACATAAGGAGGGAGGTCTGCAGCAGTGTTACCTCTGATCACCTTAAGCTTCTGTAGAATCACAGCACCAGCTCCTCATTACTCAAGATTAACAGTGTGGAAACGCTGGAAGAAGAAAATTTTTCTCATTGGGGTCAGTCTTACTCCCTCCTCTGCTCATTTCAAAAACTTCCTACATTTTGAAACTGACTCCTGGAAAAATAAGGACAACTAGTTAAAATAGCCAGGCAAAACTCTTCATTATTGTGAAGCTGCAGTATGCCAAGTTTGCATACATCATATTTTCCAGTTCTCAAAGACCTTAAAGTCATGGCAAATGCCAGAGTCTTAACTTGGTCCTGTTGCATGTCAGTAGTTTCTGGGAAAGATTAAAGAGGGAGCAGAAAATAAAACAAACAGAGTAACACAAAGAGAGGAGATGAGCGAAATCTGTTAAATCAATGAGAATTTGAGAAAATAAATACCTCCACAGACCTTGGTAATGTGTCCACTAGACTTAAATTCTGGCATCTACCTGTGTAGCAGCTATTTTTCTTGTTGGGTATCACTGTATTAAGTGGTGGCAGAATTAGCCACTATTAGGAAAGTGCAAGTCAAATCTATTTATTTCTGGGTCAGCACCAAATTGTGTTAAGCTGTGACTAACGCTGTCCGTATTTGGTGCTGATTTAGATTAAAAAAATTTGAAAATATCAATATAATCCCATACCAGTTTCCCTCTCCTCAAGAGAACTGAACTGAGGCACAAGGACGGCTCTCTTCCTGTGGATCAGGTCAACAGCCTGGTGACGCCAAGGGTTTTGCTGACTTGGCACAGTTACAGCTAAATTGGGTGGTCAGAAGACTGAAAAAGGAGAGGAATGATCAGTAAGTCCAGCTGTGTTTGTATGAAATGGCCACAGAGGACTGAATATGCAGAGCAGAAAATTATTGGCTATATTTAGCAAAAGCTAACTTTTGCCTTCGCTGATATCAGGTATTCCATCTCTCTCTTTGGATTTAGGGTCTACATGTAGGGGAAGGTGGGACGGGCTAACAACTCTTACTTTCCCTCTCTCCAAATGCATCACTGGAAACAGAAGTGCTGACTTCTGTCATGTTTTGTCAGCTTCCAGCTCCCATGGCAGCAATGCTTGCTTTGAGGATGGTCCCATACTACCTTCAAAATCCCATCGTGGAACTACAAAAAACCTAGTTTATTGCAGAGAGATGATCGGAAGGAACTCAGGAATAGCAGCAGGAGGCAGAAAGAGGGAGAGGGAGCAGAGGTGCAACTGCTGACCTCAAAACCCGGGCCCAATGTGTATCAAGACTACCTGCAGCTTAGTGAGCTCTGGGCAGCATTTAATGGCTGATCATTAAAATAAGCATTTTGAACTGAATTAGTAGGCCGGGTGGAGATTACTCAGCCAAAACAAAGGACTAAAAAAAACCTGCTCTGTTCATCTCTGTAGGGGACTCCCCAGATCCCCTTTGCTGCTGCTTATGTGCCCTCACCAATTTTAGGCTCCTGGTGGATCTCAGCACTCTAGTTTGCACCATGGCCCGTGTGTGACATTCCCAATTCCTCACGTGACCCTCAGCAGTATGACCTGGCATCCCAGAGCAGGGGTGGATTGATGACACTGGTATTGTACTTCCTGAATACTAAACTTCCTCAGAAAAAACTCATGCTTCAAAAAAGCCCTGTACTGTTATCCTGTGGCGCATGCCAAGGGACAGCAGATATACAGCACTGCTACACGGGAAACTAAGAGAAAACTAATTGGCTGCTCTACAGTTCTAAGGTTATTTCATGGGTTGGAACAAAAGAAGCAGCCAATTTGTTCGGTTCATCTCCCTTAAAAGAGTGTAAGAAGAAGCATCACCTCCCACAGATGCCTGGCTGGCTGTAAGTGGGAGTACTGAAACATCTATGTTGAACAATACAGTGTACAACCACAAAGGCAGCCCAAACTGTAAACATCTTACAAATACGCATTGGTCTATAACTAAGTTTTATAGCACACACTGGAAAAGAACAAAGGAGCAAAATTAGTTCTGAGGTTTTACAGCAGCTGAGGGTATGGGGTGCTTCTCAGGTTCAGCGACCACCACAGGCACCCTCAGGTGTTCAGCTGCTCCAGTGGTGGGCTGCCCACAAACCCTGTCTTTGCACATCAGCTGTCAGGATATGCAGCTGCTGCTTTTCTGCTCTCAGTTCAAGATGATCCATGATGAGGTTCCCATCTTTACCCACAAAAGTCCTTTAATATTGCAGAGAAGGGCCATATTCTGCAATAGCAGAAATACATTAAAAAAAAAACCAACAATTTGAAAACCAAATTCAAATGGTACTTTATTTTTCAAGAGTGTGCAAAAGCAGTTACAGCAAACAATTGTGGGATTTTTGTTTTGGTTTGGGCTTTTTCTTTCCTTCAGGAAGTTCTATCAGGAGCCCATAAATCAAATTACTCTGAAATATGGTCCACTAACAGGATACCTACAGATGAGATGAAGTTTAAGGGTGAGGTTTCCCCCTCACTCACATTGCTGAGTGCAACCATTCTCAACCTTTTAGAGCACTGAGATCTAGATCAAACCAGGCTAGCTAGAACATGAAAAAATAATAGTGTGTGTCCCCATAAGCAGTTTCACTAGTACCCAGAAATCTGATTATTCACATGGTCCATTGAAATGAGGAAAAGGAAGCTGAGAAAAGCAAGAGATTAGTGAAAGACTCTAGTACGATTAAGCCAAAGCCAACAATAATGATGGCTGACACTCAGCTTTCTGCAGGGCCTTCGGTAACCCTTTGTACTATGACCTTCAAAATACGCTGAAGATGGTTTGCGGTCACTGCACTGGCTCTGGCACAGATATAATCTTCCTTTAAGACAACAAACTATATATGAACGTGTGAAGTGCAGCAAAACTTTGTAAGAATTGACCATAGGTATTTGGTCAAAAAAAGAGTAACGTATGATAAGGGAATTGCAGCTGCTTCTATGTTTTCTAAAACCAGGTTCTCACCTGCTCTTGACAGAAACAAACTCATAGCACCAGACCCGCTGCCAGTTTCCAGCACGGTGTCTCCCGGGTGGACGTCCATCATCATTAACATCGCACTTACATCCTGCGGGGGAAAAAAACACGGCACGTTACTAGTCTTGGAAACCGAGAGTGAGGTTGGGCCCGTGTCCTCCCAGGTCAGCAGCCACCAGCTCGGTGGGCAGTCAGTACCTTGGGGTAGGCGATAGCGGGTCCCCGCGGCATCAGCAGCACGTAGTCCTCCAGCGAGGGCCGCCTCAGCAGCAGCCGCGCCCCGGCCGCCGTGCGCAGCACCTGCCCGGGCAGCTGCCCAATGATGTTGCCGTGGGGCAGAAGGCCGCCGGGGCTGGCCAGCACCGAACCCGCCGCCAACCGGCACAACAGTCTCAGCACCGTGTTGTGCTTCCTCTTCATCTCCGCCAGAGCAAACTCCCCGGCGCGGAAAGGGCCGGGACACGCTCCCGACGCCTCAGAAGGCGCCTGAGGGGCGGTGGCTACCTCCTCCTCCTCCTCCTCAGGGGGAGCCGGAGGGGCGGCCGCGCACCGCCCTACCGCCGCCGCTTTCTCCGGCGGCAGTAGCCGCCTCACCCGCTCCAGCGGCGACAACGATACCTCCCACGCCCGCCTCCGAGGCCTCCCGCCGGGGCCTGACCCATCGCCGGAGGAGAGGGCGGAGGACACGGACCGCCGCAGCTCACGCCAAGCTCTCATGAAGAGACAAAGTAGGAAGCGACACTCAACGGCCGGCCCCGCGCGCGCGGCGCCGTGCGCGCCCCGATGACGCCAAGACAGCGTCATCGGGGCGCGCGCGGCGCCGCGCGCGCGGGGCGAGCACGAGGCTGTCGGCTGCGCCGGCGCTGTGAGGGTCGGGCGAGGAGCGTCATGGCGGCGGCAGCGTGTGGCGGGGAGGAGACGGCGGCGGCGGCGCGGGCCGTTTGCGCTTTCTCACCCCGAGACCGTCGTTTCTTCGCCATCTCCGGTTCGGATGGGCGGCTGCGGGTGTGGGAGACGACGAACAGCCGTTTGCAGCAGGAGTACGTGCCCTCCGCCCACCTCAGCGCTGCCTGTACCTGCCTGGCCTGGGCCCCGCCGGGGGGACGCCCGCCCCCCAGCAAGGTACGGGCAGCGTGTGAGGGGAGGGAGCGGGGCGGTGTGAGGGGGGGACGGACACCGCGGGGAGAAGGAAGCGGTGGGATGGGGACGGCGGCAACCCAAGCAGCCCCGACGCGTGGCCGAGGCCCGCTCGCCTTCACCCCGCCCTCCCGGCGCCATGTGGCGGGGGTCGGCGTGGCCGGGCGGGCTCGGGGGAGCGGATGCGCTCGTGCCGGAGAGGGGAGCGGGCTGAGGGTGCCGCGGGGGGGAACGGAGCTCCGCGGGGTTCCGCTACGGCGTTGCACCCCCCGCCCCCCCCCCGCCGTGCTTGGGGCATGTCCACGCGTGAAGTTCCACGGGGTGGGAGTGTGGGGGGAATCTTCTCCCGTCAGAGGAGCATCGCAGGATTGCTTTTTATGAGGCAAATTTCACGTGTTGGTGGGGGAAGCAACAGTGGAGACTTTTAATATTTTTTTTTTAAACAAAAAATGGGGTTATCAGCAGAAGCACTGACTGTGTAAAATAATTTGTCTTTCGTATCATCTGCGTGGAAGAACCCTTCCTTGAAGGAGCAAGGTATGTTACTTCATGGCACATCCCACCTCAATCGAAAAGGTGATGCCACAGAGCAGGTCGGCTGCTGCGTGTCCACTTAGCTTACGTACAGTTCACTTTCCAGTAAAGGCAGTATCTCTCCACGCTTCCTTACCCTTGGAAGTATTTCCATGCAAGCTGCTATGCTGTCCGTGATGCATCTTCCCGAGCTCAGGAATCCTACGAGAAGGTATTCGCTAACTTCATTCAGAGCACGCATCAGAGGGCTCGGATGTTCTCCACCTTGAATTTGTTTTATTTAACTTCATCTCAGGTGTGCACTCGGCCTGAAAATATCTGGAGTATGTACAGTAAGGTACTTTTTCATCCTTTTTTTGTTGAAGTAATCCTGGTTTTTTTAGCTACAACATGCCGTTTTCTGGAAAAAAAAAAAAGTATCTCTTGGATGAAGTGTGTGAAATCCACCCCCTTTATGATAAGAATTAGGGAGGGCTTTTTAGAATTCCTTTTGATATATTAACAGTTTATTTGAAATACTGTAAGACGTATTTCAAAATGCTTAACACACAGGTTGCCAATATAAAGGAAGATGGTATTGTCTTATTTTTCTCAGTTGAGCAACTTAGTCTCTGAACTTTGAAAACTCTCAGAATATTTGGAGAATGCGGTAGAAAGGGTTACTTTTAGATTGACCTTAACCTGTTCATTTGTCACATAACTTTGAAGAAAAAAGGATACCTGCATTAATTGCAGGGCTGTGTAGGTTGTTCTTCACTCTTCAACTTGTATGTGAAAATGGGGCTAATCTATCCTGTGTGAAATAAAACTTAAGCTAACAGTGCACTGCTGTGGTGCCATAAGTCACGCACAGGAGGTTTCTGAGTGGCTTTTAAAAACTATCCCTTTTCTAGAGACCTGCCCCTAAACCCCACAGATGCTCCAGTTTAACCTGTTTTAGGGTTGTACAGAATATGGGCTTAATCAGATGGCATTTGGCTAACTTTCAGTGCTGTCTAATTATTCCAGTAGTTTGAACGCTGTCCGCTGCTTGAAAGTTGGTACGTTTTCAAGTGGAGCTGGAAAACATACCGTTTCTTAGCATAATTATGCCATGAACGTCTGTAATTCATTGGTTTGTCCGTAGCCTGAACTGAAGAACTAAAGCTGTGATGATTCTGCCAAATATATTTTATTGAATGTGTTTTTTCTCACGTTTAGTCTTTTTTGTCCTTTTTTTTTTTTTTCTGGAGAATTGACATCTGTCTGGGTAGTACCAGTATCTGGTGTTCAGGAGTAAAACTGTGCCAGTAGATATCTATAAATGGTGTTTGTCCAAGTCACACCTAAACTAAGTATGTTTTGGGCTGCTGCCACGTTAACAAAGGCCACGTGTTACAGGGGAATATTAGAAATTCAGTTTTGAACTGCAGGCCCTGGAATTGCTGATGCAGCGGTGGCTTGTTGGGATGTTCCCTGCACATGTGCTTTTGCGTTGCCGATGCCTACTGCCATCGTCTGCTCCGTGAAGTGGTGCCTTCTGCAAGAGTATGTGGACCACTCACTTTCAAAATACCTTCTTCTACTTTCTTCCTAATAAGCTGCAACTGCTCTGTCGTCTTCAACTCTTAAAACTCTTTAGGCTTCCCCCCATTTTGGTGTTTTAAGTGCTTTACTTCACATGTGAGCAGCAGAGATCGGATTTCTAGTTTAAAAAAAAAGGTCTCAGTGGCTGACCTACTCAAGTAAGAACATTATGGAAAAATATGCACACAGTCCCTTTACAAATAACTTTAACCATCTCTACTAATTAAAACACTGTGCTTTTTCAGGCGAAGTTGAAGGATTTCTAAATAAGCTTGAGTCTGGAAAAAAAAAATCAGAAGGAAACTGATACTTGGTGTAGTTCAGGTGCCGTGTCCTATCCTACCCCATCCAGGAAAATGGGGTCCTCTTATATTTAAGACCCTGACCCCACATGGATCTCTACTGCAGCTGGCAGTCTGTCTATGTGTGAAGCTAATGAAGGGTAGAGCAGTTTGATTTTTAAAAAATTTTTCAACTTTTTTTATTTCTCAGAGTGTTTTTTGTCAAATATTATCTCCAACATTAATAGGTGTCTTAATTTTCTGCTGGCATTTCTTTCATGCAAAAATTTCTGACAGAATGCCCCACTAATAATGCTGATAAAGGGTGGTCAGTAAAGAAATACCTGTGGAAAAAAGTAATTGGAAAAACCTTCACTGCCTCTAGCTTTATTCTTGACACTGGAAAATAACTGTAGACTTTAGTGGGAATTTTGTTGTACCTTTGGGTTGTTCAGAGGGAAATTGGCCATAACAAACTGCAATGGAGGGTGGACAAATTTCAGTTAAAAGATTTATGCAAGGGAAGAGAATAAAAGCTGGTCTTATTTGTGGTTTTGCTTTGGAGTGGGGTTTTTTTTTGGGTAATTAGTAAAACTACCTAGAGATCTACAAGTACCAGAAAACACATAAACTGTACTTGTGTCTCCACAGGCTACATTGCCCTTGTCTTGGCACGTCAGGCAGCAGTTTCAAGATGGCATTCTTGGTATTGCTGCTAAAAACTTATTTGAGTCTTTTTTCATATATTGTCTTAAAACCTGATTGATATGCTTGGTTGTGCTTTGTGACTGTGGTGGTTTCTCAGCACCTATGTTTTCATAATATTTTATAAATTATTTTCTTTCCCAGGAAAGACGAAGCCTAAACAAATGCTTGCAAAAAACCCCAATGTAATCTCTTTTCTCAAGAGACTGCTTTTGATGTAAAAGTATCTGTATAACATTTTGGTATTTATTGGCCTAAACCAAAACACTTTTCATTGCATGAGGTGTTGTCTGTGTTAAATACAGAGGAAGAGAAAGTCCTGCTTCAAAGAACCAAAGCATTTATCCTGCTCTGTTAAACTTTTAAATCTCAGTTGTGGTGAAAGCTCCCAAATCCTGACTGTCATTGTATCTCTGGGCCCGAGTAAAAATTACACGTTCGTTGTGCGATATCTGTTGTATGACAGATTAGCTATACGACGTGGATCTTGCACAGAGCTGATTGTTCACATTCTCTCAGTCTCCTTTGGCTTCTTCTGGCTGTTCATCAGTGCAAATATATCTGTTGTGTAGAGGAAGCATTAGCTTGTGTATAATTTTTTTTTAAATGGGAGAGAATGCTTTGCTGTGACATGATGAGTGTAAGGAGACTTACCAAAGTTCAATTAAAAAACTAAACAGTAGCATTAGGGATGTTTTTTTTAATTCTGAAATCCTTGAACAGTTTTTTTCTTTTTGTGTGTGTGTGAGTAGTTATGTAGGATTAACCCAGTGAGAATAAAAGGCGTAGTTTCTGCCTTCTTTATTTTAGTTTCATATGCTCAAGAGCCTGTTTTATCCTTTTCCCCTTCCCAGTGATGTGCTGTGTTCACCTGTGTTTGGTTAAGAAAGATGAAGTGAAATCCCTCCTTGAAGTGGTTGGTAGCACTTGCAAAGCAAGAGGGTGAAGACTTAAAAATTGCCCGATCATAGGAGGTCCTCGGGTACCGATGCCAGGACTTGGGCAGAACACTAACTTTGAGTCCTGGTTGCTTCCCTCTGCTGGGTGGGGTAGCACTTTCTTAAGAGGCATTGTGAATACTTAATATTTGCAAGACTTCTGAATAGCTTTTGAGAAAAAATAAACTGATCATTCTTGATCAAACGTTTCCATTTTGTGGATGAAGCATTCTGATGGTGTTAATCTTTACCTCTGCCTCTGGAACACAAACTCTGTGAAAAACTTAAATGTGGTGTTTTTCCCTCATGGATGTGGTTGCTAGGCTAGCAAAATGGCCTCTACCACGTTTCCAAGTGACTCATAGCAACTTTGTTACCTTGTACCTCCATGTACAAGATGAGTCTCTAGGTTGCTGTGCACTTCAGTGTCTTCATTTTGTGTCTTAGCAGAGTTTGTGCTGGCTGACTGGGTCTTGAAACTTCTAGAAGTCTTTTTCCCCTCTCCATTAACACTTAGAGTAGCTGGTCAGACTAATTAATTTCAAGTTTTCTCTTTTTGATTTTTCCAGGATGGCCCGCAGAGGAAAAAACGGAAGTCTGAGGTTGCAGAAGTGGACAAGCAGTTAGATATCCTGGCTATTGGTACAGCAGTTGGTAGCATTTTGTTGTACAGCACAGTAAAAGGAGAATTACAGAGCAAGCTAGTAAGTAATATACCCTTCATCACATCCATCACATCCTACCAAATACTGATGGTTTCAGTCAGTTTATGCTGTTCTTTCTGCTACTCAAAAATGGAATAAACTAATTATTCAGATGCTTTTTTTTTTCCTTAATAGCTGCATATATGAATAGAGGTACAGTAATTCAGGTGCTTAGGAATCTTCAAGTGGTGCTTTTTCTGTCATTGGCAGTATGTACACTGTATGTTTCAATGTTAATTCAGTATCTTAGCATTGTGCATGGATTTGTTACTTTGCATTTAAAATAACAGTAATAATGAAATGCCTAACTGGGGAGTTGGGTCCTCCATGGGGGTGTTGTACCCTCAGTTCCTGCACAGTACTGTGGGAGAGGAGGGCAGGATTGAAGGACTCATTGACTCTTGGGAAGGTGTCCTGTTGATGGACGTTTCTGTACAGATGCAAATTTACCTCCCTTGTGGCAGCTTTTGAGCCCTCTCAGTACGTGATCTTTCTCAGCTGAGATAAAGCTGATTTTCAAAGTTTGCCCATCTTATCGATACCTTCCCTGTTACTACTGAGTACCTTGGGTTGCGTAACAAGCAAAATAAATCTGTGTGAATGACTCTATGCAACACTTTGAGGCACTTGGGCATGCTTTTGCTTCTAAACTTAGTTGTGTGTAGGTGATCAGTGTTCACAAATGAAGAACAAGCAATGACTTCTTAAAATCATGTGTCACTAGCTAACAAATATAAACTCTGTTTTATGGAAAAGCTGTATTTCTGCCTGAAAACTATGAACAAAATGAAAGAATTTCAGGTTAAACTTTACAGTTTCAGTCAGTTTGAAAAACACCGGTTGCTCTTCTATAGGAGCAGGATAGCAGATGTTACTTGGTGATTACTTTTTTTTTTAACAGATAGGTTCAATTAAAAGATTATTCCTGCTAGAATAAAAGCCATAACTTTTAGCTGTTCTTACTGAACAGAATATCTTGCTGTAATGTATTTTGTCTTGCTGAAAGCTGATTTGCAGTGACACTGCAGTGACACTTTTGGGAGTAGTCTGAGCTGGTGCCAATTCAAGTAGTGAAATTTTATAAACTTCAGAAATATTTTCAAAAATTATTGAAGTGTGTGTATAGGCTGGAGAGATTTTGGTGGTTCAGGGAGGTGAATGATGACCCTTTGTAGGGTCTTCTGATCTGATGATAGCTTACTCTTGTATGCTGAGTACAAAGGGAAGGATACTCATCTCTGGATGTACTTAAGCAGGCAGGCACTTAGATGACTATCGGCCGGATATCTGTGCTAGCTTTTCTTTTGAGCAAATTCCATTCTATTAGACAGCCTTGTTTGGCAGTGTGTATAAAAATAGCGGGCAGGACAATTTTTTTGTTAACCCAGAGGTGCTAGAACAAGAATTAATTCAAATACTTATGTGTACATACCAAAACATGAAATATCTTTAACGTGTATAACTGTATATGTATATCGGTCTTTAAAACCACACCCTCTCTTCAAGTTGCCAATGATTTGAATTTAGTTCTTGAAAGAGCCACTTGTTCACATTATTGGTGTGGGGAAGTCTCAGTAGTCAAAAGCTCCTCATTTATTAATGAGTTGACCCTCTTCTACCTTTTGCAGGACGGTGGTCATGACAGTAGAGTAAACTGCGTGAGATGGCATCAGGACAACTCCTGCTTGTATAGCTGTTCAGAGGACAAACACATTGTGGAATGGAACGCACAGACCTGCAAAGTAAAGTGGTAAGTGATGCTGGTTTTTGGTCAGATTTGTTCACACTTGCATTTGTGTATTTCCTCCTTCACAGGTTTTAGTGAGGGCCTGTTGGAAATGATGCACTCTGCTCTCCAGGCTTCATGCCCACCATACAAAATTGGCTGTTACTTTTCTGATATTGGAAGTGGTTTTATTAAGGGGTGAAAGAGTAACTCTCACAGCTGTGTTTCTTCCTCTGTATATTGGAAAGACTAGATGAAATGAGTAACTGCTGAGAGGGATTTGGGTCCCTCCATGCTAACTTTTAGTGGGACGTGGGCTTCCAGTCACATTTGTGATGCGGAAAAATCTGAATTCCAGAAGATATCCTTGGAAATATGGGGGAGCAGATATTGGAACGCCTCACCCCAGTTAAATTTGTTACATGCACCTGGCTTTGCTCAGCGGGCCTTGCTGTGATGATACCCAGTTGGTTTCGCTCACTACTGATGTGTGGTGTGGACAGTTCCACTTGGCTGTCTGAGCAGGCTGCTGCCATTTAAAGTACCATTGAGCAAAACACAGCTTAGTGCAGGGTAACAAGATGTCTAGTATAAGCATTTAGTTTCTTTTGTAATAAAGCCAAACTGTTTTTAAACTTAAAAGAAGAAACCAAGATTTCTGTTAACGATCCTGGTTATCTTACTTCAGTAAAAGACTAGTGAATGACAGCGCTTTGACCCTTCTTTTATGCTGTTGTTTCTTCTTTGTAGCATTTCCCACCATTGCGTCATTCTTACTGCAGCTCTACCAGTTTTGTTAAAGATGGAGTGGGCGCTCTAGACAGCCCATCATCAGTAACCTCTTTGTTTTCCCTAAAAAGGAGATGCATCCTTACGTTGTGTTGAGACCCTGACGTAAAGTAGCAGAAGATGGCCGTAGAATCTCCCTTTAGCCTTCTCTTCTTAGTATTGAACACGCCCAGTTCCCTTCTCACCTTTTCTTCTTATATTGTGCTCTAGTCCCTAAGCCTTCTTCGTGGCCCTCCACTGGATTTATTCCACTGTGTCAGTGACTTTCTTGTCCTGTCCCAAACAGGACATAGTGCTCAGATGCAGTTTCAAAAGTATTGCACACAGGAGAGGAATCACTTTCCTTGCCCTCTTGGCCACAGTCTGGCTAAGGCAAATCAGTATGCAGTTGACCTCGTTGCCACAAGGACTCAGTCTTATTCAACTTAGCTATGAGGACTGCAAGCTCCTTTTCTGTAAAGCTGTTTTCTAGCCACTTGCCCCAGCATGTACTGGGATTTTTCTGTCCCACTTGCAGGACTTCATGTTTTTGTTTTGAGCTTTGAGATTCTGACAGCCTGTTTCTCAAGCCTGTTGAGATGTCCCTGAATAGCGGCCTTGCCTTCCAGCGTATCGACTCTTCTCCCTAATTTGGTATTGGATGTGAACTTGTTACATTCTTGCATTCTGTCCAGTTTTGAGGTCATTAATGAAGGCCTGGGCAATTACTGAAGATGTTAAATAGTATTGAGATATCCTTATCTCAGTAGGGATATGGAGCGACACCTGTAACTGGCTGCCAGCTGGACTTCATACCAGTGATCACAACTGTTGGAGCTCAGTGATCCAGCCAGTTCTTACCCCTTCTTAGAGTCCATCCATTCAGTCTACATCAGTTTGTCTGCAAGGATACTTAATGTGAGACATTGTCAAAAGCATTGCTAAAGTCAGGTTAAACGGCATGTATGGCTCTCCTTTCATCCACGAAGACAGTTGACCCATTAAGAAGGCAGTCAGGTTGGTTAGGTGCGAATTGCCATTTGTAAATCTATGCTGGCTGTTCCCAGTCACATTTTTGACCTTTGTGTGACTGGAAATGGCTTCCAGGTAGATTTGTTGTATAACCTTCCCTTTTGTTCCCTGGATTCTCCTTCTTGTGCCTCTCTCTTGTGTGTGTGTCTCTCTCTACCCTCCCCCCCCCACCTTATGGGAAATTCATCCTGAGCTGCATGGCCATTCAAAATGGTAGTGTGGTCTTACAATTACACTGACCTCAGCCCTTCTGGATGCATCCCATTCAGTCTTAAGGAGTTGCATGTGTTGTATTTGCTGTTGTGATTCCTAATTTGATCTCCCTTTACTATGGGGAGTGCTTTGCTCCTTCTGACTCTGCCTCTAAGTTTGGGAACATGGGAGGCCTGAGGGACTTCGATCTTCAGTGCTTTGCCCTTTTCTATGTACTGAATGGGTCGCTACACCATTCTGCAGCAGGCCCACGCACTTTCCTCAGTCATCCTCTGACTGTTGCTGATGTGCTGTCTGTACGTGTCCTTTCGTTGGCCTTTGTATTTCTTGCTGGTTTGAACAGCAGCTGAGCTTTGCCTAATTCTGTCCCTGCATGCCTGGACAATATTTTTATATTCCTTTGTGTAGCCTGTCCTACTTTCACCTCCTCTATACTCCTTTTTTGTGTTTTTGAGTTGAGTCAGAAGTTACCCACTTGGCTAAGTCAGCCTTCTGCAGGACCTGGTGATTTTCTGCTCATTGGAATGGACCATTCTTTTGCTTTGAGGAGGTTCTCTTGGAAGAGCAACCAGCTTTCCTGGGCCCCTTTGCCCTTCAGGACAGCCTCCAGTGGGATCCTGTCAATCAGTTTCTTTGAATAAGTTGCAGTCTGTGCTTCTGAAGTCCAGGGTTGTCATTCTGCTGTTTATCTTGCTCATTTTTCCTAGGGTCTTTAAATTCATTGTCTTGTGGCTGCTATAGTTCGAGGTTGTTATCAACCATCACGTCCCTTACCAGTTCTTTTTTTTTTTTTTTTTTTTCTTGCAGTAGCTGGTGCAGTAAAGCATCTTTTGTAATCTGCTTGTAAATCACTTGCAGGAAGAAAAGGTCATCAGCACTTGCCAGCAATCTCTGGGTCTACTTGTGCCCTCCAGTGCTGCCCTTCCAGCAGTCGCTGGGGTGGTTAAAGTCCCTTAGAAGAACCAGGGCATGAGATTAGCAGGATTTATCTATTTCTTTTTAAATTGGACGATCTGTAGCAGATGCCTACCATACCACCCTTGTTGGTCTCTCCTCATAACTTACCTGTAAGGTTTCTACTGGCCCTTTGCCTGTTTCAGAGGAAAGCTCCGTGCATTCATGCTGCCCTTTTATGTGGAGAAACCTCTCTCCTTTTTGCCTTCCTGGTGTGTCCTTGCTGAAGTGTCTTCCTAAAGGTGCATTTATTGCAGCGCTCCTGTCCTGCAAACTATCCCACTGTTTCTCTGTGATAGCGTGTGTGTTCATGTACAGGTACTTGAGGTGGGTCCCACTCATGCTGCTTTCTTGGGAAATGTGAGAATTTTTCTTGTTGTGCTTTTTCTTGGGTGTTCCCTCTGTTCCATCCCATACCACCACTTTTTTTGGGGGCTGTGATTATAAAAGGTAATTAGATGCATTGTATTGTTTAATTTTGAACAAGAAAAAAATCACTCCTGAAGTGTATACATTACACCAGCAATATAATATCATGCTTTTTAGTTGAAAATTTTCTCTGGTGATATTATGAGTCATACCTAAGATAAATGACATTGGAAAGAGTAGGATAAATGAATTCCCTAAAATTTTACCTAAATTGAATAGATTAGAAGCAACAAATTATCTAAAATAATTGCTCATGCCCAATGTACATGTGAGATTGCCTGCATTCTTTAACACTTATCAGGACCTGGAAATAAATCCTTGCGTATCCCAGAGAGAATTTAGGATGGTTGCTCCTGGGGTAGAGAAGTACTACTTCTGATTTGCAGGCTTCTAGGAATTTTCCCATAGAAGTATGGACTGCTAGATAGGGAATTGAAACCACATGGGTTTAGGCTTCACTTTCTTAATTACTGTAGAAGTAGTCCATAGAACCACTTCAGGAAGTCTGTGCAGCACACATTGAAACCTCTGGCAGAGGGACAAGCAGTTGGGGAAGAAAGTTTCTGAAGACGCAAGACAAGGTATTGGAGAGAGGCAGTATGAAACATTCTGGATGACTTCTTGTTTCTCTGGTTGTAGCTTTTTCATGTCTTAAATACTCTGAATACTTAGAGGTGTTCTGTACATCTTAGGCAGCTTCTTGCTTCATGATATCCTGTTTAAAATTCTTTCCTGTGAAGAGTATCCAAAGTAAAAACTAATGGATTTTTGCTGGATTTATATTCTGCAGTCTAGTTTAGGCTAGTCTCTTTAGTACATTTAGTAATGTAGACCCAAAAAAGTATTTTTAAAGAGTTTGAAATTCTTAGTCCTGACCTTCTCTTTGGAAGAGAACACAGAATCTTGTCATACTCTCCGTAAGGTGTAATGTTGTTTGTCAAGTTTGTAGGCAGTAAAACTTTCAGCTTCTATGAAATAGGAAAACTGATACAGTAAATGAGCTCTGTTGGAAGGCAGAAGTGCTCCTTGGGCACGTGAAAGTTATTTGGAGGCATTGCCAGAGCAGTTGTTTACAGTCAGAATGTGGTGGGTTGCAGGGTACTTCCTATCTGTAAAGGGTTTGTGTTAATGCTCTCCTTGCAATTTTGTCCTGTGAGAAACCTGTAGTAATCAGACTCCTTCAAAGCAGATACAAGCTTTTTGTGACAGCACTTTTTTTTATTTATTAAATAGTGCTTTGAACCATAGACCTTTAAGGCGAAGTTTATTATTGTCAGTGTCATTGACAGACTTGGGAGGAAGGCCAGGAACTGAATGGGCATTGAAACTCCAAATTTTAGTCTTCAGAAGGCTGAATGGGTTGGTGTAAGGTTTTTGGATTATGGTGCAAAGAGAAGTCTTGGTATGATTCCTCTTACCCTGTTTGGAGTAATAGAGAACTTTGAGAGAGGTATTCATAATAGAATAGGCAAGTATTAAAGAAGTGTCAACAGTTATTCAGTATTAAATAGCTTTACATTTTTGAGTTGCTGTATTTTGTGTAAACTAGTTTGAAGGAGAGGAGCAGAAACAGAAGAGCTTTGACCTCATCTTTGGCTACTTAAATTGTTTTTAAATTTTGCTGTAAATTTGCCATGATGTAGATTTTGAGATTATGCTAATTAATATTGTTTTTTCTATCTTCATCTTTCTCCCTTTGTACAAAAACCCTTCTTCCAAATTCTAGCAAGTGGAAAGGTGACAATAGCAGTGTCACCTCTCTGTGCATCAGTCCAGATGGGAAAATGCTGCTGTCAGCCGGTAGAACTATAAAACTGTGGGACCTGGAGACCAAAGAAGTCTACAAAGTAAGTAACTTCGCTAAACGACGTGAAAAAAAGTCCTTGATTGGTGACATTATGTATCTAGTGTTCCCTGATAGGACATCTGAAAAATTTATTGGGTGTGAGGAGACAGTTGGCAGTTTTGGGATTGCTGGAAGCTGTTGCCATGATGATACACGCAACTGTGGTTTCAACTTGCTGAGAGTTGAATGAGGACATTAAATTCCTTGGCTGTGTCTGAGCATGCTACCAGCACCCTCTCTCAAACCTGCAGCAGAAGATGGATGCTGTTCTTTTTCAGTGAGTCCCTTTCTGATACCCTTCTAGCAGGAGAGCTCAGTTCACCATGGTGTTAGTTACTGCTGGCATGGCTTTGTGCGTGAGCTCCCTGACTTTTTTCATGAGTCCCTCCTTAAAGTTTCAGGTTTCTTTGCTAAACTTTGTGTAACTGGTGGCATTACTGGTTTTGTTGTTGAAACAGTTGGAACGCATAGGGGTAAAACCCTCATTGTTCCCTGAGCAGGGCTCAGACATGAGCAAATTACCATGTTTTAGCTCTTCTGTGAATGCAGTCATGTGCTCTTGCATGTTAACAGATAGGATGCAGCTAGTCTCTGAACCTCCTGGTACTTGCTGTCAGGTAAGTGTGTACACATGTGCTGTTACTGTGGACTTGCTGGCACATGCTCCTACCATGTATGTCTGCATCCTATGATGACCAAAACTGCTATTTATGGAAGTCGATTGAAGTACTGTTTTGGTGTTTCGGGGTTTTTTTTTTTATTTTTTTTCTGGGGAGGTGGGGTTGAGCAGCCTTAGTGTGTCAGCAGACCTGTGCATTCCTCTTACAGTTGAGAATGAAACTAGGAATCTAGTTTTATTGTAAAAGTCGATGTTTAAAATTGTGTGGGGGAAAAAACCCCAAAAATATGCTTTCTGACAGTAACAGCAGTACAGGTGAAGGTGGTTTATTTTGCATGGACTTAGTCCCAGTGAGTTTGTCTTTGATTCCCCATTCAACTTTTAAAATTCTGATAAATATCTGGAGGCTCAGAAAAAATTTTATTGAAATACAGGAATGCAAGGAAGCTGATCACTGGTTAAAAAAAATAATCACTGAAATGTCCTTGTTTGTTTAGTAACACTTGAATCTTTCCTAATGTTCTTTGTGAAGTAATGTTTTAATTTTTGCCCTACGACTGCTTATGGCGATTGTTGAAAGATTTGTATTTTTTCTTTTAGCATTTCACAGGCCATGCTACATCAGTGTCATCATTAATGTTTACTACAGTGAAACCTATGAATGAAAATAAGCCCTTTGATGGAATTACAGGGCTTTATTTCTTGTCTGGAGCTATACATGACCGATTACTGAGTGTATGGTATGTAAGTCTTACATAATTTGTGACTTTGATTATGATCAGTATTGAGGATAGACTCAAGGAGTATGTTCTGAACTTCTGTGATTAAACAGAAGGTTAAGCAGAGGGGGCACTGGAGAGATGCAGTGATGATCTCTTAAATGGTGCTTTCAACTCACTGATTATTGAATGAAGATGTGAATTTCCTTGGCTGTGTCTGAGCATACTTCCAGTTGCCGTTTGAATCGCTAATGTATGCCAAGAACATACTGTGTAACAGGCTTCCTTGTTCTTGGTACTTGCATGTTTATGCTCAAATTTTTTGACAAATTGGGAGTTACTTTGTACTTGGAATTTCTAAGCTGAAAGGTGAAATTAGAGCATGAGTATTTTTGGGTGGGGTAGACGGTTGCTGATGATTTATGGGCTTTATAATGCTTTTCACGTGCCAAGGGTGCTGTTTGTGCTATGGTATAGTGTACTGTTTGTGTCTTCCAGGCAGATCAGATCAGATAGGAAAGAAAAGAATGCCGTGATGTCTTTCACAGTAACAGATGAACCAACTTTTATTGACCTGACTGTATCAGAAGTCAAAGAAGAGGTAGGACCAATAGTTTGTAACCAAATATGCACAAGAATTTTCAGTTGTCATACCAGTTTCCTTTTAAAGGTGTAAAGAAAGAAACTTGTGTTTGGCTTCTGTTATGCAGAGTTGAGATCTGAATGCCAGTTCACGGGTGTAAGGATATGTATTACAGGTGCGTTTATAAAGCTGATGATTTGAAATAAAAATCTTCAAAGCTGTTAAGTGCAAATTCAGCATTTTCTTCAGAAATTTTGCTTGTGATGGCAGAAATGTCAGTTGTTTCCTATTTAGAACAAATTAGTACTCAAAATGGTTGTTAGAACTTGGCATTAAAAAAAAAACAGAAAAGATTTCTTTCTAAAAACGCAGTTTGGGTATGTTTCTGTTTTTTCTGATCTCAGGTGGCTTTGGCGGTGTAGCTGCATTTGGAATTAACTAGCCGCTAATGAGTTAAAGTAGCAGCATCATTCTCCAAGTCTCTCAGTTTCAGAAAGTACAAGTCTTTCAAAGTAGTTGTCTTATGAAAAATGTCTGCATGTGAAACATGTTCACAAACTGTTTTAGTAATTATTTAAAACAATTTACTCCTGCTGCTTTTAGATTCCTTTCTAAGAACAGTATTTCATGCTGAATTTTCTAATGTTTCCAATTGTGCCCTCTTACTGCATGTATTGGGGATAAGAGTATTCTGTAATGTACACCTGTTGTTTAATTGCTCAGAGCACTCATCTCAATTTCTTGCCTCCAAGCATATTTACAATGTCAGTGCCTTTGTAGACCTATGCCTCTAGACATGTTGGTACCATATTTTTGGAACATGGCTGCTACAATCACATATGTCTGCTACTGTCCAAACTGTTCAAATTTGGCTATATTAGTAGTGATACAGTAAAGTACAGTTAGGAGTTATCTTTTTGTCTCCTAATAGTTGCACTAAATATTCTTGAGTGTCTTTGATTTCCCTTATGGATTTAGTTATATCTTCAATGTGTTTAGCTACTGAAAAAAGTCAAATCATAACCATTCAACTGTTTCTTGATGTCCTGTAGTTATGGGAGGTTTGTCCTTTGAGCTAATTGAAATCTTTCTGTGCCTTCTTTCAGCCTGTAAAGTTAGCAGTTGTGTGCAGAGATGGGCAGTTGCATTTATTTGAACATATCTTAAATGGGTAAGTTAGTATTCATCTTGAGGGTGTCTTTGGTAAAGGTCTGGGATTACTGTAAGGCCAAGTTCAGTCTTGTCCTGCTGCTGCCTTTAAGCTCTCCTTTAAGCTCTTGTGTCTGTTTGCCAACCAGGTTCCAGGTGGCTCTTTGTCTTGGGTTACTGGACACGTTTTTGGAGAACTTACTTGCTGTGGGCTGTGCTGCACTTTGGTATTAAGTGTTGCTTTAGCCAATATTTTGTGTGTCTGTACGTCATCTTAGCCATCTGTAAAAGGTGTAAACTGGCTGAGTTTGCTGAGGGCTTTCTAATGAAAGGTGCGTAGATGTGCAAGATATTGAAATGTTCAAGCTAAACCTTTTGGAATTTTTTCATTCCGTTTTTTTCAGTTACTGCAAAAAACCCTTAACATCAAACTGTACTATCCAGATAGCAACGCCTGGAAATGATGGGGACTCCACACCAACACCAGTCCCTATTCTAGCAGCTGCGTTTTGTGCAGACAAACAGTCTCTGCTGCTTGTGTATGGAAACACCTTACAACCCATCATGGAGAAAGTGGTATGTAAAGCTTACTGAAGAGCTTTTGAATTTTGTAACATGGACTGCATACTGCTCTCAGTTGGAGGTGTTGGTGTGGAGTGTGGGGTGGTGTTTTTTATGTTTTGCTACTTTGAAATTGTATGATGAGACAAAACTTATCCCTTCCTCCTTCTCAGGGAGCTATGACTGTTGCCCCCGAGCTGTTTCCAAAGGCTATTTTTATTCTTCAGTTCTTTGAATTAAAATACAACTTGATGTTATCGCTGGCTGTTTCTTGCCATTTCAGCTGTTACTGAGTTAGGCCACTGAAACTGTTTTTAATACTGTTGCAGTTTACCTGTGTAAGGTTCTTTGGAGAGCATAGAGATCTGGTAACAAAAAGCAGATGTGCGAAGCAGCTGCTGTTCTAGAGTGGAAAAAGAAGTTAATTCTATTTTATGCCTGTGTAATTTGTTCTCATCTTTCAGTAGCGTAATGAATCGCAGGGGTGAATCTCAAATATATTAACTGGTTTTGTTCCTGTCCTTCTAGTCTTTGAACACCGCTGAATCCCACATATGTTTGATAAGGGACATCCAGAAAGTGTTGTCACTTAAAACAGATGTTGCTGTAACAAAGGTGAGCTTTGTGTGAAATGCAATTTTGTTGTGCCTCTTGTTTTATTCCGGAAATAGTAGAATTCACTGTCTCTTAAAATGAGGTTGGATTTCTGGAGGGACCTGCTCAGAGCTGCAGTGGTATCTACAGATGTCCATAGCACTCAAGCAGGTGTGGGTAAAGTGTGCTTTGTGGCTGCTGTGTGTCCTAGTTTGCCCTTGCACACAGTTACCCTCCTGTAGCTTGGAGGAAGTCCTGCTCTCAGCGGGTCTGCCTGACAGACAGGAGTGGCTGATGGTTTCTTTTCTGCCTGAGGTCAGTCCTTCCCCTAGGAGTCTGTCAGTTTGTACAGCTTCTTTGGCCCGATGGTTTGAGGTGAAGTTGGGACGGCTTTGTTTTAGAGTCTAAATAAAATGTAATGGAGCCTTAAAGGGCATGTCCTTTTGGCTGTTTCTCAAGCTGGCCTTCACATGTTCCGCCTGCTCGCAGGGATGTGGCACCTGGGAGTGTGAGCCTGACACTTAGATGACAACAGTCTCCACTGAGGCCACTTGAAACTCTTTTCTTTCATGCAGGATCCCCTGGGGGTTTAGAGACAGGCTGTGAAGTTCTTAGTGTGCATACTCAAGGCCTTAAAAATTTGTAATGCTTGCAGCATCAGTGCAGTGAGCAGACAGCGCTGTTTTTCTAACCCTCAAGTTAGCTGCTGGATCTGGTGCTCCATCAGCCAGGCAGGAGTTTGTGCTGATTCCTTAGCCCTGTAACCGGTAGCTAGCAGAGCTGAAATGCAGTGAGAGGTATAGGAACTCCATGGCATGCGGTGATGATACCCTTCTTGGTTTCGCATTTTGCTGAATTCCAGTGAAGACGCATTTCTCTTGGCTGTCTGAGCATGCCTTGTGGGGAGAAGGTCAGTGATTAGTATGGTGAGCAAAGGGGGTAGTATTTTAACACCATTGCTGTTCGACAGTGAAATTCTTGAGCCACAAAATCAAATTCTTTGACTTTTACACACAATGTATGTAAGTTGCTTTGCTCACCGTAGTATATTATATTTGCACCACTTCAGTGGGCACCCAGCAGGGTTTGGGCAGGGACTTCAGAAAGAGGCCTGCACAGAAGCACTGTGGTTAAAGAAGTGTTCTGGAAGTAGCAGCTAGCACTCCTGATATTCTGGAAGCGGCGTACTCCCTTACAGCCTCTGTGGGTCAGGGGAGCACCTGGTTATTAAATATATAGCCTTTAAAATTCGATCTCCTTTGTGTTGTTTGAAGATGGGTACCATAGCTTGTTTGGTATAACCTAAGGTTGCTCTGTTTGTCATCCTGATCATAGTCTAATTCAGAGCACTGAGTTCTGCTCCTGAGGAATCCCTGGAAGAAAATTGGTGGGATTGAAGTGAATAGCAACTACCTTTACTGTTACACTGTGCTGCTGTTCATGATCAGTTCTTACCTTCCAGTGGAAGCTGAATTAATCTGCATGTGGTTTATGGGCCTGACTGTTGGTACACGTGATACCTATTGCTAGCAAACATCCAAATACTTGTTGTTGTATGCAAACACTTAGTTCGATGAGTGTTATTGAATGAGCTTGTAAGAAAAATTATTCACAGGTGATTCCAGAGAGACTGTTGCTTTAGTTAATTGTGAAAACTAACTGTTGCTTGAGGTTATTAATTGGTCTTAAAAACATACGATCTTCCTAATATGTATGTCAAGAAAATGGGTTGTGGCAGGCTGGTTTTACCATGTACGTGAGAGTCTCGGAATAAAATCAGTGTTGTAAATTGGAAGGAAGGTCAAGATACTAACAATTTATGGAAATGTGGTTATCTCTGTCTACTAGGTAAAGACTCCTGTTGTGAACTCGGACACCAAAGTTCTAGTGCCTGGCATTCCAGGACATAGTACAGCTGTCAAAGCTCCATCCTCGGGAAAGCAGAAAAAGAAAAACAAGAGGAAACCGGGAGACACAGAGGTAAAGTGCTGCTTCTTCTAAACACAGCCATAATGGAGAAACTAGAATCATAAACCATTGTTACAACTTCTTCAGGTGAACTTGAACTTGCTTTGTTTGGTGTGGAAGCAAGGTTAAGGATATCATCTTTTTGTATGAAGACGACTTCCCTCTGTTCAGAACCTTTCCCTCATTCAGGTCCTGTGTGCCTTGCCTGTAGTTTCACCATGTTCCTGCAGAACTTTGTCACATGCTTGTGTCTGTCTCTCTGTGCTAAGGTATATTACTGCTTTTCAGTTGAAACTTCATCTTCTTTTCTCAGGCTATTCTCTGTCAGTACATTTAAAAGAATATGCAAAATTTGTGTTATTTTCCAGCAGAATCAGAAGGAGTGCTGTAGGTTAGGTACTTTGCTTTCAGCTGATATTTCTGAAAAACTGCACTAAAACAGCACTGCCCTTGTTTACTGTCTGCAGGAAAGCATTGAAGAGCGCCTAGGGGCATTGGATATCGATGTGAGCAAAGTAAAAACTCCAGGTGGCCTTCCGCAAACAGATAGCTTCGCAGTACTTTTGGTTCAGGGCTTGGAAAGCAATGATGCAGAAATCTTAAATGTAAGTGTTACAAGATCATTGTATGCTGTTCAGTCTATTCACTGAGACTTGTGGGGAGCCTTCTTGAAAGCTGGGGAGGCTGAACAGTCAAGAACCCATTGTTTCTCCCAGCTGCTTTTTGCTGATTTGGCTGCTCCAGGCAGTGGTATTATAAATGATAGTAGCATTATTGCTTTTTTTTATTATCTACCTTGCTTTCTGAGTCAGTCCATGAATTTTGAGGCGCTTCTGTTTATGATAAATTTGTTATGTCACAGTTCAGTAGTTTTACAGGCATTGTTACTAATGCAGCCATCTTCCCTTTAGCTTGAGCTGGAGCATGATTTGTACTTAGTCTCCTGAGTATATGGCTTCCAAGTAGACACTGTTTGAAAAATGCATTGATGACAACAGTTTCACTTGGAAAAGCTTACTGTTGCACTTGGTCTAGGAGGAAATAATAGTTCTGGGGCAGGGAAAAGAAATCTTAAGAATTCAATACTGAATAGAACTCACTTGTCGCAGATACTGGTGAAAGGCATTTATTTACAGAAGTGAAGCACAGAAAACAGCAAGGGAGATTTTAATGTGCCTGTGGTGCTGTGTTTCTAATGTGGGGTGGGTGGGCTAGTTTTAGATGGGTTAATCAAGTGTCTTGTTTCGTTAATTGTGGCAGACTTGAAAAATGGAACTCCTTTTCATAGTAAATCTTCTTTTACTCATTATCCTCATCTTAGCATACAAAGGTAATGCAGTAGAAAGATTTAAAGCCAGGGAATTTTTGATTGTGCACATTGCTCATACACATGTTAACTGAATGACTCTCTGATCATATTTTTCCATTTTAACAGAGAGTGCTTAACACAAGAAAGGAAAATGTAATAAAGAACACAGTAGCCAGAATGCCTGTACATGCTGTCATTCCACTGCTGCATGAGGTAGGAGAGACTGCATTCCTTGTACTGTCATACAAGCCACGTTTGGTCTGCGTTCTAGCTGGGGAGAATCCAGAATATGTTTCTCTCTTTGTACCAGTGAAATTGGTTTGGTAGTTTTACAGGACAGAAATTGTTCTTATCTTCTCTGGCTGAGGCTTAACCAAAGAACAAAGTGCCACTGTCAAAGCTAGGAAGAGCATTAGATCATGTAGTATTATCTTAAATGATTATGTGGGAAAAAGAGAAGGAAGAGGTTAAGCTAAAGCTTGTTTAATCCAATTACCATTACATCTTCTTTTAAACTATTAAAATGGATGATAATTTGAAACATGAAAATAGCAGTGCTAGCCAGAGCAAGTTATGTGAGCATAAATATGCTAGATACTCATGTGAGAAAGAAAAATAGAATATGTACTTAGAGTGGTGAGTTCAGATAGTATTTGGAAATTGAGGGCAATTTCTTTCCTCTTGAAGATAACCGAGAAGCCCAGTTGCTATGTTTAAGCTTTGTGACATCACTTAGTAATAATTTTAAAAGGGATCTGGCTTCTGAACTGCTTCTTCAGTGGTACTAAATAAAATCTGTATTTGGACAGAAATATTTTAATGATTAGCCTTATCTAGACATTACTTTGTTTAAACTGAACGTTGATTAGTTGCTATTCCTATGTGACTGACACTCTATAACACAACTTAATGGTTAGATATCTCTTGAATTCTAATGTGCCGGCCACAGTAAGATTTAATTTTTAGTTGTGCTAATCTTAACTGAACGATGTAGATGGCCTGGTATTTAATGTTTAGACTTTTAAGCATGTGTTGTGACACCTCCTTAGACTTACGGTAATGAGGTGCAGCATTTCTTCTCTCAAACCTTAGTCAGAGAATCTACGTGCAAGTGTTTGGCTATATAATCTTCATGGATGGACAGACCTTCATGTAACTCTTCTCCAGAGCTTGAGATTTGTTCTGTAAAATAGCCTTTACGTCTTATTACCTTATTCTCCCAACTTGTCCACCTTGTAACAGCTGCTCTACTAAGCAGATACACAGAGACATATAAACAAAGGGATTTCCTTGTAATTATTCCTGCCAGCTTTAAGTTTCACTGGATATATTGCCTGTTAAGAGTTCCAGTTTTATTGTAACAATGAAATGCAGCTTTTGCATGTTACCAGCCTGTGTATAGGATGGTAGAGCCAGCAATGTAATATTCTGGAGCCTGGCAATGCTTCAAATGCCTGGAGGTCTTTCTGCCCCCATATTAGAGCTGTCACATGGATGTAATGTTGGGTTTTTAAACTCATTATGTGTTTGTTACTTATTGCTGTCTATTTTTGTTCTTTTAGCTTACGAAGAGATTGCAGGGCAACCCATACAGGTAAGAGAAAACTCAGCTACAGTTTAATTTACCTGAAAATTTTCTGGGGTGTGTGATATGGTCCCTCCCTCCGCCTGTGTGGTTGATTTCCATAGTAACTGTGATTAAACTGCAGCATCTTGTGGTAAAAATTCTTACCTGACTGGGTGCAAAGAGGAACTTTTATGAAGACAGAGCTTTGTCAGGATGGCTGAGGTGAAATTAAAAAGGGAAAAGCATACCCGAGATAAGCATATAACCCTGAGAAAGTGTACGAAGTCCCAGAATATCGGCGCTGTGGACCTGATGAATATGTAAAATAAAATAACTATCAGATGTATAGCTTGTTTGGTTTAATTATAAAATATATTTAGGCATCTGGTGTTGCGTTAAATAACAAAACCAGCTCTTCCTGCCCCTGTGCTACCCCCCTCTCTCCGCCCATCTTGTTATATTGCTTTAACGATAGCTTTGCTAAGACTAGGTGTCCTTAATTGTGGTATGTGTATGTTTGTTTGAAATACAAAATCTGTCATTGTAGGTGGAGAAAGAAGTAGCATACTTTGGTCTTTTATTCACGGAAATCTCTCATAAAAGACGTCAGAAACAGAGACCCCTGAACATGTCTAGTTTTAATCCCTCACTTAAATGTCTGTTCTTTTCCTAACAAATAACTCACATAGGTATCTTATCTGGATATCCAAACTGTAATATTTCCATCTGAATTTATGTGATTATATAAAGAAATAGGAGCACTTTCTATGGATCTGCTTAGCATCTAGGATGTGAAATGGGTGTTTGTCATCCAGTATATCTGACAGAATTTATTTTTATTTTCCAGTGCCTCGCTAATGGTTCGATGGCTGAAGTCAGTTTTTACTCTGCATGCATCCTACCTTTCCACAGTAAGTATCTTGCATTAATGATAATGCGTGTAACTAGATTTAAATGCTTAAGCTGATGTATGTTCTCCCTTCAGGGAACTGCCTTCTGCTCTCCACCTATGGCAGTGCCCAAATAGTGTACAGGGGCTGTACTTGTTGGCACTTTTGCCATATTGCTGCACCTTGGTTATAAATTGTTGGTCTTAGTCATTCATGACGTAATTATAGTCATCCCAAAGTCAAACCAAGATAAGTTATGTCACAACCTGTGAGAGTTAGGGAACAAAACTGCTGTCAAAGAGTAATCTAGCCTGTGTCGCTAAATCTTACAGAACTAAATTTGCTTTGCTGTTGTAATGCTCATCTTGAGACTATCTTGGGCATGGCTAGATTTATACGGTAAGGGTATGCCAAAGTTGTCAGGCTAGTAAGTAAAGTAGTAGCTTCTGGGATGAAGTCTGGCCTTGCCTTACAAGTGATGGATAAAGCGCTCTTGCTCAGTTAAAAAAGCATTCTGGCACTTAGTCCTTTCTCCCATTTATTATAGGATTGCTGCGTGTCGGAACTTGCATGCATTGCTGAGGCTGCGTTCGTACACTTGTGTATATTCAGGTCCCATTTACACAGCTTTCCAAGCAGTGCTTTGACACCTGCTTACGGCTGTGTCTGTGGAAAGGAAAAGTAGTACAAGAATTGCCGTGTCTTGAAAGTAGATATGTTTCTAAACATGGCTAAATGTTAATTGATCAGGCTGCAGGTGGTTTCTGTGAACCCTCAGCTCTCCCTTCTATCGAGAATAATGTGAGCAAGGATTGCTTGCCCCAAACATACAAAAGTAGTTTAAAAAAAACATTTAGGATGTGTTGGTCAACAGCTTCCTTTTTCTTCATCCTTGTCTCAGTTGCCAGACCTTATTCCTCAGCTGGGAATGCTATACCAGTTAATGGAGAGCAGAGTAAAAACTTTGCAAAAGCTTTCCCGTCTGCATGGAAGACTCTTCATTCTTGTCACCCAGGTGAGTTCCAACTAAATAACATGGGATGTGTAGAAGTAGTAGTGTTTGCAGACATAATTTCCTGTTGTGGTTACATCTGATGGGACCTGTCATCGGGAACTTAATACAGCTGCTGCACAGCTATGCTGATAACATTCAAGTCAGCACACTTAATTGGCTCTCTAGTTGGTCTGTGCTCATGGGAAATGTTACTCACTTATTCCTGCCAAATGTGTCTACTGACCTATAGAGTTTTAAAGGGGAATAAAGGGGAGGTACTGGGCCACTTCAGAGCACATGATTCTAAAATTTGACTTTGTCCTTTGTACTTGTTTGGCTGTTAAACCACTGCTATAAATTAACTAATCTGTGTTAAACTTGATGTGGACCTCATTTATGTTGTTACGAGTTTTGTTGACATTTAAGGTTGGAATATATGATGCATCTAAGACTAATCTGCAAATTCCATTCAGGTTGCAGCATCGGAATCAGTTCAGGATGTACCTGAGGTTAATCAGACTGCAAAGCTGGTATATGAGGATGGTAAGTGTCATATGCTAGGTGTAGCTCGGCTCCTGAATTCACGTGACTGCCGATACTTGGTGGCTGTTCATCATGTTCCTCTGCTTATCCGTTAGTGTACGGTCTGCAGGTAGAGGGTTTTTGTGGGAAGCCCATGGCAGGAAAGTCAGTGGTTAATGATGTGGGCATCTTGTAGTTTGTCCATGCGTCCTTCCGTCTGTCCTTCCTTCTGTCCTTCCCTCCCATCCTTTTATTTCCTTTCATTCCCTCCCAACCCTGCTTCACAAATTAAAAATCTGTTACTTGGAAGTTCAGTATGCTGCTTAACTGGCAACCTCAAATTCCAAGCACTACCCGCCCTTCTGCTGAGGTAGGTACAGTCAGGGCACTTTTATGTTTGAGTCTGCAGGTTGTGAAGGTAGCGGGTGTCAGTGTGTGTGCCTGCACGCTTCCAATCTGGCCTTTTTTATCTACTGCAACTTCATAGCGTATAATCGTAATGGAAGTGACTTGTTCCTAATTCAGGTTGATCAACCTAATCTTCAGATAGAATTAGTTTTGGAATTGAAATAGCAGAGTTTGGAGACTTAGCTGCATGTGGGGTTGGGCTTTGTTTGCACAATGACATTTTAAAGTCTGTTTTCCAGACTGAGGAATTGTTTTCTCTTTGCAGAATCCTCAGAGGAGGAAGGCTCAGATGATGAGATGATTGCAGATAAAGACTCTGATGTAAGTGGAATTGGATCAGATCTTCTCCCATTGCTTGTAACAGAAATCACACGGCTGTCAAAGGTTCAAACATTCGTGTTTATTTTTTTCCCCAGGAAAACTGGGATGAAGATGAAGAAAAAGAGGAGCAATCTGATGAACAAGAAATGACCGTTGAAAAGGAGATCAACGGTGATTCTGATTTGGAACCAGAAAACGAAAGCGAAGAAGAATAACAGCACGAAAGAATAACAGTTAAAACATGTGGGCCACCAGACTCAAATTCTGGATCATCTTGCTGAAAGATGCCATATTTGCATATAGGGAGTGCAGACTCATGCACGGCCTGTGTGCAGGGGCACATGTGGGACACTGTGCATTTCCGAATCCAGAATGTTTAACCACGCCAGCCTTCTCTCGCCCTATTTCCCTGTGCTTACTTATAGAAACATTTCTTCCACCTCATGGTCAGATTATGCCTGTCATGTGGGCATGCATTTGTATCTCAAGTGAAATAAATCTGCCACCGCCGTTTGTGTGGTAAACTTGGTTCAGCTTGATATTGAATTTGTTTCAAATATTCAAGGATCAAGGACAACCGGTCTATACCTTCTTTCCATGCTTCAGTTAGCAATAGCAAGTGGGCATCCTGCTGAATTTTTTTTTAAAAAAGAAAACAACAAAAACCACAAACCAGAAAAAGACAAAAAAAGATATTTTTGTAATATTGAAATTCTCTACTGAATTTCTTTTCTTCTTCGCCCACCCCCCCATTGGATTAGCCATACCTTGGCAATATCTAAATGCCAACCTGACTTAAAAATGGCTTTTTCTTTTTTAACAAATTTGAACTCGAGATTTTTCTATGTATAAATCAATGACTTTTCTTGTGCTTCAGAAGGACGTTAGAACTATCACTGGCTCCTAATTTTGTTTTAATGGAGGCTGTATATAGGTATAATGCTAACCCAGAGGGATAGACTGTTGAATTGGGTGGGGAGAGGGGAGTAACACAGGGAAATGAGAAGGTGAATGCTTGTGAATACGTAGCGCACAGCTATACCTTTATTACAGATTTTTAATCTCTCAGTGGCGGAACAAGGACAGCTATTTGCTCAGCTAATGGAAGCTGAAGTGGTGCAAACATTTTTAAGAACAAAACAAGGTAAAGGTTTGAGCCATTCACCACTATAATGTACAATAATATATTTGTCTATAAATGCAGCTGTTGCAACTAAATACCACCCTCTTTGTAAAGTGAATAAATATACATCTCCTTTACCAAATACCTGTCCTGTGGTGTTTGTTGAGAGAGACCTTAGGTAGCTAAGGGTGGTGGGTGAAGGATGAAATGCTGTTTGCAGATAGCAGATTTCTAGTGGAGGAGGGAGCCAACATAAAAAGTTGCGGTGCTCTGCAAAGCATCTATTGTTAGCAGTTGCTCAGCTCCATAAATTTCTGTCCTCTGTTGGTTTGCCCACTGCTTGGGGATTGTGTTGGGGTCACAGCGCTGCCTGGAGGCGTGGGGGATTATGTCACTGACAACGCTGGAAGGGATGTGTTCTGTCTTTGGGGAGCTGGAGGTTGAAGGGCAGCAGTTGAAGGCTTCCAGTCTTTGGAGAGTTTAACTGGCGGTAAATCAGTGTCTTAATAATTTTTAAAGCTGGGCTTTTTTACTTAATTTCTGAGATGCTGTGAAAATAAATGCCAACTTGTGTGCTGTCTGTACTTGCACAAGCCACCACATTACGCTGAGCTGATGTGTAAGTTTTTAACCAGTACTGATGTTACTACATGGAGGCAGGCTTCAAATCGGGCAAAAGAGAGGGATGTGAGTGAGGGTTTGTTGCATCTCTTGTGAGTGCTGTTCTGCTGAGCTTTTGGGGTGTGGAGTAACACAAGGAGCAGCTGTGGTTTGGTTGTGCAAGGTCTTGCATGTATCTTATCCCAGCCTTTCCAGAAGACAAAGCAGAAGTGCTGGGTGGGGGTCAGAGCAGGCTGAGTATCTTGTTGGCACTGTTTGGGTATGGGGAGTGGTGGCACTGGAAACTGCACCTGTAAGGTAGGCATTACCTGTGTCTGCCCTGTCAGTGCACCAGGAACCTGTGGCAGGAGAGGAGCCGTGGGAGAACTTGGCAGTGGGAAGAAGAGGGGGATTTCAAGAATGTCTTGCTCATTCTTCAGTTTCACGGCTGTTAAGATTGTGCTAATCTGTTTAGGTATCAGACAACAAGCTGGTAGCAGGGGTACGAGTTCTGGTCTCCTGCTCTGGTATGACAGCCAGGTCACGCTGTCCTCTGAGCCCTCCACCTGCACCATGTTCAAGCAGCAGTTCTGTGTGAAACTGGGTATGGAGCTGCAAGCAATTGTGCTGGTAGTTCCAAAACTTTCCATCACCTTAGAGCTTATAACTGACAGTTCTGTGCATTTTCTAATAGGTACAACTATTTATCTGCAAAACCAAGGTCTCATGACTTGGTTGATGACTAAGCTGTTTGTGTCTTCATCTTTCAAAGATACAGCCTTCTCCAGAGAAAGAGGCTGGAAATGGGGTAGGCTCTCCCTTGCAGCTCTAATCCTGCTAGTTTTGGAGTAGCAAAGAGAGTAAGGAGGACAGACTAGCTGCTCATTTAGAGCCACAAAGGCTCGGTGAGGGTTTGTGTAGAGTCCAAGGTGTGTCCAGAGCAAGGCTCTGTGGCTGAGCAGTCAAAAAATCAACTGGGTGGAAACTCTGAAGCACACTTTTGGTTTTATTTGCCTAACTAGTACTGTGTGTAGTTAACGTTTGTCCAGGCACCACACTGCACAGCACAAGGCATTTTTGTTTGCTGTTTTTCTATATGATGGAGGCCTTATTGCCAGGTTCCAGAATTAAACAAACTTTGGCTGTAGTAAGGTACAATACCAGAGATAGCCAGGAGGTGTCACACCAGCTCCACAAAAATTCCCTGGATTACCGGGTAGCAGGAGCAACCTGTGACTTGTGCCTTTGAGGGTGGCATAATCGCACTGTGGCTAAATGCATCCTGCTGTTAGGCAGTGTGGCTCACGTTCATGCCTCTTGCTATGGTCCTACTTCCAAAGGGACTTAGTACTACACCAGGACTGGGTGCAAGAGGTGCTTGTTGCCTCCTTGTTTAGCATTTTTGTGTTTCATCTGGTTCTTGGAAGTTTGGTAGGGGAATAAGAGCTCCCCATGTGGGACATGCACCTGTGTTTGTTAAAGGTTATGCTGCGTAAGGACATGGAGTATGCATGTTCTGCTTTGGGTCTCCCTGCATGCTGTGGGAAGTCAGTTAATTGGTTTTTTAAAAATGAAAGGGTTTTTTTTTTGTTTATCCTTTAAATTACTTTTGCTAATGGCTTCTCGGTCCCAAAACAACTATCTCAATGTCATTAGTTAAGAAGAAGCAAACAAAAGCAAAACAGCCTTATGGAGACAGAGTAGAGGAGGAGGATGGGGAAGGGGAGAAAAGAAGGAAAAATTTAGGATGCACAACTACTTCTTAGAAAATACCTGATTACTGGCAACATCAGTATGCAGACATTTGAAAACAGCACATGAAAATTAAGGAGGTGGCATATAGCTCATCAGCCAAGTTGCAGTTTAGGCTGTCTTGTGATGGCACAAGGGCTTGGTACTATAGTCACCATTTTTGCGTGGGAGGGAACTGTTTGGTGGTAAGGAAAACTCAATCTGTGCACAGTTTTGCCCTTTGCCCCTTTAACCTGTGCATGAGGTTAACCAAGATTAAGTCTCCTAGAAACTCATCTGTGGCCTTTGGGATGTTGGTTCTCTGCTCCCTGGAAGGAGGGGGTTGGAGAGGGATGACTGTAGCAGCCATTCTGTTTCCTTGCAGGTGTATCCAAACTTACAGCTGTGGGACCTTGATGAACCATCCAGGAAACTCTCCATTTCCCTGGTTTGTAGGGAAGCAGATATTTTGTGAGTTTGGTTATGGTGGGTGGCTTAAAACTTCAGTTTTGCTTTAGAAAGCAATGGTTGACTCTGGAAGGAAAAATTATTCCTACATTTCCAGTCTGCTAAAAGTGTGTGACTGCTACTTTGGCTGGTTGCCAGAAGGCCAGTTTGGGATCAGTCTTGTCATCTTCTCCCAGCTGTAGGTCCCTAAGCTCTCTAACTGGGTGTGCACAGCATCTGGAGTCACCTGGAGGGCTGCTGGAGCTGTGGTTTGGAGATGATCTTCTAAAGCAGGTAGTGATTAATATTAAGTTATGGTGTTGGGTGCCTCAGCTCTTATGTTGTGACAGCTGTGGTTGTTTTTAGTTCATTTAAACATCTCTAAGGGTTTATTTTGAACAGGAGAGAGTGAGTTGCTTCCTGTTAGGCTTGCAGAAATAGCGTGTGGGAAGCCACTGCAACTCAAGCAGAGAAAATAACTTGCCAAAATGTGTTTGGTTGTTGTCAGCATCATTGCTTTGACTCAACTGCTGCCTAAAACATAGTCTCTTTTTTGGGTCTTTTCTCCAAAATGACCTTATACCCAGCCCTTGCAAAATCAAGAAGATCATAAAGAAAATCGTGCTTGGACGGGAGCCTGGGCCTCTGCATGAGGAAAACTTTGTCTACGGGTCTTCATCTCTGCTTCAGTTTCGACAGGAAGATACAAAATTGCTCAGCAAGGAGGTATGAGAGATGAAGATTTGTGTGAGTGAATATCATGTTATCTAGGAGGGGAAGTGAAGTCATGCTCAGACCTGAAGCCTATCCAAAGCTCTTCTAATCAAGGAGATGGGGTTAACTAGGTTATTTCAAATATCTTGGCTCAGTAATGAGCACTGTAAGTTATTTAGGAATAACTTAAGGAATTAGTGGTGCACTTTGTCCTTGGGAAGCAAATATTTCCATTAAGCTCCATGGGAGATTGGAGGGGAGGGGGTTGTCTCTAGGTTCGTCCTGTAATGGCTACTGCACACATAAGTATAGGACCCCCTTGATCTCTGCATCCATGAATTGGAGGACTGTTTGCTTTCATCAACATTAGAGGGCACTTTTCTGTTGGTTATTTTAGTGACTTCCCAAAGCTGTTGCAATAAAACAGTCAACAGTGTTTCGGTGCCTGATGGCACGTTTCAGAAGGAGTGGGCTTGTGTTTGTCATGCTCTCCGGCACATAGTAAACGGTTTCTTTATATTCAGCTGTTGGCCAACAGGGGGCAATAAATGATTTATAACCACGGCAACGGTTGCTGTGGGAAACTGGCACCAACAAGAATCTTTTTCATGTCCACATCATTTAAAGTATTAAAAATCTTCCCACTCTGAATCGGGTGAGACCATTTGTGACGCTTCCCAAAAAGGTGGTGTAGAGGTAAGTCAGACTGAAATGATATCACACAGACTGTCTGGTACCAGAACCAATGACCCTAACAGCTGCTTCGAGTTGGAATTTCCCATAATCAGATCAAAGAAATGTTTTCTGCCCCCAGCTGAACCTGGGTTTTCTGGGAAGGAGGATTGACAGCGAAGGTTGGTAGAATCTGCTTTTGCTGGAGTTGTGCTGTGATATCTCTAATGCAAAAAATCTCATGGTGTGACCTCAGGGAACGTAGGAACAGAGGTATTTGTAGTCGCTGTTTCAGCTGACTGGCTTCCAGCACTTGTAGGTTGGAAGGAGCTTGGGTCTTCTCCAAACCTGCGGTTCTCTGAACCTTTGTCATGCATTTGGGCTCCTCAAAGCAAGGCGTATAGCTGAAATGGAGTTTGCAGAAACAATGAAAGATTTGGAAAAGGGGTACATTTAGTGAAGGAAACTAACAGGGTGAAGGAAAGGCTGTTCTGGAAAATATGAACTCTGGTGGTTTCTTCAAACTGAATAGCTTTACCTTTAAATAAAGGGTGTTTCAAAAATGACAATTCCTTTTCTACCGTCTCCTCATTTCCAGCAAAATATTTTCATGTTTATAGGAAGGTTTTTTCTGTCAATCTATAAATACATTTCTCTATAAGGTAATGCCACAGAAGATTCCCTTTGCAAGGCACTTAGACCTCCACTTGCTGCTGCTTCGTGAAGGGGTGTGATAACAATTCTGGAGCTTGGTTGGTGCTTCCAGGAGTTGACTCCCCCTGCCAAGTTCCATAAAGTCTAACTTAGCTTGCCAATCTTTTCTTATTCTAGATTATTTTTTCTAACATGTATTAGTGCCATGATGACCACTGCCAGAAACTGCAAGCAGAAGAAATGCAACCGCCTGCTTGGCACCCAGTGTGCTCGTGAGTGCGCGGACGCTTTGGCTGTACATCCCTGGACCTTCCAAAGGTGCCCTGCTGCGTTCGTGAAAAGCCAGCCTGATGTAGATGTGCTAAGCCTGTAAAAGATGGGAAAAATTAGCATTTGCATTTCTATACAATTAAAGCCTGAGTGGAAGAGCACTAGATGGCATCCAGGTCCTTTTTGGTGCTTCCAAAGCAAGTAGGAAACCACGCTGCACACGCTGGTGGGCTGACTAACATCCACCTCCTGTGTCCTGGGCAAGGCCACCCTTGTTGCCACACCATGGGCCTGAACCGCGGTCCTCACTGCTCTTCATGGATGATCTCCTTTTAGTTTGATTGTCTTTTGGGAGAAGTGTATGTTGTAATGGATGCAAGACTGTTTTTAGTTCAGAAGTGGTGTCTTGAATACTTCTGCTTTTCTGGAAGCTTGAAATTTGAAACAAGATTTCAATTCAACTTGGAAATGGTACATTTGCAGAAGTAAAAATGAATTTTGAGCAGACAAATAGTTTGATGCACAAAAAAGGGAGAGGATGAAGTGAATGACAAGGGAGGGAAAAACTGAGGAGGGAATGTGAAGTTTTTTGGCTGTTTTTACTGGGGAGAGGCTGAAGCATTTTATTGTAGTATTCTAACAGAACTGCTGACATTTTATTTGGAATTGATTGTTATTAAAGTGACTTTAATGTTTTCATTTCATCTCCTTTAGGTATGAAGAAAACAATGCCCAATTATGTCAGTTTTCAGTTTTTTGGTGGTTTGCTTGGTTGTTGTTGGTGGTTTTTTTTGTTTCGTTTTGTTCTTAAATTCAAGTTCATTGAATTTATCCATCTTAAATTCAGGTTTCAGCCTGAATATTTTGTTTCCCTCTCAGTCCTGGCAAGGAGAGCTGCTGAGGGGTAGTGTAGAGGGCAGCAGTGCAAGTGAAATCCTATTCCGGAGCCGCTCACCAGACACGATGCTCTCAGTTCTTTTTTTTCAGAACTTCCCTGGGAAGTAGTGGTGGTCCTGGAACTAGTTACAGTCCAGCATTTAAAACTGGATGTGTTGATAACAGTGCTGTAATCCAAACTATTTTGGAAAGGGGATCAAATTTCAGATTGCTTCTGTGCTGGGCCAGGCAGTGAAACTCCTAAAATACACTCAGAAGGGGGAATATAATTTTTGGGGATTGGAAGAGACAAAATAACCATTGAGGCAGGTTTTTCTTCTTGTCTTTCAGTCTGCAGTTCCAAACTGTTGATTGCTTTGCAAAATGGTGGGGAAAATGCAGCTAACACAAAACCATTGCAGTACTCCTGCCTCCCTCTGCGCTGCCTGGGATCTGTCCCCAGGCCCATGTGGTCCATCATGCAGGCAAGCCTCAGTGTGTGTCCCTTTGCATGTGACTTTTGGCTCTTTGTCTTGTGTTGCATCAGTCTGTCTTCTCTGTGGGGAAGGCTGTTGCAATGTTCTTAAAATGTTGGAATGCCAGAAAAAAAGAACGAACTTCATCACTTTATAAGTAAAGAGTAATAGCACTTTTGGAAATACGCAGAACTTAAGTGCACTCAGGGACCATAAAGGATGCCAATCCAGTCCTTGTGAGAAGATATCTGTAGAAAAGGGAGTTCAATAAGCATGGTCTATGTGTCCAAATTAATTTGCACAGTGTGTTTCTTGGGTGCATGAATCTTTGCTAGTATGCGCAGAATCTCAGCTTTCATCGATTTTTTTGTAAGTATACTTTTAGTTCCCATGGCTTCAAAAAGCACCTCCCAAGAGAACCATTTATTGGTAAACAGGCTGAATACACAGGTGGTCTGAAACAGGAAGGTCCTGTTCTTTGCTGGCTGGCATGCCAGTCCTAAAACCTTGTGGTGCTGCTTTGTTGCCCACACTTAGCCCTTTCCCTGCTGGTAGGGGCTTGTGTGGAAAGGGGAGGGGATCAGACCGAAATGCTGAGTTAGGGCAGGCATAGCCGTATTTCTGGGCAGTTAGGTTCCTCAGGTGTGACTGCAAAAAACCTATTCTCAATCAATGCCTCCATTAGTTCCTCCGTAAAGGCCATATTTCCGCCTTGATCTCTCCACAGATCTGTTGAAGGCAGTGATGGTTGGAGTGTGGCATTTGCCACAGTTGAAACTTCTGCACTAGACTGAAGTATGTGGTTAAATACATTGCAGAGCCTGATCTGAGAGGATCTGATACTGAGATGTCACTGATGTGTTGGGAGAAGAAACTGGTGGGGAGAGTAGCCAAGGTCCCGGAGCCCCAGGAGAGTCATAGGTGTCATCTGCTGAGGCTGTTGGGAGCTAGCGAACTGCTGGAGTGAGTTTAGCATACCACATTGAGGCCACGTGCAGGAGCCGATGCCACACTAGGAGTGGATGATTAGACAAGGCCTCTAACTTTGAGGCCCAAGATTTATTTTCTCCCAAGGATTTAAGATTAGAGTCTTAATTGTATCTGCTAAGAAATGCCCTGAATGTCAAAAATAGGGCTTGCTGAGTGGGGCTTCAAGTGCCATCGCAATATGTCTGTTGAAGGATTAGATTAGAGTAGATTCTCCTGTACAAATCTTCCTTCCATTAACCTCCCTGATCAGCTTGATGCTTCCAGTTGCTGGATTAGCGTCTCCTAAGAGTGCCTGTTCTTGTTCCTCTCGGCACTCCTCCATTTGTCAGTCCTTCCTTTGGTTAATGCGTCGTACTTGCTAGAGCCAAATAAACAGTGTCATTTCAAAAACATCATTTAACACTGTTTTGTATAATAGTACTGTAATAGCTTGAACAGAGGGGAGGCTTAGGGGTGCCTCACCTGCTTCAGCTATCTGAACTGTAGCATTCTACATCTCTGTACTCTAAAACCGTTTAAGGTATGATTTCATGGGGAACAATTCTGGCTTAGTATGTGAAGAGAGGAAAGGCTGACGGAGCAAACGGGAGGTGTATGTGTGTGCAAGAAATCCTTGTTCATTAGAGGCAGGGGGGAAACAAAAATGAGTGACTGTGCAAGTTCACCTCTGATGCGTGCCTCAAGGGAAGAACTTGAGTGCCACCCTGTAATTTTCTTTTAGAAATATGAATACAGCTGCAAGCGACAAGAAGTCTTAAAACAGCTGCAGATATCTTCCCTTGCTTTCCAGACCTTGCCAAAGGGGGCCTCTAGGAGTTATCATAGTGTTTTATATTGGTACCTCTTGCCTTTGTACCTGAGCCATCTTGTAGCAATTAGAGTGGGCTTTGTGGAGACCAGTCACCCCATGTTTCTCTTGGAGCTTACATGGAGACCTTATGTTTTTCATCTCCTCTTGTCACACAGTGCCAGTGCAGCAATGTCACCTGTGGTGGGTTGACCTTGGCCAGCTGCCAGCTGCCCACCTAGCCGTTCCCTCCTCAATGGGACAGCAGGGGAGAAATAGGAGGGAAAAAAGCTCACGGGCTGAGATAAAGGCAGGGAGATTCCATACCAACTACCATCATGGGCAAAACAGACCCGACTTGGGGAAAATGAATTTATTGCCAGTTAAAAGAGATTTGGACAGTGAGAAACAAAGGCAAAAGTAAAACAGCTCACCTCTGTCCCAGACTGAACTTCACCCCTTCATTCCCAACACCTCCACCTCCCCTGTCACAGGGGGATGGGGGCTGCGGTCAGTCTATAACAGCTCTTCCCTGCTGCTCCTTCATCCTCATGCTTTTCCCCGGCTCCAGCAAGGGTACTTTCCATGGCTGCAGTCTTTCAGGATGAACAGGTCCTCCTCAGGCCACAGCTTTCTTCAGGAAATATCTACCTCCCCTGGTGTGGGGTCCTCCACAGGCTGAGCGTGGATTCCTGCTCTGCCATGGTCTCCTCTCTGGGGGCTGCAGGGCAATCCCTACTCCGATGCCTGCAGTAGCTCCTCCCCTCCTTCTCTGACCTCTGTGCTCACAGGGCCGTTTCTCTCACTTTTCTCCTCGTACCTCTCTGTCTCTGCGGCATTTTGCCCTTCCTTGAGGTGTTTTCCCAAGGGTACCACCACGGCAGCCGAGAGGCCGGGCTGTGCCCTGCGGCAGGGCTGCTGCGGGACCGGCCACAACCGGCCCTGACCAGCACGGGGCAGCCCTGGCCTCTCCTCACAGAGACCCCCAACGCCTCCCCACGGGCACCTAATACCTCTCCAAAGAGTATGTGCTAAACAGGTGCTATTGACTTGGGAAAATTCAGGAACTGCCTCAGTTTTTCTTCGTATTTCTCTTCAGTTTGTTTCCAGCCTTGTTTCAGAGGGCTGGTTCCCACAGCCGGTTTGGGGTGTAGATGCCTGCCCTAGGTAACAGGCTGACTGAGATGAAGAACCTCCCTTTTTCTAGTGGGCACCAAACTGCTCTCAGATAGTGAGTAAAGTATTAGGAGAAAAGGGGATGCATCTGGAACTGAGAGTTGATGATCTGACTGAAAATAAGAAACTGCCTCCTTGGCAGTGGTCCTCACCCATTACCTTGCTCTGTGGTTTTCTTCTCACTCCTCCCTTCCCAATTAGCCCTCAAATAGCCTCTGCAGGGTGCTCAACATTGCATACGAACCCAAAAACCTTTGCCAAGCCCTCTGAAACACCCTGGCTATGTATTATTGAATTTGCTTTGCTAATGATGGCACAGACATGAAGGTGTATCCATCCAGCTCTGGCTTTGGAGGGTGCACCTGGTTTTGGAGCTGTGACAATCACCTGCTGGCACTGTGTATGAAGCTTGAGAAGGTATTTATAAATAAGCTATTGATTATGTGGCTGCAAAGGGCTGTGAAATCAGCGAGTTGAAAATTAGGCAGAGGTTTGCAAGAGGAATAAAGCTGCAGTTAACTGGCCTGTTTCACAAAGGTGAGAGACAAGGTGTGCTTAATCATGAATGTGTGAATTGAGAGGTGGGAAGGGGCTTAGGTCACCTGTCTTGTTCAGAATCCTGTCTCTGGCAGTCCCAGGCTCGGTATTTTAGAGCAAGGCATAAGAGCTCTGCCATGGGCAGATACAATATTTCATCCTAATGGAGGGCATAAACCCAGCCCTGATCTCTGCTTCAGAGTGCTTTATGTGAGCTGTTGGGAAATTTATGAATTAGACAAGAACTAAAGATCCCCAAGGGATCTGGTTTCCAGTCACACCTCTGTTTGGATCCTTTGCACTCCCTAGGACCCCTCCTTGAAACTTCAGTTATTCAAGGAAACAAAGCAAATGAACCCAACCCTGACCTGTCAAGGCTCTTTTACGTTGCTCTCAGTGGAGTCATCCAGAGTGCAGACTCTCTTTAAATCAACTTTATATAAGCTCTTAATTACACAGCTTAAAAAAATGAGGTGATGGCCAGATGTGAAACAGGGTAAGACACTGACTCCTACTTGTAAAGAGGAGGTAGGGGTGTTTGCACTGAAATATATTTAACTGTTTATGTGCCATGCAGGAGTCTGGAGGTTTTGCAGTTGCTGGTTAGGAGACTGCTGATATGTCAGATGTGTTGGAAAGGTTTTGTGATGAGCTGGCAAACCACACTGCACGCTGATGGTTCTTCCTCTTCTCCCGCTTCCTTCCCCAAAACCTAAAGGATCAGTCATACGGTGATACTGCCTTCTATTCAAGATCTGTTCTACCTTCATTTAACCCTCCTGATGTGTCAAAGCAAAACCCAAATATTGCAATGATGGGCTGAAAGTTGTTACTGCTGCTTTCCAGCTCCATACATCTTGCGCTCATACAGCTGTCCTTCAGGAGAGGCAAGTGCCATGCTTCTGTTGGGTGAAATAAAGACTAATGGACAGGCATTGATTTACATTGGCTTACTGCTCTACTGCTGAGATACACAGCTGTTTGGGGCTTGTGTGCCCTGACCTGGCTATGAGCAGAAGGGTTTCCCTGTGGAGGTAGCAGGGGGTGGGCTGGGTGCCAGTGAAGCTCGTGGGGGTCTGGGGATGTGGAACTGTGTGGTCTTGTGTCCTTCCAGCCACTGGGGGCATGGGAAATAGAAATGCTTTCTCCAGTGTTAGCCAAGCACTTGCAGAGCCCCTGAATATCTGTCTAGTAGGACACACTCACAAAAGCTTATACTTTGACACAACTATACCTTTTTTTTTTTAGCAAATGACTGCTTTGTCCAGAACTTCAGACTTACTAAGAGTCCTATGATGAAAAACTAATAGAGCAGGCTGAATATGTCAAAGAAAGGTTGGTCTATATTTTTGTGAATAAAATGTACGATCATGTTGTGATATCTTCTAGGAAAAGCTTTATTGTGATTGCTATTGCAGGAGGGTATTTTGCCTAGCTACTGGTTTGTTCAGTGAAATATTCAGAAATCACAAAGATTCGAGAATTTTGGTACATATTATTGCTTGCTCAAAATTCAAACTGAAAAGCAGCTGTAATTTAGGGTTCATTTTGTTTCTGTTTTTTGCCTGCTTCAATTTTTTAGGAAGCAGAAACAATGCCATATGGCTTGGGCACCCACTTGCACATGTACCATGAGTGCAGAGGCAGCCGTGTGGTGAATTGTTCCAAGAATAATTACTCAGCTGAATGTTGCTTCTGTGAGCTATTTGGAAAATATTTGCTAATAATCAGTTTCTGCATAGAAGTCAGTATTGGTTTGTAGATAGCAAAATGAGCTATATTTGTCAGCTGATTTATTCACAAGCATTTCAACCAAAGCTTGTTTTTCTAAACAGCGAAAGTATCTGTGTCAATAGACACTGTTTTGCCTTAAAACTCAAGAGCTTTATCAGCCATTACCTGAAGCAGCAACTAAGTTAAAACTTGAGCAAAGCATCTTATCTCTTTAAATATTCAGCAGTTGAATTAAATAGGTGTTGAGAGAACAAAAGATTTTTAAAACAAAATGAGGAAATTATCAGTAGGGGTTCTGAAGGCTGGTTACCTCACTTCCTTTGGTGGCAATCTAGGTAGCTTTTTTCTGGAAAAGTGGCACATGAGGACTTTCCATAAGTGCAAAGCCTAGATGAAAAATGAGAATTGCTCTATTAGAGAGACAGTTGCAGTGTCAGGCTGTGTGCAGTCCTTGGATATTGGAGGAAAGAATAAGCACTGAGCTGCATGTGTGTTATTTTGTTCTTGCTAGGTTCTCCAGAACCATGATGCTGGCATTTGTGTTTATTATAGAAAATAATGGAGAGCATTAGCCTAGTAAATTCAAGTAACCTGGAGAGGAGGTTAAGCACTACTATGTGCCTGCCTGTTCTTACTTTTTATCTGGTGTCTGTTGCAGCCCGCTGCAGAGGACAGCTGTGGGCAAGGCAGACCCTCAGTCTGACCCAGCGTTATGGCCACTCTTGCACCATGCAGGGAACTGCTGTGTTATCCTCTGCTGTGTAGATGCTTTACAGTCACCTTGCAGTGAAGAATGGCAATGCATGTGGTGGCTGCCTTGGGGGAAGTTTAGATGAGCAGAATACAAGTAGCTACATCCTATTTGATCAGATCACATAGATAATATTCCTATACTTAAGTATGGGTATACTTAATGTATAGACCATACTGGTATAGATTTCACTGATTTCTTCTTCCACCGAAGGCGGCATATTTTGCAGAAAACACACAAAATGTCTTACCAAAATGTTCATATAGTAGAATCTCCTAGAAGTGTGTTTCTTAAGGAATTGCATGTCCTGTGTCCTTTTGCACTTAAGGATGCTCCTCAAAGTATCTTTCCTGCCTGGTCCTGCTTAATTTGTGAGGTCTGCTGAGATCATAGCCCAAGTTGAAAGTACTATGAGCACGCTGTCTGCACAAGTCAAATATATGCCAATCATAATGTACTCAAGTGTCACGCAAAACTGTAGCTGTACTGAATTACAGGACCAATGCCTATATTTATCAATAATGAAACGTGAGTCTCTGGGGAGGAGAGATGGGTGAGTCTCACCACCTGTGCCAGCTGGTGTGTGTTATGGGATGTGACAGAATTAACAGTGAAGATATGTGCCTGACACCAGCAACTACCTCCCTTTGGACTGCTTTGGTTGGGTGGCCTTGTTGCTTAGGCTGTGTTATTAGGATGGAAGAGCAGCGAACAATAAAGGTTGTAAGTCAGTGCAGCTGCATAGCCAGCAGCCATGTGGTTATGGATGATGAGAATGAATATTCCCTGTATGGTTCTGAAGATTAATCTAGAGGTGTTTTGTGTCATTCAGTCCACGTGCAAGGGATGGTTAGTCTCTTAGGATTTGTTTTGGTCATGATTAGTGCCACATTGCCTTTACAGTTAAAATGCCCTGTGTGCTATGACACTTATGGAAACTGCATCGCCTCTCCAGAAGGCAGAAGTAACTGATGCTGCCTTCTGTCTTTTACTGTCTTGAAGGAAGAAGTAGGTTGTAAATTCTTCTAGTGCGGCTTTGTGGAGCTGGTACTTTCCTTCCCTCCGTTGAAGCAAGAATGCTGGCAAGCTGCCTGCCCTCGCCTGAGAGCCTCATCCTCCGGGTTTGTTTGCACGCTGCTTGCCAAATGCCTAAAAAAAGGAACCAATTGGATTGCATTTGCTTAATGCATTAATGAATCTGCTTAGGTGTCATCGGGCCTAATTTCTTAGTGAGCTGTGACAGCTTAATGCCTCGGGACTGAATTGCTGAGGAGAAGTTGCAGGGTGATGGATGGCCAGAGGAGATCTGAAACCTGAGGACTTGACTATGCCATGTCCCCCAGCCCAGAGCTAAACTTCCCTGGGTACTAATGGAAGCATGTAAACAAAAACCAGAGTTGAAGGTAGGTTTCCCTTCTTGTCATTCTTGCAGCAAACATGTTATTTGCTTTGTGGTTAATGCCCTTTGCAAAGGAACTTGAACTCCTTGGCTAGTTGCATGGGAGTATATTTTACTTATTAGCATCTGAGTCATAATTTCAAAGATTTTTTTTTTTTAAAGGATCAGTTGCAATGCAGGATTACAATACCCTTTGTTATTCCTAGAAAAATGCATGTGAAAACCAGATTCAGTGCATGCTAGCTCCTTCTGTCTCTTGTGGTGATGCACCAACAGCTCTGTAGCAGATATTTTTTATGTGTTAGGGCTGGTACACAAAATTCTGATACTCCTGAAAAAGAAGCCTGTAGCCAGTGGCACTGATCCTCAAAGAAACAGTGTACTGCATGTCTCTTCACACTGGGAAGGCCACTCAGATGCTGAAATGACTGCAGTTGGCCTTTTGGCCAGTATGAGGAGGGTGCCTGGATCCATCCATGCAAGGGTCCATCAGAACTTTTGGGGTGAGCCTTAGCAGATGTTCAGTCCAAGCAGACTTCATTAGAGCTCAGAGAAACAGGTCTGTGGTTTTCCTTCATCACACACAGTTAGGCTTGCCTTAAATGCCCACTGTAATAGGCTTCAGGGCTCTGCAGCCAGCCTCCCTGTGTACTCCTTTGCTGGCTGAACTGGTGGCATATTTTGATCTATCTCAGGTAAGGCTCTGTTGTTGAATGCTGTGCTGATCTGGATTGCTTGAGCATGTGAAAGTTTGTGTGCACTGTGTCCCTTCTGCAGCTCCTCCGGGGCTCTCCTTAGGGCTTCTTTGGGGACCAATGGGACCAGTGAGATCCTAGTGGGCAACTCCTTTGTTTTAGGAAAAAAATTGGCAAAGAACTTCCTCTGAGAAGCTGTAGCTTCTCTGGGAAATTTCTAAAACTTTAGGCTTCCTACAAAAGCACTAGGCATATTAGCCTATATATATATCTCATATATCTCTCTCTATATGTATTTTAGGGGAAACTTAACAAGGCAAGAATTTGACATAAAAATGAGAGTTTTTGCTGTTTCAGATGTTTGCACAGCTTTGTCAAATGTGTCCAACCATCTCAACTACTGTTTAGCTGAAAATTGTTTTGGTCTTTTTTACCCGTTCTGTAGAAAATAAAAGCTCACAACCAAACTATGTGTTTGGAGAAAATTTGTATTTTTATTGAAGAATATATTTCTAGTGAAGTCTTTTATTGAATCTTTTAAAAAAAGCACAGGCAGCAGGCTACATAAAGAAGCTTTATTCCATCCTTTAGTCTGTGTGTTGAAAGTTTTTCCCTGACATTTAAAATCAATTACAGGTTTGCTGTTACTATCGATGGAAATGAGATAAGACCTAAACTGTCATCTCTCCTCATGGTTTCCTGTGGCTTCTATGGTTTAAAAAAACCAAACAAACAAAACCAACAACAACCCCGCCCTCAAATAACCCCAAAACCCCCAAACCAACCAACTAAAAAAACCCCAACCGAACCAAAAATCCCTGAACCAAAACAAATGCAAAACCAAAAAGCTTGAGCAACCAAAATCAACCACAGTCCTAGGGTTTATTAAAATTTCATGGTCAATGTGTGCTCCACAGACCCAGAGGTCTTTGGCAGCTGTAGAGTGGGAAATGACCCTTCGTAAGACTCCAGCAGAACCTGTCACAATATTAACCTTGCCATTAGCACCAACTTTCAAGGACACTTCTTTGTTCAGGCTTTTACCTACTCCTAGGTACAGATAATGCAAACCTCTACTGTCTTTCAGTAACTGCTCAAAAACAATCAAATTCATCATTAAGGCATGCCCACATTGGTACGGAGCAGCCCTTGATGCCCAACAGCAGAGCACAAAGATATTGCCTGTGGGAAGCTCACCTTTTAGTCCTCTCATTGCTTGAGGGGCAGCATGCCTTGTAAAGAAGCCTTACCAAATTCTCAGAAAAATGTTTTTAACTAGGTGGTGGAATTTTATGTTCAAGATAGGTGGTGAAGTCCTGGCTTTGCTTTAAGATAATGGTGAAACCACCAACATAATCGCACTCACGCAGATGAGGAATTGAATAATGCAGCGTGAGTAGGGTGTATGGAAAGAGACTTGTTTCCTCAGCAGCTGAAGCTATCACAGTGGTATCCAAAGTAGCTCAGGACTGAGCAACTATCAAGGCTGAAAACTTCTGTGTCCAAGTTCTGTGCCTCAGTTTCCCCATCTGCAAAGAAAGGGTAACCTTTTACCTAGTTTACCAAAACGCATTATTATCTGTGGCTGAATGCCTAGAATTTCTTGCAGAAGAATGCATAGTGGAGGCAAAGTGCATGCTGCTGAACTTCCCTTATTCCTGAGGAAAACACTGCAGAAAGGATCTCCAGCCTGAGCAATCTTGCAGTGTAGCTGGCCAAGACCGTCAACAAGATACGGGGACGAACACACTGTTGCAGCCAGAGTACAGAGAGGATATGAGAAGGTAGATATGCACTGCAAAATGGAACACCCCATTGAACAGCTGCTCCTTGTTCTTGGTGAGGCCATGTGGGATCTACTTTGCAGGGCCTTGAGGAGCAGCTGGCTTGGGATCCACAAACTGGTTATCAGTAACCTCTACCCAGGCACTAGTTCCACGTGAAGTTTTAGTCCCTGTCCCCAAATTCTACCTTTTTTTGGCACTCACATGGTCTCTTTTAGATGTACTGATGTTTCAATTACCTGCCTGCATCTAAGTGCAGTCATGAGGCCTAATTTTGCATGGAGGCTCAAATTGCTTCAAATACAGGATTTGTGGCATTTCAATACACTTGTTGTTTGCCTCTTTTCGTGAGCAAACTCCACTGTGTACAAAAGGCTCAGCACACAGCTACCAGCTTGATGAAAAAGAGCTGTCTGCTAAATGAGCTGTTCCCACTGTGCTGCCACCACCATGGAGCGGGCAGGGGTGATGCTGTTCCTCCTTGGTTCTCCCACTGATGTGCTGTGCCTGCAGAATTCCCCCATACTTCATTTCTGGCATCTAGTATAAACAATAGCTTGGCTATTTTTCATTTGTTATTATCGTCTGCTGTGGGCTAGTGACTGGAAATAATTCTCTATCTAAGACTGACAGGGATAATGCGATTCAGAAGAGGAGCCGTTTCTCAAAATGTCCTCAGGCTGGGCATGGTGGCAGTTTGATTTCAGTGGTGTCAGACTTGGTCTGGCATCCTCCCTTGCCCCCAGGAGATTCAATGGAGGGAAAAGGGGGCGGAATTTAATCCTATATAATTTTATTTCAAAAGCAGCTATATAAACAAAAAAAACCCCAAACCACCGCCCCTTTCACATTCAAGGTAGCCATACGAATCTTTTTTTCTACCATAGATGCAGAATTTTCTTTAATATAGTGAAGGTGAGAAGGGGAATATACCCATATACTGCTGCAGTCTTCTCCATGAATTTATTGTGATCTGTAAATACTCAGATTTATTTATTTATTTAGAGAAAAATCCACCAGCCTGTGCCTATTTTTCCTTTCTGTAGTGCTCAGGCAACTGATTTCTGGAGCCATAGAGGATTTGAATGGAAAGCAGTTAACAAGCAAATGGGGTCCTTCCTCATCATGTCTTGTCTCCATGTTTATTTTGTCACGATGTTGTCCAGTACAGGAGAATGAGGAAGAAGTTGTTACGTCACTGCCTGTTTGAGACAGGCTGTTACCTGCTTGTGAGTCTGGGTATCCTTCAGCTCGTGGTATGCGCTTTGCCAAACTCTAACCAGGGATTGATGGAAGATGAAAGTGTTTTTCAGGACCTCTTCAAAGTTGATGGCAGGTAAAATGAGTTGCAGGCCTAATTTCTCTTGTCTCTATCACTAATCCAAGTCTCCATCACCTTCGCTATATGGATGTTCAATAGCCTGAATAAATTGTTTAATGTCCTAGCACTTTTATTTTTCCGTCTGAATGATCACACTTTTTTCTCTTTCAGAAATGAATGAAACAAGATCTTTTTCCAGCTGTTTGTAAGACTTAAAATAAAGAAACAGCTCTGCTTCTCTGTGTCACTTTTCCCTCAGTGGATTCAGGGCTGGCAGCTGTCTGACCCGTGCTGTGCTATGGTGGGTACTGAGGGGACTTAGCAGTTCCAGCATCCCAAACATGGTTTGGTGGCTGCCACCTGGTCAAACACTTGGGAAAATGTGGGTTTCTAAACATGCCTACCCTGCGCTTTCATCCTTCATCTCCATGGTGGTCTGTCTCTGTTAGCATGAACATACCTGTTGCTTTACAGGTTTTGAGGTTGTGTGTTCTCTGCTTGTAAACTTCATGAGCCCTTCAAATCAGAAATGCAGTCCTGAAGCCTCAGCCCTGCATCCCAAACTGTGTCCACAGATTTTTTTGCTCACCAGATGAATGGTATTGAGGGGAAAAATGGGGCTCTTGGGACAAGTGCAAGTAATCTTTCTGTAGAAGCAGAGGGATTTTAAAGTCTGAGGACTGAATTCTGCATCACTGGGCTCAATTCATGGTTCTTGCCTTGGCTTTAATGTGCTGTTGTGGGAAAGTGTTTTATTTTTTGTGCAGCTGCCTCGCTTTGTACAGTAGCTTGCTGAAGCACTTAAAAGCGAGTCATCAGGGCCTGTAACCACTGTAGTTGCACTTGAAGGCAACAGAGCAGGTGTAGCAGTTAGCACAGCATGTTGTTCTGTAATAGTGGTCCATGGTGCAGTGTCGGTGGAGCTGATGGACTTTGCCCACACCCTTAGAGATGCCCCAGCCCAGGTCTGCCTCCAATAGGCAGGTACCCATGCTGCCCTTCAGGAGACTGGGTATTCGGTAAAAACCATAGCAGCTGGGTTCAGTCTTCCAGATTATCTGGGCTACATTCTGGTAAACGTGGGGAGAAGGCTTTGGCCTTTTGAGTCATATCTGACCCTCAGGAATATGAGAGGTATATTTGCATACACTGGATTAGCAAACTGGCTTGCTGGCCCTGCTTTTGACATGCCTATGTAAGAACCAGGGTCTTTTTCTTTTTTTCCCCCAGACTTTGTGTTTGTGAAGGATGTACTGAGGTGATGATTGGTTTTTTGTTTTGTTTCTCCCCCCTACCACATTATATAGTAGTTTTATGGCAAAGCAAATGAAATGCAGACTTGCGCTGGACAGCAGGCGCTAGCAGCTGGTTTCTCTGCGTCCCCAGATGAGGTGTGGCTTCATGTGGCTGCTGACTCTTCAGGTAGCCAGAGCAAACAGAGGGTGAGATGCTGCACTTGGCAGAGAGTTAAAGCCTGCAATTAGCCAATATGCAGTTAACTAGATTAGCAACATGGGGAACCAAGTGGCCTTAGTTTAGGACCACGTGATCCTGAATGAATTGGGTAGGAAAGCACGGTGTGTGTGTAGTGCCCTGGATCACCAGAGGGTGGGCTATTTTTCTGCTGCCTCATGGAGGTCTCTGTTCTAGTTTGTGGGTCCTCTATGGGGATTGGCACCGTGATGTGCTTGAGTTGGTCTCGATCCTTCCAACTGAGGACATTCTATGATTCTATCTGAGACACCTTGTGTTTGTCCTCTAGGGCACACTTGCAGCTTGGAGTTTATTTGCCCACATCCCTTTGTATCACGAGTGTCCAAGATGCATCCTGAAGTCCTTTTTTCAACCCTTACAGAAGTTGAAATATTCTCTATGACTTCCCAGACATACAGTAATTTCTGCTCCACTGCTATATGGAGAAAGCACTGGAAATACGCTTTTGTCTCACCAAAGTCTGATCTGGAAATATGTTTGGGATAGGTGGTAAGTAGGCTTTCACTGCATAGAATTAGGGTTACTCAGAATGGAGATAACTTTATAATTTCATGGAAGAATTTAACGAAAGAAATACAAAATGTTCAGGTCTAAAGCTTATTTTTTCACAGAAATAGTTGAAACAAGCACATTTTCACAGATCACATCAATTTTGTGGAATCACTGCATTCTCCATCAAAAAAAATTGGCAAGCCATAGTCAAGATACTCTCTCCATCAGTCTGAAAACCCCTGATCCCCACATGTAAAGCTCTAATAATGCTTAGCTAGCAACTCTTAATAAAGTACCTCTGTAAATGAGAACTGTGCCCTTAAACCCTCTGTTGTTTTAGACTTCTTTTTGAAACACCTCAGCATTTTCTCCTCCAGCTGACCCAATCCCAATTGTTACCCTGCCAGAGAGAGTTGTCGCTAGATCAAGAGAAGCTTTTGCCTCCCTCGGTTCCCAGTGTATTTTAACACTGCTTGAGTCACCTCATGAAGGGTGCTAAGTGCCACCTGTGGGGATGCAAACTTCTCTGGGCTCATCAGAGGGAAGAAGTTGCAATATAATTATGAGTCCAAAGTATTACTGTTGTAATTTTCCTTGACATTAGTGTTTAGTTTCTAAGTCTCTGTGTTTATGCCTTAAAGTTTAAAGTTGTAATTTCTTTTCCCATTTTCTTTCATGAGCTTTGTTCACAAAACACATCTTTAAGGAAACAGAAGCCCTGTTTTTCAGAGTTTTTTATTTCAGGCATTGGCCTCAGCACGCAGTGGTGCAGAAGTATTCCACTGCAACAGAGATTTCTGAAAATGTAGATGCTGAAGCTGCAGGTTTTTCTACCTTGCATGTTTTTGTATCTTAACAGCTTCTCTTTGCTTTATTTTCATGGCATTGAGGTGCATGCCCTGCACACTTCTCTTGTCACTCATTGGATAATTTGCTGTATTCTTCATGACAGCACTTGGTGGAAGAAGGGTTGTGGAAGGTGGTATCCCTCTCAAGGCCCTCAGAATGCTGCTGATTAGGGGACAGTGTCTAATGAATAAGGAAAAGCCAGGAAGGTCCTGATGCACCCCAGGGCTGGGCAAAACTGAGGCAGGTGGAGAAAGGCAGATACAGCAGTATCTGTACTCTTCACAGATCAACTCCTGGTGTCTGTCCAGCTTTTTTTCTCCCTTTTCCTATCACTGTGAATTCAGGATTGATAAAAATGAACACTTTAAAAAGGTCTGTATAAGCTCACTGGCCTCAGAGCTGTCTGCTGGGCTCTAATTAACATTTACTCTGTGTGCTTGGGCCATTTCCCTCGCAGGCTCAGATACCACATGGTATTGCCCTTGCCTAATGCATGTTGAAGTAGCCATGGGGAAAGCCCAAGGGCTCGCAATCTGGCAGAGGTTCCTGCGAACAAAAACGAAGCTGCCTGTGTGCCAGGAGGCTGCTGCAAAGGGCTGTGCTGGTCAGCAAGCGTGCCGTGTGAAAGAAAAAGTGCTGAGAGTAACAGCTGATCAGGTTTCTGCATACAAGCATGTAAGGTGACATGATTTCCATCCCTGCTGTGGATAGGGAGAAAAGCCCTGTTCAGCCCTGTGCCTCTGCCTGCGGTGCCCTGTGGCTTCAAAGCAGAGTGTGGAGGTTTAGCCAAATAAGTCCAAGATGTGTTTTTTGAAATAGATAGGCCATGCTTCATGTCTAGAGAAAGGGGATGATTTCAAGGCAATTTGTTTTGTTAACTTATAAGGGGTGATTGGACTGTTCTGTCAGGGGGGGCTGGTGGGGGTGCTTGGGGTGCTATGGACGAGAGAGAGGGTTTCACCTTGTGGCAAGGTTTATCCGGTGGTTGTCTCAAGGAACAGCATGATAGCTATCACCAGGTTCATTTCCAGGATGCATGTGAGCACATGGACACTGCCCCTTCCCCATATAATGATGTAATACATCATTACAGGGTGTGTAGGTGACATAACAGCATGGCCATGTGGGTGATGCTGCTGGAGATGAAGCTGGTCTGACACAAGTTAGGGTCAGGAGGGAATGTACTCTCTTCCCCGATTACAGCTGCAATTTTCTTTCTTCTTTTTAGAAAGGAAGAAACTTTGGCTTGCTGTTTTTAAGGCTAAGCATGTAGGCTTTCAGCTTTCTCTTTGGTTGAATCTGCCCCATCAGCTTCAGTATTATTAAGCCAAAAGAAAAGAGAGTGTAACCAGGTGCTTGGGGGAGAGACTGGACATTAGACGCTTCTGGGTGGTCTTAGCCTGACCAGCTGATCATCTTTGCTCTACTTTTGTCACTTTTGGTGATTAAACGAGGATCACAGTTTTCAGAGCTGCTGTTTCCCTGTAGAAGTGCTCATTTTGAGACTCCTAAGAGCTTAACTTTTTAATTAGAGCTGAGCTGGTAGCTCATTGCTGGCCCCTTAATTAAAGGGAACAACCAAACACTGTATTGGGGAAAGTCCTTTGAAGAGTTACTGCCACAACTATTTTATGGTAACATCCCTAGCTGACAGCTTGACCAGCACTGCACACACGTGTAGGAAGAGACAATTCACTATCTTAAAGGGTTTATTGCCTTAAAAGAAAATAGGGAGAAAGGTGAACAAGCAGCATTTCTGCTAAGCTTGCTTTGCAGGCAGGAGCTGGAGCAGATTAAGTCTTGCCTGAAGGCTGAGGCAGAATTTTCCTTGTGTCTCCTAAGGTCTAAAGCAGTGCTGGAGTCTGAGGGCAGTCCTCTGCCTCTTTTTTTTGTAGCAAAAAGGAGAGGCCTTTTAGGAGAATTCTCCTGTTTCTTGCAGGAGGTGTCCCATTTGGAGACCCATTTGCTGCAGTCAGCTAATTTCTGCCATTCTGCAATATATAGGGTTGTTATTTTCTCACATATCTGATTACCCAGCCTCGGAGAATCTGAGAGAATTGTGGTTTAAGATGACTCATTGTAAGGCTGAATCCTGTAATCCCACAGCACCAGTACCAATGGGGTGGCTTAACAGTGACAAGATGATGTTTCCCTTTGGCTTTGCTGCTGCTTTTACCAAGTGAGGTGACAGTTACCTTCCCAAATCACAACAGGGTGAGTGTGCTGCCTTTGCTAGTTGGAGAAGGTTTGCTAACTCCTGCAGATTTTTTTTGTGTTCCCCCCCCCCCCCCCCCCCCCGTAGGAGCTGAATTTTTGCACATTTTTTACAGCTAAAGAGCCCCTTTCCACTTATCTGTTGGCTTGCAGGTTGGGTACAGTGGCCCAGGACTCACTGCTTAGTGTCTGAATTTCTTTTCTTATAGTACTCATGTGGACACTCTCCATCCATATCATTGTAAAGACAGGTTGAGCTGCTGTTCCTCATGGTTAACAGAGAACCTCATGTGAGCCCTTGCACCTCTGCACAAAATTTCTCTTTGTGTACATGAGTGTTTATAAAAACAGCCAGCAGTGACCTTGTTATGGAAGATTTCCAAACTAGGCATGGAAATGATGAAAAAAAGAGTTATTTTTACATTTGAAAGTAGCTTTTGAGTGAGCATAACAACAACAAAACACATGCAGTAGCAAAGCTAAATTTCTGCTTTGCGTTGCATATTGCATAATTACCCACAGCACAGGGGAGAGTGATAAAATATTTGTAATGGGGGTGGTGGAGAGTTCCAGTTTGGCAGCTTTTAGTGGAGAGTGTAGTGACTATGGCCATGCCATGTTGGAGAGGGCCAGGCTGAAGGAATTAGCTCTCCTCTTTTCCTAATCTTGACTGAATACGGTGCTTTCTGTGGGGCTGGTATGGAATACACCAATCTAACCAGGAGGGGGTCCAAGCTCCTGCTGCCTAGCTAAGCAATTTACGATGCAGAGATGTCATCAAACCCTGCAGCAAATGGGGTGGAAACCTTCCCCTCCCTTTTATCAGGTTCCAGCAGATGCATATTTTGCTGCTTTCTTGCACGTTGTGCACAGCTTTAGGGGTGATTCTCACTCAGCGGTTGTGAGCAGGCAGGGAGGGACTGGGAGCATGTTGCAGTTCAGAATGTGTCCCTGCCTGAAGGCTGGAGGGCTGCTGAGGTCCCTCAGGTGCTCGTGGCTGCAGCACCTGCGGAGCTGCCTGCCAGCCCAGCAGGCGAAAGATATTCCTTGCATCTCATGCTCAAGATTTCTTCAGAGAAGTGGTTGCTATGCAGCCTTGTTTATTCCTGGTATGTGACACTGCCTGCTGAGCTCGTACACCTGGAAGGGGGAGCCTGCTGTCCTCCTGGAGAAAGGGTCCAGCTTGACAAATGGCCGTCCCTGCTTCCAGTTTTGGAAACACAGGGTCTGGAGCAGAAGAAATCCTCGTTCCCTTGTGGGAGGCAACCCACAGCAGGGCTTTACAGCTCCTGGGGGATTACAAGCTTAACAACATGGAGCTAGATTTCCAAAGTGAAGGACACACGTGTTTGTGAAGGAGGTTGGTGGGTAGCCCTGTCTCGTGCGCTGTTGCTTTCTCAGCAAGGTGGTGCTCCGGTGGGGTCTGGCAGGAGCTAGGTAGAGGGGTTGCTTTTACTGTGCTCAGGTGGAGGTTGCTTGGTGCAAGCATCTCTCCCAGCAGGCTATGACATCTGGGAGAAAGATTTGATGATTCTTCCTTTTATCTTTCTCTTTTCAAAAAGTTGTTTTGAAAAGTCTTAAAGCCAAGCAAGGGAAACTGCTGGGTGATTCCAGCTGTGTGCTGGAGTTCGGGTGTCATTTCAGATATATGGTCCTGGGAAATGTGGAAGAAGAGCAATGCTTGGGGTAGCATATGGAAGGAGGGGAGAGGACAGGCAGGAACCGCAAAGCAGACGGGGTGGTTTGTAGATAGGGAAGGTCCTCATAAGAAAAGTGACAGCCTGGCCTCTGCCCCACCATGGGAGGCAGAGTGAGAGCTCCCACCTTGGCTCAGGTGCTGCCCTCAGGCTCCTGGGGCTCCCTTTGTTGCTGTGTGTGGGCAAATGGGCAAGATGCAACTCAGCTCTTGCTCAAAGTCCCGTTGCTCTGACTGGGGCCAAAAAGAAAAAACTGCACCATTGGTCCTTCCTGGGCTGACACTGTTATTTTCCAGGTAGAATCAAGGAAGGTCAAACTCAAACTGACTTTCTGAATTGGCCCCTGCTGAGGTTTAGGTCAGTGTTATATGACTCCTGGGGGTGCTGGTTCATCCCTACAGATGGTAAACAAGTCTGGTCTTGCCAATGGTTTAAATTGCTGTGTTTTACTAAGTTTAACTTTGGTACCTCACTCTAAAGCATGTGGGAGACAAGTGAAATCATTTTGCTCCAAGCAAAGAGAGCAGAAGTGAACTTCAGTGAGCTCACTGACTCTCTGATACGTAAATGCCTAGTCCCAAAGCAATACAGCTCTGACGAACAAGCTTGCCTCCAGGTTAGCCTCTGTTTTTGAAGGGGTTTATTATTAAAAGTAGGAATCTCTGTAAATTGGATCTGGGAAAGATGTAGAAGGATGAGGAGGGAAGGAAGATCCACAGTCTAATGCATCTTGAATTCCTTTTGGGGTGTGGAGATGCCAGCCTGCCACAGCAGCAGAGGGGAGAGAAACTGAACTCTCTGAAGGCTGAGATACAGGGACTCTTCACTCTTCTCATTTTCAGACGAGTTTGCTGCTTACTTTCTCCCTCTGTTTCTCTTTCCCTCTCCAGAGAGAATGTCTTTGCTTCACTTTTTTTCATTCCCTTTCTTCCTGGTGATACCCATGCTCCCTCATCCCTAACAATTTAGCAAGCTGGGGCTCTGCTGCAGGGACTGCTGTTGTAATGACAGTGGTAACAGCTCATATTTGCGTAATATCCATCACCCCAGGGCCTTTGAGAGCTTTGCAAATCTTCCAAGCAACATTTGCATTTTTCATTTGGAGATATTGACCTGTAAGAAACTGAAGTTGACATTCAAAATCTGTGGCCTGCAGAGGTCACATTTATATGCTTCTTTTTTCTGGCCTTAAGATTTATATTTCTGTTTCTCTGCAGGCCAGGCAATGATTCGGCAGCAGAGCTAGCCCTGCCTCTGCAGTCTTCCACTTTTCATGCTGTTCTTCGGCTTTGTTTACTTTTGGACATTGGAAGTGATGGCAGTTGGGAAGCGTGGTGTTTTCTGTCAGGTCAGTGAGCCAAACAATCGCAAGATTTCATCAGCCAGCTCTACTGTGTTGTGTGTTTGTAATCTGGCCGCTCTCTTTGTCTCCCTCCCTGTAAGCATTGTAGTTTGTTGCACAGAGAGCCAATTACTCCTTTACCTCTTAGCGGCCTCCAGCTCACCCAAGGTAGATGCTGCCAGCTGGTGGGTATTGGAAAATAGGTATTTGTCCACCTTGACTGAAGATCCTGCACTGGGCCCTCTGTGCACCACGGTGTGGGGCTCTGAGCAGCAGGTCAGGTGCAAGACAGCCTCTGTGTTTAGCAGCCATCAGCCCTTGGACACTTGGGTGCTCCAGGGATTTAAATGCCTGTGGAGTTAGGTGATACATTGTTGGTTAGGTGAATGGAGGCTTTAAATACTTCAGTGATGCTTGAATGGTGGACTTAAGCCCTGAACAAGACAGAGGTGCTTAAATACTGCAAAGACCAGGGAATAAAATCTGAGCAGTGGGAACTGTTGTATTTCAAGGTTCATACAGCACTAAGAACAGCACTGGGACTCTAGTGGAATAGCTGTAAGAGTAATAAAATGGACAATTAAACTGGTCTTGTTAGAGGATATGCTCCTGCTTTTGCATGTCAGCCCTGTACCTTGTACTCCCAATGCTTGTTACTCAAAATGAAAAATTTCAATACAAAACATGGATGCCATGTTGCAGGTGAATGAAGTTGCTTCAGATCACTGAGAATTTCCATGCCTGATGATTACACAGAAACAGGACAGAGCCCTTAGGATGCTCACTTGGCATTGTCTTGGATTTATGCAGCTGTTTGTGGGAACCTGCTGTACAGTCAGAGTGCTTGGAGTTGGTTTGTGCTTTTATGAAAGACGTGTGGAACAGTATGCAGGGCCCTACCAGGAGAAAACTACTGGCAGAGAATGTGTTTTAGTAGCCCTCTGAGGTGGCTCCACACAGCAGTATTGGGTGGGAGACCTGTTTCCCCAAGGCAGCTGAGAAGAAGGTACCAAGGGAGATGAGCCCGATATTTCTAAGAAAGATGCTTTTACAAGAAACTGGTGTGAGCTGACAAACAGCTTCCATAACATTTCAATACATAGGTCACTGGTTGGGCTTAATTTGAGGATATACTAGGTCAAGGTGCTGATTGTAACTGCTTCTGTACCCAAGTGTTGAGTGTTGGGCATCTAGAGCCTTTCCTAGAGTCCTTCGTGGCAGAAATCCTAAGTGCCATGAAGACCTGCTCTCAGAAGAGAAGCAGCAGCTTCTTTTCTGCAAGCATGCAGATTGTTGCTTGCTTTTTCTAGTGCTAGCCCCCACAGCACTACTGCTGTCAGTTAATTTATGTTCACACAGCATTAGCACCCAGAGGCTCCTCAGGGTGAGGAGCCCTCTGCAGGAGGTGCTCTGCAAACCCCTGCATGGGCTCAGGATCTCACAGTTTCAGGGTCTTCTTCAAAGTGCCTCGACAAGGAGGGTTATGCCCAAGGCCAAGGTGCATCAGGGTACTTGGCTCCTTCTCATCTCATTGTGTCTGGCAGTCACAGGAGCCCGCAGAGCAATTGGTCACCCACCTTTGGGGAACAACCGCCCTTGGCCACTGCTCCAGTGGAGACTGTTGCAGTGCTCAGTGGGAGATAACCATGCTGCCCAGCACAGCACCTCATTAGAGCTGGAATGAGGGATTGTTCAAGTGCTTTTTGAAGGAGCTAAAGAGGTTTGGCATTCAGATCAGCTTATTGCTAACTCTTGATTTGCTGCCCTGGGTAAGCTGCTGCTTGTGGTAACTCTTGTTTCATGGTTCAGCAGCCCTGCTCTGCTGAGAAACAGCCATTGCAGGAGTTTTGATAGGGACATTGAACTTTTACGGTCTTCCGAATGAAAGCTGAGGGCAGAACTTGTAAAAAGAGCATCACGTGGGAGATGCTTTTCACGTTACATCTTTTGTCTGTGGTCCTTGCCATGCACAGTAAATATTTGAGGAAGCTTGCTGGTTCAGAAATTCCTCAAACAGCAAATTCAATGGTAAGAGAAAACAGATTTTGGATGTGTAATCTTGCTTGGATCACTGAGCAGAAAAGATACAGGAGCACTTCTCATGAGTTATGTGTCTAACCTAAATGGCTTTGACACCAAGAACTTAGAAAAGTGGGGAGAGGTGTAATTAGTAGCACGGGGATCTGCCTCGTGATTCTCCCACAAGCCTGGGGAAACTGCCCAGTTCCACTGGGGCGATGGCTTTTTCCTCTGCATAAAAACTTCATGCTACAAATGCATTATGGCTATGTAAGCTGAAATCCACTGGCCAAAAAATCCCCAAACAACTGTCATCACTCCAATTTCATTTTATCCTCACAACAAGCCTCTGGCTAGTGAAATATTGGGTTCAACCTCCACAGCAACTCTGACCCTGACAGGCTTTATAGGGTTGTTGGCATCAGCACGTTTCACATAATACTGTATGTTTGCTATGCTGGGAAGCCACCAGAGAAATAGCTTGTTAGTTGGGAAAGTAAGTAATGATAGTATTAAATAATCTCTGTTTTCATTTACTGGATGCTAATGATCCAAAGAAGCTGAAAATCCCAGAGGATGCATTTTTTTTTAATTAACCCTGCAGAAGGATGTAAAGGAGTACAGTTACTGTCTACTGAAACATCACCAGGCCCTGAAGCTGTTCAAATGCAGCTGTATTCCATTTTTTTCCTCTTCAGAAAGCCATTTTCTAACACTTTTTTTTCACTCAGCAGTGAACCACTGCCACCGTTCTCCTCTGTACAGAGAATGGCACCAGCTTGTTTTCCATGCTCCTGTCAGCAGTGGCAGAAGATGAATCCTGCACACCCAGTGCTTCCCCCAGGCTGTGGGCAAATTGCTCTGCCATTCTTGTTCTGATTACAGTGGTTTTGGTGCAAAGGAGAAAGGGGTCACTCTACACAGTTGTACATTTGGAGTTTTCCTTATCATGTGTCTGGCCTGAATTAGGAACTATGCCCTGAATTTAGGCAATTAAGCCTTTAGGGGCCATGGAGGTGCCATAAGTAATGCCCTTCCTAATTACGCTTTATAGCTAGCACTTAGGTAGGACAGCCTGGCAGAGGAACAAAACTGAGGCATGGACAATCTGGCTTTGTGTTACAGGATAAGTCAGTGGCAGAGGCAGCCTTCTATCCTAGCTACAGGTTATGCTCATTTTTTATACTTACTGCATTCTCTTGGGCATTTTTAATACTATAAGCAATGCTCAGCTTTATTTAGGAGGTGATCTTAACCAGCCAAAATTGCCACTGACATATTTCTTAGATATTTATTCTATGCAATGAGACCAAAGAAAATATATCTTAATCCCTGCTTTATGCCCTAGTCCCATTCACAATCATACGTCCGTTTCTTGTTTTAAAGTACACACTCCAAATAGACCTACATTTGTATTTTTAAAGGTATTTAGTGCCTGCCTTTCATTGAAAGTAATGGAATTAGCCTCTAGAACCCCCCTAAGCACCTTCATTCCTTGACCTTAAGCTGTCTCTGTGAATTTATCTAGACTAACAAAAAGCGTGAAAGTTGGAAGTGGGTTAACTGTCTCAGCTAACTCCAGCCTTTCTGAAATCACTTGCTTTACTACAGATGAATGCTTTGACAGCTTTTGAGCAGAGATAAATCTCTTGGGCAGGGGGTGGAGCAGTACAGGGCCTTGCTGCAATATGAACGATTTCTATTGAAATTTGCTTGAGGATACCATTTTATCTGACTGTAAGCTTTATTGATAGTAGGGTACCTAAAGTCCTTGTACAGACATTCTTTGTTATTTGTTTTAAGCTTACAGAACACATTAATAGGGACCTGCCTTTGCTTCTTCCATAGAGTGCAGAGGCATTTTTCCTTCTGTAATAATTTAACAGAACTGTGTCTGTGATAGATCCTTCTGGCTGTATTTAGCTACCATGTGACAGTTGTTCTGTTTGCAGAGCTTTAGGGGCACCTATGAGTGGATTTTTAAAAGCAGTTCACACTGGCGTCCTTCTGTACTCACTGAGGTTTGTAAGACTTTTACTGCTGGCTTACCATTCTGACCTCTTCTCCTAAGGTACGCTCTGCAAAATCCCCTCTTACCTCTCGCTTGGGCCATAAGAAATGAATAAGTTTAAGGAAACACCCATTGTTTCGGTTGTCACACTGGACTTGCCCCATGAACATTACAGCTCCTTGTTATTAAATGTACGAAAGGATGCTCCTGCTGCAGCAGCAGCACTGAGTTCAGTGGGAACAACTTCAATGCGCTGCACTGTGTCCAACAGCCGTGGGTGTGGCGAGAGACTTGCCCCTGCTGCCATGCTCATACAGCCATGGAGAGAGCAGCTGCTGGGATCCAGTTAGGACGGTCTTCCTCCAGCATTTGGACTTTCTGGCCATGATTTTGACAGAATGTGGAAAATGCGTAGCTTGAATATATTTTTGTGTTGGTTTAACACCTGTTAAACTGGTCATTCAACTTGACCAGTTTTGTATGCAGGAATCCCTTGTAGGCAGGGCAATGCCAGGCATCACTGACTGTCACTTGCACTAGCAGTGTTATTTTTCCATGTAGGCTCCTGATGCTGTGGGGGAACTCACCAGCAGCTGTATCAGGCCCAGTGACCAGCAGCACATCGGGTAGACTCTCATCTGCGAAGAGCCCATCGCCCCCCTGCCATGGCAACACAAGATGATTTTGCAGCAGGTAAAGGGCTGCAGCAGACTGGAGACTTCTTCAGCTGAGCCTTGTTGCAATCCCATTCCTGCAGCCTTTGCCTGGAGGATGTTCACCTGCAGCAGCAGTGCCAGTGTCCAGGAATGCTGCTCGGCTCAGGGAGGCAGAGCGTGTACAAAAGCTGCATTCAAAGTGCTGATCACAAAACCCTGGAGATGCTGGCAAGTGCAGCAGCTATTCTTCATGCTGTACAAGTGAGAACCCAGCCTTAGAGGCTGGATAATGGGGAAGATATTGGCCAGGACAAGGGACAGGGAAACACACTGTGTATAATTTAGAATTTTCAGGAACAGCCAAGATCAGAAATTTTTTGAGGCAGGCCATGTTTATGTTGGTTTTGGGTGTCTCTTCAGTAAAGAAACCAGGGAATAAACCCCTGTAACAGTGAAGCAGAACAAAGGAGAATGTTTGGGTGGACAATTTATATCCTACAGATAGAGTAATCAAATAAGCCCAGTGAATAACTGGGACATGTAATGCAGCATGCAAACCTTCTTTTAGTTATAACTCCTGGTGATTAATTGTTTGTGTCCTCATATCTTCTTTGTTGTTAAGAGAAATAAAAACCCAACAAAACCCAGCCCAAAATCGAGCAGGAATTACAGAATAAAATGACTTTAAATCTAGCTTTGGAAAGCGTCTACTTACTAGATGTTGTCAAATTCTAGAGACCATTGTGGGTTTCCTACCCTTTGAAAGAAGATGAAAGAAGTCCTGCAGTGGTGGATGAGCAATTACATATGCAAAACATATGCAGATTTGTAGAACATTCAGCTGTCAAAGTGCTGGAATGCAAGCGCTCACCAGGCAGAATACTGAGAGGTCAAACAGAACGTTGCAGAGGCTGGGACTGCAGGGCACCACTGCCATGTTAGTCTCCCATGGCAAAGGGATGTCTGTTTTTTCCTCTCCATACCAACTGCTGTGAATTTGAGTCATCTGTAATGTCCTTATTTTAAAGCTAAGTACCATGCCCCAGGTGCTGTCTACTGTTGGAGCATTCCCAAATTCAAACCCAGACGCACAGCTCTATGGGGCGCAATTGTTGATTTGAACTTGCAGTTTTGTGGCAGCAGCTGGACTACTGAAGAAGGTGAGGATGGAAAGGGGTTGACTATGCAATGGCAGCCTTGTCCAAATGAAGAAAAAAACCCTGATTCTGGGGAGAAATGGTCCTTGGAGGTCAGTCCTCATGTGCTGTCTCTGTGTTAGAGTAGGTGGCTGACAGAGTGCTGCAGATGATCGTGCCTTCCTCCAGTGGTACACATGACATCACTTCTCTCTATCATTAGTTTATTATGCTTTCTCCATTATTGGCAGTAGCCAAATCACTACTACTGGCAGCTAGGACAGGGACTGTGGCCCAACTGGCCATAAATTGGGCATGGTAATAAGATGTGAGTTCTGTTTCTATCCTTGCTATCAATGTGTGGTCTCACCATAGGTAAATTCCCAATTCTTCTTCTGTTTGCCCATCAGATCTGACCTTGAGGATGGGAGAGTGCTGTAAAAACACTGGCAAGGTCTGCCTGCTTGCTGAGATGTCTTTCCGTTTTCCAGAAATCCCAGTAGCGCCTTGTGGGTCTTTACTAGTAGTCTTCACAGAACCCAAGTCCTGAAATGGGAATCTTTTTTTCCTCCTCTTACCAGTGGGGCTTTCAAAGTCTCTCTCCTGGCTTGCTAGCTCAATGCTGTTCAGAAGAATTAAACTGATGCTAGTTTTATGAAAAATAAAAACAAACGGATCTTCTGAATTATTCAAAAAAACCCTTTAAATGCCTCACTCATTAGATAGGTTGATTGTAAAGGTGTGAGGTCAACTAACTCACTTCTGTTTTACCTGCTCTATAGCTTGTTTACAGTCCATATTAACAAACCATTTGAAGATGCATCCGAGTTTTTGGGATGGCAATAGAGTTGGGAAACCTCCTTATCCAAGGGCCATTTCTCCCCTGGGTGGCTGGGTCAGCAAGGCTAGTGTGCACAACCTCAGAACTGGGGATGGAAGTGATCTGTCCCACCTTTCTTATCAAGTCTTGATGCAGGACCCCCAAGAGAAGGATGTGAGCAGCGTTGCCCTGGGAACCATTCCGATCAAGAACAAGCTAAAGATGAGGAGGACACCTGAGGGCCTGTTAGCATCGTGGAGCGGTAAGGCAGGAGCCTGCTTGCTCTCCTGTGGGAAGAAGGGTCCTTTCCCAGCTTAGAGAGCTAGCACACATTCCCAGTGAAGAGTTATCTGCATGTGTCTCAGTCCCCTGCTCTCAGTCCCCTGCATAGCCCTCCTGTTGCTGTGGGGCAGGGAGAGTAGCAGGAGGGTGTATGTACAGGTGACTTATTCTGGGTAAGCTCAGATCCATGGGCTCCCTGTTGTCTGATGGGAGCCCAGTGGTCCAGGGTGTTCTTCTGGTGGCTCTGTGGAAGTGGATAAGTGTTGCCCACTGGCCTGCTTCAAGTGGCTGGGAGCATGAGCATGTTTCCTTGTGCAGTTATTTAGAAGTTTCCAAGATATCTGTTCAATGAAATATCTAGCTTCAGATGATGTACGCTTGCAGTTCTATTTCTATTATGCTTTGTGTCTCTGCTTTGCAGGCCTAATTGACTGCAGTGACCCTCAGGGGGCTATCATGAAGCCAGTAGTTTCCAGGTCAGCTTCCCAGAGTTGCCTGGTAATCTCTGAGCCCATGCCTCCCATCCAGAACAGGCGTCCTTCTTCAGAGCCCAGCAGGGTGAGCAACGGAGAGCTGGAGCATGGGGAAAATGGCACCAGCTGTGATGACAGCGATGGGAATAACGAGCAGCCAGTGTCAGACGGAAAAGGATATAATGTAAGGAAACCAAGCCAAATCACGTGTGGGGCATCCTCAGTTTATTTCTTGTAGGCAGAGTTTTGAGATCTTCTTTCCCTGTGGTGTGAGCCCAGTGAAGCAGCTGAGCCAGGGAAGAGCTCAGCTGGACATTGCATTTCAGGCTCTCTTTGCAACATGCATACTGCAGACTTCATGTCCTCAGTGTATATCAAAAGGAGAAGATGTTTTTGAATAGTTTCTGTGCTCTCTAGTGGCTCCTGCTGTGTTCTGTGACGGAGAAAATATCAGCAACCAGTGGGAGCAACTAAATGTGCCTAATCTGGTCAAGTATATCCTTCTACAGTTAGTAAAATACACATATCTGTGAACCATCTGTACATTGCTGTTACTGTTGCAGACACACCAGTGTCTTGGTGGCTTTTTATATCAGCTCTGTCTAGTTTACATGGAAAAAGATGTGTTCTGGAGCAGGCAGTCCTGAAAACTCAGCTTTAGTTTGTCTCAGCTTTTGAGTTGGACAGCCATATCCTTCTGCACAGTTATCTCTAATATTTCTAGACTTCACCAGCCCCTGCACAACTTTATCCTCTCCCATGGGTCTGCCCAGGGGTAAGTGATAGGAACTGGCAATTCTGGCCATGGGGCATAGAGTCAATACCCCATCCACTTGATTGCCTGTGCAGGAGGGGCAGAAGCTGCAGTTGGATTGGTTTTGCGGTGGTGGGCGGGACAAGGCAGATAAATAACTTTTGTAAACAGGATAACCAATAAAAGGCTAGTGTACTTCATTTCAGCCTTCCAGATACAGGACCAAATGTATCCCTGACATTAAGTCTGTTGGTTTCACCGGTGTTTGACCAGGTCCTTATTTGCCTCTTTAGCTGAAACAAGAATGATGGGATACTAAGGAAGGGCATGCATCTTCCCCTGCTCCCTCCACCCCCCTTCCTAGCCATGGCAGGGGGAACCTGAAGTAATTCCAGCAGGCAGAGAGACCTTACACAGAGCAGCAGGGTAGAGAGCTCTGCTGAACTTAATAAATGACAGTGAGGCTGAGAGGATGAATTGTGTGGGAGCTGGAAAGCACCAAGCATCTGGGAGAGCACATTAGCATCTGGGCTGAAAGGCTGGTGGGGGATTGTAGGAAGGGCAGAAGCAGAAAAATTATGGTCTTGAGAAAAGCAGGTTTTGTCAGCATGCAAAATGTCTTTGTGGGGGCTTGGCTGCGGTTCAGCAACGGCTGGTAGGCACTTCAGGAGCAGGGAGAGGATAGTGATCTAAACTCATTCCCATACCATCAGAAAGGCTAACAGAGACAATGGCACCCCAGAACATCCTTACACCAAGCAGATGGATGCCAGGTGGGAATGTAGCCACTGCCAGAGCAGTGAGTGAGGGAGAGAGCTGGCAACAGCATGCGACATGGTCTCTGCCTCACCACTTCCCCTTCCATTGCCCATCCTAGGCCAAGCTGCCCCATCAGTTTGACTTTTCTTTTCCTGTCAAGTCCTACCTAAAAGCATGGCTAAACTTCTCATAGTATCAAAGGGGGAAGGCTGGATGCTTGAGCTGACCGCTACCTTCTACTATTCCCAGGCTTCCCTGCCACCCTTGTATTGCAGTGGGGATGGGAAGAAGTCACTGGGAGTGGTTTTAATTCCCCCTATCCCCAAGTCAGAGAGACCATCTGAAGGGGATCCTGGCAGCGAAGCAGTGTCTCTCCCAAGCTCCCCCAAGGACCTGGTTTTCCAAGAGACCCTGGAGATGAGGTAAGCCAAGGCGTCTGTTTGTCTGACATGCTGTTCACCTCGTACTTCTTGTATTGTGAGGTTATTTTCCACAGTCAGCTCTCCAATATATTTACGGAAACTTCTGTGCTTTCACCATTTTGCATATCTATGGTGATCCAGCATAATGACAAAACATACACTCTAAGAGCAGGGGTAGTAGGGGAGAGGAGGAGGGAAGACTTAAGAGGACCTTAAAAGCAGGTCCTCTGCCGGACTCTGATACTGATTCATTCTGTAATCTTTGTGGTGCCATTTGGGGACTGTATTGCAGGGATCTGAATACAGCATCTGGTTTTGTGTATGATCTTTGTCTGCCTGTTTCTATACCTGCAAGAATATGGTAGGGTAAATATTGGCTATTGTATAGCCATCTGCAAATTCAGATGCTGCTTCTGTAAATGTTAGTTGTAACTTCTCTGTGTTTGGGCCTTCACTGTGAAATGAGAGCCCAGATAAATTTCAGTTTATAGATGTATAATCCTATAGGTGTTTAATATTTACATATGGTTTTAAGGTCAAAGGGGGCAAGGTGTTAGAGGACAGTTATAGGGCTGTAACTAATGGAAAGATATTTGCTTGGCTATGCATGGGGAAATCTAGCTGTCAATCTTATCCTAGCTATAACAATAAATAGGGAGTCATAGAAATATAGTTCCAATTTAAAAGCTTCAGCAGGGCTTTTAAAGTGCAGTCTGAATATACTTACCTACTAGTTGAGTTGGAAAACCCCTTTTTCTTCTTGAAAGAGCAGGGAGGTGTAAAAACATTATCAGGAGGCAGCAGTGGTATTACCATGTGTAACAAGATACTGTCATCAGCTGAAGTCATGACCAGGCAAATTAGGCTTCTGCAGCAGTGTAAAGGTTGCTCCCCTCAATACAGACTTATGGCTGGCTTAACATTTCTTGCTGCTTCAGAAAGGGTGTATGTAATGGTGAGAACCACTTAGCTCCAAAAGGAGAGACAGCAGAATTTAATAGTTAAGGCCCAAATTGAAGAATTACTCCTGTGTTTCAGCTGGAGCTTGATGAGCTCTGTGTGACTCCAGCAACTGAAAGTTTAATGGCAATTAATCAGCTTTGTGTATTGTTGGTTTTATGGGCTGCATTTCCTCCTTCATAAGAATAACCACGCTAAGAAAGATTTCCTCCCTTAATACTACCCTCCCTTCTTTTTCTATCTCCTCATATATTCTTTTGTCCTCATTTTTTTTAAGGCCAAGATCAGGTAGCGGAAGTGAAGATGCAACTCTTCAATATCTAGGTAGGTACGCAAGGCAAGGCTATCCTAAAGTAACCATGGGACTTCTGACCCATGTGTGGCACCATGATAGTTCTGTTGAAAACCATACTGTAATTTTTTTTGATTTCTTGATGTGCTCACATGGCTCCCTCAGAGCCCAGTCACTGGGAGATGTGCTCTGGTGATCCAGTGAAAATGATTCCAGCATCAGATTATGTATGGCAGGAGCTGGAGAGGTACCTTGGGGCCCCAGAAATGCACAGGAGGAATAGAAAGTGTTCCTCTACCTCACACTCATACCTTTTTATCTCCCTGCAAGCTCTCTAATGTTACAAAGGTTAGAGAAAAGTGAGGCGTTTCACACGAAATGAGAAATGTTCCCACTCCTTCCTGCTACACTTGAAGGAGAAAACTTTCCCTTGGAGCAGTTTCTGAACTGAACCCTTTGAGATCTGAAGTAGATTCATCAACATTGCCTATTTTTGCACTGGGAGAAACAGTGAAACCTCATGTGATAGGAAGTCCTTGTGAATTTTCCATTTACAGAGAAAGAGACTTAACGAAGGATCCAGCCTATGCAGGATCTGAGCTTTCTGTCCTCTTAAAGCACAAGACTAAATTAAATACTGAGTAGCGAACTGAGGTTTGCTTTGTACAACTCATTTACCTCAAACCACATGTGCTAGGTTTATGATTACAAATCTCTTCCCCTACTCTATCTGCATTTGTCAGTATTGCAAACTGAGGCTGGGGTAGGAGACGCCTACTGGCTTCTCCCCCATCCCTGCCTTGCATTATCACTAGCAATAAGAGTTCTGCAAGAAAAAATGCAGTGTCTGGTGCACCTGTGTCAGCCAACACTTCTAATTTGAAAACCTGAATGACACTGTTGCTGTCCCTTTGCCATCTGTGCGTTTGTATCGATCGGAAAGAAGAGAATTTAACAAATAATTTTTGCTGATGCAGAAAAAAGGATAAGATCCGCTAGTCCCTCAGCTCAGTGTTAGCTCTGCCAAATAATGGGCATGCCCCATAGGAATGATTCCTTTATTGCTGGTATGCAGGTAGGAAGCTGAACGCAACTAGGGAGAAGTATTGCTGAGTAAGTAAGGTGACATTTTTGCTGGATACAGTCTGGACTAAAAATGAGCTACATCATTAAACCATGTTTGTCTCTCTTATTTTTGACTTGACCATTCCACTGGGGAAAAAAAATCCTGATTTAAGAAAGTTATTACATTTTTACTTGGCTATCACATGATTTTGTCATCTGTGAAGCCATGTAAGGAATGATTAGTTCTCTGAGTTCTAACAGCTCTGCTGGAGAGTATTTCAGAATGACCTGCACTGTGCTGTTCCCATTAAGAAAAATCAACCTTTAGTCAGGCTTCCCAGAAAGTGGGCTGATCTGCTACAATTTAGAATGAAACTCCTTGGGGAAAATTAATCTCTACTTCAAGAACACAAGAAATCCGAAGCTTTTCATTAAATGACCTCTAAAATATTCCAGCAAAGAGGAGGAAGTGTTGATTCTTACCTCTACAAAGGCATATAGCTATTAAAATCTAGTTCTTTTAGTAACTGGGAAAAATAGGATGTTTACTAAAAGCAAAATGGATAGGAACAGATAAGAATCTTTTTGGCAAGGGCTATCTCAATCTCTCTGCTCTTCTCTATTAAACACAGCTGCTCCCAAGAAACCAAGGGCTGAGGCCTTTATCATGCAGTAAGTTTGGGTCTGATGGCCAACAAAGTAATGTCATTTCTGCTAGTGCAATACGGTAGTACCCCGTCTGTTTGGAGAGGTGATATGTTCCTTGCTGTTCTCATACACAGTCTATATCTGTGTCTTATCAGAGCTCCAGAGTGTGCAGCCCGTCTTGCCTCTTCTCCAGCATCGTGCTTTTGGAGGCATGAAGCCTGCTGGACATTTATGTGAACGTGTGCCCCAGCTAACAGGCTTCCCTCTCAGCCAGGCCAACAAGATGGACTATCCCGTGAACCCTCCCCTTCTGAGTGATGACGACTTGAAGGACAGCAATGGAAGGGTAAGGGCTAAGGACAGGTGTTAGTAGGCTTCCTTTCAGTGCTTAGAACAAATTGTCACTAAAAATCATAGTCGTCTTCTCCTGGGGAGTGGATTCTCTTGGGAATACATTTGATAGCTACAGAGCAATTGCTTGAGTATTTTCACTTGTGCAGAAGTCACTGGTTGGGAGAATATGCTAAGGTTGTGCAAGAAGCATTCTTTATGTATGAAGGCCAGTTTAGAGCAGATCTGAATGGCAGAGCAAGTTACACATAGGTGAACATGTGCAAAGTGCATTCTCAGAAGCACACGAGCAAATATTATAATGTTGAGTGTAAGCAAGGCTGCAAAATAAAATGGGAAAGCTTGCTTTTCCTTGGTTACCTTTCTTGCTGTATCTCACAACCCTCTCATTCTCAATTTCTCTATTCTGCATCAATGTTTCTCCAACTTGTTTTCACATGACTCCTTTTTTGGACTCCTGTGTTCTCAAAGAGCAGCTGAGTCCTTCAGAAGCAAGGAAGAGAGAAGTAGCTGCAATTACTGGCTGTGAGTGTTAAGAAACAGCAAATTACCTCTCATTGCTGGTTATTGCAGATGGTTTTTATTCCCCTGCCTTGGCCTGTAGGAACTGAACTGCCTGTTCACTGGTAATTTGAGCTCTTAATAAGTCTTGGAACACTCCGATGACTCTCTTGGCTCATGCAGGGCTTCCTGACATAGATTGAGAAACCATATCTTGGACTAGCAGAAGGTTATGGCAATGAAGTGTTACACATCACTGGGTGTAACTGTATGCCAAGGTGAGGAAAGGAGGAATTCCTCTGAAACTATTGGGATGTATACGGAGCTGCATTAAAGAAGGTGACACTCTACCACTGTGTTCCTGATGAGGTGTTGTATATGGTTTGCGTATCTTTCTCTACGCTCCATGATGTATTTCCATTGCATCTAGATCCATATTATCTTGTCAAAATCAGCTCAGAAGAAAATACACCAGAAGCGAATGAGAGAGTTGGCACTTCTGCGTAGAGAGAGGGAGAAAGAGAGAGAAAAGTCTTTGTACCTCACTAGACACAGTGGTGACCCTGAGGATGCAACCAAAGAAAGTAAGTGGTTGCTATAGTTGTGGGCCTTTTTGTTCACTTGCTTGCTATTTGCATAGTGTTGCAAATGTCTGTGAAATCAGACTGGAAGGCTGTTACACTTGTATCTGAGTGGAAGTTAGAATAGGTTTTATTTCTGTTTTCAAAAGAAAAATACAGAGGCATGAAGTGTCTTGCTTGTGGCACACACTGAGTCAGTCACAGAATATCACCTTCTCCCATTCTCCTATAAAGTCTTTCAGACTAGATAATTCTGTCTTGCAAACTACACTGGGTCTTCAAACTCTTTAATTGAGAGTAGCCTCCAGGAAAGGTGAATGAGTGAGTCCAAAAGAATGCTTTTCAACCAAGGTGTAACCTCGAAGAAACAAAATTAAACTATTTCTAATTAAAGCACAAAAGATCTTGCTCACATGATAGGACAGATTATCCTGCTCACACCACTCCCTGCTGAGGAGCTCACACTGCAGAGCTGTGCTGGAGCCCTGAGCCAGCATTTATGCTTTAACCACCCAAGCAAGCAGCGTTACTGACTTAATTGAAGCTGACAGGCTCTGACTGTACTGCTGCACATACTGTCATGAGTGCAGCAGCAGGGAACTTAAGAGTCAGCACTCAGCCCAAGGGCATCGGTCAGTTATCTGCTCTTTTCTTGCTATTGTTTTGTGAAGTACTGGTGAGGAGTGCTGAGGTCAGAGCCCCAGAAATGTAACTTTCCTATCCAGCCTCTGAAACAGGAAAGCAAAAGAAAAGTGGTATGAGTTTTCCTCTCATTTCTTAGGGAAACCATGACTGCATTTGGTTTTAAACTAAAAGAGGGTAGATTTAGACTAGGTGTAAGGATGAAGTTTTTTATGATGAGGGTGGTGAAACACTGGAATAGGTTGCCCAGAGAAGCTGTCGATGCCCCATCATTGGAGGTATTCAAGGTCAGGTTGGACAGGGCTCTGAGCAACCTGATCTAGTTGAAGACGTCCCTGCTCATTGCAGGGTTTGGACTAGGTCCCTTTAAAGGTCTCTTCCAACCCAAACTATTCTATGATTCTGTGATCACTGTCCCACGTTAGTGTGCGACTGTTACGCTTGGATTTGTCTGGGACAACAAAGGGATGTTATCCAGTTCCAACAAGATTTCTATCCCTTTCCAAGCCTGTCCAGCACTCTCCACTTACAAGGTCCTTTTTGGTCTCTGCAGGCTTTGTTCTACCGCCTATCAATGGGACAGTTTCCGTTTCCCATAACATGAGCAATATACGCAGAGAGCGTGCTGGTACTGCCCTGAGGAAGCGGGACAGCAGGCCCTCACTGCCCAGCATCCCCATCATCAGCCAGGGTGGCAGCTTCCCGCGCAGCTCCTCAGGTAAGCCCACTCTGCTCCAGCCCCTGCACCAGCTCTTTCCTTGTACAAGGAGCACAAACTGCCTCATTCCTCAACCACAAGTAGGATCTTGGGCCCAAAGCCTGTCCTGAGGATTGAGACCAAACATGCTTTGGACCCACTCTAGCTTGGTGATACTGGAGCAGTTGGTTCTTACAGATCCATTGGAAAGTTGAGCTGAATAAACTAGTGGTAAAGGTTTAAGCTCTAGCTTTTGCCCATACTGATAGTCTAAAATATAATACTGGTCCCAGGAGGCAGCTGTAACTGCAGGGCTGAGCTCCAGTGCAGCCTGGCAGGGTGTGCTCACTGTCAACATATGTGTACCACCATGATCAGTTAGCCACCCATTGCCTCGGCCCTCTGCCTGTGCTGCTGTCTGGCTCTCCAGCCAGCTTTTCTGCTATCACAGCAAGGGTTTTCTCTGCATAGAAATTAGTGACTTGGTACAATCACGCTGTTGGACCTAGAAGTGCTCAGTGGCTTCTAGCCTCTCTCATCCTACCACCTGTGGTGCAAACTGGGAACAAGCAGTGCCTTTTCTGTCACCTCACTCAAATATGGTGGCTGTGTGTAGCAGATGACATACAGGAGAGGCTGCCTGGTACTCCCAGGCTGCTTGCTACCTGCGAGAAACATACAACAGCTAGTGAATCCATAGTGATTCTCATCTTTCCTTTGTGGGTAGCCTACCTTGTGTTATGACCCAGAGTAGTGTGACTTAAGAAAAAGGGAGCTAGAAATTATACTTTGCATTGTCTTTCCTAGTGATGCTACTCTGATTTTCAAAATTGACCAGAATGCTTCATTCATATTGAATATGGATGTGTATATCTACATACTTGTGCAGTGGAATCACTGATGTCATTGACAGTGATATCAGTGACATTCAAATTAGTGCCCATCTAATATTTTGACTTTACAGTTCTTCCATACTCCATACTTTGTAGAACATGCAAGGTAGCATAAAAACCCTACAGAGTTCATAGCAGTTCATCTAGATCTGTGCAATATTTATACTCAATACTTTTAGACAACTCAGATATTTTCATCTACACTTTAGAAAATGAGCTTTTGAGTGCAAGACATGAAATTTTTGACCTACGGTGCTTTTGATGAAAAATAGGCTTCATAACAAATGCATTTGTCATCTGAATTTTCTTATACCTTGTATATTTATCATCAAGAGAGTGTTTTTGCCAACAATTTGCATCTATATTTACATATTTTTATTCTCAGTTCGCATTTGGAAGGCACTTTTGTCACAACTACCTAGAATAGAAATTGTATTTTTCCACAAGAGAAAGCTTAGGCATTGCACAGTTTGCAAACAAGTACATTTGATGACAAATAAATTTCACCTCAGCATCTTCAAAATATAGCCAGTGGGTACCTCTGAAATAGTAAATATTCATAACACTTGGAAAATAGCAAAATCCATAAACTACTACTTTCCCAAGAGTATGCTAAAATGTATGTACACTCAGCTGCCTGCTGTCTAGAATACTTGAAGTAAATGGAAACAGAGGCATTGTCAGATTTAGAGGGTCAGGTATCACTGTTCCCCGGTGGTTGCTCCTTAGGGATTTGCTCAAGCCCAGCAGGACTCAGTTGTTCAGGCTTGGTGCTCCCTGTAGGCAGCTGGGATTGTTTCCTTGGAAAGTTACAGTGTGCCTCTGTCCCCAGTGCTCCAGGTAACAGGGAGGTGGTACAGAGCGCTATGTGGACATTTCAGGAGCTTACTCCCAGGGTAGTAAGCCTTGCTGGGTGGCACTGGCTACCCATGAGTGTGAGCTCTGTGGTACTATAAATCTGCAAGCTGGCTGTGGTACCTATATAGGCTTGGGAGCTGTCTCTGTGTGTGCAATTTTCAGGTATACACAAGGAGCTGATGCCCATCTGGGGGTGACTGGGAGATAGCTGGGTGCTGGGCTCAGCAGGGAAGTCTCTGAACCAATGCCAGTTCACACCCATATGTAATCTTGGCTGGGAGAGTGGGTTGCAGTCTGCTCAGTGGTGGAGTGTCTTGCTCTGGGGTATGCAATGCTGCTATCTGATCCTGTCCTTACAGCAAATTCACTGCCGACCATTGGTCTGGACTTCCTGGAGTGGGGAGATGAGACAGAGTGTGGGGACACCCAGGAAGTCAGACCCTTCCCTAACCCACAGCAGGGGCTGCTCAACGCACTCACATGGCTCAGCAGTGATGACTGGTAAGAAAGCACCCTGTTCACTTTGTCTCCCTCTTAGTGTAAAGCCAAGTTAGAAACATTTTTTTTCTAGTGCCTCTGAGCCCAGATAGCCCAGATGTCCAAAGGGAACCAGTGAAACCACTCCAGAGCAATGACAGTGTAAAGATGTGAGGGCAGCCTTTTATTTGCCATGGTCAGTAGCAGTGCTACAGCAGGTTCATGTTGCTTCATAGCTTTGCCTTCTGCTCCATGTAGCTGCAAATGAAATCTTCAGGGAAGAGAGTAAGTTGTGGAACAAGATGATTTGCTGGCTGAAGCCAGAAGCAGGATGGAAGCAGTCTTGAGTTTAGAGATTTGGGGGCCTCAGGTCACTGGCCCAGGTGGGATTGAGTAAGGATTTACCTCTGATCCTCTTGCTTGCAGCAGCAGGAGACAGGGCTTCCCTGTGACCTGCTGCACGAGTCCCAGCACCACCTACATGGAGTTCCTGTTTCTGAGAAATGGACTGAGATGCAATGCAGTTGTTCAGCCTGTCATTTCTCCTGAAGGGCTCATGGCAGAAGACAAGGAAAATAAAAAAAGAATCCTTTAGGAATCTTGCACTTTTAGAATTAAACTTTTTCCTCCTCACTGCTTAATATGGGCTGAAGATGTTTTGTTGATAACCACAGTGTGTCCTGAAATTAGACACAGCCAGGAGGAGACTACAAATTTCAGGTGATATTGGTTGTCAGCATACACTCACTAGGGCTCCATTCACAGTGGGATAACCATGAAAAAAATCTTACTTGTACTTTCACTTTGTTTTGCTCCCTCTCTTCCCTGTTACTGTTTGGTGCCCTGTGAGGTGCAGAGAGCTGCTGCGGGTGTGAGGGGTCCAGGTTACACTCAGGAGCCCTAGTGGGCATGGGTCCCCAGTCTTGCCCTGCAGCCCTGGTGAACCAGGGACTGCATCATGTGCCTTCATGTAGGTCATGTCCTTCACAAAGAAAGGGCTAAAAGATGTGTGGTTTTGCTACTTTTAAATAACATTGTGCTGTTGTAGTTGTTATTTTAAGTAGGGATTTTCTGGAAAATCCCGCATTTTGGCTATTCTTTCCCAGGTGTGGAATCTTTTAGGACATACTGCTTTTTTGGGGGGATGGGGAGGGGACATAGAACTAGATTGCAGAGTGCAAACTCAGCTATGGAGTGGCACTGCAGACTCTCACTCCTGAACTGCCTTCTGGGGATGGTGAGGAGGGAAAATGCCCCAGTAATAGCCAGGCAGGACTGTATCTCGGGGACAGGGTCCAGAGAGGGTGCAAGAAACAGAAACATGGTACAGTGTCACGGCTTCTAAGAAGCAGTGACATAGGGACTTTTGTGCCAAGGATTTTGGAAAGGCTGTCTTGTTTAATGGCCACAAATTAACACATTCACTCTGAAAACATCTATTTGCATTTTGGATTTCTGTATGCTTTTGACCGCATAAACGAGTTCCACAATTAAGTGCTGTATGAGAAGCACCTCCCTTTGATTGAGCAGACACCCTGGTAATTTCCGAGGGTGCTGCCTAGTTCTTGGGTGGTGAGAAAAATCAATCATTTTGGTAATTGCCTTTCAGGCAGCAGAAGGCGAAGGCGCTCTTCAGCATCAGACGCCTGGCTATCTGCCATTTACAAGTCCTTCTCTGCCGACGTCATGACGTTTCCCTGGCAGTTTGCAAAGAGGTAAGAACATTGTGTTTAATTGCATCTCATGTACCTATGTACATAGAATAGATACGTTCTTGTTCATTTACATGTGTGCTCAGTGTCTGCCTTGATTACTATTTCTAGACCTCATCTTTCTAATAGCTATGTCACCTATCTATATGATCTCTCTGTACATGTAGCTATATTTACTAGTATGTAGGGCATCTGTCTCTCTCCTCTTTGAGCTAGGTGTCATTATAATGCAATATACAAATGCAGAATCTCAGTCACTAAACAGGTGATTTGCCACAGCCCAAATCTCTGCCCAAGCTGTAATTAAACACTGCAGCTTTTGCCTCCCAGCTTCCTCCTCCTCCTCCTCAGCATCTTGGGGGATTGACTGCAGGTATTTACTTTCCAGTGTTTCCTGATTATGTCTTCTCCTTCTCCCTTTTGCATGCTTTATGCTAATTTGCCCTTTCCACTGATCTGTTGCCTCTGTGCACCAGTGGAATTTTGCACTGCAGGCACTGGGTGCGTGGAACATCCTGGCTGTGGGGTTTGCAGGGCAGTCATGCACAGCTTCACTGTCTCATCTCTCATTTAACAGAGAGGTCTCAGCCTAAGCTCCTTAATAAAATCTGTGGCTATATTTCCAACTTGGCACTTGCCTGTGGCCTGAGCCAGCTGCCTTGTACTCTTAATACATGATTGTCGAATATATTAAATTTTCCTTTGCTCACAGAAGACAGTAAGACTTAAATAATTTCCATGAAAATCAGTCCTTCTATCCAATATTTAATGATGTCGGAGGCTTGAATGCCCCTTGTGTTGTTGGACTCTTCAAAACTTTCTGTTTAGATATGCAGGACTCAGATTCTCCCACTCTGAGATCAGGGTTAGAGGAAAAAGTCCTTTCAGCTTAGCTCATCTGATTTTATATCACTTTTACATTTCTGAGGAAATGTCTTCCTTTTTGTTCTACATACTCATGTGCAGAGACATCTTTCAGCTTTCATTTCAGTCCAGTCCCAGGTTTTGCTTTCACAAGCACTTCTAGCACTTATGTTTTTCATTTTTACTAGCAGGCACAACTAAATCTAGCAGAAAGGACCACTGGCCTGTCCAAAGTATCTTTCAAATGAAGCACATGACTCTCAGATGCTTCTTCCTTACCCCTGGGGGAGGGCCTTTTGGAAGCAGGGATCACTCCAGAGCCGCAGTGAATGCTGTAAAACCCCACTGATCACAGCTGTAACTACATGTGATCTCCAGGATCCTTCAGTGCCTTGAGTCCAACAGCTAGGGTTCTTCTTAGTAGACAGAGCAGCAGATGGACTCAAGTCCCTGCTGTGAATTAGTCTGTAGACTTAAGCCCGTATTTTCTGTTTCCTTGTTGAGTGTTCAAACTGTCAGTGCTGCAATTTTTAACTGGAGGAAACTACTACTTTTCCTCTATCTTCTCTTTATGAATTGTGGCTTCATAGTTTAAAAACAGCCGTTGTTTTAATTTTTTTTGTTTGTTTTCAATAGAAGGGCCTAAAATCAAAGCAGTGTACGTTATAGGCTAAGTAGCACACTTTGTTCTAGGTGAAACAATACTTTTTAGGCCTGCAGTCTCATTAAAACTGTATTGTATAATGGGTATTATACCAGTATTACTGCACACAGTAAGAAGCCTTCTTTTGTCCTGGGATGTTTGTCATGGGGAACTGATTTTCTTTACAAGGTGGTTCTTACATTTCCCCTTATGACTTCACCAGGTGAACAACCTCCGCTCGAAGGTGTCTCGCTTTGCCATCAGCACTCTTGGAGAGCTCTTCAGGACCGTGAAGAATCACATGGACCACGAGGTGGATGAGGTTGTTCGGGTCTTGCTCCAGAAGATGGGGGACTCCAGCGAGTTCATTCAGAAAGCAGCCAATCGATCCCTGGGGATCATGGTGCAGAGTGTGACTCCTGCACGAGCAATGACTGCTCTCATGGCTAGTGGAATCCAGTATGTCATTCTTCTCTTAGTGGTATCCTTCACCTTAAATTGTGTGGGTAGGGGGAAGGGATGGGAGGCAGAAGGGCAATGATGGGAGGGAAGGGTCCTTTCTTCTGCATCTTGTGTGCACTTGGTGATTAGATTCTCTGATCAGCCTTGCTCCCTTCCTCTTGTCATCTACTTCTGCCCTACTGCAGCCCATTTCTCACAGTCTGCCAGCGCTGCCTAGATATGGTAAATGACAGGGAAGTGAAAGTCCCTGCAAAGGGTGGACACAGCATAGACACAGCCTTGTGGCTTTGCAGGAAGAGGGACAATGGTAATTCCAGCGGTGAGCGCCCTTTGATATTTCACAACACTAACCACAGAGGTGCTGGAAAAAACATGCATCATCATTATGCCATTAACTTTAGAGAAATAAGGAGGCTAATTGATGGGACATGGAGCACACAGGGAAGAACCCGCTGGGTGCTGCACAGCCTGCTCAGCAGGCACAGCTCCTTCCGAGAGGAGGCTGTCTGACTGTCATGTCCTTAGAGCTCCACTTTTGATTCAGATTGACGCTGCGTGTTAGCCTTGAGATGGTGAGTCACTTAACAGGCACCTTCACAGGCCGACTCCCATAGGATAGCTGAAGCAAATGCTGCCTTAAAATACTAGTGCTGTGCCTGATAGTTTCAAAAAGGCACAACCTGGCTAAAATGTCTGCTACACTCCGCAGCCTTTGAAAAGGGTAAAACGCTAAAACGTACCTCTTGCCAAGCCTCAAAGAACAAACTGGCTGCATTGCTGGGTATTCTGCAGCTTCACACCCCACAGAGTTTTTCCCCCCATTTGACTTTTTTCAAGGGTCTGCAGATTTGGAGATAAACAGGTGGGACAAGCCCCAGTCCTGTTGCAGCTCTGCCTGTATAGTGGGAGCTCTCTTATGAGTCAGCATAAATTATCTTTCCCACTTTCTCAGAGTTAATTTCAGGAAAGAAGTTGAGTATCAAAGAGTCTAGGGAGATTGAATTCCTCCCTCTTCCTTGCAGGAAGCCCTTCTGTACAATGCCAACTTTGTGTTTATCTGAGGACAGGATCTTCTACGGGTGGCTAAAACTGCAGCAAGAACACAGGTCTCTTTCCCCTGGCAATGACAGGGAGCATGCTATGACTGAGGCCTGTGCTTCTGGCCCTGCTTTTCCCTTTGCCCCAGGGTTTGTCCTCTTGTTTCCAGGCACCGCAATGCCCTGGTGCGGAAGTGTGCGGCCGAACACCTACTGACTGCAATGAAGCAAATTGGAGCTGACAAGCTCCTCTCAGGCACACGTGATAGTACAGAGCTGCTGGTGTGCAAGCTGGTGAAGCTTGCTCAGGACTGTCATCAGGATACAAGGTGATGATCTTTATTTCACCTCCTAAAGTTTGAAAACTGATTGATGTCTGGCTATAAATGATAAAACCACAAAAGGGTGGAAAGTAAAGTAAATAAGAAGAAAGTTACTTCACAGTGTGGATAATGTTGTCTGGGGAAATGACTCTACTGGGTAATGTGAGGTTGTCCAGCAAGAAGGATTAGTGCCAAATTCCTGTGACTTGAATGATTCTTTATTCAGATCAGCTGAGCTCAGATTAGTCAGTCAAACAATTTTGTTTGGCCTATGTGTGCAATGCAAAGCTGAAGCATTGGCTGCTGTTCATCACTGAAGGATCCCAAGCATTTATTTCTGGTAAGGTTAAGACTGTCCTAGAAAAATTCCAGCTGTTTTTAACCAATGTATTCAGACTTTCTAAACCTCTTCTGCAGATTTAGTTGCCTGGGATAGTCACAAATTTTTCTTTACATCATTGTATATTGTTGTCTGTGGCTGAACAGCCTCCAAATTTCCTCTTGAATATACCTGTAGTTTCATAGTAGCAAAACCAACCAACCAACCAACCAAAAAAGTTACTTTGATTATTAATTTAAATTCCCATTAATAGATGGCACGAACACACGAGCAATTACCTGCCATGAGCGTACATGTAGTATAGAATAATAAAGAGTAAGCATGAGGTGATTTGTCCTAGCTTCTCTGCCAGTTAAAGAAAGGTAAATTATTGTGCAATGGCAGCAAAACACTGCAGTTAGCCATGACAGCAAAGCAGGAGATGTGCTTCGCTGTCCCATGGGATCCTGCCATCCCAGAGAAGCATAACCACAATTTCAGAGTGAAATTGTATTTTCTTGTTGCCCTGTGTTTTCTTCTTGTTTCTTGTGTACAGTTGGCAGCGTTGTACTGTGACAATAAGTGGAGGTTTCTCTCTCTGCTGAATAGGTAATACCTTCTCATGAAGGTGTTACACTTGAAAAGTTTAAAATATGAACTTATTTTATTAATGCTTTTCCTTTGTTTATTCAAAAGGCTAGGGAGAAGAGACAGTAATAGTCTATAGAAAAAACAGTAATTTCTCTCTTTCCTGTGTTAGGTGTTATGGACGGAAGATGCTGAAGATACTGATGAGTCATCGAAAATTTGATAAGTATTTGAAACAGTCAGCCCCCTCACGTGACTTGGAAGATGTTATGGCAACAATTAAGCAGAAAGTAAGTGCTTGGCAGGAGAAAAGTCTCCTTTATGCAAGTACTGAGGTTGCTAATATGAGATTAAACATACCCAATCTTTCTTTATCTCATTCTTCCACTGAATCATTTTGCTCCTGGGAATGAACTGTTGATCCTTAGCCTGTTTATCTGCAGACAGTGAAGGAACTAGTATGGTTAGAAATATGGGTGTATTTTGAATATATGAAAGGGAAGTAGGAGAAAATGGTTTTACCTTCAAGCATAAAACCCCAACACTGCCACCACACCCTAATAAAGCAAGGAAGTGAGACTAGTGCTTCAGAAGATAATAGAGTCTTTGCAACAGATGAAGGAAGTACTAGTGCCAAGAAAATTTCAAAATATACAAAAGATGCACAAGGCAATCATAATTAGTACACTTATTGTCTGTATTCTGGGAATACTGCCCTGCTGTCATGCACTGTGGAGCTGGAATAGGCTTTGTGAATTCAGCATGCAGTGGAAAATCATCCCTATTTTTTTTTCATTCCTCTCCATTTACATCCTAGAAAGGAATGTGCCTTTGTGCAGGAATAGGGACAGTGTGTGTGAACCAAATAATCTCCCAACACCATGGGCCAACCTGCAAAGAGTCTAAAAGTTTGCCACTATTCCCTTTAAGAAGTCTTGTTCCCTACCAGTTTGCATTATTCCCATTTGTCCTCAAGATTAATGAATTCACGATTTCATACTGCTGCCCATTATGGTAGCACCTATAACCTGCCTTGGGTTATTGAAAACAAATCGTAGACATTACACTGAATCTCTGGCCTGCCTCCCTCTCTAAGTTAATGCATGTTTTCCTAAGCCTTTCTTCATGGTAGTGATCCTGGTTTTAACTTGTGTTTTAAACAAGTAATTCCCTCTTTTATCTTCTATAGATTCATGGGTTTTTTATATATATATATTCGTGTAGGGAATAGATGACCATAAATATGGACCTCCATCTGCCAAGGACCACAGAAAGCCTAGGAACAGTGGCTTGACAATGCCCCAGGACAACCTGACTACTAATAGCGGGTATGGAGTGCTTCTGTTGTATCTGACAAAGCACATGACAAACTTTACATGTCTCTTCCTCAGTAAATCTTTCTGGTGGAGATGAGCTGTGACCGAAATTCTTTCCTTGCCCCACAAATCTTCTATGAGAAAAAATGTCTACTTCTGCATTAGGCTGAACACAGGTTCTCTGGAGGGTTTTCCACAAAGAGAGGAAGAGACAACCACTGGGTGCAGCTCAGAAGATCCAGTGCAGTGGTGAGGACAGTGTTGTGGGAGGGTTGCGTCTCTGCTGTTTGATCTGGGACAAGTAATTTCAATCATAGTGTTCTTATTTGAGTGGAGTCTTTTTCAGATGGGTGGTTTGATGAGAAGTCCCAGTCTAGAACCAAGATGCCATTCCCAAAATTATTACTTTTCATGCATGTGGTTTGGCCTGGCTAAATCATTGTTTTCTGACCCTCAGACAGTACCAGGAAGACAATTAATGAGCAGTTCTGGTTGACAGATGTCTCAACGCAGACTTTTTCTGTAGCTATTCATGTCATTCAGACCTATTACTGGTTGGTTGATGGACAGCATGTTTTTTCCCATGTGCTGCAATCAGCATTCAAGATAGGAATTTGGTCCTTGCTGTGTCCCCATGCCGGTGGGAGAGCTACTTGTACCTGTTCTCCTCTGATAACAGAGTGGATTTATTTAGCTCAGTTGTGCTCAGTGGTGGCAGGAAGGTGACTACACACCTCACTAACATAATAAGGATCTCCCCATGGTCATGGCACAGAGATGTTGATCCAAGAGAACTGTTTCCATTGGGTTTGTTAAGCTGTGGATGCAGTTCCTAGGGAAGCAATAATGTGAGCACATTAGTGGGATGGCTGGCTTCTGTTTTTATCTCTGTTACTGATCCTCTGGATCCTTTCAGATATGCCACTTAATCTCTCTGGGTAGGGTTCATCTGTTCAGATGCATCTCCAGACTCCCATACCTGTTGTGGAGGCACTTCTCCAGAGTAATTAATTTCCTTGTAATACAGACTCCTCCCATAAGATGAGGCATTTAAACTTTGAAGTAGTGCCTATTCTTCCCCACAAAGGGATGCTAGATAAGTACCTGGGAAGAAACCTGAAGATAAATGAGATGAATCCCATCCTCTGTGCCTTGGTCTTCCTAAGTAAGCACTAGTGATAATGTTACTTGCAGATTGTCTCCTGTAATGATTGTCATCAGATCAAAGGTGCTTTTCAGATCAGGACCTAGCTGAAATCACATTATTAGGAAGTCTCCTTAAGATGTTTTCCTCACAATTAGCTGAAGATACTATCACCAAAAGGTCTTACCTTGGTTTTATTTTCCAGTTTGAGGTCTGGCTCTGATGTACATGTTTTACCCCATGAGACAATCCATTGTGTGTCATTTCGGACTGCGGAAGAGACTGAGCAGCTCAAAGAGCTTATCAGGCTCCTGACAGCTAAAGATTTCCAGACACGAATACAGGGAGTGGTGTTCCTCCTAGACCACTGCAAAAGCAGCCCCCATTTCATCTCCACTAATATTATCCAGGTATGTAGGGCATCTCTATTTCTCTCTTCCCAAGCCTCTACCAGTAAAATCCATTCAGTGTGTCTTGGCACTACATACTAGTTGTTTGGGACAGGCCGGTCCCTTCTTACCCAAGATAATTTAATTCAACTCCAGGCTTCAGGGCAAGTTCAGTTCAGATGTATTTCTCTGGCAGGTGCCTACTGGTGCATCATGAGGTGATGACAGAATTTACTGTTGCCGTAACTTCTGCTGTCTCCTGCTACCAATTAGATTGAAATAAAGGAAATCCAGCCACTGAAAGCTTGGCATTTATTCTCTGAAAGAAAAATGGGTTGGGATGGGAGAGAGAAGTATAAGGCAGGCTGGGTTGACTTAAAAACAGATTTTTTTTTTCTTTTTTTTTTTTTCAAAGGATGTTCCTGTAAACTTCATCTCGCCTTGCACAGATACAACTCTGCCTATTCACTTCCATCCGCATCCTTTTCCTGCTTGGGAAAGGCTGTTCTCACCATTCCTGGCGGTCTTTTTTTCTTTTTGGAAAGAGGAGGAAAATAGCTAGAGACAGTTCTTCTCTTCCTTCTCCTTCCAGAAGCTGCTTTTTCCACTTTTCCAGAAAATGGTGCCTGATAATGTGGCTGTCAAGGAACTGAACCTGCTCTAACGAGAACTGCAGAGCACATTAAACTTCAGAAGTCTACCTGTTAGCCACACAAATGGTCTGGATCCTGAAGAGTTTATCAGACCCCTGCACTCCTCCAGACGCAGGTTCTGAGACAGATAAAACAAACTTTGATCTCATTGAGCCGCAGTTTTGGCAAAATCAAAACTAGCCTCTGTACCTGAGAGAACTTCATGGAAAAAATGGGCATTGTAAATACCCCTTTTCATACTTCTATGCCAAAGATACTATTTTACATTATTAAAATGGGATTAATTTAATGATTTATAGGTAAAAACACCATATGAACTATACTGTCCCCACCCAAACTTCTTAATAAAATATGAAAATCTTTTCAACCAGATGAGGCTGTGCAACCACTACAGTGAGTAGCCCACAGGAAAACAGTCAAATTGTGCTAACAAGCTCTGACCTGACAGAAAGGATCACATTCATCTTTTGCATTGCTGGGTTCTTGTTTCTATATCCCTTCTTGAAACAAAGACATTTTAATCCAGCTTTCATGTTGTTTGTTTTCTTAACAGATTTTTGATGTTTTTGTCCTGAGACTTCAGGATTGCAACAAGAAAGTGAACCAGCAGGCACTGGAGGCGCTGGCTTTGATGACGCCCATGCTCAGAGATGTCTTACACCCAGTGCTGGTCCCTCTGGTAGCAGCAGTCACTGACAACCTGAACTCAAAGCATGCAGGGATTTATACCGCAGCTGTGAAAGTGCTGGAAGCATTCATTGCACACCTAGGTAAGGCTAACCTCGGACACTGACTCTCCTCAACCGTGGTTTCTCCATCTCAGAGTCAAATGAACACTGAGTTGGTAGCTGTTGTCATCTGTGGAAATATCCAGCTGCTGCAAGGTGTTTATGAAGTCCTGCCTGCCTTTCTATTCTTTCTATTCCAATCTGTTGTATCATGTTGTGATATGCAGCTGAATGGATGCTTCTTATCACCTGGATCATATATCTGTTTATTAACTCAGTAGAGAGGACATTATAGAGATTATTTTAAGTTCCTGCCAGAAGAGCGTAAGGGAAGTGACTAGCATCTGTCATGACTGTTTTTCCCCCCCTCTCCTGCAAAACTGCATGTGTTTTGTTTTTATTGAATTGGGTTTCTCAGATCTGCAGTCTGTTAAGTTTATATCCACTAAAACAAGATGAAAGGAATGTGCTTTTTCCTTGAAACGCATGGTGGGAAGGGTGGTGGAGGCTTTTTGCTCTTGCTGGGCTTCATTCCATGCTCTGGCAGTGTCGGGCCTCCTGAGCAGATGTCTGGCCCTTGCTGACACCAGTATGAAAAGCTTTGAACTCTGTTACTCATTTGACAGTTTTAGGTGGTAGTTTAGCCATGTAAAGCCCAAAGGAAAACGTCCTTTTGAATTCAGAGACTGAGACCTTGAATTTAATAAGATACTGTGTTATGAAGGATCATAGCGGATATCAGATGAAGGATGAAATGCTTGTTCCGTAGTCAGGCTGAAGGTCTCCACATGTGTGGGGTTAGAAATGCCTTGGCTTCCTTCTTCCAGAAGGGTCAGGAGCCCATTATCATCACCTTTTCTGGATGCTTGAGCATGGGGCTGCAAGTATGCCTGCTGATGTTAAATATATACCTGCAGTAGAGGGAGGGTGAGGTGCTGATCTGCATTGTCTCTGGAACCATATGGCCTGCTACAGGTTGTGCTGCCTACCAGGGTCATGCTGAAGCTCTCAGGGATTCTCAGGCTTGTTTCAGCTGGTAGGACCTGTCCTGCAGAGTATACCTCCAGCCAGTCCCTTATTGCTGTCCAAAAGCTATGGGTTTGCATGCTCTGGACTGGCAAATATAGTGGCGTGTTCCTCCATGGGTAATACTACAGAAGTCTACGTTGATGTCTTTACGGTTCATCAAAACAGCTTTTAACAGCTACTTTTGGGTCAGTGCATTTGGAATTATTCACCTGTGATCTGTCCTAGAAACTATATGCATGTGGCTAGTATGTGTTTCTTAAAATCATATGGAGATACTACCCTGAAGTTAGCTCCTTGCTTCCCCTCACCTGCCACAGGCCTCAATTTGCCTTAATTTGGAGGCAGTAACCTAAAAATAAGGGAGTCAGAAAAGCAGAAATAAAAAGATGTGAGTAAAATAGAATGGGTTTATACTAACATTTTTTTTTCTCTCACTTCAGTTTTATGGTTGGTATTAATGATTCACCACACTGAGAACATGGATAGACAACTGGGTGGCCCTCTAAGTGAAGAAGGGGCTGGTAGGGTTGGATGCAGCCAGAGGACATGGTTAAAAACAAAGACCCAAGTCTGTAGCAAGTGTTCTTTGTGACTCTTAGGTTATTCTTATGCACTTTATTTTAGGCAGCTGGATTTGCTGGAGGATCCAGCTGCAAGGATCTAGCAGAGAGGTGTTGATGTTACCTGGTTTTCATTTTGCACACATTTCCATCAGGGAGGAAGACTCATGCTACTCTGTGTAGCTAACAGGAGGTATTTACGTCTGCCCGCTGAAACCTCAGTGTAGTGTTTAAAGTTTGGTGAGATGGATCCAGGTCTGAATTTCCCTCTTGATTCAGAAACACTCTGGCGATACTTTTGCTACCACTGTCATTGCTGCAGCTGTGACCAGAAGTTTCTGGTCCCTGGGGCTCTTCATCTGCTGTTTACTCCAGCTCTGACTTCTGTTGAAATGTGAGATGAGAGCTGGTGTGTGTGTACTTATGCATGCAGGGAGTTTGGTTTTGGAAAGATGAAGGCCATCAATGAAAGTGTTCACCAGGAGTTTTTTTTACACTGATGAAAATCTACTACAGACAAACAGGCTCCACATAAAGTGTTTGGGTTCTATGATTGATGCCAGGTTTGCAGATCACTTGTGTCATTTATACTAGATATCAAAGGACTTGAATTCCTGCCAGCTGTAACTGGTGAGCTGTGGTGGTGTAGTCCTTACATACCAGTTCCCAGTCAGGTTTGAACGCATACCAGCATTTCCCCAAAGTCCCAGGAGCCTTTGGCTCTGTGCTGTTGTCTGCTTTGGTACAGAAGGAGCTGAACAATAAATCCTGGAGTACAACTTTGCTAGAACTCAGGGACAAAGGGAGTTTTGGAGGTTGTTTGGGCCCAATTTGACTTCCCAAATGAATTGCTTTGCTGTTGGTGCAAAGGGACACTGGCCCATCAGAGCTTCTGTAGAACTGCTTCCTGGGAGGCTCTACATTATAGGCATCAGCTGGTCCTGTCTATTTTCCACCTTTCTTCTTTGTCGTCTTTTTTTTTTTTTTAAAGGGAATTTATGATTTCCCAAGTTCATTTCTTTAAAACAAACAGGTATAAATCCAGCTGTAAATGATGGCTTGTTCCACATGTTGTTCTGCATGGGGCAAGATTGCTATAGCCAATAACTACATAGCCAAGGTCTGCTGTAAATTCCCTTGCCACCTAGATTTATGTCAGCTGTGAAAATGCAGCACTGGGTGAACATGCCTGAAAAATTTAGTGTTGAAGGGACAGGTCTTAAAGGGGAATTAACAACTTTCTCCACATCAGCTGCTTTGCAAACTCAGGGAACTTGCTGACCCACTGCCTTTCTGTGTCTCAAGTATAGGGTTGTTCCTGACCATGAAGTGGGGAGAAGGGTGTGAGACCTGTACTGCTCTTGGCCCTTACATGTTTTTTGTGGTGACTGGGAGAGGTTGGGGAAAAGTTGCAGAATCCTGCTAAGAGAGGATGTGGCAAACAGATCCCTTCAGGGTTTTGTATGGAGCGTTCTGTCATTCCCCTCTCACCAATTCTGAGAGATCACTGTAAATTTTCTATGCTGGCAGATGTCAGGACAGGAGCAAGGCACATCTGTCTCTCTTCACACTGACTTTACCCAGAGACAGGTTCAAGCAAACAAGGAGGGATATATTTTTTTGGTTCTGTTCATTTTTATGGACATTTGCAAAAATTCAAACAGGCAACTGAATCACAAATGCTTCAAAATTCAACACCTAGAGCTTTAGTGGGGGAAGGTAGGCTCTACTGGAAGAATGCATGAGTGAAACCTTCCCATAGGCTTTAAAATTGTCTGCCTTTACAATTTAAAATCAAGTGGCGAATGACAAACTCCCCCCAGAACTCTAAATCTAAAGGATTGTGCAATGTTGCTAGCTTAGAGTAAGTGAATACAACATCTTGCCCCATTGCTCCACTGAGTTTCAGAGCTGAGCCCAGCTATTGCTCTGAGACTTTGTTGACATGCCTCAGATTCTGAGTTTTAGGAGAAACTTCATCTGTCATGTCTGATGATCCAGGCAAAAATGCAGGCTGATTAGAAAATTGCTTGATCACTTGATGTAAAAACAAAAAATAAAACAACCCCCAAACCAGAAATAACTCCCCCCTTCCCGAGACCAAAATTCTACGTACAAACAAACTGATTTGCTCCCAAATAAAGCCTGAATTATTTATTTAGCTTAACCCTTACAGTGGCTTGGACATCCCCAGCTGAAGGCTACACACATTCATTAGCTGTGACCTGGGACCTTAATCTGACTTGAGGGAGCCACCTTGTAGATGGGGCGAATCAGCAAACCAAACTCGAGTGCGATGGGACCAAGACATAGATCTTGCTCTCCTCTGACATCTCTCTGACCCTGTCCTCTTTCATGAAAGAAATGTCCTTCACATGGCCACTGCCTGACGCCAGGGTGTGGAGTCAGGCCAGCAGTCCGGGTAGCTCCCAGAGGAACCAGACCTCTGCAAGAGGGGAAGGGAAATTTCCCCTGCAGGTGTTAACATAGCAAAGAGAGGGGGCCACAATAAAAATGAGAGCACAGAGAAGCAGATTCTTCTTTTGCTCAGACTGCAAATGCTGGGCTGCCTGTCCTGTGGCCAAGAGGTTTAGCCAATATGTAGTGCAGAGAATTAAAGCTGAGTTAATAAGAACTGAACTGCCTGCTGCCTTGTTTTCTCTAAAAGCCATTAAAAGTTCCTCTGTCTGTAGGTCTCAAGGCAGCTAAAGTTATGGTTGGGTAATTTTGTTATTGACTTGAGCTTTAGTGTTTCAAAATGCACAGGGCATTTGAAACTTCTACAGACAGCTGGAAGTAGCCTCACAATTGCAAGCCTTGGTTCTTATGGGGGACTTCAACCACCCTGATATTTGCTGGAAAACAACACGGCGAGGCGTGTGTGATCCAGGAGGTTCCTGCAGAGCATCGAGGATAAGTTTTTGACACAGGTGGTGGAGTAGCCAACGAGGCGAGATGTGCTGCTGGACCTTATACTAAAACAAAGAAGGTCTAGTTGAGGATGTGAGGGTTGGGGGTAGCTTTGGCTGCAGTGACCATGAGATGGTGGAGTTCAGGATTCTGTGTTGTAGAAGCAAGGCAACAAGTAGGATTACAACCCTGGACTGCAGGAGAGATAACTTTGGCCTCTTTAAAGACCTTCTTGGAGGAATCCCATGGGCTAGGGCTCTAGAAGGTAGGGGGGTCCGAGAGAGATGGTCAATATTCAAGTAGCACTTTCCCCAAGCTCAAGAAAAACTTATTTACTGGAACAGGCTGCCAAGAGAGTTCGTGGAATCTCCTTCTCTGGAAATATCCAAAACCCACCTGGACGCAGTCCTGTGCACCCTGGTGTAGGTGTACCTGCTCAAGCAGGGGGGTTGGACAGGATGATCTCTAGAGGTCCCTTCCAACCCCTACCATTCTGTGATTCTGTGAAACCCTTAAATTGAAACATGAATAGTGCCTATACATGTAGCTTCCTAAAAACTAAGCAAACAAACAGTTCCTCCTCACCCACCCAAAATCCAAGTGTTCCCCTGAAAATCTGTGTAGGTACTGATATTAAAGATTAATTACTTCACTGAAGTAATCTTAAAGTGCTCCTTCAAGATCTCTAGATCTCAGGGCATTTTTTTCAAAGCAGCAGCTGTAGGGTAAATCCCTGGGGAGGAACAGCAAGTGTGAAACAGCCTCTGCCAATACTGCAAGAGTATGAGGCAGAAAGTGAAGTGCCTATTTAAAATGGTGAATGAAGAGTGTAATTACCAAAGCAGAGCTTAATTAGGGTAGCAGGATCAGTTCTTTACTGCATGCTTGCAAGAAAATCATTAGGGACTTCCTTTTTATATCTCATGCAAAAAGGAGCATTTAATAGCACAGTGCTACTTGAAAACACTTTGGGATTTGGTTCTGCAGTGGTTCACAAAGAAGTAGGTTGCCTGCTTTATCGGTGCCACTCCTGGTGACGCCGTGAAGTGTTCTAGTGATTCCCATGTGCATTCTGCCTCCAAGAAAAGCTTTGCTTGCCTTATTAAAGCAGTAAGACTGGAGGCTTGCAGACCAATCTGGGCAACAATTTATAAATTAAAACAAGACCCTAGGTCAATAACAGGCAGCATAGGAAAAACTAAAATATATATGACAGTCAAGTATCAGGAAATCAGTTTGTTTTCTAGTCTCTGTGCCAAGATCTGATTTCAGAGATGTTAAAAGAGCCCCCAAAGGCATATGGTGTTGGAAATGAGCAGTAATTCTCTCTTGTAAGAGTGACTTGAAGTCTTGTCCATAGATCCCAACAGGTAACTTAAAGATTTAACACCAGCTTATCCTTAAAGTGTGAATGGATAGGTGGATTTTTGAGCATTCTCACTTTTTTGCCTTAGAGAAGGGAGGAGGTCACTTCTGTAAAGCTCCGGGATGCAAAACCTTTTCACTGCTTACATGTGATTTAAATTTTGAGGGCCCTCATGTGAATAGTTTAACACAGCTCCTGTACAGCAGTCAACTTTGGATTTATAAATGTGAAATGGGAGCTTTTATTTTTTAATTTAAAATCCTCCCAAGTAAGCTGGAAGGAAGGAAGAGGAAAAGGACTCAGAAACTGCCAGAAATTTACTTTATTTTACAAAATGCAGTTACCCCTGCCCTTTCCCCTCCATCCTTTTTTTTTTTTTCTTTCTTATAACCTCAGAAGAGTGAGCAGAAATAAATGTTTCTCTTTCAGATAATGCATTGTTGCTGCAAGCATTTGCCCACCGAGTGCGTTTGCTCAGCGGCCAAGCTCTGCTGGATGTCACAGAATGTCTCTCAGGTATTGCCTGCTTCAGCTATTTTCCATTTCTAAGTCAAGACATTTTCAGAGGGAATATTGAGAGGGAATGCCTCTGAACAGACAGTGCAGTAGCTCATCAAACACCAGAAGGTCCTGAGCTTGTCCCTCCTGCAAAACACACATACTAGGTGTATTTGGCAGGGGTTTGCCTGACTGCTGCAGAGGTGTGCAGCATGTGTGATGATGGTGCTGAGCTCTCACTGGGGCATCTCAGGACCTACCTCAAGGAAAGAGAAGGGCTAAAAATACCCTGGCTGGCTTGTCTCTTTGAAGGACAGTACAGTAAAGGTCATGGATGTCTGTAAGAGGTCCCTTTTCTAAAGCAAACAACCAGCCTTCAGAAAAAATTGTGGCAACTGGTATTTCTGAGGATCAGTTTGTTTTGTCATCATGGGATTCTTGTTTTCCTGTTGGAAACTTTTGAGGCTGAATCCTGCAGAGCTTGGGGATCATAGTGTAGGTGAAGACTCAACACACATATTACAGGTGAGGATTTTGTGCAAGGCAGGATTTGGGGGCAGAGGGACAGAAGCAGGCAATTCAGCCCGTTAACGCGCTGAGGCTTCCTGCCTGTATTGCAGATATGACCTTGGACTCTGAGCACTTCACGACGTGCAAACAGTCTATTTCTGTATCAACGGTGTCTGACACACTACAAATGCAGCTGATAATTGATTTCGAATAGTAGCTTGCTATGTCAGCAATAGTGAAGGAATGGAAAAAATTATAATCTCAATATATACTAGAGAAGACTATTTATAGCCTTGCTTTAATTAGGGCTAATTCCATTGTTAATTAGGCCAGCATCTTTTAATCCAAGGTTTAATACACTTTGCTTCTTCATTATGAATCTCAAAAGGGCATGTTTAACCATAGTGAATAGCCTTTTCTTAAAAGGGCCTTTAAAGATAATTTGAATAAAGTAAATCTCCATAAACATAGAATTTAGTTTTACAGTTATTTTAATCTTTTTGAAATAAAGCATTTGAACATAAATTGGGACTACTTTAGAGAGAGCAGATGTTCTCTCTGGGATTTAGTGGGAACAGACAGCTCTTTCTCTTCTGAAGCTCCATAGTGACCGTTGTGTTTAATAGCATTTAAAATCAAATTGATTCCCATTTTAAAATAGGTACCATAACCCTTTTCCTGCTTACCAGAATTGTTTTTAGGTACTTTCAGGAGCCGTTTAAATGTTGATGACGGATGCTAGATTAACAGCGTAGAGAAAATGAAGGTCCTTCCACTACAGAATAATAAATGGTTACTGCATAACATTTCCACTGAACAGAAAATAAGAACTCTGTCCCTAGACCATTTCAGATTTTGATCTCTCAGCAAAATCTGCCATGCAAGGAGCCTTTTGGTAGTAAATTTTTGTTTGTATTTAATGTAGTTCAGCTCAGAAAATGAGCTGAGAGCAGACTTCAGAGGGAATGAGAGGGGGAGGGAATGCTTGTTTTTTGGTTAAATTTCAGCCCCCTGTGTAAGATTTTTCTATCTCTATTCGCCTATTTCAGGGAACATTGTGAGGGTAAATGCCATTAAACTTGTGCAATACTCAAATGCCATTCCACTTGTGAGATGTTCAAATGCCATGGCAATGGGGTCTGGGTAATTATCTAAGACATCCTGAAGTTTGAAACAGCTCTTCATTAGAAGCCACCAAGTATGAGGGGAAAAAAGCTCAAATTAGACCATTCTGCCAAAGACATCAGTTAGTCACTGATGTTTCTAATAAAGCGGTCAAGCAGCACACATCTTTTGTGGGCTGGAGTTCTGAAGTGTGGTATAGTACTGCTGTTTGCTGTGTGCCACTGAGCAAAGGGAACTGCCAGATTAGATTTTTGGTATTTTTCATCAAAGGTCACAAAAAAGTAATCATCCTTTTTATTAGAAATCTTTCAATTACCTCTCTAAGCTGCATTTCAAAATCTTCAGCAGCTGGTTTAGCCAACTTCTTAATGGAAATAAACGGCTATTTGACATTTTTGTCATTTGTAATGCAAAAGCAGACAATGAATTGATTTACAAAATGTGTATGATTCACTTTGCTAAGTCTATCATGGATACAAAGCCTCTGATTTGGAGAAATTAAGGTCTTTAGAAGTTGGTTGTTCTGTTCAGTGGATGATCAGCCACTGTTGCCTGTTTCTGGATCACCAGGCTCTTGGCGCTTGCTTATATTAGCCAGAAAAGGCTTCTAAGAACCAAAAATAAAGATAGGTACTTGTTTGCATTATGGCTATTAAGAAGCATGTCTCTCTTTTGGCAGTGCTTGTGGCATCTGTTTATCCCATGAAACCCCGAGCTGCCAAGCGCTATGCCCTACCTGTGCTTTGGTTCTTCCTGGGAAATAGGACCCTGCCTGTCCGAAGTGGCAATGTCAGGGCTGTGGTCATCAAGCTTGCAGCGATCCTCTACCAGCTGATGGGCTCCAGCCTGAAGGAGCATGCTGCCAGCCAGCCTCAGCATGTGGCGAAAAACCTCTGGGAAGTTTTGGACCTGAACGTCGGGTGAAGGCTTGGTGTGCTCCAGGAAGCTGACGTGGGACAGGCAAAGTTGGATGTGGTGGTGGCATTTGTTTTATTCTCTGTGTTTGAAGAATGGGTTTTACCCTACAGTTTATAGGAACAGATAGACATAGTATGTTTTGATGTAGGCTTTTAAAAAATAATAAAAAATAGAAGGAAGTATTGTCAAAAGTTTTATATCTTGAGCTTGTCTTTCCTAAGAAGCTCGCATAGACACCAAAAAAAAAAAACCCATGTGTAAGATGCAATTTTTAACTGTAAAAAGGAAAAGAATATATTTATATATGTACTTAGAGAGTAAGAGATGTGTATATATATATTTACGTACAAAGTAAGAGATGGGCTTTGGAAGCATTTGGGCTACAGGATTAGATGGCTTGATCTGGGAAGCAGAGAATGAGAAACCAGGACCTGCTAGCCTGGAGGATATGTGGTGGAGTTATAGGAGGATGTGCAGTTTACTGTATGTGCCAGCGTATGCCATAGGTGAGAAGCTGTGAAGCTACCACGTGGCCCCTTTACAAGACTCTGGTAGCTGCTGGTGCAACTGCAGATACCCAAGATGTCCATGTCAAGCTCAGACCCCCAGTCCCATGACAGCAAAAATCTCCCCAGCTGCACTAAAAATTTCTTCCCACTTCAGGTGGTGCATCTTGTCTGTAGTCCCCTGTGCTCCCCCATGCAATGGGCTCATGTGGCAAGGTGTCTGGTGCCATTTGACTGCCTCACAGCACCTTGGGGCACCTCTGGTGAGGTGCAGGAGCAGGGCTCGGGGCAGGGGGCTCTGCCATCTTGCAGGGGGTGCTGCGCAGGCTGAGGGTGTCCTACAGAAGCTGCCGGGAGGTAAGCTGTGGGCAGGCATCATGGGACCAGGTACAATTTTTAAATATATATACATTTCCTAAATGTCTTCTCTTTTTTTGTGAAGTGTTTGCCTTATATGTGGACCAATAAAGCACTTCTGAACCTAAGATTCAGGAAACAGAGTGAGGAAGGGATGTGCCAGTCCTTTACCGTACAAAGGTTTGGAAGCATGAAGAGGAGAAATGATGAGAGAAAGAGAGGAAGGGCTGAAAGCAGCAGATGTCAGTGCATCTGCATAATCAGATATGAAAACAGAGAAGCCTGGTCTATGTTCATATAATCGCAATATACCGGCATTGAGTTTTGAAAGAAAGAAAAATGGAATTTTTGGGGAGAAGAAAAATAGGAGAATAATGCCATGAAAGACACAGGGTCGATGGAAGGTTAAAAGAGCCTTGACAGGTTCTTGACAGGTACAAGGACCTCGTATGAAGCTGGGAGGCCATACAACAATCCAGGGAGATCTGCCCATCCCAGGGGTCTTGGGATCTTACATTTATTTGCTGTGTTGTTTGGTATGTCTGAAGCTATACAGGACTCCAACTTGCCAGATACTATTGTTGTACTGGGTCACCTCTTAAGGAATATCTTTTTCTTTTTAGTACAGTACTAAAGCAGCAAAATTATTTAGTAGACTCTTCTAAAACACTTTTTGCTGCTCTTCTTTTGTTTTTAACTCCCAACTTTTGATAGGAGGGAGCACTCAGGAACACATCTCTGTGAGTCTTGGTATGTGACCTAGGCAAGGGACCTGGCTCTGAAACACAGGTGTCCCTGGTGATCCTGCAGAGCCTAGTGGAAGCCATAGTCCTTGCAGATCTGCTAGAGCATTTTGGAGTTTAACATCTCAAGAAATTTATAACAGCTTACCAGAAAGAGGAACAGCCTGGTAGCATGCAGTTGCTTTGCGGGTGTGATCGGGCTCTGCACAGTATATGTGTGCGCCCAGACGCTAAGGGTGAAATAGAGGGTGGTGGTGTTTAAATAGCAGATCTGGAACTATGGTCACTTCATTAAGCACCTGCAGTTTGCTACTGCTGGAGTTCCATTTTAACAGGTAACTTTATTTTTTCTTTTAAGTGATTCGCCTCTCTAGAGGGCCTCCTGGTTTTACCTCTTCTACATCAAAAGTTGTTCTCACTGTTTCCTTCCTCTGCAGATCTCTCCCTCTGGAGCCCAGTAAACACTGCTCTGTGCAGGCTGCTTTTGCTGGGCTGAATAAAAGCTCTTTGGTTTTACTTTCTCTTTGGCTGTGCTTGGGCCCTTGGGAACACGGGGGGAAGTTTCTGCACTTGGGAGAAAAAAGCTTGTGTGCACATCATACCAGGCCTCCCAGAACCTGTTTTTATGCATTTAGTTGTAGCACTTGCAAAGTAGGTTTGAAAAGCAACACATGTAACTGGTTTCTTAACTATCTATTGGCCTCGAGCGGTTCTTTCATGCATACTGTTCCCCACAGCTGACAAGAATAAAGCGTTGCCTGCCATTACCTATTTTCTGTCTAGGTGTTTTGATTTTTTAACTCTCCAGCTGAGACAGTTTCCCCATGAGAGGGGCACTTCTACCACAGTGAGATCATATTTGCCTGACAATGTGACTGCCTGCAGTGACAAGCAGAGGGGTTAACAGGTAGGGGTTAATTCAGCTCAGGTGAGCTCTCCTGCCATGTGTTTGCACAGGTGGTCATCTCAGAAGTTATTAAGAAGCTGCCAAGTTTTTCTGGATGATAGACACAAAAGGCAGAGCAGTGTTGGTCCTTCTTCCAGTATTGGTAAGAATTTAAATATTTATTTTTTCTAAATTATTTTTTATTATAATTTTATTACAGAAGTCTCACCAGAGAGGAGACTGAAAGCTGCACTTGAAGGGCCAGTTTAATTACTGCATTTATTGTGCAGTGCAGCTGCTAACCTACACAAGTTAGTATAGCAAAATAAACGTATGGCAATATTCTTCACTGGCTTACTCTTACCCTATATACTGCCAGAGCCCCAGGCAGACCCTGGCTGTCACAGATGGCTCCCCCTGCTTGCTGAAGGTAAGAGGAGTTGTCATCAAGGGAAGGTGGGGGAGAAAAGGCAACTCTGCTTCTACCATAAAGGAGAGAATAAAGCTTACATTCCCCTCTGGAGTAGGGAGAGAATTGTCTTCTGCCATGGCCCTGTGCCAAGGGAGCATTAGAGCTCTGAAGCTGCATGAGTGGAGAGACTGGTGCAATGTAGTCTGAATCCAGTCTGCAAAATTCATTTTTTCCACCAACGGGCATTTCCTTCTCACCAAGAGTCAAAGCACATGCCTGGTGGTGTGGCTCATCTGCTCTTCAGAGTGCTTGTGCCATGCAAATGTGTTAGCTGGACCCTGAATCTCCCTGTGGAAATGCAATCGTAAAACCCTGCAGGAAGGTAAATGCATGAACTTGGCAGTGCCAAGAGGACTCTGGGGATGGTATGGAAAAATAAGGCAAATAGGGAGGGTGGCCAGGGAGGGAGGACAAGGAAGGAAGGATGGACCTGAAGGGTAGAGCGGAGGCTGAAGGTTCCTGTTATAAATAATGTCGATGCTGCCTTGTGGTGCTGCTGTGGGAGGTGGAGGAGAGAATTAAAGAATGCACCTGAAAGGTGCTGCTTTTGCAGAAATGCAGCTGGGTCATGGAGTGTAACAAGGTGATTCTGGTAGAACTTGCTCTTGCCAAGGTTAAAGGTGGGCTTGGGAACCAGCTGCTGAAGTGTCTCTCTCCAGCAGAAGGAGGGGAGGTGCACCGAGGTAGCTATTTTCATCCTTGTTAAATAGTGATGATGGGGATAAAAGTGGTTGCATTGCTACCAAATCTCTGACAGCTGACACTGAATCCTGATACTGTGATACTGCCTTTGATACTGGCAGAGGTGAGAAAACCACTCCAGCTAAAATTAGAGTTGACCTGAACTTTTAAGCCTCCACTCTGCCTTGGTATCTTTAGCTGAAAAAACCAGTAACTTTGGCCAACAAACTGCCCCTGTGTATCCTTAAAATTCCCCCCAATAGTTTTTGAATGCAACTGGCAGTGGTAAAGGAGCTTGTAAAGCCTCTCTCTGTGCTAATAGCTGTGCCCTGGATAAATGAAGACTATGCTACTTTCACAGCTGTTTAACACGTTTCACCTCTGCTGCATTTGAAAGCAGAAAGTAAAAACTCTGTCCCCTTCGGAGACTGCAGTGAAGGCTGCAGGATGGTCAGGTCTGTGGCTACCCGCTGCTGGGACCTGGAAAGGATGCTCGTGCCCAGAGGCCAGCGCTGCAGTTATGCCCAGGCTTTCACACGTAGCCTAAAATTTCATGTCCCTGTGGTTTGACTGCTGCTCCTTTGGCTTCCTCTACAGACACATGCACATCTATACATGTGTCTACATGTGGAGATGCTTCCTTTGCAGAATATTCCTCCTCCGTGTGTGCTGTCAGTGTGTATAAATATATCAGGCTATAAAACTGCTCAGTGTCGACACATCTGTGTCAGTGCAAATATTCAAATAGTAGTACATGTTATTTCAAGAAGGGAAATCGGTGATACTAGTAAGATGACTTTCCTATGGACATAATTGTGCCAACACTAGGATCTCTATTGCTTTGACTGCCGTATTATTCTGGCAGTTTTCATTTTCAGCCTTACATCGTGCAAACAAAGCATGCTCCTGTTTCCCCAGGGAACAGCCTCCCTCCAGCTGAATCAGCCTGATGGCTCTGGTAGGTGCCCTGGCAGGCTGGACCTCTGCAGCTGTGGGACCTCCCTGCACAGTCTGACAGCTGCTGGCAGGTACTGCTTTTTCATTCTCCAGTGATCCTGCAACTAATACTCCATTGAAGATAATGGTAACAGCATGACCCTCTTCTGGTCCTGCCCAGGGCTGACAGTAGTTCATGTTTCATGCCTGTAGGAAGCTATTTTTTAGCAAACTTACAGATTGCTCTTGGCCCAGTAAGTGTTGGCCTAAAATCTTAGTGCAAATCCAACAAAGAATAAATCTGTCCCACCATATCCTTTCCTCACTGGTCCTCTCCTCCTCTTCCTCTTTTCCAAGACTTCTTTGAGTCATCTGCTGCCGCTATTGATTATTCAGCGTTATGATGGTGTCATTTATTTACATGTTTTGGGGACAATGTACCTGAGAGGTCCTGCATAGAATAAAGTTTTCTAAGGAGGTGTATTCTTTGCTCACAATAAGCCTAAGCAAACAAAACTTGGCCCAAATCCCAAAGCTGTGCACATTTGCAATCTGAGTCATTTCTGGCTCATAGCTGTCTTCAATCACAATTTTATATGTAAGAAAAGAAAATGTATTTCACTGGGAATAGATGCACTGCTTTTGAAAAGGCATGTATATGTATATGTATATTTACCTGGGACAGCAGGCAAGCAATGCTGTTGTAAGTTGTTTGCAGAAGGATAGGTTGACCGTGAGGCCAACAACAGGTGAGAAGGGTTTCTCAAATCTATTTATACTCCAGCCTGGGTGCCGTTCAGCCCAGAGCTATGTGATAATTTATTGCTGTGGGCCAGTGCTTGCCAGCGTAATGAATTCCTGCGTAGCTGGAACAAGCTCTTCTGGGTTTAGCTCTGACTCTTGGTGGACTGCGTGATCATTGACAATGCTGCCTTTTAAGAAATTATTTATCAGTTTCATTTCATAATCATTTGAATCTGTTACGCTTACATTTTAATTTGTAGCTGCCATTATTCCTCTGCCTTGGGGAAAAACACTTCACAGCCCAGTGCAAACCATAACATTTTGACAGCAAAGCCTGCATGTTTGCCAGTTTGTGATGTTACAGAAGAAAATGCATGTGTGATGTGTTAATTAGGCTTTCTGAAGGAAAAACATCTATTTTATGTGGCTGTGTGTGCTTGCTTAGCTATGGGTCTAATCCTGGTCTCTGTATAAGGCCCAGGCAGGGTAGCACGTTGCAGGGAAGAACAGAATCCCCTCTTGAGTCCATAGGGTTACCATTATCAGCACAGTGAATTTGTTCTTTTGGGTTTTCCCTGGAGCCAAAATTAGGGAAATAAACCCTTTACCCCCCTCCTTGCCCCAATATTCTCTCAAATCTTTATAATGCATTGCAGTAAAGACAGTGAAACTTTACACCTACCTGCACCCCCACGGTTTGAAGGGTAGTATTTTTTTTCCCCCTTAAAGTCATTGTTCTTTCTTAGTCTTTAGACATGGTAATAAACAAACGTGGATGACGCATGGTCCTCCTGATGATGCTTTGAAGTACTTGTAAGTGCTTGGCTTACAAAACTAAATTTAGATATAGCTTGGGTCTTGGCTCAGTTTTGTGCAAATTTAGGAGGAAAAAAAATTTGACGCAGAAAACTTGAGATAATTGGATCCAATGGGCCCTGTGCTAGCTTTCTGCTTAGCTTTTTGCAGGGCTGGCTTGTCATCCCCAAATGGGTGGGTGGGAGATGGTCAGCACCAGCGCTGTTGCTTTGTGCTTCTGGAGCATATCATTCTCCTGTCAAGCATCGTATGAAGAATTGAGAAACTCACACAATTCCTCGTCACCTTTTCGCTGTAAGGAGTCAAAATTAAACCCATCAAAGGACTCTTAAAGTTATTAGTACATAGTACATAATAATTAGTATTAGTACATAATAATTAGTTATGTTGTATTTAAAGAAGTACCTTTCTATTTTTGCTGGTTTGTAAACAGCTGCTGGAAAGGTTACAAAAAGCTTCACCATGTGTTGGGAGTAGACAGGCTGCAGAGCTGTTGGTGAGCCAAGGGAAACTCGGAATACACCAAGCACCTAAATGCCTACTGCACTCCTCGTGCTGTGCCATTTTCAGTGGCTTTTTTTTCCTGTACAAAACCTTAATCTAGCTACTTGGCTGTCAAGGGAACTCTGTGGGGCTGGAAATGTGAAATCGCTGACTTGCCAGGGCTAGCAGAGCTCAGAGATGCAGAACGTGCTTTCTCCCTCTCTTGGCTATTGGTAGGATAAATAGTTCTGAAGTACTGAGTTTTTCAACAAGAAGGATGTAGTATTGTATTTTTTTTAATTGTCCATGGTGTTTTCTAGATTATTTAATTTGCACCTTGGAGATTCCCTGTTATCAGCTGTTGTTAATATGCTGTGTGGATTGATACGAAATTTGTCTAAGACTCAGAATTAGGTAACGGCTTACCAAGAGTTCTGTGTCTCACTAGCTGCTTGAGTGCAGAGCACTGTGTGACAGCAGGGCATCCCTGATGCTCTCCGTTCCCTGGCTTATCCACATGAAAAACTGTGCTATGGAAACCTACTTGTATGCCAGGTCTCTTATGATAATTAATGCATGTATGTATATGCATGCATTTCCTCTGAAATATAAAGATGAAAGGATCTGCATGGAATCAAAGTTGTCGATAAAAACATCAATATTCAAAAAAAGTCCAGAAATATGCATCGCCTTGTGCCCTGACTGTCCACACGTTAGCTATATATACAAGCAAAGAGACACAAAGCTTCAAAGTGAAGCAAAACATTAAAAAAAAAAAAAGAAAAAAAAAGCAATTATATTGTACTGGCAGGTTTAATTTCCAGTTTGGATCTAGGAGATATTAAACTGATATTAGTTATAAGAGGCGGTGAGGCTGCAAGATGGAAATTGCCCTGTTAGGTTGACTTCTTAGAGTCACATTTAAAAGCCAAGCAGCTAGTGAATTTGTTGGTTTATGGTTTCTCTGGAGAGTCATCTCGGCCTTGCTACATATCTTTGTGCGTCTGCTGGAATGCCTGGAAAGTTTTGTTCACAGCTTTACGTTTTCTGCTCTGGGGAAGGACAGGTCTTTGTTCGCACCCTTCGGCTTCAGCTTTCGTTCATTCTTACATTAAAGACCCAGTGGCTCAGTAGTAGTAATAATAAATGAAGGGCAGCCTATAACATTGAAAGCTTTCAGTTTCTTTTTAATTGCTGTATAATCAACTCATCTATGCCTCAAGGAAAACTTTATTAAAACAGGAGGGATTAATATGGAGTAAGATAGGCTTATCGTCCCTTTCTCCTTTCAAATAACCTTGATAAAGGGTGAACTCTATATAGTCTAACTTGAGAAATCCTCACAGGGTTACTTAATGCGGTCACACAGTTGTATATTAGTAAAGAAAGAGAAAAGAATATGAGGAGAGGTAAGAGGCCAGATTTTGAAATTCAGCACATCAGTAAAGTGGAGAGCAATTAGGGATCGTGAAGGCTGTAGATAAATTTGTGCTAGCAATGGTGGAACAGGAATAGAGGCAGGGTGGGCAGGTATGAGATGAACAGAAATACGATCAAATGGATAAGATGGTCCTGGGTCCTGATCACCTTGCCCTGCCAAGTATTTACTGTCTGTATCAGCACATTGCTTTTTGACATTCATATTTTCATTATTCATCCAAAATAAGAAGTGGGCAAGAAATGCAAACTTCGGGTCTTTGCAGCCATTTTTCAGATGGCCCAATATACAGTTATGAGTTTGTATTAACTTTCATGTTTACCCGAGGACAACACGGAAGTGAGCCCCTAACCCATGCTGTAAGCATTATGAAACCTTCCAGATCTTGCCCAGGAAAATCAAAATCTCAGTTTGAGGTTCATAGCTGCACCATGCAGCTATACATGCTGTAGTCATGATGGCACTGAGTGTATCTGATGTGGAACGACTAATGATTTGCTAATCTAGAAGGATTTTTCTTCAGATGTTGGCAGATCCTTACTGATGAGACGTGACAGTAAGAACAGGTTACTTTATCTCTGTGCAGTGGTTTCTTTCCTTCCTAACTATAGCAAAGAGGATAACTTCTGAGAATATTCCTCTTAATGATTAAACTTCATAAAGGATTATGAAATGCTTTGGAAGTTAAGAGGTGTGGCAGTCCAAATACTGTAGTGTACTGGTTTTATTAGTAACCTGCATGGCATTGTCAACCGTATTGCTAATGTCTGGGGTAGTTCTTGAAGTCAAAAGAAGCAACTGGAGTATGTCTAGTGCTTTCGTACTCTAGTCATCTTCAGGCACTGAGGGTATGAAATGACAGATCCCTTAAAGGATTGAGATTTGAGCAGTGTCACTGGAAGCAAGGGCAGCTGCCAGCTTGTTAAAGGTCTGCAGATACAGTGCAGCACGGAGCTGCTAGCTGCTGTTTTCGCGGCTACGAAGCCCTGGCTGAAAAACTGGTACTGCTTCACACTGAGCTCAGCCCCGCTGCAATGAGACTCCACTGCAGTGGGTGCACTCCTGTTTTAACCCTTAGGACAAAACCACTGTGCCGTGCTTGAGTTAGCTGTGCTTGTGTGCAGAAGCTCTACTGAACCGAGTACAAAATTGCTGGGTGGCTCAAGCTCAAATTGAGGCGGGGGAAGGGTGGAAGCACAGCTGGTCTGCCAGTGTCCAGGCTGCATCTTGTAGCCTGAAAGACAGATTTGCTTAATGGAAACGCAACCTAAATGAATTGATGTGCCAGTAAAACATAAAACACGACAGGTTTGTATTGTGGTAGGGAGGAAGCAAATGGACTTTTTATAGCACAGGGCACTAATTAGTGCACTAAGGAAGGAATCAGTAGTATAACATTGGGCTAAGATTTAGGCTGGTTGCATACAGAATGTAAGAGAGATCAAACTCATACCTTGCATATAAAAACTCTGATTTATTTACATCATTAAAAAATAAATCTTAAAGTTGAGTATGGTCTTATAAAACAACTGTATTCCAGAAATGTTGTATTAATGAAAAATGGAAGTGTTGACCAAAAAACCTGTAAAAAATAAGTTGTTTTTTTTAAAAAAGTAGCCAGCCAAACTATCATTTCCTGCATGCTATAGTTACTCTCAATCTCATGTTTGCAATACAAATTGAAGGTAAACACCCTTTTTTGCATTAGTCCGGTAGATTACCTGTACTGAAGAGAATCTGTTAGCTGTGTGTAGTCATGAGATCACATTACAAACTTGCAGATTGCTCCCGGAGAAGCTCTGTTTCTTGAATATAATGTTCAGTTTGCTGCAACATCCTTAGGGCAGCATCAGAATCCTTCAGCAGCTGCAGTGTTTAGGTGGGGTTGTGTTTGCAATGAGCCTCCTGATGACCACAGCCTTAGTTCAAGCTGGGAGAGATGCTGTGGTAGGGTGCCAGCTCATGTACCACGGCGTCAGGGGAGCCTGATTTTGGGGGAAAGATGCTTTGGCTGACTCCATGTCCAGATAGCACACATGTGAGGAGGTTTCCAGCTTGATTGCTGAAGTGTTGCTCTGTGTGCTGTTGTAGCTCCTACACCACAGAAGAACTTGATGCTTGGGGGATATAAATATATACTTTCTCTTACCACCCACCATGGATGCTGGGAAATTTCAGCACAAAGCCATAAAGAGACAAAATGATCGTAGTAGCTGGGCAGAAGCTGTCCTCCCATTCTGTTAGGTTTTCATCTTCAAAGCTTTGCGTTCAGGCATGCAAGGTGCTGGTTTTCTGCTGTCATGTTTCTGGTTTGTTTCTATTCTGGGTGGTTGTTTCCAGCAAAACAGACAAACGCACAGACAAATATGCAAATGCAATTATGTTTTTATGCAGCTGGGAGAGATGCGGGGGGAGACTGGCCTGCAGAGTTTGCCCTACTGATGATCTTTGCAGTACCTCCCTTGTGATTTCCTAATTTAACAGAGGTTGGTGTATCTGCCTGTATGATTACAAGGTGGATCTGTTGACATCTAGCTGTACGCTATGCGCATGGCTGCTTTGCCACCTCGAGATCACAAACCCCTGACACGATCCAAAGCATCTATTCATTGCAAGTTACTTCCTTCTATTCAATACCTCACCTTAAATCTGACAATTAAGGTTTCCTTGTGTCTCTGTCATAAAATGGCACTGAGATAGCTGAAGAAGGATGGTTGTGATTAAGGCACTAGACTGAAACTCAGGACTTCAGTATCCAGAGGGTTCCCTTCTACAGCATAAGGTGAGCCTCAGTTCCCCCATCATGAAAGTGGGCAGGAAGGGTCAAAAATCCTGTGTGAAGGTGAATTGCCCATATACCACCATCACGAAAACTGCAGGAAAAATTTAAACTATTCTTATCAAAATAGGACAAAAATGTCTTTTCTTCTGGATCTTGTTCTGGGCTAAAGTTGCATATGAAAACACATCAAATTAAATGAATTTAAATTACACTAATTAAAAGTTGCATCATAATTGTGATGATAAATTAGGTGAGCAAGATCCAGTAAATTCTGAAACTATATTCCAGTGGGCGCTGTAAAAGCCTAGGATTAATTGACTGTAAATAACTTGTGTTTTTGTTAACAAGAATCTGTCTAGACCTTTCAGTGAAATTACAATAAACCCCCTCAAAATGCATAAATCAGAAAGAATATAAACCTCTTTTGGGGAGAACCAGATTCTCTATGCTAGCATTCTCTTTTCTTAAAAAAAAAACCAACAACAAACATGTCCTGAGGTGCCTCAGGATTTATAATGTTGTTTGATTGGGCTATTACAAAACTACTCTAATCAGGATTAAGCCTTGTACCCGGGAAACTAAAGGTGATGAGATTACATGATAATCAAAGGTGATTTAGAAGATCAAAGCCTTTTTGAGGGAGTAAGATCCCTAATTTTATTCCTTTAAAATGGGTTATTTTGTTTTAACTTGCATTGACCTTATTTTCTCTCTGCACATTGATAAATACCTAGTATAAAGATGTGGCTTTGGTGAAGCCATTGATGTTTTTGCAATAAAACTCAATTGGTTCCAGATTTTACCTCCCCCCGGAAATGTCACAACAGCCACTTTTTACATAACTGAAACTGTGATGCCTCCTGAATAAATAACATGTCAAATAACAAAGATGTCTGAATGTTTTTTAACTCCTTTATCTAAACAGTGAAACAAAGGACTTGGCTACATGCCCTGTCTTTATTGAATCAGTTTGCCTTGGACTCACCCAACTGCAAAGTATTTCCTTCGCACAGTGTAAATCTTTGAGTTAAGCCATTAAATGCAATCCCAAGGAGAAGCAGCTGGCTACCACTCGGCTGATATTTCCTGAGGTTGTTTGGGTCAGTTTGGGTTTTTGGATGCAATGCCATCATATTGTTTCCTTGCAAGAAAAACTGAAGCCACACTTTGGGGGCTCAGGTAAGGCTGCTTCCTCCATCCAGGGCCTCTGGCCTTGCTCATGCCTCTGTCTTCACAGGTGCTTCTGCTGTCAGTCCCTCTGCAGCCCCTGGCCCACAACATAGAGCTCGGGATGGGAAGCAGATCTGTTGGATTCTTTGATTTCAGGGACACAAGGGCTGTTCCAAGAGTCGCCTGCTTTTCTAGGACTCTCATCCAAGCTGCAGAATGAAAGATGCTTAAGTTGAGAGGCTAATCAATTGTGACTTTTTAAAACAGCAATTATTAGACCACTTTAACCCACAATGCACAAATGCTGCATGATACTATGTCATCCCCTGTCTCCTCCTGTGTATGTGCTCTTTATATGTACCATCCAGATTTTAATCTTGTGTTGCCAAATGCTCTGTGCTGTCCGCTCCAAAAACTTTCTTGGGAAGCAAAAATTTTGTTTGTTTAACAGTGGATCAGTATGAATCTGGGTTCACTTGCAGATGGAGACAGATTTGAGAGAAAAGTGTTGTTCCATACTCTGCTGGAGGAAAGGTTTTACCTCTGTTACGCATCTGCTCGGAGTGGTTACGGTGATTTCTGAGTATGCCAAATGGACTGTGGGATGTATATTCTGGTGGTATAAATCTGTCACTCTGGAGGCAGGAGAACTGAGACACAGAATGTGTAAATGAAGTTTCTGAGGTCGCACTGGCAATCTCTAGGGGCACAGGGAGTTTATGAATCAAGACTGATTATAGCAGTGGAGCTAGTCAGGAATATCTCGCGCCGTGGGCCTTCACGCTGAAACGTGCCCTGTGTTGCTGTAACTAATTAAAGTGGTTTAAGGTCAACATAAGGATATATTCCAGAGTTATCTGTGAGTCATTATTGTATTTTAAGTACAGAAACTGCTAAACTGAATTAGCTTTCAACTACAGACAAGCAGTTACGTTCCTATTCTGGCTGCTAGGACTTTAATGATTTGAACTGCTGAATGAAGAGATTTGCAATATGTGACCAGTCATGAAACTAAACCAGATTCAAATATCCCCCAACTGCAGAAGGTCTCACTTGGGCTACTTGCTTTGGGCTTGATTCAGTCAATCCAATGCATTCTCAAGCCCTCTTTGAACAATATCTTAAAGGCAATAGCATTTAATCTTCTATTTCTGCTCTATCTCCTGGGAGATTAGCAGTCTCAATGAAATATTATTTCGTTTAACCACAGACACAGAAATCCTATTACAGATGAACAGGATTTCTACGAGCAGAGCAATTGATAAGATGCCAATAACTGCTGATTGCTGTCAAATGACCAAGCTTAGAAACCAGCAAAGTTAGCTCAGTCTATCCATCCACAGGCTGTCCAAATGGGAACCTGTAGTACTGACTTAAGCACTGAAACCTGAAACTCCTGTCCAGGTACCCTAAGGCTAAACACAAAAGCTCTAGCTCCAGCCCTAGGTTGGGCTAATGATGTTTTAAGACCTGATACCCCTTCATGCATGCGATGGGCAGGAGACGTGCTTGGGAAAGGAACGCTTTTTGCCTTCTAGGGGAGCAGTGAGTGTGCAGGAGACGTGCAAATCTATGCACAGCACTGACATTTAATGCCTGGCAATGCCAACTAGCAAAATGAGATGGAAGTTGCCTCTTTTTTTTTGTTATTTCTGCTAAAATGGGGTGGGTGGGAGAGGGCACTCAGCTGCTGGATGAGGAATATGTTGCTTGTACAAGTTCCTATCTTTAGTAATTGCTTCTCAGCAAATGGATGTTTTAATTGGGCATGGAAAAAGTGGAGACATATATCCTGGAGTTCGGGGGCATGGGAGAAACTGGCTAACTCACTGATTTTTCAAAACGTTTTACCTATAAAAGCGTGATGCTATTGCAGGTTTGCCCCTTTCTTCCCTCATTCCTGTGACTAGTGCTTGAAGCTGCTAATAGCACGTAAAAACCCCACACAGACCAAAAAAAAAGGCATTGTTATACTTGGTGAGGTAGAGCAAGGGAAGGAATGAAGGAAAGGAGACTGTTGGCTGAGTGGGAATAGCTTGTGAATTTGAGACTGGATGCAAACTTGGCCAGAATGAGGAGGTTTAGGTATACAACGTCCGTTTTAGGGAGAGATTTTGAAATTTCCCTCTGTCAGCTGAATGAATTGCAAAGCAGAGGAAGCCCTGGATGCTTAATGAACTTGAAGGAGAAAGATGGATCAGAGTGTTGTGGTTCCCCCGTTATGGCATCTGCTATAAGAGCCGGGGTCAGCATCCGTGCATGGGGATGTGGTGCTCACAGTTGTGGCAACCGCTCCAGTCCTCAGCAGGAGGAGAAGACCAGCAGTGATGTGAGGGGCTCTCAGAGCTTTTGCCACATGCTGATTCCTAAAAGGGTCCTTCTCTGCCTATTGACACTCTTGCTGTGATATTCATATTAGGCCATTCAATGCAAGGTCTGTAAAAGTTCACTCCAAGCAGCTTATTTTAAGTGTGAGAAAACACACAGTGATGTATTGCATCTTAGAACACTGCATCTGGTAATTAATGGGCTAAATTTCTCTTTTGATTATATTGATATAAATTTGGATTCAGTAGGACTACTTTTGATGTCCATTTGTATAAATGGTAAGTCAAATTTGGCTCAAGATATATTTTGTTCTTCCAAATTGCTGTGCATCATAACACTAAGATATATAGGTTTTTTTTCATGAAAGGGATGATTTTATTTACAGTGTTTTTTTTATATTACTCTCTATGCTCTGACAGACTACCATAGAAAGATAATACACCCCATCAAAGCATAAATTAGCCAACAATTTATAATAGACTGTTTTTAAAATCGATCCGTAAAACTGCCAGGGCTTTTGTCTTGCAAGGTGTGACATAGAGCTTCTTTTGAAAACATTTATTCCTGCTAGCAGGCTCTGGAGTAGACAAAGCTGACTTCACACAGTACATAACAACAACAGAAAAGCCAATAACAATATACAGGACTAATTTAAGAATTCTTCAAATGTCAGAATATAATGCATTATTAGAACAGGGAATGAAAAATGGTTTGCATTTTTCAGTGTTTTTGCATGTTTTGTTCAGCGTGTTCCTTTTTTGTCAGTGTGTGAAACTTGGTCTTTATTCTGTCTTCAGGGAGGGAATGCCTGGACACCTGACTTCAGTATCCACGGCTGTCCCTGTACTTACAACACACCGAGTGCTTGTGTACTTACAAGTGCAATTTTATCTCCTGTTAGGCTGGTCTTGCGATCCCTGCTCATGGGGATGATTCATGTGATTTCAGCTGTTCTGTGGCAAGAGTAAAAATACTCCTTGCATGAGGAAAGGTTACCTGAGAAGGGTCTTAATCCTCTTGCGTAGCTTAGATCTTAATGCACTTAGACATCCTCATATCCTAAGAAACTAGAATAACAACACTCTGTACTTACAGGTTGTTACGCTGATCTTTGAGTACTCCCAAATACACATTTCTGTTTCCTGGCTGGTGTATTGGGTTTGCGTGGCAGGGTTTTGGTAGTGGGGTGGGGGCTACAGGGGTGGCTTCTGTGAGAAGCTGCCAGAAGCTTCACCTATGACCGGTAGGGCCAGTGCCAGCCAGCTCCAAGATGGATCCACCGCTGGCCAAGCCCAAGCCCACCAGTGATTGTGGCAGTGCCTCTGGGATAACATATTTAAGAAGGGGTAAAAAAAACCCTGCACAACTGCAGCAGGAGAGAGGTGTGAGAATACGTGAGAGGAAAAACCCTGCAGACACCAAAGTCAGTGGAAGGGGAGCAGGTGCTCCAGGCACCGGAGCAGAGATTCCCCTGCAGCCCATGGTGAAGACCATGGTGAGGCAGGCTGTCCCCCTGCAGCCCATGGAGGTCCACAGAGGAGCAGATATCCATCCACCTGTAGTCTGTGGATGACCCCACGTCAGAGCAGGTGGATGCCCGAAGGAGGCTGCGACCCCATGGGAAGCCCACGCTGGAGCAGGCTCCTGGCAGGACCTGTGGAGCCTCCCTTCTCATGGTTATTTAAAGATGATTATAACCTCAGGGTTACTTCAGAGATTTTAAGAATTAAATGTGGATGTCCTTAGCCCCCCCCCACAAATAAGGGGAGTTCTGTGCCATGAAACCAGCACTGAATTTTCCCTGGGGTGCCTGTCACAGCAGGTATGTAAGTGTAAGTCTTGAGTAAGCCATGGAAAGTTAACCCTTCCTTTTATTCAGGCTGGTAGTCTACTGAAATCTGGGGCAAGGCAATAGAATGAAATAGAGTATTTCACTTGGAACGGACCTACAACAACCACCTGTTCCAACTACAATGTTATCTTTGCCCTGCCATCTGTTCTGCACGTGAACAGGGCGCTTTTCTGGGAAATCTCTTAACAACATTAAATTCCCATCAGGAGTTTAGAAAGCCAACGCAGTGCTATACTTCTGCTTCCCTGGCCTAAAGTAGAAAGTTTCTTACCTTGCTTGGTTGAGCGCGGGTTCACTGCTGGATGTTACAGGAGCTGGAAGACGAAACTGGACCCCTGGTCGGCGGTCAGAGAAACTTCTCCTCACAAACGGCTGAGGATTGGTGGCGCTCAGGGACAGTTTTCTGGTCCGGTCTCCGGGCTGCCGGAAAAGCAGGCTGCTCTTTTGTGAAAGTAGTGAAGCTTCAGGCTGGCTGGTCACCTCCGCAGCGGGTTTGGTGGGTACCAGTGAAGGTCTGGCTTTGAATAAGGAAGAGGTGGCTGGGCAAAATATTGAATGGACGTTGCTGCCCCTTTTGGAGGAGGAGAGCTGGTGCTCGTCTCCAGCATTCAGACTAGCTCTTGGCCCTTTGTAGGAGCGGGATGGGGAGGTTGGTGGGGAGGGGGTGGTGGGGAACGGAGGGGGGCTTGCATCTCGGCGGTAGGCTGGGGAGCCCAGCAGCTGGTATGGTGCTGGTGAGCTTTGCTTGTGCCCCATGGGAGGGCTGAGCGGTTTTCGCTGCAGTGGTGGAGAGGGCAGCTTCTTCTGCGTAGGTGGGCTGGGCACCCTGGGACTTGTGGGGGGACTGGGTTTCCTCTGCATGGTGGGTGAAGTTGGTTGCAGGTTGCTAAAAGCCTGCAGAAAGTGTCGGTGTTGTGTTGGGGGACTGAAAAGACGTTTCTCCGTTGGTGGAGAAGAAGGAGGAGTTCTTGTTGGGGACACCCTCCTGGCAAATGCTGAGCCTTTTTCATTTCTCCTGACCAAATTGGGAGAACCATGCTTCTGGTATTGCACTGAAGTCGCAGGCAAATTAGGCTCCTTGCTCTCTGAGCTGTTGCTGTGTGGTTTTGAAACCCCACTGGGATTTTGAAGAGGAATAATTTTATGGGTTTGCTTGTACAAATCTGCAGCCTGTTTTCTCTGGGTTGCCAGTATCTCCTCCTGGCTAGGGATGTGCACGTTGGTAGGGTTCAGCTCCAGAGAGTACCTCTGCAGTTTCTCGTCCCCTGCTCCGGTATTCCCTAGACCTTTATTAGTGATTCCACTGGGGCCGCTGATATTTTTACTTGGCAGTAAGTCAATGGACTGAAGGGAGGCTTTCATTTTTGGGGAAACTTGTGCTCTTTTAGTTGCATGAAATTCTGTTTTGGTGGAGCTTTTGGCATCTTCTGAAGAGTTTCCTTCTATTCTTGCAGTTTCTTCAGGCTCAGATAAGTCAAAAGAAGTGGCCATTAACATTTCAGGTGGTGGTGGTGGCAAGTTCTCAATGTCTTCATCAGTGTCTTCCTTTGTGTCCTTCTTGCATAATTCTGAAGCTGGCGCAGGAGGAAAGGCATTTGGAAAGCTAGAAGAAACTCCGTTGGTGTTTGAAGTGTTTGTGTCTTCTACTGGTGAAATACGATGCTTAAGATTTAAAGGTGCCAGGCCTCTCTGAAAGGGAATGGTGGGTGGAATGACTGGAAGTCCAAATTTTCTGATGCACTTTATTGGTCCTAAAGATCTTAAAGGTGCGGCTTTTACAAGATCATCAGTAGGACTGAATGTTTCAATAAGTTTTTTGACAGACTGTCGGGGGGCACAGCTGCTGCCAATGAGCATTTGTGTTCCAGGAGGCTCCTTTTCTTTGCCTCCTGATGTCTCGTGGGTAGGCACAGTAGCTCTTAAAGGCCTCCTGCCTCTTTTTTCGTCCAGCTGATTGGCAGGATTTTGATCAACCATAAACAAAGGGACTTTATCCTGGTTAGGCAGGATGCTGAAATTTTTTGAGAGGCATGCCTTCAGTTTGCTAGAGGCCTTAGCTGTAACTTGCTCATCATGTAAATAAGGTGCTGTCCTTGATCTCCAAGGCTCTGGATTGTTATCTGTGTCCTTCTTCTCATAAAACATTTCCAGCCTTTTGCTGAGCTCTTTTTGAGTTCTCTGAAGCTCTAGGAGGGTTGGGTCCTCTGCCTGGCTTCTGAGGGACTCCTCTGACCTGGACCGTCGTTGCTTTCCGAAGGTTTTCTGGCTGCCCGTTGCTGTACTGGGCCTTGTTGTTAGGACTGCTCTTCCGCTCTCATCCTCTATCCATTCTTTACGCCCAGATTTAGCTGGGACAAACTTGATTTTTTCACTGATGGCATCTTTCATCTTGAGAATAATTTCATCTGTCTCTGCATTCTCTGTCCTTTTAATGGACTGCCTGTGTATGTTATCAGTAACTGCAGGTGAAGATAGGGGCCTCCTTGGCAGGGCATCCTTCCCCATATCTGATAAACTTGTGTTGTCGTCATCCTCCCCCAAGGTGCTCCCTTCATCATCGTCATCATTATCATCATCAGGGAAGTCTGTTGATTCACAGGTTTTGAAATGTTCACCTTCCTGAGTAGAGTCAGACTGGAAGGAGTTATAGGAACGGCTTTGGCTCAAGCTTGCATATTGGGCCATGGTAGAAATGCCTTCTGGTACTCCACCCTGACAAGAAGTCACTTCTCTACTCTGCACAGATGAAAAAAATATATCTTTAAAATGCCTTTCAAGTGCACAGTCGTGGGATGCAGCTGTGCCCGGTGACATTGCCCCATCACGCATGTGCTCCACTGTTCTGGCATGCTTTTGGGACAGATGTCCGTGTGCACAGGAATCACAGCATGCTTGTCCTCCATGGTGGCTGAGAGCACTGAACTCTTTGAGGGATTCGTTGTCCACACCAATGCCACTGTCCTCAGAACAGAGAGTCCTGTCATCACCGTGGGACTGAGAGGATCCCACTGTTGAGGCTTCAAGCAGCCTTACCGCCCGTAGCAGGCGCGCATCAAAGCTATGCTTTGCTTTCAGTTTTCCTTCCAAGTTGCTTGCAGCAGACTGCAGGTAGCTGCAAGTCTCCTGCAGGGCGTCGGAGGTGAGGGAGGCCAGTGTACCACTCAGTAACTGCATTTTATTGACTGTGTACTGCAGTAGTTGTTGCAGAAGATCAGGATGCTCCTTCAAATCACCTTTTTCTGCTGGCCATGCCAGATTCCCACCTACGTCTTTGAGAAGACTTTCCCCATCATTGGCAATTTCTTCCAAGAGCTGGTTGATTTCATCAAAGCGAAGCACGAGAAAGGTTACCATCTGCTGTAGGAAGAGTTGAGTTTGGGTAGCCTGGTTGGCCATATGAAGTATAATTTCGTACTTTGAGAGGTTGGGATTTAAGTAGGCATATGCACTCTGATGAGCCTTAACAAGCAGTTCTGGGAAATCTACCTTTTTCTCTGTCTCACACATGGGCAAAATGGACTTTTCTTTAATTTTGCTAGGTCGACCTTGCTTTGCCAGCTTATGATTTTTTTGCTTCTTTCCTTTCTTTGGGATTTGCTTTGCATTGCTTTCATTCTTGTCATCCCAAATGAAAGCTGACACTTCCGATTCACAGGAGCTTTGCTTTCTGATCTGTATGGCCTCAGCGATACGTTTTTGAGACTCAATCAGTTCGGACATAACAACTTCAGCATCTGTGGCTGTCCTCTCAATTTTCTTGTCTGCCCTGGAAATCTGGGGATCTGAATGAGCCTTGGAAGATAACTGCAAATTATCATTTTCATCCTGCTTTGATAGTTTATCCTCCTTTTCTCTCAGGTAGTCTTTCCTCTGGATCCCATGTTGGTGGAATTCATCAATATTGTAGCAAGATGAACCTTTAACAAGCAGTGGGATTCCTTTATCTCCTGGATCAACACGCAAAATACTTTTGGGTTTGTTCAAAGCCTTAAGACCACTTCTTGCAATAGTATTAGCAACCTCACTGTGAGAGGGTGTGCAGCCCATCCTTTCTGCGTCTTTGGCTTTATTTTTGATTAAAAATCCAGATAAACTAGGGAAAATACAAAAAAGAATTGAACTCACTGTTCCATCCTGAACTGCAGACTGGACTTTTTCTCATGAGCTTTCCATCACGATCCCAGTTTTGTTGTCAGTTTTCATTGCCATTTGCCTCGAAATCTCACGTGCTTACTGCCCAGGATCTTCTCTTGGAGTTGTGCACTATCCCATTGTACATTCCCACTCAGGTTTTGTTCTTCAATTCAAAAAAGGAGTGTGAAAGCTTTGCTGGATTTAGAGCTAATGGATTAAGAGGACTTGCGTTGCCTCACTTCTGTCTTGACAGATGTCCACTACAAATAAGATTTTAAGCTCATTAGGGTAAGCAGGCACCAGCCAGTCAGCACCCATGTTGTATTTATAAAGGCAGATTTTCTTCTGCACTATGGGAGGAGAAAGGACTTGGTACCTGTCCCTCCTTTTTTCCTTTGTTGTAAATGCATAACATGCATTGAATGCAGAGATCCAAAGGAAGAGACTGTATTTGGAAAGCTTTTTGAAGGGAAATTATTTGAACACGTGTGTAAGTGCCAGTAGATACTCCTTAGCCAAGAGGAAGTTGACTGTGACTGAGTACATGTCCACTGGAGAGTACAAGACATGAAATCAAATGGGTTAGAGATGCCTGTTAGAATTTTGCATGAGGGACTTCAAAATTTTCCCCTCCTTGCAAGTGACAAGCTGTTTACTCTTCCCTTCTAAGACTTCCAAATGAGATTTTTATTTTTTAGTTCCCTTTGGAAGAAAATTCTTAGAAAGTATTTTTTTTCTCTTCTAGATAGCCCAACCTGAAAAGCCAAACTGCACAATAACAGTATTTGTAGAATAAGTTTTGCATATGTTGTTAAGATGGTGTCTGCATCTAGTGGATCTAAACTGTAGAATTTCAGATTAAAAAATAATTAAACGAAAAGTCATTTTTTTCCTTCCTCTGAGTGTCCTGGGATAAAATTTGAATGTGTTCTTTGCAGTCACAAAAGTGGCTTGCTTACTTGTATTTCTTTTTCATTGGCTAGAGCTTAGTTCTCTTAACTGCAAGACTTTGTGTTAGAACTCTAAGAAAAAAAGCTAACAAATTAAAAATATACACCCATTTCTGGGAAAAAAAACCAACTGCTGTTTGAATCACTTCTGAGGTCAGTACATGACAGAATAATCCCTCTCTGAAAGAGAAATGAAAGAAGTCAAAGTAGGAATTGGATGAAACAGAAGATACATGTCTTTTCCAAGTATTTATTTATGAAGGGTGGTATTTGGTTGAGGGTGATAACAGCAATCACCCCCAATTTCCCTCTTCATTACCCAGACTGGCCTAAGTGGATTTGTCTTTTAATTTCTGGATGCAGCTTTTCTACAGAGTGTTACCATTTCTCAGTGTCGCAAAGGTTACAGACAATGGTGGCCAACTCTAATGCTGGCTAGAAGCCTACAGCTTCTTTCTAGCAATGTGATTTCTAACTGTGTGGTCATGGGTATCTCGTCTGATTTCCAAAAATCTTTGCGTGCTGCCAAGCCTATAAAACAGACTTTAAGGAACTGATTACATGATTCGTTCCTTGGTGCTGGACTGCAATAGCTGATTATCTGCATAGAAAGTTGTTATGCTCTGTAGACTGGTCGTTTAAATCTCATTTTCTGTTCAACAGGGGCACCAAAATTACCTGTTTTACAGGGGACAAGGCATGACAGTGATTCCCAGGAAAATTTTTAAAACTCTATGTGCTTTCTCTAAAGTAATTTTTCTAGAACACATAAATTGTACTTAATATACATGATGGCATAGCAACTTCCCTCAATGTTTTTCTGGAAAGAATCAGGTAATTACTTCTTGGCTCTGCTTCTTGCAAGTCACTGCTGCTCACAAGCTCACTGGCTGCTTCTGCATCTTGCCATGATGTGGTTTCTACACGATGGCCCCAGCTCTTTTCACATTCCCTTTTAGGCACATATCTAATGTGTTCAAAGTGGAGAAATGGAGCAGATTTAGGCAGCTGCTTACCCTAGTAATCTGAACAGTCAGGATGCTATAGCCCTCCACAGTAAGTCAAGGAAAACACAGATCAAGCAACTAGCCTTAGTGCACCTCTTCTGTTTACAGTGGGAGTTGAGAGATATCCTTATGTAGCTGCATAATATTTGTGCTATAAAATCTCTTGGGACTTTTCTTCAAAAAGCAGCTCCAACAGTTCCATTGTTTGCACTGGGAATTTTGGCGGCTAACTCCATGTGAGTTGTTTGTTGTATCTGGGAAGTTCTTTTTCTTCACTATTTCCTTTGATTTTACAGTCATGTCACTTTTGTTTGAGTTGTTTTTTTCTTTTCTTCTAATTATTTTCAGGCCATGCATTAGCATCTTACTGGAAATACATGCATGGCTAGAAAAATGCAAAACCCTGGCTTATGATTATTTATTATGTACTCATTTATTATTTGAAACATTAATATTAAACCAATATTCAGTTTATTGTTTATTTCTTATGAAATAGAGATCCAGGGTAATGGAAAATGTGTTTCTAACAAGGCTTCTGTTTTATCCTAACTTTAATTGCAGTTTGCATGTATATGCAATAGGACTATTTAATGTTGCGTCAAATTTTTTAGCTTCTGTGAGAGAGCAGGGACTTTGGCGCACCTCTTTTCAACCACTTATGAAACTGAATTTTCCTCATCAATATTCTTGTTTCTAAGTAGCTATGTATTTCTTTGAATATCTGAGGCACTTTAGAAAAACCCAGATGCTTTACCTCATAGAAAATGATAAAGAAAATGCTTTGTCTCACGGTCACGCAACAAAAGAGAAGATAAAATGGGTAAGTTAGGTAAAAAAAGCAGTGGTAGAAGAGAATACTGATGAGGAAAATGATAGGGAAATATTTTTTAGTGTAAGGGGATTAGATTAATTTGTAATCTGTAATTTATAATTGCTTTATGTTGATGTTATTCCTACTGCAGTTACTATAGTAATGTATTTTGGTTTACAGTGCTACTGTTTGCAGGGCACGAGTTGAAAAGGGGAAGAGTCATGTTCAAGCAGATGCCCAAGTGTTGTTACCGGTGGACTTGCTGACAAGCGATTTTACAAGCGCACCAGATGAACACAAAACTATGTTTGAGGAACAGACCCTAGGAAAGCACCAAAAATAAGATAATTAAGAGATTAAGGGAGGCTTTCCCTTGCATGTGGACTTTGGGTACATTGCCTTTGTTCTTCCTTTTATATACTTTCTTCCTACCGTTAAAACTGGCAGTATTCTCATTTTGAGGGAGCTGCCTGGTCACGCAGTGCTCCTGAAGGGAAGAACTTAAATGTTCAAATCCTGTCAGACATAGCTGGTGCAACAGATGATAAAAACCAAAGACTAGTCTGAAAGTGGCACTGTAAGTGCCCTGGAAAAGGCAAGAATAAGGTCAGAACCTGGACAGAGATGTGCAGTACTCAGACCCCAGAGGTGTTACCAGTGCTGTAACTGTGGGATGGATTTTAGGGCCTTATGAAGAAAGAGTCAGTCGATGAGAAACTGTATGAAATTTCAGTGTAAAACTAGTAACATAAGCTTAAAAATTTTAGAAACATGGAAAAATTATGAGAGACTGCTTTTGAGAGGCTGCAGGATTTAAAAGGGGAATGCACATAAATGTTCATATTGGGTCTTAAAAATTTAAGGTTTGTATTTGTGGATGACTTCTGGGGAAATGGAATTTCTGCTCACTGAGGAATTACGAAGAGCTTGAGTGATAACAACAACTTTAAAGAGCTATTTTACTCTGAAAGAAACCTGTTTTTTCTTCTTTTATATCACCAAATTGAATATAAGCAGGGAGCTGCTCATATTGCTGGCCTAGATAGCACTAAGTAAATAAGAAATTGCTGCTTTTTATTTCAGCTTCTTCTGCAGAGCTGATGCTGTTCTGGGAGATGGAGTAGATTCTCTCCCTTCTGTAATCACTAACTGAAATACATACAAAGCTTCATCCTGTTTTCCCTGTGGAAAACTGTTGACAGTGGTAAGGAATAGGAATATCATGGTTTGAAGGAAATCTAGTTCGAAGAGAATTAAATGAAATCAGTGAGTCTACACAGAGTCTTTATTAGTGGTGATGGTGCAAGTGAAAGACAAAATTCATGTTGACTCTGGGTGAGGAATAAACTTTGCAGAACTGGCTGTCTGAAGCTCAACTCATGCCTTCTCTTTTTTTATTTCTGAGTACATTGCTTCAGACATTGCATGAGATAATAAATACGAACTCAGTGCTTTCAAACACCTGTTTTGCAAGAGCAGAACTTTTTTTTTTTTAAAGAGCAGCAGGACAAGAAAAAACAGTTGTTGAAAACAGGTAGGAAAGCGGTTTCATTTTCCAGCAAAAATAATTCATAAAGGAATTAACAGAGGAAGAAATATAAGTTGGAACACTCAGTTGACCCAAAGGAGTCAAGAAAAATTGTATGAGTTTAACACCACTTGAGCATAGCAGTAGTTTTGTGAGGTCTATTTATATTCGTATGTTATTTTTAGAATGCATGTTCTGGTCACTTGGTCATAGTTTCTCTTTGCTGAGAAATCCATGGGCATTTAAAAGCTTACTACCTGTTGTAACTAATACATTCACTGATGTTTGCAGTGGTTAAGACAGTGACTGCCAAAAGGTAAGAGTTAGAACCAAGAATTGTGTGAAACAGCATAAAGCTTTAAGAATAGATTTTCTGAGTTATGCAAATCTAGAAGGGGACAGTCCCATCAGCCTAGTCGGTCATTACATCAGTTCTCACAAGTGGAAGCAGGTTGTGGTGTAATTTCAAGGAAATCGAGTTCCTATCAGGTGACGGACTGGCAATTCAAAAGGCAGGCAGTGGCTTCTGTAATTTCTAGTGGAAGGTGTGGTAGAATTGATTTGGGATCCAGAAGTGAGGTCTAGGTGATTTGCATTCCTGAAAAATACCCCAGGATGCTATAGAAAAGAGAGCAGCTATTTAGCCTCATGCTTCTTCCAGTACCCAGTAGGTTCCCTCACCTAAATCGTCTCAGGGTTTCCATTAACGTTGAGATAAACAGAGGATTCCTCCTGGCTTCCTCTTGCAGAGTGTCTCAAACCACAATGTGTGCACTGATAGCTGTGTGAAACCACGTCAAACCCGCACGTAGCCTGGAGCATGGCAGCTGCTGCTCAGCAGTATGGTGTGCCGGGGCAGCCGTCTTGGCGCGAGTCCTGATGCATGCGTGTGGGGAGCAGGCATTTACTCTGAAGAGGAGATGATCTTTCACTGCCTGGGCACTAATGAGAGAGGAGCCAAGTGGCTCTTGATGAAGTGCTAGGCTCGAGGATGTGAATCCAGAAACTCTGAGGAGCTGGGAGTTGGCACACCTAGTAGAAACTGGGAAGGGCAATTTACAAGGCTGGGCACTGGCTGATGCTTGGAGGGAGGAAGGGTGGTGTGTCTCTCAGGAAATAATGGGCAGGGCTTGAAAAACCGACAATGACCTCTTTTGTAGGATAGCCTCTTTAGTAGGATAGAAATGTCCTGACTGCAGGTTGATGTACACCTTCCTGGTTTCACACCCAGCTCTGAGGGTAGCTCCTGGAGTATCTGTCATCTTTTGAACCTGCTTGCGGTCCCAAAGCCCTGCTGAAAGTGCTACGTAATTGTGCTCACTTTCAGAACCTCTCTGCTGCCCTAGTCCTCGCTCTAGAGTGGCTCAACCTGAAGCTACAACGTCTTCCAAAGCCATTTAAATGATCCCTTTCCTCTGACATGTATATTTGTGAAGATGAAGGAACAGGTTGGTAATGCCCTATTTCTGCCAAAAGGAGAGAAAAGAAATGAAAAAATATTTTAGTTAAACAGGCTTGTTGCTCACAAGCATTGTTTCCCCATCTTCCTCCCGAGGTGCTCATTGCTGCTGCACCCATTGTTTTGAGCTCTCCAGGTGCTCAGCAACTTTGCTGCACTTGGCAGCACCGAATGAGTCAGACAGGATAGGCTGAACACACTTTTATTTAGACTTGTATCCTGGCACGTAGGAGTGGCTGGAAAACATATTGTGAAAAGGCACAGAATGAGGTTTAAAGATTATTTTTTTAAAATTTCCATTGCAGGGCCTAGAGGTAGAAGTCAGGACAGGCAGGGGTTTTGTCAGGCAATGGTGACCAGTCTCCTTTGCCATTGCAGCACAAAGTCACAGGACTCACTCTGAGCTAAAATATTTGGAGTTTTTGCCTTTACTGCTCCAACCAGAAGGATGATCTAGAACCTGAGATGCTTGGTTAGGTGCTTGCTTTCATTTTCTAGCATAAAAGTGTTCACACAGTTTTATCTTCATATTCAATATTACCTTTGAATTCACTCAATATTTTCTATGGTTTATGGCAGATGGCAACCATACCCTCTGTCTCAGCTTTCATTCTGCTGCATTAAACAAGCCACGCTCTGGTAACCTCCTAAAATAGAGTGTTCTTTTTCTTGACTGCCCTAGCAAATAATTTCTAGACGTGCACGTTTAGCTTCCCCTCACTGAAGAAGTGTGGTCAGAACCACGTGCAATTTCCCAGGGAGATGGCAGAACCTACAGCAGGAAAGTGTTCATGCCAGCAAGTCTCCAGTTATGCACCCTAAGATAAGTGTTTGCTTTTTATGCCATTGCATTGTATTGGTAATGACAATTACCAATATTGGTAATGACAGCTGTGTAGCTGTCAACTACAGTCGCATCTTTCTCTTCCTCCGTCACTTCCATACGATGATCCTGTACATCAACCTTATTAGTTCATCCCTTTTTAAGAGCAATTCTTTCAATTTTTTTTGGTCTCATCAGTTTGCTGGTTTTTCTGCCAAAATCATTAAAGGAAAATACGAAACAAAGATTAGTGCCAAGGGTAATACCCCAGGATGTCACCAGTAACCTCCCTCAGGCCAGTATGTTCCACTCAACTCTACTCAACTCTGTTTCCCCCTGTACTTGCGCTTCACCCCCATTGAAGTTCTCCTAAATTCTGGTCTTCTCCAGAATTGCTAGTAATTTCCATTTCAGGCACTTCACTAAAATCCATTATTCAGTATCAGCCATAAAACATTTCCTTTGCCCAGAACATCAAGCATCTCAAAAAAGACAGACATCAACTGCCAATCCTAAGCTCCCATTTGATCTCATTTATATCCATGTCTCTGGTTATACTTCAAACTCTTTTTCTAAAGTACCCTTGAGGTGAAAATAGCAGGCCTGCATTTTCTGGGATCACAGTTTTTCTTTGCCTTTTCTGAAGTATGGAACATTTCTAAGAAATGGAAGAATGATCTTAGCTCTTCTCTAGACATCTGTTTACTATCAAAACTGCAACTCCATGTTCCACTTCTTTCGGTTTTCAAGTCTCTGTGATCTGACAGCACTTGCAGCTCTTGACTTTTCCAGTACTTCATTTGAGGTAATTTCCACTTGTCATTCCCATTATTTATCCTGCTCCCCCCTTCCCTGACCCCCTGCCCAATAATATTATCACTCGAAAAACAACAACAAAAACCAGATTATAAACATCAGGTATATTTACTTAATAGTGATCCCCATCGAGCATAAAAATATAGCAGGACTTGTCTGAGTTTTTGTCCAGGTCTAGTTCCCCTCAAGTAGCCTGGGCTCAAGCTATATGAAAATGGTTTTACCACTGCATCGGTTTCTTAGAGATTACCAGTCTTTGGATTTAGATCCTTATTAGGTTGACAGCACCGGACAAGCACCCCCTGAAAAGCCCTCTTGGAAATTGCTACTTTCGTTCCCCAACTGGTTATGAAAATAACTGGGAAGCCCAGATTTCTGAGTTCTGAGCCTAAATCTACCAGGGATTATGTGTGACCTTAAGCAAGTCCCTTTACGCAGCTGTTGGTGCATAAACGTTTTATGGTGTTAAGCATTCATGAGTACTTGGCACCTCAAATCCTCACTTAAGAAGCACCGTGCCGCCATCTCTCTCTGCTCCCCATCTTCTCCTCCTGGCCATACCTCCTGTATAACTCCTATCCCTGTTTTCCTTTGAGTGCGTGAGCTGTGTGGAGCACAGGGATCATTTCCCTGCTCATCCACAGACTGAAGCTGCCTGATCTGCAGTTTGCTGGCCTATAATTTTCCCTTGATCTTGTAAGCGCTGGTCAGGGCCATCGCTGCTGCAGTTCTGCTGCGGGATGACCATGGGCCGGGGCAGTGGATTCAGCTGGCAGGCCCGGTCCTCTGCGCCCCCCTGGCCGCTTTCCAGGCCTGTCCCCACTCGGGACAAATGACAGCCTGTGCGCCCAGCGGGCCAAACCTTCTCCGGCTCTGGCTGGCCGCCACCCTGGGCAAAACACAATCTCCGGCCTGTGTGTGAGGGGGGAGTATGTGTGTGTGGGAGTGCGTGTAAGGGAGAATGCACAGAAACGCCTTCAGTGCTCACACCCGGCCGCCTGTCGTTTCTCTTCTGGGAAACGCACAGCCTGTCCCGCTGCGCCCACAGCGCTAACGGTGGTTTCCCACCTCCTACCTCAGCCTGCCCGCTTCGTGACCGCTCCGGCACACCTGCCCCAGCCCCCAGGCAGAGGCGCCGCCGGGCCCTGCCCAGGGCGGCTGGCGCTGCCCGCCGCCGGGCCGGGGAGGAGGCGGTGCGAGGAGGGCGGTGCTGGCCGCCGATAGGCCGGTGGGCGGGGAGGGGCGGGGCGGTGGCCGCGCAGGGGCGGGGCCGGGGCCTCGCTCACTTCCCTCAGCTGCGGGCGGGCGCGGGAGGCCCCGGCAGTGCCCGGCCGCGCCCCTCCCCGCGGGCGGCAGGTACGGACGGACGGGGTGGGGGACGGACAGGGAACACGGGACGCGACAGCCGCCTCCCCGCACCTCCCGCGGGGTACCGGCACCGGGACCGGCGCTCTCCTGCCCTCCCTCCGCGCGGGGTGGGGGCGGGGGGGCCGCCGCAGCGGGCGGGCCGCGTCCGGCCGTGGCCCCGCGCCATCCCTCACTCCCGCCCCATCCCCCTCCCGGCAGGTGGGGGCACCTGAGGGGGCCGTGGGTCCCCCCCGCGGGCCGGGGTTGCGTGGGGCCAGGCGGGAGCAGCCTGTGGGGGGGGGGGGGGGGAGGCGCGGTGAGGCGGTACCGGGCGCCCCAGTCCGCTGAGGCGGCGGTGGCTGGGATCCCCCGGGCCGCGTCTGAGCCCCCCCGGGCTGCTGCGGGGGAGCCGGCCTGGGCGGCGGCGAACCTGAACTCTCCTGAACTTCCAGCTTCTCACAGCGAAGCGGCGCGTCGCGGGAGGGCCCCGCACACCGGTGGAAAAAACCAGCCTTGAGCGCACCTGTGTAGGGCTAATGGGTCAGTGTGTGCGCGTTAGGGGCAAGCAGGTAGCGTACGTGCAAGGGTCTTGTCCTCTGAACTTGACTTTTCTTCCTGAGCACGTACAAGTTAGTCCATTATACGTGGTTATTGTCAAAAATAGCGTCACGCTTGTGGCAAGTTCTGGTATTAAAGCATACTTGTATTTCACAACTTGAAGTGCTTTAGCATTTGCAAGTTTTTTATAGTGCATGCAGGAAAACTTTGTGCTTTGGCACAAACTGCAAATTACAAAATCTGGAATATGTGAAATATGAATATGTGAAAAAGTTGGATCCTGTATTATACAACTTTTTTTTTTATATATACATGCACTTCTCTGTAACGTGTGGGTATCAGTAAACCTGCAGTTGTTCTTCAGTCTTGTCAACATAAGTGCACGTGCATCTGATGACTCCTTCAAGTTTTCTTATTTTTTTTCCAATGATATTTCTGTTTTTCATTTTCAGATTTAATTCAGTATAGAAGAACATATGGCTGGCAAATAGTAAGTATGATACTCTCTGCTCTGCTAAACTGTGCTTAGCGGTAGTTTGGCAATGCTGTGAACAGGAAAATTCTGTCCTTTCACTGAATTTCTCCAACTGTTTCTGTCTGTCTAAACTCACTACTGTTGGGAAGTCATTGCTCTTCTGGAAGACCTTCTATTCCATTTCACCAGGACTTCCCACCTGAGTCTGTGTGTCTTGGATATTATTAATACCTCAGGCAGTTGTGTTTTTGCTCAGAACAGAAGTCATTACAAGGACAATGTCTGTCTTTTCCCTTTCTTTGAAATAGTTTTCAACCTTTTGCTTTCCTTTTGCCTTTCCAGGTATATGTGTGTGATGTTAAGTGGTTGTGATGCTCTTATACCTGAGTGTGATGTTCTTATACCTGAGCTACCAGTCTCTGGAAGTAGTCATGGGTGCAGAACACGTTGTTGCCTTGACGTTGCATGGTTCAGATCCCATGGTGTAGGGATGGGCACGCTTAGGTTGGGGGGTGTTGGCACTAGTGTAAACACGTGAAGCCATTCTTTATGGAGTTGGGTTGGCACATGCATTGTAGCACTTGAGTCGTCATGTCACCTACGCAACAACACGGGTTGATTCCCCGTCTGCTTTGCTCTGGTAGCTCATGTGCTGAATTCTTTTCATGTGTGTAACAGATTGTATTCTCCCCTCTCGCCCTGCAGAGTAAAAAGTGCCCTGGATACTCTTGTGAATGCACAGATTCTGTTCTGTTTGGCCTGCTTTTCTGTGTGTAATAAACAGTCCTTTTTTGTACTAATTTTCAAATGTCGCTGTTGATTTCTAGTTTCAGCAACTTTTGTTATCGTACTTTACAGATCTCACCTCTTCCTGTTACCATCTGCTCGATCAGGTCTGGCTACTTTTCATTGTGTTTCTTTTGTTTCCTGAGTGTTTTGCCGGCAGCACTGTGCGAAAGGCTTAAGTCCTTTCCTGTCTTCCTAACTTAACAGGTTCAGCTATCACCTCTTCTACACTTGGGTATATTACTTGTTCCTTTGTGCATTTCCTGAGAGTGTCTGATGTGCTACCTGTGAAAGACTGTGATGCATTCATGTGTTTTACAAAGCTTGGGTTAGTTTTGTTTTGCCATAGCCTCTGAACAAATATCAGGTGGTAGCAAATTTATTTCACTGTTGCCCTACAGAAGAGATTTAATTAGTGACTTTCAGCTTAAGAGTCTTCTTAGTCCCTCGTACAGGAAAGCTGTTGCTGTAATGTTTATGATGACTACAAAGCCATTCAAAATATAAACTAACTTTTCCTTGCTGGATGAAAATAATAATGGAATTAATTATTGAATATCATATTAGTGAATATTTTTGGCCTCGTTGAATCCAAGAATGCTTAAGCCAGTGCAATTTGATAATGCTGTGGGAAGAAATAGTCCTGCCCTTCCCAGTGGCCTCCTTCTTGATCTTACCTTTGTGCCAGCACATGCATTTGAACAGCTGCGTAAGAATGAAGAAACAGACTAGTTGGAGAAAAATGAGCATTTTTTTATGTGGACCTCTTTTCCAAGTTGACGACAGGGCGATCTGTGCATGGTGAGCAAGAGGAGGAGGTTTTAATTTATTTACTTCAAGATCAGCCTCTGTAATCCAGTGCTGAAGTGCCTTTTATGTTAGAATGTAGAGTTTGTGGAGTTCCAAAATAGTGTGACAAATTTATTTGGGGAAATATTAAAATAAATCTATCTGCATAGCTTGTATGTAAGATACAAAAACCAGAAAAAGTCTCAAAACCAGACTACTTTTTTATTTTCCTGTTTACTCTTGTGTACAGATTAAATGTAATAAAAACAAACGTGCCTTGAAGCTCTATGAATTCCTTCTGTCAAGCAAATTGGCTAAACAAATTCCTGAGTAAAGAGCACAGTATAGCAGTCTCCAGAACAAAAATTTAGGTTGTTTAGTAGAAGCGCTGCTTTTACCCTGAGTATTTAACCATGAAAATTCAAGACACAGAATTTCAGTATTTCCACTGTGAGATGTAGTCTCGAATAGTGCAATAATGCCTGTTTCTATTAAAAATAATGCTTTTTGTTATTTGTTACTGGATTTGCCCGAGTAGATGTCTTACAAGCTCTCCCCTGATCTTAGCGTTTGAACCATGACTAGAATGTAACTTGGCCTGGCGATTAGAAAATGTCACTATAACTCTGTATGGCCATTTAATCTTTCTTCCCTCTCCTAGGTTGATCTCAGGCCTGAAAAGTTGACTGGAAACAACACCAGGGTGGAGGTTACAACACTGCGGTAAGTATGCTATTTTAAAACATAGAGGGGAGAAGCTGAGAAAGGAGCTGATATGGAATCATGGGTCCAGGAGTGAGTCACTCAGTGATGAATTGTCTGCAGCTTTGTGGGGGAAGATTAAAGTGCTGAGAATTTTGAAGGAGGAGAAAGCAGTAGCTGGTAGCACATTCTTGCTCATAGTGAAGGAAAGCAATATGCCTGCAGAGTACGAGGCCCGGTGCTTGATGCTTCACATTTTTAGAAAGCTGTAAAATACACTAATCCATTCATCCTCACTGTGTGGTTGCTAATTATTTTCATTACTGCTCAAGTGGAAAACTGGGGAGAAATATAATGTTTGCTATTAGTAACATGAAAGTTTAGTGATGAAGTCGAAACTAGAAGTTGGCTGTCCTTGACACCGTACTCTACTAACTTTTACTAATTAACTTTATTAGTTAGTGAGAATGTAATGGTAGTAAGAGTTTATGTTTACAAAAAGGAAAGATTTTAGTTTCATTGCACAGTATATCTTGCTATGATAGAACTAATCCAAAGTATTTCCAATGAGGTTATTTATTAAATTTTTTTTCTCCTAAAGTGGCTTTCTAGAAGATGACCATAGAGGATCTCCCAGAACCTTCCTTAGAAGGAGATTCCCTCATTGAAAGAGAACGGTTCTTATTCCCAAACTCTGAAACATCAGTTACTTTTTCTGTTGCTGCAGCACCAATGCCTTCAGACTGTGGTATGTACTTTTAACAGAAAAGGAATTTGTGATCAGCAGAGAATAAATTTCAATAAGAAAGTTTAAGAAAAGCTTTCAACTCTTAATTTAGTCCTTCTCAGAAAAAGTTTACTACTTGTTAAATGAACTCTCTATTATTTTTTTAAAGGAAATGAAAGATGAAGACCCATGCTGCTTCTATTTTTCTTATTGCATACATTTTAAATTATAATATCTTTTCCTTCTTACTGTTTCTTCTTTCTGTGTGGTCAGATGTTTGTAGGCTTTTTACATACTAATGTAGACCTGGATATTGTGTTAAGATGTGAAACTGCAGCAACTAAATGTAGTTAAGCATCTAAATAATATTTAAAACCTCTAGAAATGCACTTTTTTCTCTTGCTTTCACTATGTAAACAGTAGACTATAGGGAAGTCTATTCCAACTTCATCCAACTTCTGTTGGAAGTGTAGATGTTTGCGGTGGTAAGGAGTGTGAAATGAGCTTTAGAAAATTATAGCAAGTATCAGCGATCAGCTTTTGAAATAATGTTGAATTGTCTTCACATGTGTGTATTGTAATGATATCTTAAACAGGATATATAGTACATTAAAATGTCACTGTAGGTAAGGATCTTCATAGATAGCTACAATTATAATGCCTTTGAATATTGCAGAAGTTGTTAATAGCATCTATGTTCCTTAAAAATTGCTGCCTCCACCTCTGTTTTTCCCATGCATTGACTGAAGCAATCAACTGTATTGAGGAAAAATAAATACATGTAATGTCTGTCTTTGACAGACTCAGCATTCTTGAGACCCATTTGATGAGTTAGCACAGGTTGGAAATGTAACAGTTCCATATGATATATTTTAGTACATGAGCTTGTATTTTTACATGGTTTAGCCCTGTTCTCATAACTTGCCTGTCCTGTTGTGCTCTGAGTACTGCCATGATTTATTCCGCTCTGCTTTCATATCCCTTAGAACAGTTTTCCATTCGTCCTTCTTTAAACATTGTTGTGTTGTGATATCTTCTAATAACACTACAATATCACTAGTCTCTGTCCTACTCTGTCTATGCCTGCACATTGAATAAAAAAAAAATTCCTTTTATAGGAGGTCACTGTCACCTGTGTAACACTAATATCACCAAATTTGGGTAAAGGTTAAACCACAACAGACAAAGATTCTTGGTCATTACTTTAAGTGCATTTATTTTTCCTTAATACCGTTGAGCACTGTCATCAATGCATGGGGGAGAGGGAGGTGGAGAAGTCAGTGTTTTAAACTATCTAGATGCCATTGTCATCCTTTCATGGAACTTTTTGTTCTCACAGGTTTTCTGTAACATTTCTTTGGTTTGCAAATGCTACAGATGATCGCTTGCTAAGCACTTACAATGCTTGTTATTAATCCCTAATATATACTCAGGTTTTTACCCAGCATGCTGATTCTAACGGTCTATTAGAGTTGATTTCCGATATATAATTTGGTACATGTTCGTAGCTAGAAATCTTCCTGGCAGAGTAAGAATCATGCATGTTATGTATAAGACCATTAATCGTGTTGGCTTGTTCTCTGTTTGCTTCATAGCTTTTCAGCAATAGACCAACTGTGGTTTATGCAGAAGTTAAATATTGGTAGATAAATCAGTAGATCTGTGTCAATGCATGGGACGTAGGTAAGAAGCACAGTTTGTGTTGTGCTGGGAGATCAGGGGTTTGCCTTTTTTTATATGCTACGTGCAAATAAAAATTTGTGCTAAATATCAGTGAAGTTGTCTTCCTTTTTCATTCTTGTTGAATCAAGGCAATGCAGTTAGAGGAACTCTAGATAGTCAGGAGGCGAGCTCCGTGTGTGCTTTTATCTGTTAATCCAATGCAGAAGCATGGTATGCTATTTTTGAGGAAGGGTTATGATGATTCATCCAGAGGTAGTTTGTACCATGTCATATACCGAGATGGCTGATGCTGTTTTACTTAAACTGTATGTCTGCTCTGAGAGCCTTCGTATCTGGGGTTGATGCAAGCTGACATTGCACATTTCTTTGAAACCTTTTTAAAAGGCAACTCCCTGATAGTTGCAGCGAGAGTAAAAGCTCAGTGCTTTCCATGGTTCAGTCATTTGCTGATGACAGTAGATTGTGCTTCCATTCCCTTTCCTAATAGCCATTGCTATCCAGAATCTTTCATAGAGTTTTTCAGAGTTGGAAGAAGTTCCACAAATTTAAATTACAGTTTGTGTCTATATGTGTGCACACATACATCTGCAAGTAACATGATAAATTGTACTTTATTAATAAGGTAGTTTTACACCTTATACTTTGGGTTCCCTGAAGCAACATGAGGCTTAAAATCTTAAAAAGCTATCTTTTTTTCTGGTCTTGTTTTGGTGGCTTAATTTTTGAAGGCTCTTTGTTACCTGTAGCTGCCACCACCTGGGACTGATACATTAATGAAATATCTGGAAATAATGGAGGCCATAGGATGCCTTCCTGATTTGTGCCTGTGTTTATATTTTGGTATGTTTTATGTTAATTGTGATGGTAGAAGAAGTAAGACATGTTTTGTAGCATATGGAGAAATCATGTACACATATTTAATCACTGAAAGATCAAGAGGCTTGTCTGTGCCTGGGAGCAGCTTAGAATCAGCAGTCTTTGGCTAGCTTGATGCAAGAGTAAACCCTTATTAGCATAATCACCGCACATCTCAGTTAGTTCTTCCCTAAACTTAAAATCAGTCTTGCAGTACCGTTGTATTGGTTGCTGATTCAAAGCTTTTTCAGAAGTATAAGCAAGACCTTAGTATTAAAGGAAAAATAGACCAGATGTTAAAGGAATTTTTCTAAACTAATTCAACATTCTGATTTTCCACTGTGATTAGCAGTGAAATGACTCCCTCTGCTATGCTTTGCCTCTGAGTTTGAAAAACAAGATGCATGTTAAAACTTACAATTGTACCTACTGATTACTTTTTTTGACAGAGTTTTCCTTCTTCGATCCCAATGATGTGGCATGCCAAGAAATACTTTTCAACCCCAAAACATCTGTTTCTGAATTGTTTGCTATCTTAAGGCAGTGGGTTCCACAGGTCCAGCAGAATATTGATGTTATTGGGAATGAGGTGAGTTATAAATGAATATCCTTGAATGCTCTCAGTGTTAAAGTAGTACTCTGTTGACAATGAATAAAAACAGTTCATTTGAAGCAGAACTGATCACAAACGTAGATGCAGCGCCTTTTAACAAGTAGTTACTGATCAGTGCCTTGTGTTCCAGATGTTGTCAGCTTTCATTTGGAAAGAGGAAGATGATGGATTAAAATTCAGTACATTTGGATAGGAGGGAGATACAATGTTTCTTCTCAAAGCAGTTGTTTGGAGACCCTTTACCTTGGTGTTTCAGTTTCCTACCTAGCAATGATCATAAACACCAATATATGAAGTTACAGTGAAGGCTCACCTTAAGGGCAATGTTTCCAAGGCACAGAATGATTTAGGAGTGGAAATCTCTCTGCAATCTGCAGTGGGCCACTTTCAAAAGACACCTTGTTTCTAGAAATTCCATCCTACTTTCTTATTTTTCTTCTGGATTACAGGCTTTTCTAGGCAGGTCGGGAAGCGTAGTAAAGATTCTTCCTACTGTAGTATAACTGGGGGCTTTTTTTTGGGGGGGAGAGGGGGTTGTTGAGAGATTGAAGAACAAGGGGAGAGACTTCATAAATTATTTCATTTTCTTATTGTTCAGTTAAGCGGTTAACTTTTCAGTGTGTGAAATGTGTGCTAGAAGTAATGATATAAAGAAGCTTTAAAATCTGTAAACAATGAAGGTTAATGATATTCATATAATACTATTTATTACATTTGTGCATGTTGCTCAGTTCTACAGTTGCAGGCTATTCTGGCTGGCATCTTTGTTATTAGCCATTGAAATGAATCCAGGAGTAGTCAGTATATCTGAAATAACTTACTGCACAATACTGATGTCAGAGATATGCTAGAGCTAAAATGTGCTTGTTTTCCACTTGTCTCTCAGATCATTAAGAGGGGTTGCAATGTGAATGACAGAGATGGACTGACTGATATGACTCTCTTGCATTACACTTGCAAATCAGGGGCTCATGGTATTGGTGAGTAAAGGAGCGCCATTACAGATGTAAAAACCTAATTAATTCGCAAAGGCTAATTCCACTGACTATTACAGAATTTTTCCTTGTGGTAGATGGATTATTGGTTTTTTGTTTTTTTTTTTTGTGCTTGGTTTTGGCTCTTCTAGTGCTGACCAGAAAGAAAGATAGAGAACTGTAGCGCAGTTATGGCTGTGGCAGGTAGGATTGAGTTAGTGGTATAGGTATTGCAAACAATAGTGCCAGCTTAAACATATATTTAATGTAGCAAAGGCTGTTTCAGACTGAGGTACAAACTGCAAACTGTGATATCGACAGACCTCTTACATCAGTGAAACTTGAACATTTAGGTGACTGGCTGTTCTTTTCTGTTTTTTTTTCTTTTCTGCTGACATGATCAGGGTGAAAGAAAAAACAATAATCTTTGCATTGTTATGGTCATAAGAAATAAGAAATATTATAATAGAAATTATAAAGAATATAATTATTATGGTCTATAGGAAATAAAAACATATTTATCTGTTGGAACACCCCTATTATCTTTCCTGTGTTGTGCTACTTTTTGTTGACCTGAACCCAGTTCTCCTCTGAGTTTGAACTAAGCTTCTGAGTGAGGGCTGGCATAGGTTAGCTTTTCTGGTGTTGGCAGATCTTTTAACGTAAACTTCAGCACTGTGGCCTGTAATTTTTTTTCTTCTTACAGATAATAAAAACTGTGGTTTTGGTGGGTGACACATTATTTACATTAGAGATAATGTTATGAGATACTGTAGTAAAGATTTCAGCCCTTTCTGATAAAAGGCAAAGACTTCTGCAATCCAGTCCTAAAAAGAAAGGCATAGTAATTGTTCTGCTGTGAGCTTTGAGGGTTTAACCTACATTATGTATTACACATAAGCATGTGCATGTTTTTTGAGGTCAAATAAATATCTAATCCATATTCTACCAAATTTACCTGGCAGGTGATGTTGAAACCGCTGTAAAATTTGCGACACAGCTTATTGATTTGGGTGCTGATAGCAGTTTACGTAGCCGCTGGACAAATATGAATGCCTTGCATTATGCTGCCTACTTTGATGTTCCAGAACTTATTAGTGTTATTTTGAAAAATGCAAAGCCAAAAGGTAGGCATTGTTACTTTTATTTCATGTAGTTGCTCATATTTTGTTACTCTGTTGACTCTAAGCTGGTGTATAGTGGTCTTTTAGTGTAGGGTTTGTTTATCCATTATGCATAAATAATTTCTAATTTCTTATTCTTTTAGTCATCCTCATTGGTTCATTTTCCTCTTAACCTTTTTTTTTCTTTTTTTGTTTAACGCAGTGATTCCATTGCTGTTTTTTAAACTTGAGCTTCATACAAGGTGGTAGTGAAGTATGTAATAGAAAGGATAGCAAACAGGTTAATTTTAAGTTGTTGAGCTCTAAGAGAATGTATGCAGAAAACCAAAGATGTAACTATTCGGGTAAATTCTTAGGCTTTTTAAGATTCCTTAAACATTGAGAAATATATTTGAAAAGCTGGGAGAAGGGTTAAGGAGAAGTGGGGATTTGGCAACGGTATGTGGCAAACTAGTGACTGAAGCAACTTCGACATGCTCATTTTTCCCACTTCTCTGCTACCTAGAAGGTCTCGTGTAAGGAACAGTTTGGCTTTAGCGTTTGACTTAAATAGGTATAATATGAAAGGATTGGTAATTCAGCCCTATTTATACTAATCAAATGAAAATACAGAAATGGTTCTGAACCAAAACCATTTGTTCCTACTTTGGTCAGGATATCAAAACCAGTAAGCAATTTTAATACTAAAATTGCACAAATGTTAATTTTTTCTACTGAATATCCTTCTGATTGTGCCATTTTGCAAAATGATTAATGCCCTTTTTTAGCTAGGTGTAGCTAAAGACTCCATTTCAAAATTGGGAAAAGCTGATAGGTTTTTGGAGTACACAAGGCTTGCTTACCATGCCTTGAATCATCATGGAGGTAGCTGTTAAACAGCACTGTTAGAGGTGCGACAGGCTTAAAGGCTTAAGACCTAAGACGTGTAGGTTGGTAATGAAAGGCAAAATAAGACTGCACAGTAGATAAGTCCACATTGCATTTCAATAGTCCAGTCTCCATAATTTGCATCAGCAGATTAGGTCTTCCTTCAGACCTCATTTGCATTTGGTCTTCTCATCTCCTCCTGCCGCAGTGCCTACTGAAGGGATGGGAATTTGCTCAGATTTCCAAGGAAACCATTCTGGTTAAATGCCTTGGCAGTTGGCAACTCTTGGATAAGCAGGTGATTTTTTTTTAATCTCAGAAAATGTATAAAATGATTTGCCCTGTGGCATGAAAACAATGGATGGTCTGAATTAATAGAAAGAATAATCTTAGCTCCATACTTCATCAGGCAGTTTGCAGAGAAGGGAGGATGAACATAGAAGGCAAATATGCCTTGGATGGATCCATACTGAACTGGAGAAAAAATAGTTCTTAATGTATAAATAACTTTTCAAGACAGCGGTATGCTGCCTCTGAGACAGCCATTGTGAAACAGCCAGTACTACAGATGTTTCCTTTCGATTTACTGCTAAGCTGTTTCCTTTATGGCACTCTGCAGTTAAATTCTGTGTATAGATTTACTCCTCAATTGTTAGAACAGAGAGCTAGTAAGATCTTGGATTGCCAGAGGTTTTAAGTATAAAAATTGTTAAAGGCTTAAGAATCAGAAATGTTGTGTGGTGCCATTATACAGTGACTGTGACCTGCATGGGTTGCTAATGACAGACTTGCTGTGTATTAGTTTCCCGTAGATAGTTTGGGGGTAGTTATTGGGTAACATTTGATATAAATGTGTTTCTTTTTGTCACCTGTACTATGCCAACTTAGACCTAGAACACAACTGTAAGAAAACAGTGTTTAAAAACTTTAAGCATGAAGCTTGCCAGTCTGAGCAAGTCACTCACACCAGTCTAAAAAAATCTGCTAGTCAGTTACTTTTTAAAATAGTACATGCAACTGTTGGTGGCTCAGTTGCTGACGTTACTGATAAGTATTTCTGCAAATTGGTTCCTGTGTGTGCAGAAGATACTTGCCTGAGAGCCTTATCAAACTTGGAAGTTTCAGTGCGTGTATACAGCTACACGGCTGCTACTCCGTTTTAAACTGGTAATGGTTTTTTGTCATTTGCTATATAAAAGGTACGTCTGCGTACGTAGCTGCCGTTATGGTTGCGTCATGTGAATGCAGTCTTTTTACACATGCCTGCCAATTAAATTTTAGATAGCTAAGTTTGTATTCATATCAGTGCAATTGTAAACTGTTAAAATTTGATCCAAATTTGTTATCTTTGATTTTTATAAAATGCAGAGTCAATCTTCATTAGTATGTATAAAGTTGACATATCTATACAGACATATATATTTATATATCTTCTACATATGTAGGTGTTTTATTTGCCCCCCAAATATTAATTTAGTATAAGTATATAAGGGTCTTGATACAGTTGGGGTATACTTTATCACGTTGTGAGAAGGGCTAGTAGTTTTTTGGACAGAGACTGATACTGGAAAATACTAGGTGAAAAGTTTTGTGTTTCTCTCCAGCATTTCAAATTGGAACATTATTGCTAATACTTCACAGAATCACAGGTTGGAAGGGACCTCAGGGATCATCTAGTCCAACCTTTCTGGGAAGAGCAGAGTCTAAACAAGATGGCCCAGCACCCTGTCCGGACGACTCTTAAAGGTGTCCAACGTGGCCAAGCCAACCACTTCCCTGGGGAGATCGTTCCAATGGTTGACTGGCCTCACTGTGAAAAATTTCCCTCTGGTGTCCAATCAGAATCTCCCCAAGAGCAACTTGTGTCCATTCCCCCTTGTCCTCTCCATGGGACTCCGTGTAAAAAGGGAGTTTCCATCTTCTTTGTAGCTGCCCCTTAAGTACTGGTACATGGTGATGAGATCCCCTCTGAGCCTCCTTTTCTCAAGGCTGAACAAACCCAGTTCTCCCAGCCTATCCCTGTATGGCAGACTTCCCAGTCTATTGATCATCTTGGTGGCCCTTCTCTGGACCCCTTCCAGCCTGTCCACATCCTTTTTATATAGCGGGGACCAGAACTGTACACAGTACTCCAGGTGTGGCCTGACAAGCGCTGAGTAGAGTGGGATAATGACCTCTTTATCTCTGCTGGTGATGCCCTTTTTGATGCAACCCAGCGTCCTGTTGGCCTTCTTGGCTGCAGCAGCACAGTGTTCACTCATGTTGAGCTTCCTGTCCACCAGGGCCCCCAGGTCCCTTTCCACAGAGCTGCTCTGCAGCCAGGTGGATCCCAGTCTGTGCTGTGCTCCCGGATTATGTTTTCCCAGGTGTATGATCTTACACTTCTCCTTGTTGAAATTAATAAGGTTCTTGCTGGCCCCCTCTTCCAGCCTATCCAGATCTTCCTGGAGAGCAGCTCTCCCTTCTGGAGTGTCTACTTCCCCACTCAACTTGGTGTCATCCGCAAACTTCATCAGGCTACACTTGATCCCGTTATCCAGATCACTTATAAAGATGTTGAATAACATTGGGCCCAATATCGATCCCTGGGGGACTCCACTAGTGACAGGTTGCCACTTGGAACACCACCCTTTGGGTGCGGCCTGTCAGCCAGTTCCCCACCCACTGCACAGACCACTTGTCTAGGCCATAACACATTAATTTCTCCAGGAGACTATGGGGGACCGTATCAAAGGCCTTGGAGAAGTCCAGGTAGACAATGTCCACTGCCCACCCCATGTCAACCAGGCAAGTCACTTTGTCATAGAAGGCCACCAGGTTTGTCAAGCACGATCTGCCCTTAGTGAAGCCATGTTGGCTTTTCCCAATCACGTGCTTTTTCCAGTCACGTACTTGCTGGCTTTTGGTTTGTGTATTAAATCAGATGGCGTTTTTAATTAACAGTCATATACATAATTGACTCAAACTGACATCTCTCTTGTATAATTTAGGAGGGGAGCCAAAGACAAAATAGAAATTAAAACTCCAATCTTCTGTAACAGTAATAACTTCATAGCAGGTTGAAAGATATATCGGGAACGATTGATGGAAATATATATTATGCTAAATCTTTTCTAGTCATATGTGCCACTCTGTTTTCCAAGCTATCAGTGCAAGACCCTTCAGAGTGTGATTCTTTGGAAACAAAGAAACTATAAAAATCACTAGCTCTTACTTCATTCTTGGCTATTGGTGATTAAATCAATGTAAACCAGAGGTATAATCAATTTTCCCTTGCCGCAGTACCTGCTCACTAAGGAAAACAACTGGTTGAAGATGCATCTCATTTTAACATTTGACACATAGAAGCAATAAAATGTTAATATTTCTGAAACAATAATTTACATGCAAACCTAAAGTTACTAACTTGATAATCTTAACATGGTAGATTGGGCATCCTGAATAGCAAAAATTTTGCAGGTAAGTCATCAGTACTACAAAATGAATGAAAGTAAATGCTCATCTTCCAGACTAGTTCATGGTATGAACAAACAGATGCAGGTGAGGTTGATAGTCCTTGCAGAATTACTTCTCGTATGCATTTAATACATATATAATGGTGTCTCAGTTTAAATGTTAACATAAACTGTTAAAATGAATGTCCTCTCAAGGAATCTCTGGGGTGAAATGTTCACATAACAACAGACTTACATACCTCACATGTGATGTTTAATTGCAGATGTGGATGCCACCTGTAGTGATTTTGATTTTGGAACAGCTTTGCATATTGCTGCATTTAACCTATGTACAGGAGCTGTCAAGTGTTTACTGGAACATGGAGCAAATCCTGCCTTTAGGGTAAGGAGTTAGGAGTTAGGTTGTAGATCGCCAAAAGGTGAAAAAACGTACCTGGAGAAATTGAACAGGCTGTCCAGGATTTCATTTAGCTAAAAATGTGTTACATGGAGTGATAGTGCTTCAGAAGAATTATCTGTAAATTGCAGTGGATGATTTTGTGTGCTTTGTCATACTTGTGTGTTGAAGTTTGTGTTTTTGTGTCGCAGTCTGGTTCATTAGTTCAAATAGCTTTCAAGTTCTTCTATTTGCTGCTTGAACTTTCATTTGCTAATACTCCTTTGTGGTTTGCAACAGTTGTCATGGCAGTGGTGGATCTTTTCAGAAATACAGGAGTGCAATCTGTGACCTCCAAAAATGCCCTGTATTGCTTAGCAGTAAACTTAGGCTTAGCATAAGTCACTGATAATGAAGAAGCATTAACTGTTCTGCTTACTAACAAAATAATAGGCCTGAGTTATAGTGTAAAGTGCTGCTGTGTGCTATGTGTGTCTAGCCACAAAGCTTGGGTTTTGATTGGTGTCTGTGGATTTTTTTTGGGGCGGGGGGGGGGGGGGGGGGTGGGCGTGTGTGTTTTGTGGTTGTGGGTTTTTTTGTTGTTTGTTGGGTCTTTTGTGGGGTATTTATGTTTTTTGGCATAGGCAGTATCTACATTCTCCATTTTCAAATTAAATTTTTTTTTTATGAGAAATAATTGTTTTAAAGGTACTCGAAAGTAGTTTATCACTGATGGTCTGAAATCTCTTGGAACATCATTGTTCATACAGTTCTTCATGATATTCAATCTAGATCTTTTTAAAAATGCTGTTTTTCTTCTTTGTCTCATTATTTAGTATGCATGTACATGTTTCAGATTCTACAGCAGCTGTATGTTTAAGAGTCTGTTGTCACAGGGAATATGGCTTTGTAGCTGCACAAGCATTCTGAGCTGGCAAAGGGTGGCTTTGCCCTTGAGAAGAGCAACCCTGTGCCACTGTGCCCACTGTTGCCTTCTTGCTCCGCTCTGCCCCCTGCCTTGTGTTGACACAAAGATTTGCAGGGCACCTGGTGGGCTGATTTGCGGGACTGATCTGACTGAAACAATTGCTCATGTGATGACTAAAATCTCAAAACAAACTCTCTGCTATATCCTGTTTTTAAGGTACCTTGAATTGAATGGGGCTGACCTTTTACTTACGTAACAACTGTAGATTTTTAAGGAATGGTAGGTGTTTAATTCTTCAATCCCACAATAAAGTTCTGACCAGAGACAGTGTGTAGAGTTTGCTTATACGAGGACAGCAGAGTGTAAATGCTGAATAAGGATTATAGTTTTCCAGGGCTGAGACAGGGAGATTTACAGGGGGCTCAGGGAAGGTTGAGCTTTTAGTCTGTTTTTTAAGGAAACAAAGCAAATACAGTCTTGCTCTGCACCATTCCTTCTTTGAGCTTCTGGTAATTTCTGAGTCCAAGGGCTCAGCTGAGACAGACTTGGCAGACTGAGATAATTGCATTTCCACAGACTTCGTGAAAGCTGGCAGATAGGTGAAGATCCATTACTAATGCCTTTGCTGAAGAAAGCGTAGGTAGAACTTGGCGTTGTAGCAGCCTGGCAGCCCAGCGGTGTACCTGCTGTCTGGCCAACTGGCCTTGAGTTAAGGTTAGCCCCAGGTGAGGAGTTAACAGCTCCAAGAGCTCTGGCCTATGGCAAGTGTGGCATGGGACATACGGGGAATCACAGTCACTGCTCTCTGGGAATGGGCGGTGTTTGGAGAGTATTCGTCTCTGATGCAATAGTCTGTATCTAAATAAAGTTGAACAGCTTTATTCAGCTATTTATGAGACATATCAACTTTGTGTATTCTATGCATGGAATATATATTAAATTCTATCTTAAACTCTGTCTTATTTGGAATAAGCCTCAAGGAGGAGTAAACTATACACTGGGTAAAGATAAATTCTTTGGGAAGTATTAGCATTACAGTCTTGGTATTACAGACCAGAATTCTTGCTTACTTTTTAAAATCTGTGTTCAGGTTCACAGGTACATACAGGTGTGTTTTTCATGTGTTCTGAGTATCAATAATGTTCTCTGGATTAAAAATTTTGATAACATAGTACTTTTGAAAGTAAGTCACTGTAAATGTTATAATGCTTATATATCTAAGGATGTTTTGGCATCCTTTGAAAATGTGTTTTTATAGTTGTTTATATTATAGGAAAAATATCTAATGAACGTCATAAACTGCTATGGTTTTGCCTAACCAGGTTTATCTTGTCACAACATTAAACCCTGTGCTATGTTATGTTTCTGCAGAATGATAAAGGGCAGATACCAGCGGATGTGGTTCCTGATCCAGTAGATATGCCACTGGAAATGGCTGATGCAGCAGCCAGTGCAAAAGAAATCAAGCAGATGTTGCTGGATGCGGTGGCTCTCTCATGTGACATCTCAAAAGCCATGATTCCAAACTATGATCATGTCACAGGCAAGGCCATGCTTCTATCGCTTGGCCTGAAACTGGGAGATCGTGTTGTTATTGCAGGACAGAAGGTATGATGAGCAACATGATACTGCCCTCCTAATTTCTGGGCAGTCAATTTATTTACCCGTTTGGAGACATACCTCAAATTTGAGGGTCTAAAACACTGCTTGGTAGGTGTGAACTCTGGATGGCAGTAAGGATCTGGTTACAGAAAGTAATAAGCTGAACAGTTACGTGTTAGTCGCTGCTACGAGAAGCTGTTTTGACAAGCGCAGTCTGTGTTTTGTGTCTGTAAACTGTGTTTTAACAGTCTCCTATAGTACGTCAGCATGGCTCTGCTTTTATTAACACTTTTGGTGTCACATTAAAATGGTGGTAAAATTTACAGATTACTTTGTGAGTTGCTCAGCTTACAGTTACGAGTATGCATTCATGAATTACCCCTGATAGTTTCCAGAAGGTGTTAAAAGAAAACTTTAATTCTGCTTAGCCTATAGTAACCCAATTTCACTGGTGCAATGCAGCTAAAAATCTTCGAAGCAGTGCTGTGCGAACAGGGTTGCTACATGGTTCTGCAGAAGTACAAGAATCTTACTAATATGGTCTGGCTCAGATGCGAAGAGCTGTTAAGAAGCTACCTTGCTAGACACGTTTTAAAAAATGTATTTGAAAAATGTAATGTTGATACTACGCTTAGTATTTGTAACTTCTATTTGCTCTGATAGCAAGGGCTCTGAAACAATTTAAGAGTGCTAGAGCTTTTTTAAAGACTTTAAATATTTTTCTGGTAAATATTGAAGTAATTTGTGAGCAAAATTTTATGTTTGAGTTGCTTTACCGTTAATAATTTTTCTAGTATAACCTCAGATTTGTAATGATCAAAAACAAAGTGTTCTCAAGTGAACTCCACCGAGAGTGCAAAGTAGCTTCCATTCTCTATTTTAATTTGGTGTATTCTTGAAATTGGGTCAGGAAAAGTGAAGGCATCAGTAGCTATGCAGAAGGCATTTTAACTGAAGTACCTACAGGAAGCTGATTATTCTTTAAAGACAGTAAGAAGTTCATGGAAGTTTCTTTTACAGAACGCCATTGCACACTGAAAGCAAGGGGAGGTAATGTACTGCAAGTTAATGGAGGCTTTATAGCAAGAAAGGGAAGAAATTAGTCCCCTTGTGTCTCTTTCCTCCAAGTAAGGCCCATAGAACTGTTTGTACTGTAATGTGCTTACTGTGTATGAATAGAGCTTCCTGGGTTTGGTTACTTTTTTTTTAAATTGAGTATGCTATTACAGTGTTTTTTAGGAAGTTGTTGGAAGCTGTTTTTCTGCTGCCAAAGGCCAGCAGGGCTTTCCAGCTAGCTTTTTTTAAGGGGGCCAAAGCTGTCATACAGTAGGTGGGAAGGAGGAGTGTGATTGTGCTTTTTGATCTTCCATTTCCCCATCTGCTTTCCTCCTGCCCTTTCTTTGTGTGCGAGGAGCTGTTCTGCGTTACTCCCACATTGTTTCCCACCTGCTTTCTCCATTTGTCTGGATGGAGAAGTTGATCTCAGCTCTGTCTTCACCTCTCCCTTGATACTTGTAAATAAGTGGAGGGTGGAGCAAAAGTGAGAACAAGATGATGAAAACGATGCCCAAATCTTAACCTCTTCTTGGATCAGTTCTCATTTCCGGACTATGGAAGCTGGGACGAGAGCACTGGAACGGCAGCATTTTTACAAGCAATGTTTATGGATTCCTGTTCTCTTTCCTGCTTCTGCAGTCTCCTAGCATACCAGCTGCCTTCATGAAGCTTGAAAGCCAAGCACAGTAGATGCCAGAGGGAAAATGGATTCCTCTCTCGATTCCTACTGCACCTGTCATTCTAGTTGTCTTGCAGGGTAGAAAGGCTGTGTAAGCAGGTGTTCGTGTGCACATGATCTGGGGTACCCCCAGCTTGTGCTCTGCTAGATTATATGTTATCTGAATGGACACTCAATGAAATGTGAGTGCAGGGAAGCCAGTGGCTGAAAGAAAACTTCTCCTGTTCCTGCCATGGTTCTCACGTGCGACGTGCCCTCTGCTCCTTTCCTGCACAAGTCCTAGGGCTGTGCAAGATCAGAGCCTCAGTTTTGCCATCTCCACCTCCAGTTTAAGATGCTGGCCCCTTCCCTCTGCTCGGCATGTGCCCTTTGGCTGGTGCCTGGAGAGTGGAGGGATGTCAGGCTGCTTGGCCAGGCTTCCTCTGGCTGGATTTGATCTCTGGGTTGGTAGCTAAAAAGTCTGGGTCTAGGTTAGTGCGATGTACCTGCCTATAACAATCAAGTTTAAAGTTGATCTTCAGAGTAAAAGAACAACAGGCTCTGGGTCTCATTTATTTCGTTACAGAACATTAAGACAGAGTAGCTGGAAGGTTTTATAGTACAGAAAAAACATGGTTTTGGTCTGGTTACTCTCTGAGGGTTGGATTCAACAGTGAAGTCGTAGTAAAAAATGAATTAATAGTATTAAGGTCACATGAGATAATGAAAACTGAGCAACCGAAAGATCAAAGGTTTTTCTTACTAAAACTAATTTAAAAATCAAGTGTAAAAATGAATTTAAACCAGCGTTTAAATGCATCTCTGTTAGTTATTCCTCCTTCGTTTGGTTGAAGTGTGTAAGCTTATAATGTAAATTTGTGGAGACTGAGGTCCACCAGCAAGACTGGTCTGCCTTGATATTCTTGACGTACTTACCTTACTTACCTGTTCGGAGTCTATGCAGTATATATTGGAACAGCAAAAAACATGTTATAACATTGGCTGGCTTTTAAATTTTTGTTTAATCATAAGGAGGGGAATGAGATGAATTTTAGTCTGAAAAAGTCCAGTATGCTCTGAAGCTTACCCTTTAACCTTTGCAATATATATGGAAAAATATATACTTATATCTCTGTGTGTATAAATATGAATACATATATTTACGGAATTTTTTTAATCTAGTATTTCCGTGGAACCTCCAGTTCAGCAAGATGTGTAGCCATGGTTCTGGAACTATTGGTGTGGGAGACACTGGAAGTAAAATTTCTCATTAGGCACATACTCCTGTACCTTGCCGACATGGAGGTGTGCTGTACGGTGGCACTTACCGTCTCATTCTTGTCTGTTATGAGATCTGTCAGTAACCACAGCTTTTGTTTAATACAAAATATGTGCAGAAAGACTAATACATTTTGGAAATGCATTGGCTGGGATTGAAAGATAGGAGCGTCAGTAATCACGGGAGATTGTTATGTTTGTATTTCTCTATTGTGATCAAAAGCTTGGAGACTATTTGCTGTCTCCTTCAAAATCTGTACTATGTTCCCGTAAACAAAGCTGTTTAACGAAGTCATTCTGTGTGGATGCTTTTTGCTTTAGGTCGGGACATTAAGATTTTGTGGCACAACGGAATTTGCCAGTGGCCAGTGGGCTGGTGTAGAGCTGGACGAACCAGAAGGAAAGAACAATGGAAGCGTCGGAAAAGTCCAGTACTTCAAGTGTGCACCGAAACGCGGTATAATCTTCAATTTTTTTCTTATCTTTTTTTAAAACCTGGATTTTAAAAGAAGTGTTGGAAGATGTGAACCTCTTGGGAGAGTGAAAACAGATAAATTCTGTTGCTTTGCTTTTTAGTGCTTTGTTTTATTGATTCTTTTCACTGTTCCTAGTGTTTTGACTACAACTATTTGCAAAACCACTGAAACAACCAACCAGTCAAAATTTCTGGTTATTTCCTTGAAACAGTGAGAATAATAGTCTTTCCTGTTTATCCATCTATATTGTTGAATCTGTTTGTGTTGTAGCAATAATGGCTGTGTTTCTTTACCTCCTTTGCCTTCCTTTTTAAGGGAGTCATGCCTGTATTTGTTTTCTAACTTCCAGCTTGAGGTGTTTTAATTGATATTTCATGGACAGTTGTGATATACAGAGTCTTGCATTTTGTCACAGTGGAGGCTGAATGTTACCATCAGGACAAAGATTCTAATCGGCAGTTTTACTGACTTCCTGAATTACTCTGTTCAAGTTGCTCGATAAGCCTTTTGTTTTCACTGTTCGTTTGAGCTATTCCTTCTGATGCTAAGAGTGCTTTGACAGCATAGCAAGCCATGATCGTGACAGAAAAAAACCACCCCAAATTAATTGATGTAAGAGATAGTAGCTGGAAGATTTTGTTGCATTAATATGACTCCTGGTTCTTTTTTGGCACATACGATTTTTCTCTCCAGGTATCTTTGCACCTCTTTCTAAAATCAGCAAGGCTTCTGATCACAGAAAAAGCTCTGTACGAAGTTCTTCCATGCGGTCTTTACCTTTGCTCAAATCCAAGAAAATAGATGTGACTCACGTAACTTCCAAAGTGAATTCTGGTGAGTATTTTCTTGTATGTTGAAAAAGGATTGAGACACTAATCTGCAAGAATCAGCACCAATCATGTAAATCTTCATATTAAAATACTTGTTTCAAATTAGTTCATCACTTGGTATGCGAAGGTGATATTTATTAACTACGTGTTCTAGTTAGAAATTCAGTAGCCTTTAAACTAGTACTGGAAAGACGTTGTGTGTAGTTGCTTAGTGATTATAGTCATCTGATGTACTAGTAGAGGTCTTTATATACTCTATTAAAGAAAAATTCACCACAACGTTTATTCTCGAGCCTTTAAAGCAAGTTCTGGTTGGCTGTGATGTCGGTTAAATGTCTCAACTTAACGTGATTTCATTTACTATGATTTTCCTGGGTAACTTGAAACATGTCATTGAAAGCAGTGAAAATCTAGAAATTCATCTATGTACAACTTCTATAAAGTTGAAGAAATATAATTTATTTTCTGGCAAAATTATCAAGGAACTATTTAACTGATCGCGTTTCATTGTGCTCATTCAGTTATCTGAGTAAAACCAGAGGCAAACTGGAAGAGAAAGGATGTCCTTGTCATACAGCCTCGGTCTACTGATTGGCGTTACAGGCTCAGTCCCTGGCTCTGGCTTAGTCTTTTAGTAATTTACTCAAATTACTTAATTCTTCTGTGTAGGTTCCCTCCTTGTGAAGTAAGAATGAGGCATCTTTTCTGTCTGGTTCGGTTCCAAGGTGTTTGGAGTACAGACTCTTCCCTGCTGTGTACAGTGCCCACCACGCATAATCTGGCCCCGTGTCTGGCTGGCTACATAATAATGTCGTTAATATATTACATTAACATTCTTTTGCCCTTCAGACCCTGTTTAGGTGACTCATACTAAGGCAGCACAACTTAAGGGGTGGAGGACATGCATATATTCTCATCAAATGTATTCAAGCACCGTAAAATGCTCCACACTTCACCAGTAATACGCAGGGTATAGAAGCAATGTGCCAGGCTGGTAGAAGATACACATTTTGGCAGCATTTTGGATGATTTATGTAACTCTTCTCGACGTAGATTGAGGGGGAAGTAAGCCCTAATTATGTGTATTTACAATTAGCACAAGATTTAAGCTATTTATAAATGGGCATCCTGCATAAAAAGCTTCTTGGAATAATTGGTTTGTTAGGAGTATTGCTCTGGAGCAGATCCATCTAAGCTGGCTTTTTCCGTTAGATATTTTTCAATGTTTGCTTCAGTTTGTTGTGAACTGTTTGTAACTCATTAAGCCATAATGGAAAGGACTGTTTCCTCTGTCACAGGCGGTGTGTTCCAGACGTAAGCCACCTTTTCTGTCAAAGGTGCATTTGTATCTTTGTAAATTTTAAACACTTGATACTTGCTTTAGGTAAAAATCAGAGTGAGTTATGCATCATCTGCCCGGCAGAGCCTATATCCGCTAACAGTAATCTGGAAGCTGCCGCTTGTAAGATATTCTTGCGTTGAAAGGTCCATTAGAATTGCCGAGCCTGGCTGATTCACTGGCTGGGGTGGGAGGATAAAGCTGCAGAGGCAGAACTTTGTTTTGCAGTGTTTATGTGCATCACCAGATTATGTCTCTTTCCCTTAAACTTCATTCCTCCAATACACTGCTTTGTAATGATCCAAGAAAAATTAATATGCTTTTGGTAGATATGGTTATAAGCTGCAAAGCAAAATATAATACTGTACAGAGATTTTAAAATTTGATTTGTTTCTACTGGATTTGAATAATCCATCAGATTGATGATAATAGGTCTTTTTCAAGTTTTTAGAAAAAGGATTACTGTGATCAGATTGAGAAATGTGTTATCAGTCACAAACATGAGTTTTTTGATCTGATGCCTTAATGGCTAAACCACAAAATTTTGGAAAATACGTTGCATTTGCAAACCGGTTTGGTCCCTGTAGCTGAATTAAGCCGAGAGATGTAGTTGAATAAAAAAGATGTGGTTTTTCTTTCACGACAGGGAGGGGATAAATCATAGAAAAAGCCTGTTCTTCATTGGGTTAGGGCAGGAAACTGTCAGAACTGCAGAATGACTGTTCACAGATTATAACTTCTGTGGCAATACTAGTTCATCTGCATACACAACATTGCTGCTCTAGGAATTAGGCTCTTAAAAATCACATAGGCATGCTTACTTCATTATTTATAGGCTGCATGAAGGTTTGGTCTCAAATCTCTCAAAATTTTTGTGTAATCTTTAATGCAGACGTTGTGAAATTAGTACAAGTGAACTGTATACCTCAAGTACGATAACAGTGAATGTGGTATATATGAGAGGTGTAAATGTTTGAAAGATTTAAGTAAAACTCCCTCAATGTAAACATTAATATTTTGCAGAGAGCTTAGTTATTGTTTGGCAAGACAGTTTGACTGTTCTGGTGTGTTAAAGGGTTTAACATCCGTGCTTATCCATCAAATCAATTCTGCCGTCTTTTTTTACCCATTTATCAGGAGTTTAAGGAACGGTACAGCTTTACCAGTTTTATCTGTGCATCCACTAATCTGCAAATCTGTTGAATTGTTTATGTATGTGACTTTCCTGTAAAATTATTGTTCATTGTTAGGATGTATATATTTAATTGTCTATATTCTTTTTATAGGCCTAAATATGGCAAAAAAAGACAGTGCTTCTGAAACCAACTTTGTGGCTGCTAACAGGGGAAAAACTGTGCCTACAAAAGAAGGTAACTACATTTTTTAAATTCTCTTAACATCTTGAGAAAAATATTGAGCAGGGCACAGGAAGTATTATTGCTGCCTTACCTTTGTAAAAGTCCTGTATCTACACCTGAAAGAAAAGTTGCCTTGCCTGTCCGTATCCAAGTCCCAGGCAGGCTGTACACATTTAGTTCTCTAGCAGTAATTTGCGTGGATGTTTGGCTGGCATTCCGTGTTGGTTTGGTAACAGCTTCTATCCAAATACATGGACAAAAATACAGACAAGCCCTTAAAGCTCAAAGCTGTCTCTTAGTAAATGATCTTACAGAGGATCTGCAGAATTACCGCCCTAGGTTTCTGAGGGAGACCTTTTGCCCTTTATCATTACTGCTTAGACTTTGACGAAGAGTGGTACGTGGATTCTGTTGGAATTTATACTCTCTCCTATATTTGTATGTTCAAGCTTGTATAATAAAGTGTTATCTCCTAACAGCACTTAACATTGTGTCATGGAAGACACGCATCCGCCTGGATGCATTCCTGTGTTCCTGTGCCCCCTGCTCTAGTGTCCCTGCTCAAGCAGGGGATTGGACAAGACGATCTCCAGAGGTCCCTTCCAACCCCTACCGTTCTGTGATTCTGTGAAGACTCATAATAAGAGACTTCAAATATGAAAACTGAAACTCTAGCTTTTTCAAAATTTCCTTTTACATATGAATCATTCTCTGCAATTATCTAGTTTCAGAATTAGATAGTGACTTCTACTGCATCAGTATATTGTGTGCTGAACTTTAAACATCAAGGGACCTCACTTTTAGGGGTGTCTTTAAAAAACTGTAAAAATGGTGTCTCTTTTGAAGTTTTGGCCATAAAATCATACTACAAGTGTTGGCAAAAGCAGTATTCCTTGAAATAATTTGAAGTGTAACTTTGAATATACTCTTTTTGAAAAAAAGCATTTTTTTATATCCTCCGTCAGCCAACAGTTGTGAGGAAGAGACTAGTGTAAGGTATTTAAGCACTGTCCTACGTGATACTTTTTCAGAGGTGAGCTAAAAAAACCCGTGTAGACAGAGGTTTCCAACATTTTGTTCATGGAGGGCACTTAATGCCTTGTTCTTCAGGTTCTGGTCATGCACCGAAATTAATTGGCAGAACAGTGTCTCAGTTTGATGGCTACAATATGATATCTGCAATTAGTAGGACTCCAAAGGCTTTGCAGGCTGTAAGTGATGTGGAGTGAAGCCTCATCTTGGGATCTAGTGGTTTAGATGGTACTGATGTAAGGCAGGTGCAGACAGAACCTTTAGTAAAATCCAACATCCAACTTGGAAAGTAGCTGTCAGTGGTTCTTCGCCAAACAGGAACAGGCGAGCTGTTTCACCTCAGGGTTTCCCTGGAGTTTGTGGAGTCTGGTAATTTATTGCTTTTTTTTTTTTTTTTTTTTTTTGGCACTAGGGACAGAGAATCTGTTCCTGAAATATACAGACGATGCCTGGCAGATAGTTGACTGGTTTCATGTTAAAAAAACCACCACCCGCCCCCCTCCCCCTCACACACACCCCACCCCCCCACCCCCCAAAAAAAAAAGCCCCTGACAAATTGGTATAAAGACCTTGTGGGGGGGGGAGGTAAAAAAGATGCAGGAGAGTAAGGACACCTACAAAGTTATGTAGCAAGGCTGAAACAGTCAACTGTATAAATACACGCTGGGAATGACGTGCCTGGTAATAGTTTTGTAGAAAAGGACGTGGGGTTGTTGAGTATTACAAAGTAAACTTGAGTCCTCTATGTCATGCTGTTGCAAAAGGGGCAGCAGCCTGGGATGCGTCAAAAGGCGTGTCAGCTGAGATACACGAGGCGACCGGGATGCTTTACTTGGCACGGGTAAGGCCTCAGCTAAAACACTGCATCTAGTTTTAGACACTGCATTTCAAAAAAGGTGTGAATCAACCAGAGAGAATTCAGAGAAGGCACCACAATAACTGGAGGTATAAGACATGACTTGGGAGAAAAGACTGATGGAATTTGTGATTGTGTGATGAAAAAAGACAGAAGGAGGGATAAACCAGGAAGCTTTCAAAGAACAGTGTAACCCATTCTGCATGCGTAATGAGAGTAAGAAATCTTGAGCTAAAACTGTGGTAATGTAGGTTTAGTATTGGGGCGGGGGGGGAAAAACCCTGTGACACTGCAGATAATTATGTGGTGAAATATATTACTGAGGAAGTCCTGAGATCTCCCTGCTGGGAGGTTTTTAAGAACAGGTCAAACACTCACCTGTAGGGAGTGATACGACAAATCATTGTTTTGCCTGATGGAAGAGGAATGGGTTATAGGCCCCGCCGAATCTGCTCCGCCTTCTCCCACCTCGTGATTTCCCACAGAATGAAGTGTTTAATGACTGGTTTAGTTTCTTCTAGTTTCTGTGTTGCTGCGTGAGCAGTTTTTGTTGCATTTGTATAACAGTGCTAGGTGGTCTGACCTCCAGTGCATCCATCGCTGGGCTGACTTCTAAAAATGGACTTGTAGTATGTGTTTGCAACTGCACACGTGCATTTATACCTTGGGCTTGGAGCTGAAATTTGCCTGTTTAGTCACCATTTATTTAGTAACTTGCATTTTCTTCATTGTAGGATAGCTGCAGTCAATGTCTCGGAGTCTTTAGATTTCTGTCCCCAGATACCTAAGCTTTTGCTTTGACCCCTGCATTTGCCTTTTCTGCAGTTCTTTACTGTTTTGCCAAATTGGAGGATTAGATTACATTGAACACACTTGACCCCATGTCGATATCGAGGTGTTTTGAAAAAAACTCATGAATTAAGCCTCTCAGAATTCTGGAAAGTTTGATAAGCAATATTATATTAGTTTTGACATTGAGAAACCGAGGCGTAGATGTGTCTTGGTGTACCCTGCCTCATTTTGGGTAGAAAGGGGGGAACCAGGGAGAGCCTTGAAAAGGAAAAAGGAAAGCTGAACATAAGTCTTATCAGACAGTTTAGACATCAGGGTTTGCAAATGGAGATAAAAGTGATTTATTTCCCATTCTTATTTTATAGTACAGATTTTAATATTAATACAGTATGTAATGGCATATAGCAGGCTTTAATCCAGACAATAATTCACTCACATAATACCACCTTCCTTCCACTTCTCATCAACTCTTTAATAGGCTGGATGCTGAAAGTGTGGAGTATGATCTCTTATTACTAAGGCTCCCATATTTTAATAAATATGCTTAGAACTGTTTAGAAAAACTTTCAGAGAGTGACAAAGATGGGGCTTTTGGAAACCTCTTCAAGCCCTAAACTATCACCGTATTCCCAAGATGGGGTCAGATGCAGCTATGTTGTTCCAGACAGGTGTTTGTGTAAGTGCTGCTTAACAACCTCTCATTTTGGCTTTCCTTTGTATTCTGCCCCCTGTGGAGAACAGATAACTGCCGCCTTAGAGAAGCTCTCCCTTCTGCTTAATCTGTCCTTTTCCAAACATGATCTCTGAAGGACTGTTTCCTTTTATGCCTCTTAGGTTTTCCTGTGTACAGCAGCTCTTCCTCTTCTACTGCCTCCTTGGAAGGCAAACAGAATTACTGCAAGAAGCGGAACTCAGCTGGCGGCAACAACAAAGCAGTGACTCGAGTGTCTTCTGCCTCATCTAAAATTAGTGCTGGTATGGTCTGGTTTATTGAGGTGTGTTTCCACAGATGGAAGTTTACCGCTGTATTGAGAACTTGTGTAGAACTACATGTGCTCTTTCAGAATCTGAGATAGTTCAAGAAGGACACTTGGGAAGTAGTTTAATCAGAAACTTAAGTGTGGCAACTTTGAAAAAGGTTTTAGAACATCTTCAAGAAGAAAACCGTTCTTGTAGTTGGTCACTGTACCTTTCAGCTGCAGAGAAAAGGCTGTATCCACGGTTTTCATGCTGGAGCAAAGCCATGCTTTGTCTAAGCAAAATTTGCAGCGTGTTGCCGTGTGTTAAAGGTAGATACTCTATTTACCAATCAGTTGGCTCACTAGTTAAGACTTTCTTAAATTTTAAAGATAAAATGTCACTAATTTCATATCTTGCTCTTCTGTTGAACCAGGGTTGTATAGATCTTCTCCGGCTACAAGGAAAAATACTTTTGATGAAGGAGAACTTCAGGTTGGAGACAGAGTACTGGTGGTAGGACAGAGGACGGGCACTGTTAGATTTTGTGGGACGACAAAATTTGCACCAGGTATTTGCAATACTCCCTGTGTATGTCATAGAAAAAATATGGAAGAGCTTACATGTGAGCAACTGAGCATTAAGAGAACTCCATCTTTTTCTTCACTTTCTCAAAAATAAAAAACACAACCCACTAAATTTACTGGTTTGTTTCAAAGTTCTTTATCCTGTGTTTTATTAAATGTTTTTTACTTTAATGCAACTGCCAGGAAAAAATAGTGGTTTAAAATGTGACTTTTACTTGTCCACTAACACGGCTTAATTAGGAAAAATATCTTGATGTTGAAATTGTGAGTATTGTTACAGACCTTTCTGAAAATCCTCAGTTTAGTCTCCAAAGTGGTGTATAGTTTATTGAGATCACATGCCTTTACACCTTGCTTTTTGTAGTAAGCCCTTTTGACGCAGCTCATCTCTTGCAATACTGGTACTCTTATCATGTCGTAGACCTGTCTCATTCTTATCTTCTTGGCATCTTTAAGAGGGTAATAGTGAACATTTGAATCTTAACTAACAAACCTTTAGGTCACAGGACAGATGAACAGTTACAAGCATCTCAAGCTCCTCCCTCCCTTCCCCTCTGAAAACCACATTGCAGTGAAGCCAAGTGTTCTCGAACGGAAGCCAGTTGTTCTAAATTTTGGAAACTAATTTCTGAATGCTATTTCTTGTAACCAAATTCTATGTTCTTTATGTTCTTATCTGTAATCTTATTGTAAGTAGTGCAAAACCAGTTGGTAAGTGTCAGTGTAGGTACCTTAGCTTAAACGAGGCCCATTTGATACGTAAGCGGCAGTACTCTGTCTTGACACTTGGTGGCATCAATATGTTAAAAAAAAAAAGAGTTGGAATGACAAAACCCGAGACTGTGGTACGAGTTACGTGCTTTTGTCACTATCGCCCCACTCCCCAATGTCATTGTAGGCAGCCGTTGCTTAAGACACTGCAGTTAGCTGATTTACATTTTCATGTGATGACTCTTGCCTTCACGTTATTGCTTATGAAGTAAACAACAAGAAAAGGACTGTTTTTCTGAATTTACTGTAACAAGTGTAAAATCAGAAAGCTGTCTGACAGTGTAAGTCTCCTCCCTCTCCCCCCAAGTTCGGGAACAAGATTTTTTTGAGGAAAACATGGTATTGTAAGAAGTGAGGACAGAAAGGTCACAAATTTTCACCATTTGCAAAACCAGTAATTTATATAAAATGTAACAGATACATTTTTAATATCTCAATTTTAATATGTACCAAAGATCTGGAAGTTACCCAAATGTTATTTCTTTTGTTGCAATGCAGATCTTTATTTCATTCTAAAAACAGAAAGGGGAGAACTTTTGACGTACTGAGCCCTTCTAATTCATAAGCTGTCATTCCTGCGTTTCTTCAGCTGATAATTAGAATTACCATTTTATTCAGTGCCTTAGTACCAAGTGACTTGAATTAAATTTTGAATCTTTTGGGGATGGATAGCATAAGGACTGCTAATGGAGTATGAAATTTAGCACCTTTACATAATTAGCTCACATTTATCACAGGTTATGAATGATCAAGCTTATTAACATCTTGATGCCTGTTCAGTGTTCTGCACGAGATGAATTGCTGGCCAGTTCTGATTCTTACACCCTTCTCTCAATATCATACAACCAGCCTTGCAATTTGTATTAATTATAACTTGCTAGTTGGAAAGAAGGAATGAATTAATATCAAAACTTCAATTTTACTGTTGGTGATCTCAGAAGAGGCATAAAGCATGTGGTCAGAGGACTAGAGAGGGAAACTTGAACCAGCACGGCTCTTCTCTTCTGTCTCCTTTTTGTCAAACAGCCGCTGTTGTATTCAGTAATGTTCTGTTCAGCTTTAGTATCTGTAGATCTCTCTCAAGGTCTTTACCTTTTCTATATTAATTAAAATGTCAGTAATTTTCTCAACAGCATATAAAAATGCGGGGATAGTTCTCTTTAGATTTATTATGATATGAATTTTTGCATAGTTACATAGATAATAATAATGATAAATATATATATAAAATAAAATAACTACCTAGACAGTTTCTAACTAGAAACTGTTTTCCTTGATGTGGGTGAATGCCAACTGTGCCAACTGCCTAGATGAAGAAAAGCCTGTGGTGTGTTGTTCCAAATACCATGATTTTACTGTTTTGAATGTAGGATTCTGGTGTGGAATTGAACTGGACAAGCCTCACGGGAAGAATGATGGTTCCGTGGGAGGCATTCAGTACTTCAGTTGTCTTCCCAGATACGGTATATTTGCACCACCGTCTCGCGTGCAGAGGTAAGCACTGAAGCTGTTGTAATGTTCCAGTTGCTAAACACTTTCTTAATACGCTTCCAGTGGGAAGCAAAGTTTTGCAGCAGATGTGGAAGAAATAAATGTTTTCTTCTGCTAATGGAACTTTATAGCCTCCATTAAAAACCTGGTGGGTTTTAGATCAGCTTTCTGAAAGCAGAGTATAAATTAGGAAGGCAGCTCCCCCCGTTTCTCTTGCAGCCACCTCAAGTAGTTTCATTCCAGGGCGTCCGTTTCTGACACAGTCTGTGTTCGTTAAACGTTACTTCCATGATCAATCCTGATGCGCTGAGCTAAATTTGGTTATAAAAGGAAGTTGCCCTTGGACATGACTGGAAATACTATTCACAGAGGAACCAAAGCATCCACCACTTCGTTTGTAGTCTCTTCGCTAGGTTTCAGGAAGAACGTCAGAGGAGTACTGTGCTCTTTCCTCCTCTGTTTGTATCTGGACCCTCTGCCAGACATGTTCTTGCTTTTCTTCCCCGGACACCCTAGCTCAGCCAAACTGTTACAAAGAATTTGCCTCAAAATTATACATGCGCTCTTGCTGAGTTAAAAGACAAATAACTTGAATAAACTGGTTTGCTCCAGGCACCTCTTATGTACCAGCCTGGTTACAACTGAAATGTTAGTGTCTCTTGGGGGTGGATGGAGAAGGGAAAGAATCAAAACATAATCAACATGTGACAAGGACTCCAGCTGTAGGGTTGTTCAGAGTTGAGTTGAAATTTCTTCATTGTGTTGTTGCTTTTCAGACTAACAGGTTCTGTGGATTCTCTCACAGAGACTTCATCGAGTAAAATAAATCACCCTTTTCCAGGTAGGAGTGTAAGACACTGTCTCGGCTTAGGTAGTCTTACGCAGGCTACCATTCTACAACCGGCACCTACTGCACAAAGCCCACTTCTCTGAGAGCACAAGAGATGCTCAAGGAACCCAAATACCAGCCAATAGTCTGGCTGGTCCCTTCCTAAAAATGTAGCCTGCAGCGGGGATGTGGAATACTGTGTTGTTGTTGGCCCTATACTGGCAGAAATAATTATGTCAGAGTTAAGATTGTCAACACTCGTCCCTTATTACTGTATTCCATTCTAATCGGAGGTAACCATAAATGGAACCTGCTCCTTAATCTAAAGTGACATTGATGAAAGGATCAGTGTAGGGAGGGCTCTATATGAAATGACCAAAACTTATGTGAGATACTTGAAGTAGTTATTGTTCTCTCTCCTTGCCTCAGCTTTTTGTGAAAAGGCTGCTTCAAATTGCCCTTGTTTGGTTTGTTTAATTTCAATTCTGTCTCCTCTGAAAGTTTGAATGTGTTATGGACACTTACTTTCATGAGAAGTTTCATCACTTGATTTCCAAATTGGGGGGGAGAATGTGTAGCAAATGTAGTGGAAGCAGTGTAAAAGAAAACACAAAGAATATGACTTCAGAAAGGGGGGTGGTGGTTGTTGGTTTGGCTTTGGGTTTGTGGTTTTTTTTTTTTTTTTTTTTTTTTTTAAGAAGTCCTACACAGCTTATTAACCTTTCCACTTAGGTTTTAGACGCAGTCTAAGCACCACTTCTGCATCTTCACAAAAGGAGATAAACAGAAGAAACTCCTTTGTTAGGTGAGTGTCTTGAGTTTAAAGTGTTAGGTTGGGCTGGCTGTTAGCTGTACTGCTTCTTGTTCAAAAGAAAATCTTTACGCATGTATATTATCTTCATCTTTTTTCCTCCAAAATGGACCAGTAGTAGACTATTTTTCCGTGGGTGTATTCAGGAGAACAGTCCTTGGATTCAGGTTGGCATTAAAATTGTTTTCCGATTGTTCATCACTGCATATTCTCCAAACTCCTGTATTTTCACACAGCTGGGTGAAGTTCAGAGGGCCTTGGTAAAGGATTTCACTTTGTCCTGGTGAGCCTGACTGACCTTTGCACATTACAAGTTGTTTTGGCCAAGCTCTTTCAAGCCCCAAATAAAATGCTATGTACTGCTTAATTTACCAGTACTATCACCCATGGCAAATATTGTAGATCAGGTGAGAGGAAATTGATTTTCCATGGATTTCAGGCTGCCATGTGAACTAGCCTGTTAATGTTATTACACGTTTTGCTAGTGACGTGAGATCAAAACCAATTTTCTTTTTTAAAAAGGGAGTTGAGGTTTTTCCTATGCACTCCCCTGAATTACAGATTTGCCCTGGGTGTTCTGTAGAAACAAGACTTTTAAAATTATTTTTTTCCCTAACTAGATCCAAGAGCTCTGTGTTACGGCGCAGCTGGAGTAACACCACTACAGCTAGCACTGAGGGACCGGTGAAGCTGCATGAAGGTTCTCAGGTTCTTCTGACCAGCTCCAACGAAATGGGGACAATCAGGTACATTGGTCCTACAGACTTTGCACCGGGGATATGGCTCGGACTTGAACTCAGAAGTGCCAAGGGAAAGAACGATGGCTCTGTGGGGGAAAAGCGCTATTTCACCTGTAAGCTGAACCATGGGGTCTTAGTTCGACCCAGCAGAGTAACCTATCGTGGGATTAACGGGGCAAAACTTGTGGATGATATCTGCTGAGCCAGAAGGTGCTCATACAAGAGGAAATAAGCATTTAAAGCACATGAGACCCCATCTAGAGTGCAAACTTATTTTTAAATTATTAAACCTGCATTTGCATTTTACATATATATAAGTATATATGTATGTGTGTATATATCATATATATTTTAATATATATATATTAAAATATGCAGATAAAGTTCAGTTGCATTAAGAAGTGAAAGCACTGTTCTGTTTCTCTTAGTGAAACAGCCCTTGCCTGGGAAGGTTATTGCAAAAGCATCTTGGGTTTGAGATGCTGTGTTATTTGAATAATGTTCCAGTTAGAGAACGAGAGTATCTGCAACGTTCTCTAAAGTTGCTTTGTGATTCATGCAGTATTTAAATGATTTTCCTCCATGTAGTAATGAACCGATAATGCTCTGCGCATTGCCTGCTTTTGACAGAGGAGGTGGTTAATGAGTGACATTAGTCTGGTTACCAGGCACTTTGTCAATTCCAATACCAGCTGCTAGCAATAAGAAAGCAAAAAACAGACGACCCCTTCTTCAAGCAGTTGTGAAGTATTTTCACATTTTATCGTTCCAATTCCTCCTCTTCTTTCCCCTCCTATTCTCCCCTCTGCAATGCAAAAGGGCTGATAAATACAAGTATTTGCAGCTATCCTAGTGAACAGCAGCAATTAAATAAAAAGCCTTTAAAAAGCACAAATATGCTGCATGTCAGTCTGTATAGTAAAAAGCACTTTTTGTTGTACGCATTTGTAGAAAGAGCGACGTACAGGAAGCACTCTTTAAAATAATGCACTTTGCACTCTCCTGGAGAGCTTTCCCTCATTTTTAAAGACTTTTTTAGTTTGGTGTGCTGCAGGCTATAAGTATCACAGTTTTTAAATGCAAATAAACCCAGAGTGGAACTATATACGTAATAGCCTCATCATAAATACTAAGTCTGTATAAATACAGCATGGTAATTCCTGCCAGTGATATGGATTATATGCAGGGTTTTCATGCAAGCTACTAACGTTATTTGATTCATTTGTGATACATGTTTCTTTTAGTTTCCTTTGGAACAGTTTCCAGTATAAATTTCCTGTAAGAGTCCTATGATGAATTCAGGATAGTTTTAGGTAAAGCATTGTAACACACCTTGCTGTGACATTATTTGCATATCAGCCTTTTCAAACAGCTAATATTTTGTCCGTGTTTTAAACATAGAATGTATTTTAATTGCCCAGCATATGTAAATGTTACCTTATCAGGATGGTTTTGTGTTCCAGAACAGTCAGTTTATTCTTAAGTTATCTGCTTGCTCTTACCTACTTGAAGAAATGACACTTTAAATTACATCATAATATCCTGTTTTAAGACAGAATTCTGCTGCTGTTATCTTCTTTTAAATATTGCTGTAACTATTTTTCCAGAGCTGTACTTAAAACAATGCATATTGTCGTCTAACTTATGGGAATTTTTAATTGAATATGAAAGCTGTAAATTTTGAATGTAAAAAAAATTAATGCTTTATATTTGAAGATGCAGATATTCAGTGATGTACTGAACTTTACTTTATCTGTTTCTTGCTGGGATTAGTAAAATGACACCCTGGTGAATAGTGTGGCAAAAATTTTTCATTAGGTCATTACAGAATGCACGTCCTCTCACTTCTGTTCTTATGTACAAATTAGTTCCACGTACGGCATGGAACAGCGACTGTGGTACATAAACCAGGGTGTTTATATCTTGTAGCTATTTGCTGAAGAGCACAAAACTGCCTGTTGTCAAGCAAAGCATTTGTACAGCACCTTTCACTGGTTTGTCCCAGCCTTGTGCTCCTGGGTGGGCAGTTTAGTTCCTGTGATGAAACACTGATGATAATGTATCAGAAATGCTGTTTTTTTTCCTGCCTGACAAGATGGAATGGCTGTAGCTGCTTTATCTGATGGGTGGCTGTTGCTCTTCAGGAGGTACGTAGGGGAATAAGTGTGTGGGTAAGGCAGCAAGCTCAGGCAGTTTGTCACAGTCACACCATTTCTGTGGGGCTCAGGTTGCCCAGATGAAGGAATATTTGGGAATAACCTCTTTCCAAAAGTTTTCCGATTCACTCTAAACTCTTTTTATCTCCAAGGGTGTCAGGCTGCACCTTCCACAGCTCTGTAGCTACACCCAAGTGAACTGGAAGTGGGATCTCAGTGGCCTGGGCTAGCAAAGACTGCAGGACTTCTTTGAATACCATCTGATGGGTAGAGAAGAGGGCATAGATATTATCCGAGCATTGGTGTAGTGTGCTTTCCCTTCAATTTCAGCTTCACCTAGCTGGATGCTTCTCTGGAAAGCCCTGGCTATAACCACCTTAGAGCACTGGAGGTTAGAGGAGCAAGTCAGGCCTGTTATCAGCATGGAGCTGTTTTGGTAGTGCTGAGTATCTTCTGCGAGGAAGCAAGAAGCACTGTAAATTTATGCGGCCTGAAACAGAAATAAATCAGTCCTTACATTCCAGAAAGGATTACTGATAGCTGTCTTCAGGTTGGTGACGTGGAGGGATTTGTGCTTCCCTAAATCCAAGGTGAGTTGCTATAATCCTTTTCTCCAACTCTTGCAGAAGGACGCTTTGTGTCATAAAAAAATAATTCTGAAAATAACTAGTGGCGAAGTTTCAAATTAGGTGCTGTGCTGAGGTCTGTATGATCACAGCTCCAGACTGGTTAGAAAAAAGATCAACGATCCTCACAGTCCCTATAAACCATATAAACAAAATATTATCTGTTTTATAAATAAATAGATGGTCCTCAGCAATTCTGTGCTGCCTGTGCAGCCTTTGAGGCTTGTCCTTGTTCCACAGCATGCCTCTGGGGTCCAGTTGTGGAAAATATACTCCTCCAGTGCTTTCAGCAATGAAGTCTTTCCAGCTTTGTTGGATGCTGTCTGGAAAGGAGAGGTCACAGGTGTGACAGGAGGAGGAGAACTTTCCTGAAGTGTCCCAGGATGGGGAATTCATTTCTAGTGAGTTCGTTTCGTTTGGGTTCAGTGATTGTTTTGCAGATGTTGACAGTAATGGTTTTCTGGGCAGGGAGCCTGTGCTATTCAGCAAGATCTGAGGCACAAGGATCCAAAATTGGCACTGCAGATTTGCAAAAGATAACCTAGTTTCTCTGACAAGTTAGCTCTGTTACCCGTGAGGGTGTCGCATAGGTGGCAAGGCCAGCATTTACGTCATGGCTTTTACAGAGTTCAGATTTTGCAGAAGCCTTGTCAAACACCAGGTGGAAACCGAAACCGTGCCTATGAAAGCCACAAAGCAGAGTAACCACCTGCATCCTTTTTCCTGCCTCACTGCAGACAGACAACTCTGGAAGAAAATGGCGATGAGAGGAAAAGATTGCCATCCAGCGTGATCCAAACCAGTATGTGGTGGCTGCCTAGTGACCAGCTGTACCTCTAGAAAAGCGTGGGAGAGCTCCCTTTTCAGTTAAGATAGGGAGGAACCAAAGCATGGGGGAAATGGAGGGAGATGTGCCCGCTGGATACTGGCTCAGGAAAAAAGTCTTATTAACTAAACCAGAGAACTATCCTGCAGAAGAATGTGCAGGTGGATAAGCAAGTGAAGGAAAATAAGGTTTATAGATAAGTCAGTCCTAGTTTCAAAGACCATTTATTGGGAAAGTAGCTGCCTATGGCACAGGAATGGTACAGGGAGGGGAAAAAAGCGAGCATTTCAGGGCAGGAGCTACCTCTTCTTGTGTTTGTCACAGGACTCAATACTGACACTCTATTAAAAATACAGCTTATAATTAGACCTATTCAAAATAAAATGCTGTCTTAGGATATAAACATTTAGGAATGAAAACACCCAAATGCTCTCTTCAACTGTATACTTAGTTCTCTTTTTAATCTGGCCCAGTTTCCTGTAGGTAAGAGCCAACCGTGGTGTTTTGTAATAGAAGGAACGGCACTTTTCTCTGTAAGAAACTTGGAGGCGTGACGTTTGCAATGCCAACAAGCCATAAACATGGTGCTGCTTGCCAGAAAGGTGGCTGTCTCAGTTTAATGCCACACCTGCTCCTTCGTGTGTCAGTGTACCATAATACTTCTGTCACTTTACCGAGTAAAAATGCATGTCCAGAGACCTCCCTCTGACGTTGATCCAATCATTACACAGCCCAACACAGAGAGCGCCAGCTACAGTCATTTTATTTGTCTTCATGCCTTGTGGTTCACTACACTTGTTTACAATACAAATACACTATTCAATACAAAATACTCAATGACCATATATTAGTATTTTTCTTTATAGTATCCCTGAAGTGCACAGGCCCTTCCTTCATAAACAACATTGGATAAAATGCTGTACATGAGACAGACACTCTTATAATGAAGCTTGTTACTAAAAGAAGCCAGATGCAGACAATTTGGACATTTTCCTGTGATGGGTTTAACTTTGGGACAGGCAAACGGTGATGTCTTTGCTGCTGTGAAAGGCTGTTTTATGCTATTCCTACGTCAAGGTTCTTGTCACCCAGAAGATAGGCTCCGTAACAGGAGCAGACATGCAAAGTTAAATCCTTCATAGCCTATTTCAGATCTCTTACATCATGCAGCGTACGGACGACTGCGCCCAGTGGTGCTGCAGCTGCTCTCATGCTGAGCCTGTGTCCTTTTGTGCACACATGGGGAGGGAAGCCAACGGCCTGGCGATACTACGCCGCTGTGAAAGGCTGACTTGGCCAAATAAAGGCAGCCCTCGCGCTTTCAACCTATGGTACCTGTACCTCCTTCCCTCGCCCCAGTGAAGGCCCTCTCCCGCCACCACTCCGTCTTCTGCTGCTCGCAGAAGCAGAACCATCCAAACTTCTGGCCTTGCTTCATTTCCAGGCACTTGATGGAGAAACAAGGTTTAGTAGCGAAAAGGAAGATGAAAGGACAACTGGAAAGGTAACCTAGTTTACCTTCAGCAGCTTACAGACTCGGCAACCTACCTAACATCTATAGGAAACAGGTAATGTCCACATGGAAATAAGCAGTTTTCAGAGTATGAGAGTGGTAGCACAGGATTTTCCCAGTCGTGCTTTACATCCTGTAGATCGTACTGGTTCCCGCTTTTCCACTGCAGAGTGAGGAAGACACATAAGACCAGAATGTAAATATTGCCAATGAAAAAGATTAACAGTCTTAAAAACAAGTTCCTTAAAAAAAAATTTACATTCTCTCAATTAACTAGTTAAAAAAAAAAGTCATAGACAGAAATAGGTAAGAGGGTTAAAGTAACCTGATTATTTTTTCCTTTCTCCTGCAACACTGTAGGCCTAGCATGGAGGGGTTTAGTAAGGGAATGTGGGATTTACACATGCCAGGGTGCTTTGGTCTGCTGAGCTCATGGTGGCTTAGGACCCTCCTGCTCCCTGTAGCTCCTGACAACTGAGCAGGTGAATCTGTAGACACAGAAAAATCCTAGCTCGTGACTGGACAAGATGCTCTTGCTAATGGTGTACAGCTGTAGGAAACATGCTAGCCTGAAACTGCTAGAAATTGGAACAGAAGAAACATGAACACTGAAAGCTTCCAGGTGTAAGAGAAATTATAAATTCTATGAGTTACCTGCTACACAGTTAAGACAGTCAGCTTACAACTGTGCTGAATGAGGTACTCAGCTCTTTGCACATGCACAAAGCCTAGTTTGTGTTGTTTCCCTCTGCCCTGCTTGGACTGTCCCTGGGAAAGCCCTTCTGAAGCGTCTTTCCTACCTCACTGCACAAGCTGCTGCTGGTAATCCCTCCACCCAGGGCAAACCTGCATGGCAGCTGCAGCTCTCACCTGCTTACTGCTTAAATGCTACAGCGTTTCTTCAGCTAATTTGAGCTGGTGAGGTAATTGATAGTGCTGGAGTGGCAGCTCTGACTTTAGTGACAGAAGAAACAGGCATCATTAAGGAAAGCTTTCTTCAGATCATCCCAGTGATGCAAGTAAAATCTCACATTGTCACTGAAATCCCGGCAATGCTTTGGCAACAGGATGGACGCTTAAAGTTAAGCAATCCAATTGCAGAATGACCACGACACTGTCTCCGATGCAGCCTGCACACAAGTAGCAGAGCAGCCTTTGGTCCAGGCAATTAATTCATGGAAATAATTTATCATTGATGGTATTATTTATTTTCTAGGAAAGAGGACAGGCACATGCTCCAACCCTTGTTTCCAAGTGGCAAGATTTTATAAGCATCAATATTTACAAAACCGGTTTTGCAAACTGGGATCCTGTGCTTGGACAGCACAGGGGTACCAAACTAAATGCTTGCTGTGGAAGAGCTCAGAGATGTTAGATTTTTAACATGAAAAATAAGCCCAAACTAGATTTCTGAATTCCAGGAGTTAAGGGGGGATTAAAAAAAACCAAAACAAACCCCAAACCAAAAAACCCACAACAAAGCATTTTGCACTGGAGGCACTGGAAGGAAGCTTACTTAAAACCAACTGCTCATGCTGAACAGTGTTTACCTTGATGCACTGCGCTCAGCAGACGGTACGTAGGCTACTGTTTCAGTAGTAATTCACTATTTCCCCGGCCAGAATTAGCTCCTCACGTATTCCATAGGTAAAAAGCAGTAATGTGTTTAGCTCCTTCTTTTTTTACAACTCCCATTCTGTAAGAGCATTTTGGTTGAAACTGTATGATAAAATAACTGCACAGCAGAAGCTGCAGAGCAGTACTCATGCTATCACCATGGCTGGGGAAAGCCTGCCTTTCCCCCCTTCATCACCATAAATGTACAATGGTCTCTTGCTGCTTGTGCTTTTTAAAGTGTCTTTAGAAATCCTGCCTTTAACAGCATAACTGGGCAGCTTAGCTGCATTTGTGCAGCATCAAAGCTGCTGCCCCAGACCAAAGAATAATAGTTTCAGGTAATCAAAGATCCTTAACTTTGCAACTCTTTGTTCTTGTGTGTTCTTTAAGACCACTTATCAGTCTACAGGTCAGATTCTGGCCTCACTAATGGGTAAGAGGCAGAGCAGCAAAAACTCAGAGGGTGCTCCTATGCAAAGAAGAGCTAAAGAAAACAATGAGGTGCTTCAGCCCTTCTGAAAATGAGAAAGCTGGAATATTTAAATGAAACTTGCTATTACATGTGAATAATACGCTAGTGTAAGAACTTGTTCTCACAGTGCTTACCTCCTGAATTAATCAGCTTTCCTGAGAGTCTACAAAACTACCCCATTGAGTTTACTGAGTTAGAAAGAGAGAGATCAGTGTGACACTAACGCAGTCCTAAGCTAGACAGAATCCCTCCCCAGTGGCTATTTCATGACAAGAGCTGCAAGCCTAATAATCTTGGTGATCACAAATATTCTCTTAGTTCAAGCTAAAGAAGCCTGGGCACAGCAGCAGAGCACCCAACGTGTAACCCTCATTATGCCCGCCAAACCTACGCAGCAGTGGTGCGAGGATCCCTAGCAGCTGAACATGAAATTCGGGGCAGTCCCTGCTTCAAGGTTCCCAACAGAGAGCAGTGCCCACTTAACCAACCACCACACACAATTGTGGCATTTGTCTGAAAGGGTTTCAGTTTTGTGTATCAGCGATGTCAGGCAGGTTAGGAGAGCACGCTACCTCCCCCCCCTCCCAGTTTCTTTTTTTTTCACAAGGGTGGTGGGCCAGCCCAAGCCCTCCGATTTCAGTCTGCACATCTCAAAGGTTAGGACTACATATATGTGGGTTCTGGTTTGTTCCATCATGAAGACAGGGAGCTTACCTCAATGTTTGGATCTGGGGCCAGATTCAGTCTCACTTCACTGAAACGAAGAGTCTTGGCCTGAAGAACACCTTCACATTCCTTTGCTGGTGCTCCAGTACACCCATGTCTATGGAATTAGGCACCACTTTTTCGGATAGCATTCATGCTAAAACAGCTCCTTGCAACCCTAAGTTGACGTTACTAATGCACATCTTTACACATGAATTATTTCCTACATCTATGTTTTGACAATACATTTAACTGGCATATTTTTCATGCACAAAGTGTACAAAATGAGTCAACGCAGTGTTTGTCTTTAAACCACTATCATACACATATTTTTGTTAAAGGAATGAGGGCTCTAAACCCTTCAAATACAGACAGTATCTGGCATCTGGATTGTGGCACGATGTAGTCTTCTGCCTTTTTGTTCTTGTTTTTACAGCGTATGTCAAAGGCGAACCTCTGAGGTATGCAGGCGGCTGTCCGTATTCAGGGCAGGGTGAAAGTTTCTCTCATGACCATGGCCCTTTAAAACTTCACTTTGGTTCCACTTGACGTGCACAAGTTCCTGATGAAGGGCATTCCTACCTTTGTAGGACAGAAGGAATTTTAAAGGGCTTTGCTCAGTTTTAATGCTTAAGCGCAGCAAAAAGAAAACGAAACAAAAAACCCCAGCCAAACAACCCCTCCCCAACCCAGAGTGCCTCAGGGCGTCTACACCCGTCTTCTGTGCTTCCTCCCCACTCTCTTTCAAGTGATGCAGTAGGACCAGTGTCTTGCCAACACCCCATACCCACTGTGCAGTCAAGGGCTGTCGAAGACTGGACTGTAGCTGGAATGCAGCTTGGGACCGTGCCATCGTGTCACCATTCAGCGCTGTTGTAACCTTTTTCGGTCTGGATAGGGGATGCTCCCCCAAAACCCACTATAACCTCTGCCAGCTGCAGATCTCCAGGTGTTCCACAGCAACCACAAGTTTGGCACAGAAAACCCCAGACATAAAACACTCAAGGCAGTGAGCCACAGCTTTACACTTAAGCAGAGAATGCACAACTGAGAAAAGCTCACAGGAAGGGCATGACAACAACCATGCGTATGAGTTGATGCAACAGCAGCTGGGCCTTGCAGTTAACATGTTTCCTGTATCCTCCCTCCCCCTTGTTTCTTTTAGTGTATTGGGGCTTTGGTAATTTGAAGCCTCTCGGGTTAGTTGAAATTACGGCTTTGAGGGTGGCACTTCTTGAGCAAGTTGGCACAAAATGGAAGGTAATGCTGTCAGATCCCTTGCTCATGGTGTACTGGGTAACAGGACATCTCTTCAAGGCTCAGGGGGCCACAGGGGGAAAACTCAAGAGGGTAGAGGGCTCTCACGGCCCCTGCTGGGTTATGTGGCTCTTGTTTCTAAGGATGGGATCCTCGTAACTGCTAGCACAAGGTGGCGTGGAGGCTTCCAAGGGTAAGCCCTGCTGTTGGTATCCATAGTTGACATTCCCACAGGGGAAGTGGCGGAGCCTAAAGAGAGGCACTTCTTTAACACTTGCTGTTAGGGAAGATGGCTCTAATAGCAGGGAGGAGCCTGGCAGCCTGCCAGTCACAATGTTGGGCCCCACAGTACAGTTTCCTTCCTGTCCCAAATTCTCCCTCTCGGGCATCTCCTTCTCCAGCCCAGGACTGTTTTTGCTGGCCTGCTTCTCCGCAAACCAAGAACCGTAGGTTGGATTCCAGAGGTTGGTGGGCTTGTTTCTGGAACCCCGGCTTTTGTGCAGCTCAGAAGGGGGGTTGGACTGGGTGTAGGCCATGTTGATATGTCCCCCAGCTGAGGCTGATTGTACCTTCCCTGGCACTGGCGGTTCCAAGGCTCTCACTTTCCCTAGAGGTTTTCCAGCAGCGATGGCTGATGGCAGGGGTGGTGGAGATGGCAGAGTTTGCTTGTCATCCTTTCTGTCTTGGTGTGTGGAGACCAAGAGAGGAGGAATTCCTTCTGGATCATCAGGGCGCATCGCTAGCTTCTCCTCCTCCTCAGCAGATGGACCATATTCTACTGGCAAAGCGGTGTTGATCACATCTGGATCCTGCCAGAAAGAACAATGAGAATTTTGCAAAGTCTGCCACCATCATTAATACTTGCACTTGATTAAGAAGCCAACATATCTGACAGCTGTCATGCTATGACCACAGAGCATCATTCCCACTACACAGAGCCCACATTCCATTTGTAGAGGATGCTGACAAAATGCAGCTAACAGTGAGATGCAGTGGAATACCCTTAAAATCAAAAAGCAACCTTAAAACTCACCAAAGAACAGCAGAGGCACAAAAACAGTGAAAAACGCTTTTTATGTCCAGCCAAATTTCCTGTGGGAATGTTGTTTTGGAATCTATATAATCTCGAAGTTCATAACATTCTCAGATAATATTGAGAAAGTTTCAGCCATGAAAAGTATTGCCTTCGCACAACAAGGGAGGAATGGGAATGCAGAGAGAAGGCAATACTGGCAGACCCCTTGAAGCCCAAATCCATAGGGACTGCCGTTCTGAGCTACTTAAAGCAGTTTTGAGAAGTAAACTGAGAGAAAATGTGGTAATCTGGGCATCCTTTAATTATTGCTAGATGCCATGGCAAGATATAGATAGCAGAAAACAATGCCTCCCAATCCCAGGATCCAAACACATGAAAAACAGACCAAGCCTCCCAAAGAGCGAGGGAAAGCAAACTGACTGAGGCAAATAACAGTGAGCCCATACAAGAAGCCTGTGCTGATGCAGGCAGCAAAATATTTTCTAAACTACCCCACTCCTCATAAGCTAAAATTGGTGATAAAAAATAAATACATCAGATTTCAGCCTGGGAAGCCAGCCACATCCTTCTCCCGTTTCCTAGCCTTAGAATCCCCACTCGTTTAGCATGGCTGTCTCCACCTGCCTTCTCTAACAGAGTCAGATTCAGAAAATTGCCGACAGCTGCAGAAGCCACCTGCAAAGGGTGCTCTGAGCCAGGACCATTTCTGCTCAGTGCTGACCATGTCTTAAGGGTAAACACTGGGATGGAGTAACTGACATGAAGCACGTACAGACGCTGGCCTGTCTTAGCTCTTTTGCGTGTCGTCATCTGCGCCTTTAGAAGAAGAAGCAGAGCTACAGGTTTGCAGTTTGTAAAGCTGTGTAATCTTGTGTAAGCCTGTGCCTTTCAGCAGTGAAAGACAAGAAGGATCAACCACCCAGTGAGGTAAATATCCCAGCCACTGGTCCCAGGGTGACATCAGTCTCCCTGGAATGCTGACTGCAGTAATGCAGTGCTGCCTCCTCATCTCATGTTCTGGCTTGCCTAGATCGCTCCTCAGTAAGAACCCTCTCCACCCATCTGATTCGTGACAAATGAACACTGATACCTGAGTGCAGTACTCAATCCTCTCCAGGATTATGGCAAAATTTGGCCGGTCTTCAGGCTGGTGCTGCCAACACTGGGTCATAATGCGATAACTGAAAAAGCAGAAAGGGAGATGCTCATAAATGAGAGATCTTGTTGGTACCTAACAGCTAGTCACTGCAGCTTAGAAACAATAAGCATGTAATGCCGCTCTGACTTCTAATAACTAAGAGTGCTCTGCCTTCCTGAGTCAGACCACTGATGCACCAGTAACCACTGAAATGTGGCCACCAGTGGGGTGAAATCCACAGACCATCAGAGAAATAACTCACCCACCAAAATCCCTTGGACAATTCACTAAAGGTAGGCAGGGCTACAGATAATGGAGCCCAGTCTTCCCTACCTGTGAACAGTCTTATGTACTTGCAGTTTCACAGCTAACCTAAGACACAGAAATATTGCACCATCTTTGACCAAACAACCAACGGCCACTACTTCTCAAAGGGGCCCTCAATTACTCTCCAAAACAGAGAAAACTTAAACAGTAGAGAAGTCACTGGCACTCAAGTCCAATAAGGCAGATCAGTCACAATAAGATCAATCTTAAAAGTCATTAACTTCTGACTAGAGAACTGCATTTGAAACAGAAACTTATTTGCATGAATATATCAAAGTTAAAATCTCATACACAGGGCCAGGGCAGTTTTTAGGTGGATCCATCCTTCCTCCATTGGTGACAAACTCCAGAACCTCCTGGTTACTTTTGCTAGGGTAGGGCATGTATCCCAAAGAGAATATCTCCCACAGCAATACGCCAAAGGACCTGAATACAGAAGTGAAGGAAAACAAAGTGAAGGATACAGGAATGACCATCACGGAGGGGCAATGCCCTTAGGTGCAGTACCGTCAGCATTGCTCTTTGCAGTCTGTGCTCAGGCAGCTTGTGGAAATCACTGCTGCAGGATTCAGACATAAATAAGCTGCACAGTTGTAATGGTGGACTTTGAATCATTTAATGAATACTAGTAGTTGAATGTTAAGTGAGTGAAGTCTGCCGTATAGGTAGATAAATACGGTTGCTTTGCCCTATACTCAGCACTGTTCAACTAGATGTAACAAATGTGAAAGTCAGGTTATGCTTTTCTAAGACGTCAGCCATTGCTGGAGACAGGACTGAGTGGAGCAGTGGCCTGATGACTTACGGTGAACTCTGCCTCTTGAATAAGGTACCCTGTGTGAAATAATATGCCAGTGAATCCCCACTGATGCTCTGAGCCCCATAGTCTGCACCTGTAGGTCAGAGTACAATAAAAACATTCCCTAGCTGACACCACAGCCCTGGGCCTGTGTGGTGTGGCCTGCAAAGCCCTGCGGACAATGGCTGGGACAAGATCTCCTCCAAAGCATTCATCTGGTCAGCTGCTTGGAAATCATGATCGTCTTGATTAAAATTGCAAAGAGCTATGCGCAGCAATGGGAAACTCTTCCGCTTGGTGCTGAGATAGGCAGCAGCTCAGCTGTGTGAGAGAATGTACCGCTACCCCTTTGCTGGGGCTTGCTCAGGAGCTGTGTCCTGACAGCCAGCCCCTTCCCCTCCACACACATCCCAAGCTCTTGCCTCCTGCTCGCCCAATTTCCCTTCCCCTCCTCTGGCCACCAGCAACTCAAGTGCTTACAGTGCTGCTGCAGGCCCAGAGAAAGGTGAAAGCCACAGTACATGATGCCCTTCTCCCTCACTGGCAGGATGGATCCTGCCTGCAGTCTCCCATGCTGCTTTCCTCAGCGTGGCACTAGCGCTTTCCTCCCTGTAGCAGCAAAGCAGCACCTGCATTTACCGCAACCTCCCTTCCCTGCCTGCTCACCTCCCCTGCCTTTGCACAGGTCTGATCTTTCTGTTCCCTAGTCTCCTCCAAGATTACTCGCTCTGAAAAACGCAGCTTGTCTTTTTAGGAAAGGAGAAATGAACAAGAACACATGTTTTTTACAAATTATTCACACTTTACAAAAGCAGTTACAACACAGACAGACAGACTGGACAGAGAAGAAAAAGAAGCACACCATGTGTCTGTTTTTGATGTAAATATTCCTTCCATGAAAGCCTCAGGAGGCATCCATTTGACGGGCAACATCGCACACCCACCCTTCCGATAGTAGCTGGCTCTGCAAAGAACAAACAAAACAAGGAGTCGGCAAAGAATTCAGAAAAAGCCATTAATTTGGGATTTTTATAATTGCAAATATTAAAATTATGAGCCAGAAGAGAGACTAATTTAGGTGAAACAGAATGGCAGAGAAAATGCTGAAGAGACCTGTTCCTTCTCACAAAAATAGTGGAAATGGGCAGGCCATGGAAGAAGTGCTCTAATCTCCCTTGCTTTAGGCCTGATCTGGTGAACACAAGTTATCCTTATCTGTATGCACACTCCTAGTGAGTTACTCACACAGTAAACTGCTGCTGGAAGAGCCATCCTCCTGCACTTTTCAGCCACAGCAAGAGCTCCACCTCACCTCACATGTGGTCACCTGGAGCATCCCCATCAAAAATAAACAAAGCCTGTCCCTTACGTATCCAGTCTAAAGCACTGCAAGTGAAACACAAAACCCCTTATAAGAAGCGGAGCTTGCTGAGAAGGATGCTTGGCCATTAGGACTGGGGCAATAGTACAAAAAGCACCTCCTGTGCTCCTGAGGCAGGAATTACAATAGTCATTTAGTGTCGTTGCCCTTTAAAATAAAATCTACAAGCCCTTAATCCTGTGCTTGCAGCTGCAGGAGGCTGCTCATGCAAGTTGGTGTCACTGTTCATAACTACACAGCCTGAGCATCCAAAGGGTATTCCTGGACACAGAAACATGTGCAAACTTCAAAGGCACCTTTGAAAACTCAGCACCAAAGCGTTCTTCTTGGCAGTTGGTTCTGCTGATAGTGGGAGTGTGACAGATGCTACTTTGTCCCAGTAGAGTCCCATCTGACAGTGGGACAGAGTGGGGGTGAAGCTTTGTGAATGGAGAGAGAGGAGGGGGGAAAAAAAGCAGCTCTGATACACTTGGGTTTTTGAAGGTAGCAGTCTGTTTGCATCACCTCAGGCTGTGATGCTGCCAGATCTCAAGCTAAGCAGAGCCTGGCCTGGCTTAGTAATTACTCAGGAGAATCCCCAAGCAGGAAGAAAAGACGGCAAGGCACTGGAATAAACAGTGCAGGTGACTGAGTACAAGGCACTCCTTCCTCCGAGTCAGAGGCAAATTGATTCCTCAGCACAGCAGGACATGGTGCAGCACTTCTAGAGGTGCTATCTGGAAGATGAGATATCAAACTGCAGCCCTGACTGCTTGTGGTCATTAAAGATTTCCTGGCACTTCTTGCAAGAGCAGAGTAGTTAACCCTGTGTCCTGGCTGAATTCCAGTTCAGCTGATTACATTTTCCTGACCTTCCTCTGCACCTTCCTCCTTTATCTGCAGTAAATTGAGGAGATTTACTGATAACACCAAACCAAAGGGGCAGGGGTGGTATCAAGGAGAGAGATTAAGCTCAGAATGATTTGGGACCACAAAAAAAAAGGGCACATCAATGCCATTCAGTGTGGAGAAAGTAAAGACAAGAAACTGAAGACAGAGTACAAGTGGGAGGAAAAATGCCTACCATGACCATCAGACTTCATTACCCAGAGGAAAGCTGTCAGGAGAGGGAAAAGTCTCCAGACCACAGTTAAACTACAGGTGAAGGTGAACACCAAAAAAGCATTAGCTGGGATTCATCAGGGCGGGATCTCTCCACTCTTGCCTTGCTAGGGTTACACAGGGCAGCACACGAGCCTGCTCTCCTGCACACACACTGCTCCTCCCTCATTTTAGAGAGATTCCACTTGCGGATACCCTGGGCTTAGCTCTGCTACCTGTATATATCCCGGGCCATTCCAAAGTCTCCAATTTTAGCCACTCTCCCAGGCCCTCGACAGGTAAGGAGGCAGTTCCTGGCAGCAATATCCCTACAAGGAAAAGGAAGAAAAGCAATGGAAAGAGAAGAACCACTTAATCATTTGACAATTTTAGAAGCCAAAAAGAAAACAAAGGATTGTACCTCCTTTCCTGAGCTGCAGAGAGCCCGCAACAGCCAGAAAAGTCACTGTTTATGGATAACTAGTCATGTCCCAAATTCCAATCTACCCCAACAGCAGGAGTTCTGCTCTTTAACATTTCTTCTTTAAACTTCAAGTAACATCTACCAGCTGAAAGGATGGGCCTCCTGTGAGACTCCCTTCACCCCAGGAGCTACTTTTAAGTCTCTAAGGAGTTGCAAGCAGTGGGGCTGATTTCAGCAGTGTACTAGTCCCAACCCCATGCTGCCTGGAGAATGATCCACTGACCTATTCCTAGCGTGGCTGTTAAAATATTGTGCAATGGGTGTCATACGGTCAGAGACAGAAAGAACAACAATGTGCAGGTGTTGCTCTGGAGGCTGAAGGTATGGCCTGAATCTGTGCATGCAGGTAAAGCTCCAGCTCCACCTCTGCTGGCATACCTTGTGGGTAACTCTTTCAGAAGAGTGAACTACAATCTCTTTCTATGCATCTCTACTCAATGGGCAAAATTTTAGACACTTGCCAAACATCCTGTTCTGCAGGAGCAGCTAACAATAGTCACAAGGTGTTGCATTCTGGCTTACGTATACACCCTGTTCTTCGAGAGGGAAAAGAAAAGGGTTCCAGAATGAGCAGAAAGGCAGTAAGGAAAATTCATGATGGGGAGAGTTTTGAAGACTTCTGTCACAAGACTGTGTTTTCATTTCCAGAGTAGCCAAACAGGCTGCACAAGTGCAGGCACTGAGGCAGAGCTCAGGACCTTTGGTAAAACTACAGACCTCCACAACCAGATTTATAGCAGCTCTTCTGTTAATTGCTTCTATTATTCTGATTTAATCTACCTTGTTTAAAGGTATCCAGCCACTAGAGTGCAGCAGGACATAAACATATCATGCAGGGCATTAGGAGTCCTTGCTGGCCTGTGTGCAAGTCATGCCCATGCTGACACAGATGTGTTCACCTACCTATGAATGAAGTGGTTCTCCTCCAGGTACTGACACCCACGAGCAATGTCACGAGCCACATGGAGCAAGTCCAGCATGGAAAGTGAGGAGGGCTGATTCTACCAAAAGACAAGGGACAAACATGGGTTAAAAGCAAGAACATGGCATGATTCGTCACTGATACAGCACTGGGAACTCTCCAGCAAGTGATGTAGCTCAGATGTTAATACACAAAGGGATTACAAAAATGCACAAGTGAGAGTTCATATCCATGAACTATGCAAAGGATGTGCAGGCGCGATGTCATACAAATCCCAGGGACAGAATCAGAACAGCTGGATCTGACTTTCCAGCTCCATTGGGATGCCCCTGTAAGAATTTCCCCCAGTTCTCACGGGAGATGCTTCTGAATTTTCAGCACAATTTTTGAGGAGATCTGTAGCCTGAACTGATCCTCACTCAGTTTCTTTGTATTATTGCTAGCTCTTCTCTGAAGTCACCTTGAACAATGAGAATGACATTTTGTATAATGGTATGAGTCACATTTGCTCTTTCCCTCCTCCACATCTGTGTAGGTTTTATCTTGCCCCTCAGAGCACTGACACAGGTTTGCGTAGCCAACGGCTATGGAAGACTAAGGCTGCCAACTCCTTGTTCCTGCCCCTCTGATGAATTCTACAGCCCTTGCCAGCAGGAGCCAGATGCTTTAGTGAAAAGGGCAGGCTTAGCACCGGCTTGCGTTTGCCGGCCTCTGAAGCCAAACCATTAGCCTCTGTACTGAGGTGTGAATCAGTGATCCCTGTGGCCACTTCTGTGGGGGAGGAGGAAATTGTTGCTGCCAGCAGGGTGATGTCAAACAACTGGGTGGCAGTGACTGCTTATAGAATCATGGAATCATAGAATCATTAAGGTTGGAAAAGACCCTTAAGATCATTGAGTCCAACCACTAACCTATCACTGCCAAGTCCACCACTAAACCATATCATCAAGCACCACGCCTACCCTTCTTTTAAATACCTCCAGGGATGGAGACTCAACCACTTCCCTGGGCAGCCTGTTCCAATGTCTGACAACAGCAGCCATTTGCTAGCTAAGTGTTTATCTGGGGCCTTAGTTATTGGACCAAACAAGCTTATCCTACCTTCTAGCTCTCTCTTATGACACCTACCATTCTGCCCAGTGCCGTAAAGGCACACCTGCCCATGGGTCTCTCCCACTGACGCACAAACCAGCACAGGTTCTCCAGTGACAGGGACTGCTGGCTCTGCCAGCCCATCTGTCATGATGAAACATATCTCCAGACTGATGCAGTGCTGTGCTGGCCATCCCATCTGACGTAAACCCCTGCTAACTGGGAGTGGAAATAAGTCTAGGCTCTGCAGCAGGCAGCAGCCAGTAGTGAAATAGTGGGCATTGGCTGGTAAAACCTAAAAAAGTCTTAACGTCTTTTGAGGATATTAGGAGAAACCTGGCCTCAATACTTGACTAATGAAATAACTGAAAAATGCTGTATCTCTGTGTGAACAAAGCCTTTTTTTTTCAGTGTGGTGCCATAAAGCAAAATTGTTTGTGACTATGTACCAACTGCCTGTATTTTATTATTTACATGGTATAGTTCATTGCATATATATACTTAATCGCTTCTTTAAAACACTAGACTGCATCTCCCCCTAAACCTTTCTTTTTGTAGAGTAATCATTTCCTGCAAACATCAAAACCTCCCCCCACCCCGGCCCCTTTGTGGGGAGGAGGGAATAATCTTTTTTACCTCTGTGAGCTAAAGTGACTCACCAGCTACACAAGATGACTACAGTAAGAAAGGACGCAGATGCCTTCTTTTTCCCTTTCAGGGCATAACCAAAGGAAAATGAGTATCTCCATCTACCCATTCCCTCCTTTTCTGAGCAAGGGTCAGAAACCTGAAGTGAAAACTGAGTAAAAAGCCCAATTTTTTATTGTGCAATTGATTCCAGACTTGAGCTATACTGCAAGGCAGTCAGTAGGCTGAAGCCACAAGCTGATCTGAACAGCATAGGTTTTCTCTCTTTTTCCCTTTTTTCCCCTTCCTTCCCCTCCTTGGATGAATTCTTTCCACCTTTTATTTGACTAAATACAGTCCTAAAACAGATGTGACTGCCCAGCCAAGGACAATTTAGCCATGTAATCTGTTTGAAAAATGGAGGTTTGGGATTCATTTTGCAAGGGGAGCAACCCTGAGACACCAAAGGATTCACTTTACAGCTTTTGCCCTCCAGATGAATGGACAATGCCAGCTGCAATGCACTGCTGCTTAGAGCACTTGGCACGCTGGAAGCACTAGTGTGACACCTCCCTGGATGAGGCTGAATCTTGCTAAAGGTGAATGAAATTCTGTGTATTGTTCAGTGTAATCACTGCTCTGTGCAACAGGCTACAAAACTCAAAGGAGGGGAATAATTTATCCATATACAATTTATCTTCCAGAGCTGTTCTTTGATTGCTGTGCTGTGTGAGAAAGATCAGCACTGAATTTCCCAGAAAGGACAATTCTGCAACGCTCATAATGAGCAAAGGCTCCGATTCCAGGCGTCTCTGAATCTACCAAACTGCCTCTCTCCTGATGAGGGGGAAGGGATAATCCTGTAATAGACGTGAAAATTTATTAGTGGAACACAGAAACCCATCAGAGCCGTATACCCTGGACCCATGGAGAAGTATGAATCTGAAGCTTATGGAGTAGACCTGGCTGGCATAAACCGACAATATTCCACAAGAGTCACTGGTATTGTAACAGTAACCTTGGATGAACATTTGGCTTACACATATGATCATTCTTGCTTAGAGTCCAGAAAAACCATTATGTGTTGGTTGAACATTGCTTTCGTTATTTACATGAAGAACACAGATGAACAACATGCAATAACCTGTGCTGGCAGCATCTTGACCTCCCATTAATTTGGATCCCATGTCCTGATACCTCCTGTGGGACCTCTAACTTCCCATTTCAAGTCCCTTGCAATGTCTTAAGTTCCCCCTTCTCTTGCTTCACTTTCTCTTCCATCATTCTCTCTGCTCCCCTCCATGCTTTTCAGTGGCTGAGTGCAAGGCAGAATGCTGTGTGTGCCTTGCTCCAAGTCACACAGGTTCTCGCTGGCCAGTGGCAAGCCAAACAAGACACCTTTTTTGCTCAGTGGTTGCTCTAGCATAGTGTTTTCTTTTTTGTGAAGCTTTGGAATTAACACCAAGTTAATGCCTTTCACACCTTTATTAAATTTGACTGAAACTGGCAAATGAATTTAAAGTTACTGGCAAGAGATCAGGGAGAGCAACTAGGGTTGAAGGTAGAGAATGAACATGTAAATCTCTCTTTTGCAATCAGGCTGAAAGCAGAAGTAGGTGGGAAAGACGAGGTAGTAAGGAAGCCAGCTGGAAAATACAAAACTGGAAAAAACCAAGGGGAAATGACAACAGTAATTCATATGGTGCTTACTTAGTCAGTCAGCTAGGTCTTGTGTGTTCAATTAATTCCTGCTGGAAGAAAAGCTCACTGAAGCCTGTTTACTCTGCACTGTTCCTTGTCTTTCCTTTCCTTTAATGGGCCTGGAAAGCTAGACATCCAGTCTGCTATGCTTACCTTCTGCCTGTGTTCCTTGAATGAGCAACAGGAGGATCAAAGCAGCTCAGGGTTCGTTAAGAACAGTGCAAAGATACATCCAGCAGTACTGAGCCACAGGCCTTATGTACAGTGACTCTGTCACACTTCAAGTACAGGCAGAGGGCAAATCCACTTCCACAGCTGGATCCCATATTTCACAGAGCACAATGCCCCATGCGCATCTCATCTCTTACCAGTCAGTCTCCTAGCCTCATAGCTTATGAGCTAGCAAACATGTGCACCAGAGGCTGATTTCTCAGCACTCACAGGTGCCATTGGCTCCTCAGAAGCTGTGCCCACAGCCAGACAATGAATTACCCTGTCATTCTCACCAGGCAGCCAGTACATGGGATGGTAGCAGAAGCAGGGAAAGGCAAGGGGAAGGAAGGTGTTAGAAGTGGAGCAGAAACATGTGGATCTGTATCTGCACACGGTCAGGCTGTCCCCATTCACCCAGCTGTTAAAGAGGGTCTGGAAACTGTTCTGAATCAGTTCCAGCTTGTAACTGCCCATCTGCATTTGAACCTCAGCTTTCCCAAAGTGTGACAGGCATGGGACAGAGCAGAAAACAGCAGCATCAGCCCCAGGTCTGCTTCAGTCCTGGGAGCAAGTTAAATGCAGGAATAGGGGAGGATCTTCAAGATGCTGGGAACAGTAGTAATGGTCAGTCTCAGATATCCTCAAACAGGTCAGGAAAGACAAGGAAAGAAGAGGAAAGGGAGGAGAGACTGTGAAGGCAGAAGAGAAATACCAAGTAAGCAATGTATACCTGGAATGAACCATCCACCAATAGGGGTTGCACAGAGCTGTCACTAACAGAAATGGAAGCCTTGGCATGCAAGGAGGAACTCACAACTGGGGTAGGGGCAAACAGAAAGAAACCCCTCAGATCAGAATGCTCCTATAACTGCATCCTATAAAGAGTAAGGCATTTTCATCCACAAAAGCGACTGGTTCATTTTACTGCAAATAGGTGAAAATTCCTGCTGTTCAGGAATAATGTTCTTGGTGCTTCCTCAAAAGACCCTGATCATTACTGAGCTGGCTTCTCTCTCTAACTTAATGAGCCAAAAAGATATTTCCATTGCAAAGTGATAGATGCCCTTGCCCTGCGCCATCCTGTTTCACCTGCCACTTCACACATCTAGCACAGCCTGTCTGGCAGTTTTGAACAAAGCACCTACCAGACAGCATACCTTGCCCATGCCATTTTGTTCTGCACTGGGTGAGAGCAGAGCCCACATTGCAAAACGTGTATTTCCCCATTCACCTACCACTAAGTTCAGCCTATTTGTATGAGATGACAAGAGAATGTCTAGGTGCTACAGAAAACTAACCTTTATAAATAAAGACTGCTTGCTCAGATTTCAAACAGCTTGACTTTCTGGGTGTTTAGCCTTTTTATCCAGGCAGGAGACACTTTATTGCAACCTATCCAAGACTGTGGTGCTCCTGAGCAACACAGACCATTTTATATGTCTGAAAACCAGACTGCAAGGTAAAAATACAAAAGTCAATCTGTTTCCAGGTGTCTCAAGGAAGAATCTTATTTCTATCTGTTAGAACTAATTTGTGTCTGTCTCGTACTGATAAAATCCAGCATTTTGTCCCGTGCCAAAGACATGTAGAGACAAAATATGAAGCTGGGTCCTGGTGCTGAACTTCAACAACATCTGTGTACTTTTCTGATCCAGGGACTCGGAGCAAACTTTATTCTTCTGAAATACTGATTCCTCTCTAGAAGTCGTAATTTCTTTTTCACACATTTCTAACTGACCGTCATTTCCTATTGATGCTGATTTCAGTGGGAAAAACTTTAAAACTCCAGACTAAAGATATTTGCTATTAAGCCAACAACTCCAGGCCAGATTCTCTCCTTGCCTATGTCAAACTTGCACTGACAGATATCCATAGAAATGCACCTGATCAGCAGTTTAAATAATGGATTTATGTTTTGTAGTTCAACACTTCCCCCCAGTCTGCCCCAGCTGGTGTGAGGGGGGAGCTTAATTTTTTTTTTAAACTTTGATTTTGTTCTTTCTTTAGACAGTATCTGCAATGCTATCTAGCAAAGTCCACAGTGAGGCACCTCTGCATAACCCCAGCAGCATCTGTTCCCTATATATCTGTGTCCTGCCCCCACAGTGGTCTTCTAGCAACAGAAATTTTCTGACTCTAAAATGCTAGGAAATAGTTGCTGCATGGATCAGCTCTTTTATAGTGATGTATTTGCCTTGCGGCAGCAGCTTACTAAATAAAACTCAATTTTCTCTTTTCTTACCGGTCTAGGCCGCGTATCTCTCAGGAACGATTTCAGGTCACCTCCAGCCATGAGCTCTAGCAGGATGAAACGGGGCAGTGCCTGCAAGCTCACCCCGATACAGCGCACAATATTCTGGTGGTTGAACTTGCTGTGAAGACAGGAAGACTCAATTATGGAACAACTTTGATCGAAAAAGCACAATTGCAGAAAACGTTTTGCTTCAGGGAATTTTTTTTTTTTTTCAGAAAGTAACAAATCTCAAAGGTAGGGTAACTGGATAAAGCTAAAGTGCCACCCCTGCCCTCTGTGTCTGTTTGCACAGTGCAGAAACAGGTGAGGAAGGAGTGGCTTTTGGCTGCTTTTCCTCTTCCTATATTCTGCATCCTTTTTGGGCTACAGCAAGACTTGGGGGCCAAGGGAAGCAAGGAATGTTTGATAACAGAGAAAAGTCTGCTCCTAATTTCCCTGACCAAGGGGCAGAAGCTGGGCTAGGGCAGAGGTGTTCCAAATAACATACTGACACAGGATTTGCTTATGTAGAGGATATTCCTCAAGGTCTAGTCTCTAATACTTCCTTATTTCTCCAGACCTCAATGTGATGGGAAACTATTTCCATGGATCCTGGGACTCAGTCACTGACATGTGACATGACAGCAGCATTAAGTTAATGCCATCTGTTAGTTTTGACTAGTCAAACCCAAACCCTTAAGGATTTTTTTACCTCATGTTCTGATCTCTAAGAGAAATCAAAGGATCCTATTATCAATTCTGAACACTGGGCCTAAAGATTTCCACTTTGGACAATGAAAACTAGTGTAGCGCTTAATCATGTGGTGCATCTTCATTTGTAAGAAGAACAGAAAAGGATGGTAATGCCTACCCTCTTTGTAAAATACTGACAGCCATGTGCTAAAACTGCTGTATAGATGTGTTGCATAGACATCACCTCTCAAAGCACCTTTTTTCTTCACAGTGCTGGGCATTGCAAGCCTATACAAGTACTATTTATCTTATTCATACAAACCTAATAATAAGAGCTTCCATGAGGAAGTCCAGCTCATCTTGCTCCGAACACACTTCTGGCAATGTCTGGAAAAGAAAGAACAGGTTGACAGGAGAAGATATTTAAACTTACTGATGCAGAACACCTGGCACAATCAAAAGCACTAATGTTGTCTGCAGCAATCCTTGTTTCTCTAAAAGAAACCTCACTCTAAGATAATAGCTAGACCATTACTAAATGAGACTGTGAATCCTCTTGAAAGGTAAAGATCAGAACACATGGCCCATCAATGCCACTGTCGCTCTCCTCCCAGCAAAGGAAATAGCCCAGAATGCACAGGGAACAGTGCTCAATATATGGGACTCTCCTGTATAGAGGACAAGGAATAAGACCACAGTTCCTGAGCTCTCTGACAGTTCAATACTCCTACATTTCAGCAAGACTATAAACTATAACCAGCAGTAGGACTGTGCTGCTATGTAACATCTATGAGAAAACAAGCTGCTGAAGGCCTGGAGAACCCTACCAGGGTCTCTTAGGATTTAGCTTCACATCCAGTGCATATCCATCCTGTAATGGAGTCGTGAGATCCCTGGAAAAACAGCCATCTCCTACCTGCAGGCTCTTTGATATATGTACCAGCTGCCCTTGGCCCTGTGGAGACTTTTGGCCTCTGTCTCAAAGGCTTTGGATAGATTACCACACCAGGTGTAGCATGTGGAGGATGGAGAGAGGATGGATTTGTTTCTCATACTTGCAGTCTACTGCGGCTATATGGGAAATCTTTGCCCATTAACTACTTACAGACCTCTTTTAATAGTCTCACAAGCCCATATGCTACAAGCTGTACCATCGCTATGATGGATTAAAGTATTGCAACAAAGCAGCAACCTTTCTAAGCACATCCTTCAGAACTATAGTAATGCTTAATTCATCTTCATTTTTATAATGCATAGGGACTCTTGGGTGAAAGGTGCATTAAACCATCATGATAACTCATACACTGTCACTTACTTTCACAGCCACCTGCAAGGGAGTGGGGTCGCTGGGGATCCCTGCCACCTGACCTTCATATACCTCACCAAAGGCTCCGTGGCCCAAACCCCTGGACAGACCAGAGAAGACAAGAAGGTTTTACTACAGAGAACACACATTATAACACTGTGGTCACAGCTCACAGAATGGGCTTACAATTTTCATGGTAGAGAAACAGGGAGAACTGGATATTGACACTGATGATACCACTCCTCACACTATGTGGGGGACCAGCCTTGATGTGATCTTTCCTTGACCTACAATGAATTTAATTGGTAGGGAAAGCAAACCCCAGAAGTGAACAGTCACCGGTGAAATCAAGCTGCTGGCACTGCAGTGTGTAATGGATAGCACTCTTCTATGACTTTGGTGTCAGTGCTTTAGTGGTGGTGCTCCAAAGCAGGTCAATAAAGATAGGTCTTAAGTCTTGGTGTTCCCACACCCCAAACACAATAACAGTTCCCATGATGTTTATGCATCACCATTAAAGAAAACATTGAACAAGAAACTAGTGAGCACAATGGTTCTCAAAGGACCTGAATTCTAATTCTAAACTATCTTTTCTTGATTTATTTTGTGAATCTTGGTAAGTACCTTAGCCAGTAAATGGTGATAATAGTGCTTTGTAAAGCACTTGACTCTAGGAATTCATGCTGAGAATCATTTCTGGCACTGATCATATTATGAAATTTACAGTTTAAAAAGAGAAAGGAATTAAAGTAATCACACAACAGATCCTGTTCTATGTATTTTTGATACAGATTTTGCATTCCTGTCTATTCAGTCTTCACTCGCTTAAAGTTAAGTCGACTGGTACAACAATAGCTATACCACAGGTGCCATGTCACAACGACATAGTGAACTCTGGCAATGAATGAGGCTGCATCCCAGATCCTGAGTCCCTCTTATCCCTGCATGGGCTGCAGATTGGGCAGTAGTAGTTTGAGTCTTGAAGAGGCATTCCTGCATCTTGGTCTGAGTAAAAGGGCTCTCAATAAGGCTCTATTCTACAGCACACACTTTCCTGGTAGAGCCAGGTCTGGCCTGAGAGCTGCACTGATTCTGTTCTCTGGTCTATAGGTGGACTGCTTCTGCATGGGCTGTTGCCCTTGCCCTCCTGTCTGTTCAAACAGGTGCTGCTAAGCGCAGTCTGCTCTGTTGTTGCATAAGCTCGGTCTGTAGTCTTGCCAGGATAAAGACCAGTCTAGGCAGTGAAACCACAGTGAGGACTTGCGATGCCTGTGACTCAACCAGCTCTTTTAGTAACATTTTGTAGGTGTCAGCTTGAGACATTATTCTTGGCTGTGACTGACCAACTTATTACAAACTGAGGATATAAACCAGATCTCTGCAGCTCATAACTCACCCTTCTCTCAAAAGAGAAGGACTTCCCTGCCCTTATCAATTCCCAGCTGTATCCTCTGATCTCTGCAGCTTGCCACACTTCAAAAATCCTTTCAGAGCCCAAGTGAGAAAGGCAGCAGCAGTACAGAGTACACTGGAAACTTCCAGTTGCAGTCCAGCAAGATGTGCAGGTAAGGCGGAATGAGATAAGAGACAGCAAAACATTGCAGACTGCATAGACTTCTCTGAGCATCACGTTTGTAGCACTGTAAGCTCCCTAGTCTTCCAGGCTCTCCTGTTTCCACTTCTTGGCTTTTTGTGTAAATCTGCATGGTACAAGGGTAATGTCATATTTACAAGTGGCGTGCACTGTATCCTGCAGTAGAGCAAGGTGGGAAAGAACTCTGAACTTTCAAGTTTTTCTTAAGAGACTCTTTCCAACTTTCCAGAAGTTCTCGTCTAGACATGACTATCCTGCTGGCTTTATATTCCCATCTTTTTATCCTGTCTGGCAGTCTCAAACCCATTGCTTTTTCTGCTATTGTATTTAAGGATGTCATTGTCTTTACCAAAGATCCCATCAAAGACTTTAAAAGAGTCTCCTACAAGCCTCAGCCTTCCCAGCATTTCCTCAATTAATACTGGACATTGCACATTCATTGCACAGTCTGCAAAAGATGTCTCTAAATTACTGGTGATGACTCTTCAGTTCCTCTCATAATCCCAGAAGATTAACACCACACCTGTAAAAGGTCAAGGAGACTGCCAATGCCTAGTCCCCTTCACAGAAGCCTAAGTACTGCAGCTTTACAACTTTCTTATCAAAAGGGACGAGTCTAAAAGTGCAGGAGAATTTGTACATGCCTGCACAAAGACAGGATTTCACATCTGTGTAAGAGAGCCAGCATATGTGAGTGTATAGTGCTAAGCATGGGGAAGGCAAAGATGAATTTACCGGATGAGGGAGATGTTTTTTCGAGGCACCTCTTTTAGGTCACTAATAGATGTGGTCTTTCCTGCAAAGCAGTAGTTGGGATTGTAGTCTGTCATGATAGTGGAGGTACGCAGCTTGCTCAGCTTATATTCCGGGCTCTGTAACTCCATCTGCATGGCTTGTAGCTCCTGGTGCTTCCGACGATATACTAAATATGGAGAACACAGTAAACCAGAGAGACAGACTGACTTTGGAACAGGACAGCAGCCGTGCAGCACGTCTCACTGGTATTCACTGTGTGGCCAAATTTCAGTGAATTAAATCAGACAGTAACACTGTCATTTGTCTGTACATCAAATAATTACAGATAGAAAATGGAACCTGAATTTATCCAGGAACCTTTGATTTACACATCTTATGAAGAAACAAGCTTGCTCATGAACTGTTTGGAACAAGTAAAATGATTTTCACTTGCAGAGGTCTCTGATTTCTCAGTTCTGAGGTTTTTGTTTTGTTCTATTTAGTTTAACTGGACCTCCCAAGTACAAGTCCAGTTCCAAACTTGAGGGAGTTGGGGTACAATTAACATTCCTAAATCACGTAGAAGCGACTAAAATCTGAAATGAATTATTGCATCATATTGTTCAAAATGGATAGACTAAACTGTTACCTCAGAATAACACATTATACGTAAAACTAGCTCATTTTGCAAAACTTTTGTTTCTAAACAACCGAGTTGGACTAAATTTGAAATCAGTTTATGGAAGTGTTATATTTCTTGAATCACTTCACTGATACTTCTGAAATATCATTAGAAATCACACCTTGAAAGAAGACATCCTGTGGATATTCCTTGAAATAGTAATTGATATTGCAGTATTTTTTTCAAAACAAGATGCCAGGTTAAATCACTATTACCCTTACTATTGATTTCTGTGGGAGCTGGATTGAGACCAAAGACTGTGACGGTAATAGCTATTGCATCTTCTTCAGTAGATGTTGCTCAGGGGAAGAATTTAAGGGGTAAACATGCACTCGCAAAGGCATACGGATATAATGACCTATCCACAAACCCTTCCTGTCCTCCATTTTCCTCCTCATTGCTTTTGCTTTGATTTTTTAAATCACTGCTCTTTCCTGAGATGTCAATGATAGGCTAGTTGGATGGAAAGAGGATTAATCTTCCACTCCCTGAGACGTAATTTGTAATTTTAAAGGGGTACTGTCAGGCCAGAAATCATACATGTAGGACCATGTGTGTACAACCGATAACTCCTGAAATTCTTAAAACCGAAACAGCTGCACAAATCTAATTTAATAGTTGCCATTTGCTGCTCTCAGTACATCCCTCTCCTCCCCCAGACTATAGGCAGTGTGGACAAAGAAAGGTGGCAGATCTGTGGTTTGAATCCCTGGCTGCTTTTCATCGATTCAAATCTATTCTGCTTGAAATCGAATGCAGGTGAGCAGTTGTTTAAAATAAGAAAATAAAAGGGTGAAAAAATACCTTTTAGAAATTCAAATAAAGATGCCAAGAATGCCCACATTCTACTAAGTAGCAGTTTGTAAAAGGAGACCCTATGTGAGAATTTCAAGCTTAAGTGTCATACATTAGGAGACTAAATCTGTATATAGGCACAGAAATAAAGAAGCTTGCTTTTAGGCATTAAGCACCAACAGCTCTCACAAAGCCAGTGGCAGCTGCATTCTGGCAGCTTCACATGACAACACAAGCAATAATGTCTCTTCTGAGACGCAGTCAGTAACCGAAACCTCCTCAAATTGGTCATTGTGGTTAGAAACAACTACTGAAATCTGAAGTTAAGGCATGTGTGTGGGAAGGTGTCATTAAATACAGCAGTAGCTAAAAACCTGAATCCTTTTGCCTCCTAGGGTCCAGTTATCCCTGGCTCAGATCCACCCCTCGTATGAAAATATCTTTTGCAGAGAAACACTCACCTATCATGATTCCTGAAAAAGCCAAAATTAAAGCAGCCACCAATGCTGAAGTCACTACAGACAAGACCAAGGAGAGAGGGAGATGAATCACTGGCTCAGCTGTAACAGAGGCAGGAGAAGAAGGAATTACATGTTTGAAATTATTTTTCTGCTCTTCCTTCCATTTACCCAGCTGCTGCTCCTGTAGTGTAGGAGCAACCTCTCGTGTGACCCGTTCTCAGGATCTATGACCTCTAATACCTCATTGTTTCACTTTCCTCAATTAATATCAAGCGATTAAAACAGATGGTTTGCTATCAACGAGTTAACATGTGCACTCCCTGGGTATGAAAACAAGACCATAAAAAACAGGGGCAGGAGGTTGGGGAGGTGGTAAGGACATTACATTGCCAGGGTTAAAGTGCCGCTATCAATGCCAAATCACAGCAAAAGCCAGAGGACTGCAATATATCATCTCCTAAATGCATCTAATCCAGGCAGAAAAACCTGATAACAGTAAATGCAGTACAAAGTATTCCATAGCTGCATCCTCACTTGGAACCACAAGGCATTCAATGGCCATCTATTAAGGTTGACTTCACCCTGGCAAAATGACCATGCTTTTTACCCATTTTGCAGATGGCAATGGTAAAAATACAGAACAATTTTCCCACACCAGTGACAAAGCTGAGAGCAGGATCCTGAAACCCTGGAGTCACTTGCCCTAACTACTGGGCAAGAATATGAAGGAAAGTTAGTAATGGAGCTCTGAGCACTTGTTTTTTCAAGTAAGGCAAGCAGAGGCACTGTCTTTAGTTTTCCTCAGAGACGCCTCATGCAGAATTTCTTACAGATTCTGCACCTGCACCTTATATATCCAAATTCACAGGAATTATATTCTCCTTCACCTTGTACATTTTGTTTTGTTTTGTTTTTAAGAGGAGTGTCCTGGAATTTAAGTTTAGCTGGAAAATTCCTTCAGTGAGCAAACTTTCATGATTTCAGAGAAGAATGTAAGCGTCAACGCAACCAGGCACAAAAAATTTGACTCTCCTCAGTGTTGCCCAGTATGCCAAACTTATACTGTAAGGCAAACCAGCAATGAGGCTCTGTGCACCATTTCTCAGCACTGATGTGTCTATATCCTGTCAAAATAACTCTGCAGCATACACCAGCAGGAAAGAAGGTAACATTCAACAGAAGCCAGTTTTAAGAAAGACTAGATAACACTTTCAGGATGCCTTACAGTCCAAACTACAGATTTTTGCCATGCGCTTTCTGTTTCACATGCTGGCAGCCCACCCCATACTCCCACTTACCTATGCAAGACACACCATCCTCAGCCAGCTCTGTGCCTGGCTCACAAAAGCAAATGACTTTTTGAGTCTCAAGATCAACCCGGCACTCGTCCATCTCACAGTGACTGCAGTTAAGATGCAGCCTAATATCCACCTCTCCGTGCCCCTCTGTCACTAGGGAGTGGATGAAAGAACCTGAGTTAACTACTGTAAAGATCATTAATATCATTCCCTTAGGCACTAACAGAAAGAGGGGACATGGTGGTCACGATTGCCAGATATGACAGGGTGGGGCCCATCTAAGAAATCGATTTTTCTCCACCTTCCATAGCTCCTGTCCCTTTCTCATGTAGAAAATAACACCCAGCTAAATTAGCCCCACTGCAGCTGAGGTGCACTGGCTCTCCTTGAGCAGATAGTCTTACCAGGTTAGCAAGGAGGCTGCCCCCGAGGCTAAGAGAAACCTGCCCTTTCAGCAGTCTGTGGGGCTCACCCTTTTCTTTCCTGGCCTTTACTCCCTCTGAGATAAAACACTGTAAGTTTTTAAAACAGTCTGGCTGAATCTATCAGGCCAGAGTCCATCTGTATTTGAAAATACTTCTGGCTGTTCTAAAGCAAACATTGTTTTTTGAGCAAAGAGATATTTTTGTATTTTCTGAACATCGCAAACATATTCAAGACACTGAGTTCTGGGCAAACACAGGCTGGAGTGGCACTATTTATCACTCCCACGCACTGCTGGGCAACACTGCACTGTTTTCTCTAGAAATGCCCTGGTCGAACCTGGATACTTTGCTGAGGGATGCTCTAAGGAACATGTTTGTTTGTGAATAGTCAGGTGCTTTGTCTGTTTCTTTTCTAAATTATCTGAACTATGGCATTCTGTTACCACTTTCCTTGGCCAAAATTATTCTACAGGCTCATAGACTATATTGTTGGGAAGTGTTTTCTAATAGCCTTGATGTTCTCTCTACCTGTTTTCTTCTTGCTACTTCCGTTTATTCTCCATTGGACTTTGTTATGCTATCTTTCTACCTCCTCACATTCATGATGACACTAAGCTGCACCCAAAGGATTGTAAAGTGTCCTACTATTCTTATCTTGAAACAGCAAACTATTCTTAACCTGAAATAAACCCACTAGAAGACTTCTGACCAATATGAATACCTTTAAGTGCTGGAGTGTATAAAGTACCGATTGGATTAATAAAGGACACACCATCCTCCCCATCCATCTCTGGGTCATTGTCCATTGCAGCATTGCCACCTACATCAAACCAGAAGTTACCTTAACAGACTGAGGCTCATTGACACTAAAATACAGATAAGCATTGCAACGTGCATGACTTCAGCATATTTAGGGAGGCATCCAAATGAGAAAAGAGAATAAATCAAAGTATATAGGGAACACTTAGCAAGTTGTGGCATGAACCACTGGTCTTTTATCTCTAGAACCTCAATTCAATAGCAGCAGCTTGTGACAATCTATTTCTTAGCTCTGCTTTAGGCAGTCTGTTGCAAACTAAGGTACAAACTTCATCTTTAGCCATTTGGATGCTGTGAAACATATAAGCCTTCTTAAAATTAATGTAGCCAAGAGACTGGAAAACACCAGTACTCAAGGGCTAAGTTCAGTACTCTTGCTGATTAAGGCATGTACTGTGTCAGCAGAGGGAATGACTAATCTGATATCCTTCCTCTCCTTTGCACCCTGGGAGCAGAGTGGCTCACCAGGACTGGGGACTGAAGGAATTTATGAGTTGTTTATTTGTGCTTGGGCATATAGAACATATGAGAAGCAAAGTATGGGCGATACATAGAACATATTAGAAGCACAGTACGGGCCATGTATTTTGTACTACAAGCATGCAAATATTCCCCCACCCAATCCAAAAATGGCTTTTTCTCTTTAACCATCTTTCATGAAATTAAAATTATGTCATGTGAGGCATTCTGTTGGAAAAAGAAGCATTACACAATAACATTGGTACAAAACATGCACTTAATCATTTAAACTCATTACTACTCAGGATTTCTAATCTATCATACACATGATTTAAGCTGTGGAGAACCAGGGGTTAAAAAGTCCACCACAGTGCAGATGGCTGAAGAAACTATGTGGCCCAGGAGATTATGGGTTAGTACAGATCTTGAATCTGGCCCACACCAGTTATAATCAACATAATGCCATCTGACAGCTGTCCTGAGACCCGCAGCACATGAAATTAGCTCCTCGTTGACTGAAGTCAATACCACTGTCATTATTAAGAGGGGTCCTGGCTGGCAGCCTGAGCCTCTGCCCCCAGAGACCACCTGTGCAGACCAAGGCCCACCCACAACAGGGCAGGGTAGAAGAAGCTGCATTTTTTCCCCTGGCATAAAGCCTGGCTGCCAGTCTCCAGGACCAAGTCCTCAAAACACAGGTGCTGGTAATGGGAGCATGTAGCCTGGGGCTCCTCCTTCTTCAGCACTATAATGCCAAAATGGAAGGCTCAAGAATCACAGCAGGATCTTGATGGCACATTTTGCAGAGTGCAAAGCCAGGATTACAGCTGAAGGACTGACATCTGGCTATTTGCTCAAAGACTAAATGCCATACGTTCAACTAGTGATAAAAAGGCAACACACAGACATACTAGTACAGAACAGTCAAATATGCTAGCTACAGGAGAATTATCTATCAGCGTTTTGCTGATCATTAGCACTAAAGGAGGGGAAGGGACACCTTGAACACGAAGCCACTTTACCTATATATCCTCCGCCTCCTCCACCTGAGGAGCACCCCCCTCCACCCCCTCCGAAACCCCCTCTTGTCTCCCACCCCCACTTCTTCATGGCCTGGGGGCAGGATCTTCCTCCAGTAGCACCTTCCAGCAAGGATTTTCCTGACCACAGGAAGGAAGTGTTATCATTCCAGCCACCTCCACCACCTGCAGTTAAGAGAAGAGAAAAGGCACAGGCAGGAGTTATTTTTGTGTAAAGAACACTGCAGGGACCTGCAGAGCAAACACTCCTTCAAAGCACCTCAGCTGAAAGTAAGAATCTCATGTCTTCGTTAGAAGAGGGGATGCACTTGCTACACAGTGCTACAGTGACCTTTGTGTAGGGCTTTTGACCACATTAATCATCTGCATCTCTTTTCACCTACCATACAAGGACAAGTATTTTCTATGGAAAATGTAAAAAGATATCCCTGCCTACTCCCCAGCCACTTGTTTCTAGCTTACAGAGCCTTGCTGTTCTCTTCGCAAAAAACACTTTTGAAAAAACCCTACATCGGTTCTGAAGTGGAACAAAAGAAATTTAGTGAAAGGGATGTGAAACATGTCTCAGCCCTGCTCTAAATACAGCATACTCGCCAATGATTCACTTTCAGCTCTGCTGGTTGCTCAGTTCAAGGTCTCTTCACAGAGGCTTCTAGCCAGGGTGCAATTATGCTCTTTCTGTGAGTATGTCTACACAGCACAAAACAATACAGGGAGCAGGACGGCCACATCGGCACTGCAAACTCCCACATCAAAAATCAAACAACTTTGCTTATGAGAGGTACTACACTATTTTGGGAGAATGTTGCTGTTGCTATGGCTGTACCATCTCCAATACCCTTATTGAGGCCAAGTATCCTGCACTGTGGCTATAACCTATATGCATCTGTTGTACTTCCATATTCCCTCTGAACTGTGTTTTCATGAGTTTTGCCTCATCTCTTTGTGAGGAGGAATCTGGGAGTACCATATATTCACAAAGGTTTTCTTAAAAAGAACAAACTTTCCTTACCTGCAGCTCCTGAATTCCCATTCAACCCTGGAATAGAGGAATCATTCTCCAGCCTTTCTGGATGAAATATGTCTGTTTTGGCCCTGTAGGCCCTGCCACCACCTCCTGCTGCAATTATCAAGGGGATCGGTTCTCCATTCTCCATCTTAACAAATTCAGAAATAATGGCAGTGTTCAAACTGAGTCAGACATGCAAATGGAAGTTCAACCGCATGCCAGCTACTGCGTGTTGCACTAAGCAGGCATCTAGGACTGCTCAGCACTACAAACTACCATTGCATTATTTATGCACCCACATCCAAAAGATTAATGAATAGCACTAGTCCTACCAAGTTCTGCAACAGAGAATAGTGGCATCAGCAGCCCTGTGAACCATACCTACAGTGCTGATGGCTCTTAGAAAGCTTGTAATATTACCACATGATGATGTTCATCAAATGAAACAGCTAATGAGCACTGTTCTGTATAGTGCAATATAGTGTCTCCACAGGTAAAGGACTACTACGCTGGAAACTGAGCATGCAGAGTTATGTAGGATTATATAGAAGCTGGGTGATCTAAACATATTGTTAACACCAGAAACCAGTGGTTGGAATGAGTACTGTCTCAGCGAGTACATGACAGAAAAGATCAGTGGTCCTTAGCTATAGGATTACCAGCAGACAACATACAGGCTATCCTCAACTTTTCTTGTCATTGCACCACATAGGACAAATATGTAGCTGAAGTCCAATGTTCTACAATGATATATTTGAATAACATCCTGTGGAACCCGCCCTTTGGTATAGATTTATGCTTCGGCATCTCAGTTTGCACTGAAAAAAATCCAGTTCAAATTATTATGGTTGCAAAGTAAACTCCAAGCCACTGAAGCAAGTGTGGCCATACTGAGTAGCAGTTCTAAGAAGTGCGAAGGGCCAGCTCAGCTTACTAGAGCTATCAACTGGAAATGAAGGATACCTGGACCTCGCTCTGTGGACCTTTCCCCAGAGGTGTATAAAGGGTTCTCAGATACTTCAGGCTGGGATACTAGAGGCAAGTGGCAGGACGTGTTCATGACGAAGGTGCACGGGGACTATGTTTCCATACCTTAAATATGTAAGTTGCACCTCCCCCGCCTCCACCTCCTCCTGCCCATTCATTGACACTTCTGTTCACACGTATCTCTTCTTCAATCACATTGTTCTCTCCAATGCAGACTTTCTGTATAACATCATTAGCCTGCAAATAGAAGACCAGGTCTGAATTCTAGTAAGAAATCTCCATGTCCTTGTACACACACAGGCCTCGGGGACCCTTCCCTCTCCCAAACCAATGAATTGTCCTCCAGTGGAACTTCATAAGCAGGAGCAAGCAAATGCTCTTCTAGAAGAATCTTGCTTTTTGCTTTAACCTTTGTCAGAAGAATATGTTGCCATTTTAATTGAATTATTTTGAAGCAAGCTCAGTGCTGATATCTATTACCATGTAAAACAGCTCCATGAACTTTTAATATACAAGATGTAGCAGAATTTACTGCAAATACTTCCCAGCATTAACTATCTGTATTTCACAAGAGGGGAAGGGAGTAACTCAGCAATGATGTGACTTGCCCCATGTCATGCAACAGCCAAATGGCAGACACTTAGAGAGAACCCAAGTTCCTTTACTCCTCTTCATGTCCCACTGGTTGGGACCAGACAGCCAGCTTGCATCTGTCGAGAACTAAGGTGTATTGATGGCTCCTGATGGTATCAGAGCTAGCTTTAACCTTGGTAGTCATAGCATGGACAGTAGCAATGACCTCAGCATAGACTAGCCACCTAATATTTGTCTAGACTTCCAAGCAAGTCTTGATGTTGATCTGATGCTTCTGCTGTAGCAGCAATTTTACTGTAATTACCAGTGCTAGCCAGTTCAAAGCCTACCAAAACAGTTCCAGTCCCACCTCTTATTGCAATGTTGATCTGATGTTAAAGAAAATACCTCACTAAAAAGCCTCCATATTTCCTACTTAGCTTTTTTTCCCCACTCCTCTGATTAGCACCAAATGTAATGAACCTTCTGTATTAGGCAAATCACTGAATAACTGACATCAAACACAACATCAAACCATCATTTATAAGTACTTCTGGACTATGACCTAAGAGAGGTAACTGTGGCTTCAATTTTAAATTGGAGCACTAAAGTGCATGACAGGCAGGACTCTGCTATGAGTATTTGTAAGTTGCAAGCATTGCTTCTAGCTTATTTTACTTTATACATTTCACCTCAGTAACACCATCTTGTTATGCACACTGAACTCACTAAGTCAACAACACCTTAAGGGAAAAATGCACGAACTGTTGTTATAGTAGGATTGACCTTCTGCTTCCTTCTACATTCATGTATGTTTTCTTTTGGAAGAGGAACATGATAAAAGTATCCTCAAGTTATAAATTATTCTGTTGACCACAAAATGTGTCCTAGGTTGTGCCAAAGAATGAATGGCATCCATTTTGTGTGTGCAGACTTGCCTATGGAACTAAACAATCCTCCTTTCCCTTGTCTTCCCTCTCCTTAATTGATTTGGAGTTGGGTGGGGATGATTAATAAAATGACAAAGTCAATGACCCAAAGGAACCACTAGATTACAATTGAATTAAAAAAAAAAATCCTTCATGGCAAAGACATAACTGATTACAATCCAATCTAGTAAAAGTCCCTTCTACAAGTCAATGCAATCTCTTTGCCTCAATGAAAGAATTACATTAGCACTCAATAAATTCTCACTAAGATTACAGTGGCCTGCAGTTTAATGAGTACATATATTACACTCAGCTGGAATGTCCTAGTTATAGACGTTAGATGGAAGTTTGAGTTAGGCCATTTCTCATTTCAAAGAGGCTTCATATTAATGGTTTGTTTGTAGATATGTATAATTCCAGTTTTAACATTATTTACTTCAGCACCCAGCCTTGAGAACCCCTCTTTCATGTCTACATCCTTCGACCTTTCTTTGCTGTAACAGACTGCTAAGCTTTCACCTCTTGGGTGCCAGCCACTAACAGCTAAGAAATGCACAGCATTTAAATATCCATCTCAAACATGTAGATGAAATTGCGTCAGATAATGCACAGTTTCTTCCATAAGAATCTCCTATTCCCTCATCCTCCAAAGAATACTAAACAATTAATAGATTACTGTGCCTGCAAATGGTGGAAGCTGCACCTTTCTGTCAAGGTGTTTCCAGCAATGATTGGTTAGTAACACAAAAATCAGGGCTGACCCAGCAGTGATTAATTTGTCTTTCCCATTTTCATACAGAGAATAACCAAACAGGCCCTGTGAGGTGGGTGTCTCCAGAGTTGCAAAGTACTATGATATGGCAGGGCTGAGCTCAACAGCAGAGCAAAGGCAAAGCCCTGTCAAGTCAGCCTTGAAGACTGATCTCCAGAGGAAAGGAAGGAAGGGTTGTCTTTTCTTTCTGAAAACCCTCACAGATGCTCTGAAATATGCAGATTAATCAGGAACCTTTCATGTATTATCAATGGAGCCTGAACGTTGAAGTGAGCACAGTGACATGGTACTTAATCTTTTCACACGCACACCCCCCACCCCGTCCCAAGTAAAACTGTAGCTATCCCCTGAACCATATAACCCAAAACTCCTCAAGGACAATGGCTTTCTCTGTAAGCAGACAAAACCCCATGGATTTGTAGAAGGAATTAAGGCAAAACAGAAAGGGCAATCACTTACACTAGGACAAGCATCTTCGCCTTGCTGTCCCACCAAGATATACAAAGTATCATCCTTTTGGAGGTCAAAAATTCCCAGCACAGACACGCCGTGGGACCGCACCATGGTATTCTTCCCTCCTTTACCACCAGCAGCTCCATAGCCTGAGATGCTGCAGGAAAAAGAAAACAAGAGCCTGGCACCTGAGTTGTCCCTGGCAGGTGGAAGGTAGTACAAACCACTCCTGGGCACTAAGTGTTTTGCACACCCAAACCGTACACAGTGTCACAGGGCCACAACCTGAAGACCTGACACTGAATACATCTAAACCCAGAGCTTGATGACTGAGGTTCTCGGCTCTACATGGACTTATGAACTTGGGTAGCTACAAAACAGCTTCTTTCACATTGATTCTTGGGCAAACACTTGCTGAGGACAGAGTGAGGAAGTCCCTGCAATTTAAAACTTTAATATATAAAACATCTTGTTTCTCAGAAGACATACCCTTGAGAGGTTTTCAGCAAGGAAGAGAAAGAACGGAAGCAGGAGAACCATTAAGTACAGCACATATGGCTAAAGAGAACTTTAAGCACAAGAATGACAGTGGGAGATTTGAGAAAGAAGGCAGCATAAGTGGTCCTGGTAGCATGGACCAGATGGGAAACAGCTCTCCTATTCCCAGCACCAGAGGAATATAGAAGAGTAGATGCACACGACACCACCTGCAGTAAACAGGAAGGCAAAAGCGCCCTGGCTAAAATCACAGTCACCATGAACGTCTCGCTGTCTCCAGCCACGAGTGGCTAGTTTGCAAAATTAAGGCTTTGGGACTTTTATTTCAGGCAGTCAAGATTCAGCGGTCTTTACCATTGTTGACGTACCCAAGGATTTGGCTGTACCACTCTATTGCCCAGGTCCTCCCCCTCCCTTTCTAAGTACGTAAACAATTTACATAATTGAAGCAGCTTTTATCAAAGGATTTCCAAGCACTTTATAAAAATAATGATAAAACACACCTCTGTTGCAATAAAAGACAGAGTTACTCAACTTTTTGAGCAAGTGAGTGGTGACACAGTGCTCAATTTATATCTGAAATAAGCAGGTAGTTCTCCACTGACATTAGTAGCTTTGCAGCTCTTTCCATTCCAAGAGAGCAAAATGAACCTGGAGCATGTAAATAGTGACTGCAGAGCTGAGAACGCAAAACTTCCTCTTGGCTTCCTACCAGTGACAGTATAGGTGCTCTGCTTTAACTCCTCTTCCTCTAGCACCTGCATTCAAGCCAGCTACAAGCAGAACAAACCAGCAGTGCCCGTCATGTGTAAGCACCCTGAACAGGTTGGGCAGCTCACTTTCAGCCAGCAACTTGCCTTAACGATTAGCATGAGGAACTCACCTTGTGATATGGCTCTGAGGCAGCCAGCATGGAGCAGTTCTGATGTCGAAGCAACTATGGAGCACCAAGTGCCTCATAAAGCACATTAGATCCTCGCAATGTGAGATGATTATGTTCATGCCACTGCTGATAACCAAAGCAATCATTCCTCAGTAAGGCCGCACTGGAGCCAGTACAAAAAGTGATGGGACACAGCACTGGGCTATCCTGAACAGATGCTGCATAAATCTGAGGATCGAGTTTGCTCGAATTTGCTGCAGAATTTTGTAATGGCTAATGAGGTGCACTATCAGGTATAGCAAGCTGGCAGGGCTAATCAGCTGCAATTAGGGGCCATATTTTTCTGTGTATGAACAGACTTTGCATACAAGCAACGATGTCAGGAAGTTCAGGAGGACCCATTTTGGCCTCACTCAAAGTCTGCAGACAAACAAAACCCAGTAATTTCAGGTGACAGTCATTCCCTATTCAAAATGGGTGTCGCTGTTTAAACAGATGGGTTATCCTGACTTCAAGTTTTAGCAGGATCCCTTTTCTTAGGCACAACATTTTTTTTTTTTAACAGGACAAACCCATTTAAATATATTGGCCCTGAAGAAAGGTTCAGACCACCCTGAGTACATATAACCAGAACACGGAATATCTTCTACTGTCTTCCTCCTTTTCTTTTACTATGATACTTGTAGGAACTGAAAAAGAAAACTGCTTCTTCAGGAAGAATCAGAATGAGCACAGTGCACTGGCTGTGCAAACCAGGGCTGGAGAAACCCAGACCTTCATAGATGGCGGATTTTTCTGGGTGTGGTTAGCTTGTGCTAGTAGAGTTTTGTGCAAGCCTGAGCTTTCTGTCTTTGCATTTTAATAATGCATATTCTGCCTTGTGTTTACACTATCTATATCCTTCCTAAGCAGTTATCAGGCATGTAACTCACCGCTCTCCATTACGCAGTGTAAAACACACTGATATGGCCTAATAACAGCTTTCTTAAGAGTCCAACAGCCAGCTGGAGGATTTTACCTCTGGGTCAGGTATACTGGAGATGGCTATCAGGCCACGGGCTACTGGACCCACAGTGCAGCAGGCCTGCAGGGGAGCTAAATACAGGCAGTGGGTCCAGACTCTGCGAAGCCCTAGAATTGATACTGCAACTTGACATTTTCCTAGGGCTATTGTATACTGGGGGACTCTGCTGCCCCTTCAGCAGTCCAGAATCAGGAAGATGTCGAGTTAATTTAAGCCCACAATTGCCTCCTCCTTTCCCCAGGCTGTGAATTCTCTACTATAGCCTTAAGAGGTACAGAAGAGAATGTCATCCATTTATATATAGGTTATCAATGACATTAGCCATCTATTATCTGTACAGAACCTAAAAGTCTGTTAGGTCATTCATAGGACTTAAATAGACAGGTCCTCCCTACAGGACCTGTGGATTGTATTGTGTAGCAAAAATCACCCTACATTTGCACTGGAATTCTGGCTCTTCTTGGGCTGTGATATTAAAGAAATGACAATGTTGTAAGTTTATTGCCTTCTCTCTTTTGGGCCATACTTTATAGCCATATTTCCTGAATGCTGGTCCTGAAAAATTCTATTCACCTCAGGCAACTCATTTTTGATAGCTGAGTAAAATATCATTAACGATTTTTTCATTACCATCAATCCTTGTGGTAATAGGCAGTCAGGCAGAACTTGCGCCTAGCCTAGCCTAGCCTGTTTCTCAAAACTGCTTTGCAGTAGACTTCTGTTAGACACTGACATCTATCCTCAACATTAACATTCTTCTACAATAAAAATTGAAAAAAGAAGGTGCCAGTACGTTTTAACGGAAATTTTTTCAAAGTGTTCAGTGGAATGTTCTGCTTTGAAATCCATGGTACCATCATTGGTTTCAATAGGGAATGTTGTACAAAAAACACTAGACAATCATTGATTCAAACAGGCACTTCTGCTTACAAACTGATGCATGAAATGGCTTGATGTTACCATTCAGATACAGTGAAATAAACTTCGATTGTACTTCTTTCCCCAGTAAGAGCAAAAAGAAAAACTGATTGGTAAAAATCTGATTAAGTAGCATTGAACCGTATCTGATCATCTCCCTTTGAAAGTAACTCCACAGAAGGATTTAAGCATTAAAACCCTCAGTATCACAGAGCCTAACATTTAGGTGGCTGGCTTCCAAAATCAATTCTACAATGGGGAGCCTGGCTTACAGGCTCAACTTACCATGCCTAGATGCAAAAAGTCAAGATGCTGAGCAGAGCTTGATGCAAGCTGTCCCATAAGCAACGCTGACATACAATTGTGCCTCCTATATTAGGTGAAGAGTAGGAAAAACTCATTCTGATCCCAGAATTCAATGGAAGGCATACAGGCTATGTATACCCCTTGGCCTGGGGAAGTCAAAACACTTGATTTTTCAGCTGCTTATAGAGCTCTTACAACCTGTAACTATTTAGGCTAATGATTTGTCTGTCTCAGACGGTTGCTTCCCTTTCTTTTCTTTTCTCTTTAACCTTTCATCTTTCACCTTGCATCTTTCAGGCAACTATTCTGAGACTGGAAAGGTTGGAAATCACAGGATCAAGGAGAAGTAAAACCCAAGTAGATGTGGCCAAACTTCTGAATATATGCCTAGCACATATCTGCATCTTAAATAAGTTTCAAACAGAAAGATATATCATGACAATCAGTGACAGTTCCCTTACCTGTATGTGTTGGTTGCTGGTACTCTCCAGATCTGAATGCCTTGGAGAATCCCTTCTGCTCCTACAATCACACTGAGGTTGGAGTTCCTGTAGGCATCATTGCATTGGCTCTGTGTGGGGCCATAGGGTCCACTGGCACCGCATGTTGTGAATAACCAGTGATCTGAAATGAGGACATATACAAAGCATGATCCAAACATCCAAAGATCAGGTAGCTGCTCTGCTCTTTTTTCACTCTCTCTGTCGGACCAAGAGAGGAAGAACTGGGCCCCTGAGGCTTTAGCCAGAACATATACTCACAGAATTCTTTTAAAAGACTTAGAGTGCTGTGTATCTCAGTATTTGAGAGCTTTTCATCTACATCTCCTGCAAGCTATCACAAATATGAACATAGCTTTACTTTTTCTAAGGCTCAAAAAGGCAAACATCACAGAGTAGAGTAAAATGCAACACAGACTCCAGTTTTGGGCTCTGCTTTCTGGTCTGTTGAAGTGCACACTCCTCATCTCAAGACTGGTGCATTTTAGACCTTTCAGTTTCTACAGACATTTGATTATTGGATTTACTTTATATGGGAAAGTAGCTGTTAATTAGAAAAAAAAAACCCATAAATACAACATCATCTCAGTGATTAAAGTGTAACAATAAACTAATTGTATTTTGAATAATTATTTGCTCACAAGAGATCCAAATTAAGCTTCAGAAGGCAAAACACCTAACTGAGGCCTATAAAATAAGCATTCAGCTCTGCATGTTCTAGGCCAGGTCTGCGGGTGTAAACCAATGCATCCCTGTTACAGCCATTTTTATCAACTGGAAGTACTAGCCCCGTACATACAGATTTCTGGACCAAGCAAGGCTTTCCCAATTTGTGCTTAAAAAATCTTATTTTTTAATTTGAATACATGATGCTGAGAATGCTGTCCTTTTCTGTAAAGATTCCTTACTAGGGTCAGTGCAGTTGCAAGACTACAATGCTCTTGTAAAACTCACCCTAGTATTTGCTATTGTATCAGGAAATATTTCATATGTAGTCAAAGCTAAGGTCTAGATGGTAAATAAGTGGTCTAAGCATTTTTGGTGCACATTACATGATTTACTATTCATACAAGTTAATATACACAATCTAATAAACTCTGTTAGTTAATTCTACTGCCATTAAAGACAAAAGACCTTAAACACATCTAAAGAATGTTATTTCTACAAAAGTTGTGGGGCCAGCCAGCCCTCCTTACAGCTTTCTCAAAGGGTACCATTTTCCCCCCCCAGCTTCCACTAATGCAATACCACACATGCAGACTCTTTCAGTGACAGTACTAATTAGCTCCGACAGAGCATTAGCTTGATCTGTTTCTTGGAATTCGGAGCTATTGTCTAAACACATCTGGTCTAGAAATGATGGTCTGCGTGTGTCTGGATGAGAAAGGCCAGCAGTTCTACCATTACTGTTACTGGAGTGGTTCACCCACCAGAAATACAAGGAAACACAATAGTTTAGCCAGGCACAAGGTCTGAATTCTCTCTTAACTAACTAATCCTGAAGTTGAGCTAAATCCCTTCTTATAAAAAAGTTCAATACATGAAATGGATCAAATAATTTGGTAGGACTTTAAGAAATAAAGTGGCTGGTATTTCTAAAGAAACCTTTGTAATTCAGTCTTGGCTACTCCAAGAAGCAACGCAAAACTACTACTTTAGGAAAGCTTTGCAATCTAAGTACTGCTGAGAGAATAATCTCCCTTCTTACTGCAAAATCTACACCACCCTTCCTCAAAACTCTCCTACAAGGGTCCTCTAGAGATTTTGCTACTGTTACTTGTTTCATATGGATACTTACATATGTACTGTTCTTATTTCTCCAACCCTTCTGCAATTAGTGACAGTATAAAGTCTTAAAATTAGTAGATAGCAAATGGAAGAATTCCGCTCTCCTCCTCTGCCTCCAATGTACTCCCAAAAAACCCAAGAACAACAGGTAAGAGGGGAAAAGCACCTAAGAAAGCAAGGCCTAAAAGTTCCTAAAGCAAAATGCTTCAGTTGCTCTGATAGACAGTCTTGCACCAGAAATTACTTATGTTTATTCTTGCAAAAAAACCCCTCCCAAAACCAAAGCAAAATTTTACACACAAAATGGAAGATGAGAGACTCATTCTGTCAGCTATCGCAGTGATTTAACATTACAATATCCCAGTGGGCTAAGCCACCTGCACTGAAACATATGTTTAGTAAAGCAGGTGGGTAAGTGTCTTTGTTTGGAACAATAAGAAGCCATTTGGATGTCTCCAGTGAAACAACAAACATGTTCCCAAAGGTAGAAGCAGGTGACCTTCAAGGGGACAATAAGCCCAAAACATCATAGAATCAAAATGGAAAACTGGAAGTGATAAAACTTAGGACAGACCACAGCATGTGTATACTGCTGCTTTGTTTAAACCACATTTCTGATATACTCTCTTTAAATAAACCTCATTCCTTAGTTATCTGCTTACATAGCCTTGGCAAAAGTACCTCTAGACTATCACACACGTAGCACAAAGCACAGCTGGACCTGAAACTGGCATCTCTTGACTCCCACAGAGTTCCAGGGGCAGGGGATCAATGAACTATGTCTTACTCCAAAATGCTTTTTAATGGTCCTCTGTTTTCTTAACAGCCCAATGCCCTGGTGGAACAAAAGAAAAATGTCCACCTGCTGCAAACATTATGACTTCAGACTTTGAACTGAAGCAACCAGAACAACTTTTGTATTTTCTGCCTCTTGGCCAGACTAGAGGGGGCTCAATTCCAGTGCAGAGGCAGTATCAGGGTAAAAGCAAAGGTTGATGGTAATTTAAGATCAGTGAATGTGCATCCAAGCTCTTAGAATCTGGCTTTTAAAAGCATGAGAGTATGACGAATGAAAAACCACAGGTACGTTATGCCAGGGAGTATGACGTAAGGAACCTGGAGATGACTGAGCACAGGAGGTACTATCTTAGATTTCAAAAGTGGTCCTGTTGTAATCGATACAGTGGCCTATACAAGATTACATGTAAAGCCTCCAAGGTTCTGCAGCTGCTGCAGTCAGTGCTAGCAGACATATTTATTTGCCCTGCTCAGGTAGATGGTAGACAGGAGTGGGAGACGACACGTTTCAGAAGTAGCAGAGCTGGGTAGCAGCCTTTGCCCAAAACCTTGCAGGAGGAAGTCTGGCTCAAGTGAAGTCCATGGGGAGGTTGCACTGGATTTGAACCATCAAGGATTTCAGTAAAACCTACAGCTATGTGTTGCGCTGTCTCCTCATTTCTCACTGCTGCACTGACTTGCAAACAGTCCTCCTGTTTATATGCACTTTCACATGTGATACTGAAAGCCAGTCCAACATGTAACAGCTTTGTTGCTGAATTAAATGGGACAGAATATGTCATGGGAAGAAGTCACCCCTCATTTCAACAACATTAGAACAGATGGGTCTTAGTTACAATCCTGGATACAGACTGAAAACCTTGCACTTCCCTCCCTCTGCTCTTTTAAACATTTCACAAAGCCAATGTTCAATCTGCAGATGTAACAGTAGCCCAAGATTTTAAACCACTAACCCAGTCACAAAACAGAGTACTGCCCATCTTAGACAACCCACCACTTCTTTTTTTAAGTAAGAATAACCATTCACTCCCTGTAAAGTATTGATTTTCTCCTGATTCTACAAATGACTGCAGCGCATCTCATGAGCTCAGAGAGAGCATTTCTACAGGTTGCTGCATGCCACAGCAGTTTACAGTAATTCAATTTGAAGCATTATTTTGATCTCCGAAGACTAAAGCAGTAGTACTGAATCGAAGATCCTTAAGCAGCTTGGTGACGAGGATAGATTTTTTTCCATCAGTGCACAACTGTGGTCTGTCGCATACCGCATGGCATACCTCTCTTTCCTTCTGCAGTGTGTGAAGGGCTAACATTGCCAGCATCTCACACTTGTGTGATGGGAAAAAAAGCAGGACTTTCTGGTCTAAATCTTCCCAAACAACAAGCAGATTTTGGAAGTTTGCCCAACTTCACACAAGTTACAAATGCATGGTTTTCAGAAACAGCTGAGCATTCCCATGATGTAAACTAACAGGTAGTTAAACGCAGGGTCCCTATATATTCTGTCATTAGCAGTTGCAAGATGCTAATTGGGTTTAAAAACTGGGAATTCCTGTTTAAGGCAGGGGAAAAAGAAAAGAAGTAAAGATTACACTGAGATTCAGAATTGGGGTACTACATTTCAGTGAATAATTTATACAACAGTCTGTTTGATGGCGTCCCCACTTTCACAAGAAACGCGGCAGAGGAAACATTTGGTCTTCTGCCTGTTCACCCACACACCTGCCCTCCTCAAGATCCCTGGCAATCTCCCCACACATTGCTAAAGTCCCAGCAACAACATTTGCAAGAAATACCATTTTGGCTCTATTAAAACAGATTTTAAAAAACGACTTCTTTTCACCTTTTCTTTCCAAATTAGATTTACCGATACATTTACACACACAGTCATTCATACTTATTTTCTTTTGCACAGCAGAAATTCTAGTTTTCACATAGCTTGGCTAGATATGTAAAATGCAAAGCAATCAAGGCACTGGATTTCAGCCACAGCAAAGGGGAGTTATGCCTAGTCTTGGAAAACCAAAAGAACAAAACCCCACGAGACTTAAGATGACTAAATCATTTGAAGCTCCGATACTGCTTGCAGCCCAAGGCAGCACTGCTACAGGCACTGCTGCAAATAACAACCAGCAACAATGAAGAGAAAACAGTGGAGCAAAGCTTAAAGTGCATTTGTACTTCTAACATAGAAAGCAATTTCACTGGCCCACACAGCACATAAACTCCGTATCTCAAAACAGACATAGGCATTTTAGCTATACCTCAAGGGCCTAAATGTGTTAACTGGCATTTGTTAAATTAAGCTGGTTTGAACAAGGTTCAACTCGTTCCAAACCAAAACTTTACTGTGATTTGAAAAAATTACCAACCAAGAACCATGCTACTTGGCTTATTGTGGAACCTAGAGTAACACACTAGTGAAATGCATCAATGCTTTAAAACAACATGTAGGCAGCTTGTGGAACTTACTGCCACAACCCCTATTCAGGCCAAGAGGCCATCCCTACTGCCAATAGAGTGAAAAAACCCCATTAATAGGGTTATAAGGTCTCATGCTTCAGGGGCATAAGAACCCCAGTGGCTAAACTTCTGGAGGCAATTAATTTTGTTGGCTGTCCCTCAGGGAGTTGATTTTATTTCTTCCTCTAAGGCAGATGTCATCAAACTTGATGCTGTGAACAAGCAGAACGCTTCCTTCATCTATTTGTAAAAGCACTCACAATCTCCCTTATGATATTTGGCCAACATGGGAAATCAGAGGCTTATAGGAAATTGCCCATCTTAATCTTCACTAACACTCGGCTGCCACTGGCACCATGGTATGTGTGGAGGGATACACCTTTTACTCAGTGCATGAGCAATCTCAGTTATGCATTACCAATAATTCCTATGTTGGTCTGTGGTGAAAGTCTGTAGGCAAATTATACTACAAGCATATGTAAGAAGCATGTTCAGTGATGTAAGGAAGGAAAAACCTTTAGATTTGGCTTTGGGTTCTGTTGTTTAACAGTGTCCTGCAAGCAGTAATTTGAGATTATTACCTTTTCCAGGACTAAGTTTGCCAGAGATTAATGAGGTTTGAAACTTGTGGGTAAACAGCAGAAATAGGTTGTGCTCACAGTCACAGTCCCTGAATAGTTAAATGTGTCTACACAATGATATTAATGGGATATAAGACAATCATAGAAATTAGTAAGTCTTCCCAGCAATACCAGAACGAGTTACGCAGGTACAGCTAGACTAAGAGAAGACCAGCTTTTCAACTGTTTATGGAATTACTACTTCTGTCTTTCCATTTTCTAGATGAGGGCGGCAATGGAAGACTTGGACATGTTTTTCAGTTCAACAAGAGCAGCATCTGCAGCGATGACAAATGTATGTCAGATTGATCCTGAGTATCATTTCAAAGAAATACTCAAAGCTCGATCCATGCTTTAGATTCTTCTGAAGTGTCCATATAAAGAGAACACTCTCAGGGCATTCTTGCAGGAAATTATCTGTGGTCAGTATAACAGGGCAAGGGCATTGCTGACTGAACGGCAATGAGAATGGCTTGTTTCTTGCTACCTTCTGGAGCCAGAAACTAACAAAGCAGCATGAAGAAAACGAATTTCTTTTCTCTTTTATGTTTCACTTAAAGGGATAGCGGGAATCTTCCATAAAGGGTGTTAAGTGATACATGCTACTAACTTCTTGGAATTTGTTCACAATTACAAAGGATAGTAGAAATGCATGTTGGATAACAAAAGACCAAGCTGGGTAGAGGTGGCAAAATTATTTCAAAACCTTTCCTGAGATTTAAGCAGTTTCTGCAAATTTTAAACTGTTCTTCTTAAGAGTGTTCAGCTTTAAAATTTAGGTCTAAAATGTGTGAATTGCCCTGTTTATTTCAATTGTGTGATTAACTCTGGAGAGCATTTATACCAGTTCAACGTTGTTGAGTTGGGATCTGGTTGTATGTTGATTTTCAGTATTGCACCTCTGCTATTTTCAATCCTACAGAGAAATCAAGTGTGAACACTGCAATAAAGAAATACATACCTACATAATCTGAGATCCCACCATCCGTCTCTGAACATTTTCTATCACTGTTCAGGATGATGCTTTTGTTGGGGGAGGGCACTGAGCTGTTATTCACTGTGTTAATTGATGCTTAATACAAAAATACAATTCTGCAGATACCTTTATTGCATTATGCCAACAGTTCAGTTAGTATAATTGCACACAAAGAGCAACCAAATCTAATTTTCTTTTACTTAATACTCGCTCCGCTGTTCCTTTCAGCTCCTTCATCTGATTAACTAATGTGACTCAGAGTTCTTCCGAGAAACAGCCATGTAAGTACTCGTAAGAGGACTCTCCCTGATGCAAAAGACAAAATCTGTGCAACCACTAAGCGTTGCGAGGAAGAGACCGGAGCTGAAGGAAAACAGTAATTCAGTCTGGATGAGAAAATGATTTGATGACAGTTTCCATGCAAGAAACCGTGATCACACAATGGCTGGTGGATATGCAGATCAGATGGGACAAAACTATGCAAGACTTGAGGGGGAAAAAGGTTAATCTTTTTGTACATTTCACAACACACCAGTTTTGTACTCTGTGACCTGACATGAGTAAGTTGTCAGTGGGACAGATGAGAAGCTGAAACATCAAAAGAGAGGCTGTTCTCATGGTATTTACAGCCTGTTCAGAAGCACCAGAAATCTTTAATTAAAGCTTGATTGCTCTGTGTCTTGTTATCTCCTTCTGCCTACTAAGAATCCCATTTTGTCTCCTCCAGTTTCCATGATAGTAATTTGTTTACCTAGAGTTCCTCCTTATTGCTCACTGTATCTTTATATGCCTGAGTTTCCTATATTCTGGCCTTGTCTATAAAAGCTAATTGCATTGGTTTGATATAAATCGCCTTTTTAATTGGTAGTTAAATTTCCTGTAGAGAAATGCTATGGTTTGAGCAGCTTTCAGTTTTGCTTACACTAACAGTTGAGAGAGCACCACCACCACATTAGTAGTAGCGGTTTGGGACCTTATTCTCTACACAGCACATTCATCATCTCATGTGTGACAGATGACAGTGGCTAATAGATTTCTGGAAGCTTTAGGAACTGATGCAGCCATGCCGTGAAAGTTGGCAGGGAATGCAGTAGCAGCAACGGTAATTTCCACGGCTGGGTGCTAGGTTGGGGCAGACAAGGGTGTTCCTAGAGCCAGGGAAGCCCAAGGAAGAGCAGAGCATCCTGCCAGGTCCCGGCAGCTCTCACGAGCCAGGCTGATGGCTTGGACGGTGTGAGGAGCAACCACAGGAGATTTAAATGGCCCAAGGAAGCATGAGCAACTAGGTCATGGCATGGCAGTTAGCGTGGCAGTTTGTCCAGAAGGGCGCTACACCCTGCTCGTAGGTCCACAGCCCAAGGAAGTACTCTAGGTCTCTGTCGAAATGGTGGGTACTTGCCTCAGAACTAAAACCAGTGTTCCTACAGAGAAAGAACCAGAGATGTCTGATGCATCCACCCAGACGAAACTGCTAAGGAAGGTGGCTTCAGTACAGGCAGTAGGTTGCAGTGAGTGCCCAGACCCTTCTCCTGGTGAAAAGGCAAATAACTGCAGAAGGTGTGCACGGGTTGATGATCTGTTGTGTCAGGTGGCTGAGTTGCAGGAAACAGTTAAAAGGCTGTGCAGTATTAGTGGACCCAAGGCGGATAGAGATAGGTGGTTTCAGAACCATGTTCCTGTAGCAGACACCACTGAGGACAAGGCACCTTGGACCCTGGTGACCCACAAAAGCAGGGCTCTACTTCAGTCCCCACCCTCCAGCATCATCACCACCACCACCAGATATGAAGCTTTAACAGCTGTGGACACTCACAAGCAAGGTCTGCAAGGTGCAACTGTACCAGCAGCACAGAGTAGATACCGTAAAAAGAGACGAGTGCTCATAGTGGATGACTCTGTTAAAAGGCATTAAGGCGCCCATCTGCCGATCTCACAGGGAGTCATGAGAGGTTTGGTCCCTTCCGGGAGCTACTGAGACATCACTGAGAGGGTGCCGCAACTTGTCAAGAGCACAGATTACTATCCACTCTTACACTTCCATGTGAGCACAAATGATGCTATAAGCCAGAGCCTGGACAGAACCAAGGAAGACTATAAAGCCCTGGGGGACCAAGTGAAAAATATTGGTGCCCAAGTCATCTTCTTCTCTGTTTTACTAGTTGGGGAAAAGTAGGCAGCCAATAACAGATGATTAATGGAAATCAACTCTTGGATACTTGGCTGGTGCCATTGCGAGGGTTTTGGCTTTTGTGACAATGGGACATTCCCCAGGAACCATAGCCTGTTAGGAAGGGAAGAACCTGTCTAGAAGGGCAAGGGAATCTTTGGCAGCAGGCTGGCCAACTTGGTGAGATGGGCTTTAAACTGAAGGACTTGGGGGCGGGGTCCAAAGTGGCAATGCTAATGCCATCACATCCAAAGGGGGAATAAGCCAGGCCAACCAAAGCAGCGACAAAGGTGCCTTAGCTGCCTCACAAGATAACAACCAGAAGACCAACCACCCCAAAGCTGTGCATGGCTGCAATGGGTCTTCATGCACCCCTCCAGGGAAACCTGCATGCTCAGTTACCTCTCTAAAATGCCTGTATACCAATGCACGCAGCATGGGGAATAAACAGGAGAAACTAGAGGTCTGTGTGCGGTCACAGGACCATGATCTCACTGCAATTACAGAGACATGGTGGGATAGCTCACATGACTGGAATGCTGTCATGGATGGCTACTTACTCTTTAGGAAAGACAGGCCAGCAAGGTGAGGTGGGGGAGTTGCTCTTTATGTGAGGGAGCAACCAGAATGTATTGAGCTCTGCCTAGGGGTGGAGGAAGAACAAGTTGAGAGCTTATTGGCAAAAATTAAGGGGCAGGCGAATATGGGTCACACTGTTGTGGGCATTTGCTACAGGCCACTTGATCAGGAAGAGGAAGTCAACACTGCGTTCTACAGACAGCTGGAAGTAGCCTCACAATCGCAAGCCCTAGTTCTCATGGAGGACTTCAACCACCCTGATATTTGCTGGAAAAGCAACATGGCGAGGTGCACATTATCCAGGAGGCTCCTGCAGAGCATTGAGGATAACTTTTTGATGCAGGTGGTGGAGGAATCAATGGTGTGAGATGTGCTGCTGGACCTTATACTAAAACAAAGAAGGTCTGGTTGAGGATGTGAGGGTTGGGGGTAGTCTTGGCTGCAGTGACCATGAGGTGGCTGAGTTTAGGATACTGTGAGGTAGAAGCAGGGCATCAAGTAGGGTTATACCCTGGACTGCAGGAGAGATAACTTTGGCCTCTTCAAAGACCTTCTTGGAGGAATCCCATGGGCTAGGGCTCTAGAAGGTAAACGGGTCCAGGGGAGCTGGTCAATATTCAAGTACCACTTCCTCTGAGCTCAACATTGGTGCATCCCTATGAGGAAGAAGTCAGGCAGAGGAGCCAGGAGATCCACATGGATGAACAAAGATCTTCTAGAAAAACTCAAATGAAAGAAGGAGGTTTACAGTATGTGGAAAAAGGGACTGGCCACTTGGGAGGAATATAGGAACGTTGTCAGGGTATGCAGAGATGCAGTGAGGAAGGCCAAGGACCACCTGGAACTGAATCTAGCAAGGGACGTCAAGGATAGCAAGAAGGGTTTCTTCAAATACACCACTAGTAAAAGAAAGACTAGAGCAACCATGGGCCTGCTGCTGAACAAGGTGGGTGCCCTTGTGACACAGGATGCAGAGAAGGCAGGGTTACTGCATGCCTTCTTTGCTTCAGTCTTTACTGCTGAACCTGGCCCTCAGCCATCCCAGCCCTCTCACCCCAGAGGTGAGAGAGAAAATCTGGAGAAAGGAAGACTTCCCCTTGATTGTGGAGGACTGGGCTAGAGATCATTTAAGCAAACTGGATCCTCACAAATACACTGGCCCCGATGGGATGCACCCACAAGTGCTGAGGGAGCTGGCGGATGCTGTCACTAAGCCGCTCTCCATCATCTTTGAAAGGTCATGGACAGCAGGAGAGGTGCCCGAGGACTGGAGGGTAGCCAATGTCACTCCAGTCTTCAAAAAGGGCAAGAAGGACGACCTGGGAGACTATAGGCTGGTCAGCTTTACCTCCATCCCTTGAAAGGTGATGGGAACCTGGCGGTCATCTGGAGGACATCCTGGAGGTCACCTCCAGGCATGTAGAGTAAAACAAGGTTATCAGAAGTCGTCAACATGGATTCACCAAGGGGACATCATGCTTGACCAACCTGATAGCCTTCTATGATGGCATGACTGGCTGGGTAGATAAAGGGAGAGCAGTGGGTGTTGTTTACCTCAACTTCAGCAAGGCTTTTGACACTGTCTCCCATAACATCCTCAAAGACAAGCTTAGGAAGTGTGGGTTAGATGAGTGGACAGTGCAGTGGATTGAGAACTGGGTGAACAGCAGAGCTCAGAGGGTCATGGTCAATGGGGCAGAGTCTGGTTGGAGGCCCGTAACTAGTGGTGCTCCCAAGGGGTCTGTGCTGTGTCCTGTTCAACATATACATCAATGACCTGGATGAAGGGAGAAGAGTGTACCCTCAGCAAGTCTGCTGATGAGACAAAACTGCAAGGAGTGGCTGATACACCAGAAGGCTGTGCTGCCATCCAATGAGACCTGGACCCAGGGGAACCTGATGAAATTCAACAAAAGCAAGTGTAGGGTCCTGCACCTGGGGAGGAACAAACCCATGCACCAGTACAGGCTGGGGGTTGACCTGCTGGAAATTGTCTCTGCTGAGAAGGACCTGGGAGTACTGGTGGACAGCAAGTTGTCCCTGAGCCAGCACTGTGCCCTTGTGGCCATGAAAAGCAATGGTATCCTGGGCTGCATTAAAAGGATTTTGGCCAGCATGTCGAGGGAGGTTATCCTCCCCCTCTACTCCACCCTAGTGAGGCCACATCTGGAGTATTGTGTTCAGTTCCGGGCTCTCGGGTTCAAGAAGGGCAAGGAACTACTGGAAAGAGTCCAGTGGAGAGCTACCAAGCTGATCAGGGGACCCGAGCATCTCTATTATGAGGAAAGGCTGAGAGACCTGGGTTTGTTTAGCCTGGGGAAGAGAAGACTGAGGGGGGATCTTATCAATGCTTATAAATATCTGAAGGGTGGGTGTCAAGAGGATGGGGCCAGACTCCAGCAGTGCCCAACAACCGGACAAAGGGCAATGGGCACAAATGGGAACACAGGAAGTTCCACTTGAATATGAGGAAAAACTTTTTTACTTTGATGGTGACAGAGCAGTGGAACAGGCTGCCCAGAGAGGTTGTGGAGTCTCCTTTTCTGGAAATACTCAAAACCCTCTCGGACGTGGTCCTGTGCCCCCTGCCCTTGCTATACCTGCTCAAGCAGGGGGGTGGACAAGATTATCAAGCTCCCTTCCAACCCCTACCATTCTGTGATTCTGTGAACACCTAATCAATTTAAAAACAAAGTCAAAGTAAGCTTGGTTTACATCAAAATAAACAGTGCACAGATTTAACCATTTCCGTCAAAAATTCTAGTTCCACTGAAGTTTTTTTCAATCTTCTGGTATACACAGGTTTTCTTACAACTTTTTTGCAGTCTTCTTTTAGAATCATTTCACCTGCAACCTTTCAGCAAGAAGATGGCACATCAGTAAATAATATGTCATTAATTAAATTAAAGCAAAACCATTTGCATTGTTTGGTGATCATCTGTCTAATGGCCACCTTGCACTGCAAGTAACTGCGACTTGAAACCCACAGGAATTTTTCCATGTTGGTCCTGGGCTTCATCAAGAAACTTGAGAGAGCACCACCACCATATTAGTTGTAGCAATTTGGGGTCTTATTCTCTACACAGTGCATTCATCATCCCGTGCGTGACACATGACAGTGGTTAACAGATTTCTGGAAGCTTTAGGAACTTTCACAGCATGGCTGCGTTATGTGTTTTGAATATTCGGTGTACATATCCTGGAGGCATGCCAAGCCACGATAAGCAAAGGCAAGGCTGAAGAAGTAATTCACTGGGTACAGGGCCTGAGAACAGAGAGGACAGGGTGGTTGGTGGTAATGACTATCGCTTCTGCTGAAAATAGATTTCCAAGCACAGGCAAAACCAGCAGATGCATTTAAGATGTTGTTCTCAGTTACAGAGGAGCAAGTCAAGGCCCATACCCTTGGAAAGCAATGGAGTTCTTTGGATTTACTGTCATGTAAACAAAGTGGTACCTGTCTTTCAGATTGTACTTCCTGCTGCGTAGGCTGAGCTGGCTCGGGGATTTGGGGAGGGCATTTTATTATCCTGTTGTCTCCTCAGCTATAGGAACAGAGTTCTTTGTTTTAATATTATTTCTTAGGAAGGAAATATTATAGCCTGTGATCCATCACACAAGCCAAAGATCACATTAGCTGTAATTACTTTTGGCTGAACTCATATTGGTCAATGCAGTCTTTGGGACTTCAGGGTGGCGCTGATGCTGTTGGTTCAATCGCACAACAGTAAATATGCGGCCATCAAAGCAAAGGCCTTGACAGACTCAGCCTGAGGTTTCTTAAATGCATTACAGGATGCAGAAAGAAACAAGATTAAAGATGAGTAAAATGCATAGCCCAGGGACCAAACAAGTGTCTACAGTGTTTACTGAGAGTAGGGGCTCAGCAACACAAAGGAAAAAAGGTGACTTGGTGCTGTGGAGACCCTCAGAAATGCAATGACTTCTAACTGCAAGAAGCTGAAGCTTAGCTTCTCTGATTTCTGTCCTGTCTACACTGAGGGCACAAAGGGGAGAAAAATGTAGGAGTGATTTCAGACCTCAAGGGCTGGAGACAGTTTTAAACAGAACATGAACAGGACCAAGGATCAAGCCCAGCAATGATGCAAGCTGGCTTAGGTACCACAGGAATTGCCTTGAATTTTCATCCCAAGTCATAACAAATTATTTTAATTGCTCAAAGTACCTTGGTGACCTTCTTTTCTACCCCCAACCAATCTGACTCCTAATATTTCTACCACCCAAGCATTTCTTTAAATTGCATTCTTCAGATAGGACAGGGAGCAGAAGGGCTAGAAGGTATTCCATAATTTCAGGTCTAGTGAGAAGTAGGAAGAAACAAAATCCTCAGAGAAACCTACAACCACAAGATTTCTAGCCTAACACCCACATAGCCACTTTACATTAACCTTGCAGCCAAACTTCAGGCCATTCTCCAGTTGGAACCTCATATCTAATTGCTTTTGTGTTACTAAACCAGTAGGTACCCTGCAAGGAAATGTAGAGCTGCCTTAAGGAACTATTTCACCACCTAAGTATTGACATTGCTTTGGAAAGTCAGCCAGAAGTCCATAATCTACACCTGTGTATGGATCCTGCCACAAGATCACTGACTTAACAGCAATACTGACAGCACTTAAAAGTAAAAGGTGGCTCCACTTACAGGCAGGAAACAGAGATACAGATATGAAAGGGAACACTTCAAAGCATCTGCAAAGAGGACATAAGGGTCTTTTTTTGAAATTGTACCTATGTGACCAGCCCAAGCTCACACATGACATCTGTAACAGAGATAGACACAACCTTTATAGCTAGAACACAGGTCCAACCAGCTCGGCATCTTCTCGTGGGCTCATTCCCTCTGTCTCATTCTCCTGAGACTCCTGTCAGGGCTCCTGCACTTTTCTTGCTGTATGATGCTCAGTGCATAACATATCAATAAACCCCACTTGATGGCAACTTTTGACCACCGCAGACTGTATCATCATCCTCCACTGCCAGAGCTTGATTCACAAGAGAGCTCAAGTACCAGCAGCTGCCCTGCTGTGGCATCCAGCTTTTCAGGCAGACTTTGAAGACTGTGTGCAGCTTTTGACCACGCTGACCAGACTGCTGTCGGTATCAGAGCTAACAACAATAGTTAATGTATTTCAGCAGTACATTACAGGTAGCAAAGTGAAACATAATATAGAACAGACTCAAAGAAGCCTTTTTAATACAGAGGAGTGGGAGAGAAGGAGGCAGCAGGAACAAATCTCTGGGCTTACTGACAAAGTCAAGAAGGCATATACCAACCATGCCCCTGTCCTCTACCTTAAGAAGGGTGGTTATTTCAAATTGGCAGGTAACTAGCTAGCCTTAAGTGAGGAGAAACAGCTGCACACAGTGCTGAGGGTAGCAGTTATAGCAAGAGCTTGTCTTTCCTATAGTCACCCCTCATTTCCATGGTCAACCCTGCTCCCCCAGGTAGGCTGCAGATTGTGACCACCTGAATCAAATCAGGAAGAGAAGCTGGCAAGGAGGAGGGAAGGAGGCAGAATGAAATAGAAATGCATGTATAGAGCTCAAAACAGATACTGTGAATGTGTGGGCAAGCCTGGCAGAGGGAAGAGACAAACATTTAGGAGACAGTGATGTGAGAGGGAGGGAATGGAAATCTTGTCTCTATTTAGCCCATGCCACTACAGCTAAGCTGGAAAAGGGAGCTGGGTAACAGGGGAGAATGAAATAACACTGACCATACAAGACTGACATTTCTAACTGTATTGGGTTTTTGTGGCAAGGTTTTGGTAGCGGGGTGGGGGCTACAGGGGTGGCTTCTGTGAGAAGCTGCTAGAAGCTTCACCTATGTCCAGTAGGGCCAGTGCCAGCCAGCTCCAAGATGGATCCACCGCTGGCCAAGCCCAAGCCCACCAGTGATTGTGGCAGTGCCTCTGGGATAACATATTTAAGAAGGGGTAAAAAAAACCCTGCACAACTGCAGCAGGAGAGAGGTGTGAGAATACGTGAGAGGAAAAACCCTGCAGACACCAAAGTCAGTGGAAGGGGAGCAGGTGCTCCAGGCACCGGAGCAGAGATTCCCTGCAGCCCATGGTGAAGACCATGGTGAGGCAGGCTGTCCCCCTGCAGCCCATGGAGGTCCATAGGGGAGCAGATATCCATCCACCTGTAGTCTGTGAAGGACCCCACACCAGAGCAGGTGGATGCCTGAAGGAGGCTGTGACACCCTGGGAAGCCCACGCTGGAGCAGGCTTCTGGCAGGACCTGTGGACCTGTGCAGAGAGGAGCCCATGCTCAAGCAGATTTGCTGGCAGGACTTGTGACTCAGGGAGGGACCCATGCTGGAGCAGTCTGTTCCTGAAGGACTGCACCCTGTGGAAAGGATCCACGCTGGAGCAGTTTATGAAGAACTGCAGCCTGTGGGAAGGACTCTGGTGGGAGAATTTTGTGGAGGACTCTCTCCCATGAGAGGGACCCCAGGTTGGAGCTAGGCAAGAGTGTGAGGAGTCCTCTCCCTGAGGAGAAAGGAGCAGCAGAGACAGCGTGTGATGAACTGACCACAAACCCCATTCCCTGTTCCCCTGCACTGCTTGCAGGGAGAAGGTAGAGAAATTGGGAGTAAAGTTAACCCTGGGAAGAAGGGAGGGGTTGGGGGGAAGGTGTTTGTAAGATTTGATTTTATTTCTCATTATCCTAGTCTGATTTGATTGGCAATAAATTAAACTAATTTCCCCAAGTCAAGTCTGTTTTGCCTGTGACGGTACTTGGTGAGGGATCTCTCCCTGTTCTTATCTCAATCCACAAGCCTTTTGTTATATTTATTTCCTCTCCCCTGTCCAGCTGAGGAGGTGAGTGATATGGCAGCTTTGGTGGGCACCTGGCATCCAGCCAGGATCAGCTCACCTCACTAACTAAAGATCATGTTGTTAAAACAAAGTCCAATACTGTACTCTTTCAAATAGATGATAAAAATATTACTGAAAAAGCAAAGCTATGTTATTTCAAACCAAGCCTGTATTAGCTAGACATGGGTGTTCAGGTTACCACATGCTGGACTCGGTCAATTTGGACACTTTGCTTTGATTCCTGACTATTTTTAAATGACCACGACACTAAAGAAACCTGTCTTACAGTTTAAAGGCACTTTTTACTTCAAGAAGAAGCTCCCTCTGGTTCTTTCTTTTACCAGCTTGCAATCAAAATCCAAGTTACATTTAATAGCTAAAGGTAATTGCTTTCTAGAGCTTGTTTTGTTTTGTTTGTAAGGGACTTGTGAAAAGTTCTGAACAAAGGCTTTGGTAAAAAAAAAAAAAGTAATCAAATTACATTTAGCCACATCTAACTGAAATCTGTATTAGGTGGAAATCTCTGCTGTCTGAAAATGCTTCTCAGACCAGACAATTACCTGCTGGACCAGAAATGGGGGCAGTGTTGAGTTGGAGATTTCCCAGAAGCTTTTGTTCCCATCCAAACCTTTTCTGGACACCTCTACTGGTGAGCAAATTGCTTGAGTCTGGAACGGTACCTCGAGGTGTCTTCTCTCCACTGACTAGAAAACAAGAAGTCACAGATTGGTTTATCACAAAGGACGGCTGCATCAGTACTGAATCAGTACAAAAACTGAAGCTAAATTAAGGGTTAGAGACGTCTCTGCTGAGAATAAGAGCCTGCAGTCACAGGGTATAACACTATTAAAAGGAAAGGACAAATGGACTTTCCATTGCTGTTATGGGAACTATGACAAAAGAAGAATAAACAGGAATGAGCGGTGGGCAAAACAGCAGGTGAATGAAGACACAAAGCAGAAATACAGAATACAATCTTTAGCAACAATTAGAAAGTTTCTCTTTTAGCCAGTAAAAGTATGTGCAATCTTTTTTTAACTAAAGCCTAATTTTAAGATCTCTTTAGAATACTGGAACCTGAGGTACATTGTATTTATGCACAGAAACCAAGGGGTATCACTGTGTAAGTGGAGACACTCACAGCCCCAGCCAAACTAAATTAACATAACACAAGGCAGATGAAACATCCTGACTGCTGTTGGATGTGTTGGATGAAGAAGTAGGTTAGAGGTTTTCAATCTGAACAGGGCTACAGAGGTTGTAGCTTCAAGCCCAGGAGATGACAGAACACAAATTCTACTGCACAACTTAAGGTAAAAGTTTCATGTGTTCAGAGCAGCAATCCTTCAATCCTCATGTAAGTTGTTGTTTTGAGGTATGGAGTGGCAGATCATTGAACATATTTACAAATTAACCAATTCACTGTGTATGAGACTGTGTAAGATGAACCAGACACAAATGTTCAATAAAAATGTAAATGGGGTGAAATCTGGCAGCAGAGGTATAGACTGGGCATATTCTAGATGCCAGTCAATCACAAAGTCTGGATCAGAATCCAAATTTTTTCCCAAGAGTAGGGGAGAGTGAAGATCCTAGTTTCTGATTCAGACTTAAATGCATGTCAGTCCAAATAAAATAACCTTGTCCTAATTTAACTGGAGTATTGTGCCCAATGTTATTGTAAAGTTAGTGTCGATCACAGGATGCCCGTCTTTCCCTAGCCACAGTCCAACTGTCATTCATTTTGATAACTGTCACACAGCAAACCAGGTCATGTGGAACTTTGTAATCATAGTTGGCTTCTGCATCATCCTGGGTGGAGAGGTGATGCTATTGCCTCAGCTGGAAGCTGACTCTCCCACACCATATGTCTTACTATCCATTTACTGCCAAACTCAGAACTCATTCACTGGCAGGCTCCGCTAATAAGCTACGCATCTGAACGGTCTCGTCCATCTAAGCAGTTATTTCTGACACATACCTTTATATTTCAGGAGTCTTTTGAAGATAACACCCAATCCCTTCCCCACAGTTTCAACCCCTTTCCAAATTTCAATTATAGGGCAAATAAAAGACAAACCACTTGCAGATAAAAGAATAACTTACTTGTTAAATAACAGTCCAGGCTAAGGGAGACATTGTCAAAAGCAATAATGGCATCAGATCCTTCTTCCCATGAAGCGATGATCTGAAACCAAAACCTGCACAGATTGAAAGAACAGAGATTAAATCCTGTTAAAGAGCTCTTTGCAATGAAAGCAGTTTTAGAATGGGGATGGGAGGGGGGGGGAAGCTTTTCTTTGCATGTATAAAAATATTAAATTGACCGAGAAAGCATCCTCACCCCTAACAAGCAAAGATGATCTGAGGAGGGGAGCTGTACATAAGTACAGGTAGACAGAAAGGAGAATATAGATTCTCTTCCCTCCAGAGGCATACAATCTGAAGCAGGTGCAAGTATATATATATGTGTATGTGTGTGTGTGCACGCGCGCATATCAGGACAGAAAATAAAGTCCCCTGGCTTCCGGCACAAAAGAAAACCAGGCATCTAAGTGATTTTAATCTCACTCAATTCTCAAATTCTCAAAAAAAAAAAGTGATTTGCACCCTAAAGTGTTAAGAAAAATAAGTAGGCTGTGGCTCCTGAAGTAATTTGGAGTTTCTGAAAGAAACTGGCAATTAAAGGCTGAAACTAATACAGAAAGTATTTGGTGTTGATCCACCCTCTAGGAAGCAAAGGGTATCTAACAGTCCTACCAGGCACAAAAGAGAGGAACTGACACTGGGTAGTCCGTAGGAAGAGCAGAACTCATTATCTCCTTGTAGAAGCTGAGCAGGTTTGCCTTAAATCACTTCCACACTCTCAGCTGGCTTTTGCCAGGAAGTTCTGCCACTCCTACATTACCAGAAGAAAGATCACTGTGAGTTCACCCTCAGCCATCTTACAGGTCAACAGGAAGAGCAAAAACAACACACAACCAAATACTTTAAATCTGATAGCATATTGACCACGCATTAATTTAGGGCCCTCAAAGATTTAGATTTTCTCTTAGCTTAGCAAGTTCATGTCTCCCGATATAAGCGTTTAGCCAGAATGTGAATTCTTACTAAACAGGTATTCCTGTTTAGATGAGAAATTGATGACAGATAAGGTATTTTTGAGAGGCAGTCCTATTTATTTAAAAAGGCTGTAGAAATCCTGTCCCTTCACTGCAGCAAGTTTCTAAACACAAGCAGGATTTTTTTCTTCTCACAGCTTTTTGTCTGCTACCATTATTCTTATGTTAGTCTTGTCGTCTCCTACTGTTTTTAAAATCTATCTCTCCTTTATGAGCAAACCAACCTCACAAAACAAAATTCAAGTGAAGCTTCTCTGCTCGTACGTACATTTACTTTGGGAGAGCATGTTCCTGTGTTTTGAATGAGTGTTTTGCCTGTTTCAGCCACTTGACTCTGTTGACAAACATAACCGGCTTCCATGCTGTTCTCAAATACAGTGCAGCTTTCACTACCAGTGATGACAGTGAGGTTTGGCATAAGCTAAAACAGACGCCAGGGATATGTGCCTTTTGAGGATATCTAGACTAAGTGTCATCGTCTTCTGCAAATGGTGTTCTTGCTAAGCTATAAATGGGGATATGGTCAGCAAAGCTGACCCAATCAAAGCAAAAACTTTAAACAGAAAAAGATACTGGCTGTCTCTGAAGGGTGCAAAGGGTTTAGAACAGGACATAGTCTGTTCACAACAGAAAAGAGTTGATATAATTACTATGGACCTCTGTCTTTATTTCTGGTAAAGTAAAACAATAGTGCTTCAATACTGAAATTTCTTGCTCCTTGGAGATAGGCATTGGACATATGGAGAGACTTTTCTAAAATGGACTTTTTATGTTCTAAAGACACGAGCAGCTGCTATGGAAGAGCAGGTGATTGACACAAAGAACAGCGGATATGGTGGAGGAAGTATATCCCTAGCATCAAAGGAAACTCCAAACAGCAGGACATAATTTTCCTTGCTAAATAATCCATCTTTAGCAGCTCAAAAGGTAGCAGCTCCATCCAAATGGATCTGAAGATCACAAAAATGAAAATGTATTTTTGCCTTCACAATCCATACAAAGAGCAACCGCAGTCCGATGCTGCCAGAGCCTCATTCACTTCATGAGTTACCCAACTCACGAATGACGTTCTTAGTCAGCATACCCAAAACCATTGTGGGTATGTCTAGGAGGAGAACTGGAAGGAATGTTAACATCCTTGGACGTTAAACTGGCTTCCAAGTACATTGCCTGCCCTTACCCTTCCTCCTCCCCCCGTTTGCTCCACAGCTGACAACTCACAACACTTCAAATGAAATTACAAGCTCTAGCATAAACATAAGCTGTTCAGTTCAAGACATGCCATGTGAGCGTTAAAAATAAGTCTGTCTGATCTACTTTTTCCTATAAGTTACTACTTTCAGGACACTATTTACTGTAATTACATACTGTAAAAGTAAGTTACTGTCTGTTACTTACATTTACTACTTGTCTGATATACTTTTTCCTCTAAGTTACTCTGCCAGCAGCAGAGATGACTGAACCATATGTGAAACAGGTCCTGAACCACCACAGGTTACAGTCTGGTATGTTATGGAGAGCCAGGACCTACCTTGGGCTGTAAACTACCGACAGTAGCTCAGCAGAAGCTTCTTCCCCACTGTTGTGTGCTGCTGAAACCTCCAGGGAGAGGTAAGGTGGAAATGGATTCAGCTACACGTCTTTCCGTGGGCTGTGTCTGAAAATCAATGCCCTGCACACAGTGAACCCTGGCGCTACGTTGAAGGGACCACTGGAACTGTGTCTGATGCATTTATCCTCAGCCTGTTTCCTCGGGATGCACACTAAATGCCACTTGGAGGTATGGACATTTTGATGTGTACTTATGTTTGTAAGGTCCTAAACTGAGGATGGGAAACAAATTACAAAGACAAATAAGCAGTTTTTAGATATGGTCCTCCATGTGAGCTTTTCCCTCCACTTCTGCAGACTTTAGCTCAGGTTGTGTAAAAGGAGAGACAGATACTTCTGCAAAGACTACTACGCACCTTCTTTGTACCTGGCAACTAAATACTTCTGAAAATAGCTTTAGGCAATTTCCTTGACAGAACCTAAGCTTCATGCCCCAAGGTGTCATGCTTTGATGCACTGTTCATGTCACATCTCTTCAGACAATGAAGGGTTGTTCTTATGAGAATTATCAAATGTTCAGCCCCTAAGAACAGAAAGGCATGATACGAACCAGTATTTCTGTCACTGAATGGAGTGCTGTCTAACATGCCCACGTAAGAACGCAATAGGTTGTGTTTCACTTTTATTTACAGTTTATTCAAGATAAGAGACAGCCTTGCTGATTTTACCTGCAGGGTGTCTGGGGCCAGAACACTTGAGAAGTTTCCTGAGGTTCACTATGGATGAAAAAAATGACAGAAATGCTTCCAACATAGAAAAATCATGTGAATGTCAAACACTGTTAGGACCATCAGTGCTGCTCTGGTTGTCTATCAATTTGATTTTTTTCTAACACGAATGCAGTTTCATTACAAATCTTCTCTTGAGACCAGCGTTTCTGCAACAAATAGTTCATCTTTTTCTCTTTTCCAGTTTAATGCCACTATTAATTTAGAAATATTATGTCTTTCAAATTCCATTGAAACAAGATCATCAGTTAACCAACATCTCAATCATTAGCTTTGGTGGTTTTAGCTTAATGGGCTAATTAAGGGAAATTTAATCAAAACTGAAGATGAAAATGTCACACATCAGTGAGATGGAAAAAACCCCACAGACAATCTCATTCCCTTGCCCCCTCTTTTTTTTGCTTTCTGTTTGATCCTTGAAATTAATGAAACAACTCCGTTTGACTTTGGTGAAAGCTGATACTGAAACACCAGAAGCGTATGTTATTGCAGTGACTCAGTAGAACACTGGAGGTGACGTCTTACTGATATTTTTGCACAGATCAAAGCGGGGTATGACGACTGCACATCCAGTACTTCAACTGGCACCTACACAGCACAGATACTGGTCCACAGCACCGTGTAGACATATTCACTGCAAACACAGATGCTGTGGTGGATGGCCATGAAAGAGTATTCCTGAAGGCAACTACACAGGAACAGCAAAATTAGTGCTGGCTAGTTTGTTGTGACTTTGTTGCTTAATAAATCCCGGCAACTCCCTCACGTGGAATCCAAATCCTCATCAGATAAGTCTGTGTTTGTAAGCTAGATTTCTTCATAGGAATGAAAACATGGTTGCTATAAAAGGCTTTAATGGCTTGGATATTAGAAAAACTGTTACTTGAGGACTGGTGGAAATTACTTCTTATCTGTCTCTTCTTTTGTCCTACTTGACCCCAGGAGCACAGCTGAAAAAAAGTTCCTTAGACATATGACAACTGGGAAGTACAAGTTACATCCCGCAGAGTTGAGTGTCAGCTGAACTGTGAATACAACTCACACAACGGCCCTTTTTTAAAAATAATAATAATTAAAAAATCTGTTTGAGGCAGATGGGAAATGCCTTACCAGGTGGACAAAAAATCCCTAATTCAAATCTTCCCTTTGGGGAATATCAGTTCGCCTGTCTGAAGGATACAAGTTTTACATAAATTCCAAAACCACTCAAGGGTGACTACTGAACAAATATTTCAGTGTCTGAGCTAAGAAATACCACCAAAGGCATAACAAATAAGCTTTTCTTCATTTGTTTCTTTGGCCCAACCAGTGGAATCTGAATCCAGATGAACAGTTCCTTGAAAGGTAGGACCAGGCATATTCCAACACAGATAAGTCTGACAGTAACAGGGCATCATCAGAGCTTCTGGGCTGTCATCTTCCCCATTCCTCAGGATCTTTGAATCTTGGGTTTTATTTTAGTGTGATCAGTATTTGACCTTCATCACACCAACCTGGATTTTCCATTCAGTTGGTTCTTGTTGCTTACTTATTTTTTCCTCGATCCTAACAGAAGCCTAGTTCCCCCCAGAATATCTGGGGCTTATTTATAGAGGGGAATATACAGCTAAAAATATAAGAATACATCTATAGTTATGTTGGTATAGCTTCCATGAGGACAAACTGTTTTCCTTATGTCACCTATCCTTAGGTTTTCATTGCACAGAAATGTTAGCTTTTAGGTGTATTATACCCTCTTCTGTTTGGAGGGAAATAAAGAACATTTTTGAATTGAAGACCTCAGAAAGCTGATTTTGTGCAAATTCTGCAGTTCCCTCCCTTCAATAACAAGTCTGAATTCCACCTAAATATTGTCCCTGGCTCACACAGACAGTTCAGGTTTCCATTAGCCAGATTCAGGCAGCTGTTTTCATGCCATTATTTTATAAAGGTTCATAATAATTATTTTTTTTCTTTTTATCATAAAGATAGGGATTATTAACCAAGATTGAATGTTAATCTTCTCTGTAGTCAATCCCCCATGCAGTGACACGATCACAGCGTGCCTGTATGTACAGATCCCATTTCCTAACTTGTAATGTTTTGCTTCTGATGGAACTGATTTCTCTCTCTACCTAGCTAAAATAATTACGGCTGAACCTGCCTGAGACCAAGGTACTTACGGAACAGAGAAGTTTCAGGTCACTAACCCTTATTACATTCAGGTTCCCATTAGCTTCTCTGTTACAAATGATGCATTGTTAGCCCACTTCACAAAGGAATACTTCCTATTTGGGATGAAAGACACACTTAGGTGGAATGAGATTATTTGGAGAAATGTAAGCATGTTAACCAAACTCAGTTACAGTGACAGAATTGCCATGCAGGAACTTACTTAATAGCAGGTAATAAAGGTTGAGATTCAAAGGTGTTATTAAAGGCAACCATGCTGAATATATACACGTACAAAAACTGTCAGAAGGTACTCTGCACACAGTGTCACCAAACCCCCTTTTTTCAGAACAGCCATCAGCAGAACAACCATTTCAAAAGGAGGACAGTGGCAGACATAGTTAATGCTACAGAACAGAAAAGCAGTGATACAAGCATTAAAGTCTCACGCTGGTTTTAACAAAGTAACATGGGACCACATTGGAGCAACAGAGGCTGGGCTTGTTGGATGGATACAAGAAGAAAGAATAAAGGGACTTGGGTGTAGATGTGACCAATAAATACAGAAGTGGTAACGTGTAGGGGGACATGTGCTTAGCTTGTACGGAGGGTCCCTGTTTCTTCATAGCAGAATGGGAAGAAAATTCAGGAATAACAGGAGACAAACAGGTCTCCAGGTACAAAATGTTGCCAAGAACTTTCTTTTTCTTTCTCTTCCTTGATGGGAAACCTGATGTCCAGAAACTTATTAGAAAGAAAATCTAAAAGCAGCATGAGGGAGAGACAGAGCAATGCAAGAAGAAATTATTAGACAAGAAGAGTGCTTTGCCACAGCTGGTAGAAATCCAGCAGAGCGGTATGATTATGAGGCAACTTCTTTTTACTGCAGCAATGACTGAGAGGTTCCCCAGCTGCTTTGGCTGCCATTGAGATTAGAGCTGCTGAAGAAGCCAGGCAGAACAAAGGGTCTCACTCCCAAGGACTGAAAGGGAATCCCGCTTTGATACATAGATGAAAACCAGATGAGCTTCAGTGTAGTTCGTAAAACTCCAGCGAGCCAGCAAGACTGGAACAGGTAAAGAAGCCAGTTTAAAGAAAGTATGTTTAATCATCTGGACATGAATTTTGATGTGTTGCAACAGAATATCATCTTCTGGGGTAACTTAAGTTTGTAGACTTTTTTGCTTTCTTCCTCAGGAAGGTCACGTCCATCCTAGCCTTCAAGGTAAACCACATTTTTCTCTTACAACATAGTAAAATTCCTCAGTCCGTGTTCAGGAGGTCATTGGCAAGAAAATAACTTTGAAGGTCTCTGAGCACAATGGGATCAAAACAAAATTGTTCTTTGCTTTCTGAACATGCTGGCCTGTTAAAAGGACACAGAGCCTGGTGTTGCTATCAGTGACAAGGCAAATGGTGCTGCTACTTATGACTACAAATTTAGTTTCTAGGGACCACAAGTAAACTCCTCTCACTTCTCCTTCCACCATCTACCACTACTACTTGAGACTGGCTAGAAATTGAGACTTCATAATGTCAAAAAACATAAACTTAAGGAGGAAGGAAGCCAAGGAAACCTTTCTAACCAGTAGACACATTTACATTCGTTTCATATTTCTATACAATCTTCTTATACCAGAAGACTGTACTGAGGTTGGACAGGTTGCTATTAGTACTTGACATTTGTAAGAATGGTCCTCCCACAGAAGTTACAGTGAAATCTTTAATGAAAAGGATGGGTTTAGTAGAGAATATAGGCCTTAAAATACCAGAGCAGGGCTGGGCTGGCTAATGTAAAGCCCACTTCCAGGCAACTCCAGCCAGGTGGACCCACAGAACATTTAGTCTACATGTCACTCCACGTGGCTGACCTCAGCTTCACCAAAGGGGCAGAAATCAAGAGAATCAGAATTTGTTTCTGAAAGCGTTATTTTTCCAGCCAGGCTTCAGCCTATTAGACCTAATACTTTTCCATCTTCTATACTGCCAACTAAACTGTTGCTAGGTGGGTTGGTGATAACAAGCATCAGCCTACGGCAAACTCCAGAGAATCACTTTGTTACATGTGCTTTTATTTTATCTGTGTGATATACCTTAACCATACTATTAAACTAACAGAATGTCTAATTATTAGCTACACAAATCACTCATCTTCAATTATAGGAGGCTTGTTTTTTCTCTTGCTGTCACAATCCCATGACTATATCATTATTACAATTTAAACTTACATTTACTTAGTAACTAAAACCAAATGTATAAAAAAGCAAGCCCAAACTACCAGCAACAGAGCTTTCAAGACTTTGTTTCCTACTCGCATTTCTGTGAAGTTAAAAAAGAACAATTCTCAACAGACTCATCACTTATCATTGGAAAACAAATAGTAATTTTCCATCAAATAAAACAATTTTACAACGACACTGTTCTCTATGCTATTCTCAACCCAAATACTTCAGCACTGCATTACTATGTAAATTCCAGTAAGTAAAAATGACCAATTCTCTAGGTTTCACTGATGTGTGCAGATTGTCCGATTTGCAGATAATGTGTCCTTGGGGCTGGGGGTATGGGGTATGTAAGGTGGCTTCATGTGGGCCAAATGAAGTATAGTAAAGATTGTTAGTTTGTGTGGAGTGTATTTAAGTGGCAAGTTAAAACACAGCACCTCTGGAGACTTTGCCTTTTGCCTCTGGTAAGGACAATCTGTTTGTCCAACAGTTCAAGGAGCTTTTGCCCATGACTGGCTTCTTTAATTGTGGCTGCTTTGATGGCATATGCTTCACCAGGCCCTTTGCCCTTCCACCCCCATGCAGAGAAGGTGCTGAGCATTTGGAATTGGGTTACAGCTCTATTAACCCACACACCACATAAGCCAACTTTCAAGACTGCTTTGCCAACACCTTCCAGAACAAGGAAGGATAGCTAACTTTGGGAAGATGTAAAAAACCAGAACTTCAGCCTCTTTAAAGTCTGCACAGAAAAGGTAAGACCTCACACAGGGTGAAATTTTAGCTGGATGCTTTCCTAAGGATCAAATGGGAGGAAAGAAGACAATCCTCTCCTCATCACACTCTTGGAAATTAAGCATGTGTCCAGGGTTGCCCAGGCTAACGGAGTGCTAGAAAACTTGCATCCCTCAGTCCCAATTTAGCTTTTTTGTCATACTCCTCCCTACTTTCTGTTCCTGCCAAATCACCTGAAATTTTCTAGATGTGATTTTCTGCCAAAATATAATTTCTCCCAACAGCCTGAGGCATATCAAACATTTAAGAAATGTCTGTTTCTAAAGATAGAGCTGATCTAATTTCTTGGGAGTCTTCCTAATGATTCTTTGAAGTGCTATAAGCCAAACATGGAAATTATGGCTAAGCAGCTTTTGAACAAGCATGCTTTTGAGCAGTTTTAGAGCGTGTTATATTGTTATTAATAACACTTTCCATTTGGCTTCCCAATCATAATGGAATGTGCCTTAATTTTGTGTGGAACTGGTACACTGGAGTGCTTTATTCAAGAGCTTTACTTTAAAGTTTCAGCTCCTTCTGTAGGAATATCTGCAGTATTGTGATTCTTCTAACACAGACCCTCACAGCTACTGACAGAGGAACCAATTAGAAAAAGACAGACACAGCAAGCTTTCAGCAGCACCAGCATTGCACTCACATCATTTAAACATTTCTTACAGTTTAATAAAACTGTCATTTATCTCCAAAGTATATACACTGCAGTCTCTCCAGTACCATTTCAGTGCACACTTCCACAGAGTTCCTTCCTAATTTGTACATCAGTCCAGATTTCCTAAGAAACAGGTTTCAAGATGGTGAGAAAGACACCTGCAGTACTTCCAAGTCTCACAGGAGATTTCTTCCTTCCCAAGAATGACTGGTTTCAACTAAATGAATCTTAGAAGAAAATTGATTAAAATAGTGCACTTTCTGTGAATAAATAAGGACAAAACTTTTCAAAAGACAAAGAAACCTTCAAACTTTTCCTTGCCTATGTCTTAACCTCCAACAAACCCCCTTCCCTTGGTGAACCCAGCTGTCTTTCTCTGTAAGTAATGGGGAAGTAAGGGTGTCAGCGCCTTGTACATAATGGTCAGCACTGTGTGTCAGCTCTAGCTGTGATTCCATATGAACCACTGCTAGCCTGGCTCCTAAGATCAAAGTATTCTCTGCCTGACTGTGCAACGAGAGAGAATTTAAAGGAAAGCAATAGTATAAGAGTACAGAATAATTCAGGTAGAAAACATTCCCCCGGCAACACCAGAAAATAAATCACATAAATAATAATAGCAAAATATACCATTCTTCAAAGGAAAAACAGCTGAAGAGAATGAAGCAACCAGGTATTTTTACAACTGGTGCTTCAGCAGTGACTGCACAATAAGCCTAATGCTGATATTTTTTAAGTCCTTGACGCACACATATTAATTATACATTCAGGACTGAAGTGTTGGCAGTGTCCTTGTTGCATTTGTAGCCTACATGCATCCCCAAGAGCCAGCAAGATAAAAGACATATTCATATAATGTTTGTTCAAACTTCTGATGAGGCAAACTATCCCTTAATGAAACCCATTATTTCTAGGGCATGGATTTCCAAAATGACAAAGGACAACAGTGCTCATGACACAGACTGTAGATGCATCTTACAGCCTGAGGGCCAGGGCAGCAGGAGGTGAAGTATGTCTGTGTCTTCTCTATAAACAGCATAAGCCAGATCACACAGAAAAAGTAAACAATGAACAACAGAGTATTCCCTTAAAGCTGACTTGTAAGAAACAGCTAAAACAATACTCTTTAAATAAGCATATGCTACCAGATTAAGCATGTGATACCAGATAAACTTTTTATGCTTAAAGCCAGAATACAGTCATAACTGAGACAGCCCTTTATTAAACTGCTGCAGCTAAAACAAAGGTGTTCAGATGCATCCTTGTCCGATTTTCAGCAGGTTCTTCTCCCATCTCTTTCATCCTCAGATCTAGACACATTGAACACTGGGGACTTTGATACCCGGAAAAAGATATCAACTATAGAGCTCACATCCAACTCTAGCAAACCACGTAAGAGGATCAAACATGCTACATGAAACACTATGTGAGGAGAATGAGTATTTCCAGTCAATGAAATGGAGACACAGAATTTTAAGCACCTTGCTGTAGACTACCCAGTGAACCAGTTTGTGATCCAAGACCACCACTCAGGAATTGTAAAATTGAGTGTTTTGCTCTAACCACTCAGTTATTCTCACTCCCCACCTGTAATGGGACAAAATGCTTCCTCTCCCTGAAGGAACCATTTCCAGGAGCAATGCTGGCCATTTTTATTGCCAGGTAACTAGTAATAAAATGACTGATCACCATGAAGGAGAATGATGAGGAGACTCGTACCTATCCAGTATTTCTGGGAGAGGTAAGATCATCCACTGCCATATTCCCAAACCTTCACTGTTATCTGAATACCAGAACGTCCGGCTCTGTTCCTTTCCTGTCTTGTTCTCGACCAGCATCAGGGATATATTTCCCAGCAAGACACCATGGATGAGCCATGACATTCGCAGCTAGAAGAAAGAGAACATATGAGATTAAACATCACAAACATTATCCAAAAGTTAACAGAATTCCCAACTCTTCTTTCATTTATTTATTTTCTAATCACCAAAAAGTCGATTCTCCCTCCCTTATGCTCACGTAATCCCTTCAGAAAACCCCACAGATGTGGAAGCCTGTAATACTTAGTATATGGTATTTAATATTGGAACTACTGGCCTTTCTTTTTGGTAAAGTTGAGCCTAAAATATCTGTTCTAGCTGTCACATATGTGTCTGTAATTTTAAAGGGATAAGCTAATACCTCTATTATCTGCAGTACAAAGGCCACAGTCCCCTAAGATGCCACCTAAGAGATTCAAGTTAAGACTAACAACTTTCTCAACAATAAACTTCTCTATTCTGGCAGGAGCAAAAAACAGAGGGAGAATAGCGGCAATAAGCAGGCATCACTAGCAATCACATCCTCGTCCCCCAGATATGTTTTTTAAAAAAGAGATTTCCTTACCTCTTTCTAAATTTCTACAGACTTTCCAATTAAAGTTCAGTAATAATTACGTTCTTCATCAATTAAATACCTTAGGGAACTGGTTTTCTGATATTTTTGTTACATGTAATGTATTGAGTCCATTTCTTTGCATTTGTCTCCGTACATAAAATTATTTCATGTAGTTTTCTCACTTTATAACTTTCTCTTCCTTATTGTATGAAACAAAAAACAATCCCTTCTATGTCAGGCTAGTCTCAGAATCCATATTATAAGAATATAGTATTTTAATTTTCTTGGAAAGAAGAAGAGCAGCTAGCTCTTTGTTGATAAAGAGCATAAGTAAAATACATATGTATATTACATGCAGGAGCTGGGTCTCATCTCAGTAAGAGGTGAGAATACTGAAAGCATGAGTTTATTAAAGCTACATTAATGATGGATTTTTGGACACAAGAAAGCGTTCAGCACAGTATCCAGTGTCCACGCATGTTAAAAAATAGTTCTCTGGTTTTTAACACTTCAAAGCCAATACCTAAGTCAGGAGGCTAGGAATTAAATTTATATTTTACACAGGAATACATGATAATCTTACTTTCTTGCTTTGATAACACAGAATATTCATATCCATTTCTCAGCATAAGAAACAACTGCTAGAATTTGCTTGCTGTTCCTATCTCATGGTGTAAGTCTGTCCTGGCAGACAAGTCAGATTTAGAGGTCAAAAGGACAGAAGTGTTGCTCCCACTCATGATTTTGGGGTGGGTGAAAAAAAATTCTAGGCACACACACTACATGATATTAATTTTCAATACTGAATTTAGGTAAACAGTGCCGTTTACCTGCCTGTCTCCAAAGTTACAAAAACAGCAGTGACTTTGACTACATTGCAAACCTATGACAGAGTCCCAAAAACTAGATGTAATTCTTCTCTCTCTACAGTCCAAAAATCACCGCACTTGCCTGGAACCACTCCTGGGTCCGTTGAACTGCTAGTGTGTATGACATAAGCATTGATAAGGTGTACAAACTGATATGTAGGTACGGGTCTGTGAATCTAATTCATTACCTCATTTTGACTACAGGTGTTCAAGACCGACGCATAGGTTTTTGGAGTTCAGCCAACCATCACTGGGGCCTACCAGAGCACAACACTTCTGGGGACAAGCCACTGCTCAAGTCTTACTACCAGCTCACACTCACCTCTAGTTTGAGAAAGGACCTGGGGAGTCCCACGTCTGTTTCCATAATGTCAGACAATGGAAACCATAGGATGAATTGTGAGGATTTTCACCTTGCAGACACCAGAGATAGAAAAGCAGAGTTGAGCAGGACTGCAAAGAACTGCTTCAGATAAAACAAAAAGTGATGGCCCAGGAGGCAGCTGGGGGAGGCCTGAGTTCATCCCCAGAAGTTCATCAGAACCAACACCAGTGGAAGAGGCTGCTGACAAAGGTTTATGGTGTAGGAGGCTGATGCCTTCAAACTCGATATCTGCATGGCTACTCCTAACTCTTAGTGCATACATGGTCTTAATGTCAGCTGACAATCAAGATTAAATAACCTGTTGGGCATTTTATACTTTCAATGCCTATGAAGTGAGACTACTGAAATGACAGTGAAGGTTGCTCTCCCTTAAATATCATTAGAATACCTTTCAGAGCCACTTAAGTAATTTCTCTTGAGAAAACTGATCAGGACTAAGCTTTTTTTTTTTTTTTTAAAAAATAACTTTGTAATGCCAGTGGACATTTAAAGCACTCAACCTATAGCAGGGAATCAACTCCTTTTACTAACAGTCCGTCTGTGAAGCACTTTTAGGACCCTAATGCCAACTTTACTGTAATGCACTATGTGAAATTTCTAATACAGGTAAATTGGAGGAACTTCACTGTGCCATTTTGACAGTTCAAAATTTGAGAGGTAAAGTCCTGAAGCTCCTACTGTGCAGGAGCTTCCAGACCTCTGTTTCTTCTGGAGACCTGCCAGACAGTAAAAGACAACATTTACATGGTCAGAAGTGAGAAAAGAGCAAGCCTTTGACAGCTATTAATGTAACACTAGAGCAAAAGCTGAAGCAATTGACGAATTGGAATGGATGCCTTTGCACACATGTCAGCTGTTTGAAGGAAAGACGTAGTTGGCATTAGATGTGGGAGATCAGCTCATTGGCAAATTGTAATATGCACACTCTAATGAACTGGCTCTGAGTGAATCAACTGGCACTGTGTCCAAATGGGCATTTTTGGCTGTGATTTCCATGGTTTCTAAGCTTCACAGCAGGGCAGTCCAGGTCTTTTCACACCTGCTGAAGTGAACCAGAGCAGATGATGAGCTGGATGCCATCGTAAAGACTTCTGAATGGGGCTGGCATTCATTCTACAGAATATGGCATCTATGACGGCAGATGGTACTACATACACGATGCGTCCTGTAAGTAGTGCAGTGGCACGTTTGATAAAAATCTGAATCTGGGCTGCTGGTGGCATACTCCTAACATATATCAAACACCTCCTTCTGTGTTAAACCAGCAGCAGAATATTCAGAAACTAGAAACATCACTAAGAAATTAAGCAAGCATTGCAGGTAGACATTAGCTCAATGGCTCCTTGCTTTCCAGCTTTAGAACCCACCATACCTGGTGATTAGCTGTTCACATGCAAACCCACTGACTCACTAAATGAAGCACTCTAAACTGATTTGGAGAAAATTAAAGGGAGAGAGAGCCCATGGTAAACACACAGCATATTGAGGCAAAACTTGGGTCAGATGGCCACGTGCACTATACTGCAAACACCAGCTGGAAAGATGTCTTCTGGGAATCCCCTTAGTCTCTGAGTTTGTGGATTTTCTGAACTGACAAACAAGAGTCTAATTTCATCCAAGAAAGAACAAAAAATGAATTGTTATCAATATCAACAGGGCTTGGTAAGTTTAACAGAGAGGTGAAGAAAAACAAGGAGGGTAGATTTTCTAGCACAAGCTGCATAATTTCAAAGACCACCTGAGAACTGAGACTTGCATTTTACTTCCTTATGCACAAAAGAAATAAAATATTGAGAACCTTCTAGGTGAAGTTTGGGCCAGCTTATACCTGTGAGTCTACTTTAATGGCTAGAAACATTCCAGTGTGAACTAGTGCTTAGATGTCTGACTGAGGACCAGTGTCACACACTCACAGCAGCATAAATAAAACATTCCTCCGTGGCATTCTGGAGAGTTGCTCTTTCTGTTTCCTCCCTTTGAGTGGCAATGCCCTGACGATTAGCATTATGGTCCTACCTGTCAGGAAAAGTTAGTTGTCCATCTTTAGCACAAGTAACCAAAGAAAGAAGAAAAGATCAACATATTTCAAACAGGGCTTGGAGTAAGGTATTTTTAAGAAGATGGAGAAGAGCCTACAGGCATCCTACTCCCAAGAAACTGCAGTAGTTGGATCCCGCTGATGGCTATTTTGCTGCCCACACCCCAACTCTGCACCACAGGCTTACATCTTGTGAGGCAGTACATTAGTTCTCAACTCTTGCCCCCTGCTTATAATGCTTGCTCAAAGGAATTGCTCAAAATTTTCCTGACCAGGAACTGTGGATTCTTGAAACACAGACACTTATATTTACAAAAAACATAACTCTTGGCTTGGGTCTATTTCACTGGAGAGGAAACAGTAAAAGTTGTTTTCAGATGTGAATGCACTGACCCAGTAAATATAAGTCAGGCATTAAAGCAGCTTGGAAAACACTTCATCGTTGAATAGAAACTGAACCTGCAAGTTGGAATACGGTTTAAACAGAATTAGACAACAGCTGCAGACACCGCTGCCAAGCCCCGATAAGATTTGTACATGAATATGAACTATGTTTGAGGCATGAAGTTTACCACATTGGTAATTTTGGTTTTCTTACTAGAAATAAGAAATGGTTGCACACAACTGTACAAGCAAAAAACATCTATCTCAGCAATTTAGACTTGGACTCTTACGTATAAGAAAGATGACCAAAAGGTCTTGTTCCCCCTTTTGGGCCAGATAAACAACTGTGCACAATTAGTCTCTCTTGTAGTCTGCTGACACTTCTGCTTTTGCTTAGGACTCAGATGTACAAGCAAAATCCTTATGTAAATGATAAAATGATAATTAACTGATCTGATCATGTAGCTTTCAAATACCAAGGCAGGCAAGGGAAACTTGTATTTTATATGAACAGATTCTCATGCTATTACATTATTTCTTAATTATATTTACTTTTATAAAATCATGAACCTAATAAAAGCACCTTCATCTCAGGAAACAAACAAACGTAAAAGTAAAGGTGACAACAGAAGAGAAAGACAGACAGAGTTCATAATTTTGCTGTCAGAGTACTGTGGAGTGACCAGGCCTTCAAGAAATTTCAGATATTATAGATCCTCCAATCCAATGACACAGAAGCCAGGTAGCAAAGGAAGCAAAGATAAAGACAGATGACAGTGAATAAGCTGTACAGATTTTAAAAACATCACTTTAAAATAAAAAAAGGATGCTAACAACAATCTGCAAAATAAAGCACATGAAAGGCTGTGCTAGAGGCATATCTATGTTGCATTTTTCATGCTCATAAATGTTCTGAATCAATGTTATTACCATGTACCCTTCTAAGTTATTTAAAGCTCAAGGAATTGAGAAGAAAGAGGGACATGCTCTGCAGGTGTCAGCATGGGGTTCAGAATGCACTCAAGGAATGATTTATTTTATTGATTCACATGCTTTAAAAAATACAACAGTTCTGCATAGAAAAGAGAAATGAATTGATAACCACAGAGGAAGAAAATATCTTTATACCTATAAACTCAAACGAGAGGGTAAACTTCAACTATACTGTTTTACATCAACATATTATATTTATATTCTAAAGAGAGTATGTTTACATTCAGAAAGTCATTTCAGGCTTAAAAGAAGTCTGGCTCAGTTTAGTACTTACATAACATAATGGTGGCTTTCAAGAAATAGCTAGCTGAAATGTCAAAATAGCATCAGAAAAATATTTTTATTATTTAAAACATGGTCAAAAGCATAAAGCTCTTTTACTATCACAGGAATCTATTTTCATTGTTTTTCAGCACAACTATACCCTTTAAAATATTTGACCCAGGATCTAACAGTAAAATGAAATAATCTGGACCCCAATCACAGTATAGTCCCTCTTGCAGAGTCACCTTATTTTGTGGAGATGCATGCGCTAACATTTAAGGCTAATTTCAAGTTCATCACCATCCAGGCAACACCACCTCTGTTGTTATTCACCTTCTTTATTATAGTCTGCACCAAAACTTCTTGCACGGCTCTTACCTCTCAGATATGGCACTAAGGTAGAATCATAGAATCATTAAGGTTGGAAAAGACCTCTAGGATCATCAAGTCCAACCACCAACCCACACCACCATGCTTCCCAAACCATGCCCTGAAGTGCCACGTCTACACGTTATTTGAACACGTCCGGGGTGGTGACTCCACCACCTCTCTGGGCAGCCTGTTCCAATGCCTGACCACTCTTCCAGCAAAGACATTTTTACTAATATCCAGTCTAAACTTCCCTTGACACAACTTGAGGCCATCTCCTCTCATCCTATCGCTCATTACTTGGGAGAAGAAACCAACATCCTCTTCACTACAACCTTCTTTCAGGTAACTGTAGAGAGCGATATAGTCTCGCCTCACCCTCCTCTTCTACAGACTAAACAACCCCGGTTCCCTCAACCTCTCCTTATAAGACCTGCTCTCCAGACCCTTCACCAGGTTCTGCATGAAGATGAGCACTCCCTGGACACCTGAAACACTCTTGTGGCAGCCCTCTGACTTCTTTGCAAAATACTGAGAAGTAGGTTACCGTTATAGTCTGGACCTACAGGCTATCAACTATGGCAAAGCAATTTAGTTTTGCCGTGAGTGGTGTCTGAAATGACAGCACTTTCCTTGGACTTTAATTACAATGTGGTTTCCTAGGTTTCCAGAGAGCAGTACAGCTACTGATGACAGAGAGATGGATTTGTTCTTCAAAATGAGGAAACGTCTAACCACCCCATGATCCTCTTTGCCCCATCAGCCTTGAGCAGGCCAGATGATTCCCACTCAGAGGAGGGGAATCACAGTGTGAAGAGAAGGGATGAATAGTGCTGTGTTTTATTGCTCGAGCTCTTGAAATTCTGCCTCTAAATCAGGCCACTGTTTGGATTCTTTGCAGTCTGTGTGCATTTCTATTCTCAGTTGCATGTGCTTTGTTTCCAATGAACTTTTACATGTGGGTTAGAAGGTTTCCACTCTTGATTACTGTGACTCAGTTTGGTTCCTCAAGCATTTCCAAAGCTTTTTTTTTCTTTTTTGTGTGTCTCCCTTTTCTGGCTACTTCAGGGTAATGGAACATCTCTTCATGGACTACGTGTACCACTTCCTGCATTCCCCCAGGATTTAACAGAAGTACCACAGTTTCCCTCTACCACATATATTGGGTTTTAAACACACAGTTAATGGGGTCAATAGGCAAAGGACTCTACTGAGTGTCTGACATGAAAAAGATAACAAAGACTGTCTGGACTGCAAACAAGGGAGATCCTTTGAAGCCAGGGTACTCTAGCCAAGATTTAATAAAACAAAAAGAAAGAGAAAAACTAAATGAACCAAGAACAAAAGGCAGCATCACAAACTAACTGATCTGACCTGCCAAAAGCACTGAAGAACAAAGAAAATGAAAATGTAAAGCTGCTCAAAACAAGTAGGAGTGAAGTACAATACAAAGCTCTACAGAAAGTGCAAGGCACATTAGGGCCAATCCCAAACATATGTGGGAAAGTACAGATTGTGTTTATTACTGTATCTCCTGCCTGCACTTTTACCCTGTTTTGATGCATGTGGGGCAATACAGAGTAGGTCAGTCTGATCTTTCCCTTTCTGAGTTAACGAGAAACCTCCCATGGGGCATGGGAAATGCTAGGGGAACACATCCTGCAAGCACCCCAGCCCTCTCCTGGTGACCAGCCTCAAGCCAGGGAGAGCACAAAGATGGAGGGTCATGCTTGTCCTGCACTTAGCAGCAACACATATGCCAAAGATCATCCAGGATCTGGAGTCCCCAAATGCTAGTGTCAGCACTACTGCAAATAGCTGCCCACAACCTCAGCAGGGAAGGCATTTAGACCAGGCTACCCCTCAACTCTCCAGGGTTGTTAGCAGTCATTTTCTCAGACTGTTTAGTCATCTCCAGTGGAAGAGTCTATCACAGTGGAAGATTAAACATCCAGGCTGAGGGAGAAAAAACAAGCCTGAAGCATTAGCAAACTTTTTGTGGCTGGCACCCACTGTGGACTGCTTGACTGTTTCCTTATCAGCATTGAGTCCTGGTTCCATGGGCATTCTGGCCAAAACCAAGAATCCTCAAACCTGGTAAACAGTACTGCAGCAGGTAATGCTCCTCACACTGAGGATGAAGTAATTAATTTCTATGTACACCTTCAGGCTAAAAAGCAGGGTGTCAGCATTTGCTGTAGTGGGTATAATTGTCTAATATGACTGACTAAAATAAAAGCAAATTAAAGGATAAGGGGAAAAAAACAGTAGCTTCAGTAATCAGTGGGTCTAGTAGTACCCCAGACCTTTCATATAGCAGGGAGAGAAGAGAGAGGAGTCAAGATCAGCAAACAGGGGGTGTCTGCTGGCCTCCTTGTAGTACTCATGGCTTGCAGCACAGAGCAGTGCTAAGCTCCACTCACCCAGGGCAGCACATTCAGTCTCATCCCCAGTAGTTCAGCTGAGCTAGGCATGTCAATACTGGGGTAGACATGGCATACAATGAGGAGGAAGGATGTTAAATGACAGGCTTAAGGACAGCCTCCTTTATTAATATATATTGGTGCAGGGTGTGAATCTGAGCCAAATTTCTCTGGGGTACTGGAATCAGCTGTAAGAACTAGCCACTAGGTAAGTGAACATGCAAGGAGAGCAAACAGATATCTAAAGGACCACGTGAGCTGGATCAAATACAAGAGGGAGGGCAGGTTTATGGCTTGCTCTGACTGTGGAAAAATAAATGGGTCTAATTCACACACACTTGCTGAGATCCCTTTGCCACATGAATCATGACTGAGTTTTGTCAGTGGGATTTCAGTTGCCAGAGAATCTGTCCTGGTTGTGAGATGCCAGGTGGAGCTGTCAGCAGTGACAGGTAGAAGAAAACTCATCTTTTAGTGTCTGAACTTGAGCCAGTTCAATCAGGAAGTGATTGAGGGTGAATAAATACAGGACAATGTTATGATATTTTCACAACCTCTTTTCTGACTATAATTTCACTATAAGGAAGTTTGTTGGCACCTATTGGCAGAATAAGTGTGTAGGGGGGGAATATCTCCTTTCTCCTCTTGTGTTGTGCTGAAAAGTGGAATTAAATTATTCTGCTCACAGACAGATTGTTCCAGTGAAATAGAATTTCAAACCACCAGGGGCTCATTGAGAAGAAGCTTTTACACTGTATGAAAAGGCAAGAGACAAAACCCTTGCCAAACTCCTTCACTCTTTATTACCGACAGCTGCAATGCTGGATGCATCCGGATGCCTTTTAAGTGCCAAGGGGAGTGACGGAGGTGGGATGGCATGTGAGCAGATGAAATACATGGCAGCTTGTCCCCCAACGGCAACTTTAATTATTTGCACTGTTGTATACACAAGAAAAAAAATATACACATATTGGGAAATCATTCACTCTGATTCCAGTGTCAGGTGGATTATGAAAAACACTTGCTCTTGATAGTCCATGGCAGAACAAGGTCTTAAAATATTCAGAACCTGTATACAAACCTGCATATGCCTTTGTCACAGAAGGGAAAAAAAACAAGGTAGAACATATTTCCTAAAGAAGAAGGACATGAATATATCAAGAGAGCAAAACCAGCTGTGCTTTGCGATCTGAACTGAGATATCCAACAGAAGCAAACCAAACCAAACTTTAAGCCAAAGAAGCACCACCTTCTATGTACTTTCATTCCAGAAAACTTTCTAATGCATCCCTTCTTGTCCTTTCTGCATTTTAAGGTCAGTGAAACAGGGGGAACCAGATTCTTTTGTTTGTTCATTGCTCAACCAGCAAACACCAAACTCTTTTGTTAGGGTCAATTTTCCCAAATCCCTTTGCTCCAGGATCTCGAGTGACACTTCAGGGGGACCATTCAAGATGTGAAATGCTCTAAGTCACTAGCCATGGTTCAAAGTTTTAAGTCATTAATAAATCCTATCAGTGTTAATATAATCTGTAAAGCTATGGACTTGACCAAAAAGATGCAAATAGGTCATCTTTCTGTAATCTGCAGTTTAAGGGTTAAGTACAACTGACTCAGAAATAACAACCATTTGTGCAGGGCTGGCAAGCCTTGATATACTTTCTTAAGTTGACGTCTTACAACTGTCAACAGCTTTTCTGCTTGAATAAGAACCTGGTTCCATTCTACATGAATTTATCTCTGCTGCTGTTAACTTCAGCACACCTATGAAAAAGGACTACATGAAGATTGGTAGTTTTGAGGTGCAGCATGATGAAGACCTGCCAGCTCAAATCCCAGCTGTGCTAGAGAAAGCATGCACTGTATTTTCTGAGCAACTCAGGGGCAGTCCTGAAGCCTGTTCTTTCCTCAGTCTTGCAAATACAATGTTTGTTCATGCAGTAAGCTTCTCCCTCTTTGTGTTTATGTAATGCCAGCTGCCCTACACTTACAGCATATACACCTAATAATGAAGGTTGTAATACATCACGTGAGGCCATACAATAAGGACAAGATATACCAAGCTTTTCAGAGCAGATTTTGTGGCATTTTAAGCAGCTAACTATTTCTTTCCCCCAAACATTGAGGCATTAAATAAGTACATTTTATAGATAAGCCATCAAAGAAAGTGGTTGCTGTGCTTACTGACATACCGCCTATATTTGAAATCCAGAGTCACACACATAAAAAAAGCTCTGTAAACTGCAAAAGAAAAGAGAACATTAGAACTTGCCTCACAGGGGGAGTTCCTCAAAGGAGCTGGAAATGCAGTGCTGGTCATGACAGTGTTTGCTGCTGCTGGTGCTTTGCTGGTGTTAAGGAGGAGTGCATAACCTGGATAAAAGAGCAGGAACAAAGTCAAACTGCAGCACTCACCTATTGGTTTCAGGGTTTGTGAAACTTCCCCAGAACCTATGTTAGCTGACTCCTACAGGAGAATGCCAGAGAGCAGAAGGCTTTTTCAATTTATTAAGGATTCGACTTCACCCAACAAACATACTCAGGAAATACATTTAAGAAGCCTGTCTACCTTCCCCCTACAGCTATCTTCTGTTTCTCTGTGACTTCAGATTCATCCTCCTTGCAAGGCTGAATAACAAAATTTATCTTTTATGAACAAAAAGTAACTTGGAAGAGAATATTATCTTGGCCAATCCCAAAACAAAATAGAACTATGGCAAAATACCACCACGGTAATATTAATGCAGCTGGAGGCCTCTTTGCTCCTTTAATCATTTGTTGTAACAAGAGGAACAAGAACAGTAGTAACACTAAGGTTTTTTCTTGGGAGCTCTGCAAGAAAAGGTGTGTATTTGCACTGTTTCAACCCTGCCCTCCAGCTCAGGAGGGTGCCACTGCTTACAGCCCAGTTATTTGGGCTTTCAGTGAAATTGCCTCTACAGCATAGACAAATCACGAATCAGCAGCACTTTATAGCCAGCTCCCCATGTGCGCTCTTTCTGGCCCTTTACCTTCATGTTTACCTATGTTTCCATCACTGTGGGCTGAGCCATCAGATGGCATAAATGCACTGTAGCTTATACCAATTCACAGAAAAGTAGAGAATCTTACTCTTCATGTTTAAATCTGGATCTAACTTTCTAAAGCAATGTTGGGATTATACACTGTTAACACTGCTGTTATTACTGTATCCCTTTAGATGCTCTGGGCTTCAGCAATAAAGGCCTCCAGTGATTGACATTATTGCATGAGGAAAAGGTTTATTCTGGCAGGTAGCCTGTTTGCCAAAACTCAACCAGCATTTCAATGGTTCAAAAACTCCACCAGTTCAATGCCCAAGATATAAACCTTCAATGGTTTGTACGAGAAGGATTAAAAATGAACTACTGGGATTTGGCTAGAGGAACCAAGTATAGAGTAATTATACATAGAAGTGAAACTCCAGGGACAATGGAGCAAAGATAAGAAAAAAAACAGGGAATGAGAAGGGGGAAAAGGAAGCAGAACAGAGGAAGTAAATAGGAAAATCTGAAAGAAAAAATCAGATCACTATGGAGGAGGGTCATGTAGATGAATACTTGGTGTGAAGTTGTTTAGAAAGCATCAAGATTAGTGTCTGGCATCAGCGGTGGAGACCTGAAGTACCAGTCTATACTCTCAAGAAAGAAAGTGAGCAGGACAGTCCTTTGCTCAAAGCACTTAAAGTGGAAAGATGGCTTTTGTTTCACTGGAGGCTGAATACGTAAGTACATAGGAAAAAGTGCCTTGTGTTTTATTCCCCCTCCCCACCATTCGTGTATCTTTTTTTGCTCTCTGCTGTTCATTCTTTGCACTTACTATTTATTCTCACACACCTTCTATTGAAGGAAAACGGTTGTGCTCCGGACTTCCAATCTGCCATGGAGAAGGATGGGACACAGAAGAGCCCTGCATCCAGCCACAGTCTCCTTCTTCAAATGAACAGTAAAAGCCAGAGGGAAGATTTTCTGCAAGAGGGAAAGACACACACACATACAGAAGAACCCAGGTGAGCTGGAGACTCCTGGGCACACAGAGAAGGTTGCAGTGACTATTCTGACTGGGTTGGTCAGGGCATGCGGGCACCCCCACGGCTACTCAGTCCTGTTGTCCGTAGTCATGCGCGTGCCTGACCATGGGGAGGGCGGTGGCAAGGGGAACAACCCTCAAACTGTGACTAGGTGACTCCCCCCACACTGTGATACATCTGAGTGAAAGGACACATCTCAGTGTACACTATGGAATCTCCTAAATACCTGGCCTCTACAGCTCCACAGGTATAAACCCACTCAAGGTTACACCCTGGAGATGGCTTTTGTAACCACTGCCTCTGCAGCCCCATGGAGGAAAATCTTCAAGAGGGGTAAGATCCTAAGATGATTCCCCTCCCTTACAGTCTCTAGTCAGCCCAGCTCAGCAATGAGATCTGTTCTTGCTGTGAGCACTGATGTGATCTCAGGTAAAGCTCTGAATTGTTTTGTGCTTCAGTTTTTGCACCTGTGGATCTGTTTGCTGAGATGAATGGAAGAAAAGAGGATAGTTTATTTTAAGGCATACTTTCAGGCTTTGAAGCCCACTCATTCTGTCACTGGTTTGGGTTTTCAGGCAAGTTTCCAGCTCCAAACAATAAGATACATTAGCTTTTTGCCTTTAAATTAATGAGTTTTAAAGTAATAGTCATGTCATTCAATGCAGAAAGTAACTTCATGCCTTCTTCACCTCCTTCTTTACGTACATTGCAAATTTTTCTTACAAAGGGTGCAAAGCACTGCTCCTCTTGTCCTCAACCATACAATTATAATGCCATAGGTGAACATCCTCTGCTTGACCACAAATCTCCTTCAAAACTCATTAAATAATTTTTCCCTTCATCCTCAATAAACACTCACTGTGTCTCTAAATTCTACTGTTGTCTGGTTCTACCATTGTATTTCTTGTCTTCAACATGAGGACAGACTCTGTACTTATTAAGTAACCTCAGCAGAAAACAGACTTTGTAAAATGCTGTGTAAAAATTACAACAACTATAACATGATTTTCACTTCTAGTGAATCACTAATGATCCTTAATAGAGATTCTGCACACAGAGTGCAGCTGACAACTCTGCCAGGTACCAGAAGGCTTCTCAGTAGTAAAAGGGCACAAACTAGGATTTTATGGGGACAAAAAGGTAAAGCACAAAGCTAGCCTGGCACAGAAAGGTGCCCTTTTAATACAGAGTTTCATTAGGCATTAAAGATGCCAGAAGAAAAGTAAAGAAGAGCAACGAGTCATTTTACCCTGCTACACAGACTAACCAGTCCTTGGGGCTGACAGTACAAAGCCCCTGAACGCACTTGTTCAGTGGGGATGGTCCCTTTTCCAATAAACCAGAAAAACTGCCGTGATGAACAGATATAGCCATAAAAGGGATGATGATATTCCTAACTTCTCAAAGTTTCTTACACCTCTGTGTACTCAAATCTGTAGTAAAAACCAGTTTAGCCGATATTTGTTTTCTCCTTCCCTGTTCCCCTAAACTTCCCCTAAAAATATCTGCGTTTTTTATTGTGGGTCTTTTTTTTTTTTTTGAAAGAAAGTAAAATGAGAAATCTGTTTAAAAAAAAAAAAAAAATTTTATGTGTAAGCACATTATAAATCCCCATAACCAGGAAATTAGATTTTCCTTTCAACTGCTTGTCAAAATCCGAGTAAATATGTCTTCACTTACAAAATATAGGATAGACCACAAGCTCCCATAGCAAAAGGATGTGCTGGTCATGTGATAGTGGCAATTTCATTAGTTCCTCTATGAGAAGAGGAGGCTCCTGAACTCAGATTTTGTCGTGATTATTAGGAATTTTTCCCTCTGAAATTTTCTGTTTATGAAGTGAGGCACCAGTATCCAAACCCCAGATCATTCAAAATGTTTAAATATCAGCAGAACTCCCTGGCTAAGATTGCAGGTCAATTAAATACCTGCTCACAGGGCCTCAGCTGTAACTCACACCTCAAAAGGCAAATCACTGTCAGTGACACATTCACCTACTTCTTGGCCTACCCTGAGAACACAGCTGGGGAACACTACAACTGCAGTGTCTAGACCATGAGTACTTCATTTTCTAGGAGCCTGAATCACAACTCACTTCACAGAGGAAACTGAAACAAATCTTACATGTGTGGCTTTTTTATTGGAACCTGGAACCTGACATGGAGGTGACAGCCATGTTTTACTGTTATTTTCCCACAAGCACCCAAATTTGTTATGAAAAGATCAAAACCTGTACTGGAGTTAAGGCTTTTTCAAGTTTTTCATTTTAAAAATCTCCAAATTCATTCAGCCTAATCTTTAAATGTGGAGCTGTTAAGCAAAGAGTTGCTTCCTTGTGTTTTACCCCTCTACAGAACTCGATTATATTTCATTGCACAGCCCGAGGCTAGGTTCCAAAGAAAATGACAAATTATAACGTGTCCTGAATTCCTACTGAAACAGCTTGGCTTGGTGTCCAACTGAATTCATTTCACGGCCATACGCTATCTAGGATGATGTAAACAAGTCAGAGCAGCAGGAGGAGTCGTCTAAGTAGCAATCCCTGCCTGGAGGCCAGAAAAAGCTCACTGTCGATGAACAAGTAAGGGAATAAATAAGAAGCTATTCATTTCCCAGAAAATTTCATTCCTCCTCCACAAATTAATTTTTTATGAATTTTCAGATGTCCTATGCACTGGATGCATTTTCTCTGCTGCTCTTTCTTACTTTGAACACATACAGCACCTACGGTTCCACATATTGCTACTCCACAAAGAGCTCTTTGGCTAGTACTTTTCTGTCGACATGTACTTCCCAATTTTCTGAATAATTCAAACTCACATTAGCGCAGACACTGCACTGATGAGGAAAAGCTAATCTGACTTAATTGGAAAATCAAGTAAATGTGGGGGCAGGAGTTACACCTATTGCAACTTACCACGTTGGGTATTATCATTAGTGACAGAAACCTCAAAAAATTTAGATTTCAGTAAGGTTAAGATGCAGCTTGTGGATATGGGGTGGAGAGTAGAGTAATCCAGTGAGACTGGAGCACTGTGAGAACGTAAGAGCCTCTGTTTTTATTTGAGTGATGAAGTAGAGAAAAACTGTAGGGTGTTAAACGTGTTCCTAACCAAATATTTTCAAGCCTTCAGAATGATTTAGATTTTGCTTCAAAGGTAATTAAGTTCAAGGTTTTTTAAACTTTAATGCAGACTTTTCATCCTTCAATAGCAAGAAAAATTAGCAACTAGCATAATTTATGAAGTGGATGGAGCATGCTTTTGATTCAAAACTAGGTGTAAATCAACCAGGTACTATAGTTTAATCTTTCTGGTGAAATTCCAGACATATATTATAAAAGACAGAAGCATAAAGTCTACTCTGGTATGTATGGACCTTTACCAAAAGTAGGAGGAAATCTCAGAAGACAAAAAAGATTATCTACTCAAAGAACTTAAAAGAAGCACATGAATCTTAAACATGAGTTTGTTTCAATGGCTGCCTCTATGCTAGCAAAGTTGATCTGCCACATTCTACCAGAAATGACGCATAAAAAGGGAAAATACTTTTCAACACAGTCAACAAAGTGTTATCCTCTAATGCCAGAAGGCTTTGCTAAGTTCAGAACTGCCAGGGGTTATAATTTGTTGCTAGAGGTACAGCATTTGATCAAGAAAGAAGCAAAAGGATTAGTGTCTGCAAGACAGGAAACTTAAGAGAGCACTGCATAGCAATAGGCTGCTACTTCGTCATTTCGCTTGCGGGGAGACACTGCTGGGCTGCATCTATCACTAGGACATAAATGAATCCAGTGGTTTCTTCATGAATTTTTGCCTGGAAAGTAAACTGCCCCCTGTAGAATTAATTATCTATGCTTTTTTGGTCACTTGCTCATGTTATCACAAATTCAACCTTTATAGGTTCCTATTCTGATGCCATCTGGTCTTTTGACAGATGTGTGCATGCACTCCACCAACCACCTAGCACCGCCTGAGTTACTCCTTTCATGAATCAGAGACTAGTCTTCATTATCTCACCTGGCAATGTGTTTAACATCTTTAAATATTCAATGAGGCAAAGAGTGAAAACTACCCTATAACCCAGTGGTTACGAAATTTATTTGAAGGATGGAGGACATTAGTTTCAATCCCTATTCCAGGTAAAATTTATAAAATGTGGAAGAGCAACCACAGCAGAGACTTGAGTAACCCTTTTTCTTCTGAACTAGACCAGAACTCCAGGCCAGTCTTGGAAACTCTCCATGGAAATAGGAAATATATGTTCAAATTCACTTAGGCAGAAGAAAGAATCAGCCTTGAGTTTGTCATATCCTGGATGAATCCTCTAAGTTCTGGGTCTCTAGATAACAAATATACTATCAGCACCTCGATTCCTTTTTTTTTTTTTAATATATCCATTACTTTCCTAACATGCTTTACCTGATTAACCAATATTTTCCCAGGCTGAATTTTTTTGGTGAATTTGAGAGAGAAAGTAAAATAATTTTGGACTATCCAAAAGTCTATGCACTTTTTTCAGTAAAACTTTTATTTTTGCCCAGACTTGCTGCCCTGCAGCAAAAGATTACTGAACCAAAATCCAAGATATTGTTAACTAAAAAGAGAAATACGAAACTACTGAAACAAATTCTCCCTTTCTGTAAAGCAAAGCTCTGCCAATCTATATTAGTAAATAATTTGATTTTTCATCTCTGTCTTGTACCATACTGGCTATATTACATATGATTCTCTACTACAATAAGAGGAAGGGTTTTTTTCAGTAATTTTTAATCCATAAAAGCATAAATTCACTAGCAAAAACATAAGACCACCACTATCTGAAGTCTTAACATGCGCCTGCAAAGTATGCTTCTGCAAAGTAATTTCCAGTGTGGCACTTCCATCAGTCTGTTAAATTTGTATGTCTGATCCCAGATCAACACAGTTTGGCATCTAATTCTACATCTGCATCTTTGAAGCTGCCTTTTGCTCCTGCAAGAATATTTGATTATGACTCAGACAGCAATATGTTTTTCTCTAGGGGTCATCCCTCTCTGATTTTACACTCTTTACATAGACTAATTGGTTGCATGCGGAACAAGCACTGTGACATTTCATTGGCCGTTAATAAGTAAAGAGATGTTAACAAACAGCTGGCATCAGGAAGATTTTTTTTTCCAGCTAAGGGACAAAAATCAAATGAATAGGAAGAAAAAAAATAGAAAAAAAAATTATCAGTACCTGCAAAGCTAAAAGACTGAGAAAGGAAAAAAATCCCAACATCTCCCTGAAGCTCAAAGATAGAAGCTTTTGGTTAACAGTAATTTTAAAAGCTCTCCCCTCAGTCTTCAGTGTGCCTATGTCTTTTTCCTGACAGCTCTTTTGTGTAAACAGAAGCATTTGGGAAACCCCTTTCTCTGTTTTATATATCTGAATCCCTTTTTGCCACACTTGTAAAAAGCTGATGAAAACATCCACATTGCTCAGGAGGAAAATGACAACTGAAATGCTGAAAGATGACATATGTTTTGTGTTGGGCTGCCATGCAGATGTAACTGACATCTAAAACATCAGATCATTTCTCTTTTTCATGTAAGAAGTCTTATGCCAACAATATTCAACACAGTAAAGAGGCAAAAGCAGAAATCAGCCATAGAACTGAGCAGGCTTGTAAGTGGATAAAGAGACATACCCACAACTCAAGTTTTTCCTAAGGCAAGCCAGTGTTTTTTGTTGCTTGGGTGGAAGATGGTGCTTTTTGGGCCTTTTGGCTGGGAGTAAGAACTCTCATTCCCAGCACCTGTCATTGAAAACAAGTTGTGTGGTTGTCTTCTCAAGCTACGGAATGACACTCTCCTACACAGGTGGTTAAATATGTTCTGCTTTTTACATTTTCTCATTTACATTTGCAGAACATTCTTTGCTGACACATCTGTAAGTGCTATACTGCTTTATGCAGATAGCTACAGATGAATGCTGCGTGGAGGGGGCAAAGGCAACCAAACCACCCCCTGTGGACAGTGTATGTGAGAGACGGACTGGTCACTTCACCACCTGGCTCACCATGGTATATAGGGTGGCAGCTAGGGACAAAAGCAGAGCCAGCCTCCTGGTATGTGAATACAAAAGGGACACCAGGCACAGGTGCACCCAGAGTTTGAAAATAACAGGTAAGCATGTTCATCTGGGCCTGCCCCATCCTATGTTGGTATTTAGTTCACACCCACGATTAGTACAACTCCACCTTGTGAGCTCTGCTGTCCCACTGGTGCAGACAGAATTTCGCGCACAAGGCAGAACCATTTATAGCAGAAAGACACAACAGTATATCTGGACATATAGTTGATGCAAATAATATATCTCTACTTCCAATGAAATGAAAATTCACTCAACCCACTGTTTATCGTAATTTACTAGGTTTTTTTAATTAAAGTGTAGAAGAAAATAGAAATACCACTATGAGGTTACAGAACTCTATTGTAAAGCCCTTAGTCAAAAAGAAGGTTTCAATAGTACCAATATGAAGCATTACTGGTTCTAAGGAGCTGCAAGTCTGCAGTGATGACATTGTTCCTATGAAAACGAATTTAGTGTTCACTGAGCGTGTGTCATTAATGACGATAATTTCAAATTGTAACAACATCTAACATGATGGAGAAGCATATCATTTCAAGCTTTTAACTAGTTTACTAGATGATCAAACCACTGTTCTCCACACCAATAAAATCTGTTACTTCATTTTTTTGTTAGAAGGAAAGAACTAGAATTTGCTAGAAGTTGTGTATCACTCTTATGTTAAGTTTATGCTAGAAACAGCAAAGGCCTGTTAGTCAAAACATCATCTACATCAACACAGCTTGTTTGAATTACCTTACCCAGATTCTCCTCTGCTCTAGCTGTCACATATGAAAGCTAAACTGAGAACAATTGCCTCTTCTATTCCAAAGGCTTTTGCTGGTACTGCTTATTGTGGTCAGGGAAATTTTTTGTATATTAAATCAAGGCAGCTCTGTCAACAAAAGTCCATAGGCTAGATCAGCTGTGACACATACACTTTAAACATAAATTATGAACTCTCAACAATGATTTTTTGTTAGGTATTTGCCCTCTGGATAACCACATGGCTGACAATCCATCGCTTCTAACTATCTGTAGACTGGCAAAGGGGAAGACACTGGAGGTAGAACATGCAGAGGTATAGAAAAAGAGATAAGGCTCCCTGAAGAAGGTTAAAGGAAGGTCCTAAAGTATCTAGGTTATGCAGTACAATTACAAAGTATCGAGGCACATCAAGTTTTCAGAAAACTCAGGCTGCTATCTATCTTCTGCTGTATTTGATTAGACTACAGACTGCTGAAGAGAGGACAGAAAACAAGAGGAATTACAAAGACACAGGAGTTGGTCAAAGGCAAGCTACTGGCTCTACTCATTTTTCATCTTAGAAGCTTCCTCCTTCCTCTCCCTCTGCCACATGCTGTGCTACATTTTGATTAAAAGCTCTAACAAACTACGCATTTCTTAATTCTGTAAGGCATCTAGCTATTCAGGCATTACTTCCTTTGCATTTTTGATCAGAACTTTGGAAGAGATGAAGCACTAGGAGCATTTTAAGAGCTGCTGCAGAACTAATGCAGGCAAGTACAGGAACATATCAAATGGTCTGCTCCAGGCAGACATCCTGAGAAACTGCATGTGTTATGGAGGATACTGGTCTTTTGATAGTACTGAATTAGCCTATTAGTGCTAAAGTCTCAGGCATTAAAATTCAAAACACTCAGTGATTTTGGAAAAGAAGGGTGCATCCTGGGGGGTTGGATTTACTCACTGCACATATCTCCCTCATCTTCTCCTGCGGCGCAGTCCCTGATGAAGTCACACGCCTGCCCCAGCCTGATTGCTGTTCCATTCCAGCAGCTGAAGGAACCCTCCAGAGCCATTTTTGAGCCAGAAGTAGATCCTAGAGAAAAAGAAAACAAAACCCACTTCAGATTACTGAATTGCCTTCCTCTCAATCAACAGGTCATAGGATCCTGGATAACAATGAAGGAGAGAACACCTTGTGAAATCCCCTCAATCCAATAATTACTTGATAAAGTAATGATTTTATTTTATTTGACCTATTTAACCGTGTCAAATACCTTATGGTCCACCTAACAGAAAAATTAACATCCCCAGGTGCTTCTGGCGTTTTAACTTGGAAGGCATCCTCGACCTTTGAAAAGAGGGTTGAAATCATGCAGCCTACTCTGTGGTACTTCTCAAGAACAACACAATATGCATGACATTGTATTTGAATTGTATGTGAATTTACTGCTAGACTGACAGTCCTGAAGACTGATATCCTCTCTGTCTAGCTCAGGAATAACACGGCTGCATAGTTTGGAAAAAACACAAGCTTTCATCATACGCTCCTGTCAACATGTATTACCTATGATTTGGATGTATCACATTGTCATATTCTCTCTGCAAGAGAGAAAACAGCCTTATCTCTGCTTGTAGTTTTCTTTCTCTTCTATACCCCCTCCCGCTCCTACATCCTCCACTCAAGTCAGGGAGCCACAGCAGACTACATCGACCAAGATACAAAAATCACTAATTCATGTTACCTATGCTAAGCAGCAAAAGGCAGCTAGCAATGTGGGAAGGAGCCAACTCTTATGAAATGAGGTCACTGAACATCACAATCAGAGGCCAGTATCATCCATTCAGAAATTATCTTGAGTACTTGTCCCTCAGCACTATCCTTTTCTGAAGGCATTTGATGCCCTTTGACAGCTGAGAAGTCAGAGATCATCCAGGCTGATGGGTATCATTTTCCTTACTGTAGGAATTCTCTCATCCTGAGGCTTTTGATTGTAGCCAAGTGAGATACTTAAAAAAAAAAAAAAAAAGGACTTGTCCTAAGAGACACATGCTCTAGATCAGCCACCTGGAGGCGGCAGGGATTAATTTTGCAACATCCTACAGTCAGTAGGTATGGAGGAGGCCAAGCTTGAGAAGTGCAAGGACCCCTTCCACAAAAATCTGGGTGCAGATACAATTCAGCAAAGCCTTCCTGACTCTCTGCAGAGATGTGTTTCCAGTTCACTACTCCTAGAAGGCAAGCCTAGAAGTATGAAGAGGTCTGTGCTGTGAATTCCCCACTCCAACAGTTCCTGCCCTGTCTCGTATTAAATGGGTAAACGCTGAAGATTAAACCAAAGCCTCTGGGCAGAGTGAGCCATTGTTTGCCTAACTCATCCATGCTTGCTAAACAGCACAGCTACATCATGTTCTCTAGTACTACAGGGAGTTGGGAATCACTGGTGATTCAATTAGATGTGCACTTGATACTTTTATTTATATTGCCTGCCAAAACTAAAAATTAATGAAGCATGTAGGAAAACAACCACTATTTCTCTTCAAGCTTATTTTATAGCACAAATCAATTCAGGAGTGGGGGGAATACATGCCAAACCTTTTTAATAAAGGACCCCAGCTCCTGAAAAGGGTGCTCTGTGTTATTGTCAGCTTGATTTTTTTGACTGCCTTAGAGCAATTCTGGCTTGCCGCATACAGGCTGCACAGTGCCCTTGTATTTCAGTCAAGGTCAAGGCCGACTACAGAGGAGAGTTTTGCAGAAAAAAATAGACCAAGTAACTCGGAGCTGTTGCTGACAGTTTCTGCAGGCCCCTTGGTAAGGGTTTAAGGCAATGAGAAAATATCCTCCTTGGCCTTGCTGTGCTCCATGCAAAAATGCACTCTTAGAGACATTGCTAAAAGCTTGCCCTTTGTCAGAAGCAAAACTCTTCACATGTCACAAGCCAGTCACAGCAGGCTGAGGTCAGTGTGCAAACAGATGCTAGAAAACAGTAAGAAGAGACTCTGCTAACTCAGTAGGTGATCCCTTCTCCTAGGGGTATGCACTGAACCTATATGGCATCATGTTGCTGGAAGTAACCGCCTAAAGAAAAGTTAAGAGACAAGGCCCAGAGCGCTTCCGTGAGGTTAGTAACATACTTAAAAACATTACTCAAAATCAGAAGTACTTTGATCTCTCTGAATTACCCCATAGACGGTTTTGAAGAAACACCCACATTTATTAGTAACTTTCATGTCCCACTCAGTTTATCGGCAATCTTTTCAGCACTGTTCATGTTTCATCCCAGCAGCTACTGGAATACGATATGCAGAGATTTAGAAGAAGGGTTATCGTAGGCAATGGAGTTTTTCTGTTTACTCAAAATAATTTTACCTTTGTAAAGACACTCAGTTTTCCAAGCACATGACTGCATTAACGCTAATTATAATGGAACCAAGGCATTTAAGAGCAACTACTGTCTTCCCAGGTGTCTTTGTTGCAGACCAGGAGCACAAATCTCCTGAAGTCAACTGGCTGTGGTATTTAAAAGCCATCCGTTGCAACTAGACATCAAGCAATTCCAGGAGCTTTTCCTCCAAAACAAAGCAGTAGATTTGCATGCTCATTCATCTCTGTGGAGACAGGGCTTGAATTAGCTCAAATTTGCATTAGACGCATATATACATGCTCTTTGTATAGGTCAGAGAACACAAATAGCAAAGCTGCAGCCTGGGCAATGGCTGGGCTCTTTGACAGTACATGATTTATTCCTGTCTCCTGTTTGCTTGCTTACTGTGTGCACAAAGGCAAAATGAATTGGATAAAGGAGATGATTAACTAGTAAAACAAATAGATAAGCAAAAAAGGCCAAATGAAAACGACCCTTTTAACAGGCCACTTGATGCAGGTGTTTTCATCCAAGCTCAAGGAAACTTAATTTTTAATTAAAATATTTTGTTACAAAAACAGACAATTGATCTTTAAATTTCCCAGCCCCAATCACTCCTGGCAAGGTTAGCCACAATGACCTGGATCACTAAGTCAAGTGGCCTCAACCCACACACAGATGATGTTTAAGTAAAGGAAAATGAATGGTATCAAATAAGTATCAAAGTAGAATTTGTGGGAGACATCCTTTATATTTACAGCAGTGTTTATGTAGCCAGTGGCATCCATAAATTATAGCAGTCATTAAGCTGTACCGCGGCTGGCTTAGAGTCTTATAAATCATTATTTAAACAGCAACATTAAACAAATGGCATTTCAGGCTCCAAATTGAAAGGAGAAATAAACAACTCCTTGGGGAACAAGTGCTGACTTTGTACCTCACAGGTCCTACTTCTGAACACAGTCCAGCCTTGGCAGTGTTCAAATCCAGTACCAAACCCTGGACAAAAATGACAGCCTGGGCTCTTGACTGCCCATGCTTTTGGACTTACGTTTGCATGTAGCAGCTCAGCATGAAAGGGGAAAATCATGTGGCTTAGCCTAACACAGGATAAGTAGCAACTTACTGTTCAGACTGTGGGGCCAAAGGGGACGTATTTCACTCCTCAGCAGATTTTCTCTGACTTGGGTTCCCTCTTCTTTCCTCCCCCCTCCCTTGATCAGCAGAGAAATTGAAGTGCACTGGCAACAGCTGGTTTATCTGTCTCTGAGAAACATGGCCAGAAAGACTGTGATGTTTGATCAGTGCAAAATGGGAACCTTCACCTTACTGCCACCACAGCTGGCCAAGAGGGAGGGAAGACTGAAATTCTTACAGGCATTTCCCAAGATATCCCTTATCTTGCAAATGGGCTATGCTGCTAATTATCACGCAGGATTAATCAAGCTGAACATAATTATACCTTCACGTGTTAAATTCAACTTCTCAGGCCATAATTTTTAATGCTACCAAAAGCTTTTGGGACCAACAGTCAGGTGAAGCTCTCCCACACAGCACATTAAAACAGGAGAGCTTAGTAGGACAGTACTCAGTTGTTGTTAAAAAATCCCGTCATTTCTACTCTGCAAAAAAAAGATGAACAGAAATTTCAAAGACCTGGAATGAATGAACACCCTCATACATGTTTTACAAAAAAGCAGCTGCTTTCTGGGATACCCCTGAAGAGTCTGGCTGGACCCAACTGCATTGACTCCAGTGGTTCTCAGGGCAAGACCCCATATGCACACATGATGAAAACCATCTATTTTTAAATGCATGTATGCAGTAAGAAATACATATCCATGGAACTCCACCATGCTTATCTCATATGTAGTACCCCTCAGAAAAAGAGAAATTTTCCTATTATTTAATTGCACCTCTTAAATAATACTTTCTAAGGGGCTAGTGCTGCAGTGTAATGTTCCTCCACTAAAAATCACGGATTGTGCAACCCCACTGACAATGCTTATTTGCCACAAGTATTTGTCATTAACTTTTCAATTTCATCTGCTCCTCATTTGGTTTGAGTTCAAGGCCTTGACTGAGATATATTTAAAAAGGGAGTACGTGGAGCATTTAAAAGTTGTGTGAAACAAAGAAAAGCTGCTGTCTAGCTATAAAAGGACAGTGAGAATTCTGAGGAGTTTCTGATTATTGATTTTTCTATGACTTGCCATTTCTGATGGGCACATCATTTTCTCACTCTTCATCTCCAACCCTCCAGCCTTACAGCAGCACAGACATTTGAAGGCTGATGGCTCACTTGGTGCGAGGATAGCCATATTCCAGGACAAAGTAAATTTTCTATTGATACGAGTCATTAGTATGCCTGCTTCCACCATTAAAGAAGTCGGAAGGTATGAAATAAAGGAAGTAGGAAAGAGAAGGAAGAGAAAGGCGAGTTCATGCTTAAGTGAACTGAGGCCATCCTTGGCAAATGGCCATTGAATTCCAACATGATATAGGGCAGATCACATAAATCAACACTTTCACAGCGAGCTACACTGCCCTTATTTTCCAGCCACCCACCCCAGGACACCTGTATTCAGATCTGCAGAGAAGCCAAGTGGTCACAGCTGCAAATGAGACCAGTGAGAGATACTTGGAAAACACAATGTCCTCAAAAAACACTTTGAAAAAAGATTGTACTCTAGGTTTCTCACACCAGGCAGCCAAAATTAGTCAACACTTCATAATTTCTGGCTTTGATCTTTGTAACAGCATCGTTACTATTGCTGTTATAGCCTAAGGATGCAAGTGAAGCCACATTTGTAGGAGGCGGCGATCTCTTTTTATTAGACTGCCTGATACAGGGGGAAAAAGCAGCCCATGTTTGTACATGCCTGAAAGCTTCCCATTTTTCAAGTTACATAAATTGGCTTTAATCTTCTTATTTCACTTTCTATACATAAAATGGGAATAAACTCATCGCAAGAGCTCTATGATGTTAATTTCATTAACATTTCTAAGTAACTAAGATGTTATGATAATAGAGCTATGAAAAAACCTGTAAGGAAATTATTTACTCTGTCTTCGGAGTGCCGTTTGAATAATTTATGGTATAAAATGATCAGGGCCATACACCTGATGAAGGCAGGACAGAGGATAGTAAGTAACTTCCTGTTGAAGAAGCATCCCCTGCCTTGCATGCTAAGGGCGCAGCACTCCCCAAGTGAGCTACTCCAAGGCAAGAAATCTTGCTCATTAGAGCCACGTAGAAACAGAATTTTCATTTCACAGAAAATGTCAACATTTCAAAATATATCTAACCATAAAATAAAAATGCCCAGATGTCTCACAGAAGAAATCTTTTGAAACAATTCTGGGTTGGAAATACTGATTTAAGAGGTTTCAACACGTAACTAAATATTATCATAAACCCAAGAAATTTGAAAACATATGAATTCAGACAAAGACAAAATGTTGGGCAGGAAGCTCAAGGGGACACTTACTAGTCTGGAACTCACTCGTGTCTATAATTCAGCCAGCTTAGTTCTAACGTGCTCTCCCTCTCTGCTGCTGTTGTTTCAAAGCAGGGCTGTTATGTCTAGTATACAGATTTTAAAACATCTGCTTCTTCAGTCTTGCCTAATGCCAGTATGATTGCTTTCACCAAAGAAAACTTCGTAGCACACCTGAGGAGCCGGCACTTGTTCACTGCCATGTTTCAATAGCATGAACTTTCTACAGAACTTTTCATCATTCAGAGTATCCAGGCCCTCTGTGTTCTCTTGGACGTGCTTTTGACCAGGTCTAGTTACTTTTCCTACCCTTTGACTGAATGACATTAATGTTGGTGTGATCCAACTTTCCTGAATTTAGAGCAACAACTAGCTTCCTTAAAACTATAATGAAATAAGAATATGGAATAAGGAAGTTAGCTATATTTCACACTTTCTCATTTTTCAATTAGGGAAGTTGACTGAGGATCTAATATTTATCTTCATAGCTCCTGAGACAGCAAATAATTGCTGAGCGCAATAAATGACATGATAATTTTTTTCGCTATTAATCTTGCACAAAATGTAGCTGCCTTTTTGTTTATGTTAGGGCTCATGGTAACATATGTATTTTTTCCTGTGATTTGCTTACCAATCAATCATCAACTCCAACAGGACGTCCAAAAATTAATGGTAAACAAGTAAACAGCAGCAGCGAATTTTACAAAGGAAGTGTGATTTTCCAGCATGCAGTGGTTCCTACATATTCTGCAGTATCTACAAAATTGAAAAGGGCCAAAAGAGATGGAAATACTTAATCCCAAATACCTACGAAACACTGTGTATGCATAGACATTGGACTTCTTTTTTTTTTTTTAATTTAATCTTGCGCAGCAGATCTTTAAGGTTTTCATCCCTCAGTATGAACATTCTGACTTAGAACAATAGAGTGGGATAAAGTAATTTTTTTAAAATCCCAAATCTCATTTCTTTTGGTTGCTTTTTGTTGCCCTTCTTTCAATATCAGACTGCATTTGCTTTTTGATTCCCTTTTCTCTCAGGTACCATTGCATCTTCATGAGATTAAGCAACCCAACAGAACAAACTCCCTTGCCCCCAGCTTTCATACCTCTCCTAAAAGCAGTGATTTCTATATTTGTAACAGTAAGCAACTGGTTAAGAAAAGACCAAAAAACCTTGTCTGTGATTTTCTGTGAATTTTTCAAAATACAAACCTTGAAGAGGGAAAATAACAAGGTCCAACTTCTATTATTATCTCTGCCATTCCTAACAGACCTCTCTGGGTCTGAATAGGCTTGGAGACCAGCTCTTATCATCCAGCAACCTTACCCATGGGGAGCACTGGCCACACTGATTGCTAGCTCTCTGGAAGATGAATGCTGCTTGCCACATGCAGCAGACTGACAAAATCATGAGGTGGTTAAGATCTCTAAGCTTATTGATAGACAACAGGAGCAGATTTACCATGAGTCCACTCTCAACATCAGACATGGAACTGAATATGAAATAAAATAAGGCTACTGGAGACAAGGCATGAAAATAGTGCTTCCCAACTTCATGCATGTCTCTTTTTGGGTAAACTGTAGGAGTTGATTAGATATGAAATATACGTATTTTTTCACATTTTGCTTCCTAGAAGGCTGGGTTCAAATCCGTTTTAAACTACTCAAGTAAATTTTATCTTTGCCTGTTCAGGCTCCCCTGTTCCAAGTACAACCAACACTGCCACTACACATAGTGGATTTTTTTTCCCATTCTTATTTCTTAAAAACACGACATCAAGAAAAACATCACTAACATTTTAAAGATGTGGAAACTAAGGCACACACCAAATAATTAAATGAGACTGTAAATTGCCCAAACCAGAATAACTCTCTGACTCCTATTCCAGCCTCTACCAGCTGGACTGAAGTTGACCAGATCTAAGAAAAATAGCCACAGAAAGGAGAGACTAGAGAACATTGCTTGGCTCATCAGGAGCTGATTCTACACAGGTCAGATATAAACTCTCTCTGAACCCTGCAATACCAACGTCTCAGTAATCTCTCAGTCATGCACTTTTAGCACTGCCAAACTAGTCAGGGGTTCATTTGTATGCCTTGTCATGAAAAACACAAATAGAGGCATGACACTTAATTGTATTCAAACATCACTTTAGATAGGAATCATATTTTTCATTTCTAAAATGCAATTCCGCTTCTATAACTGTTTAAAGCAGTATCTCTCCTTTAGCTGTCAGCAGTATTAAATTAAGGTTTATGGCTGTACTGCAGATCAGTTGCTGGGGGAGATGGGTAGAATATCACAAACCAGCACAATCATGAGCATGTGTATGTGGTCCCTTTCAGCAGGTTGCAATGATGCATCCTCACATCCCAGCCAAATGCTTTACTGTGCAAAGCAGTGGCCCCACAGTGGAAGAGTAATAACTGTTTCAGGTAGAAGCAGAAGTTTCTTGCAGAAGAAAGTTTCATGTTGTGCCCCTCTCCACTGTGCCAACCTCTGTGAAACCTCTGTGGTTGCATAAGTGCAACAAATTGCCATCCAAGAGCCAATTTCCACTTTATTGAAAAACTGAGCAACAATACCTCAAAAACTCAAAAGCATAAGCAAAACTGAATTGCACATGAGCACTTGCTGCAAGGGACAGCAATAGTATTGGTAACACTTAATGGGTTTACCACTGGAAGGCACTTAATGTGGATGGAGGCTATCCATCTTTCAGTTCTAAGGAAGCAAAAGGAAACACTGCAGTGTTACCCTTCCTCCACACATCACTGAGCATCAGTATGCTGGAGGATGCTATTAGTCACTGGTGACTCTTCCAGCTGAATGCACTAAAAACTGCCTACATCTCAATGCTTTGAAGCCAGTCCAAAGGGATGGAGAAGTAGCAGTTCTTTGCTCTTGCATATCAGGCTGTGCTTCAAGGCCTTGTTACACTTGAATGGAATTATCCCAGGAGCAAAGCTGCTGAAGGTCAATGGTCCTCAACATCAAAGAAAGCCTGGAGAAGCACTCCTTCCTGGAGTCCATGTCTCCGCCAGAAGATCTCTGCTAACCCTTGAACATGTGGAAGACTTATGAATTGGGATTGTTTACAGAAAAAAAAAAAAAAAACCAAACAGATGTCAGCAAAGAACACAGTGATGAGCTCTGCGTAAGCCAAGGTACATACTGAAGATATTAGGGGAAAAAAGCACAAGAAGGGGTGATACTACAATTCCAAGACGACAACCCAGGTTTCAGGCAGTCTCTCTACTGTCTTGTGGCATGCTAAAAGACACTTAGTTAAAGCTTTCCACACATAAACCTCTTTCCCAAACATAAAATGACGTGCAGAGAGAATTTAAGAGTGGACAACTATCATTCCTCAGTTTTACCAAGCCCTGAGGATGAGATGACTGTGGGTTGCAAGCCACAGTAGAATAGCTAGACAAATGTTAAATACTATTAAAATGACTTTTTAAATGATTTTTAATACTGTGATAGGAACCTTAATAAAACAGTTGTTATGTGTAAAGACAGATCAAGGAGACAGAACATGTCATACATCTGTCTCTATCACTCTAGGGTTTCTTTAAGATCTTTACCCTTCAATGAGTAGACTGTGCAATCAAACTCTCAGAATATTTTACACAATTACTCAGAACCACCAGTCATTTCTTTTACAGTTCTCATCTTCAAATTTGGCACCATGAAATGTATGCCAACCCAAAATATTCCTTTATATCCACTTTGTCAATAGGCTTTCTGTTAAGCGCAAGCTCCCCTTCAAGGTTCTTCCAACCCCTCTTCCCCCCATTTTGCTAACTGATTCTGTTGACCATTAATCTCTTAAATATCGTCAGCAATAGTATTAAATTTTCACAAATGTGCTACTGCTATTATTATGTAAAATGCTCCTCCCAGCTGGGGAGGTTTCAGCAAAGCATAACACCTTGTTGACTCTAGATAAATCTATTTATACAATGCAAATGTATCTCTTCCTGGCAGACAAATCCTTTATAACTAAATCCTTTATAACTGCAAAACGATTCATTATACAAAATAAGGAAGTAGGGGGACACGCAGCTTACTGCTCATTCTTCATCAAGACCTAGCAAACGTAAATGTTTGGGTACAAAACAAGTAACAAACAGAGAACATGAAGCAGGGGCTGCAAGCCCCACTGCAAAGTAAACAGGGCTAGTCTGGTTTTGTGCAAATGGGTAGTATGCTACACATGAAATTATGGGAAGGTCCAGAAGGAGGAGCAGAGCACATGGAAATGACAAACAGATCATAATCCAGCCACACATGCATAGTATTCTGACTTGGACTCAAAAACAATTATGCATATAAGGAATGAAGAAAAGAGAAATATAAACCAACTTCAGGAAATAATGGAATTCTGTATACTCTCCACCAAAGACCTACTGGATTATGGTGCAGTTTCAAAGGAGATGTTGGAAAAAACCCATCTCTTTAGGAGAGGGTTACAGTTAACAAGCTGTACTGGACAGGACTCACTGGACAGCACAAACTACACAAACACACAGAATAATATAAAAGAACAACCAAACTTTCTGTTGGCCATAAAATGGACTATGGGAGACCTAAAAGATACTTAACATTTACATGTGTCTACACTAGGTCTTGAAATATCAATTTAAAAGACCAAATAATGATTAACATCTGTTCTTGTACACATTTCATCATGTCTTATCTCTGAGCAGTGGCCATCTTGGGGAGGTCAGCCATCTTAGGGAACACAAACTCTTCCTGTTTTTTACTATGATCTGTTACTTGGTCTGTATTTGTATTTCCATTCATCTTAAGCTGTCCATGGTCTTCTCCATGGTATAGTTAAGTTATACCGAGTGCAAAGGTGCTAGATACGTGCTATATATTTTTTTATAAAGAGAACAGTTAAAATACCTGACTTCCAGCTCTCCTGGGGCTTTAACTTAATGGGATGTGAACACAGTTCACCAGCTATAATGAATGTCACTGGCTAACTACTCACATCACTGCAGTACCTCAAAGCTTGGAATGTAACCCACAGCGCACAGGGAATCTACATTCAGAAAGTTTAGTGAAATACCATCAACAAAACCAACTGCCCTGGAATTTGTACTTAAACCAGGAAAAATGCCTTGCCTCCTTTTCCAGGATTTCCTGATAAACAGCAGCAGGACACTTATACAGGAGTAGTTACAGTAAAGCCTCTCAACTCTACTTTGACCATGCCCTTCCTTCCATTCCACAGGTAATTTCGACTGTTTTTTAGTGAGCGATAAAATTTTAAATAGTCTGTCAATGAGGTATCACAAAGATGATAAAAGTGCCTTGCCCTAGCATCTAATATGGATAAAATCAATGATCCACTGTCCCACAGGCAGTTACACAGTCAGAAAGCCCAGAGGCCTCTGCCTCCATGGCAGCCAGGTCTTTAAGGGTGACAGCCACTGCATTCTCTGAAAGACTTTCAGCAGAATACCAGCATGGCTAAGCAAACCAAGAGCTGGCAAAGATAGGGTGGCAAATCCAGATGATAGGCCCCCTGTGTGCAAAGCAGTTTCAGCACAGACAGTAGTGGTTCAAGTTTTGTCTGCTCTGAGAGCTCACTCATTCTGTGTCTGTTTTACCTCCCCCTCCTGTACAGTCCAGTGACAATCCTGCTGGGAAGGTCTCTGGACAACTTTTTTCATCTCTGCTAGCAAAAAGTGGAAGTGAAAGGTATCTCACAGCAGTCACTAGGCCTCTTCCAGGTAGATAATGACTAAGTTACCAGCTCATCCAGGGTATTCTTGGAAATAAGAATCCTGGCATCCTTTTCCCAATATCCAACAAAACAAAGAAAGAATTAAGTAATAAAGGACTGAGCACAAAACAGCCTAAACACAGCAGCCTAGCATCATTTTTTGAGGTAGTTCAAACCAGCACTCCATTTGTGCATGCAGGGGCCTTGAAGTGCTAGCAAACTACCTTCAGAAATGCTGCCTATCAAATAAGGAGTCTAAGAGTTAGGATTTCCAAATTGGCTCTTATGCTGTGACCTTGGATAAGTCTCTTCACTTCTTCAAGCTTCCATCTCGCTGCCTGTGACAGAAAGAAATAACACTTTGTGGGGTATATGTGGCCTTGCTATTGTTTAGAAATAGCACTATGCGAATAGCATATTTTTGTTTGCACAAAAAAAAAGTGCCAAACTTCATTTTAAAGAGCTATCTAACATGAAAATGACCCCTGCAGAAGAAAAATGTTTGCTCAGCATTACTCCAAAAAATTTTATTTAACCTGGAATAAAATATTGGCTTGCTCCAGAAAACTTATTATTCAAAATTTGTTTCATTTCAGATATTTCATCCTTCCTTTATGCTTTTTAACATAATTTCAAATTAAAAACCTAAAGACCAGGTAAAAGGTGTTAAAATTTAATTCCTTCCCTTTTCTATTTTTTGTCAAAACTCTTAGTAAGTAAGTTTGACCAGAATTTTGAATAGATTTTTCCCACTAAGTTGCATTTTTAACAAACCTAGAATAAAAACGGAGATGCTGCTTACCCTTGTGTAACACATGGAGGCTCTCAAGTGGAAGGCTATACTGAGTGTATCACTAAATGCTAATCACAAGCACAGAGAGTGACAGAATTACTTGAGTTGTTACCACATGCTAATACAGCATCTGCCTGAGGAAGGCCTGGGTCATTTCAGCTTGGTCCTATCCCCTGAAATCTACTCGCTCGGACAGTGCACCAAAGAGGCAACTTTTTACCATGTTAGCACTGACAGGACTGACAACATTCTCTCCATTTGGAATGTATTAACACATGCAATTATCAGCAAAACAGATTTAATGGAAGGAACCTCAGATTTGGAGAGTAGTAAAAAAACAACCATGAAGCCTGCACAGTTTCACATGAACGCTGTGGAGGCATTATGCTACTATTTCTCAGTGAGAAGCAGTATGGAAAGCAGTCAATGTAAACTCAACATTAAAAATTTCACTGACAATTAAGGTGACAGATTAAACTGATCTACATGCAATCTGCAAACTGATTTGGCATTCACTGATTAATGCAGTAAATTAGATAGTAACGTCTCACATAGAATGTTATAAATCACTAACTTCACTCAGCAATGTATATGTGGTGTCAAACAATTTTTGATGCTGTGTGATTAAATTTTCCATAGGTGAAGCACTGAGTATCTATTACAGTTTTAGGATGTGTTTATGAACAGAGACTTTCAATTTCTGACCAAAATTACTTCCAGACTTTGTTACTGGAGTACTAGATACTGTTATAACTGCTGAGATTTCCAAAATTCAAGTAGAAACTGCATTTCATTATAGTGGAAAATAGCATAGAACCCTACTGGCACCAAGTCTGGACCCAAGTTTCATTTTAGTGGACACACATGTGAAGGTGGAGAGATGCTTTAGAAGTGTGATTTATTTCTCCAAAAAGGTGCTTTCAAGAAGGGCTGAACTCTGAGTTCTTCTGATATTCAGTACAATACAGATCTGCTGCTTGAAAAAAATGCAGCAAGAAATGCCACAGAAGGGCCCTGAGATCTGTTACAAGTATTTGGCCCAACTACTGCAAACAAGACAGAATCCCTCTCTTTTGCTGTTCTACAGGTGTTACTCTCCATGAGTCAACAGCACTCAAATAATTTCAATGATAGCTGCAAATTCATGAGGTAAAGGTACTCACCTACACAAATCCCAGGCAGTGCAAGGCTCTAGTCTTACCAACAACAGTTCAGCTCACGGTTGTCAACACTAATGAGTTAAACTGGACTGCAATGATATCCTGGAGTTATTTGTAGCTGCAGTACAGGTAAGTCCCTTTGGTTGCAGGCAGACATCCTCTCCCAGCTGCATTGGCAGGAGACGTTATTGCTTACATCTGTTCAGGACCACTTCCCTCCTGATCCACTGATGAAGCAGCATGCACAAGTACTCCTTAATTTATTTCAGGTGAAGTTAGCCAGGTGAGCCCAGAACAACAGTTCTTACCTACCCAAGGATTTTATGTTAACCTAGCCCATTTTCAAATGGCAGCTGCTCTCTGGGCTGCGTTAAAACATCTTACGGACTCTAGTGATCTGCTTTAAGGCTAGAGGAGCAAAGCCACAATACAGTGGTGCTACAAGGTAGAGGAGCAACTCACTGGCTTTGCTCTAGTCGCTTTTAAAAAGCATCAGTGTGATACGTGAGATAATTCTGATACATTACAATATTCTTACTATTCCCATGCAAAGCAATTTATGGAACAGGGAGTACTTCCCTTTTCCTTTCTTAAAGAGGGCATATTGTGGAACACCAGACTGCTAACTCCCATTACCTTTGCAGCTTTGGGAAAATTTGTAAACACAGCTTGGTCTTGATCTGAGATACCCAGCTCAAGTCTGCTTCTAAAACAAGGAGAATGGAAAAAAACAGCTGCAAGTATGCTCAAGTCCAGAGGAAATTCTGTCTCAATTTAGAACTGCACAAGAGGGACCTTTCTTTAAATCAAAAATGGAGGTTAAAGGGTGCGTCTGTGTACAGGAAATCATAGCAGATTTTTGCAGACTAGTATTTAAAATTATTAAAACACAATGAACATATAACAACAAAAAAACACCTTGGTACAATTTTCTCTTCAGAAAAAAAACATTTGGTTTTAAATCTTCCTGATAGAGAAGATACATTACACTAATGTAATGGAATAGAAATTCCCTGACATGACTTTTAATGGTATATCATCCTAAGAAGATCTGTCAGTTGAAATTTATGCTAGAACTCAATGATCTCCAGGAACTGGATTTGAAATTACTAACCACTGAATGTAACCAGTTATCTTTGCAGAAGTAGGATGACTTAAGGTTTAAGGCAAATGCTGCATATAATATAGATCTTAACCTCATTTAGAAGCAACGTTGTTTAAAGCTTTAAGTGATTGAGTTACCACTTCTGCTTAAACACAAGTGACAGTCATTTGTAAGGGTAATAAAAATAAGATAATTCAAGAGAGGGAATTGCACCTACTGGTAAGGAAGTAACTGAAAAAACAATGTGGATCATCTACTACCTCTCGTTGGAAAGCAGCATAGGATCTAATATCCAAATGCAACTCAATTTAGGTAGATTTTTCAAAAAGCCGTCATTGACATCTCCCATAAAGGAATGTGGTCAACAAAAAAAAAAAACCAAGGCTGTTACATATAAGTGATTTTGGTGGAATTCAGAGAAGCAGTGTGATCTACAGGGCTCCATTAAGAAGGCTCTTCGCTGTAGCTCTGCTTCTACCAGCAACCACTTTACTTTTGACAAACCACTTCTGTATCTGAATGTTTTTCTGTTTGAAAGGACTGTGGGTTTTTTTCAGAAATATACCTTCTTTTCTAGACCCATTCATAAACTATCTGCAGAGGGTAAAATCCCAGGGCTGATTTCTGGTTTGTAACTTATGCAGGTTTTCCAGAACAGCTGGTGTTTTTAGTGCAAAGAGGCTTCTGGGTCTGACTGGAAGCATCCTGTCAAAGGCGCACGGATTAAGTTTCTATTGGTAATGCTGGTATTGTAAAGTATTCCTAGTTAGCACTATTAATCTTGCACTCAACAGCCATTTAATTTTTTTCAGGGTTTATCCTAACAGACTTTGAATCAACTCCTGCAAAATAATTACTACAAAATGATTTATCTAGCATGCTAACCAGTGAGCATTGAGGAAGTTCAATAGAGAATCTGTTTGTTAAAAGTTCCCTGTCTGACACTATTCATTCAAAAGTGAGGAATTGGTGACCAGACTTTATAGATTACAGGTATTAAAGCACACGCTGGCTTTAAAAGGATAGTTCTGTTAGAAATTCCAGGCTACAATTCTTCAAGCAAAGCATTGTCCCCTTTCTGACACTCTGATGATGCTATGATGTTAAAGGTGGAATGAATTGCTCTCTGAAGTGTCTCTTTTTCTCTCTGTTGACTACAGAGGGACCCTAGAGACTAGCTTTGACATGATGCCTAACTTTCAGATAGCTGAAGTCACAAAAGATGAATATCACCTTGTCTAACTTCATACAACAAAGCATCTGAATGTCTGAACTAAATCTTGCCTAAGGAGATTGAATCCCATGATGTCGTGAATTAGATGACTGGTTTATTATACAGATTTTATTCCCTGACAGTTCAGCTGAGGTCTAAACTGAGAATTGTGCTGAACTGCTTGGAAATTAGCTTTGCGAGTTGGAGTTTAGGAGATGATTTTTTGTCTCCTATCTAATGAAAATATTTTCTGGTTTTTGTTCAATTGCTAAGAAAAGCAGCCAGCATCAGCAGAATGTAGATGTGTTAAAAAAGAGGTCTCCTATACACTATTAAGACAAAGAAATAAGGAGAAAGGGACAAGTCCATTGCTGGGCTTTGTAAACTGGAAAATAAACTGTCTTCATTTCATCTAATGCCTTTCCTATGTACTCTTTATGAACACTTGGCGCTTAGTAAAACCCGCACAAGCACAGCAAGATTCCTTAGGCAAGCAGCGAAGCTCTGCCATGACCAAGTGACTTTCGGAATGAATGCAATTTTCTGAAGAGGAGTCCCCAGAGATGGCGTTCAATTATACCAACATAGTCGCAGCTTAGGCAATGCCAGCATTAACAAAAAACTCAAAGCTGACAGCAAGTCTAGTCTTTCCTGTGTCATCAGTCAAATCCCTCAACTTAAACTTGTTAGAGATGCACCAGTAAACTGCCGGTTACTGTTGCTGCCACAAATGCCCTCATTGTGTTCCCTCACCACTTCTCTCTCATTTCTAAGACTGATGAAAGGGATATTTAAAATTGTTTCCATCTCCTCCCAACTAATTCCATCCCAGGTGTCAGCTAATCTAATGCTCACTCACTGTGGCCCAGCCAAAAGGCTTTGGTCATCTTTATTCATCTGTTGCCACTTGCCTTTGTATTTGTGCTAAGGAATTCACAATCTAATTTCTTTGTCCTTTGCTTGTACTCAAGTGCACAGTGCAGACCAGCGTCATCTGAGTACTGCTCTGAGATGGTACAGCAATATGAATAAATGGAAACGGTAATAAACTCCTCAGTAGTATTTACAGAACAGTATCTCTTGTGAGCTTGCAGTGTAGGAAGAGTAATTTTGCATGACTGACTTCCATTTGGTGGCATCCTGCCCAGTCATGACACTTCGGTTTCATTTCAGCAATTACCCTAATTGTCCAGGAAAGGAATACACTGTTTACTTGAAAAGTCAAAAAATAATATGAACCAGAGAATGCTCTGACTGCTATTATACATGAGAAAGACAACTGTAATGCAGTTGTAATACAGACACTGCCGATGTCCAGTACTGCTAGTAACAGAAGCAGCACATAGAAGCACATTTATTATAATTTAAGGGGACCTACGTGAAGTCACAAATTAGCCTACATTCTACAAATCAACAATTAAGATGAAGACTACTTGCTACAATATAAACTTATAATGGAGTAATAATTGCCCTAAAGGTTTTGTGATGAGATTAGGTAGGCAGGAATGTTTTATGAGTAAAGGAGAGCAGAGGAATAGGCTTGTCCAAATGAGAGAAATTGCCTGATTTCACTTGGGAGCAGAGGAAGTTGGAGGTGCTCCAAAGATGAAATTAGAAGAAAACAGAAGACAAACGGTAAGCATGGAAGGCCACTGCAAAGCAGTTTGTGCAAAGATGAGCAGGTCAAACATCCCTTGGAGTAGAACTTTTTTCCAACATATGATAGAAAAGGTTATTTTGCATTTCTCATTTGTCTTAAACAGTTTTAAGTTATATTTTTAGAAAATATGCTTTGTACAAAACATATTTTGCAATTCATTTTTTATAAAAATCGATGTAATTTTGTAGTAATATGTACCACTGCAAACACTAAGGGCCAGCTCCGGCCTCCTTTACCTACAGTGAAAGAATAGCTATAACTTAAACCTAACTCTTCTGTTTTCCACACAAAACTCTTCTGTTGGCTGTGAGGAGCCCAGCAATGACAAAGAAACTGAAGTTCAAATCAGCAACGTTTCTATCAGACCTCGTGTTAAGTTCCTCCTTTATCAAAAGCTTTGATAAATATACAGGGACAGATCTTCAGCTGATGCAAGTAGTTGAAGCTCCAGCAATTAATGGGATAACACGCAACATGCTTTACAACTTTCACTAGCAGAAGCTCCACCCAAGTAACTTCATAGTCAGTCACTTCACTTCCTTTATTTTGGGAAATAGCTCACACGCAGTAAATATTTCCGCTACTTTGCTGTCTAAGGCAGTTGGTGATTTTTGTAGACAGGTGAGTCATTTTACTACTGTTTTGTTTCTGATGCGTACAATAGAAATTCCTGATGAGTTAATACTGTTGCCAAAACTTTATGCTTAGTGTTTCTGATCTTAGAGTGATTGCTTTCTTTTTGTTATGATTTCATTAAAATATGTTCATAAACACATGTACATACACTTGTCCCACGAGGTGCTTAAAGAGTCAACAGTGACTTTCTGTAAATCAATAGCAACACTGACAATATTACAGAAATATTGAAATTTCATCTTTTTTTTTTTTTTTTACGCAGTTGTTGCTTACTGCTCCAAATGATAAAAATCCAGTGTATAATTTCAGCTTAAGTGCATGGAATATTCACTGCTGTAGACTCCACAAAATCATTTACTCTAGATTGTGGCTATGCAAATCAACGAAAACAGCTGAGATCCCGGTATGCCACAACCTATTATCTCACAGAACAAGACAGATTGCTTCTCAACCCTCAAAGTTTTGACTTATCAAAATAGTTGCTTTGTTCATCTCCACTCACATCAAATGAAAAATCCACCATTGACATTATTTTTGGAACATGATAAATCTCTCTGTAAGCATTGACTAAGTTATACTTCCTTGTAGACCTGAAAAACATTTCCAAACTGCTTATTTTTCTTACAAATCTGCTGATATTCCATCAACCATGCCCCATGAACAATAAATACACTTCCATCTGGAATTGGACTCGGAATCCAGCTGACTCATTTAAGTGCTTGCAACCTCCCAGGTGTACAAAACTTCAGCACTGGCAATCATTTAAAGGAGGGGGGAAAAAAGTATTCTTAAAATTTCTTTCATGTAATAAAACCTGACTGGTAATTTAAGATCTTGCCATCCATGTGTGACTTCTGGATCAATATGCCTTACTAGCAGGGCTTTCAAAGGCTCAATTCATAAAAGCTCTGTATGCCTCATTTATGGAGATACTCCGTAAAACTGCCTCCACGGAAGCACAGTGCATAGTCTGTCCTTTCTCATCCTCACAGGTGGAAGGCATGCCTCAGTGCAATTCAGTAATGATGGGGTTTTTGAAAACTCCCGGGGGACTAAGGAGCACAATTCCCATTAATCTGTGCTCCTAAGAGACAACTTTTGAAAGTTCTCCTCTTTCCCCACAATTTTCATGACTTCAAAGCAAAAGAATCACAACATACAGGTTTAATGATCCTGACCAAGATTCTGATGTGCAGCTATGGGCTGTGAGTTTCCAAATACAGCATAAAGGAGCCTCATTTGTTGAAAGGGCATGCACTCCTTTTCAGAAAACTTTAGTCCCCGTTACAGATTCTTAAATTTTTCAGGGAAAAATCAATGTACTGGGTTTAGTCAGTTGGCACTTCTATTTATGTATTATGGATTTGATTTGGAATTACAAGGTCAGAGCTTTTTAGTTTTAGTTGTTTTATTGCAGAATGTCTGCTTCAATGTATCCATCACTGCTGGCACCAACATGCCACACCTCTCCCACACCAGATACAGTGCAGAATTATTAAACAATGTCTGTCGTTTGGTGCAGCTATTGGTTTGCTAAAAAAGTTGGCTGCAGAGGATCATGCAGAAACAGAACAGCAGGACAAAGCAAGCAGGGCTCCCTGAGGCAGAATAAGGAAGGTTTTGGACAAGAAAAGGGAAGAGCTGGACAGGATCTTAATAGCAAGACTGGGGCAGATTTGCAATGAGACCTCTCAACAGAGAAAACAAGCTGAACCTGAATACTTCAAAAGACAAGCCCTGAGGTATAGAAGTGCCTTGAGCCAAAATCTTAAGTCTTCACTACAGTAAAAAAAGAGGAGGAATTATACCTTTTCTCAATCTTGTATGCATTGCACGACTACAGAGCAGTGTTACCTCAGAATACAGCATTGAGGTGTATGATTCCTATGAAGGCATTTAAAAAAATCAGGTTCTTTCTGCTGACATTATTTTGCCTTCTACACCATCTGGAAGTGCACACAGAAAATCTTCTTTCCTTCTTGTTCTCATTCTTGTTCTTCTTTTGCTCACTAATGCCCTTCAGGCTTTTTGAGTCATGCTAGAAAATGGGACTAGCTTCCACCCGAACATCCATGCATTTATCTTTCCATTTGATGATTTTAAATGTTAATTGATTAATCCTTTTGCATTTCATTCAATTTTCACAATTCACTGAATTTCCTCAGTCTCACTTGGTTTCTTTGCCAGTTCAACAGAGTATCCACCTAGTTAGTCCAGTCTGGTTGACTGAGTCGCTATCTGATTAAGTTTGATTGCTCTAGTTAATCAATGGGATTGTAAATGTTTATTGCGATCACTTTCTAACTGGTCAAACTCTTTAATCATTTCCACTATCTAGACCAATTATTCCTGCCTGATATCCTGTCATTTGTTTTCAGTGTTACCGGTTTATTGCCATCTCTCCTTTCCTCATCTCTCCTTCTCTCGTTTATTCTTTTGCTCACACAGTCTGACTCCTATCTTTTTTGCTTGATCGTCTCCCTGTCCTGTTCTGACTTTCAGAGCTTCTCTGCTGTCATTCACCTCTTCTCAAAGACCACGGCAGTTCTTCGCCAGCATGAATCGAGTTGCATGGCCAGGTCTTAACATCTTCAAGCATCAGTCCTGTTTAAATCAAAAAACTTTCCTACAGATAACAGCGAACTTCATGGATCTATATAAAACAAACTCAGAGCAAAACTACCCCTGACTTTGTTTTAGCAAAATCAAGGCTCTGCATGCCCTCTGTTACAGGCTAGCAGTCTTTTGAAAAAGTAGGGGTTTATTATGGAGAGAGAAAGAGAGATGGAGACTGTCATCTACTTATACAATGGAATCAGCTTGCATAAATCTTTGAATCTGGAGCAATACTGGTTTAAAATCATCGGGTCATCCATAAATTATCATTGTCCTCCCCATTTCTCAAGTGATAATAGTGAATCCTATGATTGTTTCAATAAATCCAAGCAGTTAAAACATCACAGGAATTAAGTGGCAGCAATTAATAGTAATAAAAATAAGTTCAATTTGGGGAAAGCAGATTACAGAGTTCATTTTCTTTCAGTGAATCAATGGCTCCCTTGTTGAAATAAGCCTTAATTAAGGGAGAAGGTCAGGATAAAAATCATATACAGCATTAAAAAGATAATGTATTGGCCAATTCTTCAAGGTGTTAAAAAGTACTTAAGACCCACAACTGCCAACATTTGCAGGGGAACTGAGGGATTTGCAGTGTCTCTCAAGTAGTTTCCAGTACCTCCTAGGAGCAGGCCTTCCCTTTTGATTATCGAAGCTTTGGATTTTAAAGGCTGAGATTTCTCTATTCTGTTTCTTAACTCAAATCACCTAACCTTTTTTGAATTAGAGTAGATGACCTGCCCACTCTGGTAGGACTGTAACTTTGTCTAAGAAACACCCACATTCGGCCCTGCTGTGGCAGGCTCCAGCCTTTCCATCTTCTGTATGAATGCATCAATTTTATAGACCAGTTTTACAGGCATTCTTACACCATCTAAAACATTTCTTTATACCTCCCTCCTCATATCTTAAAAACCCAAATATATCTTCAGTGGATTACTAAATAAACGAACAGAACCCTAGGTCCCATTCACTGACATACCAGCATGACAGACCTATGAAAATGAAATGCTCTAGGTATTCAGGTTCATCTCCCCCTCCCCTTTGGTGAGGAGGCTAATGTTCTAAAATAGATTAAATTATTTAACATAACCATCACTATCTAAATTTGGCTCCACGAGAAGTAGGTGTTCATAGTCAGCAACAGAAATACATAATCACTAATTCATTACTGTAAGAAGCTACTCTACCACTAATTGAGTTACTGTGCCTTTTCTAGAAGCAATATTAAGACTAAATTGGCTTAATTTTTTATTCCTAGTGTTACTATAACTTAATTTAAAAAAGATGAAAATGAAAAATTAAAATAAAGAGAAGCCCCAAAACAAGTGCATTAAACTTATTTTACTTAACAGAGCACAAACCACAAGTGAAATAATTTTCACTTTGGAATTACCTTAAGATGATTTAACTTCACTACAGCCACCACACTTATCTGCAAAGCAGTTTTTTCTCCAATGCAAAATCCCTGCAGGTTTTAAACACTAGCAGGTTAGAGATGGTTTTTGGCACACAACATGAAGTCAGAGTAATCAGTCATACCTCATGGGGGGCAGAGGTGAACAGGGGGGAAAGTGGTTGCCAAAGCATTTGGAGGCAAATATTCTTAAAATAGTAAGGTTTTCCAAATGCCTACTTACTGAAATTACATCCACAGGAAAACCAGCTCAGTGGAACTGTATAAATAGCATAGGCCACTCCCAAGGAAAATGCAGCCAATCTGCCTAATTTTTTTTTTTTTTTAAATGAAGGATACTCAGAACTTAATCCAAACATACTGAATAATTCCCACTCACTTCAATTAACTCTGGATCTATCCTCTGGCTTGGTAAGCTCCTTAACCATGGCATTAATGCCAAAGGAAATTATCCAGCTTCCATTACGCAAAAATGACCTGGGTAGGCCAAGTAAGTATTATGGTAAATGTTGGTCCTTAACCTCAGATAGAGGCAACTACCTCTGAAATTTATGTTTATTTAAAAAAAAGCAGTCTTATCTATTTTTCAGTTTTATAACAATGCACAATACCAACTGTGCTCATTGTTCTGTTCACCCATTCCCCTGAATTTCTGGGCAGTGGTGGATCTCCAGACCGTGAAAGATGACACAGTTGATTCCACTGAAGGTACGTGTCTTCTCTCTACTGTCCCATAATTACAACTAAGTAAATAATTAATAAAAAAGATTGACACAATTAAGTTAGTTGCTTCATAAATCTTTTGTAAACATCTTGCAATTTTACTCAGTGAAATTTACCCAAAAGTTATACAGGATTTTTATGAACAACTAAATTAGCTGTAAGTGCATCACGTGGGACTTCACTTGGAAGCCTGTGTTTAAATTTTTTACAGTGAGAACAATCACTAGAACAGCCTCGCCAAGGACGTGGTAGAGTCCCCATCACTGGAGGTTTTCAAGATGCAGCTGGTCAGGGTGGTAGATAATCTTGTCTAGGCTCCCTTTCCTACAAAAGGTTGGGCCAGATGTTCTTTTGAGGTCCCTTCCATCCTGAGCTGTTCTAGGATTCTATCGGATACACAGACACGATTTCAGTACTTGGTTTGGAAGATGTTAACTTTTCTAGGCAATTTCCAGTAGGAAGCATCAAGAACTTGTTTTGAAAAGGGGCTCACTTGTATTTCATTAAGTTCAGTTAACCACAACATCCTGTCAGCAAATTAATTTATAAGACAAACTGCCGAACGTGAGCATATATGGGAAAACTGAAATGATACATATTCAGGTTTTGTCTGAATACACAAAAACATCATTTTAGCGATGATTCAGATACATAAGTAATCCTGTTTGGAAAAAGTCCTCATTGATTTCCTGCAGTTGATTCATAAATCTGTTGCTAGACTATTTGTCAAACAGAATCATGAACAATTCTATCTGGCAGTTGCTCATATTTCTTCATACATGTTGCAAGTCCATATTCTTACTTTTTGCTTGCTATCTCTTTTTCCACCTTTAGGTCTTCAAAATTTTTCCTTTCTTGAGAGGTCCTCTGCTGTGGATCAAGGATTTTGCTTTTAGTACAGCCTTTACTTCAACTTCCAGAAATCTGCATACATATTATAACCATGCTATCATTACAGAAGTAACTACTTACCAGATCTGAAGGTAATGAGTGTATTTCTATGTACTTCCAGTATCTAGTAAAAAAAGCTATTGCTGAGTGGACAGAAGCATTAACTTAATCATCAACACACAGTCTCTCCCCTCTCCAAAATAAATATATTTTTTATTTTGCTTACTGAGCTGGAAAACTTGAAAGCTAAGTGCTTCCTTTTGGACAGGCTGAGTGTCTGAAATAACTGCTTTTAACAGCCTCAGAGCATCATTAAACCTTTAACACGTTTTAAAAGCATTTGATCTCCACACCCCTTACTTAAGAAGTTACTTAGAATTGGTAAATCAAACATTTCTAAGTAAAACAATGTCTTGCCATTTACTTGTGCTTACTATTAAGTACTTTAATTAAGACTTTTGGAAATAAGTTAGCAAATTAATTAATTTACAACTGCAATAAAAAATCAGTAAGAAACCCATTAAATATCATTAATAAGTCAATGCATTACTTAGGAAATGAACTCTATTTTTATTACTAGAAATTACCATCAACTATAAAATGCCACTGTACCAATTACTTTACTTGTAGAAGGAACAAATTCTTAACTGACATTATTAAATTAATATATTACTTCTCTGCAATTTGATGGTTGGTTTTTTTTGCTTTGGATATTGCACTTATTTAAATAGTAAGTTGTAAGAAAAAAAATTAGGCAATCAATAGTTTAGGTTTTACACACTGACAAACACAATCTGCTTCACATTTAAGACAGTAACTGGAAGTCAGTTGGCTGTAGGATGATGGGCAATGCTACCTGTTGACTGATCCAAAATCTATAGAAGTCCAATCAGCCTTTCTATTGACTGTAGGGGTTTTCTGATCAGAATCTAATCTCCTGTGGTTCAGGAAAACTTTCTGTAAAAAAACCCCAACACTTCACATGTGTCAAGTGCTAAGAAGCCCTTAAAGAATTAAAGGCAGAGAGGATGGAGCTCATGAGAAGAAGAGTGGTGATGAACTACAGTAATGATAATGAGATGTATGAAATACAGTTTTGGCCAATCCTGAGCATTTAAAACACCAACCAACCAAAACCCTCACCATCAACAACACCCCCCTGCCCCCAACCCAACCCCCCCACCCCCAAAAATGAAACCCAAATGAAACCCCTCAATCTGTAAGGGCTTTTTGTTTTTGTACCAAGCTACCCAATCAAGACCGATTATATGATGGGAATTAGGAAGCGTGAAGATATTCAAGCAACAAATCACTTTGATTTTCTATTCTGCTGCACTGTTAAATGAAGAAAGGGAAATTCGGAGTATAATTAAGACATTGCAATGATAGAGTTATGTTTCCACTGAAAAAAATTTAGTTAGATGGGATAGGAATCTAGAATTTTTAAATTTAGAATTTAAAAAAAGTTTTACTAGCATCTGAATTTTTAAAAAAATTATTTTCCCATTCAACCCCAACTAGGCTGCTATTTTTCAGTTCAAATGCAATAAAAATCCCATCTTTTCCATGATTAAAGAACCCAAAAAAAAGGAATTCCCAATGCTCAAAAGCAAATTTCAACCTCAAACTTCTACCTTCTTCAAGCCCCTGTTGACATCTAATTTAGATCCAAACCTGTGTCCACCTATGGAAATGGTAGCCTAATTTCCTAAAATCGTCTATACACCTTCATTTGTTTTTAAATTGTGTATATGGTCTTTAAAAGGCTTAGAAAAATTAGGCTGAAGGCTTGTTACTGTTTCTCAGATATTTCTTTCCCACGTTCACCCATGTTTTAGGTGCTTCAGTGACATTATGGTATCCAAGTAGCTAAGATGCCCAAAGGCTTCTAAAAGCTGCAGAAAAATTAGATTTAGATAAATCTTTTCTTATTGCTTTTCGTATTTCCTCCAAGCCTAAGGTGCCACCCTCGGCTGCTCATCAGCACCTTCTTTTCTAGGAAAAGGCCACAGTACCACGGCTTCAGCTGTGTGCAAAAGGCTTAGCAGTTTCAACCAACTGAAAAAAGAACAAGTGGTTTTCTTCCCTGGTGGTATGGTATTCATGTGTCCTGTAAGCAGAGCAGGGGAGTAGCCAACTGCTACAAATCTGTAGACAAAATGGGAGATTTGTTCCTTCTTTTGTTCACAATGTATCTTAATAGCCTCAGCAGCTGACATCTGTCATCTGCAGAACAGTGCCCAGTACTGGTATGAGCTCATTCAGCCAACATTACCCTTTCACTCAGCTGACTGTCCTTTACCTACGGCTCTCCTTCAAGCACTCCCAGGAGGAGAATCTATATACCTTCATGGGAACTGAGTATCTCCTGTAGTCTGTCATAAAATTTGTTACAATGAATTCCCAAAGTACTGTGGATTTGAATGACTTCTGCCCCATTCACTTTTTTGTTTTGGGTAGTTGCAATACTTTATTTTCAGCCTCAGAGAGACACCAAGATGTGTTCCATACATCCACAGCAGAACACCTACATTCTGCCTGAATATGCCTTGCGCTTTCATAGAATCGTAGAATCATTAAGGTTGGAAAAGACCCTTAAGATCAAGTCCAACCGCTAACCTATCACTGCCAAGTCCACCACTGAACCGTATCCTCAAGCACCACGTCTACCCTTCTTTTAAATACCTCCAGGGATGGAGACTCAACCACCTCCCTGGGGAATTTCAGCACAATGTCAGCCTATTCCTTGTTGGAAATAAGAGATCACCTTTACGTATGTACAGTGCAGTAAACCCCTTAATACAACTGACCTTTGGGGAAAGCAACATAAATAACCAAAATAATGTATATTCTCCAGCAGTTTTCCCTTGCCTTCTGGCATGAAGCACTACATTTACATACATATTTGAATTGATAACAGAGCTTGTATTTTAAAAAGTAACCCCCATTAAGGTAGCCCATTATTAAAATCCCACACACTACATTGAGCTGTTAGGGGTTACTCAGCAAGAACTGCTTTGGAACATTGCCAAAGAAAGGCATACCTTATTAGAATCAAGTTTTCCACAATTGTTTAAAAAAAAAAAAAAAACAACCCTGAAATTTGTTACCAGGAGCATAAAAAAGATTACTTGCAAGCTATCTGCCTAGGAACCACTCATTTGTTCTACTTTCTGCTGCAGAAAGTGAAGTCGTCAGGTATCTGGCAAGCCAGGATGAATTCTGCTTTGGTTCCCCCAAAATGAAATTTTCCTATAAATTATTTCCAAAGGTGAAAAAAAAAAAAGTTGTTTCCTTCAAGAAGTTAAGTTTAAGGCAACATTAAAAAAATTCATCCCTGAAAGGGACCTTTTTTTATTATTTAAACAATTGATTTGACAAGCAGCTTTCATTCTGTGAAGGTTCTGTAACAGGCAGAAATCATGCTCCTCTCCAAAAAGGCATCAAAAGACTATGAGCTAGAAGCAATAAAATATCTTATGTTACCTGTACTGCAGTTCTTCATTGCAAAGGAATCCACAGCCGCTACGCTCTTGTTCCCATTAGCGACATACTCCAGTGAGATCCGAAATGGTTTCTCTAGATGTCCAACTCTCCTTTGAAGCAACACCCATCTGGTCACATCATACAGCGAGAGGAGAAAGCAAAGGAGAAGAGCGGTAAGAAAGGCTACTTTACAAGGACCAAGTCCCCCAAAGCAGCAGCTCCACATGTGGCTAGTCATACTGTGCTTCCTACCCCAGCCCTCACTCTTCTCATGGTGCCCCATGGTCAAGGCCTTTCCCTCCCAAGGATTTTGCAAAAGCAAGCTTCTAAGCACCGAGATTTCTACCCAGCTAAGATGTGGAAAACCCAGCTAAATAGTAGCTTATTGCTCTCTTCTGTCACACTTCTCTGCTCCCGGATTTCTCACAGATGCCTGCCTGCTGTTTAAAAGAAGACTAACTTTCTTTGCAAAGCAAGCTGTGAAATGTGTAGTGCACATGCACACCCTCTTTAAATATTACTCCGCCTCCTTCTCACCAGCAAAGTCTCTTAGTCACTCTCAGGCAATAAGCCAGTCTCCAGGGCTTGCACAATAGCTATAATTGCCAGCACTGTGTTGCTGGTTGAGGTAACACACTTTCCTTCTAATGTGCCTGGCGGGAACATGTACACGTGCATGAGGCACTACAGCTAAAACATGCCATTTCACCTCCTTGCACTTCCTCCCAAACCAACAAACAAACAAAAAGTCCCACCAAGTAAATCAAGGAACCAAGGACCCAGATTAGCAGACCTGGAGACTAACATCCACATTCCAAGAGTGTTTCAAGTTAGTCTGCTTGTTGCCAAAAAGTAAATGAGAACGAGGAGTCTGTATGAGTTTAATTTACTCTCTGAGACGCTGGAAGACATCAAGACATGGCTGTCTTTAACATCTACCTTCTCTCCTCTAATCGGCTGGGTCTGCTGCTCTGCCTGAAACACCTTGCCAGCCAGCACAAGAAGTACTCCTAGACCCTCAGCTCTTACACATCACCTCTGATTTAACTATCAAATGTCCTGTGTACAGCAAGACATGACTAAATGTAGAGAGTAAAAATATAAGTATCCATCTTTTCCCCAATATACTGGAATTCTGATCTGCAAGGAAAACTTTAAGGAATAAAATACTTGTATGATAACATGCTCTGGCCCATTTCACCTTTCATCCTTGGGCACAGGCTGCCAGTAAAACCACTTGTTGACAACATTTGTGAAGGGCTGCTTCCCAAGAAGCATGTATTACTTTGGCAGTGATATAGAGCCCATCACGCATTTCACCCCACTTCATTCTGTGCCTGCTCGCTAACTATAAACATGGTCAGAGACAAGAGGTCCTATGAAGTCTCTCAGTCACTACTAATCTACTTTTTCAAATTTCTCTGCTGTTACATGAAAAAAAGCAGCACCAAGCAAAAACCATCTTTTTAGTGTACTGTAACTGGTCACCTAGAGCCAAACAAGATAACAGGGATCTAATAAAGCCTATTAGGAAATGGTCTTTACAGCTCCAGTTGTAATTTTTAAAAGATGAGAACAAAAACTTATTATGTTTCCTTAAGTTGCTTTTAAACAGCAATATTAAGCATTTTTGAGGAAGACTGCAACTATATCTAGTTGACATAATGGGTCAGGGGCAACATATTTTTCATTGGTTTTACAAAAACTTTTCCTCATCGAGTACCCCCAGCACCCCCCTCCATACAGGTTTGTGCTTGTATGTGGGCTGTGCACAAGAACATATTTTTCTTGAGGGAGGGAACCCACTAGAACATATATTCTGAACAAAAAATCCCTACGCAGTTTATCTGCCTTCCATAACAAGAACGCCCTTCTCCAGTAGTATGCCAAAATTTGGATGTTATCAAGTTAAGACACACTTCTGAAAGGAAATACAACAACATATGTGTACGACATTTGCACCAACCATCAGTTGTGCCTGCTAAAAGCATGGATCATTCCAAAATTGCAGTCCCTATACTGCTAACAGCTAGAAGACTTTTTTTGCTCCAGAGGTAGACACACTGTTTATCTCATCAGGGACACAACAGGGTCATTATGCTCCACTGAACTGGACAAAATTTCCAGCAGGCAAGGAAGCTGCCAACGGGTAGGTATGTTAAGGACCTAAAGGAAAGTCCTAAGCAAGGGCTGCATAAAGACCCTGCCAATAGCTTAGTTCAACTTGCAACTCAAAAAAGCAAACAGCTTTTAACGGTTTACTATGTTTCTTCCTCCCTCCTTTTCCAGCAAGAAGAGTGAAACTAGACTGCTAAGTGTCATTTTTTGTTTACAGTTATCTTCATTTCTGCATCTCATCTTCCAACTTCTGTGCTCAAGGTTCCGCTTTGGAAAGGGATGTTGGCATCATTTCTCCTTTTGTTTCCCTCTCCCCCAAATAAATAAATCTGCTTTTACTGAAATTAAATAAAGTATTGAGAATATTTCAAATGCCTAGCTTCTGTGTGCGTTATTTCTTTTGATGTCATCTCAGGTTAGGTATATTATAGGGATTAGAGGATACAAAATTCCCTACAAATAGAGTGAAAAAAAAACCACCCTAGATTTAATTTTGGTTATGAAATACAGAAGCATCTGTATGTCATGAAAATCGTTCTCCTCAGCTTCAGAAGACTGATGGATTTTAATTCCAAGTACGCAGTGGCTCTCAACAATGATTTCCATTTCTGTGCTACTGCTAACCCTCTGGATAAATGTACCAGGAGTTTTAGGTATTGCTTTTCTGAGTTACTGGTGCAATAACTTTAGTTTGAAATTCTCAGGCCTCTCATAGTTTACCACAGAAACTTTATTAACTTCCAGAGCTGTTGCCAAGCAGGTATTTTATATCACTGCAATGCAAGACTGAAAAAGGCAGACTCACTCACGCCAAGATTCATTACAAAATATATTCATATTTTGTGGTACAAATTTCTACAATAGGTTTTCTGAGGTTCAAAGATTCATATGAAAAGAAATCCCGAGTATGAGCCTTTTTCTTCAGAAACACAAAAATAAATGATCTAAAGATGACACGAGCTGGTGGATTTATCAGGGACACTAAAAATAGCTACTGGGTCAGTAGAGAGACCTGTGGGCAAATTCAGATGGGAGTTGATTCTGCCATCATTCTGTGGCAAAATAGGGACTCTGATCTCCAGACCTTTCCATACAACACCCTGTATTTGTGTTGACCTGTATACATTTGCAGATCCTGTACCATAGCCTGCCTGGCAGCAGAAAGATCTACTTCGGCATAACTGATGTGCATTAAATGTTAACTAGTAGTAGCTTTATTAAATTTTTATTAGTGGCCTATATGTTACAAATCTAGTTTTAGAAAGCATTTTAGCAAGGTAACAGAAAAACTGCTTCAGTCATCTTTTGAGATAGATGGGAAAATACCACGTGTGGAACCTCTTTGTACTGAAATCATGCTTAACCAACTTGATGGCTTTCTATGCTGAGGTGGTTGGCTTGGTGGATGAGGGGAGCACTGGATGTTGCTTGTCTTGACTTTAGTAAGGTTTTCAATGCTGTCTCACATCCCATCCTCACTGACAAACTATTGGAAGCACAGACTATGTAAGTGGACAGTGAGATGGACTAAAACTGGCTGAACTGCCAGGCTTAGAGGGTTCTCATCAGTGGTACAAAGTCCAGCTGCAAGCCAGTCACTAGTGGTATACCTCCAGGCCAAAAATGGGAACAATAATGTTTTCTATCTTCATTAATGACCTGGGTCATTAATGGGACCCAGGGTAATGGGACAGGCTGCACCATCAGCAAGTTTCCAACCAACTGGGAGGAGTGGTTGATACACGGGATGGTTCGGCTGCTACTGAGAGGGCCCTTGACAGGCTGGAAATCATGGCCAACAGGAACCTCATGAAGTCAACAAAGGGAAATGCAAAGTGCTGCCCCTGGGGAGGAACAACCCCATGCACTAGCACGGGCCAGAAAGCAGCTTTGCAGAAGACGACTTGCAGGTCCTGGTGAACAAAATATTGAACATAATCTAGCAGTGTGTCCTCAATGGCAAGGAAGGCCAATAGCTTCCTGGGCTGCACCGGGAACAGCAGATCGAAGGCATGATTCTTTCCCTCTATTCAGTGCTGGAGAGACACACCTCTAGCACTGGGTCCAGTGCTAGACTTTTCAGCACAAGACAGACATGGACTTACTGAAGTGAGTCCAGCAAACAGCCACAGAGATGTTTAAGGGACTAGAGCGTCTGACATACAAGAAGAGGCTGAGAAAATTGGGATTATTTTGCCTGGAGAAGAGAAGGATCAGGAAGGATCTTATAAATGATTATATGTCATGGGAGCATGGAAAGAAGACAGAACCAGAAAATGGTATCCAATGAAAAGATAACAGGAAAGCACAAGGCACATTTGCTTAGACCGAAAGACAAGAAATTCCATTTAAACACAAGAGAAAACTTACTCTAAGGGTGATTGAACATTGGAACAAGTTGCCCAGAAATCTTATGGAGTCTCCATTCTCAGAGATATTCCAAACCTGTCTGGATATGGCTCTGGGTAGCCTGCTCTAAGCTCACCCTGCATTGAGCAGGGAACTTGGACTAGTCAATCTCAGAGGTTCCTGCCAACCTCAACCATCCTGCAATTCTGTGAAACTTAGGTCCCACAAGCAAATTACAGCAAATAACAGATTGCTCCTGTTATCCTCTGCATAACCTCCAAGCACTCTACAGCGTGATGAATCAGACTGGTAAGCTGACAACTGCAAGGACAAAGGCATCAGTTGCTGCACCCATAAGCTATCATTTCCACACAGTCTTCAAAATCAAAACCTATTTTTACCACAACATTGGCCATAATAACCATGATGATCTCTCTAGATACTACCTCAAGCAATAAAAAAAGACCACAGTTTAACATCGTAAATTAATCCTTTATGTTGTAAAGCAATACACTATATTGTGTTGTTTAGGCACTGTTCAGTGTCTTGATACAGCAGGCCAGATCCACCCCACAGGACCTTCACTGAAGTTGACTCTCATATCTAGAATCTGCAATATACATAGATTTAGACAAAAAAATTCCCTCAGTAAGTTTGCAGATGACACCAAGCTGGGTGGAAGTGTCTATCTGCTGAGGGCAGGAAGGCCCTACAGGGGTGACCTGGACAGGCTGGATCATTGGGCCGGAGTCAACGGTTCGAGATTCAACAAGGCTCAGTGCTGGGTCCTGCACTTTAGTCACAACAACCCCATGCAATGCTACAGGCTTGGGGAGGAGTGGCTGGAGAGCTGCCTGGAGGAAAAGGACCTGGGTGTGTTGATTGACAGACGCCTGAACATGAGCCAGCAGCGTGCTCAGGCAGCCAAGAAGGCCAATGGCATCCTGGCTTGTATCAGGAATAGTGTGTCTAGCAGGACCAGGGAGGTGATCGTGCCCCTGTACTCGGCACTGGTGAGGCCACACCTCGAGTACTGTGTTCAGCTTTGGGCCCCTCACTACAAGAAGGCCATTGAGGTGCCGGAGTGTGTTCAAAGAAAGGCAACAAAGTTGGTGAAGGGTCTAGAGAACAAGCCTTATGAGGAGCAGCTGAGGGAGCTGGGGTTGTTTAGCCTGGAGAAGAGGAGGCTGAGGGGAGACCTTATTGCTCTCTACAGCTACCTGAAAGGAGGTTGTAGTGAGGTGGGGGTCGGTCTCTTCTCCCTAGTAACAAGCGACAGGAGGAGAGGAAATGGCTTCAAGCTGTGCCAGGGGAAGTTTACGTTGGACATTAGAAAAAACTTCACCGAAAGGGTTGTCAGGCATTGGAACAGGCTGCCCAGGGAATTGGTTGAGTCTCCGTCCCTGGAGGTATTTAAAAGAAGGGTAGATGTGGTGCTTGAGGATACGGTTTAGTGGTGGACTTGGCAGTGATAGGTTAGCGGTTGGACTTGATCTTAAGGGTCTTTTCCAACCTTAATGATTCTATGATTCTATAATAATACCACGGTCTTCAATGACAAAGAGTGCTCAAAATCCTGGATCCAAATATTTTCAGAGTTTATACAATTTCAGACATAGGTGCATTATCTAGAGAGAATTTGTTGCTTAAAGGAAGTGTGGGCAACACCCGGAGTGTTTCTCTTATGAGGCTCTATTGCTCTTCTCCAAAGCAGAAAATGCTGCTGACAGAACCTGACAGTACAAGGGCTGAATTTTTTAGACGACCTTCTGTACACTCATTTGCACTCCTTAACAGGAAGGTATGCTAGAAACCACGTTGGGCCTCACATAGCCCTGCAAGGGTGAGGCGTTAGATCCTGAACAAGCCAAAATACTTCTTTGTAACCTAACATTTTTAAAGCTGCCATCCATGACTCAGTTTGCCAGGTACCAGGTTTTGCTCCCCCACTTCTGTTTCACATATAGTTACCCAGTTTCAGAAGCCATAATCCAGTTTCATAGAAACTTAATTTCTGAGAGATATTTACACTTTAGACACCCTTTGGTTGTTCATGCAGTGTGTAGCTTCAGGAGGAACACATTCCTGATTAATTCTAATCAATACACTAATGCTTTAGATGCCATTTTGCATACTCCTCTGAGTAATGCCAGCACTGATTAATTGCAAGTACAAGCCAGGATGCTTTCTTAGAGGCACTGAATTAAAAACAAAAAAAGAAAAAACAAAAACAAAAAAAAGTGGTAGAACTCTCAGGTAAAATCTCAGGCCAGAACACTTGCATGCTGCATTTGTCTGTCTTCATGGATAAATGATTTTTAATCCAATTAGCACACACATACTCATTGGGTGCTCTTTCATCCTGCTAAAGAGGGGTTTCAAAATGCTTGATTCCAGCAAGCTTTGGGACTCCAGTCATGACATGCCATGTACAGCAACCACCTTTGTGACCATTCTCCAGACATCCATCTACATCTGGAAGGTAGAATTAATTTCCATGCCGTCAGCCAGCCTGACACCTGTGTTGACACCTATGTCTTCAGTACAGTGCACTGTCAGCTTGCACCATCCCCTAGGCATAAATTTTCACCTGGAACACTATCCCTGCCTGGCTTTCTCACATTTAGAAGCCAATTTGAAAGCAGGTCTTCAAGATAGGTGAAGAATATGGAAACAGTTAGCAAAGAACAAAGAACTGACCCTTAAATCCCTTTGCCTTATATATAGTAAATGAAGGCTAAAAGCACTTGAACTGTGGCATGGGAAATGAAGAGCTGCGTGGCCTCTCCTAGGTCACGATTCAGCTTGTGAGCTCCCAGCAGCTATTAATAGAAGGTTGAGGGAAGACTAGAGCTTCGAACTATCCCCTCTCCTTAAGAAAAAACTCTCTCAATTCAAGCTGTGTTTTGCTCTCTCCTCTCCACTCACCACAGAAAAAGAACTGTGGAATTTAACAGACTCCTCATACCTAAGTTGAGTTACAGTATGATTTTATTTCCCCAGGTCCAGGCTCTCTCTCATCTAAAATACTCCTATTGTTACCAACACTTATCATGGTATGCCTGGGAGGAAAATGCAATGTATCTTGGCAAGGACGTAGTTTTATCTCTTTGGTAAAAGGTTCAGCCAACTTTAGGAAATTACAAAATTAAATAGTAATAACAGCAGCTGCATGAGAGTATTTCACATCAAAATCCATCTGCAGCATGATAAAGGTAGTGAAAAAATTAGAAGCTTATTTTTGAGAATGAGAGCTTGTTACGGACAGAACTAAAAATTATCAGTAGGAGTCCAAAAGAGAATTTTTCCCCTTTACTAGATGAATTGGTGAAAGAACATAACTTTCTCCATCCTGCACGCTGTTGCATAATTATACAGGAGTATATAACAGGCTTTAATCTTGCCTCCATACAGCTCCAGACTTTCTTTTGCTCCAGCAATTAATGGGAACTGTATGAAGGAAGAACCAGACTAGACCTTTTCAGGCTGCAGCAAACAGAAAATTAAACATGTTTTCAGGAACATGCCAATGCAATTCTAAGAGACAGAAGGAGAAAAAACCAAAATGACCCATAGGAGGCTCTGTAATCTCTTTTCTCATTAGTTCAAAAAATACAATCCAGTGTTTTGTAATTACTTTTGATTATCAGCTTTGAATTAATTTCAGTTTACTGATCTTAAAATTATTTAAAAGACGTCAGGGCCTGAATATGATGCATGATGCTATAGTCTTGGAAGGATTTACTTTCTAAAATGGCAACAAATAAAGTTACTGTATATTAATGCAAGAGATTATTTAGCATTAAAGGACATTCTTGATGTGCAATGCAGAAAGTTTGCAATGCAAACTCTTCTGCTCATGAATCATTCTACTTAATAAAAGAAAGAAAAAATGGTATACATTTTCCTTTATTGATTTAATGCCCATTGTCTTTCTACCCTTTCTACAGCCTTTTGCACAAGCAAGACGTAACTGTTGGTGGCAGGTTAAATACCGTTAAGACATTTATTAGTGTCCTTGGATTAGACCTTTAACATCCCTGTGACTGTTTCCAAGAATGCTTCCCTGCCCTTCCCTCAAAATGCCTCTAGAAGATGGCTTCACAAAAGTTTTGCCATAAAAAAGATTAAGTAATTGTAATAATTTTCTTTCCTCTTACTCTCTTAATGCTTTTAAGATAAAACTAATACCACCACCACCCCCCCAAGAAAATCCTCTGTAATTCTGCTAGGTAATTTGGCTCCAGACTGCAATGATATCGCCTCACGTGTGCTGGGAAGGAAGCTAACTCTACCCTTCTTTTTGGATTGCAATGCTGGGCTCTTTTGTACAGCTACCCTATTGAGAATTGTACAGTTGGGGAGATATCACAATATGGCAGAAATTGCTTTAGGTTTCAGTGAGACAGAAGTAGCCCATAAAGGATATTTTTAATGTTATACTTATTTTTGGATAACTATGAAAATTTGCAATTTAGCCACTGAAGTTGCATTGGCAATGGGATCTCATACTATATTTAGAGCATGCTACAAGATCACAACACAAACAGACTACATGGGAGAATTTATTAAAATGGCAGAAGATAAAACTTACAGAAAAAAAATATTTTCCTGTTAACTTCTATAGAGCTAAAAATAGTAATATTTTAAATATCTTTTCTAAGTGTCTCTTAGAAAAATTACTGTTACAAAAATTTTGCTCTGAAAATTTGAAGACTTACATCTGAGTGGTGTAAAGAATTGAATCGGGTAAGTAACTGAAGAACTACAGCCTCACAATTAAATCTAATTCTTGTGATTACAAATGAGAATCTTTTAATGGAATTTAATACAGACAGAGGCCCTGGAAGAAAGAGCACAGGAACTGTAGAGGGATTCACAGACAGACAATGAAACTATGCTGTATGGTGGAGAGCAAATATCTTTCCAACAGAGTAACCTGGCACCTTTGCACTGGAATGTAACCCACTAAATGGCAGGGTTATTATTAGTTCAGTTTTCCTTTCTAAGATGTCTGTGGAAAGAGTGACCCAGATACTTACAAGGCGATTTTTGTTACTGACCATTTTGAAATATAAACTTAATGCTACAGGCATTCTAAGAAACTCGTCTACTCAAAAGCTCTGTTGGCTAAATGGGGTTGAGACATGAGAAGGTGTTGTTTTTTTAAATAACAGACCAAGTTATTTTAATTAGCCACTCCATCACATCCAATAAATAGTTCTGAGTTTTTCATGGGAGCTCACCACTGACATGACATGACTAATCACTCCAGTAAGAGACTAATGCTATTGCAAATACAGTAGAGCTAAACAACTTTCCCAGAGGAATATGTTCATCTGGCACTGAACTTTGCTTTCTGTTCCCGGTTAAACCATGCAAAGTGGAACTTTCTTCCATCTCTTCAGAAGCACGTGGTTGGAGGCATTCCTGGGATGCTACAATTAGTAATTGTATCCGAGACGTAGCGTCAAAACTGATGTGAAAAGAGAAACAGGTCAACATAGTTTTCTGATACGCAATGGCTCTTTAGTGTCACCTCCTTTTGTAGTCGTCTCCCTATATGCATATGAGCTTGATTACACTTCCTTTAATGAAACTAACACTGCCAAAAAACCAAGATTTCACTGTATGAAACCAACTTGCAATAACCACTGGCAGCATATAAACCAAGGCAATCCCAGCAACACTTAGCATTCATAGAAACCCTTACCTCTTTAGATGCTTATACAGACCTCACAGCCCTTTAGCAAAGAAATCAAACACCTTGTTTTTCGGGGGGGGGTGAGAAGGAGGCACAGGAAGGTTATATGACTCATTTAGTCAATAACTAGATGGCAGAACTAGGATCAGAGATAAAAATTTCTGATTCTTATTCCTATGTCCTAATCCACTGCATCAAGCTGCTTCTGATGAGGGTAATTAAATTTCATGCTTCAGGGAGTAACTTAATTGTCTTTGAGGATCAGAAGGAAATTCCTTCCTTTCAACCCAATGTACAGCACTGCTTAGGTGTGCCAAAGAGTAGTTTTCATTTTTTATTTAAATATTGAAAGTAAAAAATAATCTAATCTTAATTACAGTCAATGCTTCAGAAAGACAGGATGTCTTTTCAAAGAGAAAAGTAGTGGCAACATATTCTGAAATAACTGAGTTCTCAATAGCCGTGTCTGGGAGACCAATTAAACTGGGATTTTTACCTCAGCACTCAGCAACAGCTTTTCATGACACAGCTAAAGGGAAGTACAAATATTGTGTCTGCTCACCACCTCTATGACAGAATAAAAACTATTAAAGATTTTAGGTTCAAAGGCTGAAAGAATGGAGGAGATAGAAGGTTTACTTAAGAGAACAGCTGTGCTTAACTCTGTATCCTTTAGGGATATGTTGCAATTATCTAGCAACTTTAATAACTTAGCCTTCAAAATAAGGTACCAATACATCCAAAGAAAGATTGAGGGCTAGATGAAGGACTGTTTGGATCATAAGCTTCAGAAGGATTTACAGAACATCTACTCCAGGCATTTCCACCCATTACAAGAGAGTCCCCAATGTCCTAAACACCTTGATCAGGTCGTACCCCATAAAAAGCTGTCTGGTTAGAAAAAAAAAAATAGCCTGGCTGGATTTCAGAGATTCCCAGAAACCAAAAAGGCTGGCAGATAATCCCGAGCAAACGCCACCTTTCCAATAACTTCAGCTATTCACAGTGTTTGGCTGCAACGCAGAGGTAGGCATATGATTGCATTGGGCATAAGGTGTGCCATATGCAGTGCAAAATAGATAAGTAAACAAGAATAAAATATGGTGCAAAACAAATAGAGAAATGTCTCCCATAAAACTGTATAATACAGAAGATGTCTGCACATAAACAATGTGAGGGGTAGCATGAAATGAAATTACAAGGGCGAAGACGAAAGATATATTCCCTGATGAACAACTTCCTCTTACAATTTAATTTGCTTCCTTCAAACAGACTTTTGAAAGAAACGACTCACTAGGAAAGATCTGAATGGGGGAAAATGAGGCTTGGAATACAGAAAGGCTGTGTCCATTATTGCTCCCGTAGCGACATGCATTACAAGAGCTACTCTGGTTGAGAAGGTGGCCTTTGGATTGTATGACTCACCTGTGAGTGGAGAAAGATGATAACAGGGGAAAAAAAAAAAAAAAAAAAAAAAAGAGTGACTGAAACAATCACCTGGTCACCGTACTCAAAGAAATGGAACCTGGGAGGCCAGCCTCTACTCATCAGAGCAAATAGCCCATCAGAAGCCAGGCAGATCGTACTACTTAAGAACTGAAACGTCAACTTTAGAGAGAGAGAAATGCCATGAAAGCAAGGTGTGCATCAGCTTTCAACACAACAGGAGTCACAGCAATGCTATCATAGTTGATAACAATGTCCTCTCTATCTTACCACATTTGGAATATATATGAGAATAACAACTGCTGTGTAGGTCCAAATAGAAGAAATGCTGCCTACGGTCAAGACTAACTTTTGCCAGACATGTTGAGGCTGTTTCTGTCCCAGTGATCTAATCTCCCTCATTTAGTATTGGATATTTCTGAGAAAGCGAATCATAACAGGCCATGCTGAACATCCAGAAGGGAAGCCAAAAGTACCCAACCACATCTGCCACTGCCTGGAAATACAAGTTTAAGCCACTGCCTGGGATCTCAACTCCCCAGAACTTGGAGCACAGGGGTGTTTAATTGAGCTCAGCATACATTTGCCTCTTAGTCTCAACATTTGGCATACACACTTCCTTGGAGCATAAATAAGAAAAGCCTTGACAAGGAACATGCATAGAAATCAGACTCCACAAGATGTTCTAGTATAATTTACTGGCTCCTCACAGTCAAATAAAAAGGTATATAAACCAAGAAGCTCATTTCCTTGGGTTAATATTGCCAATGAAATTGAAGGTGGGTTTGAACAGTGATTTTAAAACAGCACGAAAACATGATGACTGTCTTTAGTGTTTACTGGTAATGAAAATACCTAGGTGTTTTCATACATTCCCAAAACAGAGCAGTCCTGCCAATGCTGTTTGTCTCAGTATCACATTAAATTGTTTTTCAAATTCAAGTAGTCTTTTTTTTTAACTACATCAGTAATTGCAATTCAATAACATTAGCTGGGATATCTCTTGCCTTTAGATACCATTCTGGGAAAGAGACCATGCACTGAAGCATCCTGGAAAGCTCAGAAACATGAGCACAGCCTCAAAGAACAAGTCTCGCTTGCGAGCTCAACTGTCTTAAGCAAAGACTGGAAAACAAGATATTCCATGATTCCCTCACAAGGCAGAAATGGGGCAAAAGGTCCCTGCTATGATATGTGACTTTAGAAACACTGTGTCATTTTTGTGAACTTAGTTATAAAAAAGTATAGTTAGTGCCTGAGGATATTGTAAGGCTCAATCAAGTTAACAATATCCAGCTCAGTGAAAAAGGCCAAATCAATCCAGGCACCATTCCTAGGGTCTGACTTAGACTCTACTTTGAATATATAAATCAAACTCTGAGCAAGGATGAGTTTTGCTGTATGAGCCTGTAACAACCTTTGAGCATTTCAGACAGCAAAGACTGCAGGTATGCAAAGTATCTGTGCAGGGGTACATATTGTCAGCTCACCTTCAGGTAGCATGAACTGGGTAGCAGCACCAAGACTGCATTTTCTGACACTAATCATCTGTTTCATGTCACGTCAAGAGGATTTTTCAATGTACTATTGAAATGAATGGATTAACACCATCTCCTCACTGTCCCTCCTCTTCTGAAAAGAATACAACCATAATCTGAGTGCTGCAAGCTGACAGGGAAGGTAGTAAGATTTCCAGCCCTTTCTTTCCTCCCTCACTGCTCTCCCACCTGGGCTGCCTGTGTAGTTGCTTCAGAGTATGATTTTGCCTTTTTCATCAAAAATTAGATTTATTGACTCTCAAAGTCTCACAGTGACCTCTAATTTTCCCTAACAAACATAACCACAAAGCTCTCAGGCTCTGTTTCTGCCAAGAACAATCAATACTGTTGAATAAAAACCAGCCTATGGACCACAGCGGCCCTTGCCTCTGCCTAGCTCAAAGGTTTTGTGCAGTTTCAGCTTGTTCCTGGGTGAACCAGCTCCTGGGTAATTAAGAGTTCAGATGCTCCCGCACAACTCTTTTTGCATGGGTAAACTCCCTCAGGATGTACCAAACTCCAGTCACAAGGAGGTTAAAGCTGCTTTAGTCTATAGGATACGCTGAGCTGAGCGATGGGCTGGATGGAAGACACCATTAGGATAAAATTCTATCAGAGCAGTCAAGTGATTGTGTTTTAGTCAGTAACTCCACCTCTGCTATAGCCCTACAGAATACATCCATGTTAGTCACTGCCAGCTGCATCCCAGCTTTGCCATTAGCCCACATTAGGATGACTTTCCACTGATTAAATGCATTCATCTGACATGATGAAAAACTCTTATTTTCTGGACAGTAATTCAGAAGTGGGCTGAATACAAGAATAAGGAAAAACAACAGGTAAAGGGAGGCATACCGAGAAGGGCTATGGGTATATTTAAGCTTCTGTTGGCTGCCTGAAGTTTTCAGGCTTTAACAAGGACTACAACAGCAGTTTAGCCCTTTTGCTGCATCCCAAGGCAAGAGGAAAAATGGGGGGCTGCAGAGCAACCACTGGTCTGGGGCCTTCCTGAATTAGCGCGGACCCCTCCCAGTGCTCTGCTCATTTACAGCACAACTCCCATGGGCTCTTCTCTGTATTTAATTTAAAAATTAGTGCAGAATGTAAAAATAATTACTTTTTGGCCTGGTAATATTTTACACTTACTTGTAGTCTAAGTCATTGCAAGCAACAGAGAATTAGGATGTCTGGCCTTGTAGGTAAAGTGAATTTAGCACAAAGAGCTTTATGGCCTAAGAGCAACATTCCTCACACCCCCTCCCCTTTTTTCTTCTCCTTTGCAAAACTGAGAATACAACACCACAGTAAAAACCATAGCAAATTCTCTTCATTAGTTCTATCTAGCAAGTGGCTGTGTTTGAGATTCACATCTACAAAAAAGGCCCAGAACACACCACAGATCCATCAACATTTTCAAAGGTGAATGAATAAAGTACTTAGAGAGCAGAGCAGCTGTTTCAATTATAGCATTAGCAGCCCAAGCCCTAAGCACTCAGTGCTCCTGGAAGCCCAAGAGTGCATAGGGAACAGAGCCATCTTTATGGATTATAATTAAAAGACTAAGGCCAATTGCACATTCAGAGTAAACAGGCAGCAAATGCTTTGGTTGCAGTTGGTCATTTTCTGTTTAAGCCTTCCAGATTTTTGGTTTTGCTTTGCAAATGTGAACAAAACCCTTTCAGACTATGCCAAGTACAAGCAACTCCAGCATTCCTATCCTGCTGTTTATATGTCTTGCAATTTCTACTTCATGAAAAAATAAAGATTTAGGCACCTTCTCCTCTCACCTCCTACTTTCACAGGGACAAGTTTGTAGCCTAAGGCACTTAGTGGATGCAAAATATTCATTTCCAAGCAGGTAATGTCCCATGTAAATCATCGCTCCATTGCAACCAGAGAAATGGTGAACCTATGCATAACATTTCATGCCTGCTGATGCGAACCATGTAAATTCAGGAACTTGCCTTATAACTTCTGTTAGTCAGGCATCTAAGTTCTCAGACAGCAACGATTATACAGAAAATAATGGAGCTGGCTGAAACACACACACACACACACAGAGTTTCCTCCCTTGAGGGAATTTCTGTTCAATCACACAAAATCGAGTGGACAAACAAACCAAATTCAATTTTACTAAACTCTGACTAAACAAAAAGTCAGTTTTATTCCTCTGACCATATTGATACGCCAGCATAATGTAGTTACTTCTGAAATGAGACCTGTCAGTGGTTTAGCAGAGCACTACAGCATAATGTAATCCCCTGAGCCTGAACATGAGGTGCCAGAGAAATGCACTCTGAAGTCCTCAACATACCACTAAATAAAGCTTCATGATGTCCACTTATTATGGAAGTGGGGAGGCAGAGATGCAACACACAGGAGTCCACCGCAAGACTATGCTGAAAGCTCACAGAAATTGCAGCCTGGGGTCAAAGCAGTGGATGTGGCAACCTGCCTGAGCAGCAACACTCTTCCTAGGATGGGCAGATAGTGCAGGCCCTCTTCTACTAGAAGCCCTGAAGTCTATCTCCAAAAAAAACCCCACTTCAGTTAACTCAGACATTATTTCTACCAGTAGGAGAAAGATTTTTCAACCCTACAGTCACACCAGGAGGAGTATCTTCTAGATACTTTGATAAGTAGATGTTAGATGAGTAGCTTAGATAATGACAGTATGGACCGGAGCATCTGACATATGAGGAGAGGCTAAGAGAGTTGGACTGTTTAGCCTGGAGAAGACTCAGCATCTTACCAGTATGTAAAAACACGCTGCTTTGGCTCTGCTTTGAGGAGGGGGGCTGGACTAGATGATTTCCAGAGGTGCCCTTCAACCTCAACCATTCTGTGATCCTGCACAGGTAAAAGATGCTCCACTGACTAAAGATCTCTGTCTTCACTGCTGAATTACCGGTGCTCCCAGATCAACGGTACTGGAGGCTCAATAGTAACCACATCTTCAATTTTTCTTTCTCATCTATATACTCAGAGCTTCAGTTGAATGAACCTAACTTGCACATGAATAAGAAAATGAATATTATTATCAGCATATTGAAGTAATTTGTGCTTTGCCCCTGTTGATGTAGGCCTTGAAAATGCAAAGGGCTAGAAGAGCATCAAGAGCTATTAATGAAGCTTCTGCCAAACGTTTCAAACCTCACTCCCATCTGAAATTCATTGCATAGTGCAAGAACCATTTTCCTGTTAAATGTGCAAAAGTTATTAAGTCTCAAGCAGCCTTTCCCTGGAGGGAAACCCTTCAGACCCTATTAGACATTCTGCTCTATGCTTGGTTTACCTTGTACTTGGTTTTCTGGTCACTGTTCTCCATGAACAGAGGGGGAAGGAAGAACGGAGAAAAGGTTATTTCTTCTTGTTACTTTGTGTTAGCAAAGGGCAACATTGAAAACTCTGAAATGTATACAGGTCTTTGTAAACAGGGCACTGGAGAATACGGGCAGATCATATCCAGGACAGAAAGTTCATCTGCTGGCAAGTGAATCAAAGAAAAGGAGCCAGGAAGGACAGAGGAGGAGGTGGAGAACCATAGCACTGGCAGGCAACGAATCAGGCAGAGCACAGACAAGCACATAGGTAGGAGCAAGACAGCCAAAATACATGCAAGAGCACTAGCTGCCTCAGACACGATGCCCCAGAGGCACCCAAGACTGTTACCACATTCTCACTGTGGCTGTAGTTTGTGGTTCACACGAAATGGGAAAACAGGTGCTCTTTAAAGACTTCTGGATTAAAAAAAAAAAAAAAGCCTAGTGCAAGACAAACAAAACATGTTTAAATACTTGAAGGCCAGCATGGACTAACTCTTTCTCCGTAAACTCCTGCCTCAGCCTTGTATTATTTCCCCTTTCCTTCAGCCCTTGGGATGTCAGGGTACAGCCATGAGTCAAGAGCAAAGAAACAGTCTGTGTGCTGTTCAGCATTCTCTAAAGGGCACCAGGCAATCCATGAAACATTTCAGGAAGAAAGGCACTGAAAAAAAGTAGAGTGATCTTTCTAGGGCAGAAAACTGAGCTGCACAAATTACAATCCAGAGGAGACTTCAGTTGTCATTCTTTTCCTGAGATAATCTTTATGAATAATCCCGTACTTACAACCTTTACAGAAATATCCGTTAATATCAGAAAGAGCATATAACTGAAACTTAAAGGTGTGAATCAGAAACCCTATCTAAAAATGCCTGAGGAAAAAATACTGTACCAAAATGAGTTTTAATAGTGAATTTCAACATCATCATTTTCTGCAAAATGGGGAGATGGAGAGAGGGACCCACAAGAAAGGAAAATTAAAAAGAATGGGGACAAGGTGAAGAGATCAGATTAAAGACAGGACCTAGCCTCCTGAAATAAGCAATTTGTGTAGAAATGGGTGAGACTAATGACCTTCTGTTCATTTGAAGAGAGGAAAAAAAAATTCCATTACGTTGGAGAGACCAGAAAGGCACAGACTAACTAATGCTCCAGCTCTTGCAGTCCTAGTGATTGTTCCCAGTCTTATGTTCCTAACCTGAAGTCACATGTTTTAACTCAGGCAAAAGCTGATGGTGATCAAAAGCTGTTTGTTTCTAACAGCTTTTTAGATTCAAAGAGTTCAGCAGGGTCAAAGCCTTCTCCCACCCTCCTTTTTTATTTCTTTTTCTTTTTTTTTCTTTTTCTTTTTTCTTTTAAACTGTCAAGTCTCTAGATTACCAACCCTGATACAGATTTTCACCCTCTGAGGACAAACTGGACTTCGATGTTGGACTACCATTTCAGCTGTGTCTCTAAATTCTATTGAAAAACACCTGATGAATACAAGAAAGCCCCTATTTTTATCCAAAAGAACTACAAAATTCACTTGAGTTCAATATCTCTCATTTCTAAACATATCCTGAAGAAAGGTAATGAGAATAGGTGATTATGCATCAGCAACGAAGTCGAAGTGTCAACAGAAAGGTAGGTATGGAGCCAGGGAAACTGAGGTGACAAAGGAAGTCAGGTGGGGCAGGCAGAGAAGGAAAACTTCTAGAGATAGGAACAAGTGACACATGCCGACCTAACCGCAATAGAAAAGGATGCTGTATTCATATTTATTTGATGTCTGATGAAGTACAAAAGATGAAGATTCATATTCTTACCCTAGCTATTCCTTCCCCGTATCAGGGCAAGGTGTTCTTCCAAATCATGCTGGGAGTCTGTGCGGACTGTGAAAACTAAATCCTTTTCTTGCCACTAAAAATTATTCCTGTACTTTATGGCTGAAACATACTGGCATTGCAGGAAGACATCTCTAAATAAATGGAACACTTAGTCTCCAAAGAGGCTAGTTCCACTTAATGCATTAAAAACTGCTATAAAATGCCAGAAGCATACTAAATGTTTGCAGTCTTTAGAGTCATGACTAAAGAATAATGAAAATGGGCATGACTCTATTCTGACCAGATCTAGGATTACCACCAGCTATGCTCTATTATACCAGCCACCACAAGTAGGGTAATGACAAACTTGGCAAGTATTTGCATAAGTTTCCCAGAAAGGTTTGGATTCCTTTCTAAATTCTTCTTTCTTATCCGAATGGATTTGCCTACCCTTAGCTCTGATCCAAAGAAAGTTTCTTGATGGAGTCTTTGGAGTGCTATAACAGAGTTTTTGCCTAAGCTGTTTTTCTTATGCATATTTTCTTCATTTCTCTTCACTTGCATAGAGCAGAGAACTAAAGCTAAATCGTTTATATTCTGCAGAGGTGGGTTTCTGTGGGAATAATGTATGAAAGCAACAGGTGTCCAGAACAGCACTTTTAGATGTTCTTTCAGCTAAGCCTGCTAAGAAAGTGCACGCAAACTGACAATACACAGCAGCTGTGTCCAGCCTGCGCTAGACACTACAACTTGAAACATTCAGCAAAGACTGCCAACAGCCAAACTTAACACACGTTTGATAAATTTTCCTTTAACAAGCCCACCAATAACACCCTGGGGATTCCACTGGCCAGTTACTGGGGAAAGACCTTCAACAGTATTACCCAACCTTACAGTCTGGTGTAGAATTAGAGATGAAGTCACCGTTACCAACAGAATTTAGTCTTTCAAGCAAACACATTAAAAGTGTCAGCTGCAGATGCATCCTTCTTCTCAGGGGATGACAAAGGCAAGTTTAACTGATACTCCTCTGGCAGTGCAGATGTCCCTTTACAGAGAGAGGCTGGATGGGATAAGGAATTCTCATCTTCCAAAGCATGTGAAAACACATAAAAATATTGCTGGGATACAAAAAAGGAACCAGTAAACAGTCAGAATTGCTTTTCACAAGAGCTTCTCTGTTTAGAACTGTGTCAGTCCATAGCCAGAATGAGAAGCAGGTATTTTCAGTAAAAGGGAAATTCTAAGTCAGAAGGAAAATTATGTGCCATGAACAATTATTTATGCCTATTCAGAGGCTCCAGACACATGAGGATTCCTGGGTTCCAAAAATTTGTATTAAAGAGCAAAAAAAAAAGGAGCCTTGAATCTCAGCTTTGTAAGAAAGAAGCAAAATTAAAAGAACTAAAATGATATATCAGTGAGCATTTAGCATTATTTGGATAGTTCCTTTGGATCCTTCAGGGTTCAAACATGTACTAGTAATTATGAATTTTTTTTTTTGCTATTCTAAACAACAGATGACTAAATATAGGTATGTTCCTACAAAAGACCTCAACATAATTTCACAGAAAAAAAATAACATGGCACTTCCAAAACAGGCAAACCATGAAACTGGCAAAACTTGATTTAGGTCTGGATTCCACTAAATCAGATGTCTATACTACTCTATTGCATTATAAAAAATAATAGTTTCTAATAATATTGTTATGGCAAGAGTCCCCATACAATGCTGAGTTTTGCAAATCACTTTTCTTATAGCAACAGCATGATATGGTCTTTGAAAATATTGTTATTGGTAGCTTTGTGATGTAATTTATTCACGGGTGAATTTGGGCCAGCAAGCAGACTTTGCTCTTTTTGATTTTTCCAGCATCACTTCTCAGGGGAAAACAAACTGCTTCCTGAGGCAAAGACATTTGTACTTTGATCAAAATTCTGTGAAAAGATAATTTTCAACATATTGTTTGAGCCCAGCTCTGCTCAAGAACCCATGCTGTAGGATGAAAAGCAATTTCCTGAGCATAAATTCAGGCTTCACATCATTGACTTCTCTTCTAACAAAAAAAACTAATGTGGAAATCTTCAGTATCATTTGCTAGCTTGCCAAGATACCTGTTCATGACATTTGTTTGGTGCTTTTCATCCAGAGTTACAAAGGCTCATTCCAAAGGGGCGCTGGGTATGAACGTACTGCTGGGTTAGGAAAAAGTTCCACCTTTCATAATCTCTGATGGGCAACTTCTCACCTCTGTGTACCTGACTGCATGCAGTCAAAACAACAGGCTGCTGGACTTCATACATGAGTAGGCGTCTGGAGGGGTGAACTGCCTTGTTCTCAGCACGGGCTCAGCAGGAGGTATTAGCCTATTGGCACCACAAGCTACTCAAACAGCTTCGAGGTAAGTGCAGCAGCTAAAAGCACCACTCCCTAGGTCGTCCCTGGTCTGTCCTGTCTCTCAGGCAAGATGCATTGTAACTTCTCACATGTTCCTTGTTGTTCAAGATGCTTCCCCACTGTTATTCAGATTTCTCAGTGGTAATCCTCATTCTGTTTGCTTAAATGAGTATTAGAAAAAAACAAATTATATCTATCTCAGAACAAGTGCCTTTCTACCTTTAACAGAATAGGTTTGGTGAAAGCAGCCAGTAAACTTCAAGGAAATCTGGTAACAAGCGAAACAAATTGCAAATTGCAATTTGAATTCAAAACCTTGGGATCAGAGATCCTCTAGCAAAAATGAAATACCTGTTACATGTTTAAGTGATGATTTAATTGCCCAAAATCTTGAAATGCTTATAACTTAAACTTTAAGGTGCTTTTTTGTGTGGGTTTTTTTTTTTTTTTGCCTCGTACATTAAAATGTGCAACTCTGAGAACACTGGATAGACAAACAAATATTTCAGTAATTCAAGCCCAAGTGTTTGTGTCCTACGCTTCTGGGTCACTAACTCAGGGAATAATAGTAATGAGATTCAGATTGTTAAAGCTTAGAAAAATTGACAGAAAAAAATTTGAAAAACATTAAACGTGTATTTATCAAAAGGTCATTTGGAAGATGAAGAAAGTGTATTGTATGACTCCAGTCAAATACATACAAGCGAAGATACTGATCTTACAACTACCTCAAAAAACATCTTAAATGGTCTTCAAAATAAAGAGACAGAAAAAGAGGGTGGGAAGAATTCATTCCATTAAAAGCATGGTAATACCTCAATGCTCCAACCAAGTCTGAGGCACGTCTGTGTGGAAAACATGGTAGAGACACTCTTAGGATACACCTGCCCCAAAGTACTTGAACTGTTTGGAGAAGATGAGAAAAGGCTGCAAGTCTCCTTTCTCTCACAATCCAATACTGTCAGAAAGCATGTATTGGCATTGCTGCTTCTCACTTTTTCATCAGCCATCCTGTTTCAATTTGAAAATCTATTCAAACTGATGGTCCTATTTCCCCAGCTTTTATTTGAAAGGAGAGAATAATTTGCAAAGTTTAACTTCAAGGAAGCTTTACGTGTAGGCTCTGGTACAATATTCTCAGCCTACCGCTGTCATTTTCACCTTGGTTGTGTTTGACTGACAAGCCTGGCTATTATCTTCAGAGCAATTATGGACTATAGGCAGCACTGCAAGTATTTGCTCATTGCCCACCAGCCTGACCCAGCTATGACCTCAAGAGCAGCTTTTTATTAAGAAGCAGAAAGCAAGGTTTGTATCCAGCACCTCTTTATTCCTGGACCTACCCACTCGCAGTGCAAACAAGAGCGCCAAGTAATGTCAGGTGTAAGGGAGATCACTATGATCTGGGCACTAAGGGTAGGCTTCTCAAAAACAGGTGCTGAGATGTGATTGAACTTTACACCTACTGAAGTCAGGGGCGAACGCACTTGCTTCACTGGGACAAGAGTTAGACAAACGTTCATACTTTTGAAAATCCCACCTGGGTTCATTAAGAGTTATGGCAAGTACACTGACTCATTTCAAAATAGACTGAAGAGCCTTTGGACAAAAATAATTTTTGATCTGTGCAACAAATGATAAGCTGTTCAAAATCTTTCCATTTTCTTCACATAAAGAATACAATATTTCAATGTTTTATTCAACTTTCAGTTACTCTAACCTAGTTCATCAGGGAACAGCATACCACCTGATCCTGAACTTCACCAAAACACCCATGACCAAGCAAATCAATCCATTAACTGCAGTATCTTGTACATCTATATGGCACTTAAGCGTCCACCCACACACCAGAAAACTAACATTAGTCGTAGGCTTGACACCTTTTAAATCCTTCAAAGATCATTTGCAAACTATGACTTACAGTAGCAGTATCTTGGAGCTCTTTGATTTAAGGCACTTAATCAGACTCTTCCAGCACACAGCAAAAAGTTCTTGTGCAGTGATGTTATGCAGCATGGCTGAAAAAGCAAAGCACTCACAGGATGTTAATTAGCTCTAATTGAGCAAGCATCCTAACCTTTGTCTGACGCTAGCATGCACTTTCTTTTAAACCTTTTCTGTCAGAAACCCCCTCGTAGGTAATCCAGAGCCAGTCCTGTAAACACTCTCTTCACCAGATTCCCTTATAATTAAATATCAGAGAGGGCACCTGCTGGGTATGTTTCCCTCTGTACACTTCTGCATTCAAAAAGCCTTCTGTTGTTAATCAGCACTGATTACCAATCTCTCTGGTGGTAATTGGTGTATCATGCTGCAAACCACAGCTCTGGGAGACATACAAAGTTTCAGTAAAGGGCATGGCCATAATCCTGGTTTCCAATCCACATGGATCCATTCCAGTGCCACAACAGTTAATTAATGTTCACAGTACTATAATTTGAGAGAATGAAAGTAAATATTGTCACTTGACAAAGTGTTAGAACATGTCTTTCTGTAACACTTACATCTTGCTTAAATCCTCAGGGCAGTGTCCTAAAAACAAAAATTTTATGCCGTCCGTGTCAAATTCAGTTAGTGAGTGAATGTGCTGGCAAACACAGCTCTCGAAGCCATCGATCGGACTATGCTTCTCTGCTCTTTTCAAGTTTTGATTACTTCATGAAATTTTTACATCTTTTCTTCCCTCAGAATAAATGGCATATGTTGAAGAATTCTTTGAAAAAATCATTTTTACGTCTAGGGAAACAGTTTTCCCTCTAGTACATGTACTGTTACCTTTTAAAACAGGAAAAGGAAAATACTGAGAAATTCAATGTAGAAGGTGTGCTGTGGTTTTAATGGCAAAATCTCCCACAGTACAGCAAGAACATAACACAGCAAAATAAAACTGGATGTTATTGGAATTTTAGATTTTGGGAGCAAGAGGATGGGACTGAATGTTTACCATCTTTTCCCAAGTCTGCCAGAAGCCAATAAAGCCAAATGCTCAGTCGGTGTTTTATCTTCTACCAAGGAAGGCAGGAAAAAATGTGCTGTACAAATTAAATACCTAAAGGGAGGTTACCCTAGAAGATCTTAGTGTGCAAGTAAATCCTTAGATTAAGAATGCTAAGAAATGCATTTCTACTTATTGTTTGGGAATTTAACGGTTAAGTCTTAGGGAAAACAGGAAGTCAGAAGAAAAGAAAAATTAGCAATAATTACAGATAGCTCTAATTCATCATTCCACTTTTTGAGTGACTTTGAGTGTGAATCAGTGCTCTTACTAAAGCAGGGGAAGGTGGGAACTATTCTGTCAATGTCCCTTTCAACACAGACATGGAATTAAGCTACTTTAATTTGTGGTCCTCAGTGAGTACACTGAGGCTGCTTAAGGTCTCAAAGATGCTGACAGTAAGCATTTCTCAAAATATTTTCTTGCCCAGAATTCTGAAACACTATGCTGACTAATACTAAGGACAGTCTGGCTAAAAAGAATAGGACTGTAATTGAAAATCCCTGTTTCAGTTTAGAAGGTCAAATCAAAACCTCACCTCAATCATCAGAGTGACGGCATTCCACAATGCACCCCTTTGTGGTACCTGCTTCATTTTATATAACGCACTAAATACATGCAAGGACAAAGGAAGCAAGCATTCAATATTGGTTGTTCAGACTGATACTGCTGCCAGGAGAAATCAGAGCTGTAGTTCCAACACACACTGGCATTGTCTGCAAGACCTTCTCTAAAACATAGGTTAAGTTCTGCCCCATCAAACTGCACAGATCGTAACTTATGAACGTGCTACTGGTTGTCAGAAACAGTTCTTTCTCTTCTCTTCTCTTCTCTTCTCTTCTCTTCTCTTCTCTTCTCTTCTCTTCTCTTCTCTTCTCTTCTCTTCTCTTCTCTTCAGCATTTTCCTTCTTTTCTTCCTCTTCTTTTTCGCCAGTATTGATGGTGTAAGGAAGAAGAGAGTGGATTGGCATTTTGGTAAGATCAGGTAATAAAATTGTCTTCCAAAATTTTCATTTTTTTATTAAAAGATAATTATGACTTTGCCTTTGTCATGTTCCTTTTACAACAGCCGAAAGGTTGAAAGCAAAAGAAAACTTTGGTCACTGACTCATCCCTCTGTGAGGAACAGAGAAACTACAGGTTTTTATTCAGGGATTTTGTTTTGTTTCTTTCTTCTCTCCTGCTTATCTTTCATTACAAGAAGATCAGGCTTCCCTTGCACTGGAAGGCTCATTAGCTGGTAGGTTACGACTCCACAAAAGCTATAACCTTGCTGTACGAGGAGCCCTGAGGGAATATTAAGTCAGGAAGACACAAGGTTTATTTTCAACTCCTGAGAAATAAGGTTTAGAAAAAAACACTTTGCAAAAGTGGTCTTGCCATTCATCTGAAGGCTGAAGAAGCTGCAGCTGTGGCAACTATGATAAGAAGGTTCCTCCAGATCAAAAGATAAAGAAATAAAGATTTGGTCTTGCTCTTCTTTTGCCTCAGAAATACCATTCTATCCCTCCCTTTAGAAAGTGGCAGGGGAGAAGGGTAGGAAATTGAAATTCCCTTTAAAAGTAGCGAACATAAGCAACACGTTTTCTGCACTCACCACCTTTAAAATGCTGAGCTAAGTCAACGCTCACCATGATCCCTGGGTGCTGCTGAGGTGGCACGTAATGAAGGCAGAGGAGGCTGAAGAGATCAGGAGGGAGCTTCTGTCAGCACAACAGCAACAGGAAGGCCTAGTGCCAAACTGGTTGGCGGAGGGGAGGCTCCGTCAGCAACACAAGCTGTAGGCAGGCACAGGGAGGCCCTGGGAAGGAAATGAGGCTCTCCAGAGAGCCTTGGCTTGTCTTCACATTGCTCATCCCTGTAGCACCTCCGAATTTGCATGGTACAGAGATGATACCAAATGCTCGCTCTCCTCTCTTTTGGATCCCACTCACAGCTTTGTAGCTCTGAAGAGGATCAGCCCAAGAGCATACCCCATATATTTTGTCAAAGTTCTCCGTTCTCATCTAGTGTCCTTCCCTGAAGTACTACAGATTACTGTGCAGATGCACGTAAAACGAGGAGACACTATGGATATGGGTTGCGAAGCAGAGACTGATGCCTTCAATCTGGTTCAGGGCTTTTACACACAGAACGACACTCATTATTTCAGCATTTGCTCAAGTCTACATTACTTTCTTGTTGGTCTTGCTGTTCTCTCCTGAAAATCATGCGGGACAATTTCAAGCATACATTCTTTTGGAGTTCACATAACGTGCCTTGAGCAAGTCTGCAATGAAAGCCTAACCTTTCTCTGTACATAAAGATGCAAGAGCAAAAAGGTCTGTTCTACTTTGTAGGATTTTGTAAAGTATAGAAGGAAAATGATCTTATTTCATTCTCCTTCTGAACTTTTCAACTCCTGAGAAAATGATTCTGCATCTAGCCTAAAGAGAAGTGTTGCAGCTGCTTTGACCACAGTGCCGTGCTGTCTAGGAGACACTGGCTGGTAGAAGGTATGGATGGGTCCCTCGTAGGATATTCTTACAGTTAAGCTCCTTTTGCATGACAAACTTGAGTACTAAGGAAGAATAGTTGCAACGGGCAACACAGGGAAATTCAGAAGCTGATCTAAACACAAAGTCCAGAGGGTGTCTAAACCAGTGCAATTTATACCACCACTTGATCTTCTCCTTGAACATATTAGCAAAATCTAAAGTGGTAGATTCTCCAATGTGGAGTGTTCTTCCTTAACAGTCTGGGATTCTTTGGTATCATCACTAAGTTGCCAGCTAAGCAAACATTACCAACTGGTAACAGAAATATATAAAAAAGGCAGAAGAATACAACAAAGAATATAGGATAGGGGGTTGATATAGTCACATGTCAAAGTAGTCTGTCCTCTGCCACCTCCATAAATTTCTTCTCCTTCACACATACATGTCAAATTTATACCCAGTTATATACGTTGAGGGACTCCACTGAGGTGGATTGCACCATCTCTTTCCTACTAATTGTCTGATCTTGCAGAGAGTGCCCAAATTCTGGAAAGCCGCTGAGTGTTGTCCACCTCAGCAAGAGCTCTGAAAAGATCAGGACATACAGACCACAGGATAACACTCAGATCAACATTTGGGTAGTCAGAATTATCACCAGTTTTGGAAAACCGAGGCAGGATTTGTTAATGTAAATCTGTTTCAAACTTTTTAAAACTATGTTTCTTTGTTAGTCAGTCTGGAAAAATTCTAGATTAAGGAACGCAGGTAACGTAGAACTTACAATCGTACAAATTAGCTCATAGTAACATAGGGTCAGCAAGTATGCACCTGTGGTAAAAGGGATGTGCAAATTTCACTGGTAGTCCTTAGACAAACCTTGTTGTGGGATCTTAGTGCTAAAACGTTGACAAGTCCCATTTTGGAAGGGTACAAGTGGATGGTAGCAGCATAGAATGAAAAAAGTGTATATATGCCTCCAAAATTACTCAGTTTTGCAGTCCTAAATGTATAGGGAGAGATTTAATCTAATCTAAATCTAAATTCAAGTTGAACATGTCTTCTGTTTCTATTGTTGAAATCTTAGGCATTGAAATAAGGCTTCTAGTTTGGACTTAAATGCATTAAAACATGGCAGATTCTTCTTTCAAATATGCTATCATAAAAAAAGGACCAATGAACTTAACTGATTCAGTCTGGATTTAGACCTGTTTAACAATGTACAGAGCAATGACAGAATGGCTGTACTTAAAAATGTAACATGCCTAAGTTGAAAAAAATCACACTATGTAAACAGAATTAAAATGATTAACATTATCGGCTCTCCCTGTCATTTAAAAAGATTTTTTTTTTTTTCCTCATTTAAGTGGGAAAGGTAAGGTAAAAACAGGACAAACCTCATTCTGTTTTTTAAGCAAAACTCTTTTTTATGCCAGGAGGGATTCCAAGGAGCTTAGGTGAGTGTTTTGCCTCTGTGGAAACTGTAGCATTTCGCTTGTACCAGAAACAGAAACCCTTTCCACACAGCTCAAGGGAGAATTCAAACACCTCAGAGAAAAATCTTACGTAGTTCTGAATATCCTTTCTTCACGATATATATTGACTTTCATACTTTTGTTTAAAGCAGAATGATCACAATCAGGCCAGTGCATTTTTCATGCTAATAAAGACAAAGAATTAACTAATCACCATGCCAGTAGTCGATTTTATGTGAAAGAAGAAGCAAGCAACCATTTTCAAGAAATCAAAACATGAGTTACAAGGACAAAATTATATTGGAACATCTCATGGATGCAATCTCAATCAGTCAGTTAAAAAATAAAAGGAAAAAGATAGAGGCATAACAATTGTCACTGGTCCTTCCTCAAGCCCTGTCTATATAGCTGCTGTTCAAATGAACTCTACAATACAGACAGGCAAGATCCTTTTAAGAAATAATTATTTTCCAAGAAATGCCAGTCTCTTTAAGCAAGAGTTTTTCCTATGAACACACTGTTCAGCTGGGAATTATTTTAGATTCCAGCAGAATTTTCACTGAAGGAGAAATCCCCCTTATCCCCACACAAAAAAGACACACTAAAATGAAACTGTGGAATGGCAAAGCCATTGGATAAGAGCTGAGGAAAAGAACTATATGCTGCACTTCTGTAATGCCTGTATTCACCAGAAACTATTAATAAAAAGTTTACAGAAACTATAAGTAGAGATACTACAATGACTTCTTAGCATTTTCCAACATCTCTCATAAATGTGAATATCAGTTTTGGGAAATCTTGGGGGTAGATTCCCATCCAGTCTGGGTTTTTCCATGATAAGCAGTTGCCTCAAGCCAAGTACAGAAAAAGATTCCCAGGTTAATTATTTTCTCTGGTTTGTTGTTTGGGGTTTTTTTGGGGGGTGAGTTTTTGGAAAGGCAGAAAGCTTGAAACTGTGCAGAAAGACTGGCTTTCCAGTAGTTTTTCACTGTCCTACTGAAATACATGGAAGATACTTTTTGAATATTCAGTGTCACATAATGAAAATCTGCTCACACATGTCTCAAATTGGGCTCTTAAAAATCAGTGTATTTTGAAGCCCCCTTTCTCTTAGCTCCCCAACAGAGAATGGCAACACACACAGGTTTTATGACCAGATTTATGACCCCATAACAAAGATAATCTCCCCACCTGGCTGGGATGCTGTGGAAACAAATCAGCATCTGAAGCATTCAAAATTCTAGTCATGAGTGTGATAAGAATAAAACCCCTAAGGAAATGAACAACTTTGTCTTCTGAGCAAGGTTTGAGTCATTTCAGTAAATAAACCACAGAGGCATTAAGTGAACAATGAGAGAAAAAAAAAATACTGCATAGCTACTCATTATGTGATCATCATCTATCCTCTGTGCTGAATCAAGTATGTATCTTGTACTAAAAATACTATGATTCATATAATTAAAGACTGTATCATAATGAATGTAATTACAAGAGGTGGAATTAAGATTGGACAGGAAAACATTCTGCCATTTCATAAATTTTGAATGCTTCATTTTATCCTTCAGTAATATTCTTTGAATGTGCATATATATGTAAGAATATAGTAAGAAGGAAAGATATAAACAGTAATGTCAGATACTAATGTTCAGGGGAAAATACAGATTTTAATCTCATTTTTAATTAAAAGATTTGGAGAGTAAGACCACACTGAAGGGAGGAGAGGTCATGAAATCTCACAGTGGGTTTGGTCAAACGTGGGATGCCTCATGCACATTGCCATCTCAGAATAAAACTGAATTAAAGCCATTTTACCTTTTGGATACCTGAAAAGAGAAATGCCCCTGTCCTGCTTTTGCTGTGCCAAGGCAAACCCAGAAGTAAAAAGCTGACTTCGATTTAAGGAATTGAATACAGAAAGGCCTGAATACATTTTAATAGGCTAAGGTTAGGGACTCTAGTGTTGCTATCTAATTAAATACATGCAAACCCCAAAGCAAACCAAAATACCCATCCTCCCAAAAAACCCTTGACCGATGGCACAACCAAATAAAAAAGCAGTACAAAGGCAAAGAATGGAATCAATGCGTAAAGCTTGTGATATGTTTTGGAAATATCTTTTTAGAGTCAGGTAAAAAAATACTCATATATTTTCCAGTTTGAGTTTTAAATTTATGTCTTGACAGCTTTAAAAGTCTGCAACAAGACAATATACAAGAGGAAAAAGATCTTTTATATACCAAACCTCTGAAAGTAAACTTTTTTCCACTGTTAAAGACACAGAACTTCCCAATTCCCAAGGCTGTTGTCTACATGTTCTGCCAGGCTGCCCAAGCTAAGCTCACCACAGTGAAGCCAGTCTCCCATCAGCAAAATTCACCTCATGTTATTAAAGGATCACCATACTCAATTTAAAATATCAACCCCTCTTAAGATGCACATTTGCAAACAAGTAACAGTTTTGTTCCTTGACTACAGAAAATCAGAAAACAATGGACAGGATAAATTTACCAGAAAGATGTTACTGAAATAAACAACATTTCCTGTCTTGCACATGACCACATAAAACAAGTAAGACGTAACTTCCTCTTGAAACCAAAACACTCCAGAAGGTCCACCCTATTCTAAATAGGGCACTAGACCACAGGGATAAGGAAGGTGGTTGAGGATTTGTATTTTATGTGGATGACTCTTGGGTAAGGGGGCTGAATCAGAGTACCCACTGAGCAGAAATTACAGAGGAAAATTCTGTTAACTGGAATGTAATTCTGGACTTTGGAGCTTAATCACATTGCTACAGACTGGGGAGAAGGGCAGGGAGCCCATCTAACCTTGAGAATGGTGGCTTTTCTCCTCAATCATTAAAACCTGTTTCTATAGGCTCCCAGCCTACCTTGCTAGACTTATTTTCCTTCAGTTCTGTATCTTATACCTCTTGCTCCACTCAAACTCAAACAATTTATTCACCATGTGTTCTATCCCCATCGCTGCTGCCACAAAAGCCATCCTGTACCGCAGATCTTGCCGCTTGGAACATGTCTCAGACAGCCACACCTCATTATTTTCCTACATCTGCTCAAACAAGATTAGAAATACAGCCCTTTCTCTGCTAGGTATGCTTTTCAAAATTTTATCACTTAATGTCCCAAATGCTTTGGGCTACAAAAAGTAGCCCAAACATTAAAGATGCACTGTATTAGTCTAAGTCAAACTACACCCAGGCAAAAAATATCATGCAGGTTTTTTAAAAGCTTCCACATACTCTTTTCTTCTTCTGTCAAAATCCAGTATTTCACAAATACTTGGAGCACAAAACTTTCTGAGCAACTCTAATGAAAACTAGAAGGAACTTTTAGCTCTGTAGAATATGTTTGTGTCTCCCTCTAAAAACCGTGCACTAAGATGAAACCTTCACAGTGATCACTTTCTTTCAGTGGACAAAGTTTAAGAGGATTTTATGTTCTTCTGTTCATTAAGGTATTTAGCAGTACGAGGCAGGTATTTCCTTCAGATCTAGTGAACCAAAGACGGACTCCTGCCAAACAGAACCAACCCATCAGTAGGATATGGCTTAACCATGACATAACTCACAAAGGCAGGCCAGTCTCATATAAGGAGGACTGAGAGTTGTTAGAAGGCAACACAGTCATATATCTGCCCTCATTTTCACAAGTTACAGCTGCAGGAAACCGTGCCAAAGCTTGCAGCGGTAAGGGCAGGACGCTGCCTGATGGAAGAAGCAGCAGAGCTGAGTGATGCACCGACCTCCAGGCACTAGACAAAGGGCCGTCAGGTTCACAGTCTTGTTTCATTCCCTGGCAGAACCCTACTTTATTTCTTAAAGGATAGTCATGTTCAGAAACCCCGCTCGCAAGCTATTTCTGCGTGCATTAGATACTCCCTATTGCTTTCTTTTGAAGAAGCTGTTCAACCAGAAGTGCTCAAACCATCAATGGTATGCTATCAGTGGATTACGCCCATTCTTTGACAGGTTTGAAGAGACCGCACTTGGTTCAAAAGTGGGGCATTTGGCTACAGGATCCCCTTGATTTAGGAAAGCATCGGATGCAATGACCTGCACATGGAGTTACACCTAGAGGCTTGCTGGCAGCAACAGCCTAAAGTCAGTGTACCAGATGCTTTTACATTCCTTCAGAACAGGCTAAAGATCATTCAAAAGAGAGAACTTCAGATATATCTGCTTTTAATTAAAGAAGAGGCAAATTCAGAGAGGGGTAAATAACTGGCACAGATAATCAGAGAATGAAACATGTAAGACATGCTTCAAATTAAACATCACTGCAGAAATGAAATTAAAAACTGGGGAGACTGTTTTTGTCTGACCAGTTCATTTGCTGCATTCTCAAGGTTAACTTTTCATTAGACCAGTAACATTACCAGCTGCACTGAGGTTCTGACAACCATTGTGTAAAACAAGGTAATTAATCTTAAAATACACTAAGACATGCAGAACTCAGGTAGATCAATGTAAACCCAGGGAGACTTTAGTTAATTGCATATGTTATTTATATATTTGTATTCAGAGTACTTGGGAACAAAAGGTATCATATGCTTTTTTTCGTCCCTTGATATATTGACACTCCCCATAATTCTGAATATTTCACAGGAGAAAAAAAAAATCACAGTCACTTCTTACATTTGTTTGTATCTATTTATGTGCACACGTGTTCCTCCTGATGCAAGAGGAAAGGGTGATGAACTTTCCACCCAGAATATAGAAGCAACATCAATGGCACAGTCAAAGAGCTATGGATAATTTTCCATAGTTGATGATTAGCTGATTTAAGAGACAGTGAGTTGGAAAATTAATCATTTTCAAATTTAAAATATGAATGTAAACACAGGCAAGTACTTTGCCAAGCTGTTCTACAGATTTGGAAATAATCATCAGTTTAGTATCAGGATTTTATCATCTATTTAATGCCAGGATGAGCACAAGTGGGTTTTGTTGATGTTTTCCTTCCCTTCTACCGGGGGAAAAAGACGGCTTTGTACATATCTCAGTTGACTAGAATTCAAGACATGGATGCCTAAATCCTTAGCGTGTTCCCTGTTAGTAAAAGTGAAGATGTGGGGGTTGGGCCTAGCTCTCAGGTATGAGCTCCAGGGGTTGTTTACGTGAACGTCTGATATTAATTCAAATGACAAATCCTAAAGAAAGAAATTCTCATTTCCGAGCATTTCTACCACCCCTATTCCAAAGCATCACCAACACACTACAAACAGTAACAGCAAGTTTCCATACCTAGGACCCCTAATTCCTTCAACTGAGATAACTTTATTGTTGTGGAAAGGTAATAAAATAATAACTTGTGCAAATAAAAACAGAAGCAGCAAAAAGCTTGGTTAACTTCTGTTCCCTCCTATTTTTCCTTTTAAGCAACAGCTAGAGCCCCGACAACTACACAAACTGTCAGACAGAAGCCACGACAGAAAAGAAACCACCATTACCCAACGTAACCTGTTTTTTTCTAATCATTTCCAAAGGACGGTCAGAGATGAACTCATGGTCAAAGTACACAGCATTTTGAGAAAACACCTTTGAAAATAGATTTCGCACAGCTCAGAACTTCCTGCAGATTGGTTTGACCTCCAAAACATTCACCACAATATCAATAGCTTGAAATACATCACAGCTTCAGGTTTAAAACAAAGACTTCTGAGAAGTGTGTAGACCTTTTCAAGTACTCCTGTTTGCAAAATGGAGATAAAATTTTCTTGAGAAGCTGTTCCAAACCCTAGCTCAGATATGTTCAACTCCTGGTCACAGAAGGAACCAGAAACACCAAAACAAAACTTCACTTTCTCTTAAAAAACGCCAGTTGCAAACCCTGAACTTTTGCAAAATATAGGGTTGAGTTTGCACTAAGTCTCATACTCAGTCACATCTGACCTGACCTGGCCTGTCCCTCTTCACCTGTGACAGAGGTCACAGTTACTATTAATGTACTGCAAGGTACATCACCAGACATAACTAGTACATTGCTAGAAGTAACTAGGTAAATTACTTCTCCCATGATCAGCTGGCAAGAGTGAATAAAGTATTAACAGACTTCAGGAACAACTGGGCATAAAGGACCCATGAAAAGACAGGATTCAAACACTTCAATCAGTTAGCGACTTCAGCAGCTGCTACACATCCCCACTTCCCAAGGCTCTGGGGAACTGCAGCTTTGGAAATCTCTCCCTCTGCTTCTTTCCCCTTACTTAATTAAACTGAAAAGAGTAAATAAGAAATACGGCACATGGAATGTTTTGATGTCCCTCAGTAAATCTACTGAACGTTTTAGGACAGTAGTGACATACTTTAAAATATGGTATTTGCTCCAGGCTCTGCACACCTTCAGTCAATAAGGCTTTGCAGGTCATTTTACAGGAGAACAAAACCCAGAAATATGCAGCAGGAGTCCAACTTTTAACAAGATTCAGATTCTTTCCTTTAAAAAAAGGTGTGCTTCACCAGTACAAACAGAATTTGAAAGAACAGATATTATGCCTGGATTTTGACAGTTAAACTAAAAAATAAACCTAAAGTCTGCTCTGAAGTTTCTGAAGCAAATTAGACTTTTTCCTGAATAATATTAAGATCTGTGACTACTCAATGCTAAATAAAGAAAAAAATGCAATTGATTTTAAAAGGGCAGGCATAACAGTAAATCAAATAATGACTGCTATGAGGCAGTTTTACATGTTCCATGCCTTGTTTAGCTCTAATTTCAAGGCAAAATAAATTACAACAAGAGGTGGTCTACTTTGGGATAAAGTATTTTATTTATGGAAGACTTAGAGAATTAAGTGTTATTCTCATGAGAGTATTTTACACCTGCGTAAGGTAGTGAAATGATGATGCTGGATTTTGGTCAACCTTACTGGGAGCAGAGGGTGCGTAATACCCAGCAGGAACGATCCTCAGTTTATAGCCCTTTAATAATCCTGTTAACAATAAATTAGGCTTGACCAAAACCATAATAATGCATTTCCTATAAATGAGATTTAAAAATGTTTACTCTGTAATCTCCAAGGAGCAACTAAATTTACTGTTGTTGCAGGCCTTGTTAAAGCTGGGTCCAGTTCGGTAAACCATATTATTCTGTGTATGGGGAGAATTACACCACTCCGAAAGTAATTTTTGCCTTGGGGATAATTAAATGCGTATTGTACCTTAAAGTTACAGCACCAGGAAGCCTTTGTATATTGAAGTACTTTAATTAGAAGGCAGTTTACATATTTCTCAGCCCCCATTCATTGTCTTAAACATGCTGGTGAAAAAGTCAAAGATGGCTAAAATTCCTCCATCCTTTTTTTACTTTGCTTCAATTCTGATTATAAATATTACAGTGAATCAGGCCACTAGAGCCAGAACCTCTCACTTACAGACTGGGGAACAGTTTCTACTTACAGTTCTCTTCAAGGCAAGCCCTATAATCCTTTTGTTTTAGAGGAATTTGCTACACACTAAATACTCAGTCACTGCACACGGGGGAAATGCTAGCAACAGGCCAGGAGAAAAATTTTTAGCTTTTTGTTCTGATTAAGCTCCCTCTCTTAACAGGTGACAGAGTGAACTCCGCTGTGACTATGCAGCCAGCCTCTGACTCTGACAATTTGGTTTAGATGGGGTTTTTTTTTTGAAATCTGTATTTTTTTTGCATAATTATTAGGATACAGTTACACTAAATGAATCAGGAAGGTAAAAACATCTGGGATATGCATACAAACAAGAAATATGAAAGTGCAGTGGAATTAGTTTTCTCCATCACCCTTGCAGGTGAGCATGGATCATAGCAGTTCATAGCCCTCCCCTCCAGGCTAGGTACTTAGCTCACATTAGCATGACTCAATTCATGTAATCTCCTCTTCATCCTCTTTTCACACAAAACATTTATTGGAAGAAAAAAGCATGAAAGTGTATTTTTGGAATGCTTATCTGAGAAGCCACTTGGGACTCATGACCTTAAGCAAGCAGCACAAAGAAGCTGTTGAAACAACATTTCAAATTAGGTACCAATTTCTCTTTAGCTCCTGGGATGTATACAAATGCAATCTATAAAGGTAGCAGAACTTAATGCAGGTAGAAGAGATCTGTCCATCAGAGCCCAAGGAAGCAGCCCCAGGCTGACAGGACGCGATTACAGCAGGAAAGCAGGGGAAGGACGTGACATGCTGCCTATTCTACTGTTAAGCTGACCACAAATACATTGAGACCCATCATTTTGAGACCACCAAAGCTAAGCAAGGCAGACAGCCGTGTTCATTTCTCCTCTGCACTACTGCGGTACATGCCTAAACCACAAAGATAGATGCTTTGAATTAAATACAGTCAGTGAATTTTAGGAAGGCTGAAAAGAATGATGGATTGCAATTTATATGCTGTATGATACCTTCAGTTTAATTGGATGTGTATACTCGATGTCTCTTTCAAATCAGCTTTAACTGTAGATGGATTCAAATGGCCAGCAATCCAATCTGAATGCAAATTGAAATACAGTCAAAGAGTTTGGGATGTTCCCATTGAACATGCAGATTTGGCCCATTAAAGGGGAATTCTGCGGGATTTAATATCCTGGACACTGGTGTGTTCAAGTGGTTGGATCCAAGATTTTGAGACCCTGTCACTACCTTCAGCAATTTTTAAAGGGGAAAAAAATGTTATTGAAGAGAAAACTAAGTAAAACAAAGATAAAGATAAGCAGAGACTTATGAAAGGAGAACATGCAAAAAGATCCTGATAATTCTAGTGTTGTCATTCAGGCATGTGGGGCCTTAGGAAATTCCCTCTGCTTTTCATGCCTTGGTTACTGGATTCTGCAGAAGGTGGCTAAAATGCTTATAAGCTTTATACTATTTTGGTACATAGGCAAAAAGCTTACCATTTCAATGGTTATTTGGAGCGACAGAAAATAAAACACTCATAGTTTTAAATCGCACGCCTTTGTGTTGGTACCCAGGTCAGCACATTTTTAGGTAGCATGCTAAGTCGTTAGAGCTTGAACCAGACTGCACTGGGAGACACCAGGCACTGCACAGAATGAAAAAGCAAATATTTCCCTGACAGTATAGCCCAATACCACACGACAATCAGTAAGCAAAGACTTATATGAGAATGATGTATTTCATATACCATGTTTCAAACCACATCTCCCTGATTACAGATATTTACACTGAATTTCCTTTTTTCTGGAAGTTAGGGGGCTTTTTAAAAGTCAAAATTAAATACAGCAAGTGTAAAATGCTGTACAATTGGAAACTATAAACACTGTAAGTGCTGCAAAGTGCAAAGAATAAGAGAATGAGCCTAACTTTGCATTCCTTTGCTGTTAATAGAAGTTTAATTCGGTTTTGATCAAACAAAAATGGCATTTATGATGTCTTTGTTAAAAAAAAGGCGCCAACAAAAAATACCAAAAAACCAAACCAAAAAGCACAGCATCACAAATGGCTGTGTCTCATAGTTAGAGGCTAATTCCTTTCCAACTTCTTGAACTTTGAACCACATAAATGGACAGACAGCTGGAAAACGAAATGCAAGTTTTCCTTAAATTCGTAAGTCCTTATACAGCACATGAAATGACTGTAAACCTCAGGCTAATCCCTGAAACATTTGAATCATTGCTTAATCACTAGTATTTGTACTGCTATAGCACCTACAAGCCACAGCACTGTATTAAAGCACTCCTCCTCCTCCCACATTAACCCAGACCTCTAGCACCGAGATCCAGAAGGTTCAACACTTGCATTAAGTTCACACACACGTACTCCCGTTTGTGCACTAAGACAGAAATGAAGCACTCTTTCTTAAAGCTACATAGTAGGTCTTTCCAGATGCAAGAAACGTGTCAACAGCAGCAGAGATGAAACGCTGGGCTGCACTGTGGCAATGACATCTGATAAAATGCTTGAACACTGCGCTGGGCTGCAGTCCACAAGGAGCAGTCAACTTAGCAGTTAGAGGATAAGAACATCCCTTTGCTGATTGTTTAATATGTTTGGTCTTCTACCAGAAAGGTACAAGCAACAGTGTCAGCAGTAAGTACAAACGGTTTCTGTTATGATAAGGAGAAAATATTGCTCTTGATCGCGTGATAGATTTCAGCCAGGCTTTCAAATGTGGAAGCCTCATTTGTACCCAAAACAGACCCCTCGGACTCTAAGCAAGACGGGTGCTTGAATGTGAATACGAGCAACCTCTGAGTGACACTTTCTGTAAACAGCTACTTACTAATAATTTAGAAAAGTGGATGTAATAGGTACATAGTCATCTATGTCTTCAAAATGCTCTGCCTTGCCATCTCTTGTGAATTCATTACAAGCTTTGCATTATTTGATGTCTTTTTCAATGTCAAATAACTATTTATCTCTAAAAGTTTCTAGTCATCGTTGCTTTGGGGAAAAAAGGTTTAAAGATGTGAGGTAAGGTTTTAAAAGCTTGAGGCAAGTTAACAGAACTTGCCAACGGTATTATTTTCAAGCCAGAAGCATGATTTATGAACACTAGGGAGTAGAAATATGACTAATAAAAAGGAAAAAAAGAGAAATTTAGTATAAAAGTATATGCTATATAAAGCTCATGGTCTAATTAAAAGTACTAGGTACACAAAATAAAGAATTTGAGCAGATAATCATATATAAGACCCAAAACCAGAGCCTCACTCTCCATTAATATTATTAAAAATTACAGCTATTTTAAGGCAATCTGACAATTAACCTCCAACACAAGCAGGCATTAGTTACAGATACTTGGGTAGTTCCTGCGCCTCCTTCCTCCAGAGCTGCAAACCGAAATGTGCTAGTGAACCAAGTGAAAAATAATATACTTCTTCAAAATTCACAGTGTGACAATTAACTTTGCTTTCATTTGATGTCCCAATTTTGATCACTTCTGTAACGATGCAAGAAAGAAAGAAAACCAAAACTCTGCCATCACCCCTGAAAAGATCGTTTTAGCAGAACTCAGTGCCAAGGGCTCTGATTTACAGCCCTAGAGCATCTGTGGCTTAAAGCATTTCCCCAAGCCTTCTTAAGAAAAAGGAGAGAAAACATGACTAAATCAAGTCAGACTCCCCTGAGTCACGGCTGGTGAGGCCAGAGTCCTGCCCGCAGGGGCAACCAGACAACTGGTATGCTGGTAGTTACCCAACAGTTTGGTTTATTCAATATGGCAACCTTTGACTTAGTTTTGAAGGTAACTGAGGCTGGAGTAAGCATTTATCCTGTGAACATCTCCACTCAGGTGGCAAGTTTTTCAGGCAATTCTCCTCAAATATGCTTTTGTGATGGCAATCCGCACCATATGAATCTCAATTCAATTGCACACCACGGGATCATGCTGGATGAAGAATACAAGGATTCCAGAGAGCAGTAAGGGAAAAACATTTATCCCCAGCAGACCAAGCTGCTGAGAATTTGATAAAACACAACAATGATTCCTTCTCCTCCAAAACAACACGCTGACCCTACAGGGATTTCCTCCAGTGTCTCCATTCTCACAGTCCACTTTTATTGATAGAATTGCAATATATGGGGTGGGAGGGAACATAAATACAGAGCCAGCAGTAGCCATATCATGCTGAAGCTGATCAATAACAGCACAGGCTTCTGGGTTTTTGTTTTGTTAGGGTTTTTTATTTTCAGTGAGAGAGTGGCTTCATTTTTTGAAGTTGCAAAGGCAGGGAAACAGTACCTTTCCTCTCCTGCAGGAGGTTTGTCTCTGGAGTCGGACAGTTTGGGTGATTCCCAGCCAAGAGGTGGCACAGACCTAGCACAGTCATGTCTGAGTTGTGCTCTCAGACAACAAGCACACCTACGCATTCAGATGCAGACAGTAGCATGACAGCCACCACGGGCTGCAGCCACAGCATGTGCTAACTCCCACTCGGTGCCATTTGCCCACCTTTGCAGGTCCATGCTGCAAAGTCCTGCCCCCTCAGTTGGGCTTGGTAGTGAGACTCAGTCCTGTGCCACACAGCTACATGGCACTCAGCCCCAGACTGAGGCCTGTGGGCCCAGAGAAGCGGCAGCCCTGGCATGCAGCAGCAGACACCACCAGTGTAGGAGCCTCGACTCTCCGTCTGCTCAGTTCATACCAAGGTCTGTATTAAAGCAGAAAACCAGGAAGGCACTTGAAAGGGCACAGAGGAGTGAAGTGTAAAAATGAAAATCAACTTTGGCACCAACTGTTCTAGTGATTCTCTACATTACAGTACTAATTACTTTCTTTTCACGTACAGTCTGATTTATCCAAGACTGGTTAGCTCTGACATAGGTGCCAGGAGCCTCGATCTTGCCGTGTGCACTGACGTTCCATACTGCAGTAAAAGATGTGGGTAAGAGACAGGTACTCAGGAACTACTGTGCGAGATTGCTGGGGCAGTAGTTTGGTGTTATCAGAAACAGTCCTGGCATGTGAAATTCACTTTTTAGTGTGATTACGCTGGCTTCATTTCATTGGGAACATGGACATTTCACAAATATTATCTCTCAAATGTATTCACTGTATAAGGAAGAGAGCAAATTATTGCTAATTATGTCATCCTGAAAATATAATCAGGCTTAAATTTCTCTATCTTCTATTTAATCAGTGTACAAACAGCAACAAAAATGTCCTTCTCATTAAACTGAGAATCCTCTCGTCATTTCAGAACTGCTAGTGTTCATGTATATGTTGAACCATTTAACAATGTGAAACTAACACATAATTGGCAAAATTAAACTTAATATTTTTATACCTAAAGTAGCAGTAAATAAGCTTACATTGCCTATCACCTGAACATTAGATGTGCCAGACTATTGATCTCACTAGTTCTGCAGTCTGCCTCTATCATAGGGCCACTACACAATACTTGGGAAAGAGACGAAAAACAGCAATCCTGTAACACATTAAGTAATTGTTACAGCATGATAAACTGAAAAGAGATAATTCTTTTTGACCTCTGCAAGATATTAAATTTCCTGCATTTATTCTCTTCCCAGGTAGTGGAGGAACCCAAACTCGATCTCACAGAAAGAAAGAAATTAACTTTTGAATATTGATTTGCTAAGGATAATAAAGACTGAATACAAACTACCTAAGCTGCAACATGTAGCTTCAGACCTGAGCTAACTTTTTTAAAAGTTCACAGGAATTTTGACTCTGAACAACAACAACTTGAGGCTCATCATAAACATGTAACGTTTAGGGGAACACAGCTGGGGATACAAAACAGAGCTTTAGCTGAAATTAAGAGACAAAAACTCAGAGATCAGGGTTCCATTTTCAGACAACAGAATCATAGAAGTGTTGGTTGGAAGTAATCTAGTCCAATAGACTCTGATGTTGTGCATCATGCCATTTCCAGGGACGGGAAAGGGGGTGGTGAGTTCCCCACGTCTTCCACTTTCTTGCCTTTCCAAAAAACCTGCTTTAACACTCGTTATTCTCAGTCATTAGGAATTTGCCAGCCTCCTTCCCATTTACCATATTTTTTCATAGACCTCATACACAGCCCCACAAACACATCAGCCTACTTCTTCAGGACCCTTGGGCACATTCAGGTCCATGGATTTTAATACATCCACATTCTGTAGGCAGTCCCTGACTTGTTGCTCCCCTGATGTTGGCTGCAATTCTCCTTGCACAGAGGTCTAGGACCAGGCTTTGCTTGTGAAGACACAAATTTAAAAAATATCCATTACTTTTGCCTCTTCCATTTACCAACGGACAAAGACTTTTGCTGAATTTCCTTGTACTACTAGAGTATTTGCAGACTCCCTTCTTGTTAACTTTCACATTTGCTACTCATTCACCTCCAGCTGAGCATTGATATGATTTTGGATTAATTACTTAAGTCAACTTTTTCACAAATGCCCACTATTTTGGATTCATAATTTGACTTGAAGGCAAGAACTGACACAAGCTTAGGATATAACTTAACTTGGGGGATCTGTGTAAGGAATCTAAGCCCTTGAAACAGTTAATGGACAGTGAGGCCAGAGTTGGTGGAAGTTATGTGAAAATCCCCAACGGCATTTCTAGATGACCAACCAAAAATTCAGGCAGTCTTAGCAGATAAAAAGGCATGGTTTACAGCACCTCATGACTATGATTTACATTAAATAAAGAAAGTAACTCCTAATCAGGGCCTCATTTCAAAAATACATGCGAGCACTCAAACATTTCTAAAAGACATTGAAATCAAACGTTTATACTCTGGGCGGTCCAACACCCCATATTCTTTAACAAGCTCCTATTGTTCCTCAAGGCTGAGGAAACCAAGATTAAAAGCCTCTCTCAGGATCATCCAGCAGGTCAACTGCTGAGCTGGCCACAGACCTTCATTCACTTCCCAGCTCAGTCAATGACACTGGAACACACTCCTTGTATGCAAAACTGAGAGCACAATATATTATTACAAAAGGATGAATTGCTAAGAAAACAAGTGGAGAAACATTCACACACTAAGGACACACTGTAAAGTGAGAGTACACATTCTGTAGCTCTTCATGGAGACACGCTCAGCAAAAAATACCGCCAAAATAAAAAGCAATTGGGACCCTGGAGTGGCATAAATCTCTGATATACCATGTATATTTCTCATATTACAGACAATCTCAAGACTAAGGAGTAAGATCCCAGTCAGTCTGACAGAAGATGCTAACAAGCATCAAAAGCTATTTGAATTCAATTCAGTGTGTTAAATGGATCTCAGGAGGTGTCTATGAGTCAAACTCTCTTGCAGGGGAATCTCACATGGGAATCTGAAAGCCAGTGGCAACAGCACCGTGACAAAAGATGTATGGTACAGAAAGGGTAACACATGTATGGAGAACTCAAACAGACTAATGTCAATCATGCAGCAACTGGGGAGAGAGGTGGCAGCAGTACATACAGAAATTCTCTACTGAGTCATGTTGGGAGAAAGGGAGCAGATTAAGCTGTTAACTCACTTGCACAGACATTTACTCATTCTTCATAAAACCAAGACACAGCTATAATAGTTGTCAGAACTCAAAGCCACTTTCCACAGTTACGATGATTATTCATACTTCCAAATCTTACAAGCTGGAAGAGAAGTAACGCTAACGAACAAGCTGTCAATTGCAATACACAGCATTAAAACTACCTGGTCAGAAAAGGACTGGTTCTCTATAGTCGCATCTGATGTTAAAATTATTAAAAAGAATTTGTTAAGAAGACATTTTGGGAATTTTCTGGCTAAAGATGTTTTTTTCTGAAAACAAAAATATAGCGGAACAAAATTTTTAATAGAAATATACCAATGTCAATTATACTTCTATGTCAAAAAAGTTTTTCATTTCATGGTGGAATTTCTGTTAGCAGAAAGAGGGATCAATACTCGTCTCACCCCAAACACCACTAGAATAGACAAAATTCAGCTTGGAGCCAGACAAAATAGTATCTCCAGGCTGATACTCATGGGGAAGTGAGTGGTCTAGGCTGTGGGTGTACTGTGTGCTCCAGGATATATCCCAGGCTGTTCTGCATGACAGAAGAGAAGGACCTGACAAGGAAACACACACCTAACACTTGAAAAGGTGTTGGCTTTGTTACAACATAAAACAATTAAATGTAAAAAATGAATTAATGAGAAACAAACACTTTCCTAAGATGTTCTTTTATTAACCTAATCCTTTCAAAGCCTAAAGCAGTTTCTAGCTATAGAAAATACTAGCGTAAAAAAATAGGATAAAATCTAAGATGTAGAAAAGCAGATAATCCAGCATCAACTTAATGCAAAGGTTTTTTAAAAGCCTATTCCACTCCTGGAAATGCAATATTAGACCAAGAAAGAGCTGGTCTAGCCTGTGTTCCCAATTACTCTCAAAGCCAAATCTCAGCTTTCACATTTGGGCCAATTCCCACATTTGGCCAACTCTCCAAGTCCACACAGGAAAACAGGGCAAGCCATATTGCACATGAACGCAATCCTACCACCTGTGTGCTTGGATCTGTCATAAGACGTTGGCAGCCTGCAGAATGTAATACAGAAGGCTAAATGCCCTCCAAAATTGCTGTATGCATTTCTGAGTGAATGCCATGTGGGTGATCTGTATACTACACGCCAGAAATTAGAAACGAAATGGTAGAAAGGAAGGATATCTAATTTAGCAGATTATAAGTGGACACATATCCACTGGCTCAGTCAGGAGCAATGAATGAATGAATTTCCAAAGACCACTTGAGATTTGAAGAAACTGTACATAACTTAAGGACATGAAAGTGTTCAACACCAGCACTCTGCACTGTGAAGATTCAACTTACGTGTAAGTATCATGCTGAACTAGAAAGATGATTATGGTGAGTGAGTGATAAAGAGCTGAAGAATAAAAAGATTAGCTCAGACTTCAATATTTCATTCTTTACAACTGTACCTCAGCACCACTGGTATTGCCTATTGTTCCATAACAGGGCTTTCTTGCCACTTGTCCTACTCAAGGAAACCTGGATTGATCTGGCACTTACATCAACAACGTCTGAGAGAGATGAATGTCAACAGCTGTTATAATGAATAGAGATTTGGGTTAATCTTACAGAGACTACACACAGAATGTTTAGGATTGGTCTCAATTTTAATTACCGAATTTTATTTGTTGTTCTGATGGGGGGAAAAACGATTCCTTGTGCTAGGAGAAGGAGTAGTTCAAAAGGGAACAACAGGGACACAGGGCTAGCCAGTGGTCCCAACTCTGACCTAATCCTCTCTATGCTGTAAAACTATCAGGTGTTTATGTCTGACAACTATCATCTTTTCATGCAAGGCAACAGCAAAGGTTATGAGCAATGCTATGAAGAGCACACTGCAGCAGGTCAAGTGAGCGCTTTCAACTAATAGGAAAATATTCTATCCATGTCATCATACTGACTAGTGCTGACAACCTGTATTCAGACTTGGCAAGAGCCTACCACCACCACTGATAGTTTGTCGAAGGGATTGTACTTACTATAGCAAGATAGATGGATAATGATAATGAAATACGAAATTGTCACAGGCATGTCTTCCAGCCTCTTCTAGTCTGTCTGAAGGTACAAAACACCTCCAGCCTCAGTGATGGTGGTGGTGCAGAGTACCATACTCTCTGTCTAGGAATTAAACATTTTGGAATCTGTATAAATGTCATGCTTTGCCCAATATTCAGAATTAGGGCAGGTTCATACTTCATGCAGACAGATGTGTTCCTGTTTCCCAATGAACTGTGGAAGATATTTTAAGATATCATACCTGCTCTGGGCAACAGTTTATCCTGAACAGTGAAGTGATTCCATCTGTTGTTCTATTTCTTTAGACTAATGCCATAAAATCTTTCATTACAAAATTTGCTTTTAGCACTTGGAGAGTTGAAGGTTGGGATCCTGATTATGGCTGTGTGATGAAGAAACAGCACTCACAGAGAACAAAAAAAAAAAGAGCAGTATAAACAATGAGATGAAAAAAATTCTTCAAGGTTCAGAGCAAGCGTTCAGCAGGGCAATGGCTCAAAAGTGAAGTCTAACACCACTACACACACTGTGACACAGGACTGCTGGGTTCTGAATACAGACTTGTGAACAGTCCCTTAACATCGATGTCCTTCTAATAAGCTATCTGTAAGAAAGCAGAAAAGATGTAATAAAAAAACCTTATTATTTTATAAAGTCCTGCAGATTTTCACCTGAAAGGTATTGTTGAAGCGCAAAGCATTAAATTATATATGTCTAAGCCACATCATATATTAGCATAACTTCTTTGTTCCTCTAACAGTTTGTCCTTCTGCCTTAGTGAACTTCTCACACTATCTCCCCCCACCCCCAGGATAAAGTTTGCTAGCAGCCAGTATTTGGAGTACCTAAAATCAACATCTATATCCACAGTTTACTTGTCTGACTGCTGCTGCTTGAAATCGATGTATTGAAATTTACTTGCTGAAATTTCACATAGAAGATAAAAACTGCAGGGGATATCTGGGCAAAATTTCCCACTTTGCTTAACAAAAAAAAAAAAAAAAAAAAAAAAAAAAGAGGGTGGGGAACATTTAGGTAAAAATACTCCCTAGATGCAGCCCCTGACTGTATATATTTAAAAGCATATTAGGAAACTGAAATTCATCTAAAATATGGCTGCACTCCTGGCTGACAATTTAAGACTTGACTGAAAGACTACTAAACTCTATGGACAGATTCATAATCAAGAGGGCTTGAAATGAGCACTGAAAAGACCTGATGTTACCTTGTTGAAGACACACACCACAAGATACCCATTTTTCTAAATATTAAAAACCTCATTCTCTGCTTAACCGATGCTATGCACACCTGATGACACGCTTCCAGTTGCCAGCCTCTTTGTTTTACTCATATTGCTAAATTCAGCCTTACAGCACACATATTTGACAGGTTATCATCTATGGAAGAAAGCAACAAGTATGCTTTCAGCAGCTATTTCATCTTTCAAAAACAGTTTGTTTTGATTCAGGTTGTTCCTGTTCCATGGGTGTTTCCTGCAAATACGCTTATAAACACATCTACTACTACCAACGGTCATGGAAGAGCAATTTTAAAAGAAACAGCAGAGTATTAATAACAAGGCCACTTTGGTCTCTCTGTTTTTCGAGGATGATGAACACACAGGAAAAACCCAATTTCAGACATTAGAAATGTTGAAGGAAATTACGGGGGAAAAACAAAAACCTGTCTTATATTATTTTCTGAGTCAAGATGCTTTATTTCTAGTCAGCTGGACACTGAGAAGCACCTGTGTAATATGCTGTACTTGCATCACAGATTGGGCAGCCACATTTCCTCTACAAAATTAAATTACACAGTTTCGTCACAGTATGTCTTCAGTGCAGTGCTAATTACGGTGCCCTCATTCACAACCAAGCTCCAAGATGAACGGATGGGCAACCTTATGGCAAATCAACACTTGAGTTACTGATTTCTGCAATGGTGCTTCACTCTCACTGTTGTTTCTCCAGAGCTTTTGGGGCTTGTATCTTGACAGTATGTGGGACTGCAAGTAAATTGAGTGGCTCAGCCTTGCCAGGTGATTGTGAAGAGGAAAACATTCACTGTCATTTTGAGTACAGAGGCAGGATATCTGGGAGTGCCACTGTGGCTTGCAATCTCAGTGGAAGAAAAAGGAAAATTAACCACTTTCATTTAATTAGAAAGTGTTTCACTAGCTTGCTAGAACCATTTCTGGCTAGCAATAAAGTACTTAGCAAGTCTCTTTCAACAACAAGCATGTTGAGAATACACTGATAAGGCTATGCTATAATAACACTAAGATGTTAATGATACTGTTAACATAATTTTAATATAAATCTAAATGAAGGAATGGTGTTGCTGATATGGATTAGACACCCTACTGTCTCGACGCAATATCATTAAGGCACAAATATGAGCAGTGGACAAGACTTAAAAGGCAAGCTTTATGTGATGCTTCTTTGGAGCCTTCTCCAAGGCAACTATGTCCAGCATCCCGTTCTGCCAGGCCACAACAAAGGTGAGCAGGGTAAGGCACTGGAGTGTTGCCAGAAAGCAGTAGTTACAACAGTAGATCAAAACCAACGTTAACTGCATGTCTTGGTTTCTGCTAATATCAGCCTAGGCCTTCTCTAAGTTCAGAGTGATTTGTCAGTCAAAGTGTTAAGATGTTACTTTGAACTCATCTAATCTTAGGCTAGCCTGACAGTCTGCCAAACTGAAGAACCTTAAAATAAAACACCATTTTTCCCTCCTGACTTGTACATAATCTAATGCAGAAATTGGAAATAGGACCCAGTTACCCCTAAACTCAGTTTTCTGCAGGTTAATGGGGCAAAGAAAGAACTATGAACTTTGGTGGTACAACACTTTTGGAACAACTGTTGTCTCTAAGACTTTACAATTTATACACCCAGAAACTAACACAGTAAGAAAAATAATTTCTCTCTCACTTTCACACGTTTGAAGCCAAATTCCAAAGTGCAAGTACACATCAGTAATTTCATTCAGAAATCGGAAAAATGGAAGCTAAGGTATGCAGTCAGTGCCAACTAAACACAGCTCAGACAGAAGAGCTGGAGGCTGTTTCTTAGGAGCATAAAGGGAGCCAAGTGGTGGACCACTTGGCTCTCCAGTCAAGGGACAATGGTAGATGGAGATGAAGAAGGGACACTTCTCCCTCTAGGAAGGAGGCTAGAGGAGGAAAGAGAAAATCAGCATTTTAACACCACCAGAATAGCTTTCTGCTAGCAACGTGTTAATATAGAAACTCTCTATGATATTTTAAACTTCCTTTCAATTGTTGTGAAGACAACTGTAACCTCCTCTGCAAGGTCATAAAATTAATTACAGTGTAAGAAGGTATTCAAGATAACCAGCTTTCCAAACACACACCCATCCTGGGTGGAGAGAAGGGAGTGAATGAAACAAAGCATTTAATTAATTCAAAGGTTTTAGGCATGGTGGGAAAAACGCAGTTTACACTTAGAACACAATACTGTTATTTGCTAATACCCAACTTCTACAACACGAAGCCTGTAAATTCAACATGGGAGACCACCCCTTATTAGATAAATCCAGCAAGTCTCATTTTCACACTGGAATACCGTTTTCACTTAAGCACAGTGAAAGTGAAGATGTTCACATATTCAGCCACTATTAGTGTAACCTGAACCACATGTGTAAGTCCATCAAGTATCCTAGGGACAACCTAGACAACATTCTGTGAATTAGCAGCTTAAATTTATAGAGTAGAACTGATATAGCCAGATCTTAATTCTGCTTACAGAAGAAATACTGTGTCTTTCTTCCCTCGCCCTGTAATACACACAATTCTCATTTGAAACAATAGCTGAATATGCAATAATAATCTGTAATGTGAAATACTGTTAATGTGTTTCCTCTGAGAGTTCCTTTTCCAGAACATAGCAAAACTACTTTTATTGCTCAAGTTTTCATTACAGAAATGCCATAGTACATATATCTTTGGTCTCCCATGTACCTTGCTACAGAGCGTGACAAGCTAATGACAAGGCTTTTTTCCTGCCTCCCACGCCACCCCCCTTTTTTTACTATCATCAGTGCACTAATATTTGGATAGATTTACTTTAGAGCAAATGGTAAATGACTAGGAAGCTGTTTCCATTTCTCATTCTCATTCTGATTAACGAGCTGGAGGAACACTCCCTCCCTTCCTTCTTCTGTGGTTGAAAACATATTGAGCTTATGCCTCTTCCACACCATTAAAAAATAATTTTAGAATTGCATTCCCTAGCAGATGGATGGGACTTGATTAACACTGGAAGGTTTTCCAAAAGGGAATAAGGATCAGCAAAGCTACCCTTCAGCAGACATTCCAGGATGAAGGATGTAAGAAGATACAGTACCAGACTGTTGAAACAGAAAGCAAAAAGTGTGTGTGCATGGATGCGCATGTCTCTGTCTCTCACACAAATTATGTGCACAAGCAATGATGAGCCCATAAACAAAAAAAGCCCTCATTCCATATAAAGTCAAGCAAAAAGAGAAAGAGAAAACAGTAACTTTTTAGGGAGTGGGAGAGAAAAGGCCAGTTCCTGTGTATATTAAAAATGCACATGTGAGGGAGAGACACAATGAGGCAGAAAACCAGGAATATTATATACAGAAAAGAGAAAACTTCAAACATTGCTCAGCAAGTACTGAGAGCAGCCCAGGAACAAGACTAGAGAGACTTCTGGCTACATGAGCTGCAAACAACAAATTTTTATGGTGTTTGATGTCTCCAGTTTTCAGGAACACAAGGCTTTCAAATCAACAGGATGACGAAAACCATTCACCTCATTGCCAACTTTTCTTCCTTACAAAGACAACAGGTGCATCTTCAACTCTGAATAACTATTCTGGTCAAAGAGGGTAACTGTATAAAAAGACAGTAAATAAAGGATACATCTTTGCCCCTCAAGAACATCCTGAACTTTCCAAGAGGATGTTTAAAATACTTTTCTGATGTAAAAAGGCTTCAAAATCCATTTTACACCTAAACCGAAACCACTCTCACTAGGCAAGGAAGAGAAAAGAAGATACCTTCTGATGGGTAATTGAGCAACAGCTGAGTAAAGAATGACATTAACCTGCAGAAGTTATTACCATGGCTTGCTGTGCCAGTACTGAACAGTTACATTACAATGAATGTTGTTTGTAAAACAAACTCTATTATCAGTCAGTAGATAATAACTGAGCACAAACATGGCATAAATTATTACAGAAGACTACAAGCAGAAGTCATTAAGAAAAAGTCAATACTGGGAGAAAGCAGTCATATCAGTCCTAGAAGCAAAACAAGTTGGTAAAAGGCAACAAATTTCAGATTTGAAATCTAGCAATTTGACAGACAACTTCTTTTTTGCTCAATAATTAATAAAATTGTCCTACACCAGGGTGATTTATCTCCGCAAAGTAACTTTACTCTTTAAGTCTGAGAAAACATGGGACCCTTTGGCTTTGCTTTTACACTTCATGATGTTCAAAAAACCCAAACAATGTGTGAAGTAGCATCACAGTTGCACAGCTGTATTTTTAAAGCAAAACACAGATATTCATTTATCGGCATGTTTTACTTTGCTTTATATCGCTGACCTGCAGTATTTCTGTCAGAGTCAGTTCATTATTCAATGGTACTCCCTTATGATGCCATACTGCTGTATGTCACAGTTATACACAGACACTCAAATGGTGGTGTTATTCCTTGTACAAAGAGTGTTCCCATCAGCACTCGTGATGATGCTTCCTCATTTCATGCAACTTCTGTGGCATGCCACATCATGGCTGAAGAAGAGGTGCTGTCTCATCAGAGGGATAAAGAACAATCCCTGTGATAAAGGACATATAAACTTTGATGCACTTGAACTAAAGCAGCAAAACAATGTCCGCTGTAATCCTGAGCAGATAGCTAAGAAGGTACTTGAGGTCAGTCCAAGAAACCAGTATTTCATCTAGCTCGCCCTAAGGGAAAACACTTAATCAAAATTGAGAAGTTCTGATTTCATGGAAGATACAATTTCTGGGTAAAAGAAATCATGCAATTATCCTAAATTACTTCTGGCTTTTCATTTCTGCTTTTGCCTTCTCTGTGACATAGCTGAGACTCCATTATATATTAGGGGTTTCAAACTTCCAAATGGCAGTTCCCTTCCTAAGTAAAGTCCAGCTTCAAAAGAAAGGGAGAGCTCGTTTCACTGACTTGCAACATTTGTCCCAGAAAGTAGGCAATGCAGAACACATTCTGTGTTCTGGAGCTAAAGTGTAGCCTACCCATTGCAGTTAAGCCTGTGGCTCTATCAGAAATGGAAAACTAATAAGACATCCACTCACTTTTAAAAAAAAAAAAAAAACAACAAAAAAAACCACAAAACACCACACCAAACCCACCACCAAAAACATACTATTCAAGATGACTGCGGAGGAAAGTAACTCAAAAAAAGCCATCAGGATTTTGCTGTTTTAATTTCTCTGCTCATTGAAACTTTCTACTTGAAGTCAATTAAAACCAGGCATCAAAGGCACATGACATTGGGATTGGGTAGCGATTAGTTTGAAAAAGAAATGTTCACAATTCAGTTAGACACAATTCAGACATCCATGTCTTTGGACTGGGGAGTATTAATGCAATATGGAGAGCTGGGAAGTGTATGGAGAAGAGAACATACAAAGAATATGTGCAATGCCTGTCCCCTGCAGGGTAGAAATGTATCTGCCATGTGCTGCTCCTGATGAGGACTCAGGAGCAGACGCAGTGCTAGAATTTTCCTAGCCCATGAACAATTCATTTTTCTTCCTCTTAACTTTGCCCCACAAGTGTTTCTGTATTGCAACAAATGCAGAATCTATATTTTGTGCATATGCTGAAATTCGGTGGATTAATGCCTGCTCCCCAAACAGTGCTAGACCACACACCTGAGGTGATGGAGATACATGTTAACATCTCTGCTGGAATCAATTCCTTTGACTCTGAAAATACAGATATTAACTTTTTTTCTCCCCATTAAAACCTGCACTCTTCCAGTAAAAATAACGCCATAAATGCCGTGCCGCTCAGCCGCACTTCTATTGAATACAACCTCACTAATGATCTGCTAGAATATCTCTTTAATGCTTGATTGTGTCCATCTGTATAGCACCACCTACTTCAGTGGGATCTTAATGTTTTTAAGAGTCCTTCAGATCACTTGATGGAAGCGCTGCTGGAAAGCTATAGCATCACTTACCTAAATTGTGTGGCCCTTTTGTGAAAATTCACCTCAATGAGGCCAGTTTGCAAGCCTCTAACAAGCTGATGTTTGTGTCTGCTTGGCAAAGATTTTCCTCCAGAAGTTGCAGCTGAATTAACACAAGGGAAGGTGTCCAGCTCACCCTGGGCTGCAGCAGGCAGTACCAGACCTGGGTGCACAAAATAAACTGCTCTGTGCCTCCCCCAGCATTTGGACCCAGAACATGTGAAGAAGAAATATACCTGAGTCAAAGGCAAGCAGGACAGGAGCAAGAGACGGAGTGAAAGGAGATGAAAGGAGAGAGAGAATGAGACCTATGTAGGAACTGGAAAGTGTGTTTAGAAGGAAAGCCTGCAGACAAAACTGAAGGGAAGAGTATGTGGAGATGGAGGGAGCAGGGAACAAGTGAGCCCTGGAATAAACAAGAAGAGATAAAAGAGCTGGCAGAAAGACAGAAGTTCTGTTGTCCAAGACAACACCACCACTCTTTCTGTTTATACATTATTAAGGAAAAAAGTCAGCAAAATAGGAATTTTTTAAAAAATCTTTCAGAATAGAGTACTGGCGGCAAGCAATAATTGAAAAGAAAGCAGAATGTTCTTGAAAACAGCTTTTTAAAATTGATAGTGATCTGACTGTTGATAAACATTGAAGTTGATAGTAGCTGTCATTGTTTGAGAGGGGCACTGTCAACTGCAACTGCCTTGATACTGGCAATCAAAATCCCCTATCTAAAACAGAAATAGTAAGAGCAGAGTCAATTCCCTTTCAAATAGTCCAGATACATGCCCCAGGCTTGACCTGGAGAAATCGCCTAAAGGAATGAAAGGAGCCCAAGTTCCCAGACAACTGGCTTTTTTAAAAAAAAAAGAAATCAACTTGTGTCAGATGTTATCTAGAGATATCTAAGAAATGAGCCTCTGAATAGCTCATCTGGCATGAAATAATAACAAATTGCAATCATCATGGTTTTGATATGGATCTGAATTGTCAAAAACATTAGCCCACACTTCCCACACCACAGCCTCCTGAAAGCCAGGCATTTAGAAGGGAAAGGAGCAGAGATGCAAGAAACAGTTGCTAGATTTGAGAACACTGTCTCCATTCAAATTAAGACAATATTGAGGTGGACCATCTCACATTTTTATTTTCTGATGGTAGTACATTTAGATAGACACTCTTAGGATGTTTAACATCCTAAAAATAATCGAGTCATCCATTGCACTTAACGTACTGATAGCAATCTTCCAACTAAAGTTATCTTAACATCTCTGAGTAAGCACACTGCACAGGGAAAGTTTTTCACTGTTTTGTGTTCTTATTCTGCTGAAGAAAATCAGATTGTTTGGTTTCTTTATTAAAAAGTATTTAAATGTAAATATTTTGATAAAATCTTCCCCTTGGTGTAATTTTGTTCTATTATAAAGGCATCATAATAAGTGTCCACTGATCTGAACATGAGACAGCTGAGTTTGTCTCACTTACTCTACTGCTTGTATTCCTTGCTAGATGAAGCAGAGTCACAAAAACTTCATTGCCTCATGAAGGATGTAGACTTGCGCCAATCTTCTGCAGCCTTGTCCTCATGCGAACTTCATCAAGGATGGCAGACGGTGCTGCTGGTTCAAGTCCCAGATTAGAATAGCTTTATCTTGTCAAAAGAAACTTTATTATGCATCTTTGTGGCCTCAATCCATCAGCACGAATGGCACGGCAAACCAGGGATGATCAGGAAAGGCTCCAATCACATTCCATAAACAAACTTCACTGCTGTTATGTCCAATAGAAAATCATATATAGTCAACCTGATATAGGAGGCAACAAATGTCATAAGGTTACAGACTGACTTTTATAAAGAGCTGGCAACTGTACTCAGTGACTCAGAGAACTCAATGTCCATAATGAAAAACTGATGAACTCAACCCTTGCAAAAAAAGGTAGGGAAAAGACAAGTACTTCCAAATGCGATGGGGAGGGCTGTTCATTTCTGTATACAAGATACCAAAATGCTACTGTGCAAGCCATGAATGTTCATGGCTTCACCGTATTGATTTATTTTAAGAACAAGCATTATCCAGCACAGTAGGTGGAAAAGCCTTCCTCTACAGTGCACAAGTCAAGAAATAAGCTGAACAAAGCAATGTATAAAGCAGATCTGACAACTCTGAAACCTGTGCCTTCGATATTGGTGTCAACTGGAAACCATGTTTTTGCCAGACTAGCCACTGACATTAATGGTTTGCCACTGACAGTACAGAAGAACCCTTGAGACAGTATTTTGTTACAGGAATATAATTCCTATTGTACCAGATGTGTGGCATGGAAAACTGTAAAACTGCAAAGCAAACAAAGGTAGCTATCTGACAGAAAAATGACAGAAAAATGCTTTCAGGTATTAACAATACTATTTAACAAATACAGTACACGAGTTTTAGATTAAAAGCTCTGCAAATTGCTTCACATTGGTGTGAAACACACAGTCCCCAGTGAATTCCTGAGCGTTGAGTGGAAAACACCTAATTTACCAGCACTTGAGAATAACCATTTTTGGTGAGGCAGCAATATAGAAAGTGTTCCTTAAAGTGAGGGTGCAAAGATGCTCCGCTGGGCTTGAACCCTGCGGTGCAAGTCATGAAACAGAACAGAGATACTTTAAGAGCAATACCTGAGAATGCAGTTCAGAATGCAGAATCAACTGCATTACCACTACATTAACACTCCTAGCAGCTGGATGGATCAAGGACACAATTTTTAAGACTTGCAAGGTTATCAGCACCTAGTTAACAATTTCTCTTTGAATTTGAAGGGAGAAATACAACCTTGTAAATCTTCTATAGTACTTACTACGGCAGGGTAGATTTGCCTTGGATAAGAAAGAGATTCTTAAGCATTAGCAATGAAAGCCCTGAGGAAATTGTGCACAATGACAAAACCACGATCCAAGGTGGGACAGCCGCAGAGGAGGTTGCACAGAAATGAGAAGGTTTTAAAGGTCAAAAATAAGTAGGAGATACAGAAAGCAATTATACCACAGGCTAGTTATAAAACTTTGCCAACAGCAGAACGACATAGAGCTTAGCCTGAGGGGAGCAGAAAAATAACTGGAAACAAGGCTGGCAATATTAATGAGGTGTCTCGCCTAGTCTCTGGAAACAAATGTTGGAAGCATTTTGGCTGTGGGAAAGCATAGTTGGACACTACATAGCAAAGGATCCTAAAGATACTGCTTGCAATTCTGTAGAGCAAGGGACACCTAAACCAAGAAGAGAAAAGATGACAAAATGAAGTGTGTGTGTGCTTGGGAAGAGGAGGCTAGGTGGTTTGTGCATGTGTGGCGGTTTGTTTGTTTGTTTAGGTTTTAGGAAACTGAAATTCATCCTGGCATGTCTACACAGATAGGAAGTACAACATGGGCTAGCATCAACATGGGGCTGTTAGGAATAGTTCGGGCTGCTTTTAAAAATTGAAGTAGAAGCCTCAGGTAGAGAGGAACTCTTATGAGTTCTTTAAAACAAGGGAACAAGTTAAAGGAATAAGAGAAGCGGGGGGGAAAGAGCCCAGACTTTGGAAAGTGATAATAGCACAGTGACCAGAAAAGAGGAGCCTGCAAATAATTCTGAAGGACACAACTTATAAAAGTTTAAGATGACAGATTTTTGTGCCCAGGATTTGGACAGTATAAAAGTTGGATTAGGTTGCTCTGAGTGGTTTGAAAAATTGTTTCAGCCATGTAAGAATTTATATTAAAGAATCTTTGGTTTTGAAATAATAAATACCCAAACCCGCCACTTTTCAGGGTGCCCAACTCAGTTTGGCATCATTTCTACAGGGTCAGATGTGCCACCCTCTGGAGTTTCATGCACAGAAGCAGCTCCCAAAGCCCAAGCAGGCTACCAACGGGTGCTTCAATTAATTGGGAAGCCACCAGGATCCTTGTGCCAATGCACACTGGGAATCCAACTCACCACCTTAGCCCTCCTCCACTACAGTGTGTTCAGCACTATGTTAAAAGCAGCAGAAAAGGCTACTCTACACGGTATTCATAAAACTGAACTTTTACCCTGAAAAATAAATGTCTTTCCTTCTACTGTTCCATTCCCTATACATTAAGTAATTTGCTTCTGTAGTAAGCCAAATTTTGATACATTCAGCAAAAATTTTCTTCATTTGCTACTTTTATTTCAACTTCAAAATGACTTTCCCTGTCGTTTTTTATAATTGTAATTGGAAGTAGACTACGTAACTTTCGCCCTCCTGATTGCATTTGAATCTGGCAAACATTAATAAATGGCAGCACTGCCACCTAATAACTGTCTGGTAACATATTAGAAGACAAGAAAGAGCACTTTTCCCCTCCCTACTGCCCTGAACTGATTTCCAATCAGTTTGATTGGGACTGTAATCAACTGGGGGTGGGGGGAAGTAATTGCAATTACTTATTACTGAACTTACATCTGTTGGCTTTGGTTGGTTCAAGAGGTCATACAATATTGTTGCTTCACAATAGGATATACCACAATAGTGAATGACACTCAAAATTCAGTTTCTGGTAATATTAATATATCATTCTTTGTAATAAATAGTTCGCTTCCATATATATGTCTGTAAGAGGAAATAAACTGCTACAGTCCAATCTCAATTGACAATACAGTAAATCCTTCTGGAGCAGATTGAAGCTACTGCTTTGTTGCACTTGAGGTTACATGCAAAAATAAGGCACGCTCTAAAGGAAACCAATGCTGCATAAAATCTACACAAAGGATCCAAGATTATCTCAAGAAATAATATAGCACTTTATCAGCAGCAAAACCACTAGGAAGTTTAAAGAAGTGTACTGACACATACCTACTTGTAGTGTTAAAGTGACAACTTAATCTACATAATCTAGTGCTCAAGTGGAATGGGCAAACAATCTTTCCACATCTGCAGACATTTGTATATCAGGTTCATACTGTTTCATAAAGCTTTGAAGGGCTCCATTTTACCTTACACATTCTGAAGGGGTTTAATTTAAATCTCCTCATCCACTGAAAACAATCTACCAATGAATTCCTGAAGGTGCCACAACCAACAAAGTTAAAGCTTTCTTCATATCTAGACTTGAAATACTGAAAGAACCAAGGTTTTGTTAGATGGAGATGAAAAACTTCTTTCCAAATACAAGCATCTGCTGTGAAAAGGACTGATTCTTCACAGGTATAAAGGACAGTATTTTTTGAAGGGAAGGTGGAAAAGAGACACCAACATTTTTCTGTTCGTTTTTCTTTTCCTTTCTTTGCATTTAATTTGACAGACTGAAAGGGACTAAAAGTTGGCTAGTGGATAACAGGGCAGGAATTTTAAGTGCTAATTTTCTGTCTAGAACAATTGAAGTTTCCTTTCTAAAAGTAAGGACTAGTGGTGCCTGACCACCAAGGTGGGAGAGCTTAGTTTCTAAGGAATCCATAAATCCAGATTATTTTCCTGGATTACCTGAATTTCTCAAATATATAGTTTAGACTGAACAACTTAAACTCCTGATTTAGAATTCTCTGGAAGTAAAATGTGCTGTAAATTTTTTGAGACATATTTTGATGCCTAAAAATGAGTTTAAGTGCCCATATGAAGTACCCAAATACACACACTTTGGTCTTCATTATTCTTATGTCATAGACCAGGCATTTGCAAAACAAAGGCTGGACCTAGTAAAGTGTTTTTTCAAGAAGAAGAAGGAAAAAAAACCCCATCCACAAATAGCCAAGCAAATTCATATTACCACTAACTTGAGAAAGGTACTTTTAGAGTTAAAGGGTTCCAAGAAAGTGAATTCCTTCTACTAAGCCCATGGTCTGTGAGACAGACTAGTGAAGCTATTGGAAAGACAGAAAAAAAAAAAAAAGAAAAGAAAAGAAAAAGAACAAGAAAAGGAACAACACTAGTACAAGAAATAACCTTCAGACTTCAAGCCCCAAGGTCAGATGTGACAGATGCTTCTGATTCCTTCGTTTATTTTCATGACATCTATCAATGCAACCAATCTCAAGTGAAGTTGTAGATGCCAGAAAGGGAATACCCTATCATGATTTGTAGTAACCTATGAAATCAAGTTCTCTTTCTCTGTTAGAAGTGCTCTGTGAAGAAATATACTTGTACCTACTAAAGCACTGATTATTTGGAGTAGTAGTATTTTTTTGCTTCCTTGCTCATGTATGCATGTTCAGATCTCAAGTTTTATTTAAGAGACACCTTTTACTTCACAATATTTACACAAAAGTCCTCAGATGAATCTCAAGTTTGGTTAAGGATCTAGACTAGTCTAGAGATTCTAACAGCCCAAAAATCACATATGACTTGCAAAGTCATTTTATCTGGTTTGCATAGGTATGCTTAAGTCAAAAGATATGTAGTTCAGTACCAAAAATTCTATGCAGGGATTCTACAGTCCCCACCCCCTAAGTGTGGGGTGACAGAACAGATCATGTTGATCTGTCAGCGCCACAGCCTCAGCCTCTCTTTGCCTCTAAAGTGTTGCAAGTATTTGTAGGAAGAGAAAAAGTCCCACTAACATAAAGCAATTACAGTCTAAAAAGACACAGAAAACTGTCTAAGAGAAACTACACTGCTCTGTTCTGTAGAGAAAAAGCAGCAACACTACAGAACAGGTGGTGTGCCTGGCTCATGCAGGAAATGTGGGATAGATCTCAGAAGTGAACTCAGTCCAGTAGTTCAAATCTTATCTTTTGAATCTACATCTGAACAAGGCTGGCATCCTGGTATTCTTGCTGAAGTAGATGATCTGAGGATCTTCCCCGCCTCCTCTCTTCAGGGACTCCTCAATTACGTTCAGTCATGTGAACTATTAAGATCCACTTGTAACATTATTTTTTGGGGCAAGAATGTGATTTTGGAATTAGTGATGGGGAAGGTCTGCAATGAAAGATCAAATCAAAGTTACGCTGTCATTTGCTATGGGCTTACTAAAAAGTTTGGTTTGACATATAGTACATAATACTGCAACTTACCCTTAATAGTGCAGGTAGAGATGTAAAATAATAATGGTAATTAAAATGAACACTGCTATTTTTGTCCTTGCCCAACTCTAACATCTTCCACCAATCAAAAGAAATAAAAATCAATCCTGTATTACAAATTCTGACCTTGCTGACAAGTTTTCCTTTGTGTTTTCCCTACTCTACTAAGCACATTTACAATCTTACTAGCTTTATAATTATAAATTTAACAGATGGGAAAACAAATAAGAGGTGAAATGAAATCAGTGGCCACAGTGACAGTCTGACAAGTACCCACACATCAACATTCAAATTGTGGAAGTAACTCTGCTTTGCTAAATAACCAATATGCTATGTAAACGTACTTGCTGCCTCCTCACCTCCAGTAACACAAAACAGGAAGTCCATTAAACAGCGATAAGAAAGGACTGCATGAAGCACCATGGGAACAGAAATACAGCAAAAGACAGTACCCACATCTAGTGGCACTTGGGATAAATCAGAAAGTGAAGTGCTCTGCTCTGTGGCAGGCATTATAACAACTCTTCTGCCATTACAAAGGATCAATAGCACTGCCCTGATTCTCTCCCTGTATCATTTGCAGGTGCTTGTAAACACAACAGAATTTCAAGAGATGCCGGAAGACACCTAACCATATCAAAAACACATCCACAAAGTCAGATCATCTAGAAATTCTATCATGCAACAAATCTAATTGAAAGAGAATATAGTAATGTGTTGTTCCTCATAGAGGAATCCTACTGATGGCTTAGGAACTAAATTAGAGAACGTCTAGCCAAAGGTGTTCCAAAACCCACAGATTAAATAGAGAGTAAGATCTTTCTCCTATTTCAAAACAAATAAAAAAGGTATACAATTCTGTTGAACTGATAAACAAGGACTTAATTATCTTCTGAGCAGTAAGCATTGTTGCAAATATTATGTAGAAAAGTTATTATTGTATTTGGCAAAGTTTCTGTATAATGCAAACCAAGCATCCCTTTGCCAGCCTCTGGTGTTTCATAGCTCGGGAACCATTCGCAGTTATCACTTCTGGCATATTCTTCCTGGTGTCTGTTCCATCTGCCCTATCCTACTGCTATGTAATGCATCTTAAATTAGCTAGCTTTCTGCCTACGCGCAATAGATCAGCTACAATGAAATATGTCAAGTCACAAAAAAACCCAAATATGGTTCTTCCACACAACAATTTCTGTAATGACTATGCCTCATTATGGAATTAGTACAACTCTAGTCCACAGGCTTGGGCTATTTTTTTGCTGGAGAGAATGAGAGCAGAGGAGCAAACAGAACATCACTAGTTCTGCCTTCGAGTCTTTACACATGCTGAATAACCATCAAAATCACCTGGCCTTTTGCACACAAAGACAATGTGGTTGAACCCTGGTAACAAATAATATTAGGTGCTATGCTGTCTCTACCTGACTAGCAAAGTTTCATAGCTTTACATATATTCTACTTAAAATCAGCTCCAAGTGACCTCAAACAAAACCTTTGCTTGCCTGGTTTCACCCTGAAGAAAACAGTAATACCTGACGGCATCTACATTCTTCTCTTGTAAATGTACATGAACTGTGAAGACCTCATAAGGTGTTAATATATGTAATTCAGGTTATGAGGTTAAAAAAAAAAAAAAAGAAGAAGGGTAAAAAGATACTGTGTACAGCTCAAGATATGTGTATATCTCAAGATACGAGAAAATCCACCCTGGAATTAATTTATTGCCTCACCTCCCTTTGGGTGCATTTGTTTCAATAAAACATACTCTTCCTGCTATAAGCTTGATTTTCAGTAATGGCATGGACTCACTACTGCACATACAAGTCACTGGGAACAACACACACTTTACACCTCTTGTTAGAAAAACAATATACAAAGCGCATTGAATCAAAGAAGTGTCACCTGTGAAACTTTAAAGTGTTTTCATTTGTAGCACAGGCTCATCACTGAGAAATTCAATTACCTCCTGCCCAGAGCTGAAATTTTAGAAATCACTTGGTTATCACGTGGTCAAATAATTCATTACAAAACAATACAATTTTTTGCAATTTCCAAGACAAAATATTAAACGGAACAGATTTCCACTGTAGGATTGTCAGTTCATTTCAGAACTTTACTGAATTATTCTTGACTTCCAATCAGCTATTCTTGATCCCTATTTAAAGAAAATAAGATTTTTACAAAAGTGAGATTTACATGTTTTGTTATCAGAGCTGGGATAATCAAATATTATCACTCCAAACAAAGGGCAGAGGAGCACTCATAAATTCTGGAACGAAGGCTCAGGGCAAATGATAACAAACTGCTACCCTATCATCTGTGGCTGCAGTCTATGGGTAGGTACTTAACTATCCCTACGTGATATTTATGCGGGCACAATATCAGAGCCTTTCTGCATTGCTGAGCTGGGGCAAGAGCTACAACTCTCACAGCGAAGAGACAAGACCAGAGGAAGAGAAATGAACCAGCCAGTTGCTCCAACTGCAAAGTTTTGTAGCATGCAGAGTACCAAGGAGTCAGCCATGTGAAACCATGAAAGCCACAGGCACATCCTTTCTACCCTGTGTGCCACAGAAATGCTGCTGGGGACCAAGCTACACTTCCTGCAAGTGTATGGGATAGCCAAGTTATAACCAAGACCACCTTCTTTAAAAGTACAGACCCTCTTTACTCTGGTGACAATCTCCACCTGCAATGCACTGCTGAGCAGTCCATACTGTCTCCAGCAGACGGCAAAGGTAGGCATTTGTTATTGTAGTTAATCTTCCCCTTCCCTTCAAGGTTCCTTACATTCAGCACTTGCATGTGCTCCTGGTGAGTTCTGCCTGCCCACAGATCCAAGCCAGAGCCCCTCCATGCAGCACAGCACAGCTTTTTACACACAGCAGTATTCCCTGCAAATGCCAAGGAGCAGTGGCATTGCCAATGCAGGAGGCACTTTGCACAAAGCATGTTTATTAGCTGTGACATAAAGCACAGCATTTGCAAAGAGCTAAGGAAGAAGACAGCTGCTGCAGCTCCCCTAATTACAGTTCCCCAGACATCAACAGTAATTTACAATTTGGATGATGTTGCTGGAACTATGATCTAGATCCACATACAAGCTCTCCTCCTCACTTTTATAGGCCATGTGTTATAGGAGATTACGACTATTCGAAGTGTTTCTCTGAGTTGGTTACCTCCTGTCAGGTTTTTTATTGTGCATTCTTCTTTTGCTACTGGAAAATACAGAATTTTCTTTAGACATAATCAGATAATCACATCTTATTACAGGCACAAGCCAGCAGGACTTGCTATTAGAAACTCTCCAATCTATCACATCAAAACAAAGAACATTTGTGACGCTTAGTAAAAATTATGCTTCTTTACACACATTTCACAGCAGAAGTGAAAAATACAAATAAAAAAAATCAGGATATAGAACAGGTAGAACATTAGCCTCACATATATCCAAACCCAGCTCTAAGTTATTCTACTAGTATAGCATTTAGAAACATCTACTATGTTCAGCTATGGCTCCTGTTGTTATGCTGCTAAATAAAATTTAAAAGAACACGCAGGAAGTCTGACAAATTAATTTAATTGTTGATGATGTTTTAGTTGCACAAAGAGGATAAAACATTTCAAACAGTTGCACTCTTGAAAGACCAAAACCCTTCCTCTTCCAGCAGTAGCTCTGAACTGTTCTTCTGACAAGAGACGGCATTTAAAAAAACCACGCAAATGCAAGATGAAACTTAAAACATATGCAGACATATGAAACTGCAAAGACTGAATAGATATTGTAAGCCCAATAGTATACTTGGGTAAAGAAGTTGTAAAAAGAAATCAGAGCAAATTAAGACAGAAAAACTTTAAACTTCAGATGAGTATCCACACCAGGTCTGTACTTGTAAGCACTGAGAATAAAGACAATGTCGAGTCAGAGACTCACGGTTTACATGGATCCAGTAATTTGGTGATGCTTTGTGTAATAAAATGAGCACCAATCTCTAGCTTCTACAACAGCTTAGAACCGTGAAAGACCAACATCTGCTTGGTGTGGTGTCCTGCTCCCCTTAGTAGATGTGCAGCATGCATTTTGTGGCTGTATTGCTGCACAATCATGATTCTTCTCAAGTCAAGCTGTGAGTCAAATGAGAGGATGAGACTTACCCATGTTTCTCTGGACTCTCCACTGACAATATTTCACTACGGCTTTCATCAATGGGAAGGACATGCGCAATATATTCTCCATTCTGCTGGTAAAACTTATAAACAGCCACTTGAACTATGCATTGGTCACTGCTGCTTCTCAGCCAAGGGCTCAGGATGACAGGGCTCAGCCTCTCTGATGCATTAAGAAACAGGAATAAACCTAGAACAGATGAGGCAACAAGAAAGCTTTAAGAATAACAACAACAACAACAAAAAAGCCTCACAGAGTGCAGACGAATACCTGCAGTTTCTATGCCACTCACTCTCCAGCCCTTCCATACCTCCCAGTCAAAGATTATCTTTGCCAACTCGTTTGGAAAGTTTGCCCATTTTGTATGAAACTCATTAAGATCTGCCTGGGCAAGCAACATTTCAACTCGCCTTTGGATGGTCCAAAACAAAGATTACATTTAGATTTAACTCCCAGAAGAAAATGGACAAAGTGGAAAAAGCCATAAGTATTATTGATAGGGAAAAATAAGGAACAGCAATAATAAAACTCAATCAACCAAGAGACTTCCAAAGGTAACCCCAGACAGGTGATTATGGGGTTTTAGGTTTAGATTCTTATTTTCATGTACCTACTCTTCCTGGACTTCATCCCCATCCCTGCAATTTCTCAGATGTGGTCCAGAGCCAAAACATTATGGCCTTGTCCAGTGGGATCTTGATTTGACAGCTCAGATACACATTAATACTTTATATCTAGTTTTCTTTCCCAAATAAAGAGCACAAATTCAATAGCTTTACTTTTGTTCTTCTATAAATGGGAGTATGCAGCATTTTTAAGTCATTAGAGTCAGGATTAAGGCTTGACATCATTTTCTTTCTTCAGCAATTCATTCTAACGTATTAATTTTATATGCAGCTAATCCACATTAAACATTTCATTATTATCCGGTACATTGAATCCCTTGGCCTAATTCTATTTCAATACAATCTGAAGCTTATCCAGTGGGACAGAGGTAATGCATTTTCATCACACTTGCTCATTTCAGGTAAGTCAAATTACTCCCTTTTGGCAGCTGACCAATTTACCAATTTGCCCACAGAGCAAGCACATCAGGGTGTGTAGTTGGTAAATGAAAGGTGCAGTTAGGTAAATGAAAGGGACCAATCCCTGAAGCAAGAAAAACTATGATATTCCAGAGATTCTAGCAAGACTGGTCAGATAATCAAGACAATGAGACTTCATTTCATGGAGAGTCCATTAATAAAGCCTGTCCATTAATACTTAAAACATGCAGATCTGATGAACAGTTTAATTTCACAGAGAGAAACTAAGGTTCAGCAGGGCTGTAATTTAAACCTCTTTTTAAGAGTACATGATTTTAGCAGGAGCATCAGCTTGGTTTTGAAAGTACCAAGGCTGAATCTTCGGAGGAATGATTTTCCACATTGAGTGTGGCTTAGCTGAGATCCAGGGTGTCTAAGAAATCCTGTGGAGGGGCCACGAATGGATCCTGCTCATCTTCACCTTGGTGTCTAAGCTGTGGACCACAAGGCGCAAATCAGCTGCTCTGAGCTCCTGTGTTAGTTCACCTCATCCTAAAATGGATCTGGTGAATTGTCCTTTGGTGGTCACATTTCTCTCCACAGAACTGAGGATCAAGAGCTCTGATTTTAACATCTCATTGTCAGATGCTGCTTTAGAACAGGGGAATTGCACTCATGCTCACAGATGTCCCCTTTGAAAAAGTCTGATTTGGCAATTCATGTTAGGTCACACACCGGGTAATAATGGAGGGGCTAAAAATGAAACCTGGACTCCTGTCAACCACCATGTTTCCCTCCCATACACACATTTATCTTAAGCAGTATTTTTGACTGACTTGTCAAAAACAGAGTACTTGACATTGGCATCATGTTAATGACATATCTAAAACTAGAAAACATTTGTACTGAAAGAAACACACAGAAATACATAACGTACAGCCTGCTCAGATGTCAAGGTTTGTAAACAGACGGGAGCGAAATGTAGTTGCAGCATTTTTTTTAAAATAACAAGATTCCTTTACATGAAATAATAGCCTTTAATCCAGTTACTAACAGAACAGTTTGATGAGTTTAAACAAACTGTTATTGTTACAATTATATATACACAGTATTTTTGCAGGTCAGTAAAATCAAAACAAAAACCCACCCACATGTATCATCCTTCCCTGTCTCTCCCTTTTATCGCAAACAAAAGGGAATTAGAGCACTAAATCTTGTGGCTTTAATTGTACCATCCCCATAAGAACACTGAATACTGTGACATGAAAGGGAGCAAAGAGACTTCTGCTGGTGGCAGAAAGACGCTAAGCGTTGCAGTAATTGCTGATGGTAACTTGCCAGGTGCAAGAGCCATTTGCTCATCTTACTGCCTTGCAACAGGGAGTCAGATTTTAAAAATAACAAACACAGACAGGCAGCTCTCACTCCTTCTTTTCTTGTAGTGGTCCTAAACAAAGAGAGTTTCCAAGGACAGCCCCTCTTATAACCTGTTTTGGGGCCAGGTTTGAAACATCAGTGAAGTCTAGTAGTAGACAAGGCTAGCTGCTACAGCAAATTTGTCAGATAGTCACTAGCCTCCTTTGTTTTGGCTTTTATGTTTCTACTCTTTACTTACAGGGCTTACACTTTGCAGTCATGGCTTATTACCCATCACATGTCCAGTTCCACCCGCTAGATTATATTGTTAAAAGGAATATGATTTTGCCATGGTGGGGTCTACCCCAGCACACTCTCCCAGGATGCTAGGAAGAACAACCACACACTATGCTGCTATGAAGCGATGCCTAGAAAATCACTCCAAAGGGCATGGCCATTAGACTGTGTTGGCCTTACCACTGGTACACACTGGTCTTGTCAGAAACGTCCTCCTAGTGAGTACTGTTGGGGAGATCACCTACCTGGGCAAATAATAGAACTAGAACAGATTACCTTTTTTAAATGTAAATTTTAAAAAATATTTTTTAAATGAGAGAATAAACATAACTTTCTCCTTGCTTTTGAAAGTCCAACCATCTCATGGGTGACTTCCCTGTCTACTGCAGTGCTCTCTTTTTTTCTCTTACTGTTCATCTAGTCCGTAAGTGCTAAGGAAAGAACTATCAGAACTGCATTTGGATCTGGTGTTATTGGAACCATTTCCATAGTTGAAATGAGGGGTACTTGCTACAAAACCACACAGAAAGTACAGAGGCTTTGTTACACAGAATTTGAAGATTCCTGTTCACTCACTGTGAGTTAGACCTGCTTATTACAGAGCAGACAGGTGAGTTCCTATAGTAACTGGGCCTGACACCTACAGTGTACATTAACATCGCACATACTCTTTTCCATGTAAGCAATAGGCTCGAAACACTAATTCAGACAAACCCAATTTTGTGAGTTTGCTGCCTTTGAAGCATACATGACATACCTGCCAGTCAACTGCATATATACGCACACATACACAAAGACAACAGCCCACTGACAGAGGCCCAGATCCTCTCATTAAAGTTGACAGGTCTTATGCTACTGAAATCAGGGGCGTCAAACCCCACAAAGGAATAACTAATGTGTCTGAAGTGAGAAATGATACATTTTGAACACAAATCCTCATACTCCTCCCTTCCCTCAAACACACAATCTCTCAGTCACTGCTTGCCACCGTTTCATGTGACAGCCTCCACAGGATCAATATGAGCATCATTTCCAGGATCAGACTAGAGACTGCTACTTAGAAAGAGTTAAAAGATCATAGAATCATAGAGTGTCCTGAGTTGGAAGGGAGCCACAAGGATCATCAAGCCCAACTCCTGTCCCTGCACAGGACAACCCCAAATTCACACCACGTGTCTGAGGGTGTTGTCGAAGTACTTCCTAAATAGCGTCAGGCTTGGCGCCGTGACTGCCTCCTTGGGGAGCCTGTTCCAGTGCTCCACCACCCTCCGGGTAAAGAACCTTTTCCTAATATCCAACCTAAACCTCCCCTGGCACTTCCTCGTGCCATTCCCTCAGGTCCTGTCATTGGTCACCAGAGAGAAGATATCACACAGAGATCGATTACCCATCCACGCCAAGGGAGAGAAGAATATTCTGTTTCACACCAATGGACTTTCTGGGCAAAATAAGAAGCTATGAGTTCACTTGTATTTCCCTCTGGTGGGAGGGAATCCACGTGGCACACACTGTCTGAGATCACTGTGTAGACCTGTAGGACTCTAAGGTTCCAGCTATAATTTCCTTGCACTTCTTTTCTCCTGTTAGCTTGCAGCTTTAATAAGGCTCTTGGGACCTTCCCGGGTGAATAGCTAGAAAAAGCACTGTAGCTTCAAACAGACTTCTGCTGCTATTTAGGTACCAAGGGATATAAGCTGAGATGAAAGGCCCCTTCACGGTACGTGTTGCCAGTTTCGTGTTCTACTGCTCAGGGCTCTGAAGGGTCTATTCGCTTTTCAGAAAGATGTTCACCAATGAGTCATTTCAGGAGTCTTCCACTACAGGTTTTAAATTGGACTCTGGCGGCACAGTGCAATGCTGATATTAAAGAGAAGCAGTTAAAATAATCACATTGTAACTAGATATACAGCCACAGACCCAGGCACTTAGCACTTCCTGGGTCCTGAGCTCATTCATCATCATCATGCAGAACCATGTGGTTGCAGTGGGAACAGCATTCAGCCTTTTACACCAAATACATCTGTGTTTGTATTTTGTGACTGAAACCCTGGGATCTGATATTGCTCTATGGTGTTCCAGAAACTGATAGTCTAAATTGCAAATACTTTATTTTCCACATTCCCCCTAAACACTCACAAACTCTGGGAGAAACATACCAATAGCATTCAGCTTCTAATCATATTTTCCCCTATATTTCTAATACCTGCAGTCACAATGCAGTAGTATTCGTGATCCTCATGTGTTGTGTCTGAAAACATCTCTTGCAACTTGTTGTCACTTCAGACAAACATGCATGACAAGATATTTATGCTTAAGCACAGGGAATTACTGCAGTTGACATAAAAGGAATATTACAGGACAAATTAATACATCCTGCATGAAAAAATTGCTGTTAATCCTTTGGGAGCTTGTTTACAACATTTTAACATTCATGTCACAAAAGGAAAAGGATGGCTTATCAGGTTAGTAGCAAGATGTTTTTGATATGACGAGGACAGCTTCAAGTTGCACTGTTTGGAACTAATAAGGTAACAGAGATATTTGTAAAGAGGAAAACTGACGCTAATGTACTAAACATGTACAGATACACCATGAATAAAGCACCTGTCCAAAGAAACTTTCAAATGAAGGAGTACAGACTGGTAAGACTCAAAACCACACCAACAATGAAGGCCATTCCTGCAGTCTTTGGCCTAACATCCTTGTCTGATACAGATGCATAAAACGTCTGAAACTCATGCCAGTAAGAATGCTGAGGCAACCCTGAGATGTTCAAAAGACAGAGCCATCGCTTGCCCCTAGGAACTGGGCAAACTTAGCATCCTATTGCTAGCCCCTTTAAAAACTGGTTATCTGATAACTACCCAATAACTTTGAACGTGCCCTGCTAACTGCTCATACCCTAAATCCTTCCTAGGCAGTCTCAGGGTAAATGCAGTAAAAGGCCAGGTCAGGTCCTTCTGCTAAACAACCTCATAATGCTCAGCGAGGTCAGTGCACCCTTCTGCATCCTTTGACCTTTCCGAGGCAGCAGTCTAGGAAAGATGCTGCAGCCCAAAAAGACAGCAGCCTGAGAAGTTACAGTGGAAAATAAGGTTCTCCAGGAAAGTGTTCACTGCAAAAAATGGCAACCAGCTATTCTGGGACAAACACATGGATGTAACTCCTCAACTTGCAGCTGAGGTCTAGGATTTCTAGCAGGAAATATTCTTGTATACCTGATATCACACAATCAAATAAGATCTTAAAGACATGACATCTAACAGGGCAATGGGGCATAAAGATCAGTTACAAAAGTAGCATACATTAGAATTAATGAAGAGGGAAGTTCACATTATTTGAAAATATTATTTAGCAACACATCCAATCCAATAATACACACAGAGCAGACATCCAGATTCCTGATACAAATTAAAGTGTCCCCATGCCAATTCAAGCAGATCTTTTCCCTAATAACCAAAGACCATAGTTCTGTTATTTCAACTTACCTTCTTGAAAAGCAAGGCTCAAAACACAGCAAGACTTGCTTAATCTGATCACAGATATAAAGCAGCAATTTAACAATCCTTTGCAAAACTGATAGATTGTTATTCTGAACATAAACTCCATCTTCCTACTAAAAGGATTTTATTACCTTTCACGTACAAGTTCAATACTCTACCAGATTAAATTAGAGCTGTAAAAACTATTAACAGGCAATGTCTGTTGGGGACTGTACAGTAGAAAAAAAAGTTAAATCAAGTTTTATGGTCTTTGGAGATGCTGACTGGAGAGCACGTTTCCACTAGCATCACAAAACAATCCCAAAGAACTGGTCTTTGGATTCTTCATTTTACACTCAACTTCCAAATTAACTCTTCAAGCAAAACTCTCATAGCAGGAGCTCTGTAGCTGGTAAAAGCCATGGAAGAACTGGGCACTGCCTGAGTGGCAACGTTAAGAAAAGATACTGTTATACTTTTTCTAGGTTTATTTATACGGATCTTCTAATTGCCTCATCAAGGCTCCGAAATGTGCTGAACACTAAGAATGTGAATAGTCTCCTGTGCTCAGTGCAATGTGACTGCATAAGCACCAGAAGATTTGCAACATGCTGTACTTGCATCTGACTTAAAATTCATGAAGGTAACAGCCTTTGAATTATTACAAAATTCGGAGCTGAACAGTTCTTAACAATCTAATTATGGTAATGGGATGATATCTTACCTCTTTTGAAGTCCATCAGAGTTCTTGCTATTAGCTTAAATAGAACCAGAATTTCACTTCTAATACCTAGCAAGTATGTGAGCACGTTTCTCTAGATGATGCAAGCACAATTCAAAAACACTAATGAATTCATACTAACTCTTGTGGGCATGTAATACATCACACAAATGGACAAGTTAAGGTAGACATTAAACAACTGCAAACAGCATGTGGCCAAGATTGGTATCAGAGCAGAGATCTGCAAGTCAAGGGTCTTTAAAATTACATCCTATTCAAGTATTTTTCATTTCCTAAATATAAAGAGGGAGACCAATAATCCATCAAAGCAAAATAAAGTCAAATCTTGCCCACTTACTAAGGCACGAGGCAAATTTGATTTACCCGATATGATTTCCCTTAAATTCAAAGACTTCACTCATATAAAACCTTCTCCCTCAAACACCCAGTATTCACTGTGATCCTTGGGAACTGCAGCAGTGCTACAGAAACATAACTTGAAGTTAGGAAAGACAGGAGTCCTCCCTTTTCTCACACTCCAGTCCCAGAAGTTTTCCTTATTAATTTACATATTCTCTTAGGGACAACTCTGAAGCCTCACACGCAGAGGGAGCAGTCTCCAAGCAGTGACCTTCACACAGCTCTTTTACAGGTTTCCCCTGTTGCTTCCCTAAACTCAGGTGTAGTGTCCAAAGGAACACTATTATAAAACTTTATTACTATTTATCAGTTTAAATTCCAATAATTCTTAGCATATCCATATGAAAAGCTGAATCCCACCACACTACTTACTTTAGATAGACAACAATAAAAGACGTTTTTCTCACAAAGCATTTTACATCCAGTTTTTCAAAAGGAAAAATTCAGAAAGAAGAAGAAAACAATTAAAAGCTCCAGGTATTGCTTCTGTAATGGGAGCTAGAGCCAGATGCTGTTAAAGCCCAATTCCTAAATGACTCAGCAGTGTTTGCTCCCAGCTGAAAAGCACCGAACTTAAAAAAGTAGTTAATTAATTAAAAATTTAAAATTTAATGCCAAAATTAAAATCTTTCTTAGACAATGACAAAGAAGTGTTTAAACAATTCAACCTTGCACAGCTGATTAACCAATATGCATCTTCTCTTTTGCTGCTGACAGAGGCAAATGGCTAGTTACTTTTGAGATCTCGGTACTGAGACTTGAGGATAAGAGAATTTTCTGTCATCATGAGCAAGACAGATAGACAGACCTAAAGGGAAAGCTAAGAGGAAGCTGGTTCTGTCAGTAAAAACAGGGAGGCAGAACACCTGCTCAGTACTTTACAGTGTGTGCAGTAGTTAAGGGAAGGGTGTGAAAGGAAGCCTAATGCTGTGCCTCTAGTTGCTGCTTTGCTCTCGAGTGTGCTTATTCAATTACACTCAGGAGGCTAAAAGCTTAAAAATTAAGAAGTCTGACAACACACTGATGCACAAGTGCCTGAACAGAAATGTGCCTGGAACAGAATAGGTATTGCAACAACTCACAGTTCGGTAACGTCAGAGACCACATTAAACAGGTAGCAATCGCTATGAGTTATTCCCCTGAAGAACTAGAAAAGCCACCAGAGAAGGTGCGTAATTAAATCTATATGGTGTAGTCCTCCTCCTTTTTCATTCTGTGCCAGGTTTCAACTCATCACACAGAGGCTGCCATTATGTCAGCTTTAAGTGCACAAGAGTCATAACTCAGACCATCAGAGAATCATGAAATTGGTCCACAGATAGCATAAGTAAGATAAATCTTGAGGAGATGGTGTATTTTAATGCCTCATACATTTCAGTCTGTCCTTGCCAGCCTCTCCTCTACATACATACGTGTACATCCATGCAACAGTACCAAGAGACAACTAGTTAGCCAACTCTCCCCAAAAGGTGATGATCCTATCCAAAGCTTGTTGAATGTCTAATAGCATAAAGCATCTGTCGCCAAATCCCTGCCAATCCTAGGGCTCAGTCATCCTTCCTTCATTCTCTAGTGTCCATGCCACTTCCATCCAAATCTGCCTTTCAGGAACACAGTTATCAGTTCTGCACACCAGTCTTGTCTGGTAGACCTGCTTTCCACTCATCTTTTAGCTCCAGAACTTCGTCGTATTTTATGTGCTTTCCTAAGTCATTGTTGCAGGCATGAAAAAGAAGAGTGGCTTGGCAGTCCAATTACAGGATGGAAAGAAATGCAGATGGCAGAAACCTTTTGAGGACCACTCTGCTCTCCTGTGAAAACTGGACTGGCTGCTGGTTTTCCTTCAGCTGATGAAAAAAACCCACTTGACATTCATATACAGGAAGAAAGCAAGCTTCACCTACACACCACTTGTCAAGGAGCAGACAAGTGAGGGGACAATGACCCTTTCCTCTAGATCTGACAATGGGTTAGAGCTTCTCTGATTGTTGACAGACATGCTGAAAATGATGTGGTGATTAATGGAAGTCCAGAAGCTTATACATTATGACTTTTCCCTTGGCCTTCAAATCACTTATAAAAAATGTTCTCCGACAACTCAGCTAAACTTCACAATTGGATAGCATTTTATAAATTCAAAACATTGCACAAGCATTAACTGATTAAACCTTAGGACTCTAAAAATCCATTTTTCAAATTGGAAAAAGTAGCACAAAAGTAAGGGGCTCACCTCTTTAATGCAGTAGAATCAGGCATCACATAGAATTAATAGTTTGAACTGCTCAAGTGCCAGTGATAGTATTTATGATGGCAACATTCATTTGAAAGAGCTGGTTTCATCTGTTTCTTGCAGTTAGCTTTTTAATTAATATTCTACCTAATCTGCCTTGTTTGTGAAATAAAACAGATTCTTCTTTCTATTCTAAAGACAGTGGCACAGGTGAAGGAAGGATGGTTCAGATGAAGGCTACATGTCCTGGTGAGATCAGATCTTAATAGACTGGACTCCAGCTATCTGGTCTTGGTACTGGCCTCTGGAGAGCCTTCCAGCACAAGGAGGGAAATTATCTGTCCACTGCTGTCACAGATTTACAAGAAGATCACTGAACCACATGAACTGGAAGGCCCCTCTTCAGGTCTCCCCCAGTGTGCTGCCCTAGCAGGACTGTCATCAACATTAGATGAGGGCAGCTGTGGCTTTGTTCAGCCAAGTCTTGAAATGCTCAGGGCATGGAGATTCAACAGCCTCTCTGGATAACCTGTTCAGCACTGCACCCCGCCTCCTGATGAAAGCGTCTTCCCTAAAGTGCAACCTGGGCCTCACAAACAGCAAACTGTCACCACCACCTCTTGTATCATCTGCTGCTACTGAGAAGAATTTGGCTCTGCTGTCTTTCTATCTCTCCATTGGATGGCTGTAGGCCAGCACTAGCTCACCTCTCAGAAACCTCTTTCCAGCCTCAGCAAGCCCATCCACCTCTTTGTGGGGGCACGTGCTGTGGGCCCCTGAACACACAGGTAGCCCCCACTAGGCCCTTCCAGTTACTCCATATCCTCCTTGACCTGGGAAGGGGAGCTGAGGGCGGACACAGCAACCCAATGTGGCCTTGCCACACCAAGCAGGCTGGGGTAATAGCTCCCCTCATTTCTGGCTGCCTTCCTCTACCTTATTTTGGGTTGAACAGCTGTCTACCATATTTGCGATGGGTTGGGTCCTCTGTAATCCTCAGGTCCTCTTCAGCAGGACTACTCAGGCCACAGCTTCTCATCCTGGGATGCTGCAATGGCAGGACCTGTCCTGGGGCAGAGCATCTCACTTCTGGTGGCTCCACAGGGCTTTTGTTAGCCCAATCCTCAAGTTTACCAAGGTCCCTCTGGAGCAAAGCTCTGCCATTCAGTGCATCAGCCAGGCCCCCTGTCCTCTCGAGTTGATGATCATCTAACAATTTGACCAGCGTCTCATCATGCAGGTCACAGATGAGGATACTGAACACTACTAGCTCCAGTACTGGCTCTGGGGCCAGCTCTGCTCCATGCTGGCTACCACTGGGCATGAAGCCACCAAGTATTATTAGCCTCTAAGCACAACAGCCCAGCCAGTTTTCAGATTGTCCAACAGGCTATTCACCCACCCAGACCTCCTCGGCTCCCACATGAGAGTGCTGAGGATGACGGTGCCTAAAGCTTTACTAAAGTCAAGGTGAAGTACATCCATGGTCCTCTGTTGCTCACACAGCCAGTCATTTGACACACAAGACCATCAGGCTGGTGACCTATGATGTATGCTTGGCATATCCATGCTGACTTTTCCCAACTATTTTCTTGTCTTCTGGGAATGGAGTCAAAGAGAACATGCTCCATGTTCTTTCTAAGGATTGATATGAGGCAGATGAGTGTGGGGTTCTCCAAGTCCTCCATCTTGCCCTTCATAGAAATTAACATACTGACTAAGGGTTGTCAAGGACCCCCTTCAAGTGAAATTGTTTCTCATAGATTTTAGATGCTCACCTCAGCTTACTTTTACAGCACCTTTGGGTGTACCCAGTCCCAGGGATGTGAATGCATCCAGCTCATCTGAGTAGTCCCTAACTTGGTGCTCTCCCAGTGCTGGCTGCCCCATTCCTGAAACCATACTATTATATGCCAAGGCTCAGGAGCAGTCTTGGTCTGAAAAGGCAGAAAAAAATAGGCACTGAGTACTTCCACCTTCCTGGTATCATCTGTCACTAGGTTGTGTTGTCATCTCCTTCTAAAAATGCTTTAGTGTGTACCATGGAAGACCAATGGATCATTTTAAATAGGTTCTTTTTTTTTTTGAACCGGGCCAGAAGTCTCACTGAAGGCCAGACCTCTTTACAGATAATACCTCAGAAAGTCACTGCACCAAACAGTCCAAGAGAATGAGGGAAAAGACAGCTGGCAGCTATGAATGGACAGACAGTGACAACAGTGGAAAAAAAGAGGAGCTTCAGTCATGTCAACAATGACCACTAAAGTACATGTATCTCAAAATATTTTTGCTACAATGGCAAACCAAAATTCCTGTGCGTCATCTCTTCAGTTTGCTATTATTTACTGTGAGTACACCATGATTCACTTAGAAATCCCATTTCTGCTGAGGAAGAGTAATTTCTTCTTTACTTATTCTGCAAACTGCCTATCACATTTTTGGACTCAGAATACAATGAACTGACTGTAGTAATAAGGACACTGCTTTTTCCAGCACAGACAACCAAGCCCTCCATTCTTCTTGTAGGCAAATACCCATGGGGCTTCAACGTGGGTTTCACATGAGTACAAACTGTAGAAGTTCAAGCTCTCAATAAACATTATGGATGAAAGACTGTACAGGTCTTTTGCTCTAAAAACAAAAAACACAGCCACAGGGGATCTTCCCACTGAACAGGACATGCCAATCATCTCAACATGTTGTAATCCTACCTTCAGTATGCCTTTTAAATCAATGCTACTTCTCAAGAGATAAATGCTTATCTTAAAAAATAACAAATTTGGATAGCACAAAGCCTTGCTATAATGGACACATTTTACATGAAATTCAATTAAATGGCACTAACCATTATACACCACAGAAGTTTTCTTCTTCATGGAACAATCAGAAAAGAATACTTAAACGTCTCTGAAATGCCATCACAGCCCTACCAAGCATTTCTGCCTCAAAATCAAACTGAGGAAGTGACACACATTATCATTGGGGAAGAGGTGGATGGAGGTATATCTGCAAAGTGGTACAAGGCTCTTTTGACCAACTACATTCACTTTTCAGTGTCACTGAAACTACATGAGGAGAGAAAAAAATAAAATAGCCAGACATAATTCTGTTGGCATGCTGAACAAATTATCTTTAGCTCATTGACGTTCTAATTTTCTAGAAATAGGCATAGTTATGCTAAGAAGGTTATGACTTGTGTATTTATCTTGGTTACAATTACTCTATCCTCTTTTCAATTCCCTAAGATAGAGCATAAAGGAGAAATGCCATTCTATTTGTTTTCTGTTGGCTGTAGACTGAGAGAACTACTGTCTTATTAAAAGACTCTCCTTACTCTAGTTTTATCCTGGAGATAACAGAACAAGGACTGGATGGCAAGGTGAACTGGAAATGGATTTTGGCTCATAATATGGATTTTACACAGCCCAGGACAGCACTCGAGTCAGAAGCTGGCTCTGCCTGACAGTGATTCCAGCTGACGTTTTCAGTGAGTCCTCATCAGAAAGACATTACCATTATCAGTACCAAAGTGAGACATTTTGGTAAGGTGGTGTAACTGAAAGTTGTGTGGTTCCTGTACTGCAGATACACAGTGGATTTTGACCTCAGTACTGTCAGATTCTATCTGCTCTAAGCCCTAAATGCCTCCTAGTGCTTATCCCTATGGAGCAAAAACCCAGTGAATGTTACTTTTGAAATGAACAGGTACATCAGATAGCATGTGCAAGAGGTACAGAAGTGATTTAGAAGCCCAAGGAGATCTGGCCCATGAGTGGGGACAGCTTACCTTAACACAACTATCCTTGCCCTCAACTTTTCACTCTGACAATAGATGGCCTACCTGCTAGTAAAGCACTAGTAGAAACACCTCATTTCGCAAACTGATGTATTATGGTGAACTGGTGCAGTGTTTTATGCAGCATGCTATAGATGAAAGTCAAAAGTAAGCAGAGTGAATTTAAGGTACTCCTGGGAAACCACCCATGTTTTCTTTAAATTTACAAAGGTCACTGGTGTTCTACACAGCGACAAGGAAGGATGCTTAGGACTTAGTTTTGATACGGCTGCTTCTAAAAGCCTGTACTGTAAATCACCATATTATTACAGGAGGAACGATCTTACCTGTTAATTCACTTTTACACTATTCACATAATTTGCCTACATTTTGCATTTCACCTGCGGGTCAGTTTTATTTGCGTGACTATGCTGCCTTCCTTTCTTAATTGGAGGCATTAGCACAAGGCTGCCAAAACCTGTGGCAAGGGATAAGTTATTTAAACCCAGACAAGATTCTTCTTTCTTTGACTTCAAAGAAAACCTTATGACCACCTGTCAAATGATCCAAGGTTCAGTAAACCCATGGTTTTTTTGAAAGCATTACTTCTGGCCTTAAATAAGTCTGACATCCCTCTTTTAAGGATGGAAAATAAACTCCCCTAGGAATAAGCTAGTGGAGGCAGCAGACATGTAAGCTGTAATACAACAATGAAGAGCAAACAGAGAGTTCTCCTATTTCTTGTGACTTCCAGCCACATAGGATTTACCGCTATTGCTTTTCAATAACCTGAGTCCTACACAGGGTTAATGTGCTATGGGCTGTTATGAAGTGGCTGGCAGAGATTCCATAAAGGTTACAGGAGATACCCCAGCTTCACCAAATACCTCTCCCTCCCTCTTTTGCTTTTAGATAAAGGTAAATATTGCAAGGTCATATGCCGTAGAAATACAGTGCTGACAGCACATCACTTTGGAGGCACTAACAAGCCCATAGGTATTTGTGCATATATGTCATATTCGACAGCATGCACTTTTGCAGTTCCTGCAGGCAGTATTTTTCACCCTAACTGGCAAGGTTTTAATGGCTTTTTTATTAAACTGTTTTTAAAAAACAAGGAATAACATGGGTTTTCTGTTCATTACAAATGCAGAACTGATCCTGAAGGGAACACTGCAGAGACTTTCAGACTGAGGAGGCTTCCAAACCATTTCCATCTTTGAAGATGAGCTATCAAGGTACTTAATTTAGTTAACTCTCAGTATGGCTCTTGTTCTACATACAGTTGATAGTTTGGGTTTTTTTTCCTTTAGAACAAACATGTAAAAGAAAACAAACAGAACTGCTGAAACAGAAAAAAGCTGACTTCTTTTGGCACCCTTCAACACTGAGCAACTATCCCACCTGACTCTTGCAGCAAGAGAAAAGGTGGAGTAGTCACTTTCAGCTCTTGGCATTCTTGTAGGAAAATCAACTGAGCAGGAACTCTGAACACAGGCAGATGGAGACAAGAAGAATGTTGGTGAGATGCATGACACCAGCATCCTCTCTTCAGGGCTATAATTCAGCGTTCAAGCATGGTCAGATGAGATAAGGAATCTTAGGACCTTTGTGGTTTGATATACCTGATATTCAAAGCCTCTGCCAGAAGACACTGGCACCTTCCAGCCCACAACCAAATTAAACACTAATAAATGTGTCAGTGAGACTTCATTCATTTTTCAAATTTGCATAGAAAATAGTATTAAGGCCTGTAGGAGCACTATGTCTTCCTTTATTTGGGAACAGCAGACAACTAGAACATGGTAGTTGTTTTACACCACCACACAGCCCACAAAGCCAAGAAAATGCTCTCCTGAAAATGCTAACCTGGTACAGCTAGATGGAAATCAGATGACACCTTGTATTACAGTAAAAGCATCAACTTTGTAGTAAGCAAAGCATACAAGACCCAAACCACACCTAATAGGGTGGTGAGGAATGATATATAAAACCATAAAAGACAACCTATGTGGTCCTATACAATTCAGCCTGCAGCCCTCAAATTAAGAGGGCAATATACAGCAAACTCATTTTGATGCTATCGCTGGAAATACTAAAGGGTGCTCGAGGGTTTGACATCAGCCTGCTATTTTCAGGTTTTAACACCTTGTGTGGGGGAGATGAAGGCTGATCAAGGATCATGGTATATTTATGAATACTTGGAACATAAACCATCCTGAAATATAACAGCACTCAAAAAAATCAAAATATTTCATATTTTCTAGGGAGCTTAACTACTGGGTAAAGCTAGCACCACCTACATTACAGGTTACAGAATAATATTGGCTTTATACAAATAACAGTCGCAATTTCTTCTTTGGCCTCTAGATTTCCAGCAGAGCTATCAATTTATGACAGAGGGTTTCCATCATGTGGATACTTACGCAGTCAAAAACAGAGTTGCAGCTGCTATTTATTTCATGTAGATCATCCTAAAACCTTCACAGCTGGTAAATTTTGGCCTTTATAATTCAGATACTTTTAATGTAGTACCTTTCCTCCCCAGCCAACTGCTTCAAAAAAAATCAAATCATATCTGCCTGTTTTGTCAATGATGCACCCTCTCACAGGTGCTGACACTTTCTTCAACTTTGCAGTTATTTCAGATAGATTAGGAAGATGCCTCCTGCCTTAGCACTCAGCATATCAGGTGAGACTTAGGAGGATCTCAGTTATAAGAAGATTGTCAGTTTTAGGGGAAAAAGCACTGATGTCATATCATAGTTCCTTAGGGTCAGGGTCCACTTGAAACTAAAACCTTTATACAGTGAGAAAATAAAGACACATTCAGCCTAACCTTTATTCTTCTACATTAGCAAATTACCCTATTTCTGTCCTGAATAAAATAAATCTTTATCTTCTATAAGCAAAGGAACTAGTCCACATTTTCCTTGTCCCTCTTTGAGCATGTACTTTCATACACAAACTACCAAGCCTACTAACTACACCACTCCTCACATGCACGTAGCACTTACTGCAAGGAGAGAACATGGAAGAAGATCACTTACAAAGAATGTGTGTGTACTGGCTTTGACTGAGATAGAGTTAAATTTCTTCAAAGTATCTTTGAAGGGGTTATATTTTGGATTTGTGATGAAAACAGTCTCAGTAACACACTGATGTTTTCATTACTGCTGAGCAGTGCTTACACAGAGTCAAGGCCTTTTCTGCTTCTCACACCACCCCATAGTGAGCAGGCTGGGGATGCACAAGAAGTTGGAAGGGGACACAGCCAGGACAGCTGACCCCAACTGACCAAAGGGATATCCCACACCATATGATGCTCAGCATATAAAACTGGGGGAAGAAGGAAAGGGGGATGTTCAGAGTGATGGCGTTTGTCTTCCCAAGTAACCATTATGTGTGATGGAGCCCTGCTTTCCTGGGGATGGCTGAACACCTGCCTGTCCATGGGAAGTAGTGAATGAATTCCTTGTTTTGCTTTGCTTGCATGCAGGGCTTTTCCTTTACCTATTTAACTGTCTATCTCAACCCACAAGTTTTCTCACTTTTGCCCTTCTGATTCTCTCCCCCATCCCACTGCGGTGCAGGGAGAGTGCATGAGTGGCTGCATGGTGCTTAGCTGCCCACTGAGTTTAACTATAACACTACGTAAGTGGACAAAAGGAAGAATTTCCAGCATTAGGTTGCTACTTGTTGATGGGGTAAAAATTCTTAGAAGGCAGAATTCTGAATGTCCCACTATTTGGGGACTTTTTAAAATCTATCTCCTGGATTTGTTTAAAAGGTTGAAATCAACAGATTTGCATACTGTGTCAGCCTATAACTGCTTTTCCTGTTCCATGCAGAGGTAGATTAGATATTCCTAGTACATTGAGAGAATATGTAGTTTAAAAAAGAAATCCTTCTGTGTTTTTTCATTAAAGCAAATAATTCCTTCCAGTCAGCTCTCCTTACCTCACTGTGCCTGGAACGCTCATGTTGACAGGGTATGCGCTACCTCGATAACAAGCCAATTACAAAGTATCTGAAAAAAGTGGCCTCCTATAAAATTACACTGTAGTTAATGAAGCACAGATACTGCCCCTAAAATGGAAAAGAAAAAGAGAAAACAAAACCCAACAATCCAGAAACCTATTAGACGTACTAGTAATCTGGCCATGAAATGATAAAGGTTTGACATCCCATAAATTGCAAGCATCCAGTTTGGCTGTCGGGAAATTGCTTGCATACAAGTCACCTCAAATCCAATAAGCTTTCCTGAAAGTTTGATTATAAGTGAGATTATAACTCTATTATATTAATCACTGCAAAAGAAGCAGACAAAAAACCCATACCAGACAAAACCCTAATTGAGAACAATAAGAAAGATGAATAACATATGGTAGTTTGCATAGGTGCCATGGCTTTGTAATTGCTAAACTCAATTAAACGAAAAAGAAGACGTAGATTCTCCTACTGCTGTGATTTGCATATCACAGTTCAAAAAAGAAAGCCTTTCAAAAACTAGGCTGTACTGAAATCTATCCTACAACACTAACAGCAAAAACGTCTGAAAATTTTTGAATAATAAATGTCAATATGAATTTGTAGCAAATATGCATACATTACATGAGAATCATACATAAAAAACATAATAAATATTTTTCATTTCTCTAGTACTTTTCATCTGAGTCTTAAAATATGATTCATAATATTTTAATTTTCAGAACATTCCCCATGTAAGCAAATGTCATATAGGAATTTGGTTTGCTCACCCGGAAAAGCATCTTGTTTTGAGAAAACACCAGAAAGCCTTTAATGGTGTCAAGTAACACTACAAAATAGGATAAGAAGTGAAGAAGCTCTTATCCAGCCAGGTCAGATCTAGAAAGAGGAACGTACCCGCACACCAAGAGCTCAGCTATTATCCACAACCATCTTTTACCAAAATACAGTTGTCTGCTGCTTAGGCAAAAGAAATAAGATTTTCTCGCAATCTCATAAATGTTGGATTACAAATCCTCAAAAAGAAGGAATACCTTTAGACTTTGCCATTTTGCTTCTAAAGGCAGTCCACCTCCTTGACTCATGTCCTTACTATGGCAAGTGCATAATACACTAGCTTACAAACTGACACATTTTGCCCTGGGGAGAAAGATGGAAACGAAGCAAAATGTTACTGATGTTACTGCGATTGGTCATTCAGCGAGCATTACTTTGACTGCTACCACACCTCACAGAGATGTTCTTCAGAAATGTATCCATGTACAAAATTAATGGAGGGGCTAAACAGACACGCAGCTATCATGGCACACAGACACGAGCACGTAATCTGTCTGAGGACTTTCCACAACAAATTACGAAGATAACAAAGCAATGGCGATAGGATGCAAGGTGAGTACTGGCACAACAAGACAGAACCAAGGTCACAGACACTTAAATTTATTCTAAGCAGAAGTACAAAACACTGGAGGTCTGTCTGTTGGTGGGCTTGTCTCTCAGATTATTATTTTTCGGTGCTTTCTTAAACCTAAATTTTAAAAGCAAACAAAAGAATGACTTGAAATGAATTAGCCTTAAGCATACCAAGATCATTAACAGGCTAAACAGCAACATGCTTCCAGGGCACCATGCTGCCTCCAGCCAAACCTCATTATCCTTCAGAACTCTAGTTAAAGAATAAATGGATTGACCTATTTATTTCATGTCTGAATTTTATTAGAGGATTAACTTATTTATTTAGCATTCAGCAATAGCAGCAGCAAAGGTATTTGTACTCTGTGAAGTGGTAAAGGGGGCAACTGAATACACTTCGTTGATGCAACTGGATTGGTTGCACAGTGCAAGAACTCCTGCAATCAATATCACTTCTTGTATGTATCCCTCTCTCTGCTCTAGCTACTCACACACAGCAGCTTTCTTGCTGGTCTCACATTCCCAGTCTTAAATCACTGATATTTATTTTGCATTTTTCTTATCTTCAGTTTTGGTATTTTTCCATCCTGTGCACACTGGTTTCTTTTTAGCTATTACCTTCTCTGCTGCAAGTAGTCTTACTGATACTTCATCATCTCTACCAGCTTCTAAATCCTGCTTGCCACCATGATCCTCTACTAATTTCCTTCTCTCTCCCTTCTTTGGGATTCAGCCATGAAATCAAAGATGAATCAGATACCAGACACATACATTATCATCAGATTAAATTTATCACAGCTGCATGTTCCATTGCCTGTAATGAGTGAAACTGAAGAAAAAAAAAAAAAAAGAGAGAGAGAAAACATCATGAAACATTTGACAATGACCCAAATTTCTCTGTGTCCAAGCTAAGGGGTAGACAGCCTAATAAATGCATAATAAAGCATGTAGAAGTAAAAGCCATAACTCAAATGTGATCTGGCTTCCAGCACAGCAGACCCAGCAGCAAAGACTGCCTTTGAGGAAGTACAACTATCCCACAGTTCAAGTCTCAGTTCTGAAGCATATTTTGCAGTCTTCGGTGAGGCTTTTTTGTTTCCTTGTTTTTAAGGGGAACTGAGGCAGGAGTCCTAAAGAAGGTGATGAGAAACTTGGCAATAATACAGTGAGCAAGTGGAAGACAGTGCTGGGTCTGTGAGACTGTTCATCAGGCTGCTAACGCCAGCTGATCACTCACATGCCCTTCAGGAGACCAGTTTCTTTTACAAATTTTTCTATACACTTTGGATCCCACAATATTGCCTCCATCTTCCTTCTTCCCCTGGCAGAAAGGAGCACTAATCCCCAGCTACAATTGATCATTGCAACTTGGTGGACAGATAATCATCACGTGCAAATCTACTGGCATGCTGAAACAAGTAGGTCTTTACTACAGAATCTGCTCAGTAAGATGGTGGTAGCACAGCAACAGCTGAAAAAGCATGAGTGTTCAAAAAACATTTTTTCCCCCATACTTAATTTGTAAAAATCAGAACTAGACTTTCTTCTAAGAACTTCATATGACAAAAAAAACACTGAAAGGCAATCCAATATTCCCTAATAAATAAATAAATGCAATCTTATATTAAAAAAATAAATACTTGGCCTCCAAAGAGCACTGAAATTATTGGAAAACTTTCCATTGAAAACTCTGGGTTTTGTAGTCTTCTCATCAGTGTCAGGGAGCTTTAAAATAGCCTTTTCCATGTAACCTTCTTTTACAATAGAAATGTTTTTAAAATTAATTTAGTACTTCCCTTCCTCATGAATATAGATCCTGGAAACCACTGTACTACAAATAATATGAATCATGAAATGTACCTTTGGCATATCACCAGATCTGGTAGGTCATGTTTTGTTTTGTTTTAAATACACCTGGTCTTTGTAGCACATCTTATCAAGGCATTTCTAAGGTGCACATTGCCATAACTGAATAACTATTCTATTAATTCAGCTATGAATTATCTACAAACAGATGGAAAGTTTTTACAAACATGTTCTGTACTGGAAATTATTTGATGAGTGTTTGTGTGCAATACAGATTGCTCTTCAACTGCTTAGGAAGTATGTGTCTTAGAGAATTCAATATTCTTAATTCACTGTTTGAACTTTTATGTTTGCACTGTAATGCAAATGTACCCTCTGACTGGATAAGCATTAACTCTTAGGAGGCAATGCCCCTTTCTATGACTGACTGACTGAATGCAACACTTCCCTGCAAAGCAAGAAAATACAAAAGATGTGGCTCGCTCCTAAGAAGAGTCAGACAGGAGAAGATTAAGCCACAATACAAATAAGCTATTTCAAATAGAAATCTTTAGATGAGCAAGCAGCAGGCTTAAGAAAGTGTTTTTAAAAGCATTCCATTCTACATACTCCAGGTAAGAGACTGCTCACTACATCATGGCCATCTTATTACTAGAGACCTCTCCCTTACTGGAGTTGGTGTGCAGAATATTCGCCTGAACCTGGACAGCAGGCTTTCCTTAAAAATCCTCCTTACCAGGATCCTATCCTATGAGGCACTCCCTGATCTACTACTGATTTAGCCCCACTAGCCAGTCAGGCAGCTACAAGTTTTTGCTACTCTCACAGTTGCTTGGGCATGGGGGGTGTGCATTCTTCCATTGTGTCAAAGGAAAAATACAAAGTTTCTGAAAACTACTGACCTGTATTTTTTTGAAAGAGATTGGAATAAACACAGTGTTCATGGCCAATCTCCCAGCTTAAAGTATGAAAATCACTGCTTTTCTTAGAACAAGTACATAGGTCAAAATTTAAGAAAGTGTCCCCCATGTACTACCTTGCTACCATTATAAGAATTCACTCAAAGGACTGACTGACAGGGTAGTTCAGAATCTTTGGCTTCACTCCTGAAACTATCAACGGAGGTGGTCAATTAATGCCAGCTCCTGTGGACAGTTCTTTGATGGAAAAAGAGTTCTTCAATGCATTGCCTGCTGCCTATCAAATGCCCTGCAGTGGCAATGACTCCAGCTGCCTCCACCAGTCTGGTGACTGGCTGAATTTGAACCAGTGACCCAGGTTTGAAAAGGTCCCAAACCCATTACCAATCTCTGGTCTTATTGATATTTTTATTGCTGTGAAGACAGAAGGCTGGTCCTTCCAGTTTGCCATTCTGCACCCAAGCGCACACCTGTACTGGCAAGGAAGCAAAGAGCACTCCTCCAAGCACTTTGTTTTGTTTCGAGTTCCCCACTTGGGAACTGATAGAGGTGTTGAACGGAAGCCTTGGCCAATTGCATAAATCAGATTTCGCTTAAGTAGCTAATGTCAACCTTGGGGGGAAGGGATGGGGGGGGGAGATTAAGTGTTCATTTCCAGAGACCAGCACATCTTTTGTGCTTCAAAAGCATCTGGAAGAATATAAATCAAAGCAGAATATGAACTGGCAAAGCTAATTCACTGCCTAGCTGTTTCATTTCAGTTGCATCTTTCTCAATCTCCTCAGCCAGGTAACATGGCCTTTCCTTGAAAGTTACACAACAAATCAAATAAGTGGGTGCTGGGAAGAAAAGAAGACGGGAGGAGACGTAAAATTTATTACTGCCTAAAAGGGAAGGTGACTCATAAGAGAGTGGTATTAACAAAGTGACAGTAGGAGAAGAAGAGGGAGTGCTTTGAACTCATTCTAATGATCTAATGACTAATATAATCCATTAAGAAAAGCAAGGGCAAGATCTTTTTCACTGATTAACGTTGTACCTTATCCATGTTTTTAATAAAAAATATAATATATATTGCTCCTCAGCTATCTGCATGTTTAATTAAAGTGCTGAAAGCTTCTAGAAAGTGTTCATTTCACTCCATCAGATGAAACAGTGAAGTATCCAACCCTCCACCATGGATCTGGGAGCAGTAGGAAAAAGTGGGAAGGAAAGGAAAAAAGGAAGAACTGTATCATAACAAACACAAGAACACCCTCTGGCATAGTGATGTGCCTGTTAAGTATGGTGTGTGAAACCCCTAGACAAATACTATAGGAATTTAACACTAATATTTTATGAAGGAGATGTTTTATTAAAGCTAGGAACAGCATAAAATGTCTGAAAAATATTAAAATTCTGCTTTTATGCTTCAATGACGTACAAATGAACATAATTTACTTTTAGGGATGTTCATTAACTTTATACAAACATAATCACAATTTAAAAAAAAACAAACAAACCTCAAACTCCACACTCACCATTTACTCTACAACTATATATAGACCTCTGATACCCTCAAATTGAAATTAAAGGTAAGACCCACTGCTTGCTAATTTCTTGCAACTGTTTAACATTTCAGCAGCAGCTTCTTATTATTCATAGGTGTTTTATTAGTAAATTCAGATGCCACTTATAGCTTTGCACAGTTTTGTGCAATCACTGTTCGTTCAACTCTTTTTTTTTTCTTATTTTTTTTTCTGAACACAGTCAGTCTGCTCTGGGATAACACTGGTATACTGTGAAAGACATGGCTAAAGGAGTTATCTAAAATTTTAGGTTTCATCTTTAGTAACTCCTAGGATATCAAGGAATTTCCAAGAGAAATTCAGCATTATACCAGCATTTTTAAAAGGTTTGAAGCGGTGATCCTGACATTCTGAGCAGTAGAGAATCAACATGGGACAGGTTAAATGGCTTCAAAACTGACTTATGGGTCTTATAACATGACAAACAGGAGATTATTACTAAGTAAACATATTTTCACAAGGGAGAGGGGAATGGGTCCTTCTATTTAATAACAATAGGCAACAATGTCTGCAACTAGCATAAAGGTAGGGCGAACATAAATAAAAGGTCAAATCATTGATTAAAAAGAAAGCTAGTACAAACAACCTATACTTTATTAAAGTTCATTACCAAATGACATGCAGGAAGAAAAATGTGGCAATAGTAACTCTATGAAGATACTACTTCTGACCGTAACACCATAAAGGATATGGTCATAACATTGGATGGTCAGGCGCTGCCACAGCTGTGGTGAGAGGCCCAACTTCTGTTGCTCTGACATGGTGACTGGACTAGGCTTTGAGCACAGTCATGCAGAAGTTTCCAGGAGCTGGTACCTGACTACTCCTCTCAGTATCAGCAACATGGCTTTTGGCACATGCAGCAAGAGGAAGCAGAGGTTGGAAGAAGTTTGACTACAGTCAGCTAAACCCTTTTACACAGAGGTCTGTAACTTGGCATCTTGTAAAACTGTTCTTTTATAAGGCAGAAATAAACACTTTTAGCCAAGTAATGAATTACTTTTAGGATAACAGCTGTATAAAGGACAATCTGAACATGACCCTTCTACTCCCTAAATCCTTTTCCAATTTTTCAGGAATAAATTGCAAGTGCAAAGTACTGCCATTATCAGAAACTTGATTATTTTCACCCTCTATCTTTAAACAACTGAACTACTGCAAGACTTTCACAATATTTAGTGTGCTTTGCATGCTGCCACCCAACACAGCAAGCAAAGCAAATGCTAGCCCTCTCTCACCAAGGTGTATTTTTAATAAATAACTTAATGGAATCAATACAGATTACTTGATCAATTTCTATACACTATGTACACAGGAGGTCAGATGATCTAATGGTCTCCTTTGGCCTTAAAATCTATTAACTAATTTGTTTTCCACGGATGACCAAACATGACTCCAACAAGAATAGTCTTCACATTTTACCATCCTGGAAAAAGAAAGGGCAGGGGGAAGCTACCTTGGTAGGTAAATGCTTTTTACTTGAATGTGTTAATTTTCAACAGACACCATTCAGTTTAGGTATAAATTGGGATCTGAATGTGGTATGAGAGCACTGACCTGCTGAGAAGACAAATGGTGTTCTAGATGTCTGCAAGGAACTCCCTGGTAAGCATACTATCAGTACTGATACTTAGCTTAAATGTTTTGTATTTTCCAACATGAAAAGCTATGGCAAAAACAACTAGAAAAACACGAAGTCTCTCAATATATCCATAGCAGAGGCTGTCTAAAAGGAAAAGACTAAAGGTGCACTAAAAAAGGTGGAGAAATCCAAAGTAAATGTGATTAATATGGAAACTTGTATTTACAATGCATAATGTGATCATTGGTCTAGCTCCCTTGGAGTACCATCTGCAGCAGATAAAAAAAAAGGCAAAAAGCAAAGTTCTTGTCCTGCATGCAGTTCAACAGTAGCTTATTGGCCATGAGAAATAATCTCTTAATGTGACTTAGCAGCTTTCCCCAGAAGGCTGAAGGCTGCTGTGTTATACTATTACTAACAGTAACCTTTTTCAGCAAAAGGTTTAGAGAAGAGAATGTGAACTTCGATTAAGATATGCAAGGTCTAGCCTTTCAGCTGAACTTATTCACCCATTTTAATGCTTTGTTACTATACAAACTACCCTGCTGCTCTGTACATGATAGTATTCATTTAGTTTTATTGTATCTATCATCTTTAACTACTTACAATGGTTTTAAGAACCTCATACATTAAATCAAATGTCAAGAAAATCATGTCACTCAAAAGCCTTTTCCAAGCTTGAAACAACAGTCTGCAAATGCAGTCTCTCTGGAGGCTGACTTGAATGTACTGCAAGTACACTTCCTAACAATGAGTAAGACTCCTACTGCAACTCCCAGGCTATATGAACCTCCTAGCATATGAAGACAGGAAATTGGTAGACTACAAAAGCAAGTGACTGCTAAACTTACATTCTAGAGAAGGGGGGGGAAGGAAAAGAAAAACAAACACCAACCCTAAACCCACAAACCACAAAAAGCAATCTCCCCTAAAAGGAACTCCGAAGAATGTCCTAGTCATTAAGAAAACCCTAACAATCTTCCCAAGGATTTGTAAACCAGTGTTGGCTTGACTTCTTTATACGATCACATCGGCAGCAGCATGGTATGGGGGAAATGCCCAGGATCTCAATCAATACTCCACCTTATTTAAAATGCTATGCAGAACCACCAACCCTGTGAAGTGTGGCTGGACACTGACTGGCAATAGCTGAGAGGAAATCCTCACGTCCAGTATAAGAACATTTTGAAGAGGTACCACCCACACTTATAAGAATGCAAAGACACTGCAGGTGTGCTGCTTCCAGACAGAAAGAAGTCATTAGAAAAGACAGAGAAAATTAAGGAAAAATGCAATTATATTTAGGAAAAGATTTAATATTACATGAGCTCTCTGCTACTTAAAGCAATGTCCATGAAAGTATTTTAGCATTTTTTCCAAGTTTAGTCCTATAATATCCCAACCATGCCAGTACATACATTCATATTTTGAGGCCAGTGAGCTGAAATATGGAATTGCAAAAGTCAATGCTGTGATTTGCTAGGCAGGACTATGATTAAAAGTGAGATTGTATCCTTCTGGATTGTTAACAAAAACTTGTCCAATCATTCCCTTTAATAGCACTTTCTCTGTACAGTAAAGTATACAGAATCCTTTAAGTAAAGGCCACTTCTCTTTTGTAAGAAGGATATAGTTTTAAAGTATTTTAATGTCCTTTCTCTCAGAAAACTATCAAGCTATCTAAACTATGAAAGACCGTTATAAATTTTTATTAAGCTGCATATACAGTTCAGCTCAAGAACAGGTAATTGCCATTATAAGCATAAAAAACCTAACGATGATGAATGCATTACTGACAAGAGACCTGGCTGCAGAAACAGGGCAGGAGATTGCTTGGGAGTGCCCAGGATCCCCCAAGGCTGTCCAAAGTAGGACTGATCCACACACTTTCAATGAAACAATTCAAGCTAACTAAAACATGCAATCTTTTTGAAACCAGGATGCTTCCTAAGCTTCTTTGACAAATGTTTCACTGGGAAGGCCTCTCTATCAGGGTTGGGATTGCTAGTCAAAAACTGATGGGGAGAAATGTTTTTCCCCTCTGCTTTTGGGATAGTTTAATCACAAACACCTCTTTAGTGAATCCAAGCCCTGTGAAAGGTAGCAGACAATGGTATTTCTACCAGTGATTGCTATGAAATCCAATACAGTGGAAAGGACTTTTTTTGGTGTGTGAAACCCTAAGGGATATTTCTGCAAGGAAAATACAATAAAATTTTGTGGAATTAGAAAAGAAAAAAAAATCTAGTCTGCAGGATGGAGATTATGCTATCTAAACATGTTTCACCTCCATCAAAAATAAATCAGTGTGACTAACTGTACTCTTCTTGCATCTCCAACAAAGATTTTATTAAATTTCTGCCATTTTATATTGATTTCATATACAGTCATTTAGAAACCTTCTATTTCTGTAGCATATAAGATCGTACATAGAAGTTATGTGGGGTTTTTGCTTTGAGATACCAAGGACATGAAAGCTATGAATAGTTACAGGCAGAGACTTTAAACACTTCTATTCTAAGTATAGACTCTAAGCACTTTCAATCATTCGTGACAATTGCTTTTACACTGATTCTGTGAAAAGGCAGTGGTTCCAAAAAAGCCAATTTTACTTCAGATTTTAGAATCAAAGGCTTTCTGGGTCTCTCCACCCTAACTCCAAATCCTGGCATGTTGTTTCATAAAAAAAAAACACACCAAAAACAAACACAAAAAAACCCTACACCACCACCACCACACCCAGACCAAAAAAAGCCACACAAACCTTATTTCCTAAGTCATTTTAGATGGATAAAGAACTTTCATCCAAAGTTGCATGCCTAAAATTTGTGCACCTTTGTATATGTCCTAAAGTATGCCAGTGAAGGTTCCCAGGAAGGAGTTGTTGTAAGAGTTCATTTGCAGTCACTACCCTCATTTTATGCCACTGAAGGAAGTGGGCTTGCCCCATTTTCCATTTGCAATGCCCTAACTTCTGCAAATCCACAGCTCTTATGCTGAAGGCCATTTCCTCTGCAATAAATCTCACTGTCACAGTGTCTGGTCAGCCCTCTGACAATGTTGCTCCATGCCGTGGCAGCAAACACAACAGCCCACAGTTTGTGATTCCAACCAAACTCTCTCTCCTCTGCCTCTCTAGACTTCCTCCTTTCCTTGAACAGTGAGAAATACAGTTTGGTCTCACATTAGAGTGTGGAAATCTGTTGCCACCTTCTCCGCCTTGTACAGTTTATGAGACTTACTATTTAGGTACAAATCCACATGCATTTTTTTATGTTTTTAAATAGAATTTCAAGAAAAGAAAGAATATACTTTCCAGTCAGTTAGCTACCATACCAATGGCACAATCTCTTTGCAAATAAACTTTGCTCTTGTAGAATTTGGCTTTGTATCAACTTACACTGTAAATTGCAAACTAATGAATTTGTATTGGCAGAGGAAAACGTTTCTGCTTTTACAGACTACAGCATTTACTAGTAAACAAGATTACTAGGAACAATTCCCAGTTTCCCCAGCAACTTAGTTACTTGTCTCTTACAAGGCTCCTATGTTTATTCATTCGTCTCCATGGTCCCAGTGTAATGAGTCTACTCCTAACCACCAGATAAAATTATAGCAACTGAATGCCAAGTTTTGTGAGTTCTGATATTCTGAAGAGTTAGAGTATACCTAAGTGCTGGTCACAGGCCTTGGTTTTATCTTGATGTCACCAGAGCTCTAGGTTGCTGCTTTAGGAGCATTTTTGCACGTCCTTTCAATCATCAAGCTTAAAGTACAATATGCAGACTGAAATCATTACTTATCTTCTCAGGCCTCCTCCCATGTCCCTATTTTGTAAAACCATGGAGAAACCTATAAGTTGTGAAGCCAGAATTACTGCACAAGCGGGATCTACCCACCACTCCAAGTGAAGTCCTTGTAATATACCTCCTTGTCCCTCTCATCAGTGCTTTCCAAGTGCATTTTATTTAGAATAATGGGAAGACACTTGTTTAATTTTCTAGGAGCTCCAGATCTCAAAGGCAGTTTTTTAAATTGAAAACTCCTTACATTTGCTTCTGATTTTTATCAGTTCCAACTGAGTTTTGTGTAGTAGTTAGAAATATACAGTCAGTGAAAATATGACATACCGGTTACATAATCAGTGTGACCAGCTAAACCCACATTGTTGATAAAAAACAATTAATGGTCTTTCTCTGTATTCTTTGGAAGGTGGTTAATAAAGAGTGATCTAAGAGTAATATGTTATTTTGCCTGAGAAATTAATTAAGCCACAGTACTTCAATAGCAAGCTTCTGAAGTACCACAAATCTGAAGTACTTATACACATTAAACTATTACAATAATACATTTCAGCAGATTTGCTGAGCCTCACTCAAAAGGGAAGCAAAAATCACTTTGCAAACTATGGAAGAAGTCCACCAAATCTGTGAAATGCTTTGTCCAGATAAAGAAACATTTGTATAAAACATTCTAATTATAGTCTGGCAAGGCTTAAAGAAAAGCACAAATAAATAGCACACATCTGCTATAGACAGATTTTTTACAGGCTGTTAAATACCTAACAGTACTCAGGTATCTCAATCCCATGGAGATAAAGAAAAGTCAGATTCTGAAAGCTTTTTAAAAATAATTCAATAAATCTAGTCCTTTTTTTTTTAATCAAGAACATCATAATTTCCTGTATGTTAAATAGATCTCTACTAACATAAGGATGAAGAAAAGTCTACCATTGAAATATATCAGTTTGAAAACTGGTAAAAGAAAAACATTTATAGAACACACTATTAGCTTCTGGTACTCACTGGAATAAAGTATTGAAGCCAAGAGTATTTAAAAGAAAAAAAAAAGAAAAATACAGATAGAACTAGCTTTTTATAGAGCTAAAAATATTGACAGTTCTAGGGAGATATGAATGCTTGATTATGACAAGGTAAGCATCCCTGCTGGATATGGGTGGAAGTTGGTTTTAGGTGCTTATTCCACACCTACACATAAGAGTGCTTCTTGCACCAGTCCCTCAGAGGGTATGATATAGTACTAGTGTCTGCAGCAATATCTTAGACACGATGAAATGCTAGTTTCACATCATGAGAGCTCTCACCTTCAGTCTCAAACAAAATTAGAAATGCTGTCATCATCATTCCCAAATTAGGGCCTCCCCATGGGTGAGTTCACTGAAGGTCATCATTAATTCTCAGCTTCTTCAAAATTAGCACCTGTAGGAGATTCTGGTTTCATTCCTAACAATTTACAGGGGCAGACAAGTCATTTTTATGAAGCTTCCCTAACAGTACAATGCACAGATACCCAAACGTACATCCTTTCAACAACCAAAATATAAAAACAAGTCTAAGGGCCTATAGATTTTTGGTGCTTTGATGAAATTCTCTATGGTAATGAGAGAAATTTCCTACACCTTAAGAAACGCTAATTTCTCCCCCACATTTTCACACACCTCTAGAGAAAAGCCTGAATTCCTACCAAATTGAGATAATATACTTCATATTTGCATGTTTCTGACTCAAATTAAAGACAGGAAAATGAAATTGAACAAGAACATATTATCACATTTCAGGACTTGCAGCCAAATTTGATAGTGGAAATTTCATAAGTATTATTCTTTTGAAAAGCCCACCCAGTTTTGATGTCACATATAATATGGATGGTTGACTTGCACAAACATTAAAGATGTTAAGGGAAGTTACTTCTGTTTGCTTTTTGTTAAAGGGAAGTTGAGCTTGCCAGTGTATCTGCTGTAACAGCCAAAGTTCTCTATAGCTTCTGCTATTTCCACTAATTTTATTAAGGAGATGAATGACACAGTGAGACTTACTTTAGAGTGATCAAATGCAAGTTTCTATGCCTTTAAAGCCATTAAAAGCTATCAAAGTAGAAGCTGCTACACAAGAGAATTCATAAAGTACTTGTTCTAAGGACAAATATCGCTCAAAAAACCACAGAGGAAGATATATTCCTCTTTTACAGAAGATGGTACCATTTCAACCATGAGGAGCATTTTCAGAATCTAAGCACAGAATTTAAAAAAACATATAAAACTAATCAGATTTAATTTAGCTGATAACCTCAGTGGTTATCAGCTGGTACCCACAGACCTCATGCAATTACTGCATTAAAATTTCTATATCCGTCAACCCATTTTCAGGCACTAATTTACCAAATGATGATTGCTGTTTTTATGAACTACATTAACTGCAATATGAGGCCTTTGATTTAACTTGTTCTTGTCTTTGAAAAATCTTTGCCAGATATGTCATTTTTAGACTGAAATTAAAAGAAAAAAATTAAGGAAAAGATTAAGGAAAATGGCTTGTTCCATGTACAAAACTAAGGTTTAGTAGGCCAAAGGATGCTTATACAAGTCCATACATGTTTTTAAGTTGTCTTCCTACAACTTTTAGCAAGAATAAAAAAATCCAGGTTAAGTTCATTTACAACAGTTACCATAATTTAATTATGCTCACAATGTTGAAGATAACTTGTAACATTTGCTCATTCAGATAATTACTGCTGTTAATATTTTGAATTTTCTAAGGGAGAAAAATACAGTCTTGAGAGTATTTCAATTTTTCTCAGCTGACATCTTCACATGGATTAAATTTTCTAAGTGGATAGCCCTCAATAAAAGCTAATAAATTCCAAAGAGAATAGCTCAAGCAGACATTCAGTAAAACAAGTTCAAGTAAAATGCTGTAATGTAGCATAGTTTTTTACTGTCTGCCTGACTCCTAGCTCACGCCAGGCTGACATGGATGAGCCATGTGGCTTTCTGTCCAGTTCACTGCATGCCCCTACAACACTTAAAACTGTGAGGAGTAAATGTTTAATTCCTAATTTGGGACTGTAGGAGAAATGAACAATGGAAATTTCATCTTCAGTTATCAGTGCACAGAAACACTCAAATTTTCAGGACTGAAAGCACAGAATGCCACATATTGATGTACAGGACAAAGACACTCAGCTGTGAATGCTCTTCAAGGGGACTGACATGGGCTTCCTGGGTTTTATTGGGATGAAGCTATCAGAAAAAAACGTGTTGTTGAGGTGCTTTACCCAGTTAAAATTCAAATCACAGAACTGCTCAGGTTGGAAGAGACCTCAAAAGACCATCTGGTCCAACCTGTCATGGGAAAGGGAGCCCAGAAAAGATTATCTAGAACCCTTTCAAATCACTTCTTGAAAACCTCCAGCAATGGGTAAGTTCTCCCAGTGAATGATTGTTCTTACTGTAAAAAACGTTCTTTCTTGTGTTGAGATGAAATCTCTCCCAGTGCAACTTGTACCTGCAGCCCCTTGTCTTTTCCATGTGGCTCCTTGTGAAGGGAGGGCCTCTGTCCTCTTTGTAGCTGCCTTTTAAGTACTGGAATACTGCAATGAGGTATCATCAAAATTATGTTCTGTATAAAGAAATAAGATCCACATTTTTGCACACAGGTATACATTTTTAATTTCAGGGGAGGTCAGAGACAATGCTTGTCCCTGAGAAGAGCACCATTAGAACCATATTACAGCACTGAAAACTCAATTCTATTCTTTCTTTGACTTTGTTCACTACTCAGCAAAATGCCTTCTTGTTAATTATCGACTTCATCATCAAGGGACAGTTTAATCACAAGACTGTCTGCAGTTCAGGCTATCACAGCAGTACTAGCAGGGAATTTTGCACTGCACATAATTGGCCAGGTAATTAGAATACAACATCCTTAACTGCTCAGTTACCAAATGTAAACGGTGCAGCGCGTAGTGCTCGACTGGTGGAGGACTTGGGGGAAGCAACGCAGCTGCCAAGTGCCTGCTTTTAATTCTTCACAGTATAGCTAAGCAAACAGCACCAGTGGCTTACTGCCACTCCTGTGGGATGGTGGTGGCCCTTACATTCTGTGATGTGAAAAGAAATTTAGCAAATTGAATGTATTTCACAACATCCAAAACCACATGAAAATAAAACCATAAAACCAGGATTTTTGAAAAGCGGAGAAAACCCAGCATCCTGACAACAATGGCAAGTCAGAGCCGATATACTTGTATGAAACAGTATCACTGCCAAAATTGACAGCACTACCATGTGGGACAGGGTGGAGTTGCAGGCTGGGAATTTACTACAGGATCGGCATGGCCTGAGCTACAGACATTTTCAACACAACGTAGTTCTGTATAAATGGATGGGTGCAGTACACACCTGGGAAGACCAATCCTGCTTTAATAACTGCCTTACGGACAATTCAGAAGTTACCATGGTAAGTACTTTAGGGCAAGAAATACACTTAACAATAATACCAGGAAAGGCAGTATGTTCTTCAGAAGTCTTCTTCAGTTCCAGGAAGAACTTCAAAAGATCTTTCATCTGTTGACGGACAATATAAAGTGCTATGTTAAAACTGGCTGGACAACCAGCTCCCTGCACTGGAAGGCTAATTCACAGCTCTGATACTGAATTAATTTGGCCTGTATTTGTTTACCTGTTCCTTGGTCAACACTTCTTTCTCCTTCAGCTAGCTGTCTTCTGTAATTCAACACTTGTCTGTCTTTCTTCAAATATATTTATAAACATCAATATCTACTCCTCATGTCAGTAGACTAATACGGGCCATTTTGTAATCTCACCTGGTATGGCAAGATCTCTGTCCCCTAAGCACCATTCTAGAAGCCATTTTCTACACCTATTCCCATTTTAGATTTCCTTTCTCAAACTCAGCTGACCAGACCACTGTTACTGTTTTACGCAATGGCAATAATATATTCTTCTCTCTTCCAGAAAATCTTCACCAGTCTCACATCTGACTGCTGTCGCAATTAGCAGAAACTCTCAAGTCTCTCTTACCACTTCCAGCTCCAGCCAATAAAACCTCTGCTTGGAACAGAAATTCTTCCTAGGCTCCATGTACAAGATTTTTCATTTTCTGCTACATTTTTTGCCTCCAAGACTCCAGTCTTGGAGTCCAAGAGTCCAGTTTGCTAAAGGCATCACAATCTTCCTTACTTTATTCCACTATTATATCAGCAATGCCTCTCAATCCTATGTGGCCACATTTATCCCTCTGCTCCTGTGTTCTTTACACTGACTAAAGGCAATGACTCATAAATTCTTGTATTGGTTGGTCCAACAATCCTATGCCTTTCTCATGGCTCCTCCTCCAGGAGTTTCCCTCTTCAGCTTGTGAAGAATCTGCAATTGCCCACACAGGATTTCCCAACGCTTCACTTGTATGGGAATGGGACAAGATATATCCAGCCATAGAACAGAACTGATAAAATTTGTTTAGTTGTTAAGACAGAAAGTTGTTAATTCAGGTCATTTGCTACTTGTTCCCCATGTTTCCAAATTAAGCCTTCACTTAAGGAATAAAAATAACAGCATGAAATTCTTTAGCAGGCAAGCCCTACAGAAAGCTGCTTTCTGGGAAAGAACAAAGGAAAATTTTGCAAGCAGCTAATTCAATTGCTTGTTGCCTTAGTGTCCTGGTTACATTAAAACTGCACAATATGATTCTCACTGGAAGGAGAAATCATGAGCTAGACATAATCGTCAGGCAAACTCAATCATGTTTATATTATTCAGATACAATCAGAACCTACTTGTCCTTATCATTATAAGGTGTTTGAAAAGTGAAGTGTTTATAGCGGGGGGCTTGCCACCCCCCTTCTTCAATTGTAAGGCTACAAAAAGTAAAATGCTGGACTGTTTCATTGTAGGTTCAGTTCAGCATAACAAAAATTACTTTGGACAGTCTGAAAAAAAACCTGAAGTAAATGTATAGAATATTTATCATTGGGCAAAGACAAATTGCCTTTGAGAAAGTGAGTCAGATCCAGAATTGTCATAATCTGTGTATACATTCTGAAACAGCAGCACTTTCTACAAATCAGTGTCTTTAAAATGTACTGTAAATATAAACAACACATGAACAGCACTTATCTTCTATTCCCGATTCATATAAATTCACCATTGTTAATATCATTAGAAGCTTTATACCATAGTGTAACATCAAATATCCTGCAGATATTAAGAAAAATAATGTCTTTAAATGAATTTTTGTCATAAGAAGCTATACTAATGCAGGATCTGTCTCTTGATAAATAGAAAACCACTGAATTTCAATAGGTCTATATTACATCACCTTAAGGTAGTTTAGGCTATTACCCGGAATCTAATTTGATTTAGTATAAAGGATAGCCCAAACTTGTCCAAACACCTGGATGAAAACAGCCAAGCTTTCAGAGAATTTAACCATACACACAGCACACTTCACATGAATAGGACTTGCAGGATCTCAGAACTCTTAAACCAGCCAATTTTTTTATATTTAGCCACATAATCATCTTCCAGAGCTTTGCATAAATAACCTCTACTTATTAAGGACAGATACCCTTTAAACCATATTCATTTAACAGTAACATTTTCTTGCTAAAAATCTAGAGGATCTTTTGTTATCTGAATTAATGCAACAAAACCAGTTAATAAGTGAGTACTTTATATCAATCTTACTTTATATGAACACTTCACAAAATGTATTTGTTTACAACGAAGGCCTAGACATTAAATAACCAATCTAAAGGTCACACAAGTCAAAGCCAGAAACTTAATGCACACTTTACAAGTTCCACATCTTCTTTGTATCTTTATTTGACTAAGTACAGTTCAAGAATGTTCTCATTAACCCACAGGAATTATGAAGAAGGATTCTTAAGACCCCTAGCTACAGTCTTGATATTTAATGAAAAACCCCACACCAAGAGAGAATTTGGGACTTTAGATTAAAAAAAAAAAATAAATGTTCTCACTGGAATCTAACAGAGTCTGGAAAACCCTGATGATAATCTCAGCCTCAAAAAGCTCTCAATATTCCTATTTCTTTTTCTAATTTCAGAAACAAAACACATGCTTCTCCAAGTCTAAATACTTGTCCACCCTTCCCTCAAGGACAAATGGCTAAGATGCTCTTTCTATATTTGAAGTACTTGGCCTGCCTGAAGAACCCTGTGATGTTAAAAGTCATACCTATTTCACTGGGTACTTTGTACTTTGCAAAGTTACCGTCTCTTTCTTTTGCAAACTATAGCTATGCAGTTGTACCAGCAGTGTAAACTAACATCATTTATCATTAATCTCCTGCCCTCCAGTCTTTACTGACTCTGGCACGGTTCTATTAAACTTTGTGTTTCATTGTAATATGTTTTCAATTCAGTGACTAAACGTATTTACTTTGAATTAAGAGTCACAACTACCCAAACCAAATGCTACTAAACCCATGGCCTGTACCATGTTGAGTCAAAAGAACAGGAAATAAGAAGTAAAAGTTTAATCCAGAAGTGAGCTGGGTTTAACTCTTTTCTGAACTCATTGCAGCAAGACCACTCTTAATGCATTTAGCAACAATTAATTCTCAAAGCCAAAACAGCTGCACATTGCTGATGCTCTCCAGATGCAAGCTAAAGAATTAAATCATGGGATAATTCAATTGGAAAATTGCTTGTAATTATGGAGAATGCAGCGTCTGCTTGACTCCTCGTGGTGATTGGTAGTTGCTTTAAGAATAGTGAGGTAGTCTGCGCAATGCATAGTGAATACAAATAAGTAGCTGTGTTAGGAGAAATCTCATTTAGTTTCACAAAGATATGGGTTTAACATTGTTAAAACTGTATTTGCTGACATTAATGATAATCCATTTTCACTGTCCCATTACTGCCAACAACCCACTATCACTTACACACAGAACAGTAACATTAACTTAAACCACCCTCTCTCTGAAGGAACTCAAAGTACTTTGCAAACATACAGAATGTTGACCTACTCTAAACAACAATGATCCGAAAAGGGTTTGTTCTTCCTCACCTCATTTAATATACAAGCAAGCAAAGAGGCTCATTCTGACATGTCATTTAAAACTCTGATGCCACAAGGCTGACAGTTTCTGGGAATGAAGGAGGATACTCCTTTACTTCAAATGTTAAAAGTAAAATTCTCAGGTATTATTCAACACCGGAGAAGCAGGCTGCACAAAGGTCTAGTCAGAGACTCTCTACTATTGTTGACAACAGGGAAAAAATCCAAAAGAAACTGGTCTTTTGGATTGACAGTTACCAGCGCAGAAAAAAAAGCCATCTTGTCATCTGTAAACTGAGCACATATACTCTTAAAATAACAGGATGATGCAGCTTTCTACTCTCTCTTCGTAAAGTAGCCTTACCAGAACTGATCCTTATTAACATTTCAACATTTGTCAGAGTCTGCTGACTATTTTAGAGAGTCTTGCTCATTGGCAAACTGGGGGACAAGATGGCTGCTTTATGCGATCATATTCCTACTGAGTCAGTGACAGAATGGGAAAAACACCTAGAAATACTGAATTCCAGATTCCTGGTTTAACTATTAAAACACGCTGCTCTTAGTTTATAGAAACGCAGTTATGGTAGCAGTGATTATTAACACACATTATATTATCTGTCCTTTAGCTACTGAAACATTTGCCTGATTTTTTTTTTTGCTTTACTCTAAAAAGCATTAACAGAAAAACCTTTAGGGAACAAAAGATCAATTATTTACAAGTGGCTTCACAAATCAATCATCCAATATCAAAGCTGAAGTTGTTATTTTTAGCACTATTAACTACACAATAATTAAAATTGATTACAAAGTCACGACCCCTCATTAAGTTGCTGTCGATTGGGAGAAAATTCCTCAAAAGCAATATTTTTTTTAAAGAAGTGAGTGTCAAAAGATTCTCATCAATTAAAGAGACATCTGGTAATATGGAAAAGGTGATAAATTATCTCTGTTCTCAGTACTAGTATTTTATACACCAAAGGTGGTGCAGGGGAGAAATCCTTATGGTCATTATCTCTGCCTGAAAAGGAGTAGAAACCCCATTGTGTTAGGACCAGTAACAAGTAATTCTCCTTCTATACATATGTTCTGTGGTGACCAAAGTGCAGGTCTCCCTAGCAGAGATAACATGCTATCCAACAGATAACACATTCTGTGAACCCAATACTGCAAAGAGGGAAATCATGTATTTCAATCTAACAACAAAGTCCTTAAGCACATGCTATGAGTATTTGAGTAGCCCAAAGAAATACAGAGAAGTTCTTTGCATATTTTACTGTCACACAGCAGATAGTGGTCCTTAGCAGGACAGAGCACTATAGCTGAGTTTTTCCAGTAACCAGATATGCTACTGTTTCTACATGACGAACCCCCTTTGCTGCTCCCCTAGTTTTCATCTCCCTGAGCTACATGCCATTGGGTTAGGTTTTAATTCTGAAGAGAAGTAAAATGGTGAGTCCTGCCACCCCTTTAATATCATTTTCCAGACTGCAGCAAAAGTTCACAAAACATAATGTTTCTTCCCTCCTGAACTTGTTTCACAAGCTTGCAATACAGGTTGTCAAGCTGCTGTGTAAGTTGCTGGTCTAATACCAACTCTGTAAGGGATCAAAAGTGATTAACTGGATCGCACTCAGAAATGACCTGTGCAGAGGCAAACCTCACTCCAGACTTTCTGCTGTCCCCCACCCCATGCAGCAATTTGTAACATCCACATATATAACAAGCACTTATTTCCCTCAAGTATACAGAGGTGGGAAAAAGTGGCACAACATTACTTCCTTACACTACCACCCCAGGTGGCATCTCTAAGCTAAGAAAGGCATAGCACCCATGTTAATAAAAACCAAACCAAACCAAACCCAACCCACAAACCAAAAAACCCCAAGAGCTGTTGCTATGATGCTCTCATACCTGCAGCAAGGCTGCCAGTGACACAATGCACACCTGTATCACCTCGTGACAGCATCAGGCTTTAAGGAACATTTCAGACTTTAACATGCCCTTTTAGCTGGATGATGAGAAACTAGGAGCTACTTCAGCAATTCACAAACAGGGTCATTGAAAAGACACCTGGGCTAACAAAATGCCGCTTCCTGCAGTCTGTACGCCTTGGTCCAGCAAGGCCAAGATACTTTCAAAGGAGAACAAGAGGACAATACCTGTTAAAGATCAGAGGAGGAGGAGGAGGCAACAGGAAGGTGCTTTTCAGAAAACATAAAAAAAGAACAAGGCTTTGATTACATTGCAGGAGGGAAAGACAGTGATATGTAGTTCACTTAAGTTTCTGTGGTCTGTATTATGAATAGTTGTTTTAGAAACAAAGAATTGTTCAGTAACTCAGTTTCATTTCACAGAATCACAGGTTGGAAGGGACCTCAGGGATCATCTAGCCCAACCTTTCTAGGAAGAGCAGAGTCTAGACAAGATGGCCCAGCACCCTGTCCAGCCGAAATCTGGCCGAGTCAACCACTTCCCTGGGGAGATCATTCCAATGGTTGACTGTCCTTAATGTGAAAAATTTCCCTCTGGTGTCCAATCAGAATGTCCCCAAGAGCAAAAAGTTTGGCTTGTTGATAAAAGTAGCATACCAAGTAACCAACAAGTTAGTTAATTTTTGCAAGTGCCTTAGTTAGTTCTTGCTGCAAAGCCCATTAACAGCTTCGCCTGCAGGGTCAGTCTTTGGTGCCCCACCCTCCCCAATAGTTAATAAATGCAACATTAATTAACATATATCACATCAGTTTGTTGCTCTAATGCAGAGCATTTCACCTGCCCACCCAGAAAGCATTTTGAAATGTATAATTTCGTACAGAAAGAAAAAAAAAACACAGCAGAGAGCCGTTAAAGGCATTGTCTGTAATGTGTGTCTTTTCTGTAGTTAATTCCTATCTCTTACTTCAGGGATATCCCAGCCAAACTCCTCCATGCTCTTCCCCCAAGTTAAGTGGTGCTTTACACCCCGGTGAGGTACCTCATCTGGTTGGAGCTCAGTTATTTCACCTACAATTTGTGATTGTGATGACCTGTAATTTTTTAGGACAGTCAAACATAAGGCATCCTCTGCCTCCTCCCCAAATACTTCCACAGTTTGGGGAAAAACACTGAGTGTAGAATTAAACCTGCATCAAAACGTTGTTTTAACATGGCCTTTTTATTTCTTCAACGCTCTGAATAAACACCTTGAAAACAGAATATACTTGATCCTTCAGCTGTTCAAAATCAATACCAGAGTTCTGCAGCTTGGGCTTTTCTCTGATAAAAAAAAATTACTGTGACAGGTGAAAACGAGTTGTGGTCTAACCTTTATTACACTGTTTATGTGCCTTGCAAGGCTCCAAATGGCTGCCAGAGATGACTATCTGTAGCACGCAGCAAAATGGTTACCTTCATTGCCTGACCTTTCCCCTTCCCCACTGGAAGCACAGGAAAGCAGCAAGATGACCCACACTAAAAGCAGCATGCAAAGCAAGTAATTGTAGTTCTGTCTTACATCAGGTTTTGCTTTTAACACAGGCAATGGCAAGCAACAAACATTCTGGTCCTGCTGTCTGAATACCTCTTCAAATCTGGAGAAGTCTACTCATCATCTTGTTTACTCACATTTACACCAGATAATTTAGAAAGACAGCCTCTCACAGAAGAGTGGGAAGATCTGCTCACAGCCATAGAACACGAAAAAGAGAAAAATGCAGAACAATGGCTAAAAGCCCACTCTTACATTTCTTGAATTCTTAAGGAAATGCCATTTAGAATTAAGTGGTGCTTGCTTCTCTCATCAGTTGTGACACTGTAGTATTCAGCTAACAAAGCTGACTTTCATCTGAGTTTGCAAGTGATATGAACCCATTAATATCAAGTCAAAATGATTTCTTAAAAATAGCCTTTCTTCATTTTAACAAGTCAGTCGCTTGTATTTTTCTTCTTCTAAATTATGTTTATTTAGGGAAGGTAAAAGACAAAGGTCAAGCGTTTCTAGATTGCTTACATTTGACAGACAAGAAAGACTGTGCCATTGAGACTAAAGGGACTTAAGGAGATTTGGAGAAAGCCATTTCTTTACAGAGAGGGACGCACAATGTAATTGGCTGCCCAGAAAGGCAGTGTTGCTCAACATAGGAATTGGGTCCAGGATTGGAGACCCCAAACCAACAAGAAGATATTATAGTACATATCCCAGCAGACTTACAGCATAACATGGAGGACTATGTTCTGTTGTTCCCCTCAGTGCACAGTCCCTGACACAAGCACGTAAGGATAGTGAAAGAATATTCTGAGAAGTCTGGCCATAAGTTTCCTTCTCTCTCCTGCTCTCCCAGTATGGCCATTCTTGTGTTCTTACATTATACCGTCTGTTTAATCACTGCGTTCTCAAAACAAGCAAAGAAAGCAGATGAAACTTTGGGGATAGCTTCTAACTCATAATTGAATGGATGATTATTCGTTAGAATCTAGGCATGTTGCTTGGGGCCGCCTAAACAGGCATTGCATGGTATTAAGGTTTTGGGGGTTTTGGTTTGGTTTTTTTTAGGATACAAAACAGAATTCTCACTATCCTAACACTGCAACCTTCTCTGGTTACTTCGAATAGCATAAAATAAGCTTGCTCCATTTAAGGTGCTTTAAGAGAAAACTCAAGGATTACACAGCTAAACTCGTAGGTCCCCCTCCCCTCTAGGGTAAAGGAAAACGAAACTGCTTCAGTCAGCTTAACATTAACAATTCCTGTGAGTGAGATTTAACCTCTGAAGGCATGTCTAGGGGAATATTTCTTGCAGCACCTCTGAAATAGTACATTCAGCTGTGCCTTTCCAAAAATGAGATATGACACAAGTGTTCACACCAACATATCCTCTACAGATTTGCACCTAAACTACTCAAATTTCACCTGAAAACCAAAGACAGAAATATTAAAAATTGATCTTCTTTCTTTACCCAAATTTACCTGTCTAGATTAGGCAAAAAGGTCAAGCTGCACTTGGGTTTAGCTTAGCCTGTCTTATCCTGACTGAATCATGATCTTTTCTCTCACACAGTTCCAAATTAACAGTTTTTTTACTTCAGTTTGGTTATTGGGGCTTTGTTCTCAGCAAGAGTCACAGCAGTAAAACCTCTTAGCTTTCAGAGTTCTGTGACTGTCTTTTAATGCATTCATTCCAGCATAGGTAAGATAGCTACTGCAACACAACAGGTACATGATCATTGATGTAAGAACAAGAGTGAAAATATTAGAGTTCTTGTCAATTTACTGATGCTTTTAACATAATCTCACAGAATAGGTCTGTAGAAAATCCATGTGATTATGCCTATTTATTACAAATCAAATTCATGACAAAAATACTGTAGAGCAACAGGTATCTAACTGTTAATACTAGTTAGGGTGCAAAAGACATAACATATTGGGCATAGCTATGAACACAACTCACCTTGGGCAATTGATTTAACCACACTGTACTTTAGTTTCTCATTGATCACATGGAGAAACACTTCTCCCAACTCTTTAAAACCGTATGCGGTGCCTTATTTAGTAGGGCATTCTCAGAGTCTCATAGGTAAAGTACTAAAGAAGCACAGGTTGTTGTAATAATTGGCAATTAATATGATTAGACTATGATTGGTAAGGAGTGGCAATATGCAGCTGAGTGGCTACAAGGCTTACAGTGTCTTGCTGGTACTCCCTTATCATACATTATATTTTTACGTACAGAGCCATACGTGTGAGCTGTTACTAGCATGGTAAAAAAAATAAATATACAGAAAATACAGGTAGCAGGCAGGCTAGAAAGAAAGTAAAACTATCAAATAATAATTTATCAATTAATGGAATGTTCTTTTCACAAATATGAGTTTTGTATACTTGAAAAATTCAATTTAAAAAAACCCAAATGCAACATACGCGCGGGTATACACAACCATTCGGGGATACAGAACACTGCCCTACATGACAGAGGGAAAAAAAAAGTTATAAATGTGGTAATTGAGTAGCCTTTCCTATAGAAAGGTTAAACACAGCCAAGAGCAGGATATGCTTCCCTCCAGCTGTCCTTTTAATATGCCTTATCTTGCCAAGGAGAAAGCATCTCTAAGAGCGAGAAAGAGACCATTTTACAACCCATTTATTCTTCATTGTCTGTGCCTTTTCTGGATATACTTGCTGAAGTACATTAGTCACAGGTATGCAGCAAGCTATTAAAGCATACTAACATCTGATGCATGCTGAAATTAATTTTTCTTTTTCAGCTTGGGGAACAGAATGCTTCATATTGAGTTGCACACAAGTCTTCACTGAATTAAGGAATGAACAAACAAGACTTCTAAAATCAACAAACCCACATCCATAGTCCGTATAAATACATACCTACTCTATAAAAAAAACACACAGTGAGACAGTAATTTGCCTCTTCAGAGCAGGCTCATTAAAGGGAAATAATTTTGCAATAACAAACCCCAAGTGTAGTTCTAAAGAGAAGAACAAGCTGCAAAATGCTAAGAACAGCTGGTCCATTTCTTGTACTGACAGAGTATGAGCTGGAATCTGACCATCATAAAAAGGCTGCATTTTTTTTTCTTCTCAGCCCAATGGACTCTGGAAGAAAGCTTGGTTTGCATTTTGTGTATTAATGTTGCATAAATTCCTATATGGCTATGTTGTAACTCTTGGTATGTATATGTTGCCAAGTTGAGTATCAAAATTTAAATCTCAGGTAGAAGGCCAGAACTATTCACTGTAAATAATATTTTTTATTTTAAACCCCTCTCTGTTTACAAAGAACTTGATAGTCCTCCCTACACATGCATACGTCTCTCATTCACAATAAGATTGATGAATTATTTTCAGTCCACGCGCTGCTTCCAGATCTCACTTAATTCTTCTGCTATTTCACGTGTGGTACATAGCTGATCCTTCAACTCACACACAACAATTATTTCCACTGATTCAATGGCTAAATCTTAAAGAGGAAAATAACTAATAGAAAACTGAATCCCACTCTGACTAAACTTTGACTAAGTGCGAAAGTTTACAAATCTTTATAGGATACCTGTAATTTACCTGAATGCTTATAAATAATAAAACTAGGGTGGCATCGTATCACAGCAGTATCATTTTAAGGACTATTTAACCATCTGGACTGAATCTTTGCACACTAGGATGATCCACATTCTTCTCCAGCGTTAAAAATAGGGATGCAATAAACATTCAGCTCTGCAAGTTTTTTTGTCAAAATTTATGATAGGCTCAAAAAAATTTTTCTGCCAGAATAGAAATACTCCTGAAATGACAATTCTGGGTTTTTTTCAGACCCACCCCATGAAAATCTCAAACTCCATGTATTGATTTACTAAAGAAAAGAAGAAACACTCTGATATCTTGTTTAAAAAACACATAAGATGGATCAATTCTATGACATCAAAGTATATCCTCAAACCAGTCTTAAGGATTAATGTAAAGGGAAGACTTTTGTCTGTCTAGCATGAGCCCAGCTACTCTTCTTACCTTTTATTCTTTCCCCTGATAAATAGCTGTCTTTTTCAGAGAGATTTTTTTTCCCCAATTTTTTTAGTGGAATTGCAAGTGTTACAAGTCTTTTTTTCTGCTTAAGAGGCCTACATGAGAAATAACTTCTCGACTACTTACTTCTTGCAAGCCCACACTGATTTATACTTTACTGTTTTGTTAATAAAGTGATAATCTGCAACAAAATATTATTTATTATCTTTTATTATTTGCCTCATTCTTCTTTGGCTGAGGAATCATAAATTAAAGTCAACAGCCATTTTATAAACCTGCAGTTCATTATCTCCCATTTGCTAATATTCTCAATGCCTTAGCCTTGCTCCATTTCTTTAGTAATAATTACAAAAATCAACACAATGTGCAGATACTTCTTGTTTTAGAACTTACGTAGGAGCTTTTCAACTAATCAGTGGCTGGTTAGGACACTGTCCTCATTCATCTCCCTCTTCCCCTGCCATCTTTCATGAAAGTTTAATCTACATTTTCCATTAAGGAGTTGTCTCAGATGGTGTTCACATTTGCAGGGTGGCTTATTACTTTTTTGATTCCTACTTGAACTGGTGGTCATACCTCCCCAGCTTATCTCTTCATCCAAAATTTTTATCAAGTAGTTGCATATTTTCATGGCCCTGAAATCTCCAGGTAACAGAAGCGGAGATTCACCTACTGTATAACCACAAGATCTAAAAGAGAAGCAGGCAACCCACTTGCATCATCATAGTCAGAAGTGGTCAAGTCTCTAACCTGTCAAGTTTAAACTGCATTTACAGTTGGAAACAGATCACTCTGACAGTTGATCAAGCACAGATGTGGATCCAGTTTGTGTGTACTTGTTTTGGGTCCAGCTGCTGCTGATCTTTCCTCTTTCAATACAGAAGGTTTCTCTCTTCCTCTTCCTCGTAAAATTTGACTTGGAAGGAAGCCATGACTGTGCTCCCGGATCAGGGACCACAATTATTGCTCGCCACAAGTCCATGGACAACCCAGCAATGCAATGTTGCTGACAGGAAGCTGAGCCAGTGCCTCTCTGGAGGAAGGAAAATACAAGCACAGTGATGAGGTATCAGGAGAGATGAGTTCTGGAAAGACACACTTTCTGACAGATGTTAAACCACCTGCCACTCAGAGCTGTATCCTAGAGGCCCCCATAGTACAGAAAACCCTGGGTTTGAATCCAGAGTTGAGAGACACAGAATTTATGACTGGTTTGACCCATCTCAAGTTTATCAGAGAGGCAAATTACTCTTTCACTTGAGCATGACAAACACATGCATCCACACAGCTGCAAAATACTACTTTTCCTTGATCTACAAACTCTGTCGTTCTAACCACAAACTGGGCTGTCTAACCTGCCTCCTTAGGAAATACTGCCACAGTTGCAAGATCTCCAATTCCTTGTATTTCATTACGATAGACTGCAGTACATTTGCTGGTGTAATATATTATGAAGGATCATAAATAATTAAGAATTAATCACACTTGTCAAAATAAATAAATGTAGTCAGTGATGCAGAATGCTTGAATTTTTTATAGCATCTTTTTGCTTATTCATGAATTAAAAGAAAAGAAGTCTAGTAATCCACAATGGATTGCCTACTCATTACAGTACATACAGGTCTGATTCAGATCCCAGCAGTGGAGGTTTTCCTGTCAATCTTTAGCACATCAGTGGAATTTTAACCTTAGATCTCTGATCCTAAAGCAAGTTATGTAAGTTTGACTTGGAAATATTAATATCTCCAGCGGATCTTTATGTACCATGCAGGGTCTGGCTGGCAGATACACCAATGATTCTATCATCCACTGGTCCATTTACAAGATGGGGGTGAAAGGGAGAAAAGTGAAGTGTTTTAGCAAGCACAAAATTAAAAAAAAACCACACAAACAAAAAAACCAAAAAGTACCTTGATAGCCTCCCTTCTACAGATTTCTATAGACAGATAGTCCTGTAAGTCTTCCTACCAGATACCCAATATTTTTGCATAGTTCGATACCATTCACAAGGCTTTAACAGAATAGCAAGTAATAGTAAATGGTTAAATAGCACCTTTTCTTTAACTCTCCAAACTGGCCTGGAACCCTCAGTACATTTCTCTCCTTTTTCAAAGGGAAGAAAAAACTGGGCTGGGGGGTGAGACAGGGACACAAACCCTACCAGGACAGACCAAAGATCCATTAACTTTGGTTAACATAAACAGACATCTGGCTCTGAAAACAGACAGGTGTAGCTATACAGGAAAGAATATATGAACAAGGAGAGCAAATAGTTGTACTTTCTCAGCTTAGCCTTCAGGGATCTATTGTGCAGGGACTTTCTGAGCCAGAAAAGGTGGTCTTGAGAAATGAGTAGCCATAACTATTTTTCTTCCCTGCACATATCCTGTCAATTTGCACACCCACAGAAGGTTTTAGCACCAACAATACCCTATGGAAAAAGGTTCCACAATTTTCCTGTTTGTTACATCCTGAAGGATCTCCTTTTATTTTGAACCTGACACCTACTAATTTCATCTAATGCTGTCCAATTCTGTATTAGAAGAAATTATAAATATTCCTCTGTACTCACCCTTTTTGTACTTTAATAAAGTCTTGGGAGTTTATAAACATTTATAAATCTTTTATAAAGATTTTAGAAAATCCTGTGATTTTTAGAAAACTCTGCCATATATTCCTTTAGATGTCTCTTCCAGGCAAGGTAGCCCTAGTTAATTTAAGTGTTTCTAAAAGACAGCCATTACATACTTCAGATCATCATTGTTTCCACTCTTTTAATAACTTCCCCATCTGTACTAAATAATTTTTGATGCATGGGAACCAGAATGGAATGCTGTATTCTAGATGCAGCTGCCCCACGCACTTATACTACAGCATAGTGTTTTTTCTGTTCTACTCCCTTCCCATTAAGTCCCAAGATCACATTTACCTTGTGACTGTTACTGAGTTTGTTTTCACAGCTCTATCCTTATCCCAAAATCAGTTCAAGTGATTACAACCAGCTCAGAATCTGTCCTTATATATACCAAACTCTGATGGTTTCTCCCACCACCTCCATTCAGATAAACTACACTGAATTTCACCCACCACTATTATTCAGTTAAGCATCGTTTTCAATTCCTTGCAAACCAGACGTCCAATATTTTACCCTGAATAATTTAATATCAAATATTGCCACCTCCCCATCTACCCATATTCAGATCAATGACTTGTGTGACACCACATGTTGAACATGTCAAGTGAGCAGAGCACTCAGATGTGATTGCAATCAATGTTGAGACACCTGAAACTAGCTCTTCCTCTAGGTAACTCAATCCATGCTGATTTTTTGTGATTCCTAGAGACTGAGCTGGATCATTCTTTGGGGGCAGGGGCAAAAAATACAGAAGTTCTTCCAATGTCTCTCTCTAGCAGATCTACCAATGATTTCCTACTGACCCTTTTACAGAAATGTATATGAAGCACAATGAATCATACCCAAGGCATTTGTCTCAATCAATGTCTTGACATGACTTGATAGCCAAGTGACAAGGATGAGCTAAACCATCCCAAAATCTAGTTACGCTATCTGTTTATCTCTGTGCATTACTGTCTGCAAAGGAGATGAAATGAGATTGAGATAATTGGAAGTACAATTTGCAGGACACAGTGGGGGTTGGAATTACTGTGCTTAATTATTTCAGATTGAAACAGACCACACAACTATCTGTGCCAAGCAGCTGTAATTAAAGTGATTTAAAATAGAGAGATGCTAACTCCAAGTGTTGATTTTCAAATGAGTCTTTATATGCACAAGAGTTACAGTCATCTATGAGTTGCAGACCTACAGCTCTACTGATGGGCTCAAGAGAAAATTACCACTATGTCCAACAAGCCTAATAATTTAAAAACAAACAAACAAAACCCCAAACAACAAACAAGCACAGAAAACACCTCAAACAACCCCCCCTGCCATGCCACAGATCTATACCCACTCAATGTGACATTGGGTACTTTCCCCTCGAAATGGGAGAAAACAGCAGAAAACAATCCTCAGCCTAAATTACACATATTGCAGTTGAAGAAAAAAAAAAAAAAAAGTCCAAACTTTGGACTTAGAAATGGAATTTTATCCCAATAGGCAATTAGAAATCATCAACCAATACTACCCTTGGTTTTGGGCTACAGGGCCTCTCCTGCTTTGACAGGCATATAAAACTGTCAGACAAAGGTTTGACTTTACCAAAAAGAATCCAAAAGAAACATACACTGGCCATAGCAGCACCGCAGTGACCCAGCCAGGCCCTTCAGCTGCAACAATACATTTATTTCCTCATTGGTTTTCCCCATTTTTTCTCCACTCCAGGAAAATGTCAGCTACTCTTCTCAATCCAAAACAAGCAGGTTTTAATTCCTAAACTTCAGCAGCAGCCAGCTTGCACATGAATTGAAGAAAAACAACAACAGCAGACATTCTGATCTACCTCAAGCTTTTGCTTAACTGTACCTTTGTAGCTGTAGCAAGAAATTTAGTACATGTATGTATGTTCTTTGATGTGAAAATTAAGTTATTTGCATGCATCACAAACACGGTCCATCTGCTTGACACAGGACACAGATCCCACCAAAATGACTCCGTTTGCTGATGAATCTGCACTCAAGCAATGGGCCTTGAAAGTTAATTTACAATGGCTACCTGGGGAAAAGTACTATACTATTGATATGGATGAGAAAACAGACTTAAAAAACATGAACAAAAGCAGCACTAGAACCTCTCCTCAGTATTTGCCTGAATATAGGAACTGTTACAAGCAGTCAGACTGCAGGTCTGCAAAGTCAAACGCCATCTCTGATGCTGACTACTAAGAGAAGGATCCTTTCTCTTCCAGCTTTCTGAATAAGAGGCTTCTTGAATCAGGGGCTGTAAACAGGCTGTTGATTTAAATAACCTGTATGTATTCTGCAAGAATCCATCTGAACTTCTTTAAACTTATGCACACTTCTGGCCTCCATAACATTAATTCATGCATCTTAGGACCACAGTTTATTCAGGTACTACATGAAAAATACCTCCTCTTGCTTGTTCTATACCCAGCACCCACTAACTTCATGGCTGCTTCCCACTGCTCTTCAATATGCATTTTTATAGACCTCTAAGTCCTACCATCGCAGACAGAAAAAAGAATCTTTGTTTAGTTTTTCCTAGTACAGAAGCTGTTCCATATCCCTGATAATCTTTGCTGTCCTTCCTTATACCTCCTTGTTCTATATTCTCCTTGCCTGGATAAAGCTCATAGCCCTAACTCCCCTGTTTCCATTTTGTAGCTCCATTCTCATGACACCACCCAACCCTTACAGGCAGAGGTTTCAGGCAAGTGTCACTATTAGCAGGAAGGGTGTTAAGCATTTTTCTGCTTTCCCAGGATGAGAAGAGCACAAATGCACCTACATCTTTTTAGCACTTACAATATTAATGAAGTATGCTGCTGTTCCAGCTACAATCATGAGCAAGAAAAATAATTCCCACATAATTTTCTTCCAAGGAAAGAGGAAAGTGTGTTGCACTCCCCTCTTTTCATGCTCCCTAGCTCTCTTTAGAGACAGGAACTTTTTCTTATATTAAGGGCAAAATCCACCTTTTCTTTTTTTGCCAAACAGAAAACCTAAGTCCTGGACACAAAGATATTGTCTAAAACGGTCTGTAAATCAGCAAGCAGTAAACAGCACCCAGAGCAGAGGTAAAACCAGACTCTATTTTTTTCATCTCTTCCAACCACTGAATGACCTTAAACATAGGCACCACAGTACTGTTCTCATCCAAATGCCATCCATGGCATGGGTCAGCCTGATTCAGATTTTACACAATACTATATTGGATATTTTGTTTCCCATATATATGATTCAGACTGCCTTTAGACAAAACCAGATCCTTCATATGCAGAATTACTTCCTTTGTGTTGTCTGCTCCAGCAAAAGGATTATAAGTATCTGAAGAGAACATGTTTGTTTGGGTGGGGTTTCAGGTTTTTATAGTAGGCTTTTTTGGGAGGGAGGTGGGCAGAGGGTGAGTTTTGTTTTTCAAACTAACCATGAAACTGAAGGCATTATATAGTTATATTCTTCTTACCTTTAGGTGTATTCTCAGAGTGATCTCTCTGTGGTCCATCTGGGATATTTAGCTGTGAAATCTCCTCTGCACTCACTCTGAGCCAGGCGTTGTTGGGGGTTTCCTGATCTTTTGAGGAAAGGGAATATTCCAGCTCACAAGGAGATTCAAAATTGCAGTCAAATACTGGAAAAAGAAAACAGACATAGAATATACCAGGTTAATTAAACCCAGCTTCCTCTGTGCTGGAAGGTGTGTATACACACCCCTTTTATACTTTAGTAAGTTAGGGCTTGGTTTTTTCCCATAATGAGGTAGAAAGATATGGAGGAAGTCCATAAACAGACAGGGAAAAAAGTGTCTGAAGTGGACCACATGGAGAGGTTCATCATAGAGGTAGCAGCAAACCGAGAGGAAGGCCCAAGAGCCAGCAATTCTCCTTCAGGACAGATAAAAGGGCAGCACAGGCTAAAGCAGGGAAAAGCATAATCTAGACTGAAAGGGAAATAGCTTACGTCAATTGAGAAAATGGGACAGAAAGCCAATCTCTTCTGGGATGCTGGTTCAAATTCAGCCAGGGCCATTATAGTGCAAAGACTACTAATACGCTTCACAGTCATGTTCCACTCAGTGAGCACAGGATGCTGCAAAGTGAATCATATATCCTGGGCATATGGGACATGCTGGTAGCCATAGGGACCGTACCCTGTGAAGCAACCTTCTGACCCCCTGGGTTTTAAATGCTTCACTGAGGCAGCAGAAGCTTGATCTGCTGCTGCAAAACTTTAGCCTCCAGGCAGTACAGCCAGCATCTGCCTCCAACACAGACGTTTCTTTTTGAGATGTTTCTCTTTCAGAAACCAATTACCCTGCTGGTGCAACTATGATTCACTTCCCAGAACCCAATTTACTATCACACCATAATTCAAGTTGCTTAACACAACATGCAGTGATAACCTGCACGGATTTTACTTTCAGTCGTCATGATTGCAAAATTTTCTGGAATGCCCTGTATATATTTGTTTCTGTCACCACAGTAGGCAGGCAACACAATATTCAGTAACAGAAAGAAACTATTTCTGAACTAACTCAATGTTTCTGAAAATACTCGATCCATTTGAAGAAGCCCAACAAAAAAACCCTAGTTCTTCTTTGGAGTTTTCTACACTGTCTATTCTCCTGCCACAGCTCTGCAAGTGGAACAAATAATGTGAATTGACATTAGTCAAATTAACTAATTTTAAAAAAAAATTCAATTACATTCTCTATTAAACATCTAATTTCTTCTTAGTGTGCACAGATTTATGTAGTTCAGCCTATTCTTCTGATAACATTTTCTAATCTGAAGGTTAATACTGTTGCCCTCTCACTACACTTTTCCCAGCTAATTTGCCTTTTTAACAGCAAGCTAGAAGGGAGTCTGTTTTTCCAGTTTGTAGTTTATTTTCTTAATCAGGTATTTTATCATTCACTCAGCATTTTGAGTGCTTCACAACACCACAGAAACCATATGATGTAAGGAATCCTTATATACTAAATGCAGCAGTAACAAGGATTATAATATTTCCTTAAATTTGAATGCGCAAGTTGCTACCCTGTTCAGGCCTCTACGTTATTGATATAAATTTCATGATACATGAAGCACGCTCCAATTTAGGCAGCAGGGAACAGTGGATATATTAATACTATAGAGTTTACCAATGCAATATCATACCCAAACCTCAGACCACTTATTTCTAGTCCCTTAGATGTTCTTTAAAAAAAGATAAAAACAAACCCAACATTTTTTAACCCTACAAAGTCTTAAGAGTCCATTAAACTTTGTATCAAAGCCCAAAAGAGCAACCAAACACTAAACTACAAGTTACAGGAGTTATATCATCATTACTGTATAGTTTAGTTATGGGGAACACCTTGAGTTGTATGTGCTTTAAGGCATTGTCAAAAAAAAAAAAAAGTGTGTGGGGGCAGAAACACAGCTAATGCGAGGCCTTTTTTGACAGAACCCACAGGACAATGGGAGAGAAAATCCAGGCCAAGGACAACATGTGGTAAGAGCAATCGTTTCAAATCAACTATTTCATTCTTTGTGGGCTTTTCCCCACCATCAGCCTCTCTGATTTTCATGAGCTTTCCAGCAGTCAGTGCTCGCTTCCACTCCTCCTCCTATCCAGCTGCTGGGAACAAAAGCATTTGTGCTCTCTTACCCTCTTGCCCTCAAGCAGAGAAGCCCTTCGTGGATATCCACAAGGCGATCTCGTTTTCCTCCTCCAGTCCCCCCCTCCCCCTCCCCGACACTCTGATTACGGTGCCTACAAGCACTTAACAGCCAGTTCAGCTGCCCCATTCGGTCTCACTTTCCAGAACCTCTTCCTCAGAAGAGAGCTGTCAATCGTTTGTGGAGCGCTTAACACAGCAGGCCTCTGACCTACAATTGGGACAACTTAATTGGGGTATGTGATTAAATACCAGTCATCACATTTAGCATTATGACCCCTACAGACAACTAAAGCCTCTGCCTGAAGGGGGGAAAGTAGAGGAAAAAAGGCAAATAGCAATACTGTTTCCTTCCCTTGCAATGAATAGCCTACAGAGAAGTGGACGTGATCTAACATGGCTGTTGTGGTCAAGCTGAATGGCCCTTACAATAGGTTATTCCTTGAAAGTGGAGGAGACTGCTTGGCTCCTACATCTGAGAGCATCTGCAATTTAATGAAAACATATGTGCAACTTTTACAGAACCTGATAGTCCCCCCACATCAACAGAATATCCGTACTCTTCATGGGCTCTTATTTAAGAGCCTATGATTAACAGAATATCTGTACTCTTCATAGGCTTGTATCGGACACAAATTTCAGTGCTATTATCCTGTTCAATACAAAGAAATGACAGAAACACTATCTGATGCAACACAGCAAAGTCTATGCAAACAGCATCCAGTCTTCCAAGCCTAACATTAACTTCCTACCCTCAAGCTTCCCTTCACTACTAACAATGTAATATACTTTTTAAAAAAAGCATTATATAAAACAGATAATTTTTTTTTCCCCACTGATAAGCTGCTTTTGGTGTGGAAGCTGCTACAAGACCATATATACCACATTTGCAAATCTAGAACCTTCACAATATTTGAATTGCTGCCATAAATCACCTGTTATTCTTTATGCCTCTGCAGAGAAAAAGGTCTTTCTCCTTCCTTTTTTACTTTTGTTTTAACAGGTTTAAATGTGAGGCAAAGTTGTTTTTTTTCTTGCCCAGCTAAGCACATAAAGAAGTAGCCATGTGCCTTTGGAAGCTGAAGAAAAGCCCTTCTGCACGTTTCTGAAAACACCAAACACTGCAGGAAAGGTAATTAAATCTAACACAACTTTTAGTGATTGTTTTTTAAACCTACTACCAATATGAACTGACTGGATACAGAGCTTTAGGACTTGAATAGCGTGCCTAGCCAGTAAAGTGTTGTGGGGGTTTTTTTGTGATTTTTGGTGGGTTTTTTATAGAAATGTCACAAAGATTTATATCCAGTATATGTATTTATGCTACAGCTATACTGACATTATAGATCCTAAAGGCTCTATAGGAATTACAGTTCCAACAAATTGCAAAGTCTCTTTTAAAATATGTTGAAAAGAAACCCAACCCCTTGTCCAACAATCTTTTGCATCTGCAACTACTGGACACTAGAGAGACAGAACAGCTAATTTATTAGAAGCCTATTTCATCGTCATTACACTTTCAAAGAGGAAACAAAAATGATGCTTATAATCAAATTAAGGTAAACACCTGTTTAAGGAAGGCTGTAGATATCAATCATTTCAGCTTCTGGCATGTAAGAAGATACAGGATATTACCCATAGACTGTAAAGTAAATTAAGCTACTATCCAATTGAAAAGACAATGGAATCTCTGTGTGTGTGTCTGATGACATTAGAGTCTTGCAAGTCCTTCAATTTATTTATTTTTAACAAACATACCTAGCAGCAATAACCTGTGAACAAACAACTAAAATATCTGGCAACTACATCTGTTTCAATTAAACTGATTAGAGTTTTCTAATAAACAAATGGCTTAAAATAGTAGTAGAAATAATATGCCAAAATGCAGTAATCTGTACAAAATATCCTTTTACATTGCTGCAGGTCAGATTATGGATCATTTGCTCTTTGGATCATCTTAGATCATTTGTGTAACCACACATCACAAAAACATGCCTTATTTAGAAAAAAATAATCTAATTTAAAGAGAGATATAAAAAGCCTGTTCTTGTTAAGAAACTATTCTGATTACCTTTTCTTCAGCTTCCCAACAATGGACTAGGTTTATTTGCTTTAAACCACATCTCCTTTCAACTGCAAAAGTTTTACCAGCAGGTGATTTCCTCTTAGACTGGTCCTTTCTAGTTCTACATGTGTCTGACTTAAAAGGGTCCTTTTCACTCCTGCTCTGCTGACTCTTACAGATCACTCCTCCTCCATTATGCTCAGCTGGTCACCCCTTTGAAAAGGTGTGGTTGCTTTCTCACCTCACTACAATAGACAAGGGAGTGAGTAGAGGTTCTCTGTTCTCAGAAGGACCAGCTTAGAAATATATCCTAATGGGCATCTCATCAGCTTAAACATGACTAATTTGTACTACATCTACAGATGCAAATGATGATGTAGAGGTCACTTACACCAACCACAACCTCCCGCAAGAACACACCTCTTCCAGCTGCAACAATTGCAGCAGCAGTGTAGAAACAGACAAAACATTCTTGCACAAGATGTCTTTTTTTATACAAATATTGGTAGATATTCCTGTGGAGGAGACAGAGTTTAAATTGTATAGTAGAGATGTGCTCTGCTGAGTGAGCTTAGACCTCCATCAATACCCACTAACCTCTATTATACTCGTGTTATAAGGCCTATAAGCTTTTAATTTATGACAGGGAAATGACAAATTGATTTTCCAGTTATTAATCCTAGGGACAGAGCCAGTTCCTAAAGCCTTCCCCATTCCCTCTGCTTAGGAAAGGGCACAGGGCATTCAGTCTAAGGGTTTCGATTGCCTCATCAGGCCCTTCAGAATTTCTATCCAATACAGGGGTACACATGTGGGGTGACAGAGAGAAGCCTGCAGCAGTAAGTATTTCTCCCCAAAAATGGAGCATAAAGAAGAGACTGTGCTCTCTGTGTGCCAGCTCACTGACCTGCTGAACTCCCAGGAGGACACCAACTACAGGCCAGGCCCTTGGAAGCAAGCATTGCCCCACTGGCACAAAAAAAGGGTGAAACCCTTTGCAAATGGATCCCTAGTACCAACTTTCCACTGTGCAACTGGACGTACAACAGCAATGTAAAATGAGTGAATCCACCACAGAATGGAAGGGCATGGAAAAACACAAGAGGAAAGGGAAAAGTTGTCTGTGGTTATGTAAATCAAAGAGGGAAAACGATTGCAGGGTTTAACTGCCTTGCTCCTGCTGAGAAAGCAAGCCTGAAGAGACATTTTCACCTACTTCCTTCCATTGCTCAGCACTGAGAAAGGGCAGGCTGGCATATTTTAAGAGATAGTATGACATGTGTATCCCTGCCAGGCACCCCAGGCCTTACTACCCCTAGCATACCCTGACCGTAACTGCCTAGTCTTTGGGCTGCCACTCCAGGAGCTGACAAACCTGAGAGCAGCAGTGTGGCGTGACAGGAGAGGCGAGGAACTGGGGAGGCACTGGATGAGCCCCAAGGCATCACCCTGTACAGCACAGCTTTGGGGTCCATCCCACCTGATACACCTTAGTCACCTGCAAGTAAAGTGGTGAGAAAAGCAGCCAGGCAGCACACCAACCCCTCTCCCTGCCCTGAGACACAGCCTGGGTTCATCAGGGACCTCATTTTAATTTAAAGCTATTTGGTGCAAGCTACCTTATCGCTCTGCATCCTTCCTCCGCACCAGTCTTCATGTACGTTCCTCCAACCTTGATTTTACCAACAGGAATGTCGCTGTTCCCTCACAGCACTGGTGTTCATTTGCAATGAGCCTCTCCCCACTCTCTTGCCGGCAGGACGCCCAGCCTGCCTCACCCACACGCCACCCCGGTGGCCATTTTGTGACCCTGTGGGCCGGGCCAGGCCAGGCCAGGCATAGAGCCCCAGCCAAACCCCAGAGCGGGGTGAGGCAGGCAGCCAGCCCTCACCTTGGGGGTGGAGGCATGTCCTTTTGGCCAATCAGGGTATGGAGGAGGACAGGAGGAGTCCTGGTGGGGCTCGGTAAAGGCAGACCCCTGGGGTCTCACCCCATTCAACTAAGAGCCCTTCATGCCCTTCAAGGCAGCACCCTGCCCTTTCTCTGCTGCTGCCCAGGGCCTCTTCCTACCTCCTCACTCCGTAGAAGTGCCCCAGCCCCTCCACCTCCTGCTCATGAGGAAGGACTGGGGCGGCAGCCTGGCCTCTCACAGCCGGATGGGAGGGTGGCAGGAGGCCATGCTCATGCCCCACTGGCACACGAGGGGATGCGGAGGCAGCAGGCTGGCCTCCTCAGAGCCCACTGTCTGCAAGAAAGGTTTCAACGTGGCCAGTTTCTCCCTGGTGTCCTGGGGGGTATTGCAGAGGTGTGCTACCTGCTGGCAGGGTCAGAGCTGGCTGTGCCAGGGCTTATCATCCCTTTGATGCCCACCTTTAAAGAGAAATGCTCAGGTTTCCCTTGGGAGGGGCTATTAAAGTTAGATTGCATTCTGAAGGAAAAAAGTTTTAGAGGAGCAGTACCCCACAGGAGGCATAATTTCACCTGCTCTGTAGAAGAGGGAATCACCCCCAAGAAGAGTGCTCGGGCCAAGGTGCCCAGCGCAGGGCGAGCTGCCTGTCTCCCTGGGAAGCCCAGGGCTCTCCTCATGCCAGAAGTGTTTAAATTAATCTTCTGGGGAGTAAGCCACAGCTGGATGGGCCACTGCTTAGAGAAAACTGCAATAATGCAACCATTCATTTAGTTGTTAAGAGAATCTTTAAAATGACAGCATGTACTTTATATCCACCCAGCTCCTCAGTGCACACCAGGGACTGAATCACCAAAATCTTTGACAGCTGCTTTGTTCAGTGGAAATCAAGCTACAAAGAAGAGGGCCAGAACTCCTTTATCAGACAATTACAAGCACAGTCTTTCAAGACAGCTACTGAGAGAGGTGCAAGGAGGGGGTGCTGGGAGAACAACCAGCAATAGCTCTCATTTTCATACCTGCTCTAAGAAGTGACAGCGCCCATCCTCCACACAAGAAATATTTGTCCAGCAAGTCTCCCATGCATGCAGCAAAAACAATAAATGAAATGAAAGTGCATTTCTAATGTCAGTTCTGGCCAAAAAACCGAAGTACTAACTAACAGCGATTGTTAGAAAACATGCTCCAGTTGGCACAAAACAGTGGTTGGATGAACTGTCATATTTTGACAATTCATACAAGGGATCTCTTGCATGAAGTTTGAGAGATCTCTAGAGAAAATGAATACTTGAGAGACAGGGAGAAAAGACATTTGTTTTCTTACTGTAAGTTATTTTATTATTGAAAAGATGTTAAGCTGTCATTGGTGTTTTATCTGCAGATAAAAGGGGATATAAGGAAAAGAATAACTTGAAATAAAGTAAAAATTTATCTAAAATAAGGTTTTTTTCTTCTTTACCGCTTAGCACAGCCTTCAGTTTAGCTAGTTAGATGCTGCTTTTCCTGTGATTTTCCTCTCCCTGGATTTCAGCACCATCACACACAGCAAAAATACCATCTAACTGTTAAAGAAGAATTCTTGCATATGTATATGGGTTCAGAGCATCTGCTATTTTATATGGAGCAATCCTATTAATCTGGTGTGGATAACTGCAGTTAATTGAAGCCTCGCCCTATTATATTCATAACACTATTTCCTAAACTGTGTTAGAGTACTTCTAAGATTGCAGAAAGGATGTGTTTGGATTAAGGTAGTACATCACTTTTGAAATATCTTTACTAAGAAAGCATTGATTCATTTTTCCTCTGGGACACAGTATTATTCTCCTCGTTCCTCTCCTGACTTTATCTCACCTTCCAAATAGGAACTTCTTGTTACAATTAGTTCATATACATGCACGTCACTATGCCATGCTGAGCCAAGTATCATGATGGCTTTTTCATTCTGAAGATGTCAGTATTAGTCTGAATTGTTTTAGATTTATAAAACAAGTAGTCTTGGGAACCTAACTGTAACAAAAATTCACCTGGCTAGTGCCCTCTTCCTCTCCATCTTCCCTTTTTTTTGATGTTCAGACTCACTGAGTTTCATGTCAGCAGTATCTATCTGGTATCCGACTCACATGAATCAAATGATATTTTGAATGCATGCATATGAGTACTTGAATGCAGCAAGTAGCACATGACCTACCAGGGAAAAAAATTAATAATCTGACACCTCACTGAGCAACTGTCGTGCCACTGAGCATCAAATACACAGTGAGAATGACCCTAAATTATTCCACAGTAAAATTAGTCCAACACATCTTTTTTTTCCGGCAAACCCAATTCAGGAAATCATGAACTCATCACAGATGACATTCCATTAGAAAGTAAAAAAAAAAAAAACACCAACAACCCTGTCAAATTAGTTTTCTGAAGACATAGAGCTGAGTGAAATTATTAATAAGTTAATAGAGGCCATAATTTGGATTATGCTTTTAGTACCTATTAAATCAAAGCTGCGAATAATTATGCACTTTTTAAGGTATGTGCTAGTCCTCTGCTGAAGTCACCTTTTGTAGACATTTTTAAGCATGGTAGTAATTTGGTAGCCCAACCTGCTATCTCCCCCTGAGTTTTAGTCCCAGTTAACTTTGGAATCCAAACCACCACTATTTCCTAAACTTCGTGGGGGGGTGGGGCGGGGCCAAAAAAACCCAGTAAACTATATTGCAGAAGTCTGACACAACCTGAGAGAGGTACCTCTGTATTTTGCACAAAGCTGGTTCAGAACAGCTAAAAGAGTTCAGCTGCTACAGGGGATCTGGCAAAAAGACGCACAGACAGCACAGTGGCATAAGAAGAGTTAAAAAGCAAAAGCGATCTCCTGTTTCCCTTATGCAACCCTTATACCAGTTATTCTCATGAAATATGTTCTTCTTTCAAAACAGAATTTCGATGGGCTGAATTGGTTTTTTTCCAGTTGGTAGCACTTTCCACAGCTGCCACCATACTCTGCCAGGATGGTGCTCCAGGTTCAGTGCTCTTGGCTGGCCTGAGGGGGGTGTAGAGGATGGGGCAAAGACAGGTCCCTTAACTGTATGAAGGCTTCCAGGCTTTAAGGGGTACCCATCGTCTGGAAGCCCTCTTACAGAAGCTTAATGGATTTTATGCAGTGGACAATTGATTTCTTATATAATACCTATACAGAAGAGAAAATTAATATTCACCCAGCCAGGACAAGAAATGAAGTATGTGGCTAGGTGCTGTTAATCATGTAAGCCTCAGGACAGAGTTCCATCAGTGCTCCAAATGGGAGATTAATATGCTACCATAAGTCCACATATGCAGAATGCATTAGAAGTTTGTTCTAGCCACATGAAATCATCTGAGTGTACTTCAAAGAAAACAAGAGAAAACACAAAAGTATGGAAATTTAAAGACGACTCCTGCCCTGCAGGCTGAATTCCCAGATAATTTTGGATTCATGTGGTTTTTAAGTCATTATTTTCTGAAAGGAAGGTGGATTTTCCATCTCTGAGATGGTAGATGATTAATCAATGCTTGGATAGTGACAAATCTAGAAACCTGTAGACAAGACAGAAAAAAATCTTGTGAATGCATCACTCCCAAGTATCCTGTTGTGCCAGTGATTATCTTTTGGGATTGCTACATATAGTTTCAAAGATATCATCAAGCACTGTTCCTGCCAGAACTACTAGAGGCAGTCCGTCAGAATTTTTAATCCTGAGCATAGGAGCAGGGAACCTTGGCAGAGGAGGAGGGACCCTACATTTCAATTTACTCAGCCTTTCAATCAAAGAGATTTCTTCAACAGTGGAACACAGGAAAAAAGTAATTAAGACAACTAATATTGCCCCACTCCAGCAATGTCAGCCAGTTAATTAGATGGGTCCCATCAGATGAGTAGGCAAATAAAGTTTTGATAGAAGTTTTATAGAGCACTCTGTAATCTTAATCACACTGTGAGCAGCGAGGAAAGCTTCTGACAGAAGAGGAAAACACTCTAGTAGTAAAGGACTGCTGGGTTTTATTTCTGCTAATGATCTCTTGTGTGATTTTGGATTAACCACTTCATCAGAAGGCAACGGTGGTCCTGGGACAAGGTTTAGAGTTCAGATGATCTAACTCTGTCTTCTGCCTTGCTCTGCTGAGTCCCTGCATGGCCTTCATAGAGCTGCTCAGATCCAGAGTCAATGATCAGTTGCTGAAAGGCACTGTCCATCCCTGCCATGCTCATAGCCATTACGGACAGAAATTTAGATCCCTGGGAAGTTTACTAATAACATTCAGGTGCCTAAAAGCTGCAGGTAAGCAGAGGAATAGAGAGGAGTTTTAAGAATTGCTCTCTTAGGCTTGGGCTATGCTTACAGGCTCTACTCCACATACCCACACCAGTCCTCCGCACACTGCATACCTGAAGTGGCAGGAAGTATGTCCACATAGTGATGATATGGGGCATCCTAGTCTGAAATGCGTGACTTCAAGGGCCACTGCTACCTCTTTAGAGGAGGTTCTGCCAACTTTTGGAAAACTTCAGGTGCAAAGCTAGCAAAAATCAAACAACTCCTGCCCCTCTTCAGGATTCTCCACTAGCTTCAAGGTTCATGTCCTGAATTACACCTCCTGGGGGAGAAAACAGTTTAGACTTGTCCTGAGTGAAGATTGTATTTTGTGTAACACCTCATCAAATTCCTGCCTTTCCTTGCAAAACAGATGGTTGGAATACAGTAGAATTTGGTCCTGTGTAACCAGCTAAAATCATAATAAATCATTTCTGCTTAGATGTAGTACATTCACCTCCATGTGATGCTGTCAGATTCAATCAATGCTTTTAGGTTTTAAGAACAAAGCCTTTCTTTAGAATGGTATTACTGAAAAACTGGAAGAGTTTAGGAAGAAGTAATAAAGGATAAATTAAAAATCATCCTTGCAACTTCTGAGAAAGCCAAGTGAGGGAAAAAAGATTGTACTACTGTCCCTTCCAAAACGAAATTGGTGTGTCCTCATCGTTCAAGCAGATACAACAGCTAGGAGCAGATATTGTATGCCAGTGGAAAGAATATATATTGCACACATAAAAGGCTGCAACATAAATTTGAAGAAATATGGGACTCCTTCATATAGGTAGGTCAAACTTTTCCCTCAAGCAGATAATTACAGGCTTGGGGTGAGTAAATCTTATTAGCCTCTCAGCACCTTATCTCCCCTCATAGAGACTGGTAGTAGATATATAGTAGATATATTCTACTTCAGTCACTTTCTGGATTGCATATTAGATATTGCCTTATGCAGTCTGGTCTTAACTATGACCACAGTATTTCACAGGGGAATGGCTATGGTTTGTCAGTAAATAGGTCATACCAGAGAACAGATGAAAACAGATTCCCAGATTTTGGAAGGGACGGGACTTACGGAAGGAAATGGCAAGAAAAAATAAGTTTGGTACACAGCTCTTCTCTCTATAATATCACTGGATTCCAACACAGCACCCTAATATTACAGTCTGGGACCTTGTTTTTGAGGTAGCAGGCCAGGCCAGGCCAGCCAAGGTCACTAGGCACCTCCATGGAGATGGTGATGGGCCATCAGGTTGGGACATCAGCCTGACCCCAGGCTGGGCTGAAATGGGGCTCCTGGGCACATGAGCAGGGTGGAGGAAGGCCCCGGGGGTGGCTGGTACAGGGCAGTAAGGCTTATTAGTGCCCTCAGGGGCTGACAGGATGGATATTTTATGATAAATCATTTGACTTGTGTGGTCTTGCTCCAGCATTATACCAATATCCTTAGGCAGTTAGTTACAGCCTCTTGAGGATAACATATAAATGCTACTCACTGTGTCGTCCTCTATGGGGGAAGAAAGGGGATGTATCTCTCATGATCCAGGTCAAATTCCAAGCAGAGTAACCAGGAGGAAGAGGAGGGCTGTTTGCTGGGACATCGGAAGCACTCAGACCTTTCATTTTAAAAAAAGGAAAAATAAACATTATGGATGATGTAGCTGTTTGTATACTGCACATCAAGCACAAACACCTTATACAGCTTTATAGACCATATGCAACAAGCACCGATATTCAACTACTTCTTGGTTCTTCCTTCCTGATCCGTGTGCTCACAGGGAGACAGGAGGCAAATTGCTTTATGTCATAGCAAAACTAACATCACCTAGAAAAACTGTCAACTTTAATCTCACACTTATTCTAAGTTCTCTTTGACCTTTCAGTCCCTCAATTTGTTGTTTTAAAGTTTTGTTAGCATGTGGACATCCCACACATAGAACAGGCAAACATGTACCCAGCTCCTGTTCAACAACCTAATGCATTCCAAAGATGCTTTTGGGGATTAGAACACCACAGTGACCCAGAACAGGTGAGGATCTGTGCAAACCTGCACTAACTCTGCAAGACCACAGTGCTATTAGAGGTGCAAAGGGAAACAGTATCTGAAATAACATGAAAGGTCAATGGGCAAGGCAGAACTCTACAAGCTTTGAAAGCACAGACTTTCCCTGTGAATGTTTAAGTTGGATTTTCCAAAGATGACAGGATTTGGGGTATTCTCATCTCATTTTTTGAGGTCCTTAGGGGAAAAGTAGGATTTAACTTTGTAGAATCACAGGCAGGCAAAACCTGTGTTTGCAAGGTTTGTTTGATGGATCAAAATAAACCTCTGGATTGCTGATATGTTCTGATTTCTCAGAGAAGCCATAAAGAATTTGTTGTCCAGTAGGAAAATAAAAAGTACGGTTTTGATCTATTAAATAATGTTTTCATAAAGAATACTACAGTTGCTTACTTAAATTCTTTAAGTTTAGGTGCAATGCTAAGTTTGCTGTAATAACAGCAAAACAATTTGATAATATCTCCCAACTAAAGTTTGGTAAAACTTTCTGTAACAATAGGAACTAACTAACTTTAAGTAATAATTAATTTGGAGTGCTGAAGAACTGTCCTCTTGAATGGATAAATAGTAATGGATAATAAAAGACATATTTAAGAGGACAATAGTAAACATGGTAAATGGCTGAAGCCTTGGGGAAAACACTGCTTTGATTCTATTAAAGCTCTGCTTAGCCCTGCTTCCCACTTCCATTGAAGAAAAACCTGAACATTTCAGAGGGACTTGAGAGAAGCTTAAATACCAAGTGTTAGTTGTGCCCTGTCTCATTCTTGGTGCAATCTCATTTTTAGCACACTTCTGTAACTGAGTAACAATAGCAAAACCAAGAGAAAAACAACCATTCTTATGTAGGAGCTGTAACTCTTGCTCATTGCTTACACGCTGTATGGTAAGCCATTCTTAAGTGGAAAAAATTTAGTAACCCTAATGGCTCAATTAAACCCGGTCTCTATGCTAAGTTACAGTACAATAACTAAATATCCCCTATTGTTGCCTGGAATATAGCGACACAGAAAATCAGGCCAGTGATTTATGAGGGTAGGTATCAAACCTAGTGTCCTGCCTCCAGCTGTGAATGATGAAGCGATAGCTAACTATGGAATAACCTTTATATTGCCTTTTCCTTCCTAACATCAAGACACGGTAGACACGTCTTTCAGTAGCACCTGATACAGCTGGTTGTGGCAAAGAATGTGGGGTTTCGTTACCATAGTTATAATAGTTGCTAAAAGCAGATTTTTTTTCCTACAAATGTGCTTCACTTTGATGTTAATATAAAATAATAACTAGAAAAAGAATATTAATAAAAAATGAGCTCCTTGAAACAAGCTGGTTCTAAAAGCAGTGTGTGTTTTGCCTCATGTGAGATGACTGACCAATATTTCTGTTATATAAGCTCTGTGCCCTGTGACTCTCCAAAATGGGGAACAATTTAATAGCCTAACCACATATCACGGGTCTCCCACAGACAAGAACCCTGGCACCTCTTTACCCCTAACAGACCCAAATGAATATAGATGTCATGCATTTAGTACTGATAGAGACCCAAGCCTTGGGGTCGCAATCCTGTAAAAACTTCTTCACACAAACCTGAAAAACTGACCTGCTCCCATCTCTGTTCCCATGGCAAAATAATCTAAGAGAAAATCATAGAGGTGCATTTCTCTCCCTGATCTGCAGCCACAGAACTCAAAATTAAATCACTGCTATTACCCTGACCAGCCCTACCTGGGAATCAGTAAAACAATGATCAGCTGCACTGCCCCAAATACCCCGGCACCACCCCGCCCTCAGAAAAATGCCTCTGATGACTGTAGTGCACTACACGTTGTGTTCTTCAGAAATTACACCTAACTTCAGCCTCAGATAAGTGGAAATTTTCCCTCTGTCACCAGTGGATGCAGTAAACTGAGAGAAAAAATAAAGTTGAACATCTGAGCAGAGAAGACAGGGCAGTCCAGGCACCTGAATCTCCCCTCTATCAGCAGCAAGGTGTGCAGAAGAATATAAAAAAATCAAAAGTTTTCCTCTATTTTTAAAGAATAGAATGGATTTAGTTCAATTAAATTCAACCTAAGAACTCTTTTTTCTTATATTATTTAGGATTAATTCTGGGACTTCATCTTAAATGATTTGCTTGGGCTATCTTTGGTCTGAACTTGAAGACAAGAAGATTGTATCAGAAGTTATGAATCTTTCCCAATTAAGTTATCTTCAGAGAAAGATGCTGGGTAAAAGGTTTTTGTATAGCCAAGAGGCTACTCTTCACAGTGAGGAATGATTTGATTTTAGGGTGAGCTATAGGTTAGGAAAAGGAGAGACCTTTTGTCTTTCACCTCCAGGGCATTTTATGTCCAGAAAGGTAATTACAGAAGACTGTATCAGCTAAGCAAATGCTTCTTGTGCAGCAAGAATGCAAACATGGACTGCACTGTAGCTATTTTACAAAAAAAAGGGGTTTTTTCCCCCTCTCCGAAACAATTAATATTAAAGCCAAAAAGCACTGAGAAAATTTTGTCTCCTTCTTAAATATGCTAACCTCTGCTTCCAGTTGTTTGTACCAGGGTGCTCTGTCACTTGTCAACAGTAACTCTAACCTTTAAAAAAAAATTAATGGATTAGCAACTGGAAGCTGACAGCTCCATTTTTAGTAGCCAGAAGTATGGCAAGGTACAATAGAGGTTTCTTTGATATTGCTGCCTAAAGTAATATCCAAGGCCAAATCCTGACCCAACGTGCTCCATCACAGCTAGAAATGTGCACCTGAAGAGAACATTTGACATTTCTGTTTTTAAACTTGTGCAAAGGAATCTCCTTAGGGGATGTGAAATTTGTTCAGCTCACCAAGGATTTTGGTAAAAAAGTAGAAAATGGTTCATGCATAATGAGGCCAAGCCTCAAGGCCACAAATTCATTAAATAAAATATTTATGTATTATTTTAATGAAAAATACCTCTTTAATAGAATAACTTTCTACTTCAGTCATTTTTAAATAAACAGGACTTCCTCTCTTTTTCACCCTTTCTGGAAGAAGGAAGAAATATCACCAGCAATTAACACATGTAGTTTTCTGAAGTTCTGTGCAGTTCAGAAATGTAATTGAATTTTTATCAGAACGCCCATGCCTTTTTTAACCAAAAAGTGCACCTACACATTAACTGAATATTGTTTACTGCTACCTTTGGATATTGCTTCATTACTCAGTGGATAAGCTTTCTCACTTTGCTGAGCTGTATTGTTCCCGGTTTCTCAGTGGTAAATCTGAGGTGATACACCTGCATGTTCCTATCCTCTAGATTTCAGAGCTGCAACAGATGTGTAAGTTAATAACTGAGATCAACATCTACTTTCAGCTACATCTACATGTGGAAAAATATCTCAAAATCATTCCTATTTGTTTGCGTGGAAATCAGAAATCAATGTTAGTAGCATTTGTGGCTCTGGTTTGTAACAGCAATCAAATCAATACAGTAGTTATCAGCAGATATTACAATGATGTGTTTTGAAACAGCCTCCATTAAGATCTATATTCTCCAGTCTCTGGGAGAGCCTGACACTTCAGACAAGGTTATTCCAGTTCTGAGTAAAAGGTAGCAATTTTCCACAGAAAGGATATTACATGGTTATCATTTCCCCTATTCAAAAAAAAAAAAAAAGGGCAAATCTACTTGGGACCAAGCCAACTTCATTTCATTAAAACAAACAAAAAACCTTACAGGCAGCTGACTGCCCCCGGTGCGGAAACCTCTGCAGACTTCTATGACCCAGAGGCAGGCCAAGGACATCCTGGGAAGAGGCAGATCCAGCACTGCAGGGCCCTGAAGCCCAACATCTCCATCTCGCAAAAGAGCACCCCAGAGGTCCTTGTAAATGATTCCTGAGCTCCTGGCTCCACAGAAGTTCTTGGTTTCGGTTTTGAGGGGGTAAAGGGATGCAACCAAGGGAAGAAAGATTGCCTGAGAATTTCCTGTAAACTCTCAAATTCACAACTGATCCTCACAACCACACTAACAGTGCTCATACAGCCTCTTAGAAACTTTCGTTTTCCCCCTCTTCCCATCTACAAACATACTCAGTCATCCATGAAAGTGCAAAGAACACATTATATTGAGGTGACTAAGCAGCACCAAAACCAACAAACAGCCCAACTAAACGCTTTGTGAATAATCCATGGACTCAACTGTGCTCATACAAGTCATAGTCTAAATGACATTCAGAAGCAAAATTCAAATTCTGTTACAGTCAAGGCAGAGAACGAGGCAAAGGGCAAGCTCATTCCATGCAGTTTCTTGCCCTGAACAGTTGGTGAGCTTTACTTACACTAACAGGTGGACGTACTCCAGGGTTTCCTTTTACAAACCTTTTCTAAAGTACAAAAACATTTGCTGACAGTCTGTCAAGTTTATCTTTTCCAGTTGGAAAATATATTTAATAATGCATTATGTTACAATGATTTTATGTCATATTGAAAGCCTGATGAGTGCAAATAAATGATAGTATGTGAGTCACTGAACCTGTGCTGGATTGCTGTGGAAAGAGATTTTCATTTAGTGGGCTGTAGCAGGCCTGTGGATAGTGGATTCAGTCAGACATACTGCATGAGGCATAGAAGTGATCAACAACGCTGACTGGCAGATGCTTGATGAGTAAATCTGGGAATAGCACGCACTTCCTGTACATGAGGCTTGTGTCAATAATAAAACTGTATTTAACTCAACAACTGTGTTATCCTTCTGGCCCTGACTACTTTTTTGTGTGTGTGTCTTTGTAAGGCTTATTTAAAATTTTCTTTTAACCCCTTTCTGTTAGCAATTTTTTTTGTTTTTCATTTCCTTCTCACAGGGAATATTAACTTTTGATTGAAAAAAACCCACATGCCTCAGAACTGAATAATTCAATCAGCAAATCCATGTTCCACGGCTACATTCTTTCCTACTGACTAGACAGTCCCTCTAACTACCATATCACATGGACACTTACTGGTGCAAGGAGAGTCTGTGCTAAGTCTGGGGGATGTGGTCTGATCAGCAGACCTCCACTCTGGAAGAAGAGGAGCACGAAACACCCAAATTACAATTCCACAAAGGCACTGTTACAGGGAAATATTAACAAAGTATCATCTGTTCCTGCTCATTACAGGAAAAAACCCATGTTTTCCTGTTAAAAATGCAGGGGAAAACAATATTCTTTGTTGCTTCCTGTGAATTCTTCTTAGTATATGCACATATATTGTAAAATCTAAGAAGCTTTTTTTAATGTCAGCTTTGAAAGTGAGCGGCATGCGAAGAGCATTAAAAAAATAATTAAAATGACCAAGCTTAAATTCTACTCAGCTCAACTAATATAGTTTAAAAATATACTGCCATCTAGAGCATATTACTGCATTTCAGATGCTCTACAGCTGCCCACTAAGACACCAAAAAACAGCAATGAATCACTGATAAAGAGCTCAGGGTCTCAATTACAGACCAGATTAGGAACGGTTTAAAGTTGTTACTCATTTGCGTGCATACAAGAAACCTTTAAAAAAATCCAACAGCAGACTGATCTGTCCCATAATAATCTTTCACAGCACAACTAAGCATCTCTGTGGGCATCACAGAGAAAACAAAGGGCTGAGTGTTAGTAATTGAACTGCTCTCAACTCTGGTTTGTCCCCTCAAAAGCTGAGGTTACCGGCAGGACTGTGTCAAGGGATGTGCTTCTCCTGCCTGTCTAGCCTTCAGCTTTGCTAAACAAAGGGGAAAAGCCCTTTAGCAGCAAAGCTCCACGTACAAACACACATTCAGAATTTGGCATGCTTGTGCATTGTATCAGCTTTTAGATATTTTAGGATCACAACTGGAAAAGGAGCGCTGGGGTGGTGACTTTGTGGGGCTGTGGTATTTCAACACAGGGCAAAACTTGTCCTTGCCTTCAGAATGATAAACAATGCATCTCAATTACTGACCAGGTGTGCAGTGAATACCAGAAGCCATTATGTCCAGCTGTTTCCTGCAGCACAGACAGACCTCTGGACACTGCAGACAGCAGGAAAGTGCAAGATGCAGTCTTGTGTCTAGTTACAAATGGTAATTTTTTAAAATTTAATGTATTTAATTATTAAATAAATTATTTTATATATACTATATATAAAATATATTCTGTTATATAATGAAATAAATTATTGAAATTATTTAATTTAATTAAACTCATTTTAATTGGTAAAAAACACAATAAAGTGCAACTGGTAACCTTTCTACTAAGGCACACTAACATACTTCAGGTTACAGATGCTCTGAATATTTTCTGTACATGCAAAAATGAAGTGATCCTTCCACTGTTGTCTGGGGTATTTGTCTACTGTACCTTAGAAAAACCTCCAGCAAAACAACTGAGAGGCTGAATTAATGTTTGGTCCATGTGTGTCAACATGAGAGAGTTCCTCCATTCCCAGTCATCGGGAGCCCTTCCAGTGCCTGCTGGACTGGAGTCCCTAGAAGGGCTCTCCATTACAGTGTTCCTCATCCATGTACTTCCCCTTATTCTGTACCCAGTTAACAAAACCTCTAGAAGCAGTGGTCAGGCTTTCAAGGAAAAAAATATAGCAGTTTTTTTGACAGAGTTTTAATAATTCATTACACATACTGACTTCAAACCATAGAGTGCCTTTACCTTGGATTTCTGCATAGCCACTGCCATATTTAACACATACCCCCAGCTGAGGTCTCTCATCAGGTTTGCACACTTCCTATACAATTTTTAAGTAGTGGGATTAAGGAGGGAAAAAAAAACAACCCAGAAATGACCTCCTGCTCTATATACGCTTAGAACCCTCTTTTGTACTACATTGACTTACTAAACCAGAATGCTTATACAAACTTACACTTCTAAGCAGTTGTCATTTTAACACATCTGCTTGTATTCAGTGGCCTGCAGACCCTGAAAATTTTAATATAAGCTCATATTTTTCTCAACATCTGCCTTTTGATCTGTCTCTCTTGGTTCAAGGTGTGGCATTCAATGCTCGCTTATTTTTTCTCCATATTTCTTAAGTTTCAATTGACAAAGTTACATGCAAAAATTCCTTGAAATGTTGGGGAAATTAGTATTTAAAGGTTTCGGTGCTTCTTTGATCAGGGTGAAAACGGTGGTAACTCAATTCTCCCACATTTTCATACCACGTCAGTACCTCTGGCTCTGGAGGTATTTATTACAAAGTTTAGGGAACACTTTTTGCTTTCATATATAGTAACTAAATGTCCCCCTTCCAACTCAAACCATCTACAGTCATGCATGACCTGAGCATTTAAAACCCTCTCCCACTGCACTGCAACATGGAGCTTGGATGAGGGTGGAAAGGAAAAAATGTTCATTTTCACACAACTATTTAAGATCTGAAGGAGGGACAAACTCTCCTCCTATCATTTCTAATACAGACACAAGACATTTCAAAAGGACCCAGTTCAGCCTGGCTTAGTCTGGGAGGTGTCTTTACTTCATCTGATTTATCCAGGTTTCCCTGGGAACTCACATTCCCTGTACCCCATACTACTGCTACATATACCCCTTTCTTTCACAGTGCTCTGTGAAAAAAAGCTTTTTGGAGATGTGCACCATCCTTCTTCCTCAAAGAGCATGGGGCAACGTCCAAAACAGTCGCTCATGCACCACCTGGCATAAACCCACCTCAGGAGCAAGGCAGCCTTGTTCCACTGCCTGGAATAATTCAATAATCACAGCTGCAAATGGTGGCCAGTAAATACTCATTATTTGGAAGAAAGCAACAGCAGTGGCATAAGTCAACCTTACTCTTCCTCGTTACTATCATTACTACTATTATTGCTTCTGTGAAAGGCAGGAAATTCTGTCTTTATTGCACAAATACATGTGAAAGATAATGTTGGCAGAAGGCTCAATAATGGTCCCACATATGGAAATACAAATCCATGGGCTTTTTTTAAAATCAGACATCAGACATCGCCCTTCACATTTTAAACAGGCCAGAAGGAAAGGAAATAAAATATAGGAACTTCAGTTAGAAACTGGAGATTTCCCATACAAAGAGGCAGAAATCCTGAAGTGATATCTCCCATAGAAACTGTGCCTCGATTGTACCACGCAGATAGCGGGAACACCTTGAGAAAGGTCACTGCAGCTCCAGAGGCTTTTTCCAGTTTTAATTTATGGAATAATTCTGAACCTTTGTGATCCAAAGACGGCATTTTAGAAGAAGAAACTTTTAAAATATGCCTGCCTTATCAAAACATGAAGTAAATACTCTGAGGAATTATACAAAGCCCTACATATGTACAACAGACAGAAACTGTGGAGCAGTGACAGTTATGAATTTCCTGCCATTTGTATGGCTAAAACCATTTATTTGCTGCATTAGGCATTTCTATTAAGATATAGTGTTGCAGAACAGCAACATACGGGCAGAGTGTTTTGGTACCAGAGAAAATACTAGACATTTGTTATTGGTAGGCAAGCTGCATTATTTCTAGAAATAGCAAAAGGGTGCGATGACTATTTCAATCTAAAACACAGCTGTCTTGGCAGTAACAATAAAAACTGCTTCATATTCCCGTTACTGGGAAAGATGCCAATGTGCTTATATTGTCTATTTTCACTGCAACATTTAATTTTCCTTAAGGTAAAGGACAGCATCTCTGACTACAACTGTGGGGTATTTAGATGTGAAAGTACTTCTCAAGGAAGTTCTACAAGTGCTGCCAAAATGAAGGCCTTTAAACAGCTGAGCGAGCCACAAGAAACTCCTGTCTTCACCCAGACAGACACGTTGGAGTTGACTATGAGAGATAGTGTAAAATGGAAATGGCTTGTCATTCTGTTTTTCAGGTGCAAAAGAAAAATGAGAAGCAGTATCTCTGGAGATACCCTAATTCTTTAGGGTTTTTTTTGGGGGGGTTGTTTTTTTTTTTTTTACCACTGCAGCACAGTTTTGCGCTATATAGCTGCTTTCCAAAGACCTTAAATGTTATCTAATCCTCAGCATTCACATAAGAGAGGTGAGTGATGCAAAGCAGCTGCTGCCACCAGCCACTACTCTCCTCTGCTGGACAGCACCAGAGCAGTTCAGTTATGTGATACAAAAGATGGTGCTCCAGCTCAAGGCAGGGCCTCGTGTGTGGGGCAGGACAGCCCAGGTTATCTCCACTGATGCAAACCATGCTGCTGTGAAGTCCTGCTCAGCCTTCTGGTATAAAGATGACCATCCAAATACTCAACGAGACGCAATCTAAGATGAGTAGGAAGAGGCAGGTTATTATCACCTGCCTATCACAGAAAATAAGAGCTTTCTGTTTTCTCTGTTACATATTCCTACTTACTGCTACAGCCTTCCTGAGGTGTGGCAAAACCGATGAGAAGGGCTGGCCTGAAAAGCTGGCCCATAAGGAGCTGAAACACAAGGAGCTGTAAAACAACTAGAAGACGGCACGAATCACATGGAAAAAACTGGACATGACGGATTTGTTGCAGAATTGTGCACCTCTTATGTGTAAGGGTACTAAGAAACCATGGGATTAAATGGCGTGCTCAAATTCACATCACAAAATGGTAGCAAATTTTAGAAAATAAAACAACTTTACTGCTTCCTTCTCCCCAGAGGTCACCACTTCTGCTAGTCCAGCCCTGCCTCTGCTGAATGACTTCACTCTATCCTGTGAAAGGGAAATTCTGAGCAGCTGGAACAGAACCAGTCTGTGGATGGGACTTTAATCTACACCAAAATAGTAGCCTTGCAGGAATATCTAGGACTGTAAGATATTTTACACCTAATTTTGTTTTTAATTTTTCCCTAAGTTTATGTGTATCTAAATCCTCTCCTGCAAGAGAAATAACTTTGTTTCTCTTCCCCCCAGAACCTGCACAGTTCAAAATGAATTTCCCAAAGAGATTACCAAAAGGCCTCTAAGAGAAATGATTACAAATGGCTGAGTTAACTGCTCCAGACGGCCTCATCAGTCATCATAATGCAGTCTCAGCACCAGACTCAGCAGGACAGGCAACTTGTCATGACAGATGACACCTCTTCAAGAAGACTTCCTCCCATGGCTTTTCCCCAAGAAAGTCCTCCTGGGATAAGGTGCTTGCAAGTAATGCTTCTTAAGCTATAATCAAGGAGGAATCATTGCCAGCTGCCTTCAGTGAGCTGCTTCAGTGTTGGGGCTTTTTTTAAATTTTATTTTTACCTTTAGTCTTTGAGTGTAGAATGTTTTATCTGCATGCACGTCTTGAAATCAAAGTACTTCTGGCAGTTGCTCTAAAGGTGAATTTAGAGATGATGATAAGAGTGACAAATTAAGAGAGAGGAGGCCAGAAAAGGCTGACACAGCACTGCCAACCCCAAATGCTGTAAAACAATATGCAATCTATGCCTCATTTTTCACATCTAGAAAAGGAAGAGTATACAGACCTCTCTTGTAAGCCTGCTATGGAAACTGGTAAGTTGAATTTTTTTGAGTTATACAGCGCCTTCCGTGATGAGTGCCACAATAATACCCATTATAAATAAAAGCCAACTTATCATTCCATAGATACTGTTTCATGAACTGGAACTCCAGAGAGCTAAAAAGTCCATTCCCAGCTCTTCTTATCTGCAATGGGATCTAAGATAAATTGTGCCATTTCTCTTTTTGTCTTGTTTTTTTCTGCTACCAAAATGGAAGTAACGATGCTCACTAGGCTTGGGAATCCGTGGATAAAAAGCAGTAAATATTTTTATGAGGAAATGCCTAAGCAAGGTTTTCAAAATATAATCTCCCTTAAACTCTATCGTCCTGCTCCTCACATACAGTTTTTACTATGGCAAGGGTAAAATCTTGTTTAAGAAGAACAGTTGGCTTCTTAATGACACAAATCACAGTCACGGTGAAGAGGCAAACTATGTGCAATGAACAGTTTGTTTGTGAGATTTGGCACTTGTTGGCTGTTTGCAAATTGTTCATGGACAGACCGCAGTTGATGAATACTTTGAAATTACTCAAATATTTACTGGGAACAGATTTCAGCCCTTAGGGTTTTTTGTCTGTTTGCTTTGTGTGGTACTCCAGCTATGCACCAGTTGGTCTTTCAAATGCCTGTGGTACTGAATAGGTGCTGGATCCGAGCAGCAATCTGAATTTCTACTTTGCAGGAAACTCCATGATTTCTCCTTCTTTCCATTCCACATGTTGGAATGAACAAGAATAAATCTGAAGTTTCCTGGAAATAAAATCTTATACAGAAAAACAGCTTGGGAGCAAATGCTTTTATGTAAAGGAATTAAATTTTGTGTGTTTCATGTCTATTTTACAGTAAAGTATACTATAGCATAGTTGCAAATGAAGTAAATGATCCAAATGCTTCATTGTGGTAAAGTCAAAACATTTCATTTTCATTTTCTCCCAGACTGAAAAGACCCTGGTAAATTGATATAGTCCCATAGGAAGTTTAGTTTTCAAAATGATATTTCCTGATGGAAAATCTGACATTAGAAAACAACTTAAGTAACTCTAATTCTTATGCGTCTGACAAGATATCGCTATGCTATGCAGCTGCCAGAGCACCTCTCTGGGAATCCCCTGACAGGGACCTTGAACTGGAGAAACCACTCAGCTTGGCCAGTTTGAAAAAAACTCATGGAGCGTCAATAAGGTCTTTTAGAAGATTTAGTAAAGAGAAAAACAGAATGAGCACAGCTATGGTAAATGCATAAAAAATTCAAATTAAGGAAATTCTCTGTTGGCTACAAACTTCAGATGGATATTTCTTTTTATTGACAGAGAGGGAGCTCCATGTCAGAGAGAGCACAACACACTGTGGGAATTACAACACCACACTGAACCCCCACCAGCACGATGCCACTGTTCCTTATACCCATACCCTTCCTTGATAACACTGGCAGAATGAAAAACAGAATGAAAACACACGTTTCAGAATGAAAAACACACGTTTTCCTTTCCTGTTTTTTTTTTTTTAAAAAAAGAGGCCTTTCTATTTACACGCTGCCTGCACCTGTGGTCCTAGATGCACCTTTAAATGTCTTACGGTGCAAGCAGCTGATCCATCACCAAAGGCAGTTCAAGCTGAACTGGCATATGCAGAGCTGCAGAGAGCCACTCTGTAAGTTTGTGTCCATCAGGGAGGCAAGAGCATTCAGCCTTTTCATAATTTCTGGTTTTGAATTGGGAGAAGTCTTTTGAAACAATCAGTTTCAAACTGCCTTTCTTCTTCCAAGGCCTGCCTAATATCCGTCTGTCAATAACAGTATCAGCAATCACAGAAACTATCAGGTGAGGATTTGGGGTATTTTTAAAGTTCTTTTCATACAGCTTAGCAAGTAGAAATAAAGGGCAGCCAGTAACACCTTAGCAGCCAGCCCTCCAGAATGCATTAATAAACTGACTATGCATTGCACAGGACTAGTTTGAGACATTCTGGGAAACTCTGTAAAACTACATGAAGAATAAGTATTTGTATTAAGAAACTGTTGTTCAAAACTGTTGTGGAGGGTTATCTCACATTAAAATATTTGCTGCACACCACAGTGCTGCCTTAGTGCATCTTCCCCCTCCTAACCTGCATGCTATGGAGATGACTGTATGGGCTTTAGACACATACTGAAACCATCCTGCTTTGCACATGAGAAAAGTCACCTCAGATTCAACCTACTCAGATGATGTGTCGTAGATCTTAAAGTCACGTATCTGTACTTCTACCTAAGTAAAAAGTGCTTTGTGAAGGTAAGCCGCCACCTTTCTATCCCACTTACTAAAAGAAATCCAGGCAAGAAGAAAAACAGGAAGCATGCTTTTCTCCCATGATAACTTTATCTCAGGAGAGACCCTGGTTCAGCAGCGTGTCTTAAGTCTGTAAAGACAACTGAAGCAGGTAATAGAGAAAGATACCACCATCCTACAGGCGCATTGCGACTTCCAAATAGAGGGAAAGATACGAAAGATATAATTTGATAAAGTTTCTGAAATATGAAGAGGTGATCGGCTGATGCTGAAGAACAGAACGTTGTCACAGTATTTTTACCATTAAATCACTAACTTCACTACCTGGCAATCAAGACAACTCTCTAACACAATTCAGTGGTCAGGGTCCTGTTTTCTCTGCGACACTTGACCCACATCTTGATGATAATAAGGGCCCCAGCAAGATATTTTAATATCAAGAGCATCCCCTCTTTTGCCCCAGGCTCTCCTCAGTGCTTATCTGCCTCCACCTCAGGAGTCCCTAAGCCATTACAGCCTCATGCTCATAGAAGTCCTATAGTCATGTTTCTGGGCTGCTAGAAGCAGTCTTCAGGAACTGGGCATATCTGCTTCAGTTTTGCTTTATTTCTTCCCCCCCTCCCCTACTCAAGAAAAGTACCAGGGACAGGCACTCTTCCCACTTTCTTGTTTTATATCCCTGCTCCTGGCCCATGACTGAGCACAGAAGGCTTAGGATTTCTCATGCCATCAAGAGCGAACCACTTTCATGGCTCTGGGAGCTGGTACCCGAGGCAGCACTGGCTCTGAGGGGAGGTCACCCCTGGCATTTAGCAGTCTCTCACCAGGGTGGTCTGGAGCACCTGAAGGACACTGAAGGGATGGTAGGGTATAGGAGCAGACTGATTCTCGTGATGAGGGACTGAGTATGTTCTCCTGTGGATGAAACATGCCTCTGTCCAGCTCATGCAGAGTTTTTGATTAGTAGTTGCCTTCTCAGTTGCTTGTGCTCCCTGACCACCCACAATCTAACATTTATCAGGGAAATAGTGCTAACTTGTCCAGTTTGCCCTTACTGCATTGCTAAAAATAGTAATTAACCTGTTTCTCTGCTCCTTGCTATCTCTGGAGTACACCTGCTTACACAAGGTTGATCAGAATCCAGCTCACTACTCACAGGAATTAACATCATTATCTCCTTGTACAGACTGCCTGAGCTGCAAATTCACTTCCCCCGCTCTGGGTTTTAATCTGCTGGTAGTTATTCTGCTTTCTGACCATTGCATCCTGGGCTGCATGTGGGAACGTCAAGAACTCTCCTTCCTTCCTCTCCGTATCCTATTCTGAAATGCAGTCTGCCCTGCTTCTCAGGGCACCGGCCTCTGTCTCCAGCAGCACCTAACCCATTTCCACAGTGACCAGCTAGAGCTGGAAGCTTCCTGCAGTGCATCTGCTAAAAGTGAATCTAAGTCTAATCCCTTCAGTCAAACCCTCTTGAATTTTGAGGTGTGCAAAATCAAAATCCAGTCTGGAACCCTGGCTTGGAAGGGATTTGTATCATCTCACATCCCATAACTGCAGAGTATGATGCCACTTCTGTTGTAGTCTAAAAGGGATTTATCACAGACCTATCACCATTGACAGGTCAATCATAGCGCTGTAATCAAAATCCAAACTGCTACCTTTCAGTATATTTTTGTGAAACCTTGACATCAGACAATCAGAATTGATATGGGATGAAATAAGCAAGATTGTTCAGAATTTCATCTAAACTTTTTAAGATAATGTGTTTGGCTTTTTTTTCTTCTAATTTATTTTTCCTTAATTGATTTCCTCTCCCTTCCAGGCAATGCTGCTTTTCCAGTAAAACAGATTCAGGCTGTATCTTTACTAGCCACAGAAACAGATCAGAATGCAGCTGGCAGACAAGTTCTCTTCTCTTTTTCCATCTAATTTTGCAGGTGTTAGAGGTCAGGATCCAAATGATCACCTCCTTGACCAAACTGAATGACACCTCCCAGTCTTAAATATAACTTTACTGCACAGAAATCAGCTGTGTAAAAATATTACAATGATACTTTATATTAATGTAGCAACAGTACTCAGCTGAACAATGAAAAATGCAGTAATATCCTAACCTGCAAACACAACCCACGGTCAGAATTAAGCTGGGTTTCTTCTGTCCTTGCACAGTGTACATAGCGGTGAAACCCCTGCAAATGGAAATAATGGTCTCAGTAAAGCCTGTGCTGTCCCAGTGCTTTTGGTGGTCAGGGTAGGTTACTCACCAGAACCTGGGTTAACAGTGCCATTATTGATAGCACTCAGGTGCCTGAGAGCCTCTGTGCTGTGCTAGATATTATTTTTGGTGGATATAATATAGGAAGATGGAGATTCCAGCTTGCTCAAAGCTAAATAGGTTCAGCTATGCTAATAGAAGTAAAAAGCAATAAAACACATCATGTTGTCACTAACAGATTTTATATGTGTCTGTATGTACACAGGGATTTACTCTATTGATTAAATAAGGACCTTTTTTGAAGAGTCATTCTCTAGAGTAGAATAGCATTTTAAGATTGGTAGTGAATTACATTTGTTTGGGGATTTCATCAGGATGCTGTGGCATTCAAGATTTTAGCATGCTCCAGGCTTGCAGTAAGAGCAAAATATCCTACAATACCTGCCGGCAAGGTTGCTTTGAAGTGGAAGCAACATTCAGCACAATCCATAGCTATTGTGGGGTCAAAAGCCAAAGATTTTGCTAATATATAAAGCTTCATTGTGCTGGCTAAACATCAGGGATATACTTTACTGAAGAAACAACAAAAAAAACCCCTGCGTGGTTTAAGCATTATCTCTACCAAGTGTCTTACTAGTGGCTGAGCTCCAGGCGATACAGAACTAGTAAAAAACCTAAAACCAAGTGGGATACAACCTAATGCCTGCATCCTCCGGCAGAATCAGAGAAACAAAGTTTCCTCTGTCAGTGTATTGATTTTTCCAGGCTTGGCTCATTTTTTTAGAACAAATATTCTTTGGAACTTAACTTCATCCTGAAATGGTGGTGCTGGGAGGAATGTAATATTTGTTTGCTTTTCTCTTTTTAACTGAAGAAAGTTGTGATCCACAGGTACACAAGATCTAAAGGAGCTAGAGGATTAAGTTTACTCACTGATGAAAACAAAGACAGGAAAGGCTTTCAGACCAGTGAATTTCCTTAAACTCAGGGAAAACTCCCCTTGTAAAACACTTCTAAAGAAATTTCTTGCTAAATTCAGCAAAATGAGTGGAATTACATGGAGGATAAACAGAGGCCACTAGTACTTAGATTTATTTTTCAATTTAGACTATATTTTGTTTTAAAATCAAGTATGTGGATGATAACGAACCAAAGGGCGCAGCTGGTATGCCAGAGGGCAGGGCTGCCATCCAGACGGACAAGGACAGGCCAGGGAAAAGGGCCAATGGGAACCTCATGAAATCCAACAGGGACAAATGCAAAGCCCTGCACCTGGGGAGGACAAAGCCCCTGCAGCGGTACAGGCTGGCCACTGCCTGGCCAGGGAGCTGCTCTGCCAGAAGGGTCCTGGGGCGCAGCAGGCTGGACACAGGCCAGCAGGGCTGCAAAGATGGCAAACAGCATCCCAGGCTGTGACAAGAAGATCAGAGACAGTAGACTGAGGGAAGTGATCAGTCCCCTTTACTCAGCACTTGTTAGACCACGGTATCCAGTTTGGCACACCAAGTACAAGAAAAACATCAGTTAAATAGATGGAGTTAGGGGAGGCCACCAAGCTGGTCGGGGCAGAAGCATTTGCCCTGTGAGGAGAGGCCATGGGACTGGGGCTTGTTCAGCCCAGGGAAGGGTTGGCTTGGGGGAACCTAACAACAGCAGCCAGCACTTAGGGGAAAGTAACTGAGAGGTGGAGCCGAGCTTGTTACAGAGATGCATGGTGGGAGAACAAATGACATGGGCATAAATTGGAGTTGGGAAGGTTCTGACCGGACATAAAGGGAGGGAAAAAAATTCCCTGCAAAATGGCACAGCACTGGGACAGGGGCCAAGAAAGGATGTGCTGCCTCTTTGGTTTTCAAGCCCTGACTGGACAAAGCTCTCAGCAACCTGGTCTGAATTCAGTATTGGCCCTGCTTTGAGCAGGAGGCTGGACTAGAGACCTCCTATGTTCCTTTTCAACCTGAATTGCTCTAAGATTCTGTGAAAATAATTGTGAGCCACAGCTCATTTTCAAGATGACTTAGACGACTGATGAGTTTTCATTTAAGAAAATTATTACTTCTGATGATTTGGTAGAAAATCTATTTTGAATACTTTCCATCAGTGAAAGCACAAAAGCAAAATTCAGCTTGCATGAATCCCAGCAGGTCAGCACCAAAATATTTTGCCTACAGACACCTTTTCTGGCTTCCCTGAATACTTCAGACACCCAATAGCTTCATTTTGCATATGGAGCAGCAGATAGTCAATTTAAGTGACCTGCTCATGTTCATACAGGTTTATATCAGAACTCAAAGCTAAAAGGTGTGATTTGCTCTTATTTTGCACCAGAAACACACCTTGCATGCATTTGGGGAATATTCTGAATGCTTTGTATACTACACAGAACGTTTATAGAACAATTATAATGCTTTTTAAGACAGCTTCTTGGTGCTTCTTTGCAAAATACAATACTGTATAATTCACTACTGAGAATAGCAGAGACTCAAACCTCAGCACTGAGATTTAAAACAAAAAAACCAGAATTTCCTCTTTTTTATTTTTGTTTTTCATTCTATTTGTGTTCTAGAAAACTGGCCTAATAATGCCAGAGTAATTCTATAAGTTCAGCTTAATCTTAAACAATAACAACAAATGAGTTTAATTTGATCTGTTCAAACACAGAGCATGTTTGACAAAAGCGCCAAGGGCTGCTGGTGTTAGAGGGATATTGGCAGAAGCCATTTCCTCAGTTATAGAAAGGAGGAAGGGAGAACATTTTTAACATTTGCTGAGGCAGTCAGAGCAGATTAACTTTAGATCAATGAGTTGCTTCATTATTCTACTTCACTCTTGAGTGTCTTTCAAGGCTTCTCTTAACCAACCAGAAAAATAAATATACAAACTTAAAACACTCTCCCGGTCTTTATCGTCATTCACAAAGAAGGGATTTTTCAAAAGTGACTGTATGTCATCTGCAGCAAGGCAGAGGTGCCAAAGCGTCACTGGGTGTCACTAACTACCTAGGGATGCAGTGGGCACCCAGAGGCATTTTCTGAGGGGCTTTGGCAACTCTGGCTTCCCTGGGTTGTGACTGTGTTGTAGTTGAGAGACAGGAAAAAAGCAGATTATTACCCTTTTTGCTTATATTAATCCATCTCAATTCTAAACTGCTCTTATAACTTATTTCCCTTCTTCTCCTTTTCTCCCCATGTTACCCTGTCCCTGGCTCATGAGTCATTTGGAGGACTTGCAAAATATTATACCTGCATGCATAATCTCCAGTTGCATCTTGTGCTCAGCTGGGCTTGGAAGAAGTCAAGCTGGGGAACTCGGACCTGTGGCTGGCATAGTGAGAGTCACACACTTGCAACCGCACTGGGAGGCATCAGCTTTTGCTTACAGCTGCCTGCACGATGACCGCTAAATCTGGCTTTCCAGACCTCCTTACCACTGCTCCAGCCCTCCTGACTGTGTTGCACACTCAGGAATCCTGCTCATATCCAGCTGCCTTTAGGCTCGGTATTTACTCTACCTGAGATCTTCCAGGTAGGCAAAAGGTCTGCCTCTTCCACATCGACTATCGGTAGGAGTCACCCTCAGTCATGGCCAAGATCCAACCAGCCTCTGGAGCAGAAGGCTTCTAGGAAAGCCTTTTCTCTAAACGCTGAACACAGCTAGGTGTCTGGCACTAGTATACTGTGAGACTGGCAAATCTATGCCCTCTCAATTTAGTAATGTTTTAACATGAATACTACCATAGAAACTTCCAGGCCCCACCTGACTGGCTTAAAAAATAATTTATGGTAATATTTTGAAAGCTAATCTCCAATAAAACTATCTCTAGAACAACCTACTGCAGCACATAAGACTTCATCAAGTAGATCTGAGCTTTGTATCATTATTTTTTGAAGCTATGCCTGTTTCAGAGATGAGGTCTGCTTAGCAGACAATTATTCCTCTACCTTTCTATGGCAATCTGCCTATAGCCTGAAGCAGAACTTAAGCCATCTTGAGTATGTTATTTTTCCCTTTGTTCAGCTTTGGTTTGTTGAATGTTTAAAACAAGATATACCATCCCTTTCTGGACCGACATCAGATTCTTAATATGAGTGCTCTGGGATTTCTCCCTTATCTGGCCGAGTCCTCTGTCCTTTCAGTTGCATAAAGTAATGGAATTTGTAGTCATATAAATGCATTGGCGCTGAGCAATGTGATGAACAGGCTTATACGTTTGTACAACACTGCAAATGAGCATCATAATGTTTTACTGCCTTGCGACTGAGAAGCCACTGCTACAATCATTTGCTCATCTCTATATACAGATATCCATTACTTATAAGGGTGTGAATAAAAAGTTTACTAAACCGAGAGACGTAGTAAAACAACTGTGAGAGAAACGTAATGTGGCTTCCAATGTGTACCTAGAACATAGGCAAGATAAACCCACCCCTTCCTTGACAAACCTTGTTAAGGATTTGAGCTTACTGTATTCCAAGTTCTGTCTTTCACTTCTGCTTCTGCCTGTGGTGACCTTCTACAAATCATGTAGCCATCTAAGCTTTGTTTTTCTTTGGCATGTATTTTGTGGCATCATTTAAGCTTGCAAAAACTAAAGAGAATATGCTAAAACTTTACACTTTTCTTACACTACTTAATATGTGTATGTCTAAAATGTCTCCATTTAGAAACCTAGAATATAGCCAAAAATTTGAAAGCATCTGAGCATACAGAGAAAAATCAGGTATTTACTATCATCAGATAAGAGTTATTTTATGACTCTATTAACAGACACAAGCCAAAAGGCTATTAAGTAGAGATGGATGAACTAGGTCAGATTTAGCAATATACAGGTTGCTGATATTGCTTCTAACTAAACTCACAGCATTATTTGCATTGCAGCATTTTCTCACATTTTCTTCCTCCCCCTTCTCTAGTCCACCTCTCACTGCACATGAAAACACAGGCATTGCACAGACTGCAAAGCACCCTGGTTCCACATTAGGCAGGAATCTCCCATAGATCTGGACTCATACATGAGCCATGCTTTTTCTTCCAGCTGAGATTTGGATTTTCAGAGGAAATGGAGTTAGCTTTGTACATCCCAAAGAGATTCACTTGGAGCAGCCCAGCAGTTTGCACAGTACAGTATTTTTGTTTCAGCATGTTACCAGCATGGAGTTAGTCCTCGCATGTTTTACATCCATTGGCACATTCTCCTCCTCATTGCCATGATTCTGGCGGCGCTCATATAGAAAGGGTCACAGCCACCTCCTCACCAGTTTTCCAGAATCAATTATCTAGGATTCCTCATACAAAGAGAGCATAAGGGTAGCACTTGAACATTTGCTCCAGTCTTGCACTTATATTTATGCAGCTAAGCTCTTCTGGAATTCTTCAGGTTTCTTAGGATCTCGCTGTTTGGACTGGGAGCCAAGCAGTAATCTTTACTTTAAGGAACATGCAACACAAACTTTTCAGGGGTCTGTTAGCACACAAGAACCAGAAAGCTAAACAGTTACATGGAGGCACTGTTTACATTCCAAAACTTGGCTTAGCTTGCACAAATGTCATAAAGAAGGAAAAGCAATAAAACTGAAATGCTGCTCCAGAATGCTCCACCTGAAGTGTGTAGGACAGGAAAAGAATGAAGACTAATGTAAAAATCAAAAGTATATGGATTGTTCCCTTTGCTCAGGGATATTAGGGAACTAATTCAGTCTTCTAATTCCCCACAGTAAAGTGATTAGTTAGAAGAAAGAGGTTTTCGTGTGCTTTGCCACCTCTTTGAACCACTTAGGCAGCGGATAATGGCTAAGAGCCTGGGACGTCTTCATATCTCTTTCAAACTGGCAAGATCCATCCAAATATCTGGTCTTCTGGTGTTTTGCAGGCAGGTGTGAACTTGCTCTGCAAGCCCACCTTGCCTTGCACACTCTAAATCAGGTGAGAAAGTAACAACACAGAGCCTTAGCTACCAGTGCCAAACCAGGTGAATATGTTTCCCCTTTCAGCAGGGTGTGCCGGCTCCACGTGAGTATAGCTTTCCTGTGGTCATGTAACCACCAGCAGGTTAAGAGCACCATCACGTGCACTGTCATCTGCCTGCAAAATAGCACACAGACCTGCTTGAAGGCAGCTTGTACTTCCTAACACTAGGCACAGTCCCGCAGACCCTCCTCTGAAAGCTCTTCAAACTTCTGTTGGGCTTCCAACCCTGTCCACCATAGGAAGAAGACCTTGTTTGCTGTTTTTTCTCATAAGCTTGTCAATTTTCCTCAGACTCCTTCAGCAACTATCTTCCTTTTGTATAGGTCTAGTTTTGGCTACAGAACATATGATAGCACACAGGCTCGATGCTCCTCCATGTCCCAAAAAACACTACTCAAGGCTATTGCCACAGTAACAAAAGAAATTGGCATCCTTAGAATTGAGCTAATGGTATTTGCAAGCAGCCAACAAGCATCCTGGTGGCAGTTCTCCCTGAAAACCACGATAAGTCATCCAAGCTCTCCGACAAAATATACTAATAACTGATGAGGAAGAAAGAGCTCTTGCAGAGCAGGAGGGCTGAGACACATGGGAATTCCCACAAATGCCGCTTCACCGTGTCATTGTACATACACACAAAAAATAAAGAGATAAAAACAAAGACTAATTTCTGTGTGTGTGTATGGCAGAGTGGTTTACTCCCCCTTCCAAAGGCTCCCACTAGCAAGAGATGCCAAACTGTAGATGCCAAAATCAGTGCTTTCCAACATTTTGCTGGAAGCAGGACTGTGAGCTTTTTCTGGTGACTTCAAGTGGTAGAAAGAACACTCTCTGTGAACACAACAAATGGATCGACCTAGAAATCTTGATGATTTTTACCAGAAATCTTATTGATACTGAGCTTGACTTGAAAACAGATCTAACGCACAATAGCTAATATATGCAATAGCCAACAGTTTGGTTGTCCATGGTCTTACAGCCTTCCCATTAATTACACGTACATAAAGTGGGCACAAAATGAACAGATCAGTTAAGGAATTCTCTCTGGTTTTGTTTTTTTTTTTAAGCTACAGTGAGCCTCCTGGAAAAAAAATAAGGTTCTATTCTGAGCACAGCTGTTCCAGCGCCTGACTAGCAGTTTCCTGAGCCTCAGATTCTATGGCTATTCAGGACAGAAACCTCAGGAATTTGGATGGTTTAACTTCTTCTCTGCTGCTTACTAGCAATATAAGATATCTTCCTTTCCCTCCCAGTATTAACCCAGTCATGCTACTTCCCTCAGTCATGTTTCTATGCATTCCCACCAAGCTATTTTCTCAAACCTTGAGAAATTTGAAAAAAACATAAACATACATATATGCATGTAATATATACATGCACACACCAGCAATTCGGCTGACTGATTGGAGGTGAAAATCAATTATTTTTGGCATGCAATCAAAGCATTTTGGCATTTTCCAGAGAATTTTTTTTCAAATCTTTCACATTCATTGCAATAAAAAAAAAAAAGAAGCTGGGTTCTTTGTCCAAGAGGCTTCAGATTTCAAAAAGATATATAAGTTTAGCATTTAAAAGTTAATTCTGCCTTGACAATGCTGAGAACTTCCATTAAAGCAAAAATTATTATTAGCATTCTGTAACCCTTTGTAAACGGGACCATTGTTCAAATAAACTGACCTCTGTAGCAATTGACCTTAACATTGCTCAAAAGCTTGACAGTCAATTATCTTCTGATCTTCCTTCAATGGGCCTTGTGGCTGGAATAACCAATCCATCATCTGGAAGGTAAGTATAATAGTGTCTCACGGGCATTTCTTTACTATTTATGCCATAAACACACTGCTGTAGAATAAGTTGAGAAATTCTGTCTCAATTCCACTGAAGCGTACCTACAAAGCAACGACACACCAAGAAGCTGTTCTCCCTTGCAAATATTTCTAAACACACAATGAGAACCACGATGAAAAATACCTAATGGGTTGAACACAACGTCATCTACTTCTTGGTGATACCATCAGACTCTCACACAGTACTGGACTGTGCCTCCACCAAATATCACAACTCTGTTAAGTCTGTAGGGTACGGATTTTGGGGTGCTGCAGGAAGATGCAATTCCTTCTCTCTCTCTCTCTCTTTTGCTCCCAGTCAATCTGATCCCACTGGGGGCCTGGGACCTGCTGCCAGTAGGGGCTTGCAACATAGCTGAGACTACCCTTCCTGCTCTCTGCCTTTCAAAGCACAATCCCCCCTTCCCTACACACTGCTGTGACCCCCATGTTCCCCATTAGCCCACAAGGACAGGAGCTCTCTTCCATCACTCCATCTGGGTGAGCAAGGAGAGCCCCCAGCACAGCAACACGACTTTCAGCCTGGGGAGACATGCACATGGCTGGATGAATATTGTGGATACTGAAATATTGCTGGTGCCTGAGATTCTCCCATTGTTTGGTGCCCTGGTCATTTACAACTGCAACACTGTGATGGCCTTAATACATCACCCCTCCCCAGTGCCGATTCAAAGCTAAAAGTGCTATTTACCATTAAAGCTAGAACAGTGAGGAGTTTGTTTTCAGCAAACAAAAAAATCTTCCGCACTTGAACCTTTGAACTTAAGACTTAGAGGGTGATATAACTTCTAATATCACAGACTATACAATATTAAAACTACAGAAATATTGGTTTATTTCTAATAAAGTAAACCTCAACTGGGCTCAACCTTGCTTACACAACAGAAACTAATCATATCCCTAGTGCACACATTTCTTTAGTAGATACTATACATCTTTACAGCATAGACTTTCATAAACAAGGCTCTGTAGAAACATAAAACCCATTACAGCCTTCGTCCAGGCCTCTTGTGGGGGAAAATACAGACAGTATCTTGGGAGCTGGAGAGCAGCAAGGAAGAATAAAACCCCAGGTTTCTTGAAAAGATGGACAAAAAAGCATGGAGGAGGAAGCTGGAGGAGAAGAACAGCAGGCCAAGAAGCAGTAAAGCACATTATACTGATCTTTAGCTGGGTGGTAAATCCTGCATTGAGATTAGTAACTCTTCAGTGATTCCTTAGCCCAGCTGAGGTTTAGGAAAGCCTTGCAAGTAGCCCTGGTATTAGGTAGCACAAACTGCTGCAACCTTCACTGCAAACCTAACTTTGAGCTATTCACATTTGAGTGTCTCCATGAGCTAGAGCAGCTCACACGTGCACACAGACATGTGCACACACAGTCAGTACTGTGCCCACACAGGGCAACTCACAAACGATGCCAGGACCTGAAATTCCAAGTATATAAAAATAATCTTTGCTAAGCAAAGGTGATTCCTGATGGACGGAGAAGCAGGATGAGGTGAAGGAAAGGATTATTATAGTAGGATGAAAGCATTTGAAATTAATAAAACAGTTAAGCTGGAGATGAACTGTCTTGGCATTCCATGGTACCTCCTCTTCTGATATTTAAAACGTGCTTAAGATTATCCTGAATGTCAAAAGCAAATATATAACAAGGACAAGCACCACAGGACTCATCAGCAGGTTGTCTGTTATTACTGAACTTCTTAACCATGTGCAACAGAACAACTGTGACTAATAATTATAAAAGAAACCATAGTTTTTTGATCCTGAGGACCAGCCACCTCATTTTCTGGGTCTGTCTGGTCTACATAAGGGTCTAGCATTTCAGTACAAGCCACAGGCTCCTGGGTGTCCCCTGATATGGGGGCAGGACTCAGCAGACCTGGTACAGCTGCTTGTTATTTCTAATAAAGTAAGCTGTTAGCTGTGGTGCTTTTCAGCAGTGTGAAACAGTTTAAGATTGAGTCTACAAGACTGAGTCTACAAGACCATGCCCCACATTTACCTGCTTGTTCTTTCATGTGTAAGATGAAGGGTGCTGACCTATCTTTTGACTTCTTTTACTTGTCAGGGTTGACATCCCTAAATGGTGATCAGACTTTATAAATCTGTGGATTTGCAACTCCAAGGAACTCAGTCCTCTTAGTAGCATTATATTAAGGCAAATTCTCCACTGTGCAGAGTAAATAATATTATGCCTCCTAGAGAAGCTGAAGTACCACCTGTCCTGGACCTCAAGCCAGCCAATGCCAATAAAGAACATGCAAATTATGAAAGAGCCCATCAGCTACTCCAGGGAAAGATTAATGGCTTTTATCATTTGTGCACAGCAAACCCACAGTGAAATGGACACATTAGTGTGAGAACAGCAGATTGTAACAGGGACAGAACCCTGAAAATGTGCTGTATATGTTTATTATAATGAGCGATCAATTGTAAAACGTGGGAAAAGTGCATCTCCATTAAGCTAAGCTGTTTTCCAGCTGGAGACAAAGCAGCAAGTTTAGAAAACAGAAATGAGATCTGCGAAAAATGGTATAAAGTAGGATTACTTTACTTAATGCCTAGGTAGCCTATGCCTACCAATCAGCCAGCTCCCACTTCATCTTGGCCATTTCTTCTGTTGCTAGAAGCTCCCAGAGGAAGTAATTTTGTAGGAGAGAGCACCAGAAGGGAGAGTATCAGATAGCCAACTCCAGCAAGCGTACATAAGTTATCAGGGTCCTAGAAGATGGCTCTGTGGAAAAAATTTGAAGCTTTATATAAAATCCAGCGACAGGGGAGAATAACACTGGTTACCACTATAAGCATTCCCTATTTCTGTTGTGGCCTGACCTATCATCTCCAGCTGACATCAGCTCCATTTTTCTGTGTGCTGCCTGCACACAAAAAGAAATACATTCCCTGCCCCAAAAGCTTTCTTTTCTCCAGACAAAGCCACAGAAGATGCGTGTTGGCATGGAAAGGACTGGGTACTGCTGCAGAAGTGCTTTTGAAGACAACGTCTAAGCTAGTACCCTGGCTCAGTACACATGTATGAGCGTGATGCTACAGATAGCAGCATCAGAGGTATGAGAGCGAAGTCTTTATCACTTCTAATCAGTGAAAAACTCTCAGGCTATTTTTGACAAAACTAGGATGTGAAGCACAGGCTGCCAGGTAAGTCCTGCTTGGGAGAAATGCCTGGGGCTACATAGTCAAGTTTTACCTGTGATTTCATATGCATCATTACACCTTGTCTTGCAATGGCTGGGTACACTGTTCCCTTATACTGGGAAATATCTGCTATATTATCACCTGCAAGTGGTTGTTTCAGTGGTGAAGGTGGAGAAGAATTGCTGGAAATGTGCAAGAAAGAAAGGCAAAGCAAGCTGGTTGACAAAAATAGGAAAAAGTTTTGCTTTAAAAAAGCTCTAAATGAGAAGATTCTTTAACACATAGTAGGTAAAGATATTGTCACACTGGTAGCACATCATGTTACTTGTTCTTCATTGCTCAGTTATGATCTGAACTTCCCTCATATCCTACCTTGGATAAAGAAAAGCAACACATAGCATAAGTGGTGTGTGTTGGCAGGACTGCAGACAGCAGACCTAGATCAGTTACAATTAAGTAGGAAAGTTTCTTTCTAATATTTTATTTCTTCTGAGGATTAAAAACTTGATTTTTTAAATTCCTCTCTGGAAACAAAATAGGCCTTCAAGGAGGACCATCAAACAGCTAAAAGGTGTTTTTTATTTGTGTGGTTTTAATAGCACAAATAAAGAATCTCTGGTGACCCATGACAGGGTGACAAATAGGCAACCCTTGCGATTATTATTAGCCTATCTGTGAATATCCATAGTGGAGTGCTCCAAGGAGAAAAGGCATGAGACAGAAGAGAAAGAAAGTACCCTGCCATAATTTAAATTCATAAATGCAGAAAATACAAACACGTTTCATTGTAGTGTATAGCCTTTAGTGCCAGGGACCTTGGCTCATAATAATTTAAACAGTCAACAATATAAGATTTATGGAAATAATTTTGCATCTCTTAAACAAAAAGTCTGACTTACTCATCTCATATGTATATAGAACAAACACTTGGAAAAACGAAGCAGATAACAAAAGCCACTGGTATATTTACCCGAGTCTTAAAATTATATTACTGGCTTAACTTAGGTCCCAGCTACACTGACTTGCCAATCTTAGTATGAATATTTTATAGGTATACAGCAGCATGCATGTAGGCTCTATTTTTCCAGGCCCAATTAGCATTAAGACGTGTAAAGAAAAACAGAGATATGAAGAGAATTTGCAATGACCCCTGTGTTACTGCAAACCCAGGGAACATTATATACCAGCAAATGAGTGGACAGTAAAGGATGTGGCTGTACAGGTGCTAAAGTTGATGCACAGGAATGGGGAAGCTCATGAGGGAATTTACATCTGGAGGTCCTTCAGAGAGAAGGAACTTGGCCTAGCCCCTGAGGTAGACTAGAATTAGTTCTCCTGGGTTTGGGTGGTTTGTTGGGCTGGGTTTTTTAATGGGAAGAGGAAAATAAAATTTTGAAAATCTTCAGGCTGTCCTGCTCAGGAAAATATAAGACTTCCAGAATCTCAAATGTACACACTTGCCTGACATGAAATAATTCCTGCTATCACCTGGAAGCAAGCCTTGTCATAAATTCATTGACATAGCTTTAGATCTAATCCGAGCTCTTTCATAGCAATGGTCCTTATGTTTCATCCAGTTGCCCCTTTATTAAGCCCCATCCCTTCTGTTTAAAACAGATCTTCCAGTAAAAGGTATCCAGACTCAACCTGAAGGGGTCAGCAGGGGGAGGACTTGCTGTTAACGCTTTGTTTCAACACTTCATTACCTCCTCTCCCCTTGACAGAGATCTACGCTCCAAGTTGGAGCATAGTTGGGTTTTGCCACTTTGCACATAAAGGTCCTTTTCCTATCTCACTCTGTTGGATTAACATCCATAGCTACTGCCAGATGGAGAAAAACAAGACATTAAGTCTTCCAAAGTGACCCCATGACCTTTCCCCGAACACTTAAAGGGACCAAGAACTTCAATTCTCTCACACTAAAGCATTTCCTTTGGCTATTAGATAACTTTGCAGGCTTTTCTTTATGATGGTACAGGTCAGGTGAAGGGAATGGATGACTAGATACGACCTTCAGGTGAGAGCATTCAACCAGGAAATGGGTTACCAGGGTTCTGCTTCAAAAAATATTCAATAGCTATACACAAAGCAAAATAGCTTCTAGAGAAGAAATTGAGAGTCAGAGTGCTTGTCCAGCTGAGATTATCACAAAAAAGGGCTTAGAGGTCACCTGGATTTCTAAAGCCCAATATTTTCATCTGCTGCCTCCCCAGTAAAAATTATTTGTTCATTTTTGCATAGGCAAAAGTTTTTATTTATGTTCTTTGCTTTCAGTCCTTTCACTCTTCTACCTCTATGGAACTTCATTTTTGACCTGTCCATGCGCACGTATAAAAAGCTTTGTGTCTGCCGATCATTTGGATCCCTGCGATATTGTACGAGCTGAGGCCACACTCTTCAATAATGCATGAAGATGCAGCACTCACTCCTGTGCTCAGAAATGCAAAAAGAATGTCTTTTAAATGGCTTGCAATGTGCCAGAGACAAATGAAAAGCAAGTTCAGTAACTATCAAGCTATCTCACAGCAGAAATTCACCTCCCTGTAAGGATTCAGATACAAGTAAAAAGTTACATCCAAGTCCCACTGCTGTAAATTTAGGTTAGGGACTGCGCTCTAAATTTCATCCAGGAGTTTTTAAAAACAGTCAAATGTCCTTATACATACTACAGTAGCTCATACCCAAAATTTACTTAATAAATTTAAGGGTCTGGCTAGACAAATATATTATGGCAAGATAAACTAGCACGTGGATTTACAATGCATTAGCCACTCCACGGTAACTGTCACATCTGCACTCTTACCCAGCAGTACAGGAGGCAATAGCTTACTCTTTCTGAGGATGCTACGTCTGTGGGACACATCAGATTTATCACACTGCTGCACTAAGACCACACCAAACACAGGCAGAGTAAGCTTCAGGATGTCTAAACCCATCCATGTAGATATGCCCTAAACATCAGTTTCAGATGCAGAATACAGGGTCTAGTGCACATGATTATGCTTCTCTAGAAGCTGGTAAGAGAAACTTGAAGAACCTGCTACTTCTCCATGCCAGAATGAAATTTATAGCTAATGTAAAGGCTTGGCTCTTCAGTCCTGTTGCCCCTGGTTCAAGCCTCCTGGATGAACATTGTATCTCAGACAAATGTCAATGCTGCACGTTATAAACAAAAGATCACTCCCAATAAAATGTATGATGATAGCATAATCTTTGTAACAGAAAATCAAGTGGGCTGGGAAACATCTAGCTAACCTAAACTGTCTTTTCCGATGGGGGAGTTTCCTGGGAACAACAGAACTTGTGGGGACCTTGGTTTCCTTCAGGTGGGGTATCGATCCCATAGGGCTGACCCAGAGTCTTAAAATAGGGATTAAGTATCTCAGGGTAACTCCAAGATCAGGCCAGTTTTGCACATAAACCATTTCATTTTCCTGTGAAGAGGACCGATTTGCAAGTAAAATCAGCTGTTTTTATTTATCAGGTTTTATTTATCAGGTTTTATTTATTCCAAAGTTGGTAATTTTGTAATTATTGAAGAGTTAATTTTGTGATAACAGGGTGGGGGACACACACCAACCCAAAACTCATCCATCCCCTTCTTCCAGCTAGCAAAAATACTCAGAAAACAGAATTTGTGTGGGATTTCAGCAATTAGTTTTCACTGGTTTTATGTAGTTCTCTAGGCACTGGGCACATACCCATCCTCAGCTCTCCTTCTGAAAGGTACTTCCACAGAAGCTTGAAGTCAAAAAAGCCAAATGCTACCTTCAGCTGTCACGTTTCCCTGAATGAAGGTCCCTGACAGAAGCACCAAGACTCTCACAGTAAGAAATTGCTGGTTGTCCTGTTGCTAAATGAGTTCACTTCATATCCATCATAATAAAAGTCATTTGATCTAATGCAGCATTAATGCAGACACAAAAGGTAAAGGAGAATCTATTGTCATTAAGTGATTCATTGATTTGCCACTAAGGTGTTCGCATTTTAATTTATTTAAATTATTTGTTGCATGTTAAATGAGCAAAATAAATATGGATGTTAGGCTTTGCTCAACTCCTACTGTTCACAGAAGCAGTGTCAGCAAAATGCCCTGCTCGCATTTGGCTCATCACAGCGACCTCGCCAGAGTAAAAAGTCAAACACAGCATTTGAAGTCAAGGACTGAAAAGTCAGACGACTCAGTCCACACTGAGGTCTTCACAGATGCTCTGAGGCTTAGCAGTGCTGAGCACTCACTGATAGTAAAAAGCAGAAACGCTCCAAAGGATAGGACCCTGAATGTGAATAGGACCCTGAAGACGAAATCTCCTTTTGAATGCCATGGCTTTGTAAAACACTGCATCCTCATCCTACATCGGGTGATGAGACGTGGCTCCGTGGCTCCATTTCTTTAGCAGACTTTATGCTTGGCTGTGTTACAATGCCCATTGCTAACAGAGCTCACCTTGCTACTGCTTGAATCTAGTTCATGCATCTGGAGCATTAAGCTTGGCTGTTTACCTTACCTTGCTGTTCATTTGCAAATTTTGCAATTATTTTACAATTTCTCTAGATCTCTGATAGAACAATGTTAGGCAACAAGAAGTTTCTGGGGAATCATGTGTAGAAACATTCCCTCTGTACAATAACCTGTTACCTCAAAGTGCTTAATTTACTTAATATGGCCTATATTGTTTTATGTAGTGCTTTATCATACATATCATATTGATAAGGTTAAATGCCTCAAACACATTTTAAACTGTGCTGGGTCAATACAGTAACTGTGACATTACAGAATCTATGACTAAAACTTATACTGGGTCAATTTAAGAGCAATGTCATTTGAATCTGTTCAATATGTATTTTCATAGTTTGGCAAGGAAATTAAAAAAAGAAAAAAAGAAAATGGATGGGCAAAGGGGGGGGGGAAATCTGTTTGGGGTCAAATAATGGGTATACCATGAGGAAGAGTGCCCCAGTACATATGATCTCTCTGTGTAATTCATAGCCTGCTGGTGAGATCTCTCAGACATGGTGTGAAGATGGGCTGCAGTCCCCACTCTGCCTGGCTCAAAGAGAGCTGAGAAGGCCCAGGGGCATGTCGCAATGCAGCTACTGGGGCAGCTTTACATTTGCTCTCCACCTCAATAAATACAGAGTTACTTTAGGTTAAATTCAACTGCTTTAGGAGGGAAGGAGGGAGAGAATGCTGAAATATGCCCTGCAGTCTGGCAGGAAGGGTGTCTCAGTGGCAAAATTGCTGTCCTGAACCAAGGAGAGATCTGAACATGGGTCTGCTAGGTGAATGTCTCAGCTGATAGCAGGGAGAAGCGAGGGTCCTTGGCTTCTGTCTTGTGAATCTAAACAACAAGATGTAATGGGTCGTAGTTTTAAATTTTTCTTTAATTTTTCATTTTGACTAAACTGTTTACCAATATTCCCCCTTCCTTCCTGCCAACAATTTTAGTTGTTGAGATCACGCTTCTTGGCTGAGGAGCTATTCTCTTCAATCAAAATGAAGCAAAGCACACATGCTCCTGCAGCAATGGCCAAGCTTATGCCAGGTTACTGACTTGTTCACAGCATCTAGCCTCCCCAGCAGTAGGCCAGCAGGCAATCCCATGTTGCATTTGGTCCAGCAACAATTGGGTCATTTCTCTCCTCCCTTTCTTTCCCCAGGACATCTCATTCTTCCCTTCCCGTTTTCCGCATCCTTCCTGTTTACATTCCCCACTTTGTACTGATGCTAATGCGTGCAGCTCTGCAGCCTGAACTGGATCATACCCAAAGACCAGTGTGGTATGTTAAGTAGTTTAAGGATTTTTTTTTTAAGCTCTGCCTACTCCATTGATTTGTCTTCCAGTTAAGTCCCTCAAATTAATGCACTGATACAGCTATGGTGAGGGCCAGAAGGACATAGGCAGGAATGAGTGGACACGGTGAAAAGTCAAACTGTCTTGCCACTAGACACAGCACAGAGTGAAGCCTTCACCCCTAGCAGGGTTGTCAGAAGATCAGAAGTGACTTTTTAATGATTGATTCAGGGCTTTCGTTTTCTACACTCACTAAATTGCATATCTGCACTTAGTGGAAAATTTGAGCAATGGTACCGGTGGGGGTAAAGAAAACAGGAGATTAACAAGGCAGATTTGCACTTGTGATTGAACTTTCAGACAAACTGGCAGTTTTTATAATGATGAATGCTCAGTCTCCTCAGTTCTTTCTTAATAGGATCACGAAACAAATTTACCATGATCTATTAGGAAATAATCAGGCAAAGGTTCAAAAAAGCCACACAACTAAGGCCAATTTCAACATTGCTTTAGCAGGCAATTTTACCCGGAGATGAAATATTCCTAGAACAGCTAAACCGATATTATGCAAAAAGTATGTTGTATTTACCAAGAGCCAATTTTGAGTCTATCACCATAGCATCTAAGCAAACAAGATCATAGCCTTGCAATTATAATAAGGATGAATTGATTTTGTCTCCCCTCTGCAAGCCCTGGATTTTGCAATGGCCTTCAACAAAATAATGTGTTCATTCAATGCCACTTTTATTTTAACTATAGAGATTCCTTTTTTCTTTGCCATAAGAATGAAGTACTAGGAGTTATACTTTGCTTGTGCATTGATATTACACTATGTAATGGACTACGTAATAAATCTTTACTATCTGTCTCTGTAGCCATGTTCAGTTTTTCCACAGTTTGGTCAGGATGTACTAAAAGAAAGGAGTAAGACCATCTATAGTTAAAAGTAATATTGCAAGGCATTGTAGAAAGCATTGTATTATTCTCCTACTGTCAAAGAAGAAACAGGCTGTGATTTTGCCTGACATTCTAGAGCAATGTGACTTTTAAGAAACGATAGCCCCACCATACCCATTGGTGCATTCAGGCCCATGGAGCTACTTGATCAAGTTACATTTCACTGGACTCACAATCCTGAGCAATTAAGTTGTACTAGGATTTTTCTGTCACAATGAAGAAGGCACTATCTGTTACCCATGGAGTAGCAGCTACACACAGGCTGCTGAGAGCAGTGGTGATGATTCCATGCATGGCTGAACTGTGGTGGACTCCTGCCACAGCAGCCACTCACAGTGAATGCCTGAGCCATCCATCTTCCTTAATCTTCCTGGATGCACTCTCCTGTTTTGGACTCCACTATTCATATTTATTCAGCATTTCTGATTGCTTTATTTCCATCCCCCCTATGCAGTTACTAGGAGGAAGTTATCATGCCGTTATCAAATTGCAAATAAAGTCAGGATATTGGATCACAGCCTTCATAATCCATCAGACATTGCAATTCAGAGGAAGGTCTATATGACCAGCTTGAAAGATGAGGCAGAATCCAAACACCAATAAAATGTTTCCTAGAGGAGCCGGTTGGATTTGGAGGCATATAACCCACAACCCCACTCACAACCTTTTCAAGTGGCTGTGTCTGCTGATCAGAGTCAGAGAACAGCAGCAACAGCCACTACTCAGGGTTAAAACCACTCTCATGCCACACTTAGGTGTGCACTGCGCTGTGCAGGTGCATGCTGAATGCAGAATCGGGCCCACCACGTGCCACTGAGTAAATCTAATGCTTCACTTCCATTATGTAGTTTTCTTGACAGGCTTGACACATTACATCTTAATTTCTGCTTCAGATTAGTAAAGCAAGACTGATCTCTCTGGAAATAAACATCTATGGAACTAAAGGACACATGCAAGAAATAGCAATACAAGCCTTTCCTCCTCCATAAATCCTCTCCATTTTCCTATTTAGCTCCTACAGCACTATGAATTAGTAAATCTCAACATGAGATAAGGAGCAAGTCTTTGTCACCGTTGCACGTGAAAGGAAAAACTGAGGTCCAGTTGATAAGAAGGCTCAGATCGGCAGCAGACAAGAGAATAAATAGAAAACCCTTGTCAGAGTAACACGTTCTCCTTAGCATTTATGGGATGACATCCTGTCAGTGTGACTTAGTCTTGGCCATCTCAGGTTGGCTATTAAAGAAAATCACTTGGAGAACAACCACCAGAACGGGCCTGTATTCTCCTCTTATCTGTAACAGCAGGTCAGAGACATATGAGTACTTCTCGAATGGGAACAAAATGGTCCAGACAGGATTATTCCAGAAGTTCTGAACCAGAAAGTCACAATTCTCATTCCATCCACTACTTAAGACAGTGAGGCCACCAAGTACACTCAAGGAGGGAGCTAAAGGACTGTATCAGCAGAACTAAATGTTAGTCAACAAGAGGGTAACAGCAGCGCCTGTGAAACGCAAGGGAGTAGGACCAGCTCACCCACACAAGATGCAGTAATAAAGCCAGAGAAGTCATGTATTTCTCTGAATTACAGTCAGATAGCCCAGCAGATAATCCATAATATTGTCAGTTCATAGAATGATAGAATTTTTGGCCAAATAGTTCTGTTTGCTCATCACTTCTGTTTGCTCATTGTTCATGCAAACCTCTCCGTTACTTTAAAAAATGAAAGCAAGCACAGGAGCAAGCTACTCAGATCCTGGATAGAGGAAAATATTCAAGTGGTTTAGAAGAGAGCAGAGAGTAGAATTTTAAAAAGGCTGATTATTGCTTCAGCAAGTTTTACGGAAGTGAAAATATATCACAAATGGGACAGATCAGCCTTTTTGAAGGAAATGGATATTGCTTTTAAAAAGCATACCAAAGGCCTCTTGCAGGCAGGCAGAATTTGTCTGAGATGCAAGCTGTCTATCTGCAGGCACTCAGATCCCCTACGAGGGATGTTTGCAGGTTTTGCAGTCACATTGAGAGGAAGAATGCAAGGCTTAAGAAGGGCAGAAGTGACTTTCTGGAAAAGGGACATGGGAGATGCAGACTGAAGTGTTGCAGGAAAACCACATCTCAGAGTCTCCCTGCTGATTTTCTGGGTGGTTAGAAACAAAGCTGGTGGGACTTTACAAAATGCCCACTGGTTTAAAAGAGCTGTTTGGGAAAGCATCCACTTACACCTGCACAAAAGTTACTGTCTGCAAAACCAGCATCTGAAAGGTGTGATACAGATACACAAAAGAGAGGTACTTGCATGGTGAGTAGATCCCTCTTGAAGGCCAACCTCCGGTCACATGTTGACCAGCTGAGCTCCTTTTAGTCAATCAGTACTGTGCTAACAAGGCCAGCCCTTGGTTCTTACCAGGAACAGAGGTTGGATGCTGTCTTTGTTGCCTCCCACTTCCTAACATATTAAAAATAAAAAAAGTGTAGGAAATGTCCTGCCCATTCCCATCTTCAGGGTGGAGGAACAACACAGATCTCTCTCTCTCCAGAAATGGTTTCTAGCATTGATTCTTCCAAATCTCGCTTTGAAATGGAATCATGAACCATCAAATATTTGTTAAAAAAATTCCTTCTTTTTCAGTGCCAGGTGAGGAGCTGCACAAAAGAAGAAGAGACATTGAAATTTCACCTTTTTAGCATTTTATCTAACACTCTTCCCAATGAAAAGGAACAAAGCAATCAAATATTCTCTGCAGTACTTGTAAACTCAGCATCTAACCAAGGTACCAGTGCACAAACCAGGAGTCACAAGAAAAAAAAAAGCAAAACTCACTTGTCTTATTTCACTGGGGAAATAAATGATGAAGTAATAAACAAAATAGATGGTTAAAAGTAATTATACTTACATAGCACAATGCTTTAAGGCACCTTTTTTTCCCTCTGAAAAACAGAAACTAGATTTTCAAAACACTTGTACAACTGATAATTTGCAATTTCGTTCTACTGAGTCTGCAAGACCGCTTTTTTCATAAATATATTATTTTTACCTTGAGAGCATTCCATCAACAATACAAATAAAATAGGCAGGCAAAGAAACGCAGATGAATAGAAGGCGAGAGAAAAGGAGGTGGGGGAAGAGAGGGAATGGGGGGGGAGAGAGGGAATGGGGGGCGGAGAGGGGAAGAAAAGGGGCACAAAAAGAGGGACAGAAAGAGGGCACAGAAAGAGGGCACAGAAAGAGGGCTAAGCTAGCTAGCTAGCTTCAGTAAAGTCAAATAATCCTGAGTTAAGCAGTAAGCAGTAATAGTAAGTGCATATGGGGATCAGGATGCATAATATATGTTTGGAATAGAAATAGAAAGAACAAAATAGATCATATTTCAAGGAAAGAGAGAATTGGAGAATGAGGAGAGAAGAGCCAGGAAGTAATATAGTACTTTTTCCCATTACTATAGGGCCAAATCTAGAGGCTGTATATCAGTGAAGGAGGCAGTTAGAATATTACAGAATGGATATAAAATCTGTAAAATATATGCAGCATTATTCAAAATGTATTTTCAAGCAGAATAGTAACTGCATATCTTCTGGCTCTGGCTATAATATTAGGGTTTAGACAAAGCATGCTGGGGAGCTAACCAAAAGGAAGGAAATGGAGAAATGCCCAGCATGTTTCAAGGACTAACAGGAATGTCATCAGCAAATATGGATAATCAAGCCTAACAGATGATGCCACAGTAAGGCTATTTGGAACCACTACCACATCCTAGAAATGCCCTAATATAATGTGGACTCATGGCTTTCCAAATTTTCCAGATCTGTTCCACATCATGACTCTAACCCCATCTCCTGCCTCCTTTCTTCCACACTGTCCTTTCTTCAGCTTTCCCAAACTCATTAAAAAACAAACAAACAAAAAACACAAAAAAAAAAACCCAAACCAAACTAAAATGAGAATAGAGCAAGGTTTGGCCTGAACAATCTCCTCAGCTTTGGGTTCTCCCAGAGCTCCTGCCTCACCTCAGGACTTTATTGAGCGGAGCATTACATCCTGCCTCCCTCAAATGCACATTCTCCCCAAAGGGGCATTTATTAATGTCACCTTCAGGACTCATTTAGCACTTTCTAGCAGGACCAACCCCAGCTAATAAAGCTGGTCCACAAAAACATGGAGAATTATTCCTGGGGCTACAGGAGAGAATACCTTGCATGTCTTATTTTCTTCCTCAACTAAGGACTACAATTCAGCCAACTTCTCCCTTGCTGCTTGATGCTTTACTTTGCAAGTAGCTGTTCCGAGATTAGCGTGCAATGTATTAATTTATCACCCTCACAAGAGCTGCCATCAGGCCCTGCAGGTAACCTTTCAGCAAGCAACCTTGTAAGCACAAACTCAAAACCAGGAAATCCTCTGTCAGCCAAAGACAAGTAATGCATCGGGGTATGAGCTGTACCTTTACCTTCTTTCAGCTATTAGGTTTTGTAATGAGGGCTCATATCATCTGCGTACCACTGTGTCCTTCTGCCAGCCCACCCCAAAATAGCCAAGAATGATATAAAACGAAATGTTAGGGAACCACCCGGAGGCAAAGCTGGATTTGATATTAAGATGTGGTGTTCAAGAAACTAGAGTTTCAACAGGAAAATGATAACCCCACTGTGAAATCAAACAGCTTTACCCTCACACTGAAACAGTGCAGTGAACGTACAACCAGAGGGAAAATGTTAATTTGAAAATAATATTAGTTGTTTGAAAACCTCAGACGCGCTTGTTAAAGCCACAAAAATTGTGATTTCTAACCTAAGAACAGTGCGCTTGTAGAAAAGGTACCACTTGGTTCCCTAGTCCCTGCTCTTCACCAATTTCAAACGTACCTCTCTTTGGTTCTCAGATAAACTGCTGTTTTCCCCTCCCAAACCCATGGAAAAACCCTGGACTCTTTCCAACCATATGTCATCAGCAACAGGAGGTCTTGATAGATTGATTGTATTATCTACACGGGGCAACACAGCCGTCAGAGAGCTCTCCAAGTGACAACCAGAGCTCACTGGTAGCAGGACCAGTGCAACCATCTTCAAATTACAGCAGTAAATAGCCATTACATTGGCAGTGCATTTACTTAAAGCCTGGCAATTTGGGGAGGGCCAGCTACTGTGGGTATTAGTTTTGCAGTCACTATTCTGCTGCGCTGGAAGCAAGCAATCACATTTCTCATGGAGAAAAAGAGGGCCTGTGGAAGAGGCCACGTACAGTGTCTGTTCCGAGTGAAACGCTGCTGAACTCCATGCTTCATCACGCTGCTGATCCAAAACAAAAATAACGAGCTGAAGAAATATCTGGTTATTTGTTGCCTTTTGCCATTTGCACACATGGTATAGAAGTAACTCTGTGAGGACTGTTCTTATACATCTGGCCCAGCTACAAGTAGAAAGGAAGAAGCCAACTACTTGACAATTTTCACCCAGCCTGGCATTAACGAACAACCTTAATGAGCTTTGGGTAAATATTTCAGTACTTCAGCATTCATTAGTCAACTCCCAGTCACAGTGTGTGGAATCTGCAGTTGCGGCAACGGCTGCAGGCTAATGTGGATGCATACTGTGCTGGCTTTAAAATAGCACTTAGTATTCCACCACCACGTGCCGCAAAGCCCACCTGAAGGGCAAGGTACATAACCCAGCTCTGAGCTCCACGATGCCACAGGTAAGCTAGCTGAAGGCTGTCTTTTTAGTTCTGAAGTGCATCACAACACAATTTCTTACATGAATTCAATTTGACAGTACATCCATGTCCTTGTTGTGGTCTCTTCTTGTGAATATGCTGCTGAGTCTACTAATTCAGGGACTTCCCAAAGCAGTAATGTGAGGGGAATGCTCTGACAACTGAAAGAAGTCTAACATCTGGAATCACAAACATTCGCAGTGGAAGTCTGTACCCCTGAAAGCTGGAACACAGCAGGTGACAGAAATATGACAGTGCTTTCATTCAATCTATGAGAGTTTCAAATTATGATTGTCAAGTAGATTCACTGAACAGCTTATGTGTAAACATAAGCTGGATGCATTGGCATAATAAACGGTCAATCAATAACAGTGAAAGGACAGATTAATAAAAGTTGCTTCTGTCAGAGGACAAATTGAGGACATCAGAAAAAATGAAATTCTATGAATACAATTGCTTCCTGTGAATAGTAACATTCAGCTCTTGTTCTGATTAGATGGAATTGGTTCAGATGAGCATCAAAAACTTCTGAACGCTTTTCTAAAACTGCTGAGGCTTGTCAAAAATGCACAGCACCGATGCCAGAAAACGACAACAAAGCAAAACACCAAAAATTCTCAAACTAATTCTGAAAGAATCCATGGGATTTTGCAGCCGTCCTTATCTGCCCCATTTGTGCCTTCCAAGTTTTCTTATCTGCTCAGTAAATTTGTATCACAGGGTACCTTGAAACTCTGAATAGGTTTGGATGAGTAAGCTGTGCACTGCTTTGCCTCATGCAACTCTAAGAAAAATAGCCAGTCAGTCAAGCCCAGATTCTAAACTCTTTCGTATGGGCAGTGATGATGATATATGGGATGGAAAAAAACCCACAACTTGATTTTTGTAAGAGCAACATGAACTAGCCACATTGGCAGTTAGAAAAAAATCTTGTTCTGACTTCAGTGCTGAACAAATGTGATGGATTAGTCGCTAGCTGAGAACTGATATAGAGTACTAAATTACTGTATTGGACATTCCTCTGAACACAATGCGTTATATTAAAATATATAAATGTCATCATTTAGAAGGTAGCTCTCTGGCAATGTTCTTAAAGAAACAAGACTCTGATGTGCCCAGCTGCCTCAGAATTTAGGCACATGCATGCATGTGAATAAAAATTTCATGAGTCTTATCTGAAACTTTTTCTTTATCCTATTGCCCTAGCAATCCATGTAGTCCTCACGAAAGCAAAAGAATGTGTTAGTGGTTATCCTCCACCTGCTTAAAATGCAAAAAGTCCCCAGGTGGAATTTGGAAAGCAATGGCAGAAGAGCTATGTTTTGTCCTTAGAGACAGAAGCTATATCCATGGAGATCTGGACATTAATAAGGGAATACCACCTGAACAGTCAAGCTACCCCAAATGACAATCTGCTTCAACCAGGAGTCACAGAAATTAACTATGTGCCACCTTATTCTGTCTTCTGTCCACAGGGACCAAAACTGGGGTGCTGAGCGAGCTAAACAGTCACTAACTTAGGAGTGCAATACCTGGGGAAACAGTCAAAACAGCTGCTGACACTTCCAACCTCACAGTTGTTGCTGATGGCCCAAATACGAATCTCCCTCACTCCTGCCATGAAGAAAGAAGATAAGATTTCCTTCTTAGAGAGTGAAAACTTGCCAAATTTACACTGAACAGCAATAGATAGAATACAAAATGGTGCATTATAGGTAGCATGCGCATGCTACGCTGAAAACTTTGTTTTTACACATCCTCTGAGGTCCTAGAGAGCTTCCATGTCCAGGATTTGAAGGCACCATTACACATTATGTACAGGAGTTCAGAGCCAGTGCTGCAGGACTAAGGCCACAATGAGAGAAGAAACAGCTCAAAAACAGGCAGGGATACACTCCTGCCCCTCTCCAACCCTGAGCCCAGGCATCTTCCCACACTTCTCATTGCATCTTCAAGAGCTAGGTACAGGAAATGCATACTCCCTACAGTGAGAAGAGTCATGAAACTTGAATTGAAGGCTTATGTATTTTTAATATTTACTGCTTTTCATTAAAAGATTTCAAAGTACTTTAGTTAAAAAGGTAGGATTTACCAGCAGTCCCAGTACAGGCAAAGGAGGCAAAGGGGTTAGGCAAACTGGTCCATGTATATCAGCCTGCGAATTGTAGGCTTAGTGACAGAGTGCAGAGCCCTCATACCGTTTAGGATCATCTTGAATTACATTTTCTCTCTCCTACTTTGCCTTCTTTCTTTAGCATAATCTATCTGCCCTCAAAACACAACATTACTGCTACTGCCTGCTTCATGAATATGGCAGAAATTAGGCAGAAAAAAGAAAAACAAGAAAGCATTTAAAATAAAAATCAGAAGTGCCAAGGTGTAGAGCTGTGGCCCAGTCTTTCCATCATCCTTTCCTAAGTCTGCACCATCATTTATTGCAAGCTTCTGGACAGAAAAATGAAAGCATTCTGGTTTTTTTCCTCTGAAAAAGCAAGGTTTTCATGGAGTCAAAATTTTCAGTAGTATTTTGCTAGGGAAAGTGAATTGCTTTTCTTCACTGAGGTTTCCTATGAAAAAGAGAAAACAATTTCCCAATACCTCTAAATTATGCCATTAGATCCTATAGGCTGTTTCAGTCTTGGACTGGAAAAGAAACACAGAATTTTGTTTCTGTCCAGCAATCTCTCTGCTGAGAGTTTCCTCTATATTCATTACAGCCTGTTCCTACTTGTTCTCTGCCATAAGGCACATGTAATTGCAAGTCAGCAGCAAAGATTTTTTTTTTTTTTAAATAAATCTATCAAGTCAGCGGTGGTACCATACAACCAGAGATACAGCATCTATATTTAGTAAAGAGGTGGGAAATCCAGACATACAGAACTGTTAGCCTGACCCTGGCAGAATTCAAGGCTGAACAGGTTCTGAAGTGTGAAAGATTGGGGGTGAATGGAAAAAAGGGTTGAAAGGTGTCTTGGGTTTAGCAAAAGCTGGTGGATCTAATATAGATATTTGCTAAGGTAAATTATTTTCTAAACAAGGTCAGTGCCTTATATTCCACCTGCACAGAAAAAATATTTGAGACAGTGCCATGGAGGGAATCTGTGAGAAATAAGGGTGTAGCTAAAAGCAAAGTAGTGAAAACCAGCTGTCCTGGAAGGGGAACTCAAAACGAGAGGTCTTTAGACCATTCCTACACATATTGCTGGATACAAATTCTGTACCTGTTTTCCAGACTGAACTGAAACAACCGTATGTGACAGAGCTGTAAGGAGTGTTGGGCAGTTACCTGTACACAGAAACAGGGACTGTTACAGTGATACTCCAAATGACAGTAGCTCACCCTTCTGGGAAGAGGAGGAGGAAAATAAAGTCTTAAATGAAAAACTGCATGTCTGGATAGAAGTACCAGACTATGGAGAAAGTATATGTATTGTCATACATTTAGTGATTAACAGTAAATATCAGCCAAAATGAGGCAGAAACACAAGGTTAAAATGTAGAAGACTGCTGTCTTTAATATGTCTGGAGATAAATAGCTGGGAAAAACAGTCATTAGAGCCAAAGAGAGTTATTGGCATGTGAGCAAACAAATACAAACTGATGTTAAGAAAGTACACCTGAAAATGAAAACAAAGCTTCTGAACAGCAGAGGAACAAGGTTCAGCAATAACCTTTATGCAGTATTAATGGGAAGCAGGAAGGCAATCTCAGATACTTTTAACGGGATTTCAACTGAGTCTGCGGGGAAGCAAACATGTATATACCATTCCTCCTACATTAGGTTTGTCTTAGTTATGCAAACCAATGAATCCTTCCTGTTCTTGGTACAGAGCATTTCTTCTTTGTCATGAGAGACAACAGGATTGTTAGAGTCCTGTGTTAGTACTGTTACCTTTGGCCATTGCAATGGTTAACTGTAATCCCATCACATGGGGTCTGACGACCTTCAATTCACATGAAAATCAATAGCATCTAGAGTAATTGATGCAAGGGACTTCTACTAAGAGGCTTTCTTTAATGAAAGTACATCTTCCAGAGAAACAAACACCTGAGAACTATTCAACTCTGACCACCACTCTGTCACTGCACAACTTTCCCTTATTTTGGGCCTTTTACAAGGCATCTAGTTTTGCTGTAAATGTGCTCGGACCCACACAGAACAGCACACACAAGGAACCAAACAGCAAACCAAACAAAAGGAGGACACTACTGTTCAAGTGCTATCATTCCTGCCTCACATGAACAAGGTGGCAGTGTCTTTTGAGTTTTCTACTAGGTTGCACAAGAGAAGGAGGGGAAACTGTGGAAAATGCAGTCAAATGTATTATTCTCATCATTACATGAGGTTAACCCTGGGTATACACTGAAATCATCATAAAACATCAACAATCAGATTTTTTTTTCAATTACCCTGACACAAATTGGGAGAAACTACTCTTCTAAGATGGCACAGAGACTACCTCCTCAGCAAGCAAAGGCTACAAAGCCAGAGAGCCGGCAGCTCTTAGCCATGGTAAGCAGCTTGGTAGTCCTTTGGTAAAAGAACAGCAAATCAGAAACCGAGCACTTACGCTGCTGCAAAGGTAAGTCCCATCTGCATTGAGAATCACAGCAACAGCCAAAAACTATTGTCACCCAGATCTGTTCAGGCATTCAGTGAAGGAAGGAAGATGTCCTAGATGAGTTGCTGCAAAGAGTGTATGTATTAGAAAACACCAAGCACTGGGAAGAGAAAATACTCATGCCTACCTGGGCCACAGTCCAATAGATGGGATGGCACAGGGACAAACAGTCCAGAAAGGGAGGTCTAGGACTGATTGAGTTCCTGCTGTCACCAGAAGCCTGCGTGAGGCTCTCTGACAAAGCTGGTGCACAGATCTGTGGATAGGAGTAGCCCTGGAGTACCAGACAAACTTCTTTTTGTGTTATGGTTTAAAAAATTGGCCAAAGAAATCACATTCTGGTCACTGGGAAAAAGGAAAATACAATATTATCCTTGGGGACTAAGGTTCAATTATCTGCCATAGGACTTGTTGTGAATCACCTGCTGATCTGTCAGGCCTCTGGACTCTGCGAATCTAGCCACCCGCACGGTACAGGCTGGAGTTTTCTAAATGTTATTTAAGGTTTTGAAGATGGGAATACCAACCATTCATTCCCTATCTCCCCTACATGGTTACTGCAAAGACAAGTACCTGAAAAAATTGTGAGGTACCCAGATGTTATGATATTAATAACTTAGATTGACAGAAGTTGGTCATCCTTTTTAACATGGCCTTGACAATTAGTAGATAACTGAAGGATCCACACAAGGCCTACTTAATTTCTCCTGAAAAGCAAGCTGAAAAAGGTAAATCTCTGAGATAATTGAAGCACACTAATCTTCCCTAATTATCCCTATTTCTCTTTAGTACCTTCCATCCTCCCACTACCACCTCCTGCTTGCTCAGGCAGTTATCATTGCAGAAAATAAACAAGATTTCAACCACACAGTCCCTACTTGTATCCCTGTCACAGCTGCAGTGAAGAACAGGCTGATGAACAAGGAGAAATACTGACAAGAAGCAGAGGGTATCCATTAACCTCTTCCACAAAGAACATCGAACACTAGGCTTCATTGGGGAGAGTAGGACAGCTTAAGAGTTAGCACTCCTTCTTGCAAAATTTAATTAGATTGTGATCAACAGCCCTAGTGTATTTATCCAACAATGACTAAATTAGCCAGTGCTCCTCTGAAGAGGGTTCTGGGACTTCTTGTTCATAGCTCCCTGAAAATATCACCTCAACACTCAACAGAAGTCAAAAAGGCAGCTTCAGAAAATATTCAAAAACAAATCAAGAAAAAGCAGGAATCATCATTATGTTACAATTCTGGTCCCATTTTCTCCTCTGAGATGCCTACCTCTTCCCCTCATTCTCAACACAGACATGAAAAAGCTAGAAAAGTTTCAGGAAAAAAAAAAAAACACAAAAATGATCAGCCAAATGGCAGGCCTGGAGAACTTAAATAAGCTAGAATTCTTCAGCCTGGAAAAGAGATGACTGAAGTGGTTTATAGTAAGGGAATATGAAATGATGACTTGCAGGGAAAAGATGGTAATTATTTTTCATAAGTCAAAAACTAGAAGTTCTCAGTAAAGTAATCTGACAACTTTTAAAACACAATTGTTTCTCAAATGTTACCATTATTAAATTGTGACACTCGGGTCCACAAAATGTCATGGAAGTACAAAGGGTTCCAAAAGCAATGAGAAAAATTCTTGGAAGAAAGGGCCATTAAAAGCTATTAAGCAAGATGATGCCAACAGAACTCCCATCTCAGGAAGTTCCTCTGCTGCAAATTACTGGAAATCAGCATATAGTAATACCAAGGAATGCACCACTTCATGCATGCTCTGTTCTTACACTTTTTTTTAAATAATTTTTTAAAAAAAGTTATGACCTTTGGCAGATATTGTAGGTTCCTGGTCTGATCTGGTATAATCATTCAGTGTTTGAATGGTGTCAGCTAGTTTTGGAAGCCAGCAAGGATGATTATGCTCACTTATTGCACAAAACCAGTAAATATTGTAGAGCTGCACCATCAAACTCCTGCCTCGGCCTGGGGTTTGTGGTACAGCTACAAAACTGCAAATGATATGAGTCATCAACTACTTGGAAGATCGTTGTCCTAGCTAGTTACCATTCAAAGTCTTTACCTTACCTCATTTCTGAATTTGTGTTACTCAGATATTCAGTTCTTTTACTACAGCCATATACCTTGAATCGGCAAGAACAACTGAACAAATCATCAGTGTTACTTCTACAGTTAGTAAGATCAGAAAGTGCAATGAGATTCATCCAACCGAAAGACCTCATTGACACAAGATCTTTTTTTAAGTCATAGTACATAGCTGTATCTAAAGATGTGTAACTGGTCTGCTAGCTGACATTAAATATTAAGGGAATGCTGAAAATAATAATAATTGGAGGCAGAGTAATTTAAGGCTTGTGGCTGAATTATCCCAGGAGGGAAAACAAAACATGACAAGCCACCAAAGTGTGCTGGCTTATCTATCAGTTCTTCCAGATGATAAGACTACACAATCTTTGCTGCTTGCTTTCATTTGTGCTTGTATGTCATGGTTTTAGCATTCATAAGATCATTCAGGCTTACAGAAGCCTCATGCAATATTAAAATGTTTATGCAACCCCTTTCTGTGCTTTAAGCTGCAACAACATGTTCTGAGTGTGCAGAGGACAAAAAAAATAGGTTCCACATCTCAGGAGAAAACCCTACTGCAGTCAAACGATGGTCTCTGGGCCATCTTATAATTAATCAGAGCAGTGATATTTCTGTCAGTTAGTGCCGTTTGCATTCCACCACTCTTCCCCTCTTGGCACGTGTTTAGAAGTCGCTTCTAGGCTCAGATGCATCAATAAGGTAAAGAACATGCTTTTATTTCAAGAAATGGTCTCTTCAAAATAATTTTGTCCCTACAAGTAAAGCATTCAAGATGTATATCACATGACAAAGATACCTTAAAAAGCATGCCATTTTGTTCTAAGTGGTGTTTTGCTGAACCACTTGAAGCTTAATGTGACGTAAGTGCTATAAGCAGCAAGTTTCAGAGGAGGATCTGGAGAAGACCTCCGCTTCATTGTATCTTGGCTTAGCATCATGAATTGCTTCACAGCAAACTATCATGAAAGGGGAGGGGAGGGGAGGGGGAAGGGGGAAAGGGGAAAGGGGAGGGGAGAGAAGGGAAAGGGGAGGGGAGGGGAGGGGAGGGGAGGGGAGGAGAGGAGAGGAGAGGAGAGGAGAGGAGAGGAGAGGAGAGGAGAGGAGAGGAGAGGAGAGGAGAGGAGAGGAGAGGAGAGGAGAGGAGAGGAGAGGAGAGGAGAGGAGAGGAGAGGAGAGGAGAGGAGAGGAGAGGAGAGGAGAGGAGAGGAGAGGAGAGGAGAGGAGAGGAGAGGAGAGGAGAGGAGAGGAGAGGAGAGGAGAGGAGAGGGTTCTGCTTAGTGTGAAGGGACTCTGATGTTAAGAGGACCAGCTTACTCAGATACACAGCTGGAATGGGACTGTTTCAGAGGCACAGAGAGCTGAAACAAGAGAATATGGAACAAACAGAGCTCTACAGAAAAGCAGTTTCATGCCAGTGTCTGTACTCCTCACATACCCACTTGAAGTCTCGGACCACAATTCAGATGGAAGCAGCAGACCTTCATCCCATGTAGTTTTCATCACCATATTATTTTTCTGGTCCTCTCTACCACAGAAATGCTCCATGTACACTACGTGCAAAGTTCAAACCTCAGTTACCAGGTCACGTCTGGGTCTCCCAGTTAGCTGCAGTTTTGCCAGAGTAATAGTCATAGGCTGGGGTTACGTACACGAGGGACTGTGTGATCCCATCTTCTCACAGTTGCATACCACTTAGCAGCACACTTTGTGTACATGGTGAAGCTAGATCCTAATACCAGTCCAGATGATAATCCAGAAATTCTTTCTTTACCTTCATTTCCATCAGCATTTTTATAGCGTTTCCTCATTTACTGTGAAGTTAAACATCTTACTCTGTGTTGTCCATTAAAGATTTAGAATGCAGATAAAGCCAAGCTGAAAAATTCATGCTCTACACTTGGTTTGACCATCCCTCACACAGCTGCTGACATGCTTGACTGGGGGCCTTCTGATGAGCACAATGAGCTGCACACGCACTAGCAAATGCCCTGCAGGCACCCCTGGGCTGAGCAGCAGTGCTCAAAATGGCACTTTAACAAGGCACCAGAATACTGTTCAAGCCCACGCTGCAGCCTTCTGAGATGATCACAAGGAGGCTTCAATTACTTTTTTTTTTCTCCTTTTAAATGATCTTTTTATTCTTTAGAACAGCAGGGCTTGCATCCTTCAGTAACAGTTTGGAAAGCATGGGTTTGCAACCCTCCTAACAATGTGGTGCTTGTTACAAATACACATTAAAACACGGTTTCTGAATCCCACCCAGTAGCATGTCAGCAGCCATGTTGCCAACACTGTGCTGCCTGCTCTGAGCCAGGCCATAACGTCAAGAACAGCCTGAGGTTTTCCCACTTTGCAGCTAAGCATGGCCTCTACTTGCTCATTTTAACCCAGCCGGACATTTCCCAGCAATACACAGTCCAACACGTGTTAGCACTGGTTGGTTGATCCAACGATGAACTCCACGTATCAACCAGCCAAGATTATTGATTTTTTTAGCTTGTTTACTTTCAGAGATTCACAAAAGTGACTATTTTCTGAAAGAGTTTGAAGGCACTAGGCTTCACAAAAGGGGAGAAAGAATGAAAGGCTTGACAAGACTCTATGTAGCATTCATTCAGTCTAACAAAAGAGCTATAGAAAACCAACACCTATAAATATCCAGCAGTGTTTTCCCCCTTGTTTCTAGGCATAGTATTGCCTCATTTAATATCACAGACAGCTAAAAATCAGTCTAAATACACTTGCTCTATTATCACCTCAGCTGTTTGCTCTTAAAAAGACCCACAACACAAAATCCCCTGAACTGCTCCTTCCAGAAAGATTTGCTGCCGCTTTCTTTTTGCTGCTTCTCCATGTCCTAACTTGCACATGTCTCCTCTTGTTCAGATTAATGTTATATGAGTAATTGAATTCTCAGTTCTGCTGCAGAGTACTTGTAGAGTATGTGTGTGTTAAGGAGGGGAAATCACTGTGGGAAAGAGGGTGTAATCTTTTTGCATCCAATATCCCTTGCTCCTACCCAGGGCTAAAGTTCATCTGAGACCTGCTTCCCAGTAAAGTGCCCTACAACCAGTAAAGTTACAAGGCCTTATGAGGTGGGTCACCTTCAGCTTCTCCTGCTGGAGTTGTCCCTTTTTGTACAAAATGCTTGCATATTTGTGGGCAGTCCAACGGGGAGAAGGTGATGCAGTGACCTTCTGGAGACACATCTCACCTGACAGGTGGGACGCTGGAGCTCCAGCTCTTGCTGAAATTAATATTCAAGAGCATTGCACAAAATGGAGCAGCATGTGACAGGGATTCAGAGAGTTCGGCCTCCCCCACTGAATGCAGCTTAGGTGCTCTCCTGGGATGTGGGAGTTGTGAGTCCAAACTCCTTCAGGCAGAGAAAGAAATTAAACCTGGAATTTCTGCACCCACTCTAAGCAGTTGGTTAAATACACAGAAGAAAACCACTGGCCATTTTTGTAAATCTAACTCCTGATACTTTTTTCCAGCTGCAACTATTAAGTTAATATATCCAGAATTTGTAAATAGTTCCAAGAAAGAATAGACTTCTTTCTCCATTGAAGAAATTATTCCGGAGAGGCACAGGCAAAGAACAGTGAGCTATAATTTAGACTGTGACTTCTTGATGGCAAGGATAAATGAATTATTCTCTTCACCCAATGCTGAACACCAGTGGAGTCAGGGTCTTATATCGTCCTCAGGCAACACCATCAAGGAAAGAATTAACAGTATTTATTTTATCAGTTTACATTCAAACAATTAGAGCGTTACCAGATAAGCCTCCCAATTAGTGCAAAATGCACTAGGAAGTCTCCTTAACAGGAACTGGTGCTCTGACCCCCTCAGCTCCTCACAGCCCCTGTTAATTGCTGTGACCAGAGCTCACCTGTGTGCAAGCCTCTGCGGCTGGAACCTCTGCAAGCATCTCTCCTGTGCTGCACCCACTTGTCCTGAACTACCTCACATGGAGCTGCCGCACATAGCTCAAGATGATGTGGCACGATGCTGCATGGGTGGTCCTCAATGTACCAGACAGCAGTTTTGGAGTTCTCAGTCTTCAGCTGGATTGCCTCAGTGGGATTTATGTGGAATGTAGATGGCCAGGATTCTTTGTGGATCTGAGCCCAGAAAATATTAAAATGTATCAATACAAATTAATAATAATATATAAGAGAGTTAACATTTCTGGGGTGGAAGGTAATTGCCCATTCAGATCCTTCCTTCCTTCCTGTCTCATTAGAACTGCCCAAAGGATATTGAAATTGCGGCATTTCAGTTAAGGTGTTCAAAATACAGCCTTGTAAATTCAAACTCATCTTGAAAACCAGAGAGAAAGAAAAAAGAAAAAAAGCCCACAAGAAAAGTTTGCCCAATCAAATACAACAAATTCAGTTCTAGAACATATTTTAGTCTTTTTAAGTTTAAAGAAAAGTACATCAGAATGGTAAATATCTTCTCTGCTTTTTAAAAGCTAGAAAATAAAATATCTTCCACTGGTGAATTTGTCATATTTGATTTGAAAAGCACTGATTTTTCTCTTCTGTGTTTCATTTCTAAATGAATATATACAATGTAAATGAATTTATGCAATATATACAGCCTCCTTTCAAAGAGGGCCATTTGTCAATGGTACATTAGCTAAGCTCTAAGCTGCTAGCACAACTGACACGAAAATAGAACAACTGCAACATAAAACTATACGCAGCTCATTGCGGGTGCCGAAACCTGTTAATGACATATTAGCAAGTTACAGAGGATATACTGCAATGTTTTCAGGCAGGACGTTACCAAAGCATACGCGTGTGTACACGAGTGCAGCATCTTCTTCAAAATGTTATTTACTTCCTCATATGCTAAAGAAAATTTTCTGAGTAGTGGCCAACTCCTCTCCCTATTTCTTCGCTGTCCTTAGACAGAATCTGGTGGAAAAAAAGTAGGAAGAGTGAAGAAATGGGGAAAATTTTCTACTCCCTTACATAAAAACAGAAATCATAATTCTTTTAAAATGATCTGGCTAAACCAGGTATGATTCCAAATCGGAAACCTTGTTACAGCTGTTCAGGGCCACCACAGCTGAAGCAAGTCAATCTGCTGCTCATTGCTGCAGTCCAGCCCCTGCAGTGCACTAAACCTCCTGGGTCAGGCAGGCTCACAGATTGTTGACATCCCTGGCTGAGATGCACCACGGAGGGCATAGCCAAGCTGATGCCAACCCTACAGGGGAGCTTACTTCTCCACTCACAGGCAAGCATTCAAGTCCATACATTTTTGAATGCTCATGATTTTAAACCCAAATACTGGAGGGTGGTTTTGCTCTACTTTACCTTTCCCTCCTTGCCACACGAAGAAGTAACTGTCTTTTCACAAAAACTCAACGGTTCCCTGTCAATTCCAAGAGTGGAATTTTTAAATTTTTTTTTTTAAGAAAAGATATCAAATACTGTAAGGCTTGTAGTAAAATTGCACGAGTTGGCAAAAGTGCAGCTGTAATTACAAAGGGCTATTAGTCTCTATGAAGTTGCAGAATATTTATATATGGGTGGCATCCATCAGCTAGAAGCCAACAGACCAGATGCCCCAGCACCCAGACCCTCGCCGAGCAGGGCCAGGCAGCGCAGACGGCACACCAGCCTTGCTGGCAGCATCGGTGCCTGGAAATTCGGGTGCCTGATACCAAGGCACCATCTATAGCACTTACATGGCATCGGTATAGCTTTGCTCACGATTTCTGGTACTGCAACAGTACAAGTTTTAGCTGTATGGATTATAAGAGTGGAGAAGTTCTAGTCTTCACATAAATTATATTTGTGATTTAACACTTTAAGACTCTTAGGAACTTTTTTTTGCATGCTATCTACCCAAATTTTCAAGTGCAATGCTTTCTCATGAAATAAAGGCAGTAATACCATGGTTAAGCTGTTTCTCTATACGATAAAAGTGACCCAGCTACAGCTCAAAGTTGAGATCAGATTTAGTCAGTATTAACTTTTAAGAGAATGTACCGTGTTTTAGCCATATATTTAGACATGTAGTTGGTTGACACTTGGGGTTTTATGGCTTAGTTACAGAGAACTTAGATTCTCTTTGAGCACACAAGGAAAGCAGGTACTACAGCACATTCAGATTTCTAGGAAGTAGAATATGAATTACAATTAGATGTATCTATCTAATCAAGAGCATGTCTTAATATCCTAATTATACAGTCTCAGCAGCTGGATGAAATATGAGATATTGAGAACCACTGACCAAGCAATTTTAAAGGTTGGCCTAACATTTTTCATATTCCTCAAGGGGGGACAGAACGAGTACTTTACAGTTCTGAGGAATAATGAAGTAGGGATGAAAACAGTGATCATGACCAAGTAATCCCTAATTGCCAAATAAATCTGTGTAGCTGTCTGATATCTGTATAAACAAATGCTTACTCCACTCCTATGAAGCCTTTCAATACACTGGGCAGTTCCTGTATCTTGGCTCCAAGTACCTTTGGATTAGGAATACCATTTTGAAATATTCTACGGAAATGGACCTGCAGCCTGATCTTGGTTTTGATTCCCTGCAGGAAATCTGCCACGTTAATGTAGCAACCTACGCTATATGTCTGAACCTCTGCCTGCTAGGCATCTTGGGGTGGGAGAAAGTGGGATTGCTTTAGTGGTGGCAGTCCTCAGGGCTGAACTTCTGCTTGAAGACAATATTAGATGCCCCCTCTTACTATTTTTTTTTTATTTAAATAATTTACATACCAGTGAGTATAGCTGAGAAAACCCATTAATAATCTGCACCTAAACAGAAATAGACACATAAATAGAAAAGCATCCTCTGAGCCAGTTTCCAATCACTCAGACTTCAGGAAGACACTGAATAGTGAAATCATGGAGCAAGAGATCAAGGGAGTGAGGAGACGGTGCTGAAGAATACCTTACGTTCAAGACGTAGGGGGCAGCTCATGGGAGAGAAGAGGGGACAATTTGTCCCCTCATTCCCCTTCTGTGCTCCTTTGCAAATGTCTACCCATGCATTTCCCATGTTAAAAAGAAAATCAGAGAAAAGAAAGGGAAAAAAAGTGAGTATTAGCATACTGGAAAAATATAGCCCTCAGAGGAGGCAGCAATAAAAAATACCTGAAAATAATTGGGCTTTTTATTAAAAAACAATTAGGACTGAAGAAGCAGGAGATTCAGCTAAGGTGTGATTTAAACTCAGCACCTAAAATAATGGGGAAAATATGCTGATTATAAAATAAATACAGTTCTAATGTCCAAACTACCTCATGTACATGGGTCCAGGCCTTGATCTCTCAGAGGACTAAATGTTCTTTGTTGCATGAGTTCCTGGGGATATCTGAAGGGCCTAATTTTTCACAACCCCACACTCCCCCTGTTCTTGGAGCATGTCCATCACTTGGTGCTTGCCCTGCTCCTGGTGATGCCTGTGTAAAGAGCTGCCACAGCCTTCAGCATACGGACCTGGGGTCTAATTTATGACATCTGAGATATTTGCAATAAGGAGTTTTTCATGCTCTAAATATACCAGCACTAAAGGACCAATACTTTCCCAGTACTAGCCATTTTGCTGGCATGAACATACTCATGTAAAGGTAGTTTACTCTAGTTCAGGAAAGAAAGCAAGCTCCACATCACGTATTGTATATCTGCCACATGCATAACACTGTCTGCTCCAGCGTTTGGATTGCCATAATCGTGTGCCAGAGCAGCAATGTCTGGCGTCACCATCAGTAATCTCCAGTTATTCTGGCATCCTGTTGCCATACTGTTTGACTGTGTGAATGCTCACACAAAGCAATACAGTATCCAGGTTTGGGCCATGTGACAAAGCTTTGATTTACACACTGATAAGCAATTGTGTACACAGTTGTACTAGACTTGATCTATTAGATCATTGACGAGATCCATTTCAATGTGCTAATAGTCTCATTACCTACCCACTTCAACAATAAACATTATATACACTTAGAGTATTTGGGACTCTGGGTTTCAGAAGAAATCCTTGATTAAGAGCCAACTCATAACCTTTAACTAATTAGCAGACATTGAAGCACCACATCCTTGAACTTTCAGAAGAATTAGTGTAAGAGATTCAAGCAATTAGTTAGTGCATTTCAGAATCAGACAGGACAAGAAAAAAAACACCCCTTTTTCTGAAGAGATAACAAGAGATAATCCCTACTCAATGGGGGGAAAAAAAGAAAAAAAAAAAACCAGAAAGAAAGAAAATCAGATGTAAAAGTACTGGTTCTAATTTACTCAACATTTCCTTCTTAATTTCCAGGGTATTCCACGTCTTTTGGATTTTTGCTAAACAATCAAAATGCTAGCGTTGCCTGAACAGCAGTCGGCTTGGCAGTTCAGGCCAGCTCCAAGAGACTCTCATTCAGACTTCCTCACAGTCATCTCTCAGCAGAAGGCGCAGCAGGACCTCGCTGGTGAACTTTCTTCCCCGCAGAATTCTGGCAGAACCAGAGATCCAATGAGATCAGATGACAACAGGGTTGTGCAATTAAGAGTCAGACAGGAAAGTCTGCTTTACAAAGCCACGCTCAGTAATCCTCCGTAAATCACTTCAGCCATAGTCCAAACACTTATATAATCTACCTACCTAATGGAACTGTAATGAGGATTCATTAATTTTTCAAGTGTTTTGAGATCCTTGAATAAAAGGAGGAACTTTTCCTTGCAGTACTTTAACCCTGCTAATTCCAGACTGGCTCAAAATTGAGGAAACATAGGTCACAAACAAAGCAAAGAGTCCAATCAGGATTCAAATCTCAGAATGAGATTGTATCAGTTTAACCTGGGGGAAGAGCTGGAGTTCAGCCATAGTTTACACCATCTGAGATGAGAGAGGAAAATCACATGTTCCATTTCCATTCTAGGCCACTTCTAGTGAAATTTCATAACATCTATTGAGGTTAAATATTTCAGACTAGAAGAATCCATTTAAGACTATTTTTTGCAAGACCATACTATTCTCAAGGGTTACCACTTGGATGCATTTAAGGAAACCACCCCGCAGAAGGTTATTTCACGTTCAGAATGGGAAGGAGGATGAAGACCAAGATCTCACTGCTGATTTGAAATGTATAATATCACTGGACTACCAGATTATGACATGTTCAAATCCCATTTGTTATCCATGGCCTGACATTAGTTCAACAGACTACAGTGAGTCTGTTTGAATGAAAAATTGATTTAGGGCAACTTCTGCACAGTTTACTAACCAGCATGTTTTTCTGACACAGACCTGACTGTTAGTTCTTTCCCTTCACGGTTTCTGGGACCCCTAATTTGCTTTTACCAAAATCTTTGTCACTCTGTGCACAGAAAATGACCTCCTAATACTTGTACATTCAGTCTCATCTTACTCAAATCCCAGGTTTTATGTATTGCTTTTCAGAAGCAGCTTTTGATGTAAAATCGTAAAAGCATTTAAGCAAATTATGTGTTCAATTCCCACTATATATCAAACAGAACTTCAGCACATCCCTTTTTCTGGTAAGCTCCTAATCTAAATTTTGAGTAATATGCAAATAGTGAAAATCAAAAGAAACTTAGCTGTTCAGAAAAAGCCTAAGTTCCTCACATGACAGTTAAGCTTCCTAAAACAGGAGACTGGAAGGAAATAATGCATTCTGAGTAGCTTGCAAAAAGCAACATCTGAAATGCTCACACAAGAGTGCACATTCAAGCACCTGCATATGTTGCTTATCTTTGCATGCACAGTAGCCTGGGCTGCCCTTACATCTTTTGTTGACACAACTTCATTTGCCATTTTTCTAATAAATGCATACAGAACCAAGTTCTTCATGCCTTCTTAAACCCAGCGGAGACTGGGACCACAGTGTAGATGTAGAAGCAGGAAGTCATTGCCATTTTTGACTTTCACAGAGATATAGTTATGGCGTTTCATATGCTATGCAGGATACATGGTCTGTAGAAGAGAGTGGGAGAAGCCAGTTTTCAGTCCAACTGCTTAGGGGTTCCAATGTTTTATTTAGGTTGATGTGTTACATAGAATACCTCTATGGACTTTCCCCCAATCTGGGGGAATTTTCTCAGCCATCTTTCTGACTAGCCATACATAATCCTCAGTACCTTTGGCTGTGTACTGTATAGAGTAAAATTTTTTAATAATTCTGTTTAACTTGACAAAAATCTCACAACACTTCAAAAAAATCACAATATTATAGCCACCAGGGACAGTGGGACAGAAGGGCCTTTTCATGGCTTACTTATGAGCATATCACAGGGCAGCTGCAGACTCACAGGCCTCTCCTTAAGACAATAACACAGGATCTAACCAGATTTTTTTTTCCATAGCCTGACCTTCAAAAATGATCATCAGGTTCCCACAAGTTCAATAAAACGTCAGGGTATGATTCAAGGATGCAACAACCCACCTGTAGGATTAGGTTTCCTCCACATGCAGAATGAGTGGTCTCTGCAAAAGCTGTTTAAGTAATAAAGCAAGCAGCTTACACATTCAAGGGGATGCATTTGTGCATCTTTTTCCAGAGGTAAAGGTAGCATTTGGGAGAGGTTATTTTACAAAACAAGGAGAAAAAGAAAAAGAGATCATACAGAATGATCCATCTTCATATAGAAGGTCAGAGAACTTTCAGGATGTCCAAATATATATTGAATGAGGAAGATGTATCCCTTATTCACCAATAAAGAACATTTCAGGGAGTTAAAAAAAAATTTTCAAAACATGCCATAGTTATGCAAGCCAGGCTAAAAAAAAATAAAGAAAACAAGGACACCCTAAAGGAAGTGTCTCCTACTGGGAGACAGACTTAGCCTTAACTTCAAGAAGCTCTGTAAAAGTTTATCTTATACTGCTGATTATCCCAATCTCTCGAGAATTCAGTCTATTTTAGGCCACATATATGTGTTTCAATAGAAAAAAGAAAAAAAATAAGAGGGCAGCAGAGAGCAGAGGCAAATGTTCATTTGCATTCTGTGCAGTATTTGTACCAAACACGAGACACAATAGGATATTAGGATGATAAAATTATACATTATAACATCCATATGCATATAAACACACATCCCTTAAGACCTTCTTTACTTCTGTTGATACTTCAGAAATTATTCATCTGATTAATGAATTATACACTGAATTTATACATTAAAGCCTAATACTTAGGCTCAAATAATTCCTGGACTAATATATTATTTAAAAGCATGTAGGAAGATTAGAAACTGGGTTAATTTACTAGTATCTAGCTTAGAGCTCCAATTTGCTTAAAGACAAATTCAATACAAGGACAGGGAATTGGTCATGTGAGGACATAAACTTTCAGATGTTTCAGTCATTAGAGATGTTTAAATAGATTATCTATATAAAACGGAGACTAAAGCATGTCATACTTCAACATGGTAATCTAAGACCTAAAAACGAGAAGCTCCTGAGAAGTATTTCATGAAGTCTTGAATACCCAAAATAGATTAATATTATCTGAAATAGGAAACAGCAATGTCCATCGCTGCAGTGAACTTTTAGATCCTGTGCTCTTAGACACAGCAGAAGCTGTCCACATTCTCGTACTCTCGGGCAAATGCAGTGTCAGATCTAGCGCAGCAAAAACCAAGGGGACAAAAAAGCACTTTGTGTCACAGTTACGTGCAGGACATACAGATGGGTAGGCATACACACCACAAAAATCACTTCCCTTCTGGAGAAACTTTCTGTCCCTGCAATTCAAGGGTGTGATTTTCAGAAAATTATATCAAATGAAAGCCCAACTTCTTTTTCTAAACCAGACTATTTGTTTGATTTTAATCTCATTAGTATCTGCAGATGCCTGTAACAGATGTTTTCGCACTTTTACTTCATCAAAGATTTAACAACCACCATGTGATGGAGGAATTTGGCATATAGTTTATATGAGTTTTGCAGATTTTACTTATTGAACAAGCAATTCCTTTTAATCAATCCATCGATTGAAAATTGCTGCCAACCTTTCAGAAGTCCAAAGGATGACTTGGCAAAACTCCTAGTGTTTTATTTATACTCTTGCAAGTAGTAAGACTTTGCTTTTGATGACGTTGTCCACCAGTCCTTCCATTGCAATGCAAGCTCCATCTTCCCCAACTCAAAAAGAGTGCAGGGAGTTGGTTATCAATTTCTTCAGAATTCAAGTTTTCCCATAATCAAGTACCTTCATATGCTTATTTTTGAGAGAGGATAAGATATCCTAGATGAAACTTTACTCGAAAAGAGTCTTTGGCAGACAATCAGCATGGAGAATTCTCTTTTCTAAAGCTTTAAAGGCTGAAAATTGTAGGCAATCAATGAACATTAAAAGTGGAATGTTTTGGGCAATGTCTGCTATAGGCACTGTGATCTGGGGTCCTGTAATATTAAAGTGGTATAAGTTGCCTGTTCTAAATACTGCATTTAAATTAATCCTTTCAGTAGCTTTTACACTATGCCTTTTAGTACATGATAAGCTTTACACTGTATCACGTACTAAAACATGACATTAGTGGCTCCATGCTCTGTATTCATTCAGGAGTTACTACTCCATATCCACAATATACTGCACTTATAACAGGGTCTCAATTATTTCAATGTATTGCCAGCTTTCAAGGGAAAATGTTCTTCCTCTGACCCTCTACTCAAAACCAGTTGCATGCACAGACCAGCAGTAACAGCTCCAAGGAGAGATAATCAACTTTAAAGTCAGGCTGATGAGCCACTGAATAGATTTACTTGATAATCGCTGCATGAGAGGAACTCTTCTCACCTCAGAGTTTCACATGATTGCACCACATCTTATATCTTTCTCAAATACATTCTGAAGTTTCACAAGCTCTGCATTTTAGGACACTGCAACACAAAAGGATCAGGGAAAAGCTTATTCCAGCATTTGCTGTACAGCCAACCATAAATATTTTGAATTCAGCTGTCCCTAAGTGAGAAAGGGTAGAGACTATTAAACAGAAATCAATGGTCATGCTTCATATATTACTCGATGTTTTACTTTTTCCAGGGCTTTGATTATAAAATGTAGCACAGAATGAGCAGCTGTGCATCTATTGCTTTATGCTACTTTTTTCTGCTTTGCTGCCTTCCCTGTTCCTCGTGCTGTTGCATCGCATCCTAGGAGAAAGCAGATTAATCTCTGCAGGGAGATGGTGCAGTTGCCATGTTCCTCTTTTGTTGGACAGCAGTGCTGCTTGCACACTTCTCGCTTTCCAGAAAAGTACTTGCAGACAGGAAACAAACCTCACAGTATGAGCTTAAATCCGGACTAGGTCAGGAATACTTATAACCGCTTGACTTTTGATAGTAGCCAAGTAGCATATTCAATATCTAACATCAGGTTGAGTGAAAAGCGTAATGGACAACTCCTCACTCCCCAAGACCATCACCACCACAGCTTGCACTCCCTGTAGCAGTCTCAGCAAAAGACTGCATGAACTAAGGATGATTCAATTCCTTGTTGCTCTTAAAAAATAGTCCTATAAAAGCAAGAGTGAGGTCTCAGAGACATGAGCTGGTCACACCACCACTTGTATTACAGCTCTGCAAAAGGAGTCCAGGATTTAGGAACTTAAGGTGCATCATAGCTTTTGAAAGTTACAGTCTTGCTATGTGATCAATCATATACTGAGAAGAGTGGATGGCCAATGTGAACATTTTACAAACATCCCAAGCAGTGAAATATATCCACCAGCTTCTTGACTACTGTTTTTGAATCTGATGCCTGCAGTCACCAGCAATCTGGAAATACAGTAATTTGTTAGAGCTATATACAGAATTTTATTCAATTGGTAAAGAAAGGGGGATATGAGCAAAGGAGAGAGAAAGAATATTTTATTGAAAACAATACTCCAGATGCATCCAGAACAGTCATCCGGGAGACACAGAAAACCACGACACAGGGAACAGAGTTTTTGTGTTCCTCTCAAAGAAAGTAAAAATACAATATAACGTATAATTAGTACAAACAGAAACGAGGTTAAATTCACAGTCATATATTGCCAGAATGATTCTAACAGGCTGAATGAAAAAAGCTTATGTAGGCAGAATTTCAGCTAGCAGAAATATGAGATATTTATCTGAGTTACAAGACAGTGAGAATGACAGAAACACTAAATTCACATGCAAGCTTCTAAAATAAATTCTTGTTCATATAACGAACTGCCAGATTGCCAACATTGACTCTACATATTCTGGAGCCACATACTTCTCCCATATTATGTTGTTCTTATTCTCTTAAAGACTACTATTTTTTTCTTGCTCCCAACATAATATTTTAGTGTTTCTCTCTGATCAGGTGAATCTTTGACTAGGGGTCCTTCCTGATGGAAACACTGGAGAGGGAGATGGGGGGAAGAGGGGAGGAGAAGAAGCACAAGATCATTTACGTAAGTGCATTGCAATTATTTCTCCTTAATTATGCATGCAGCTGGCTCTATTTTAAGACATGCCATTACGTTGCGCACACAAGCACGAAGGGTATCTGTCACTCCATGTGTCAGGCCTTCAACATTCTCACCCACCTGCCTGCGAATCACTAGCAGCAACCAAAAAGAAGCAGTCAGGCTTGTGGCCACCTGCCATTCATCAGCACTGTCAGAATACTGCTGGTGCCTCTTCATATTTCTCTCATGTCAAGCCTTTTATGCACTGTATTCAAAATAACAGGTCAATTTGATCTCTACTACTAAGCTACCCCATGAACTTCTCACTCACTATCAAACTAGGCAGCCTCATTTTTGAAAACAGAGTCACACAAATCTGTCAGTTAAAAATGAGTGAATTAGTGAAAAAAATATACACAGTTTTGTTTATATTAATTAACACTGGCTTAAGATGAAGCTATGTTAAACTCAGCTTTAATGTCTCAAATGACACTGCTGTACTTTCTGCCCCAATCCCTCTGGGGGAGATTCTATTTTTTGTTCCAGATGTTTTGTCCAGGTACATATTGAGCAAGTGTTATGTTTGTCCAGGCTTTCAGAGCATGGGGGGACCTTGTCTTTGGTAGAAGATACTCATCCTTTTGTACTAGTGCTATGTGGAGATGCCTAGGAGAATCGGAGTCTTTCCTCAATTACAAGGCAGCACCTGGAAACCCCTGCCATCCACAGCACAAGGACATGTACCACGGCTGTAAAATACAAGCACAGTAAGTCTGAAGCTTACGAAATAAGCCCTGGCTCTACTGTCTCCCCAGAAGAGAAATGAAACAAAAATTGAGATAGAAACTCCCATTCCTACCTGGCAGCCCAGCACGTCTCTCCTGCACTATCACATCTGCTCACAAATCTCTTTACACAGATGCCTGCACTGTTCACTGCCCTCTGCCCAGCTCCTGCAACCTCTTTGGGACAAAATATCTCATAAGGATATCGTTCTCCTGGCCTCAGTACTGAAGAATAGTCATGACGACCCAACATGAAATTGTGAAGAACTGTTAATAGCCTGGTAAGAGTTAGATACACCTAATATAATTTAAATAATAGGCCGTTTCCTAATCTGAAACCCTATAAACTATTTAATTAGAAGCCAGGGTCTTTTCACATGGAATTCCTATGTATGGACTTGGTTTTTGGCATTTGCAGTACTATCCATTCCCATTTTGCTAAAAATATTCTGTGTCTGGGAAATGAGCTTGCTTGACAGTCTAACAGCAAGGCAGCATCACTACCTTCTCTTCTTTTCACTCTTCTTCTCCTCACCTGCCTTTTCCAAAAAAAAAGAAAAGAAATGGTAACACAGCTGGTAAAACAAGAGTCAGACCTCAGAGCTAAGTATCTATCTTGCAGTGATTGAAAAATAGCCCCCATCAGAGGTCATTTACTTGGTGGGACTAGTTTTCAAAGCACTGTGAAATCCCATTATACTGGGTAGAAAAAGGTCACTGGGCTTCCACTAACTGTCCTTTCTTATCACTGAAACTTATTTTAATTCCAAATATCATTGTTATTTGTGTTTCATTCAAACTATGGTATGTGAAGCTATGAACTTAACTTTTCATTTGTACTAAAACTGGCACATAGTCAATTTTGAAAATTATAAAACACAATAGGTCCTTAGACTGCACCAAATTATTAGTAATGGTTCCAACCATGTGGTAGGCATTATATAGGACACCAAAACCAGCATTTTATCTGGTAACACATATAACAAGAATTATTTTGCCTAGTTTTGAATTTTTCCTTGTGATGCTGCTGTGAAAAGTATTCTGCCTAGCTTCAGTATTATATCCTACAGAGAAACATGGGGAAGAGACTGATGATGCATCCATTCAGTAAAAAAATAGTTTTGATCACACAGTAAATTGTTAAAACCATGTATGTATCACACAGGTCAATAATTGCTATGGCATTCACCATTGAAAGTCATTCATTGACATAAAAAAAAAATCTAAGGGGTTGCAGAAAAACAATACACAGACTCATCAAACACCTTGTTCTAACAGCTATTTTTGAAGCAAAGGATATAGGCTATTAGAGTTCAGTAGATTATGGAACCACGCAAAATCCACTCATTCATGGAGATAAGATTTATTGAATAGCTAGGACACATTCCCCCTGTTCTTTTAAGGTATTTCATAATGACACTGACAGATGAAAGGCTTGGATGCCTGGGTCCTTAGCCCATAACACTGCCAATACTCCAAAATTTATCAAAATGACAATTCAAAGCTATTTGCCCCTAGTTATTATAGAAGGGTCAGTTGGATTTTACACAACTCATCTTAAATGATTGATGAAAGACACTGGAAAGACAGTCACCATTGCCTTCCAGGTATGCAATGCATTGCTCCAAGCTGAAGTGCCAGGCACACCTCAGGATGCAAAACCCAATTAATAAGAGCTGTTGAAACAGCATGGGCCTTGGGGAAGCACCATTACTTTTTGTTATTAACAATAAACATTTTCTATTCCTGTGAAATGTATATGTATCTGAAAGGGTGTTTCAGAAGGAAACAGGAGAGGCGATGGTTACAGATGAAGGTTAGACTAGAGTTGGAGAAGCATTCAATGCTAAGGTCTTGCAAACAAATCAGACTGTCAAAACAAAATGGCGAACATCTTGCCAGATTAATTTTTCTCTAAAGGTCTGGACTGGACACGTATTTATAAAAAGACACGGTTTGAAAATATTTTGGCTGTGTGCAACACAGAAGGTAATATTTGAAGCCTCTAGAATCCTCTCTTCTATACTCTTTGTACAATGTCAAAAAGGCCAAAGGAGAAATTACTCCTTCTCCTGAGATTTTCTCTATTTTCTTAATAGAGTTAAGGCCCAAGTAAAATGCAGGCAGCTATACGATTAATTATACTGCCACAGAAGAACACAATCCAGCTCAAGAGAGCAAAATAGGAAAGCAGTGCTTGTACTCCCACAGTCTGCCTTGCCAGTGCCCCAGCCTCATCCTAGGAGGCAAAGGTCTGCAACAGAGCTGGAAGCCATCTGTGTTTGCATTCCCAGCAAGGCTAACAGCATGTAGCTGAAAAGAAACAGCAGTTTCTTATGGCCTTTATTTGTTTTTTATTTTGGTTTTTTTTGTTTGTTTGGTTTGATTTTGGTTTTTTTAATATACAGACAAGGATAAATTTCACACACAAAAAAAAAAAAACAGCTATCTTGAAGCTAATCCCATTACAGGACACTTCTTGCCTCTGAGAGGCTTTGTCACTTATACTCTTAGCAGATGTCTATTAAAAAAAACCCCACAAACTACTTTACAAACAGCAGAAAGCCCTGAGGTCACTTTTACTTTCTTTCCTGCAATGCATAATCTTCAAAATTCATTTCATTTTTTCATGATAATTTTGTGATCTCTTTTGATGCTGAAAATGTTTTCTTTTCTTTCCTGGGAGGAACTGCATTTTTAATCAGGCTTCCCAGAAAGAGCTTTTGATGATCTTAATGTGAAAAGAAATGTCCAAAAAAAATATACCCAGGAAATCTTACTTCAGAATGACAGAGTTTATTTAACAGGGCAGAAGATGAAATGGCTTAGGTCTTTAAACTCTCCTTTCTCTACAGACTACAGAAGAGTGTTCAGAAAGCTGAACGCTGAAATATGGTTATGCCTAGAGACTGCTTGGCTTCTACTGCACATCACAGGAACATCTGGAGAGATGCAATTAGAGCACAAACAGCTGCAATGCCCCTGCTTGCTAATCTGAATCATTTCATTGTCACCTTGTGCTCCTTCACTGACTGCTGCATCTACTGAGTGACCTACATTTTATAACTCAATTCTCAACTGTCTTGTATTGTCATATACATATTAAACAGTGGTAGGTTCACTGGTCTGTCAACAGAACGGGCAGGTGCCATTGTGCTGACCTGTTGTCTCTGTGAGTGAACCAAATACTAGTCCCATGTAACAACCAGATACCCAAGCCGTGCCCTAAAGCAGTCAGAGAACTCGTGCATGACTGGGGATTCAATGATCTCATCAAAAATCTGTCACTTTCTTAATGAGAGGCACTGCTTTATTCTGCTGATGTGTGTGGTGAGCAATCACGTATACAGAGTACCATAAATCTGAGCACTATATTCCAAGCAGAGATGCTCGGATCGCTGGCATTCACAAAAAGACAGAATAACAGAGTTAAGAACATGTATCACAGGGTAACACAGCACAGCTCAAGATGCCCTAAAAAAGCCTGGCCAAATCCTGTTTGACAATGTCTGCAGACACAGATCACAGAATCACCGAGTGATGAGGTTGGAAGGGACTTCTGGACCTGTTCAGGAATTACAAAGACAAAACTTGTTAAAGTTTTTGGTTTGCCAAGAAACTGACCTGCAGCTCCTAAGACAAACTGTAACAGTATAAATGTTTGCATTTCACATATCTCATCCAGACAGAGAGGAAAGCCATGATCTTCAGGTACCACTCAGCTGACTTTTTATTACAGACAGACAGTTCCAACTGGGGCGCAAGAGCTTTAGTGACCTGGGAAAGCTCACTTGCCAGAGCACAGGCCTATGGCAGCACTGCTGGCAATGCCACCCATCGTCACCAATAGCTGAGCACGGACCTGGCAGGTGCATCAGGCTGTGACTCACTGCTGGTTTTAACTGGGGTAGTGGCACGCTTTTATCAGCACTAACAGGTAAATTACAACAGACCCCAAAAAGAGGGAGGAAAATAACAAATTGAACTGCGTGAATTGTCCTAAGATTAGAAGACATTTAAAAAAACAGTAACTCTTCATTTTATGGGTGAACACGGCTAACTGTGAAACACCGAAACTGCCCTTATCTCTCTCCACTTTAAAGTGTAAAGTTGCCTGCCTCATCTTCCATTTAGCCAGCAAAAGAAGTTGACAAGCCAGTAATTTATCAGCCTGCTATGGAACCTCCCTTTAGTTTCTCACAGATTTAGACCTACTTGGAGGAACAGCAGCATGCTGCTTTTATGGAATGCCTTTGAGAGAAGAGTTACTTGTTCAGAAATGCAATATAAAAAATAGGACTTGGGAAGGAACCTGTGGAAGAAGACACACCAAGGCAGATCTGCATAGGACCAAGTCATGACATTGTCAGTCATGGCGAGGTACAACTTCCACCACAACTAGCCTCATTAGAGGAAGAGGCATTTTGGGAAGGGATTACTGTTTGCTGTAGCACAAAATCATAACACAGAATGTAGCTTGCTCAGGTAGAAAAAAAGGCTTTAGCAGAGAGGCTTCTTTTAAAGATACACAAACAAATGAGTTTGCCTGGAAAATAAAACCCAACTGGTCTCTGCATGTAAGGCAGATCACTAGAGCTGAACTTGCCCCTCTGCAGCTCTAGCTCCAGCTTTGGCTCTGATCCAGGAGACCTTTTGCCTGTGACTTTTTACAGAGCTGATTTTCAAAACGAGCCTTCGTGAAACTCCCTGTAGCTCCACAAGTCAAGCACCCTCCCTCTCCTTGGGCACACACTGGAAAGGAACAGCTGAAACTCCCTGTGTGTGACCCCAGCAGTCTGTACCAACACTAGATGCTACAGAGAGGCAAGAGATACCCTCATTTTACCCAGAGAAAACAGAATGGTTTCCAGACCTTGCAGGATTCTGTCCTCAAGAGACAAAATGATCAGTCCAGGATTTTTTACGATGAGGGTGGTGAAACATTGGAACAGGCTGCCCAGAGAGGTGGTAGACACCCCTTCCCTGGAAACATTCAAGGTCAGGTTGGACGGGGCTCTGAGCAACTTGATCTAGTTGAAGATGCCCCTGCTTACTGCAGAGGGGTTGAACTAGATGACCTTTAAAGGTCCCCTCCAACCCAAACCATTCTATGACTGATTCTGTGATAATGTAAGTTTCCACGAGGATTTGGAGACAGGCTTTAGTGAAAGAGTGACCAGGGTTGGGAGGTCACCGATAAGGCTCTAGACAGAGAAGCATGTTCTCAAAGCCACCCTGAAAGCCAGGCTTTCATTGCTAGGCTAGGGCTGTGCCTAGCGCAGCTCAAAAGTCACCACATAAAGCTTTTCTTCTTAAAGCATCAGCTTGAAAATCCTGAGGCAGAATAAAAGTTTATACTAAGATGGCTCACAGTGCACCATTAAATAGAAGCCTTGGTCTTGCCATGAAATCCAAACTATGAATGAGACAGGTGTTTCCCAGGATGTTACCCCAAAGAAACAATTGTTAGACCAGTTTAGAGACTAGGAAAAACATGTTTCTGAATTATTCTAGATTGAACTAACACAAGAGATTAAAAGGCACTTCCATGTTAGATGTAAACTAATTTGGATAAAAGTTTTCATTACATTTTAGGTACTTATCCTGCTCTTCCTTGTGATAATTCTGTTGATGTGACTTTAACATAGTCTAGCCTGACCCTCATGATATTTTTTCCTTTCCTTAAGCATTTTAATCTGGACCCCAGCCTATCATCCCCAAGTGCTTCTGGGGAAACAGATGAGAGTGATGATAAAAGACATGATAAGAGACAAGACCACACCTCAGCTCCTTATCTTTGCAGATGGGTTTGACTATCACAGATACTTTGGAACAGATTTTAGAAGCAGGAACAAGGCATTTTCTGTCCCTCCTTGAGTAAAAAGTGGTGTTCTCCATTCAGATGGACATCTCAAGTTCATTGACTTTTTCTTCTCAGAAAGGGTATTGCCTCATCTCCCCCCTTCCAATCCTTTTACCCTAATTTTTAAAATAACTTATTTTCACACTTTTAAGTGACAAAAGTGTATTTGAAATAATGTTAGTATCATAAAATAAGAACTTATTCATGGGGCAGAAAGGGAAAATTTGTTAACCTTTATAATTTCAAGTCTGGGATACCATGTGAAAGTACCTTACCATGAAGGCATGATCACAGTAGCATAGGCACAGTAGAAAAGGGGAATAGTGCTTATCCTCAGTTAGGAGACCCAAAAACTTGAAAGTAGGTCTTCAGAGATGCAATGCTTAATAAACAGCAGATGTAAAGTTTCTAAGAGGTGACCGTCAGAACCTTCTATTTCTTTAGGTATATTCTGATAAGTCTGACAAGTGCTTTCCTCCTGCCACTGGACTCTGTAGAGCTGACATTTTCCCCTTTGCTTACACGAGGATGCTGTTACTCCTTCATTCCCCTTACTGGGCTGATGCTTCCCTTGTTTTCATTCAACTGAAAACCCAGACATAGGATGCCAAAGGTCTGAGCTGGCTACAGCAAGGGGAGTTTAATGGCTAACACCGATGTTACAGTGGAACAGTTTATGCCCAAAACTCCCTTCCAAAAAACAATAAGAATTCAGGAACAAGGGCTCTCAGTATCTCACATGCTCATTTGGCCTGCTTAAAGGACAGCGCAGACAATATTGTTTTGGTCACTAAACTTAGTACCAATACCTTCTTTTGCTTACCATCTAGTCTAAGTGCTGACAAAAAATGCCAGATAGAAAAGAAGTTCTATTTCTTATCTTCAGACACAAAAAATGAGGCATGCTGTGTCTCCCTGTGCACCCACAGCAGATGGTCTAATAACAAAGAGCAGGAAATGTGGTTCTTGCCCAGCCTGGCCATATCTGAGAGCAGGAGAGTGGAGTAGATGTACAATGCGAAGATGCCACTGGCTTCAGTATGCTTAGGATCAGCCCCTTATGCCTCCCATCAAACGCAACCCCAAGGCCTTCAAGAAAACCTGGAAATTATGACTGCATGGAAGAGAAACCCCTGCCTACACTACAGCCTAAATCTGCGACTTGTCTCCACTCAGTTTGATCATCCTTATGGGATGACAGTCACTGCTTTCTCCACAGGACACTATACTTCAAAGCAAAGTAATATACTGCCTTCAGTTACACTGATGCAATCCCCCCTTGATTTATTTCTTCTACCTTTTCAGTCAATGTCCCAGCAACTCATCTACTTACCAGCTGCACATCTGCTTGACAGCTTTAGGGATCTTTCTCAAGCAATAAGTCCTGAATGTCTTTCCAGGGTCTTATGCTCCAGCTCTTTACTGTTTAGAGGATATTGCTCTATTTATTCTCAGCTTCATAGTCCTCTTAATGTTTATCTACCAGCATTGCCATCTTTCAAGCCACTGTACTTACAGATAAGGCCTTCTGTATCTGATTACTGGTCCAGTTATTATTTGCTGGTTTGTCCCCTATATTTGGATGTATTTTACATGTTTGCTGGCTTCATTTCAACACACTATTATCAGTGTAACAGTTGCAGTCATAACAATGATCCTGTAGCCAGCTCCACTAACAATTTTCTAATTCTGCTCTCCACTGATGACATTCAGAGTTAATAACAGATTGCAACTTACAGTTAGCTGGAAAGATGAGCTTCACTTTTACCTGTTTTTATTTTATTCTTTCCTATAAAAATACTGAGTTATTTGTTGTGGTTTAAACTTGATATTTCTACTAGTAATAAAATATAATACCTTTTCAACTTTTATTACCTATCTAATTGAAAGGGGACCAAGGGTGGGGGTGGTTTTTTTAATTATATTTCACTTGCATATCTGCAAAATCTGGCTAGATGAAATCCAAGGAGGATCTTACTGACTTCAAACTGAACCTCACACCAAGTGCTCAGTGAGATACTTAAAACAATTGTATTTTGGTTGTAAAATAAACCCTACGGTGCTCAGACCCGACTGTGTTCTACTGCAGTCTCACCCTGTTTTTCTCAATGGTCTGCATTTCTTAGAAGAAAAAGAAATTTCTAAGTTTCCTTCAATATCCCTATCACCAGCTTAAGAGATAACCCTTAGACAATCCAACCCCTTGGTGTACCAGCACATTTACTGGTGGGTGAAGTGAGAATTACAGTGCATTTGTCTCACAGCTGTTTTGTGTTTCCTACCTAAGAAGGGGCTCTATGAATGCATAGCATTACCTCCTGCAGAAGAAACATGACTCTCTAACTCCTCAAGACTCGATCTAGTGTGCCATTGTCTGTTTTCAAGCCTGAACTGTGTCTTTCATTACACTAAAGGTCTCCCTTCCCATTAATCTTGTTGAGCAGCTCTCCTCTCCAAGCTCTGCTGCCCACAATTTGTGATTCCTTATTGTTGAGCATCCATCACACGTAAAATCAGTTCTAAGCACGCCATTACTCACATATTTAGAGATGTCAAAGCAAGGCCTCCACATAGCTCCCAGAGCATTTCAGAATTCCCTTCTGCTTTCCCATCAAAAAGGCAAAAAGGACACGAGCAGACAGCATCTTATTTGAACTTACCAGAGAGGTAGATTTCCTTATACAGAAAGTTATGAGGAGGAGCAAGGCAAAAAAGGTAACTGCATAGTACACTTAGAGTTAATGATGCATGAACAGCACAAGGTTCAGCTGAGCAAGGACCCAGTCCTGGGTCCTTCAGGTGACTTTTTCAGTGCCAATACAATACAACTTCCCGTGTCAACCCTGAATGGAAACTAAGGTGAATTTCCTTTCTCATAATTTATATTAGACCACAGTGCACAGCCCTTCACAACTTGGAAACTATCAGAGTTTCTTCTGCTCAACATGATCTTCAGTTTGGTTCAGGGACCATTTAGATAAGCAGTCCATAAGCAGTCACATATGTACACGTGACATGTCTACATACAACCACGTTCCGATGAGATCAGGGAAACTGGGAAACTTCCAAAAAAATCACTAATATGGGGTGTCTAAAGAAGTTTCATACATTCAAGAACTTCCATTATTGGGATAAGCCTCAGAGAAAGATGTGGAGCTCGTCTCTAAATAGCATCTCCAAAAACTTTGAATTCACACACTTATTATTAAAAGGGAAAGGATGATCAATTGGTCTCCAGGGTCTATCCACTAATGGATTCCTTTTCCCAGCACAGGATTGCTGTAGCTCATTCATTCACTCATTCATTCATTCATCACAACTCTGCAGTTGTGCAAACAGACTCTGTAAACAAAAACTCTTCACCAGCAAGCTCCCACCGTGCTAGCAATACTAAGTGGCAAGCATATGAACACCCTGCAGAGAAGCAGAGGCAAATAGTTCGTTGATATTTCTTTTTCCTCTTATCGGCATAGTTGATACTGCTTTACAACCGATGTTAAAAAGATAGGTTACACTGGTAATAAACCTCAATACATTAAACCTCCATACAGACTGGTTGCTGAGGCTTAATATCAGTCATAATTATTATCCATAAAATGTTATTGAATCAGATCTTAAAAGTTAATGCTGCTTTGTTTCGGGAGATAAAGGACAGTAGGCTGGCAAGGCAGAGAAGGAAACATTGGGCTTTTGATCAACCTTTGATTTAAGACCTTAACTGCAAAAGGGACCTGGCACTTCAAATATTATCCAAAATCCTATGAGCTGGCCTAAGCAGAGTCCTGTGGCAAGAATGATTACTCAGAGGATGTTTTATCTTTGAACTTGATACAACTGCCCAGATGGAGGATGTAACTCTTTTCTTGAACTCAGGACTGGTGAATGCTGCCCTTTTAAGACACTGTGTTGCACCTCAAATTGTAATATGCACCTAATAGGTAAATTGCCCTAGCACTGAGGGGGTTTCCTAAGCTGCAACCTCCCGCCAACCATCTGAGCCCTCCTTGCTCACAGCATCACCTTCAGAAATGGGCAATTTCCATTACAGCCCTCATGTTAATACAAGAGCTCCATATCTGCAAAGCAGGTGCCCTGACAGAACACATCAGGCAACTGGTTAATGGAGCACGTAAGCTGCCCTAACATTTACAGCCAATAAAGACTGATATCCTCTCTGTCCACAAACATTTTATTCAGCTTCCTGCACTCACAGTGTCACTAACCCAGGTCTCCCTTTCCCTTTTTGTAGTACAGTGTTGCAATAGCCTGAAGCCATTACTCATCTCTACAAAGAGCCAAGAGGAAGAAAGTGACAACACAAGAGCTGGGAAGGAGCGGAGGGGACCAGTGTGTGTCCTCCCCACCAAAAGCCACTGTGCTTCTCAGCAAGAAAGAGACCTCGCCTGATATGTAAAATGAGTCTCGTCTCCTCCTTTTCTTGGTTACTCAGCAAATAGTAATCATCATATGGACACCCCAGTGCCCTGTAAAGAGATTTTTAAGGCTGACCACAGGCTCTAGTCCTTTAAAAACAAAGGGAAGCATGTTCTGACGTACATGCCAACTCTCAAGCCAGCCCTGACTAGATTCACTCTCTGCTTCTGTAATGTGCCTGCTTTGCAAAGCAACCATTAAATTTGGAAGCTTTATGGAATACGACATTTTTCTAATCTAAAAAGTATGCCAAGGAAATCATGCAGGAGGGAAATAGGAAATACTTGCAGGGAGACCTATTCTGAATTGTCTACACATAGATAAGGCACAGAATTCCTTTCCTTAAAGATTTTATTAACCTTTTGCTGATGGAAGGAGATTACTGATTGAGAGCTAGATGAGGTCAGTGCAGCAATTATATTTCAAATCCTCTTCAAACAAGGCTCTTGTACAATGTAAGAAAAAAAGTTGACAAAATGAATTGTTACTTAAACTGAATTTTTTAGAAGAATAATTAACCTATAATAACTATTCTGGCCTCCTCTCCAGCCCTGGAAAGTAATCTTTTCTCATTAGTTTCAAGTTTAATTAGCATCAATAATGATATGTCCCTCAGAAATAACCATTGCATCATGCTCTCTAGTGCTGACATATGCTGCCCCTACAAATGGAAAGGCCACAGGGCGATGTCTGAAGATACAGAGAGGCTTGGCAGATCACAGATGCTCCAAAAAACAGAAAGCAAACAATATTGTTAAAAGTGTGGAATGTGACAAAAACAGATGTGAAAGAGAAGCGTCACAAACACAGTGTGGAGCAGAGAAGACTCAAAGATGGTTTTGCCAGTAACTGCTGCAGTACTTCCAGGGAGTTACCAAGCCTCTCAACTCTAATTTCTTGTTCTTTCTTGGGCTTTTAGCTGAAGCAGAGAGAGACAACACTATTTAATAAATTCTATATGAGAAAATTGTATTCAGCACTTGCAGTCTAACATAATCAAATAATGCTTTTTCCATCCCTGGCTTCTATGATCTCTCTGTAAAATAGATATAATAATGCTTAGCATTGTCACCAGGGTGATAAGGCTTAAAGTACTTTGAGAATCTAACATGAAAGAGACTATAAAAAGCCCAGACATTGTGATGCATCTGAGATAGCCCGTTACTTAACAGGCCAGTAGAAACAGCAGGCGAATGCCAATGTACAAGTTGTAATTAGAGGTCTGCTGCAACTTGCAGGGCTCAGAAGGATCACCATAGATTTCTAATAGGTAAAATCACAAATATTCAGCTGGATGTCACAGGCACTACAGCGACTGCATTCAGAAAAATCATGCGAGCTTTCAAAACAGAGCTGGAAAGAAAGCTTCAATAACATAAAAGTCCTAGAAAGAGTATGACACATGGAGAAACACCATTTCCGATACGCCCACTGATGTGCATCATTCAGTATGTACCTAGACTAGTATTACCTCTTCCTAACAGACATCAAGAAATGCATAGCACAAGAATCCACACACAGCCATATCACACTGTACTCCCACTCCCACCACTGCAATTTCCCTGCTTTTTCCCCCTACACTCACCAAGTGTTCTCTGCTCTTCACCTTACATAGAACCAACCTCTCTCCCTTTGCCCAGCTTGTAACTTGGAGGTACAGTCATAGTTTTCTTTCATCATAAGGTTTTGTAAGGTATGAGACCAGAGAGAGTTGCTTGTCAGTAAGAAAATGGGGAGAAGCTAGCAGAAAGATCCTGTACCTCTTACTTCACAGTGCATTACTACAGGGGAAAAGCCAGTCTGAAATGGATTCAGCATATGCCCTTGTTTGGGCAGGAAAGGTAGTTCTCTTGCCTTGATGTAAACATTGGACTACCACTGAAAGACTTTCGAGGTTTGCAAACTGAACTGAAGAGCTGCTAGATGGAAGCTATAATGGGGATGCCCCACATTCCTAGAACCATGTGGATGAAAGGTTCCTGCCTCCTATCTCCACTTTGCCATCTGTAATCCAGGAAGAAACAGGCAGGCCACTGAAGTTTTAAACAATCTCAAATCCCCCATTCCGTGTTAATTTCTGATACCTTGAGTAGGAAACCACAGTGGACAAACCTTCTCCTACTGTGCCCACAATGTTCTCCATTCCTGTGGCAGCCAGTGCTCGGTTTGCTCAGCAGCCCCCACTAGCCAACAGCAGCCAACACTGCTGGCTCCTCATGGCAAATGGAGATGGTGCCCAGCTGCAGCTGCTAAATGCTCCCTAGCCAGTTGGCTTGTACGGGCAGAGGAACCACAGGCTATCTCACTCTCCCTCCTGTTTCATGGGGCTACAAGTAACCCTGGCCAAAGCCTCAAAAAGCATCCAAATTGCAAATCTAAATTTGACCATTTGGCTTCGAGACATGTGGTGATTTTAATAGTCAAAGGCAGGGCTCATAATTTAAAAAGAAAAAAAAACAACCCCGAAACTCAATCTCTTGTAGTATCAAACAAAACTGATGCCATTTTTAAGTTTCAGAAATTTGCTATCACTGAAGTGAAGGAAATAACAGTCCTATGATTAGCACTGCAGAGATCAGAATAAATCAATATGGTAGGCTGTTTTAGCTTTTCCCTTCAAAAACTGAGAGTTCAGACTGTACCTTATTGTCTTTATTGAGGTCCTTAGAAAGTAAAAGCCCTAGTAATCCATAAGAAATAGCACTTCCTACCAACAGAGTTCAAAAGCTGTCAAAACTACCCTTGCTTTGCAAAGGAAGTATCTCTGGGCCTTAGTCACTGACAACAGACCCAATACCTCAAGATAATTAAGTTGGAAGTCAAAACAGAACTCAATTCTTGGAGCTACCCTTGCAGCTACCTACAGAAGTTCTTTGGCAAAAGGAAAAATAAATGCAAAATATCAACTGATACAGTTTTTAAACCACAAGGATCACTTCACATTTGGTACCTATTTTTCCATGCTCAATTCCACCTTTTTACAACGGTTCACCATTTTCTTTAAAACACCTGTTGTTAGAAACTTGTCTGAAGTCTGTTTGCAGCCAGGCACCAGGTCTTCCTACTGGACACAGCCAGATCACTTCAACCACATTATAGACCCTACGCAACTACAACTGACATAGTGTATAGATTCTGAAAGTAGAGATATCTAAGTCCTATTTATGCTGTCACAAGGAATTTCTAAGTCGCCATGCTAAGCAGGATAGTGACAACCATGAAGCTTCTCTGCTGCCTCAGTCATAAATCAAAATACTCATGTAAATTAGACTTTAGTTTCAAAATGTGTTTCTTGCCTAAATATTTAAACACATAAATAACCTCCAGCCATTCCAGCTTGTCATTTTAAGCTTTCTGACATTTATTGTTCGCAAGAAAAGAAAGGTCAGACTTATCAAATCTGCATTTATGCTTTCATGACATTTTTCTCCAACCAAATTTTTCTGAATTAGAGAAGCAAGACAAATGTGGCACATTTCATAAAGGACCTTTCTCAGCTCGGCACTGTGGTCTCAGCAGCCCTGTTGAGCTCAGAAGTGGCTTCTCAGGAAACAAATGCTGTGGCTCAGTGGATAGAAAGAAGCAACCTGAATTGTTGTTTGCTACTAGGTAGATCACTTGTGCCAAAAAAGTAGATCTCCTAGTGTCAGTGCTCTTGTTCTGGGTAGCCCAAGCAGGTGCCTTTGTATGAGAATTAAAGACAGGAGATGTCCAGGCACAGCATGGAATTTGCTGCTGCTTGGGCAGAAAATCACAGCTTGGACTCCCAAAACACCATCACCCCAAATGAGTTAGCACTGATATATTGAAAAGGCGATACCTCCTTTACTATGATGAGGTTCACTTATTTGGGAATTTTGTGAGTAAGTGCTAAATACTGCCAATCTCCCCTCACTTTTTTCTACTTTTTTGGGGGGCTAATTCACAAACATTGTCACGAACACAGATTTTATTTCCCATCATATAACGCTCAAGTGAGATGTGTAGTGAACCAAATGACCAGATTACTTGAGGATACAATTCAATCAGACACTGCAAAACTGCCTTTGATTTTGAAGAATGTCTCTGCATTTGTATAATAAAGCACTTAAGACTCCCGATGCACTTCTATGCTGTAGGTATTTATTCCCTGTTTTTTTAAGGATGGGGAAATAAAAGCACAGCAAGTTTAGAGAAAACACCTTTTTTAAATGTGCCATAAATGTTCATTCAAATAAAAAAAATAAACATACAGACCGACACTTGTGCCCCTTCTGGTGTTTGTTTATGGATATTTTACTGAACACCCTTATTAATAAGAATATTCATAAGAACAATGAGCCTAAAAGTACACAAAATTTGCAGAAAACAGACTTAGAAATCATAAACGCATTGTGCATAATCCTGACTCCCATCGAAGACCAGCAACACCACATAACTCTGGTCCAAGCAAAACCATGTGGAATAGTGATCACAGCATGTTTTCCGTGAACCACTCCAAGACTACATTTCTAACATAATCTGCCAAATAACTGGCAACAAATTTGCAAAGCCCTAAATTTCCGTGATCAGCATGGAAATAGTGAACACGGCACCATCAGTCAAAAGAGTCATATGCTATGAGTTTTCCTGGTGCTGATGGAGTAGGAAAGTGACTTGGACAGGAACAGGCAGGACAGCAGCAGGACCAAGGATCGTGCTGCCCACAAAGCCAGGCAAACCCATCACTAGGCAATCGATTTCCCCTTCCAGAGGCATTTACAGTTCAAGAAGAGGCACTGTGGACTGACTAAATCCACATTTCTGGAGAGAACCAGTGGCTGGAGTCTAGAGGGAGGAGTTAACAGACCTAATACTTAGGGCAGAAAGGACTGGGAAAGATGCTTCTAAGAACACTTTGGATTTGCTCTGATTTGGTAACTGGTAATCAGCACGCAGCACACAGGCACCTGTGACAACCCAAGGACAGAAAAGGAAAACCTCAGTTTGCACTAGTTCATGTCTAGACTAGACTCAAGTGCGACTCCAGCCCCTCCTTAAGCTTCAGACTGGCAAAGCTGGCCTGATAGCCAAGGCAAAGCACAAAAACCCAGCAGAAATGAGCAAAACGACTGGCACTACAATTAAAACCTTTCAGAAGCCCTACTGCAATGCTCCAGTCTTATTCACCAAGTTTTGCCACTGGTTTATCAGAAGACCAAGATCAGATCTCAGATGTCACATACAGTCGAGGATGAGAAAAACACAGAGCAACTGGAAAGTGACTGATGTCTTTTACCAGTTTTCTGCTCAGTATGGCACAACTCCAAACTTTGTTCTTTGAAAGCAGAAAAACAAAAAATAACAAAAGAAAAATGTATCTAAGAGACCTTGACTGGTACCTCTAAAATACGCAGAAAGAATTCTGTGGACTTCAGTACAGTCAGATTTCAGCTTGGGGCTCTGATTTTCAGTTACAGAATATCCACTTTCAAAACCCCATTTTCATCTAGTCTAAAGCTTTTCTAATCTTTAGGCAAAGGGTTCCTTCTGCAAATGAGTTCCGGTGCACGGTAGCAGTACCCTAAAGATGTAAAGCCTAATTGCCTCCGCATTGTAATAGCATTGGTATGTAGCAATAGCAGAGAGTTTCAGGGAGAATACATGTGGCAAGTTAATAAAATTTTAGATGAAGGCCACAGTGCAGGAGTAATATTTCGCCTAGCCAGAAGATGAAAAGTTATGCATTGCTATTTAAAAAATATAATTGGAATGTTAAATCTATTTCATGAATGAAAGTACATTGACCTTTAGAGGGAGAAATGACTCATTTTCATCCCTGTATGCCCCTTTTTAACATACACTTTCCACCTTTGCATATGTAAGTAGCAATTATTTCCCACAGGAAGTTGTTTTATGGCCATTTCAGCGTATTAAACTTCCTGAGTAAACTCACACAAAACCTATTTAGCAACATTTGCGGCTCAGGTGCCCTACAGTAAGTGGACCAGTTACCTGTGATGTTAACATGACAAAATCCAAACGCCAGTGCAGGGTTAGGATGCAAGGGCTCTGGATCACTACGGAGCCCGTGCGAGTGTAGAGCACTCACGTTGGACTAACCCAAACCTGTGCCTACCCACGCCATATTATCTGTGTGATGCATTTGCCAAGAGGGCCCCCACAAGACCTCTGCACAATGCATGCTACGCCATCTGATCTTAAAAGTCCTGTGAGCAATTTTAGCCCAGCAGCAGAGGATCAGCCATGCAAGGGGTGGTCAGTGCTGATGCTCAGACAGTTCTCTAATTGATAGTCTCAATACAGAGACAATTTAAGATTTTTACCAAGAACGCTCAGTAACCTGTCTAGGCAGTATACCGCTATAGAGACCCACTGGTTTTTGATGTGAGATAGCAAATCCTGTAAGACCAGAACTAAAACTGGCCAGGACTCTTCTGACAGAAAGGTTTGCCGGCTGTTTGGTTTCCCAGGGCAATGCCCTGGTTTTCATTAAACTCTTTTAGGAAAGGTTTCCTTGGAGGTAGGGTGGAATGCCCAGTCAAAACCAAAGATAATAAGGGCAAAGTCAACAGCAGCCTGGTAGTTGGGAGGTTTGCCTAAAATATGGGAGATCTGCAGCACTGTGATCCTCTCTGAGCTCACCCCTCCCTTCCTCTGCATTTTTTGTTGTGTGTTTTTCCACAGAAATGACGGAAATTAATTTGATTTTTGTCCCAGAGAAGCACTGGGGGAAGGAGAAGCCGCCAATATTAATTCTGAAAGCATTTCCAAGAGAGAAAAACTCTCTCTCACCCAGTTTTGAAAAGGCCAAGCTGCCACATAAATGGTAGATGGGCTGACGACCACAGCTTCTTTAAATGGAAGCTTTTTCTTGCAAGATGTTCTGTTCCCATGAGGATGAATGTGGGAGAGAAATCTGGCTTTGAGAGCCCTGTAGAAATTCCTGTGAACTTTATGGTTTGTCTGTTAAACAACAGCAGCCCTGTAAGTATATCTTTTACTAATTGTTCAGTAACGTGTTGAGACAAATTGCTATAGGCTTTGTGCAAAAGGGAAGAGGTTCATTCCAGTTAAACATCTTTGAGCCAGTGTCGGAGAATATAACAGTTAAAGAGATTAAAGCATTATTTACAGGACTCTGTTGTCACCCTTAAGGTCACTGGGAATTCATCCCCTTGCAATTTTTTCCTCATACTAAAATATAATTCATTCTCCGCTCACACAGAGGATAATTTGGTGAAAATAATTTAGCAAGGTAATTATACCTTTTCATGGGAAGGACTGCAATCCTGGGCATCTCCAGCACAGGAGAGAAAAAAAAAAAAAAAAAGCTAAGTATGTCAACATAAGTGAAGCAGCTTTACATTGTTGATGGGAGGATTGTGCTGTTTGAAATCCATTTCCAATTAGCTTAACCAGTGAAGGAAAGGCTCAGTTGCCTTAGGAAGGGCTTTAGTTAAGCCCCGTACACATTAGCTGCAAGGGTGTTAACAATCGCTGGAATCTGCACACTTATGGGCTGGTGGATGCTGTTCGTGCTGTTACCACTGTGTCAGCACATCCTGCTGTCGGCAGAGCCACACGGCACAAATTTAAGCATGGCAGTGACACATGGTGTTCACGTAGGCAGCAACTTCGCAAAGCAGAAAGAATGGATTTTTAATGTTTTTAAACAAACCCACGTTACAAATCCAGCGCAAAGCCATGTAACTATAACTACACTAAGGCATCATTGCTGAAAAAACAGAGATGGAATTTTATAGTGACTTAACTCATGCATGTTAGCAACCTTGGTGTAGAATTCAAGAAGAGACTAGGATTTCTACAGGAGATCATGAACAGCTGCTAGGAGAAATTATTACTGTGATATAGGCAAATGAGGTCCATATCCTTTCGCTCTGCTCCTCCTTTTCCTGCATCCCCTATGATTGACTTTGCAAGACTGTGATGCAGCAAGAACAGCAGAGCCTTGTCTCTAGCATGATTTTACAGGGGCATAGCTAACTACTACTTATCTGTCTGGAAAAACATGCATTTCTTCTCAACAGCGAGACAACAGCCAACATCCAGAGCCTGTGCATTTTACTAACTTTGTTTAAAGCTCCATCTGCATTGTATTCACAAGATCAGAGCACCTGTAGTTCACATGTACACCCTTCACCCAGGTTAAAAACACATCTTCATCCTCAAAGAAGATAAATACATGCCTTCCAGCTCCCTTATTGCTGTAAGCATCAGAGTCAAGACGGTATTAAAAGCTAAGGCGGTATCTTCACTGCCAAAGAGGGAGATCTATAAAGCAAAACAACAGCTACTCACAATAAATTCCCCAAAGAGAAAAAAGAGACAGTGGGTTTTGGTGTCTTCATTTTTTATTAATTATTCTTTCTCTACTGCAACGTAGCAAGGCAAGACCTGCTGGAAGGTAGGACATGTTGGCCTCACCTAGCCACCTTGTGGTAGACAGTACCTCTGTGTTAGCCCTGTGAGTGCTGACAGAGGAAGAGCCAGCCCAGGTATCTCACTTCAGCAGCAAGTGTAAGACTGACTCACACACAGCCTGCACTGACAGCCTGCTTTGATTTTTGTTTCAGGCAGCAAGAAATGAGACGGGTTCAGTCTGCAGTTACTCAGATTGCTGGCCCAGGTTTTCAGATGAGCATCAAAAATCAGTTGCTCCAACTTTGTATTCAAAGCCCAGCACTGACTTGCCTCACCTCTTGTGAATTTACTTAAGTATATTCTGTGGTCCATTAAGTAGGTGGCTACTCGGGGACACACCATTGACTTCTATACAGCTTCATAAAAGCTACTGAACTTAACTCACCGTGACAAATTATTTGGCCCTGCAGTCCTCTAGGCATTATATTCTTTTTGTGGGAGAGCCTGAATCACAGCTTGTGTTAAAGGTACAATGCACACACAGAAAGGAAATATCTCTTGATCGCTGGCCCGAAACAGAGCCTTGATTTGAGATAACAGAGCTGCCCTATACCCCAAACTGCAAGTCACTGCTATCCAGAATCAAAATCTTGAAGCAGGTTCTCTCTTCACAGAGGTACCAGTGCTACATGAGCCTCCTCAAATGTACAACTTGTCTTACTGTAGCTGATACAGCGCAATTAGCTAAGGATCCTCTGTGGTTTCAAAAGGGGTAGTAATTAACTGAGTTCCAGATACGTGAAACTCAGAGGAAAGCCTGCTTCTTGCAGGTTTGTTTGTCTGCCAGCCATTACCTTGTATGTTTAAAGAGTAATAATATTGATATCAATAGCCCATAGCATTAACATACAAATTCGGTGGTCAGCCCCAGCTTTGGGAATGTTTGTGCCGTTCCCTGACGTCTGCCCACACATAACCTTGGAGTCACTTGCAGCACTTTGAGGAAGCCTCCCTTTTTAAGATGGTGGTTTTTTAAGTTTCAGAGAACCTGATCTTGCTCTCCTTGGACTAATGACACCTTAACCTTTGGGCGTCGCTTGCGGCTGCCTGGCACAAACCAACTCTGGGTGTTTCGTGAAAATCCCTCAGCGCTTTCAAAACAGTCCTCCCGGCCCCACAAAAGCCCCCCGATACATTTTTGCACCGGTGCAGCGCAGCCCTTGAGGACAGCTGTCAGGGGAAACCGCGACTGCTCGGGGGAGCCGCGCTTCCCGCAGCCGCCGGCCTGGCGGCGACCACGGCCGGGAGGCGGAGGGTCCGGCCGCCGGGGAGGGAACCCCGCGCCCGGGGGAGGGGGGCGCCGGCAGCGGGGCCCGGGCGGGATCGGGCGCTGCCCGGCATGCAACGCACGGCTCACCTGCCGCCGAGACGTGGAGGAGGAGGCGGGGGCGGGCGGCGCGGATGGCCGCCGAGAGCCCGCGCTCGCTGCCCGGCGGGGCTCCGCGGCGCTCGGGCATCAGCCGCACCCGCAGCCGCCCTTCGCCGGCGCGGAGCCACCAGGCGAAGAGCTCGGTGAGGTTGAACTCCAGCTGCGCCCCACCGGAGCAGCCGTCCCGCAGGCTCCCCTCGCCCACCTCCAGCACCAGCTGCTTGGCGCGCCGCAGCCGCCGCCCGGCCGCGGAGAGCCCGCCGAGGGGTGCGGGCGGTGCGGGCTGCGGCAGCCCCCCGCGGGCGGCGTGGAGCAGAGGCGCGCAGTCCAGCCGCAGGCGGCACCGCGCCGCGGCGAGCCCGGGCGGCCCCAGCACCAGATCCCGCACGTAGGTGCGAAACAGCGAGGGCACGACGAAGTCCACCGCCAGGCTCCTCCTCTGCAGCCGGGAGAGGCCGGGGCTCTCCCGCAGCCCCGCCGTCCCCGGGGCCAAGCTCAGGGCGAGGCAGGCGGCGGCGAGGAGGCGGGCGGGCAGGCTGCCCCCCGCCATGACCCACCCGGCCCGCCCGTAGGGCCGGTGGCCACGGAGCGGCGCCGAGGAGCGCTGCGCTGGGCCGGGGAGCGCGGGGCCGGGCCGAGGCGAGGCAAGCCGCTGCGCAGCCGGGGAACGCGGGGCCGGGGCCGCCGGGCCGGTCCGCCCGGAGCCGCCGCTGCGCGGGCTTTGCCGGCTCCAACTACCCGCCACAACGCAGGCATTACCCGGCGAGCGCTGACATCACGCCCGAGCCCGCCCGCCGGCAGCCAATGCCGTTCCCGGCAGCCGTCATTATGCAAATGTACGGGGGCGGGGCGGCGGAGAACGAGGTGGGCGCTTTCATTGAGAAAAAAATGACCCGGCGGCCCCCGGCCGCAGCGCCGTGCCCGGGAGCGCCGTTCCCGGGCCGGGGGAGCGCGGTCCCCAGCGACGGGGCTGGGGAGCGGCCGTTTGCCGCCTCCGGGGGGAGGCCCGTGGACCTGGGAAGGGCAAGGCTGCAGCCGCACCTCCTGATGGCCCGGCGGGGCCGCGGGTACGCAGCGGCCCCCGAGCCTGGCCCCCACCCCGCGCGTGGTGGGGGGCTCGGGAGTTCCCCGCCTCTTCTCTCTTCTCTGTCTCTCTGCGGACAATGATGGACAGAGCTGTTCGGTTTTCTCCCTTCCTTCCCTCTCTCTTCCCATCCTTCCCTTTTTTCCCTTCTTTCCTTTCCTTTCCGTCCCTTCCTGGCTTCCTTACCTCCTTAAAGGCTGACGTCCCCTAAACAACCCTGGGTGTCTTTCTTCTGGAGGGGGGTTAAAAAAAAGTGAGAAGTAGGGGAGGAGAAGTCTTCGAGCATAAGTTGTTCTAAAAACTGAACAAAATTCTTCCATTTCAGAATGAAAACAACAGCCTTAAGAAAGGTTCGTGCAACAATTCCCCTTTTTTACCTTTAATAAATACAATATAATTACTGTAATTACATTAGTGCTATGCCTTAGGATAGCTAATCATAACTCATTCATATTTCTGGAAGTTGCCTATATGAATTAATGACTTATTATTATCTCTTTAGTTTGATATTTAATGCGTGTGTATTTTTATAATCCAGGTACTTTAACTATACAATCATTAGAGTGCAATTATTCTGTCATGCGGTTATTCTTCTGCTTATATCAAATTAATGTTAACATACAGATACCGTGGAGCAGAACCACTGTGTAATGCCTCCATAATTGTAGTGCCAAAGAGTGTAATTGCAGGCATGATGCTAGAAAAGGGAACCAAGGTCTTTTCTGTACAGAAGTGCTGAGGAAGGAACTTGAGGGCAATTGCTGAAGGGCTGGTTGGATAACATACTTCATACCAAAAAAAGGGCACTTTTGTGCCATATTCAGCCTTGTACAGGTGTGTTAATTCAAAGCCCGCCCAAGACGGTGGTGTTTCCCCAACTGGGCTTTGGACGTATCCTCAGTTTCCCCCCACCCTTCTTATTTCACAGTCCATTAGATTCGCTTGCCCAAGATGTGAAACATAATCCTTCATGTTTAAGTTTTAGTAATACTTTGGGGCTCAGTCTTCCTTTTGTTAAAAGGAGAAGATGATGGGAAACATACTGGAATACATATGACTTCTGTAACACACAATCCAACACAGAAGGATTTCAAATTGGTCTGTATGCTTCTTTTGAGCTCAGATTCCTTACTGGAAAAAATAATGTTAAATGGACTGAATTAATCATGGGCCACTGGTCTTTTCATTCAGCCTCTTCTTTTACTCTAGTGGACAGTCACATTAATGTACGCATTAATGGATTGAGAACTATGTCCTCAGACCTGCCCTCTTCACCACGTTATCTTGGACTATCATCTTACTCTGCCCGCGTATCATACGCCAGTCAGAAGAATTACAGTTATTGCAGAAAACGGTATGCTGGGCACAGGAAATGCTCTTAAAATCTCTATAAACATCTTATTGCAGGCTGTTTTCCTGCTTGTACAGATCAGATTTCCATCAAATGAAGTCACTGCTGTGGGACTCCTGCAGTTTTCCATTCTCAATATTTTCATCTGGGATTCAATCAATTTGAGCCTAATGTTGGGCTCATTTCGGTGGTTGGTAAGTCTCCTATTGACTAGAATTGGGTAGACCCAGGACACAGTTCAGATTTTCATCTCAGGTGCTAGGGACAGAGCAATTTAATTGATTCCTTTATGCCCAACATCTTGCTAAGATAGGCCACGTCTTCTCAGATTTACTCTTTATCCTGGAAATTATACAGCTATCTCACTGACCTTCATCTATACTGGGAAGCCAAAGTTGGCCCCCAGGATAAGTCAGGCTTATCTTTCTGATGTCTCCTCAGAATGAGATAAAAAACATGTGGTGGCACACTGAAGCCCTCTCCCACACTCCCCATCCATATCTGAGGGTGCTGCCTCCTGCCGTTGAATCGGTCACTTTGTCTCAGGCTCTGCCTTCTCTACTGCATTTGCCAAAAAGGCTGTTGAGCAGGAGAAGGTTTTGTGAAGTGCCTGACCAAGGAGAAAGGGAACGTGTTTCTGGTCAGTGTCACCCGTGTGGATGCTGTACAGACCCAAGTGGCTCTGCCACCTGTTTTGGGGATATTCCCTTGGGGACAATATGGAAAAAGCCCTGAGATGCCTGGGGACAAGACAAAGGGAGGGTGGTCTTTGCCTGCATTTGGGTGGTGATGCAGCCCTGCATTCCTAAAGCACAAGGGGCACTCGAAATAAACTTCATGTGCTTGGGAAAAAAAAGGAGGGTTCTGAAACTGTCATGGCAGCGAACAGACTGTTATTTAACAGTCCCAAGAAAATAAGGTAGTGCATCAAAGTATGTAGATGTGTATTCTTCCCACTGTGTATTACCTTGTTTCATTCCCCCGAAACATAAGAAGGTAAGAACTGAAAACTGAAACGAAGAAGTATCTTTATTAATAGGCTTTAAAGGAAATAGGAACAGCTGTTAATACATCAAAAGAGAAAAAGGGAAAATGGACCCATTAATGAATGAAGAGAGGCAAAGAAATCAATGAGGGATCTCCAGTGGTTGAGCTGCTGGGCTGCCTTTTTATCTTCTTTTTTAATCGGTCTTTAACAAGAAGAGTGGCATGGACATTAGGGAAGGAATAGAAGCCTGGCCAATACAGCTGCTATTGAAGACCAGGTAAGAAAATACTTTGTGCAACTCTGTGATAGGTTGGGATCAGCAGATCTGGACAATATGCTTCTCAGGTTTTTAATTTAGCTAATGAATTGACTGTGTCACAGGCAATGAATTTTGAAAAGTGCAGGAAAAGCAAGGAAGTCTCAAAGGATGAAGGGACGGGGGGATTAAATACAGTACTAACCTTTTCAGTGGAGGAAAATCTCATGTTGGTAGGTCTACATTTCAGCGCCAGCAAAAAAGTGAAAGAGAACATGCCAGACAGGAGGCTTCAGTGGCAGCATAGCGGTGTGCCAGAGCTGAGGGTGTGACACCCCTGGAAGGCACATTCTGCCAAAAAAGACTCACAAACCTCAAACATTAACAAATATGTGCCAGGAAAACTGTATTACCTGTTGGGGCCCTGATTGCAACTGTGTTGGAAAAGACCCAGTAAATTTCACATATCCACATTCTAGCAAACCTTTGCCAGAACTTCACGGGAAACGTTACTAGGGTAATAGAGCTGAGCAATAACGTGTGGCCTCAAAATCAGTCAGAAGACTATTGGAAACTGGAGTACTGTGAGCAGAAGATGGGTATCAAACATCAGCCATTGCTTTGTTTTAACATTTCTGCTTGTACTTAGCTGAGAATGTAAACAGTGTCAGTTCCTTTGACAACACTGCCTTGGGAAGGCTTCACCCACAGCCAAATGGGGAGATAGATAGTAGTTTGGGTGGGAGTGTGAGCAAAGCAAAAGGAGAGAAATATCGTTGAGAAACCAAGCCAAGCTATCAACAGAGACATAGTATTTAAAAACAGTGCTTTTCAGCTAGGTTTTGGGAAGAAATAGCTGCTACTGTGTATAAGCACTCCAGGTGGTATATAGAACAGAGGGAGGCACCATCTTTGTTTTCCCCCTCCCCCTAAATTCCTAATCCAAGTCATCAGTTATCTGTACTCTGGGGATATGTTAGACCCAAGGTGCAGTGGTAAGGCCTCAAAGCAAAGCGTCTGTATGCAACAAACATTTCAAAGAGACACCCGAGGATGGGGACTGGTCCCAGATAAAATTTTCAGTATCTAGACATGTCAGCTTGGCAGTAAGAATACAGAGGGACCCGGCAACGGGAAACGGCGATGTACAGTTTATTTGGGACTGTGTAGGAAGAAAGCAGAATTCATGGAGAAGCAGCCATAGTCACACCACGCAGCATGGTCTTGCTTCTTAAGCCTGCTGAGCCTAACTGCCTGACAGGTGTGTTAGACCAGTGTGATCCAGCTGACAGCCTAACCGTAACTTCAGTAGATCTTCCCTCACTAGGGTTAGGCAGGACAATTGCTGATCAATTTGCATCCCATTTATGAAAGGCATGGGTTGATTTCCTTGCTCTCTGCCTTGCTGCTCGGAGTCCCAGGAAGAGCAAGACTTTGATCCAGAGCTTGTAATTGAGGGGCCAGATCTGAAAGCCTGTAAATCTCAACCGTACTGACTTCAGTGAAGCTACTTTGAATTTACACTAATGAGGCAGAAAGTAGATTCTGGCTCTTGCTCATCGCTTTGTAATCACTCTGGCTCCCTGAGACAAAGGCAGTGAATCAACAATACTCGTTATTTCATTTACTGCTCTGCTTAAGCTACCTGCCCATTCTTTGGCTATTGAGTGTTTCTAAAGTAGCCGTCCATTTGCCAAGATAAAGCATAATAGCCTCTTTTATTACCTTCTTTTTTTCATCTTCCTCATCATGTCAATTAGTGTGTTTGCATTTTAACAGAGATCCTGCCTGAAAGCATTCTGGCTGCTAATGTCACAATTAGTGTTTCTTTCTGTTGGACCAATTATAGGTGATAATGTTACTATTTGACAGTGTTTGTGTTCTAATTAAGAGCCTGATTGCAAATTTGGTGCTCAATTCCAGCCAAGCTGCTTCTTTTTCATTGGGTATCCCCTAGTCACAGCTTTCTAAACATCCCTGGAATTATACATGGAAAATAAAAATAGATGAGTCATCACTTGTATGAAATATTTTCTCACTTTCGTCCAGATTCATCTCTCCTCTTTTCTTATTGAATACTCCAAGCATTTTTTCTTATTTGGTGAGAATCTTTTTCAAGGACAGAGCATGCCACAGATAAAAGCAGGATGGAGCTTTTGAATGACAAGTTTAATCCATCACTTAATGCCCGCACTTTCAAGTGTCAGCCATGAACCACTGATTGTTAATATCACCCAGAACCAAGGTGCATCAGTACAACAGTTTTGCCCATTAAGAAAAACAAACTGCTGAAAATGTGTCAGGCTATAAAATGGGAAAAAACACCCTATAAAGCAGGTTTTGGGACAAAAATGTAGTAAGATGAATTACTGTGTTTATAATAGGGGAAAATACCATTCTCATATCCAAGAAAGAGATATCTGGTCTCATCTTGTTTTTAGTGCTATGTAAAATAGTATGGGGATTTTTGACAGCGTTACCTTTCCTGTAATTCTGCTTGCCTCACCTTGCATAAATGCAGGGCCCTGCTTCCAAATCTGCACCAGAGTTTACATCCCTTTGGATGCTGGTGCACAAGAGAGGTTATAAAGCATATGGGTAAGAACAGAGCAGGGTGGAAGCTGGTAGGCATTGTGTTTGTGCAGTCCATGTTGTGATTTTCATACCATGTAGGATCAAACACATCACCAATGAAGTGTGATTTCTTCCCTGATCACCTGAAAGAGCAATACACAGGCACAAATATGAACTTGCCTTGCTTCAGTGCCCTCAAGTGAATTGTGCTCACAGGAGGGAAAAGGCCAATTTTATGGCATTTGAAGCGATGGTTGAAATTTCAAAAGCAGTCAAGCTAGCTACAACATTCCTGTTTCACAGATACCAAAGGACCTTGCAGAGGAGCTCTGTATCTGGGAAGCAGTTTCTCCAAGAGGACTCAGCTGAACACATTAGTTTAAAAGAACTATATTGGGAAATCAAAAACGTTTCAGCATAGTGTAGTGTGCACAGTGTGAAGCCTGGTCCTTATACTGACTGACAGAAACCACAGTTCCCAAAAACAAGGCCTCACTGAAAATCTGTTGGTGTGGCTTGCTTTCACACTGGCAAGAGCTTCTGCTGCCCAGGTACTCCTTAGGCAGCTCCCAGTTGGGTATTACCTTCTCCCAAATACATTTATCTGAATAGACTGCAGAACCAATGAAGTTTTGGACACAAGTTCCCTGCCTCTGAAACTTACAGAAGAAGAGCAACCGGTAGCTCAGCTTATCTGAGTCCCCAGGTCTAGTGCTAATCGCTTTATAGCTTAAAGGATTTTCCCTGTAGGTGCTCTGGACTTAAAATTCACTTCGTCAGGGTTTTAGCTAAACATACGGCTAAATCATACAGACATGCTTATGAAAAGATTTAGAAGCACAGTCACTTTTTACTTTAAGTGCCTATGTAGGCAAGGAAATAATAAAATATTGTGTACATTTCTCTGCCTCCATTATCTTACTGCTGTCACAGGTTCTCAGGCTTTTGAGGCACTCAGGAATCCTCTTGAAGTCACTGCTTTTCCTCTGAAACACAGAACCTGACTCCCTAGTGGACCTATATCCTTTCTCCCTCGTCCAAACTTCATGTACCTGAAATTCTTCTGAATTTTGTCCAGGTAGCCGTGCTCTATGGCTTTCAAGGCTCCTACTGACACATGGTCTTTTTGAATCACCTGTCTGGGACTTTTCTACTCTTTGAACACCAGCCTCTGTAGCCAAGCTACACTGGAATGTATGTCACATAAACCCCAAGCATTTGTCATTTTTCTGTTTCAGAGCATCAGCCAAACATCCTCCCTAGTACACAGACATACTCCCCCCAAAACTGCTATGCATAAAATATTTTAGGTCTGCTTTCTAGGCTTGTAGCTTGGCACATCAGTGGCTTTTGAAACAATTTCTGAATTCCTTATAGGCAGTAACTCTTAAATCTTACTCTCTTGAAATGGAACAAGTTCACTGAGGCTCTTCGCATTATCATGTTAGGACTATAGGTCACATCTTATCTTATTGCAAATGGAGTGAAATGACCTTTTCTGAGAGATGTACTGTGACCTTATATTCAGGCAGGTGTATACATCAGATTACTTTGTTTAATGTTTGTTGTGTTATCACAGAAGCATGTTTTTTTCCTATTTCAAAGCAAAAAATAGTCACAGCTATTCACCTTCTGTCTGTGAGGCTAATTTAATGCTGAGTCAAGCACTGTGAGAGAAATAACGAACAGTAAGTGCACATGCAGGAGGCTTTAGGGAGTGGACTTCTCAGCCCAGTGGTAAGCTGATATTTAGGGCTGACAGCACAATCAGCAAACTGCTTAATGAAGATGAACCCACTGCATTTAGGGCTTGCTATTCCGCATTAACTTCCTAAAGTAATACTTCCCCAAAACTCAATGACTGCCCAAGTGTGGATGGCTGTAAGGTCTCCCTCAGCTTTGAGGGAGGGGTGGGGTAGTGTCAGGAATTCCTGAAGAGATTTGTGGGGATATTGCCTTTCTGTGTGACAAATCTGTCAAAAATCCATTTGCCTTTGCTCTAAGCTTTTCATGTTGGATAAAAAGGACAGTAATACTTAACTGCAGAAGACTTTCTTTCATATCTGAAAAATGTAATGCTGTTGCAGGCACATTTGGAACATGTTTGTGATACTCAGTAGTGATTGCAGTGCCTAACTTTAAATGGGAAAATGTTGGCTGGGGCCTAATTTTTGTATGCGATGAACAAACGCCTTTCCCATTAGCTTCAGTGAGATTGTTGCTCATCATCTGTGAGGTGTTACTCTGTGCTCCCAGATGTTGCTGATGTCAGCTTTAGACAGGCTGCCAACCACTGGAGGTTTTTTATAAAAAAAATAATTGAATGACCTCATAATAAATATAATATTTCCTTTCATTGTAAATCCAGAAAAAAACAAAGTTCTGTATATTGCACAGTGCAACAGAAACTGTCCTCAGGAGTCCTCTTCACATGCCTGCCAATTTTAATGAAGCAGTTGGTTTCAGATAATATCCAGTGTAGCTAATCGGTTGAAGAAACCAAAGATCTGTTTCACTGTTTCTCTTGGTGCAGCATGACTATGAAATCCCACCATCCTAATTTGGTACTGTTTCATAGGCATTTGGGATATATAAAGAAGGAGCTGAGCTATCAGGGTCACAGAGCTCCAAGACAAAGCTAAGGAAGCTCAGCAGCTCTCTTCCTTGAAGCACTAGTGATGCTGAGGACTGAAGGAAGACCATGTGGCTCTGCAATATGTGAGAAAGGTACCCTACCGTCATCCCTAGATTACTAATCCTCTCTTCTTGGCAAGTTTTTTCTGCTTGGACATTTACAAAAATTAAACTTATTGCCTGTGTACCAAGGTTTACTGAAATCTGAGCGGTACTGAGATACATCTGCCAGACACTCTTATTAGCCTGAAGCAGCTTTTTGTTAATATCTTGAAGGTTGTGGCTTACAAAAGCCCCTCAAATCATTCATGGAGACATGCAGACATATTTGTAATTGCTTCTGGTTTTCAAGTAGACACAGACACTAGAAGTTTATAAACTATGTGCATCCTTCCTCTGCACTAACTCATAGGAATTTGGTGATCCCTTCTGGTCCTCTGTTCCTACGGGAAAAAAAATGCTAGGGCATAAACGAAATGCCAAATTTCCAGATCCTTCAGGTTATGGAGCAAAAAATATTTAATCAAGAACAGGCTCTTTTCAAGAAAGTTCTGCAGCTCTGTATGAAGTTATTCTTAGTGATTAAAGAGAGTGTTTTATAAAAGCTGCATGAACAGGCTAGTATTATTTCTGGAATGCCCCTTTTTGTCATTTTTCTGTTCCATGTGAAGCTTTAATACTAACAAGCATAAACAAGCAAGGGTAAACCTTGAATTTACTGTTATTAATAGGTTCCAATCTGCTGCAATATCATCCCATGTCTCTCCAAGCAATTAAAGTTGTTTCTTGCTTTTAAAGAAGCTTTAATGGGTACATCCAATGGACCATCTATTATCATGAATGAACTCAATTACTATCTTAGTCACGATCAATATTTGCTTACACCAAGTTAGGAAAAATACTGAAAGCTTATAGAGTGGTTAAATGGCTGCTCATGTTAAGGCAGCAGGAAAGCCTGAGAGCATTGAGAAATGTGCCCTTAAATAAGTGCAGTTTGTCTTGATATTTCTGAAGTCATCCAGGAAATAAGTGCTGATGATCATCTTTTCTGACACTGGTACTGTGAATTTGCATCAAGAAGATGAAAACTTACTAAATCTTTCAGTGGGGGAAGGTTAAAAATTAACTCGCTCTTTCCCCAATATGATGAAGAATGTGTTCTAAGCAGCAAATTCACTACAAAATGCTCTGCAAATAAGCCAAGCAGATGTACGTTCATGTTCACACATGTGACCGGCCTAGGTGGAAAAGCCACTACTAGATAATATCTCTGGGCTATTGCCAACCAGCTCTGTAAGAATGTAGCGCAGGAATACCATGTCCCAACAGGGTGACTTTGCTTCCCCTGCAAAAGCAGCACACTGGTGCCAGAAGAACTTGATGATCTCATAATGAGCTAAAGAGCAAGTTTCATCAGAACCATATCAACAGGAGCCCAATAGAGCTGTCTGCATCATCTCCATATGATGATTTCATCATTTCAGTGGGGGGCTATTTGGTGATTTGAATGCTGGAGGGGGAGTCCAGAGGTCCTGTTACATTTTCTCTTATCGAGTCACTTAACATTTCTACTTCAGTTTCCAGTTTTAAAAACTAGATTCATACCCTGGGAATTGAAAGGCAACTAGGAAGAAAGAGGTTGAAAGGGTAGGAGAAGCTAACAAAAGAGATCCCAGACTTCAGGATAGTTGGCTTCCTTGTTCATTTGTCTCTCTCTCTTTTTTTGTTGTTGTTGTTTGCTTTATTTTGTTTTTAAGTTAAGGCTGCCTCCAGGGCAGTCAGAATGGATTTTTGCCCTGGAAGATCCTCAGTGGGAGAGCCTGAAAACCTCCACCTTTTCAGGTTTTACTGGCTGTCCTAGATTATTAAGGTTGTCTTTGCTATAGCACAGCCATGAAAGGCTGACCTATATTTCAAAACAGGCTAGGAGACAATTAATTTCTTCAGGCCCTTCTTGGACGATGTCCCAGAGTATCCATAGAGCCTGCCAAGCAAGCCATCAGCAAAGGATTACAGATTTCTGATGGAGAGGTTTGTTGATGGTCTATTCCCTACACTGTGATAGAAACATTCTGGCCAGGTGAAAGGAAGACAACAGCTTCTAATTAATCATTTATACTTCACAGATGAATTGTTAAGTAACAAGGGGTCAGTCATTTAATCTTACTGAATCTTAATTGTCTGTCTTGAGAATAAGCTGAGATTGCTCTCATATACATGGTATACAGTTGAGAGGCTGTTGCAAGTATTAATTTGTATCATATTTTGCAAAGATGTGAGAGGTCACATGAGAATAACATTGGGCCTGGTTCTCAGTTACCCTGAGTCCATGCAGGCAAAGATGGAGCTTTGGGTTTTCCTCCATGAATTTGTCTAGTAGCTTTTTGAATGCAGGCAACACTTTGTCCAGATTGCTTTCTGTATACCTTTGAATTGTAACTGAATTCAAAGGGTGATGAAACAAATTAATGTCAGAAAAAAGCAAGAAAGTCTATTAAAAAGAAAGTTATGGCTTCCCCCAAAACCCTTAGACATCAGCTTTGGGGGCAAGTAAGTATGATCACAGTACACTCTTCTGCAGGCTGTCTGAGACTTACTGGCCACCCTGAGGATCAAGGGCACTAGCCAAACCAAATCATCAAAAAGTGGTTTGATTTGTTCAGACCTGAAATACAGGCAAACAAAGGAGAATAGTTTTCTGGCATGAAATGCTCCCTTATTCCGCTCCTCCATTTTCTCCCATCAATCATTTTCAATCAAATAAAATGTCAGGTTGGTTTTAGGTTGGTTTTGTTTGTCCTTCTATTTCAAAACTTAAGTGTAAACATTTTACTGAAACATTCCCCTTTGGGAAACAGCAAAAAAAACAGTTTTAGCCTTCACTCAGAAATTGTCTGTTGCTAACAAATTTAATATCAACATCAGTTCATAATCAGATTTTGGCTGACCTAAATTTGCATTTTTCAACAAGTGCAATATCCAAAAAGAAAAGTGTCCAACCCTGAACTGGCACAGCAGTTAGAACAGCTGCTTTCCTGTGTACAGCCTCACAAAGAATGACATCTATTCTCTGTTTTCCAAACATTTAGCATAAAGAAGGGATCCAATTCTATATCATCATTACCTGCATCAAACTTCAGTACAACCAGTGTGAAGAAGTTTCTCTTCACAAGTCAGTGCAGACTCTGGCCATGCAGAATGCTTACTGTGTTTATTAGAAGTGCTGGGACATTCCTGAACATTTCTTAACAACTACATTCTGTATTTGGCTTGACTCTTCTAAAAGCTTGGATGGACATTCAAGCAAGAAAACAAGAAAATCCTATTGAAAAAAAGAAATAACTATATTTTAATCACGTGTTGAATTGCACCATTTCAGCATATCCTTTATAATCTTAAAAACAAAGCAAAAGAAAACCAGACAGAAACCTGCTTCCCTACATAATTATTTCTGTTACCACCCCCAACAAATGATCACACACTTTTCTAACTATTTGCTTGTTTAAAAGTAATTTAAACTTCTGTTACATACTGTACTTGGCACAAAAGAGCTCATAAAGACACTGCCCTTGGCAGGAAAGATTGTTTACTTTTTGCAGGCCCCAATCCAGAGAGGTGCAGAGAAAGCTCAGCCCCTTCTGAAGTCAAGAAAAGGCCCTTGGAGATTAGGACTTCTGAGACTGTTTTATTTCCATTGATTTCAGACTTGCAAGTCTTTGTTTTTCATCTTTCTCTAAAGTTATTTTAATTAAAACAAAACAAGTCAGAAAATCCCACATTTCAGCAAAGCAAGGTCCAAAATAGCCTTGCCTCTTTGTGTTTGCTTACTAGGTCCTCTTAGGAGTTAGGCCTCCAATTCAAAAGCGTGTTGTATTCATGTGAAGGGAGAATGGAAATTTCCACTCTGCGAATTATTCCCTAGACTATTCCTGTTGGGTACTGCTCTGCATAAAAGAACAAATTTGCCATAGAAGAAAGTATAACTTCCATCTTTGTAATACACGTATCCTTTGATATCCAAGCAAATCACACAGAACTAACGTGCTGCCCTTGTGGAAAACCTGTGCTTCTATCCCAGTGCCAGATGACTAGGAGTTGTCAGTGCAATACAGTCGTGAAAAACCAGTCTGATTCCAGGGTGCATCAGGCCAGGCTTTGTTGGTGGAGACAGGGAAATACCATATACTGTGTTGGTAAGGCCTCGTTTCAGATACCGCAGTTTGTGTAACCTCGGTTCAAAAAAGATAAACTGAAATAGGAAGGGGTGTAGAGAAGGGTTTCTCAGATGAGTTCAGGAACAGATCTAACTTACCAAAAGAGATAAAAAGAGCTTGGCTTGTTTGGCCTAGCGAAACGAGACTAGAGATGGGAGATAATGACTCTATACATACATCGAGGAGTAAATATCGGGAAGGGAGAAAAATTATTTAACCTAAAGGATAATGCTGGAACAAGATCAAATGGATATAAATTGGTCATGAATAAATTTAGACTGGAAACTAGGGGAAGGTTTCCAACCATGGGAAGAATGATATTCTGGAATAGCCTTTCAAATTGGAGTAGTGATGGTCAAAGAACTTCAATTTAAATTTGCGATATGAGTCCGTGAATAACCAAGTGGGTTTGAAAAAAAATACTTCATTGACTATTTGTTGAAGATGTTGCTTATGGAATACATTTACATAAAATTTATTCCATGCTCTGGAGCTTCTACTGATTACTTGCCAGGGATAGGAAGAATCTTTTTCCATTTCATACATAATTTTGCTTTTCAGGCTTTTTTTCCCTTTTTTAACTTTACCCTGAAGTATCCGGGATTAGCCACAGAAGAACAGAGGAAGTAAAGGTAGATGCACATGCATTCCTCAAAATATTGAAATCTTCCAAGTGGCTTTGATTTTATTGTCCACATACCTGGGTTTCCACTTATTGCCAGATCTGATGTCAGTAGGTAATTTCTTCCTAGTTCGGCTTTTTACTGAAGGGCATAGACTTGTCCACCACCTAAGACCACCTGAGAATTTAATCTAACATATCCTAAATATTATTATAGCCAAAATATTATTGACAAGGTCGATATATTGCTTCCTTTCTGTCAAAGCTGAAAGGCTTTGATGACAGTCTGATATTCATGACAGGGTCTGAAAAGTGTTCTGTATTGGGCAAGGGCTGGTGGAGTAAGGTCAAGCAGCTGTTCCACAGTGCACAGGATGTCACACCAGGATGCAGGCCTTCCAGGCTTGGATTAACTGTGAGTCTCAATACTTTGAAACACAAAGGGGATAAAGTGTTGTTGCCATTCCTACAAGAATACCTCTTACCTAGCATTCATTTTATTCTCTTTGTCTTATGCAACATGTCATGATCACAGAATCATAGAATCATTAAGGTTGGAAAAGACCTCTGGGATGATCAAGTCCAACCACCAACCCAGAATACCATGGTTCCCAAACCATGCCCTCAAGTGCCACGTCTACATGTTTTTTGAACACCTCCAGGAGTGGTGACTCCACACCTCTCTGGGCAGCCTGTTCCAATGCCTGACCACTCTTTCAGTGAAGAAATTTTTCCTAATACCCAATTTAAACCTCCCCTGACGCAGCTTGAGGCCATTTCCTCTCATCCTATCACTAGTAACTTGGGAGAAAAGACCAACACCCACCTCACTACAACCTCCTTTCAGGTAGTTGTAGAAAGCGATAAGGTCTCCCCTCAGCCTCCTCCAGACTATGATGTGCGATGCTGTTGCCTATTCCTTGCATCTAAAACTGAATCAAAATCCTGAGGGGTTCCAGTATGGTGAGACAAGGAAAGAGGCAAAATTTTGTCAAATATTCCGCATCATCACTAGTCAACCGTGCATTCCTCCTCCAAGATCAGCTGTAAGTACAGAGTGTAAAGGAAGCCCACATCCATACCTTAGGGTCAGTTTTCCATAGCATTTTCTTTTCATTACCTGTCAGCATTTTCAGAAGGCAGTCAGATTCATTCTCCAGCACAGTATCATCATGCTGAAGCTTCTTGCAAGGCAGAGTTTAAAAAAAAATTTAGGCAAAATTTAGTCCTGCCTTTCCCCCTGAAAAAATCCTCGCCTTTCTGCCCATTCTGGATACTATTGCCAGCTTCTTCTTCCCTCTAACCTGACCTGTGTCAGGATCTGACCTGAAAGACCATTCCCTTCCTACAACCTGTGTGTAGCTTCCTACAGCTCACTCCCTGGTCATTCATCTTCTTGATCTGCTAATTGTACAGGGCCAAGTGGTTCCCAGGTCCCTGGTCCATGCTGAGGCAGCATCCTCTGTTACAGTATTCCTGCAGCCCATGCAGCCCATGTGCTTTGGAGCTGATGTTAGCATTTACAATTGGGATGCTCTAAATAAATTCTTTACTCTTTCTTCTATGTATCCCAGAAGAAAGTCCACTTGGTCTGCAGAACCACTTGGCCCTGCAGGTTTTGCTTACAACAGTAGCCCATTGTCTCCAGTACAGACACATGCCTGTACTTGCTAAGGTAAGTAAGGGTTAAAGGATTAAGTCTTTGAATTCTGTCATGAAAACTCTGTCTCTCAACTGCTTAACAGAAACCAGCAGTGTAGTTTCAGAGATAAATAAGAGTGGGAAGACAGAAGTAAGGGGGAAGGGAGGAGTTTTCAGCTGAGATTTCAAATGAGATGGAAAGCCAACGAAGCAGAGAAACACAGACAAGCCTGTTCCAGATGGCAGGAGGCATAGAAAGAAGTTTCTCACCCCACCTCTGGCCAGATTGCACGGAGGGACAGAGAACAAGTGGTCACTTGATGAAATTAAAGGGCATTACATGTAAAAAAAAATAGAAATAAATGCTTCTCTGCACAGGATGCAGTCAACCTGTAGAATATCCTGCAGAGAAAGTCATAGAGTTAAATACTAAGGCTGGATTTTTATCATTGTGTGATTATTAATGACATGCAGAGCAGTGCCAGGTAACTTAAAGGTAATAAAATTTCAGAGCTTCCCAGGATAAGCCATCCCCTACCAGGATCAGCAAAATGTGCTAACCTTGGGATGTAAATGCTCAAACAAAATCCCACAATTAACTGGGAGCATGACAGAGGTGTGTTGCCATCTGCAAGAACCAAATACGGATCCCTGCTGGAGACCAGGCACTTATTACACTGACCACTGCTTATGCTCTTTCTCTGTGACCTTGGTGCTATTTGTGCTCATCAATTATGCTGTTCCTGTTCATCTGGGTATTCAAATCTGAGTATTTCTTCCTTTGTATAGTCAGGGAAAAAGTGATGTGCATCCCTACCTGTACTCTTGGAGGATTACTGAAGGTCAAAGCTAGGATAACCAGCACTTACTTCATGCAGGGTTGCTGTTATCTGAGCAGTTCAATTAAGATGAGGCTGAAAGAAAAGCAGCTGGGGCTTTAAAAGCTCTCATCTTTCAAGAAGACCATCTTCATGCCCCATACATTTTATCTGCTTGCCTCCTGTTCTCAGAGAGCCCTGGGATTCCTCAAAATGTATTCAATATATTGGGACCTTCAGTTACTGTCCTCTGCCTCCTGCTCCCAGCCTTTCCTCCAAGGGATCTTCAGGATATTGCAGGAATTTAGCAGGTTGGAATGAATGGGAACAACAAAAATTACATCCATTCATTTGGAAAAAAAATAAGCATAATTTTTAAAGGGATGATAGGAAATTCCTTCTCTCTCTTTTTAACCTGCTACATTTATTATTTACTAGAACATTCTCTGCTCACATCAACCTTTGCATCTGCATTTGACTACCTCCAAGATCTGATGCAAGGCAGTCCTTCCTCATTTCTGTGGGACTCCTGGCCGAACACTCCTGATGTGCACAGACAGCGCTGGGCTCAGCATGAACTGTAGCGTAACAGCTACACACAAGCTGGTGAGGGCATTACCAGTGGTAACCAGCTTTGAATAAAAGCACAGTAGTTAAAGCATTTATTCAGGATGTGAGGGATCAGCATTCATTAAGAATGTGCCTAGAAAGAAACTTGAGGTTGGGTAGCAGGCACGGGTAAGGCACTCCTGCCTCAGCTGAAGCCATCTCCTATGCAACAAAAAATACAAAATTGACATGCCATAAAAAAGGAAAGAGAAACACCAGGAAAATCAGTAGGAGAGTGCTGGGTGAGTTGAAAGTTGATGGAGCAGGGAGCAGGAGCATATACTGCTGGTGTGGAGTGGGCATCAGGGCTGAGGCACACAAGTATTCTGCATGCATCCTCCATTACCAGCTGGAAGCACAGGTGAGAAACAAAAGGGACTTCCAATTGTGTGCTTATTTCAATTGCTACCTCTTTACTTCCATAAGTAGCAGGGCTAAAGGCTGCAAATCACATCCTGGCTTGCTCTAACTGGGCCAGACTCTAAGGAGTCTATCTCTTCATTTAAAAAGACAAAACCAATTACCAGCAATCTGCTCCTTGAGGACAAAAAGGACCCCATCCCATCTGAAAAGAGAATTTCGCACCATCTGACTGTTCACTTAAATGTCCTCTTTAATAGCCATTTTTTTGTCTGCTAAGATTCAGAATACAATATTTATTCCTATCGTCCAAAGTTTGGCCCCAAGGATTTTAATGGTAACACTTTTTTTATTCCATGTAATTGAGAAGGAGATGCCCTTTAGATGAGAGATGAGGACTGACCATATGCTCTACCATGGTCTTCCCACTTGGCTTGGGAGCCATATAACAATATAGAGTGAAGCCCAGAACTTAAGTTTTGGAAGAGAGGGAGGTTTTTATCTATTTGCCGCTCTAGTTAGGTTCCCTTTACTAATTGGGCCTCCTTGCCCAGAAACAGGACCAAAAATCATCCATGGGAGAAAATTCCCCAATGCAAACTAACAAAACAACCATAAAAAGAGGGCTTGTTTTATGGCATGCTCCATTGGTATTGCAGCATTCTGCCTATGTGGGCATATTTTCTAACACATTATGCAAAAACAAGTCAGGGAAGATGCTGAGGATTGTAATTTTCTAATTTAATTCTGCCATTTCCAGTAATGGAAAGGCATACTATGGCTATTTATCTTCATAAGTGACAGATGCATTTCATTAAAACTTCCTTAAATAATTTCTCATGGCACTTGAAGGAGGAAAAAAAGAAGTGAGAAGATATCTATTTTGTAAGCACACACGCATCGATGTTTTGAGAGCTGTTAAACACGCAAATGATCTATGACATTGCATTAAAGAGGTCAAGTAAAAAGACATTTGTCTGGTGTTTTTTGAAATGTTGATGCCTGTTGAACACATCGTGGAACAATCTGACATTGACTGTTGCTGGATGAAAATACGCTAATAATATCACCGTACAGTGATATAATGACCGCCACTTGGGAGAATCCCAAAGCTCAGTGTAATGCTATGACAGGCAGACACTTCCTCTCCAGATACTGCTGAAATGCTGCCATGTAGGAGCAGGAGGATGTAGCAGCTGTAGAGCAAGTGACTCTGCAGAATAATTTGGCCAAGAAGTGAAGAACTTTGTATTCAGTAGAAACTGCATTTAAATAAGCAATGTTCCAGGGCAGGTGAATATGCACCTGATTTTGTTTCTGTGCCAGACAACTGGTAGGGGAGCAAAAAAAGATCTGTTGAAGAAATCTGCATAATGTGCTGATGAACTTCTAAAGTGTGGGCATCTTGTGTAAAGTCCTAGCCCAGATCTTGGCATATAGGAGTTGCAAAGGAAGCAATGAAAAGCCTTGGAGAAGGGAGAGCTCCAGGAGAGACCATGTGCCATTTTTCTGTTGTCCTCATATTCCATACAGCTTAGGGAAGCCTGAAGGCTTATGACAGTTCCTATAGGGTCATTAGGTCAAGGAAAATTGCCAATGCATCTAAATCATTGTCCTCACCCATTCAGTAAGTCCATACAGAGGAAGATGGGATGAAGTGGTTTGGAGGTAGCACTGTCATTATGAGCTCCTCAGTTTCCCATTTAGAGCAACTTTTTAACTTAGGCGGTTGGCAAAAAGGGACAGAGTGGCTAAGAGAGCCTTGCCCAAACTCCTGTCTCGCAAGCTTATCATCCAGTCTAGCAACTGCTGCCCAAGAGCGCTGGCAAAAAGGCCAGTGGCTAGGTTTGCTGTTGAGAAAGAATTCACCTCTAGAACAAGGAAGTGCTCTTCCATACACTGGTGGTACGGATGGAGAAGTTTTCATGGTCTGTAGACAATGCTGTTCTTACTCTAGGGTCCCCTTGTTAAGGCCCCAGATCTGTCAAGTGAGCTGGAGGAGTGCCTGCAGTCCCTGTTGCCATCACCCTAACACTCTGCCTATTTGGCCTCAGCATCTTTCCCTGGCTCCACGTTTGCTCTCAGCTCACTAAGCAAATAAACCCAAGTGAATAAGCTATTCAAGAAATGCTGCCCTCTTTTTGGTTCGTGAATCTTGCAATCTCTTCCCACTGTTTTTCCAAACTATTCAGTGAACACGCTCCGTTTGTGATTCTTCCCCAGTGGAGTTTGTTAACAAATAAGTCGTAGTGAGTACTAGAACAGCGTAAATCAGCACAGACTAGACAGGTGGTCTTCTTCCTACACTGACTGAAGAAACACTAACTCTCTGACTTAAAAATGTCACCTTCTTAGTGGAAACATTAGCAAATGAGTCAAAACTTGCTTCCTCCAGTATGCTTAGAATATGTGGTTTCCATAACTAGAGTGCTCTTAGTGCTTTTCGGAAGGGCAGAACCATGGAGTTCAGAGCAGCATCACCCAGGGCTTGGTACAAAAGCCCACCCTTTGGGGCCAGGGTCTGCCTCCTTCCTCCAGCCAACCTGGAACCTGCTATGAATGCCAGGACACCCACTGCCCAATGCCCTTTGTACTTCATGAGGAATCTACTTGCTTTGAAAACTCCAGCTGTAAAGGTATTTTATATCATGGTCATTCCCAAGTTACCTGAACCTGTTTCCCAGTCAACACTGGGCCTCTCAAATATAGGACCTCAATCAGCAGCAGAAGTTCAGCATGTAAACTGGAGCCAGCGCACATAAGACTTATTCCTCCTCTTCCCCCTCTGCTCATGAAGTCAGTCTTCATTCATATATTATGGCAATGTTGTATGAGAAAGTGAGGCAGAACTCCTACAGGCCTCTGCCCTTGCTCTGTTTTTTTGTGTTATTACCACTGATGCTTAGTCATGCCAAATTCATGACAGTTGCCCTTGAGTCACAATGGCAGGCGGCTCTGGCTGGCCCTGGCTGCAAGTGGATGAGACTACCTATTTGGGCAGAGAGGACTAGTGCAGAGGAAGTCACGAAGAGAGCGACTCAAGGGAGCTAGGCTGGCAACAGGACCTGATGTTGTCATCTCATCAATAAAACCAAGCTTCAGAGGAGGCTGAGCTTTCTTACTCATGCTCTAGTGTTTGGAGCATGACTCAACTCATTCACACCACACAGCACTCGGAGGCCAGCCATGCAGAAAGTCTTTCATCCCCAGCATTTCAGCTGGGCCGTTCCTGCCACCAACTCTTCCTTTCCCCTTGTGTTTCTGTGCTGGTGATTAGTTTGGACTGATGTTCAGTGCTTCTGTGGAATGGCTTACTGGTTACCGAAAAGCAAAATTCAAGGAGGGAAGAAAAAATTTCTCTTGCAGTTAATCACTGGCCACACGGTGAAACTCATCAAACTTTGAGGAAGTGATTGAAGCTATTTGCACTTGTGGAAAATTGGAAAGACAAAAGTACAGGAAATAGCTTGTTGTTTTGCTCTCAGCACCACAGCTATGATTACTCTCACGTTGGATAAGATTTCTTTAGAAGAAATGGTTTCCAGCTAAAGGATAAAGATACCAGTTGGGTTTTGTTTAGTTTGTTTGTTTTGAAAAATCCTTTTCATGCTTCCTCTGGTTCATCAAGAAAAATCTCAGTGCATGCAGGAAACACCCCTGCTGGAAAATGAGGAGCTGTAAGGCCCAGATGAAAACACGGCTTTGGCAGCCTCACCTTTCGGATACTTAAAAGTGAGGAGGGTTAACCAGAGCTCTTAGTGGAGCTGAGACACACTAGAGAAAGAATATTTTTGGTCAGAAATTGTTCTTATAGGTAAAAATGTAACTGTGCACTTTGTAATAGGAATGACAGACCTGCAATTTCGCTGAGTGTTTGGAATGGCCAGTAGCAGACTTCATTAAGGTTTACCACCAGATGAGGCACATGCAGCAAATAGAATAAACAGACAGCCCTGAGCATCAGGCCTCGGACTCTGAATGGACAGACTGGTCCATGCCCCTGGGTGATGGATCCACAAGGTGGCCCAGATCCCTCTGAACACACCCGCAGCTCATATTTTCTGGAATGCCACTTGGAGATCGCTGTAGCAACAGTCTCTCCCAAGACCAAGTTCCCTAATAGGCAACGACAAGACTGGAACTGTGCTGGGAATAAGGACCTTCTGAGAACTATTTCCATGTGACCCAGGCATGCCAAGAATTTAACTTGATACCTCTATCTTGATTTGCATATAAGTGCTGTAAATTGCCTCCCTCTTGAGGTACAGGTTCATGTAGCAGTACTTAAAATTATGACCTGAAGAAACTCAGAGTACTTCATAAAACTCCATGAAAAGCATCTCCTGCCAGCCCTTCTGTGGCCTTAACAGAGTATGACAACATTTAAATGAGTGGTAATATACTAGAAAAGATGTTTGGGTGACATAAATCAGTAGGGTACCATGGTCTTCAAGTAATTTGTAGTTTAAAACCTACATCAACAGAAGTAGCATGCACAAGGAGAAAGTGTAAATGTTCTATTTCTCTTTTTCCTGCCTCTTTCCTTTGTTATTCTATTATCACTGTCATAGACCCATAGCACTCCTTTCTATCTCATTATAAGGGTAAAAAACTTGAGTCAATTTGTAGTACAGGATATATTAAACTGTGACTATGTATATCAGCTGTAATGGTCCCATCCACAATGACAAGTAATCGGATTAAAACTGTTTGATAGAGGTTTTGTTTTCCAGACTTTAAATTCCATTAGTTTCAATTTATTTAAATTTCATTTAGTTTTTGCATTTAGAAGCAAGGGAAGAATGAACAAAGAAAACGAAAGATCTTTTTTTTGGGGGGTGCATAATTTTAATAAGATTTAAATTCTTACTTCCACTAGAGTTGGGCTTAGACTAGTGATGCACTCATCCAAATGCTATGGGGATGAGAGCTATGTAACAACTGAAACACATAATCAGATACTGAAATGAACCTTTTACAAATGTCCAAGCCATTTTACACTGAAGTGAACAAGAACACCTCAAAGCAATGACAGAAGCACAGAAGCAACCACTAGACAGTTTAAAGGCAAGAAAATTAGCCTGATTTTTTTTGTTAAGATATGATGGTATTTGAAATTTTTGTGAAAAATCAATTAAATCCTTGTTCTGACATTTTCTGATTGTCAGTAGAACCCAGTCACATGGATTTGTCAGATGGCACATGAGAAAATGTAAAGTATGGTGGCAAACATGACATGAAGGTAGGAGTTAGTCCTGCTTTCATTTGTGACATGCACTGCCAGAGGACTCTTGACAGAAACCACTTTTGGATGTTCAACAGGGTATATGAGATCAGATTTTTATACCATGACCTGCCTTTTAAGGCACGCCATTGCCTGTGATGTTTTAAGGGGGATATACATAGGGATATACACATAATGCTTACATGATGATATATGTGGAAGCAGCTCCTCTGAAACCTGCACGCACTTGCATCAGTTAAGTGTTTAGTTCTGATTCTGGGTTTTTGTTTCTTTCTTCCTTTATCTTTTATCTTTCTTTTTAAGATGTCAGTTGCATATAATTGACGGAGTTAAGGTTTTTGTTTTAATCTCTGCAGGGCCCATTTTTACAAGTCATCTTGTCACTCTCTCATTCACTGCCCTTGCCCTCCCTCTTCCTTCTGACTCTGTTAAATCAGACTCCATTTTTCCTCCAATTGCTCTGTACAACCTTGCATTCTGCATATTGACCTTTCGTATGCTGCCGTTTGGATCACCAGCTCTAGCCATAACATTAGCAACACACAATTACACCCTCAAGGTAGACTCAAGTGCAGATCCTACGTCTACATAAATACTTTAATGAATGAGAAGATGCTGATGTATGTTAGAAGTATGTTTTCAGCTCACGTACTGGAGAAGAAGGATTTTGCAGAGACTTGAAACCGTGGGTAGTGATGGGAGCATTTTCCAAATGTTTCTGTTCCACCAGATTGCCCTCTGTATGGTGCTGTTCTCTGAAGTGCCCATGCATTATATTTTTTTCTAGAGTTTATTGCCAAAGCTGCACCCAGTTGTCACAGCGGGGCTGTCACATCTAGTGAGCTCAGATGGGTAGCTCTTGGTTGCCGTGAGGACATGGCACTTTCAAAAGAAATGTTCTTGGTGACTTATTTGATCAATTTTGTCTTTGATATGAACTGCTATCCTGATATGCTGTAGTTTGGTGATATCTGTTGCTCTTTTGGGAGTGTGTTGTGCCCAGTAAAGTACCTATGCCTTTTTTTTTTCTTTTTTTCTTTTTTTTTCTTTTTTCATGATTTTCAGAATTTTCTTTTTTCAGAATGCAACATACACTTTTCTGTGAACAAGCAACATCAGGACTGAAGCAACTCTGGCCTCCCTCACAACAAAAGTACAATCTGACAGTGAAAGATGTCAAATCTGACATGTGAAAGACTTAGCCTCATGGCTAAGTGGATAATGAACATACAGCTATGTGGGACATGATCTATTGTTTTCTTTATAGTCTTACAGTTGTGATAAATTGAGCAATATGTGAAATGGTGGGTTTCAACCAGTTCAAGGTATTGCTCACAGTCCCCAGATCACTGAGAATGAACTATCTTTCTCCCTTCTAGGAGGAATTCTGCTGTGAGAGAAGGGAATTGGAGAAAAGGAACAGTGTGAGTCTATCCTGTACCATCTCTGTGAAGAAAGAGATATCAGTCTCTCAAGGGCCCTGCTGGGCATGTGATACTAACTTAGACATCTGGCCTAGAGCAGAGATGCACCACAGGCTCCAATATCAATCATAGAATCATAGAATCGTTAAGGTTGGAAAAGACCCTTAAGATCATCAACTCCAACTGCTAACCTATCACTGCCAAGTCCACCACTAAACCATATCCTCAAGCACCATGTCTACCCTTCTTTTAAAAACCTCCAGGGATGGAGACTCCACCACCTCCCTGGGCAGCCTGTTCCAATGCCTGACAACCCTTTTGGTGAAGAAGTTTTTCCTAATATCCAACCTAAACTTCCCCTGGCAAAAACCCTGTCAGATATTGTTTTACATAAAAGCATGCAATATTGCTCTTCTTATATTCTTTACTACATTGATTTTGCAATGGGACCTCCACCAATTTACAGAAGTTTTGCCTTAGCTTTGTGCACAAAAAAAAATCCTTCTAAAATCAGTAAGTTTCATAAAGATCAGTATGCCTGTTTAATTACCCAGTTCAAAAGAGGTGAGGAAAAGAGACCACTTCTGAAAGATCCCAGAAGGAAAACAACTTATTACCAGTGAAGCTGCTTCCCTCCAGCATATTCTAGGTTAGGCCAGTGTTCGATGTAATGACTTCAGTAAAATCCAAAGTGAAGTGATGGAATGAGTAAGCGTGTGGAAAAAATAAAGGGAATTAGGAAAAAAACAGGAAATAGCCTCCTTTGGCACTCATTACAGCAAGGCTTATTCAAACCTTGTCCCTCAGAAAAAAGAGTTTCTTCACTGAGATCTTCCTGAGGAGGGGAGACGCTGGGTCAATCAATGACTGCCTCGGCGGATCTTTGATCAGCCTATGGCCCTGCTGGCAAGCACATGCAGCCTCTCAGCTGAAGCAGGTCTTCCTCAGAGGTAGTGCTGCCTGATAACAAGGCTTTCAAGGACAGGCAACTTCAAATATGCAATGCCTTTTTGCTGGGCTTGAAAGAATTAATGGCAGCAAAAACTAGGCATGCTCACAATATGGTCTCTGTCAGGATAAACATGACTCTGAAATTCTGCAAGGCTTTTGGAGTTGGGAGAATGTGGCATTTGTTTGTATATCGTGTGCAGAAAGGAGACCTGTTGCACAGACATTTGGAAGATTACGTCAATATTGATCACCCAAGGATTTAAGTCCAATTAATTCACCTACTTTTTCCTAATTAATTAGACAAATCTGCTTGCTTTACAAAAAGATAGGCAAAAAGGCAACCCATAACTGAGGGTTTCTAAGCAGTTTTACCCCACTGCAACCACGGTTTGACATTCCTTTTCCCTTTTGCCTGCAGGGCTGCAGTGCCACAAAGGTGGCAACACTGCTGCTGGTAAAGGATCTCCATAGATGCCCTCCCTCCAGTCTGTGGTGTACTGCTCTAGCATCATCCTCCCAGCAAACCTTAATTCAACAGCCAAGACACAGATTTGGGATGAAGAGCTTATGTGCAGAAAAATACAGTGTCACGACATAACCTAGGCTATTAGTGAAGTCTGAATGCATATGGGACAATCATTTATGACTGACAGAAAGTAAAAAAGGAAAGAATGAGGTGGAAATTGCTACTTTTGATTTTGACATTTTCTAATATAAATCCTTTTATTTCTCATCCCAATGGCATCTTTCAAGGTCAAATTCAGTGACACTTACTTTTCAAAAGTTAAAACAAATGAGTCTCCCTGCAACACACAACTGAAGCTCATCTTGGTCAAATTTCACTCATCTCAACTCAGCCAGATGCAATTTTTCCTGTTTTACCTATGCTGCTGCAGAACAGAGAATAAACTGTTTGTACAGCTTAACCATTAGAACATGCTTCCACATTTAGCCTTCTCAAGAAGCGGGCGCTGGTGGAAAGCGCAGCGTTCACAACCAGCACACAATTCCCATGGACCCACTTTTAATGCAGAACATAAAAATATACAATAAAAATATTTATGCAAAAGTTGAAGAATGGGTTGTGAGCTCTCAGCATATAATTCTGTTTTCAGTGGGATAAGCAATTTTTCATATGCTTTGGCAAATTTTAGCCTAATTAAAAGAACAAGTAGGTAACTACTGATAGTATATGTGGATAAATAAGAGCAATAATCTAGTCATCCATTTCAAACCTATCCAGAAATTTATGAGGACTTTGACGAGGTGCAGATGGGCCCCTTTCAGTAAAGATCATAAGGAGTCCAGAGGACTCAGGATTCAAAAATTTACACATTTTATGAAAATCTACAACTCAGCACCAGTTCTGTTCAGTTGCAGTAACAGACATGCAGAGCAGTAGAGAAAACCATCACAACATGCATAGCGGTCACTGTTACGTACTAAATGACTTGTTTAATCCACTGTGCTCTGCTGTCTCATTTTTTCTTCCACCTCCTGAAAAATGACCTCCCTTCGTCTGGCTCCACTCCTCATACTTCAATATCATCTCCAGAAAAGCGTCTGGGAATGTCAGCAGAATTATCTTAATGTTAAGATTCCCCTTAACATCAGAAAAAGCTGAGAGCAAGGGGATCCGCTCATTGATTGCTGCAGGTTTCTGAGATTTGCTCTGACACCACAAGGCAGCCTTGACTGCTCAACACTCACTTTGTATCTATGTGGAGAATCATGGAAGGACATCTTCCTTGCTTTGAACGACACCTTTGTTGGGGGCCTTGGGGATTTTGATTGGATTCCTATCCAAAATTATCCAGACAGACTGTGAACTAACATGCATTTCTGGTATAAAAAAAAATCCCTCTTCACCCTGAATCTCAGCTAAGTTCATTGTCTAGTCAATGCCTGCTGACTTCACTTCCACAGGTGTCCACTTTCTGTCATCCTTAATGCACAAGGTCTGGATGTTTCCCTCTAATGATAGAGAATAGAAATCACGGCCGTTAAACAAAAGAGTGAGATGAACTGAAAAGCCCATTCTTCTCTAACTACAAGTTTGCACCTTTCTGACTCACATTCAGGCTTCTCCCTCCCCGCCTCCCTTAAGTGCACTTTAACTGCTGGAAGAGGAAAAATCCATGTTGGATCCCAAGAGCTGGCCACTGTCTGACATATTCACATCAGGAAACTCTGGCAGTGACTGCTACTGCTCCCTGATGTTTGATCCCAGGCCTCCCACACATGGCTAGATGCAGGAGGCTCAGTACCTTGGAGGCCAGAATGATAAGAAATACAGATCTCTGATGAGAATACAGGAGATGTGAGTCAGACATGAGCAAGACCCAGATTACTGTGAACTACACACCATCTGAACAGTATCTGCTTAATGATGGTCAGAGAGTCAGTACAGGTCTCATATTAAAACAGCTAACATCTCAATTTTCCAGGATCCATAGTAATACTGTGACATTCAATAATTTGCATTCTGGCCTGTAAAAATCTCCTTTTTTTTTTTTCCTGTCTATAACCTTAAAAATTGGTTTACTTCTTGAGCTATGAAGATGATCAGGGGACTGGAGCATCTCTCATATGGGGAAAGGCTGAGAGACCTGGGTTTGTTTAGCCTGGAGAAGAAAAGACTGAGGAGGGATCTTATCAATGCTTGTAAATATCTGAAGGGTGGGTGTCAAAAGGATGGGACCGGACTCTTTTCAGTGGTGCCCAATGACAGGCCAAGGGGCAACGGGCACAAGCTGGAACACAGGAAGTTCCACCTAAACATGAGGAAAAACTTCTTTACTTTGATGGTGACAGAGCAGAGGAACAGGCTGACCAGGGAGGTTGTGGGATCTCCTTCTCTGCAAATATTCGAAATCTGCCTGGATGCAGTCCTGTGTCCCCTGCTCTAGGTGTCCCTGCTCAAGCAGGGGGGTTTGATGACATGATCTCCAGAGGCCCCTTCCAACCACTACCATTCTGTGACTCTGTGATTCTCAAAATAAAAAATAATCTTTTCACTTGTGATTTCAATCAGTAAAACAATCATACCTCCTGCTTAACACATCACTTTTCACTTTGAAATCTCATAGTTATCATCAATGAATAGGCTGTATCTTGCTGAATGTATAGAATAAATGAGGCAGCACCTGTGCTTTTCACACTCTGAATATTTGATCAAAACAGAGAGTCAGGAGGACATCCACACACAACCTCTGCTTCAACCTATGGAAGACTGCTTGCTTGCCTGTACACATTAGAGATGCAGGGATCTTTGCACAGATAGAATTTGGATGTTTACAACACCTGTTCACTTTTCTAGCAATGCTCATAGGTGGCTTTACATGTGGCAGTAAAATGCACAGAGTCCCTTGCTTGCGGTTTTACTGGGTTTGCGTGGCAAGGTTTTGGTAGCAGGGAGCTACAAGGGTGGCTTCTGTGAGCAGCTGCTAGCTGCTTCCCCCATGTCCAACAGAGTCAGTGCCAGCCAGCTCCAAGACGGATCTGCCGCTGGCCAAGGCTGAGCCCCTCAGCGACGGTGGCAGTGCCTCTGGGATAACATATTTAAGAAGGTGGAAAAAAGAAACAGCTGCACAACTGCAGCTGAAGACAGGAGTGAGAATATGTGAGCGGAACAATTGTGTGGAGACCAAGGTCAGTGAAGGAGAAGGAGGAGGTTCTCCAGGCACCAGAGCAGACATTCCCCTGCCGCCCATGGTGAAGACCATGGTGAGGCAGGCTGTCTCCCTGCAGCCCATGGAGGCCCATGGTGGAGCAGATATCCACCTGTAGCCCATGGAGGACTCCATGCCAGAGCAGGTGGATGCCCAAAGGAGGCTGTGACCCTCTGGGAAGCCAGTACTGGAGCAGGCTCCTGGCAGGACCTGTGGACCCGTGGAGAGAGGGGCCCAGGTTGGTGAAGGTTTGCTGGCAGGTCTTGTGACCGAGGGGGACCCATGCTGGAGCAGTCTGTTCCTGAAGGACTGCACCCTATGGAAAGGATCCACGCTGGAGCCGGGGAAGAGTGTGAGGAGTCCTCCCCCCGAGAAGGAAGGAGTGGCAGAGACAATGTGTGATGAACTGACTGCAAACCCCATTCCCTGTCCCCCTGTGTGGCTCGGGGGGAGGAGGTAGAGAATTTGGGATCAGGTTAAGACTGGGAAGAAGGAAGAAGGTGTTTGTAAGATTTGGCTTTATTTCTCATTACCCTGCTCTGATTTGATTGGTAATAGATTACAGTAATTTCCCCAAGTTGAGTCTGTTCTGCCTGTGACAATACTTGGTGAGTGATCTCTCCCTGTCCTTATCTCGACCCATGAGCCTTTGGTTATATTGGTTATATTTTCTCTCCCCTGTCCAGCTGAGGAGGGGAGCGATAGAGCAGATTTGGTAGGCATCTGGCATCCAGCCAGGGTCAACCCACCACAGTATAGCATATTGAAAGTGTTGCCTTTGCTCTTCCAGTAACTCCATCTGAGACGTGATTAGACTTCACAACACGTCAAAAAGAAACTCTGAAATGAAAAGAAATCACCACAGTACCATATGCCACACTGCCTCAGCACAGCAAAAGTAAGTTAAATTCACTATTGCAGCTGCCAGAGTGAATTTGTTTGCTTTTATTGGTATATGACTCAGGTTTAATATTTTTCTAAGACAGTTCTTGATAATTCTATGGACAGATAAGTAACATTAATAACAGAAAAGAGTCAGTCAGTTCCTTCTAACCAGCCTAGTAAACCTATTCTGTGTATAAAGGGAGGCAAAACAAAAATCAGAGCATCCAAATTTTCTTATTTGGAATGGAATACTCCTAACCTTTCTGTCCTGGACAGATTTTCTCATTAGCAAGAGAAAGCATTATTCAGGGAGCAGCACATGAAAGCTAAAAGTACTGACTTCCTATCCTAGGTCAGAATATTGCCTATGGTGATCTTCAGTAGCTCCTCCCACAGCCTTAATTTGTTGGACCACGAAATACAAATAACCATTTCCCTGCAGCACATGTGCAGTATCAAACAGTAAAATACTTGGTGATTCTGGGATGAGACTATAAATACAGAATTAGATGCTGCTAATTTATACATGTTCCTGCTAATCAGATGTGGAATTGCCCCTGATCCCAAAATAACTAGTCTGGCACCAGTGGAAGAAGTCTCCTGAAGCTCCTGTAATGAAAGGGGAAAGGAAGAAAGGAGGAGAAAGGACTGATTTGTCCTTAGACATCAGTTGCACAGGTGACCTTAATTCTCACATTTCCTAACCTCACATTTGTGTGATGTTGCACATCAGCAATATGAGTGGCTTCTTGTGAATAGCACCTTCATTGCTGCTGAATTCTTTTTCCTTTAAGAAATAAACCTCTGTTACCGTTAGTGTTACTGGTCTGCTCTCTACAGTTTCTTACAGCTTTGAACAAAATCCAGCCACTGCTTCTTTCTTGTGAAGTGATACAGAGCACTGTGCTTCAGCTTACAGGTCTGCAAAGTGTCATTTGGTCTTTTTTAACTGCAACCACACAAAACAAAAGGAGCTGGCTTTGCCACGACCACTGGGTTTTGTAGATCTCTCAGAACAAGCCACAAATGAAATACCTGTGACATGGTGTATTTGTGATATCATCTCAAACACAAGCGCTTCCATTTCTGTGGGCTAACCCCTATTCCCTCCTCCCACAATTTCACATCAGTCCCTGACGCTATCTCTCCCACCCTGAGGGGCTGTGTGCAAGCTGGCTATGTCTATTAGACGGAGTTAATTCCTTTCAAGCTCCTTCTGTGCATGGCTGTGACTGACAGAGACGGGTGCTGTTTGCAAGTGTCAGTGGAGCATGACCTCGAGTTAATACATTGAATGATGAAAGAAAAAAAGATGCATTCAGCAAGTGAACTCTGAGATTAGCCAGAAGTACTGAGCACATACAAATTGCTGTTTTGACAGCACAGCGCTTGGTGGAGTTTTTAAATATTCCAGCTATTCTAAGCTCTCATCTTCAAGGCTGGGGCAACTAAAAAAAGAGGAGAATCAAAATAGCATTTCCAGTCCAAACGCCATTGTTTTAGATAAGAGATTTGGACCTGGATGATTAGAGCAAGGCATGACCTATTGGCAGCTGCAGACCTCAGTTTGATGTGAAAGAACTTGCAGTAACATGCACAGAACTGTTTGAAAAACTCAGAGAAGAGACCACAACATATGTAGCTTTTCAGTGGTAGATGTCAGTTTAACTCCAGCCTGACCAGGAGCAACTGGAAGTTACAAGGATCTCCAGAGTCTGGCTGCTTGTGCTAATTGCTCTTGTTTGAGTTGCCTGTGGACGTAAATTGGTCTTCCAGATGCCATCTCTACATCTGCTGTTAGCAGAACAGCCAGGGGCCACATAGGCTATGGTAGGTGACCTCTTCTCTCACCCAAGAAGTTCTGTCTGGAGCTGAGTCTCTGGCTGTCTGGGGGGCACCGCCTGCATTAGTGTTCAGGGCATAGATCTTATCTGTAGTTGGCTAAAACTTTAGAGGGTTGAGGAAAACCCCAGGAGAATATCAGTGATATTTCTTGCGATTTCTCCCAGCTCTACAGCTGTTCCGTCCGTTCTTAGAATTTAAAAAACAATGCAACTGTTAGCAGATGGATTGGAAGAAATACAGTTTCCCTTCCTCCTCTGACTAATTCTAGTAGTAACTATCACCAGAGGCAGGACTGCAGAGAAGATATCAAATCTCCTTCTATCTGTGCTTCCTATTGTTGACTTTGACAACTACATCCATTTAGGGTCAGATTCTGTCGTACACTGCTGCTTTGAAACCAGCAGACATTTGGGGCAGACAAAAAATTCAGAATTTAGAGTACAATAACCTCAGTGCAAAGAATCCTCTCTTCACCTCTCCTCACTGCCTGTCTCAACTCATGCATGGCTCTCTTGCCTTCGTATCTGACCCTGTGTTCAGAAACCTCTGTATCACCTGTTCCTCTTGCAGTCTTAACTGAATGAGCTGCTTCTCTCCATTTCCATTGTCATCTATCAGGTTTTCAAGCCCTTTAAAACAGCAAGATCCAAAGTGTTCCTGTCTTTTCTCAAAGCTGATCATACTCTAAGACAATGCTTACTACCTTCTCCTCTTGCCCCTCTTTTACCTCCCCTTTTACAGCTGCCTCAGGGAAAGTGACGTACAAAAATCTGCTTGAGAGGCAGAGGACAGTAAATGCTTGCTTTTGTGGAGGCAGCAATATCTATCCTGGGGTTGCTGCAGCCCATTAAACCTAACACACAGAGATCTCAGGGCTTCTTTCCGTTAATAACCTTTGCTTTTTGTTACTAACCAGCAGCAGTAGCTTTTAAGAAAAAGACAGATTTTACTGAAGCCTATTGCTTATTTAATAATCATTTGACAAGCAGATACAGTTTAGACTACCAAATTATTGGCAATACATCTGTGCAACATCTGTTTTTCCCACAGCAACCCCCATCATGTGCAGACCCAGCCCAGAGCTGATTAGTTTAAAAGGCATGGATTGCAACTTAAGCTGATACAAAAGCATCCCAGCTGATATTAGCCAGTTTGTAATTCTCTATGTGCTTTTTCTCTCTATTTGTTCATCTGCTCTGCCCTCTCACGTGGCTTCTCTCTGCTTTTAATCTGGATCACTTACAGCGCTAAGGAGTAACCAAGGGGAGAAAGGAGAGGGCATCTGTAGTAACAGCTATGCAGAATTATGTACTACATATTTATATACTACTACTTGTCAAGCACTTGCTCTAATGATGTGCTTCCATTCAGTTGCTGTTGTGGGCAAAAGCCAATGTCATTTGTTTGCAAGGACATGCATATATGGAACACTGAGGCTTGCTGCTGAAAGGACCGGTTGGTCAAACTGCCAGTGAACAGCAGAGCTGAGCCAGCAGAACATAATTGTAATTATATATATATATAAAACAAACAAAAAAAAAACCAAAAAACGAGAAAGAAATAAAGAAAAAAAGACCAGGCAGCATTTCCTAGAGAGTTTGCAAGCTTGATGGGACCCTCTTAATAGTCCTGCAAATGTTGTGAGTGGTGTGCAGGCAGTTGCCACTAAACGGTGCAAACGGGAGGACTGCAGCAACTCACCATCTTTCCACAGCGTCAAGACTGGAAAATACCTAGAGCCTGCGATTCAGACGTCGTAAACTAGACTTGCTCTGCCACCTCCTGGCTGTACCAGATACCGAACAGAATTTAGTATGCTAAACAGACTACTTTGTATCTTATTCCCTTCTGGGTCATGGGCCTGATATAAAGTTCACTGAGATGACGGAGCTTCAACCGGGCCCAGGAAAGGATATGCAGAACGAATGGAGACACAGACAATGCCTTTTGGACCATATATATGGAAGAAAACCTTTGTCACAACCTTACACTGCACTTTACACATGCATTTTAAAATACAATAAAAACATCCTCAGAATTCTTTTTATGCCTCCTTCCCGTACAAATGTGTTTTATTAGAATTTCTCACCTTAAAGGGGAGGGAGATCATGTCTCTAGAGGTATCCCTGATGTTGTTGCTGTCAGACTTTGTCCTCCCAAATGTTTAGGAATCTCTGCTTCTTTATTGCTCTGTGGAAAGGCAGTTCTGTAAGCACACAAAAAAAGGACTATTTACTTGTTTGTTTTGTAACATGGGACTATAATATGGAAAAAAGCCTCTAGTTAATATTCTTCTTTCCTTCCTATCTTGCAAAGTCTAGCAATATTTCCTACTAATGTTGGTGCAGGGATGGAGATAGATATTGACTTTCATCTCTGTACAGAATTCTGGCTTTACTGCTCCATAAACTGCTCCAAGAGAATAATAATAATATGATGTCATGATTTATAAGTACAATATAGTTTTTTACATTTTTATACAGTTTCAAATAGTATTTTCTTTCACAGTTTCCTTTTATTTGAAGTTCTACTCAACAGAAAGCCATAGAAAATCTCAAGGAGATTGTAAGCCTAAGGACATATAACCTTTGGCAATATGAGTCCACAGGTAAAGAGGGAATGTGGGTTTTGAGCTCTTGTTGTGCGAAGTCTGCCCTTGCATCATCAGTTTACAGCCCCTCATTACTCCATATTCATTAAGGACTCTGATAGTTTACTGAGCAATATTACCCTTTAGAAAGACTTTTTGGAAGACGTAAACCTAGGCAAAAGCAATGGTGACTGCATTTTGAAACTCACATTATATTTGCTCTGCAGCTGAGTAACATCAAATTCACCTGGTAGGAGCACATTCTTTCCTTGGTTTACATGTGTATGAAGAAGTGATGTATTTTTAATGAGATTTATTTTCATGACAGGAATTGCATTGACAATTTGCATTAAAGATAAGCTAAATGAGCTGTTCAAGAGTAAAGCTAGCTTTTTCACATTTTTTTCCTTTAATTAACCAATATAATATGTTAATTTTGGATTAAGCCCTGCCTTACACTATCTCTGAGATCAAAGTCATCCTTCCATAAAATCTTTGATCATCTCATTTTCTTCACATCTGTTAACCCTTTGAAGACATAGCTCACAGAGAGAAATTAGAAGGGCATTTTGCTTTAATGTTCTACCACAAAAAGACAGTAACTTTTTTTTCCATTTTGCCTCAACTGAAATGGCAACTGTTAAAATTTTCAGCTGGAAAGACATTTGTATTTCCAGCTGGGTTTACTTTAAGTGCCTAGTAATTTATTGGAATTACCAAGTCACTTCCCATGTTAATCGAAAATAAATGGCATTACACAAAACCCTAGTGACCTCCAAATGGCACTGAAACCTTTTAGGTCCACAATACGGATCTCTACCACGTGTGCTAATAAGTAATTGGTAGCAGTAGACCTGTGTTATCATCCATAGGGATCAGTTGCACGAGGGAGAAACTCAATGAACAAACTTGAGGGATGTAGGATACATACTGCATCACCAGATAATACAGTTATTTCCCAACAAAGAAACATGGAGACTCAAGAAAGCCTTGGACTGTTTCAGTCCTGTATGAGAAAGAACAGACATGGGGCTGTTCTGCTTTCTCCCTGCTTATTCTCCTTCTTTCCTATAATATCAAGTCCTAATACAGTCTCCAACTTTTGCCCTTTTTATCTGCTTTCCCTGCCTGCTGGCCCTGCTCCCCACTCCTTACCCTGCAGTGCTCCGCTCCCCACAGGAGAACCTGTCAGCTGTGGGTTGCAGCATGGAGCTGCCCACAGGCAGATGAGCTGGCAGGGAGAAGCTGGAGGGCGGGAGGATGCTCACTGCAGATGTCACCAGCCAGGAATTTAGCTGCCAAATTCTAACAAGCTTCTGTTGAGGGTGACCAAATTAAAATTAGCCTGAGTTTACAATTCATGTTTTCCTGGAGACAACAAAAGGGCCTTACTTGATATCAAAATTGCCTTTCTCTATAAAGCCTGGAAGAAGTAAGAGTTCCAAGTCAAAGTATTTTAAGATTTTTAACCAGGTCGACATATTTGCCATACTCTCATTTTTATGTGTGGTTGAACAATTTTAGATAAAATTTTCCAAAGTCTGACTGACATGAGCTGTGGAGAAAGGGTGTCTAAGAAGACAGTACCATACAGCCTAATCACATCTCATTGCAGTAATGGAAACATTCCCCATACCTTCAGTCCCAGAGCACGAAGCACAGGAGAGGCATCTTGAATGTCTTTCTTGACTCCAACAGTCATACCAAAAAAAAATTAAGGAACAAAGCACAATACACACCTTACCCATAGGACATAAAGTCTAGGCCTTGTCAAAGACTTGGAACAGGAAGCCTCTATGCTGTTAAACTGCTAGCACAGCCCTGGCGCAGGTCTGGTGTTATTTTGTTATATTATCTGTCAGCTAATAAATAACATAGATGTATTATATATCATTATTCTATTTTTATATACAATTTTATATATAATATATAAGATTATATATTATCTGTCAGCTAACACTCTTCTAGACAATGCCTGCGCATGGTTTGGGGGTTGACAAAGGCTACAGATTGTCTGGATGCAGCTACTTTTTTTTGGAGGTTGCATGAGTTTATCTGTGCCTTCACAGGAGTTCACTAGTTTGTTTACTACCTTGCTTGGGTACTAGTAGTTTGTTTACTACCCTGCCAGTTTGTTTACTAGTAGAGAGAGATTCAAACAGTCTCATAACTCAAAAAAATGACCATAAACACCCAAGAAGGTGGTGTGACAGTATCTTACCCCCCGCTTACTTCCCCTTCCATTTATCATCAAAGAAATAAGCCAGTGGCACTCAAGCTGTTAAACTTGCAAGTAAGGCAGTTAAACTACCTATTTGGAACAAGACCTTTTAAAATTAGAGCAAAAGAGTAAGAGGGAAGGTCATTTTTATACCCATAGCAAGAGACAAAAAGGTAGCGTATCAATCACATTTTGGCAGGGGATGAAGCCAAGGATCACTACTTGGAGGGTTCAATAAATGTCATTAGCATCTGTACTTTTTCCCACTTTGTTCTTTTATGACATCCTGGCAATGTGCTAAGATCTATTTATAAGGAAAAGGTCACGGATGCTGGCAGATAGGATCACAGGAGCTTGAACTTGAGGAACATTATCTGCCAAATTAAAAAAAAAAAAAACCAAAACGCTATTGGAGCTAGTGAGAAAAGATCAAAAAGAACTAGCATGGCAAAGTAACAACTGCAAAGGCAAGAATGACAGAATATGTTTTTAAATCATGTGCAAGAGTCCAAGCATTATAATGAGAGCAAAAGTTAGAAACAGGAGAATTCTAAAATGATCCAAAGCAAAGGGAAAGTGTACGCAGAACACCAAGGAACTCTTACAAATATAGAATCATTTACCTGGGGAGAGGAGTGAAGAAAATACTTAAATCAGTGCTATCCAGAAATGAATTAAAATCAATGAGTTCCAGTCCAGAGGAAAACTTTAAAGCTAGATTTTGGCAAGCAAATATGGTTCATACTATCATGCTTTCTGTTTGAATCCAGTGACATAGGTGGTGCTGAAGCCTTGTGAACCTCTAAAGGGGAAGATAAACCTATCACTGACGATAATTTAAAAGAGATGACTAAGGAGGAAGGAAAAATAGAACCACCTCTCTGGCACTGTCAGTCACAAATCAGCCAGGCCTAACTCAAGGCTGCAAAACTTGAGGAATCTGACAAGCACTTAGAAAAATACACCAAAAATTTCTTCTGACAGATACTGCAGCCCCCTTCAATTAGGAGAGTTTTAAGGCCTATTGCAGAAGCAACAGAATTAGTAAAAGTAAAAAAAAAAAGTGGTCAAGAAAGAAAGATGCTGCTCTGAGAGTAGAAGCAAAAGCATATTCCTGTGTTTCGATCATTCAATTAAGTTAGCTGTGTGAATTAACCTTTCAGCCTTGACATGAACCTGCAGCCAGCCCCAAGAACTCATACTATGTTGAAATGCAAATCTTGAGGAGCAATTATGCAAAAGCTCTTACTGGGCAAGTTTGGGGGAGAAACCTTAAAAATAAATTGTAAAGAACAGCCTGACCAGAAATGAGGCAGCACTGTGTGGAATATCAATTGCTATGCCAGGGGAAAGAAATGAAAGGAGTGTGCTAAGAATGTCAACTAAGACCCTGCTGTGAAACATTGAAATTACCCAAAGCATGAACAGCTAGCACTGTAGGCCACCAGTATACGCATCCAGCCCTTCTTACAGCAAAAGAGAAGAGCTGGGCATTACAGATGCACTCTCAAGACCTGGGAGGAAACCCTCACCTGTAGGAGACAGCAGGGTCACTTCCAGAGCATGTATTGGAGGTTCGATCTCTTGCAGCTACACAATATACAATCAAATACAAATGGGGCATTCTGTATCCCTGATCTTGCTTAGGAATAAAGATCAAGCCCTCTCTTCAGACCTCTTTAGCAAGTCTGGATTAGGTGAAATGGAATCCTGGATACAGGCGAAGGGCTTGTGTGGAGTTCTGCACGGGAAACTCTGAGACCCAAACACTCTTGTAAACTGTGAGCTGTCACTGATCAGCCTTCCAACATTTGTTTGATCAGGATAAAAGAAGCATGGTTCTTTATTAATATTAAGTCCTACAGCAATGTGGCTTCTTGTAATGAACAAGCAACCCCAGGTCTTTTCTGCACCTTGATCCATGCAGAGGAGAATTACAACCTTTACAACCACCTAATTTTCACTATTTACATGGATCAGATTTTGGCCCTGGTGTAGGTTAGTGCCCTCAGAAGACTGCTGAAATGTATGCCATTTACCATTATCCCTGAAAAGACAGAAGCAGAGTCCAGTGAGGCCCTTCCTTTTGCCTATGCTCAGTATTCCCTACATGCTGCCTGTCCCAGGCTTGAGGAAACGTGGTCTGGTAAGCTCCCAGTACCAGTATGAACAGCAGCGAGGACAACAGTATCAGCCCAGCTGCTTTCTGGACTGGAGAATCACAATGTCAAGATAGAAGAGCAACAGACTTGTCTTTGATCAACTGCTGCTGCCTGGTTTTGAGGGTGGTCCCTTCAGACAGGGTGATGTGACAATTCTCTGACAGGCTGCCTATGATCCCAACCTGTGCTCTGAGTGTATTAGAGAAGCATTATCCAAACTTGTCATCAGAGTTTCAGCCACACAGCCTCCCTGCGGTAGTGCACTAGTAAGGAGAGAGCATGACTGCACACCACATACAGAAGCAGGGACCAGGAAACATGGTTGCTTTCTACTGCACGTTCTGTTGATCTCAGAGAGTAAAGGACCTGCCTCCTCTCTAGCACCTCAGTTTTACATTTGGGAAGCAGGTGAAATAGTGTTCCTTTGAAGAACATACTGTGATGGGGTTAGGAGAGAACCAAAAGGAGACACTGCTGCTGTAGCTAAATAGATGCAAACCTCCTTCCCACTGCTGAATCGATGTAAAATATACAGTTGTAAACTCTGTAACCTCACGAACTAGTAGAGTATAAGATTAGAGGCACCACCTTAACTCTGCTCCCTTCGTGTGTGCATCACAACACATCTCTGATGGCATGATTATATATGGCTTCTAAAATAATATAATATCAGGCAGTTTTGTTCTACAGCCTTATTTATTACTTCTGAGTCTGTTGTCTCTATTTAATCTTTTCCTGCCTGGAAGAACATCACTCCATCAGTGAATCAGCATCTCCAGAGAGGAAACGAAATGGATCCATGTTCATAATATACAGCAAATTGCTGTCTTAACACTCAGTTAATGTTCCACAGTGGGTTAAGAATTATTGTCCTAGTATTTCAGCTTAGTCCAGATTTAGTGCCCCAGTGGAAGAATTAAGGACTAGATGAAGCAGTGCATGTAAAGCTAGTTTCCAGAGCAATAGAGGAGCATGTTGCTATCACAGTCACTAAGGCAGGTACGTAAAAATCAAGGAGATGTCACAAAGCGGTTCCCTTTTCACAGAAGCTTGAGTAAGGGGGAAAAAATGCATTTGGATACCACAAGAGATTTCAACAGTATTGCTGGAAAGCAAACAAAGACAAGCTGTTTAAACAAAATAATTTTAATGAGTGCAATTATAGACAGAAATATCACTAGTGCCTCCATGGTCCATGTGTTGTTATGCATTCTCTGTTTAGATACTGCCTGGATTGGCTACGAAAGAGACTTTACAGCAGCTGACGCACATGTCCTAAACCTTTACTCACAAAAGATTCCCTGAGAGGTGAGGTGTTCAGTGAGGATCTAAATTAGGAGAGGGATTTTCTCTCAAATTCCTACTTCTATTCAAGGAATATTCCTGCGGCTCCATATCTGGCCACTGATCTCCCTTTCTTTTCTCTGCCTCTGACGTGCTTTTGCAGGTTTTTGATGACTAAGGGTTGTTGAACTGTGTGTGGGATCTGAATTGTAAAACCCAGGAAGAAATGCCCCCTTGGAGCTTCATATGATCCTCGCTCTTCCTGCTGCTTCAAATATCAGCTGTGCAACTGTGAGCTCACACATCTGACTCACCGCTTCTAATCTATTTCTCTCAACTCAGCTTTGCTTTGGCAATATTGCCACCCCCACGTCTCTTGCTGACTGAACACCAAGCAAATTAAATCCTGATCTTTCTCTTTGACTGTGTCCTCTTGTTATCTTTATTTTTTATAACTAAGATGCTGCCATGTCCTTTTTCCTTCAGGTAAGTAGCCAGACAGCTCTGGTTGCTCTCTGTACTCTTTTGCACATCAGGCTATACCTAAATACAAATGATTCTTCTTCTGCAATGTTTCTAAGGTTCAGGACAGATCATGCACTCGCCCACTTTTACCTTATCTTCTGCTTGATATTATCTCCCCGCTTTCTGGCCTCTCTGACACTGCAGCTAACCCAAAGGACAGCTTCCAGATCAACATCATGCCCTGCATAATGATAATATCATTGACACTTACTTTTCCCTCCTCATCCTTGATTTCCCAATACAACATTATTTGTACACATCTCTGCTTTCCACAGTGCTGTTCTCCCCTCCGTTCTGACAACAGTGCTGACTCTGAGCACCAAGTATGACTTGTTTGTCACTCTATCCTCTTCCTTTCTCTCATGCTGCCGTGACATAAGTGACTTTTTTTTTTTTTTTAACCTGGCAGATCAGGACTCTCCATTTGCCAGTAGAGCTGTCTCTGTCCCAGCCATGCACAATGACACATATTACCCCATATTCCTTCAAATCCCTTTTCAAAACCTATTTCTCTTTAAGCCAGAGTCAGACCTTATAAAATCAGAATAACCAAAATACACAATGCCATTGGGCTTGCTGAGGGAAATACAGCCGTGCATTTCTTCCTCGTGCTGCTAAAAGAAACCCACTCAGTAACAGAAAGGGAGATGGTAAATGCTGTTACTGAGCATAGCATGATGTACAGACTGAGAAAGAAACCTCAGAGTTTTAAGTTCATTCTGAACTCATCATCTCTTCACTGAAACTATACGATGCCCCCATTGAACTATACAGTTGATCACATCACTACCAGCTCCATTGCCATCAGACATTTTACAGACCCATTCCTGGGAGAAACACGTGGAGCTGCTGGTTCCACTGAAATACATGACACATTTTCCACTGACCCTGTGCAAGCCAAACATTGGTATAGGCTTTCATGATGTGATGTGTTTGTTTCTTATCCATTTCTATAGGTTAGCTGTGTACTAATTACATTTTCTGTTACGAGTTCTTCTGTGTCTCTACACTTGTTACTGTAAACTGGTACCAGATATAAATCCTAAACATTCAGGAACTGTCGCATTGTTAGGCCGTCTCCTTCTAATCTGGCCTAGAAAAAGATGAAGGGAATGCAGTTTACTTATTACTCTAACATGGGGTTTCTTCCCAGAGTGCCAGGAATGCCCAAGGCTTATAATGTCTTCCTGTTACCGCATCAGAAGGCTTTCTGATGAGTCAATTCCTAATACCAGCAAGTGGGCCACCACTTTGAAGTTGGTCCCTCATGTTGCTGCTCAGTGCAACTCATGCTATTTTGTAATTTTCTGACCTTGATCAGAAAGCGGGCTGGTAAGTGCCTTTACAGAAAGCGTAAATAGTTGGATTTGGGGATAAGAATAGGAATAGAGTGCTTGTGCTACTAGCTCAAGTCAATCATAAATAATTTCTGCTTTTCATTTTCCATGCTAGTCCATGCCTCACACCAGGAGACTTTGTTGTCCGAGAAAATGGAGGGTCATTCTTCCCTCAGGGGGAGGTAGATAATGCTGCCAGTGTGAAAGAAAGAAGTGGACTCTTATGAGCTCTCTGGCCTGTGTTTTCCACCCTCAGTGTTCTGTGATTCATCTAATTAAGGTACACAGCCTAGAAAACAAGAGGCAATTTGGAACTTCTACTCATTAGCTGGGTATGAATGTTTTTTTTTTCCTGTTGACTGTCTTCATTTTATCTGCGGCAGTTCTTCATGACTCAGACTCCAGAAAGGCTCAAGTCTGTGTGGGTTGCCTTTGGCAAAGGCGAGTAGCTTGAAAGTAAGTGTCCGTCTGTCTGACTTTTACTTCTCTCTGAAAACAAACACTGAAAAGTCTATTCCCTGTGCGGCTGACCCAGCTGCTGTGTCTCGCCTGCGTGTTGGGATACAAGATGATTAATCTCCTTCTACATAGTTCAGTACTTAAACCATATGTGAAGGGGGCACAAGGGCTTTCAGATAAAGTAGGGATAAAAAAAGACTTGTTTTACGCTTAATGAAGAAATAATTTCCTTAAGAACAAAAAGCTCCTCACAGCCAGTGCTTATAAATTGCTTAATTGGAAATACACATAACAGTCCTATGAGGATTATCTGAGAGCTTCTGGCTGGAATTAGAATTAGGAAAGAAAAGTTATTTTAGAGATACTAATAAAACAGGAGGTTGTGAAGGCTTCTGGGATATATGCAGATGTTTCATTTTAGGCTTTGCAATAAAGCTGATTTTTAACTGATTTGTTATTGGTTTGCAAGCTCTGCTGATTAGCCTTGAGGCAGAGAATAGTGAAAATAAAGGGACAGGCCCCCCAGATCAGAGGGCGATAGCTCCAGAAAGCTATACTGACTTTTGTTAGCTGAGATTTTAGGCTATCAGGCCTGCTACTGCTGTCTAGGGAGCTACTGAAATTTAATCAAATGTGCCAGAAACACAGCTAAAGTAATCTTTGGCAGTACCTTTTCTTGTTCCTGATAGGTATCAACCCCTTCAGCAGTCCTTTGCTTTCTGCAGGAGACAACCATGCTCACAGGCAGGCTCCTTGCCCTGCCACAGTGGAAATGCCATCCTCCTCAACCCACCACGGTCAGTCTCACCAGCGTCCTCTTCAGAAAGGGGAAAATGGTGGGTCTTAGAGCCCCACCACCTCCTACTCCTCTGTCTAATGAGCTTTTTTGTGCAGGAGCAGTGGACCTCCTCAGGTTGAGTCAGAGGGCTGCCTCAGATCCCTGGGTTTTACATGCTTTGCTAAATACAAATATGGAGCCTCTCCGCCGCCCACTGCCAGCTTCAGCCACCACAGCTTCTCTGGTCCCTCGGAGACAGCAAAGATGAGAGGACGGGAAATGGCTGGCTGCTCTTCAGGGCTGAAACTCATCTCTGCCCAGCGACTCCCACAAGAGCCATGCAATACAATTTGGTTCTGTTTATAGCTCGCTGTTTAGAGCCCAGCTCCACGGTCAACTTCTAGGGTAGCTGGGGCCTGTCTGTTGGTGGGTGACAGTAAAGGCACCTACACCATCTTCCTGTAACTGGTTTTGTTGGTTTGGACATTGCGTTCAAAAGTTGTGCCATCGTCATGAGCCGGGCAGGGAGAGGTGCGGACAGGGGTGGCGGGCTCACCTCACGGCCCCCGGTTCCCCCGCGGCGACCCACGGCCGCCCTTTCCCGCCGGCAGGATCGCGGCGCCATCTTGCGGCCGGGAGCGGCGCGGCGGCCCCTCGCCCGGCTGAGGCGGGGCCGCGCTGGGTTTCAGCCAGCAAGACCCACCGGGGATGCGGAGTTTTGCTCTGGAAAAATGTTTAAGACGTCGTTAAAAAAACTCAAACAAGCTAATTGCGGTGTGTGCAAATGATCATTTGTAGTATCTGCACAGGTGTAAGAAGTTTTTACTCCTTCATGTGCTGCAGCTCTGGCAGCCAACAAGCCTTGGGGAAGGTAGGCTTGTTCATAATCCCCTTTTATTTTTCTCCTGCCTTGCCCAGCTGAGTTGCCTCCATTTTAGGAGTTACTATCTTTATTTTCTCTTCAAATAAAAGGCTGTATTTGCGTTCAAAAGCCACACATGGCTCTTGCAGTGCTGACAATGAAGCGAAGCAGAAGAGACGGTCTAGATGGATCCACTTCAAAGCTGTGGCGATTTGAGGACCGACTGGGAAAAGGCAGGGAGCCAAGTAGTGATCAGACAATAGCCAGGCAAAACTGGCCTTTCAGGCAATGCTGAAGGAATGAAAGAAGCAAAAAACCCTTGAAGCATTTGAAATTTAAAACTAATGCAGGGCTTTTATTTTAAAATACACTCTTTTTTTCTTTCTTTTAGCTGGTGAGAGCATATTCATTAGCAGCTGTCCCAGGTTCAACAGTCTTTCGATTTTACTGAGGATGGTATTAAGGTCCATGCAGAGAATAAAAGCAGTAGCTACCACAAACTAAAACCACAGCTGCCTATTTAAAGTCTAACCTGATCTTCCTAAAGGCAAGGAGTTGCCTTCCTGAATCTTAGAGTAGTTGCACCAACGGGTCCAGCATGGAGGCTTGGTGATGGTGCCAAAACCTGGCAGCAGCACCAAACTGGGACGCTGTTTGTCCCCAAGGGTTACTCGTGGAGTCATGCCTGGCTGAGGCAGGGTCTTTTTACAAAGAGCAAAAGAGAGAGTGAGGAAAAAGAAGTAAGACTCATGCAAGTCCTCCTCTTTCACATCACCCACAATGCTTGCATGTGCTTTCATGCTGTATTCTGTATATCATGTGCTTTTACTGCACATGATTATAAGAGCTTTAAATTGGGGTGTTCTCCCCCCCCTTCAGGCAGTGGGGGTCAAAGTCTCAGACCATGATGGAAGGGGCTCCCCAGGTCTAAACATCTGCAAAAGGGGGCTAAGAATGGGCATGGATTGGTCTAGGTTTGGATCTTGTAATTTAATTGATGTTTTATACTTGAAGGGGTGGTGGTGATGATGATATGTGTGTGTGTTGGGGTAAAACTGAGACCTTCTGATACCTGGTTCATGTTTTCCAAAGAACACAAAGCACAAATCTGCTGCTAGAATCTGTTAATTCTACAAAAGGAGAGCTGGGTAGTTTTATGGGAAAGCTACCATCATCCTCCCTGATCCCAAATTTGCGTTACTTACTGTACCTTACACCTTCCTGAAGCTCACCAGATCTGAGTGAGGTGGTGCAAGTAAGCATGTGGATTTCTGAGTGCTTAGGGAACACACCTTTAAGCAGAAACTTAATTTAGGCAGAGCTCTTTCTTTCTATCATTTCTGCTTCCCTTTCATTAAATCATAAATTATGCATGGAATGTAATTTTATCTCTGTCTGTCACCATGCAGGGCTCTGCCGGCTGGCACAGAAGTAAGCCAAAGCTCGTAGCTATCACTGAAGCTCAGTTCCACCCACAGAAGGAGTCCCATAAAAAACATTTGATCAAGCAATCAACTATATCAGTGAGAAGTTTAGTGTCTGAAAATATGTACATCACAGCTGAAAATAGCATCTCTCTAAGATCTGTAAACTTGGAAAAAGAGACTGCTGAGAGTGTCACTGCCTAACACCTTCCAGGCAGAAGAACAGAGATTTTTGTCTTGTAGTTGCTCATTTTTGGCTTCAGTCAAAGCCTCAAAATCAGAAGAGACTTTAACAACCTCATCTAGACTTTCCCTGCAATCTCAAGACACTGTGGTTTACACTGTGATGTGGGAGTTGCTCCAGAGGGACAGGCATTACCTCATTGATAGAGACCCTACAAGTACTTCTTTCATTAACCAGGCCTAAATATGTTGAGTATCATGTACGCATAATAAACAATGTTCTTCAGGAAATTTGGGGATGAGGTCAGTAAAGAGAGACAGAAGTTAAGAAGGCAGTCCAACCTGGTTTTGTTCCAGCGCCAGAGACAGAAGTATACAGAATAAGGATTTCAGGTCTGTATATGTAGTCCTGTATTTTACAAGCCTAAAACCTAGCTTTTCAAGTCTTTAGAGGAAAGGACAACTGGACAGGGAGGTACCACAGGGAGGTATTGAGCTGCTCTGCCGACTTCCATCCCACACGGGGCAACGCTTCCATGCTGGGGGAGATGCTTCTGTAAGCAGACTTTGCACAATTTATAAAGATCTTTAGGTTCTTCTGATGGACAATGCTTTTCAGTTCTGATGTCTCCTGTCAGAACAGGTTTTACTGCAAAATGTATTTTCATAAAAATGAAATTGTTTGTAAATGACTTGTCTAACTTAAAAGGATAGAGGGTAAAGGAAAGATCCAGTGAACATAATGTATTTGGGTTCTCAAAAGGCTGTTGACAATGTTCTACACCAAAGGTTATTAAAGAAATGAAGCTGTCATGGGATTGCAGGAATTATTTCATGGAGTAAAAGCTGGTTACAGCACAGCAAAGGGTGGGATTTAGTGGTTGGCAGAGAGAAGAGCTAGCAGTGGGGTCCTCCAGGGATCAGTGCTGGAACCAGTTTTGTCTAATATATAAGCAATAACTGGAGAAAGGAGCGAGCAGTGAAATCTCTGTGTTTGCACTGGGACTGGACTTTTTCAAGTATGCAAACACCACACAGATAGAAAAAGGCACCTGAAGGATCCCAGTAAACTGAGTGGGCAGAAAAGTGGCAGATGAGCTTCAGTTTAGATAAATAATAACTTGCTGCCATAGGGTGTTGCAGATGTGACTGTATCATCAGGCTCAAAAAAAAATCAGACAAATTTGGGACACCAGGTCAAAAGACGAATACTAAAGGACTAGGCAAGGATGTATCCTCTAATATCCCTAATCCAACAGCTGGGGGTATGGAGGGAGTAAGCAGGGAATGCACTGCAGAAAGTGGCCAAAGATGCTCTCCTTACCTGGCCTCTCCTACTGCCACTGCTGGAGACACATCACGCTGCTGGGTAGACCCAGCACTGTGGTCATTATGTTCCCATTTTGACAAAATTTCTGGTAGAAGAAAATCTGAACAAAGAGTTTCAGCTATCAGAATGGTTTGTTTTGATAAAGAAAATTTTGACTTTGTCTTTTGCTTTTTTTCCAAATTGTGCTACTATTGAGGAATTTAAATGCATGCTATTTTCATTTTTTATAGTGCTGTAACACTACAATTTATGATAAAATATTAAAAATGTAAAGCAAAATATTACATTATCAAAAGTTTGCTATTCTTTAAGAAATATCATTATAGATCTGCATCAGTTTTCTTCTCTGTAAAACTGAGTCCATACCAATTTTGTTGTTTTGAGTTTTCATTCTGAATCAGAATCGAAGTGTGTTTTGCAATATTGTGATTTTTGGTGGAATAGAAACATCAATTTCCAGTCAGCTCTAGTGATTATTTCCTTTTCTAATGCTTGTCAGCCTCTTCTCCCATTTCAGAAGCCTTCACTCATATAAGCACACCAAGTCTGCTCTGTCTAAGGGGGCAGTTCAGGTATTTCTTAGGTGCACATAAGGTAGAGCATAATGGAGGCAGGGACTTGGTTCAGCATTACTAGAAATCTCCCCTGTTTAATTTTGCATTAGAGGACAATATGATCTACTGCTTAAATGAAAAGCAACCTTGGAAAGGAGTAATACTGCCTGCCTGGTTGCTCATTGCTGTTACCAGACCCCCAGTCCCCCTGGGCAGTGCTGGCACTGGTGTGACAGCACCATGATCCAGCTTTGCTGGGGCTTGCTCAGTCGAGGGCAGGGGTAGGGAGCAGGTAGGCAGCAGCAGGGTGGACCTGTGTCTCTGAGCCACTAACACTAGTTCCAGCTTGAAGATTTCATGACAGTATCTTTCGATATGAGACAAAGACCATCTGAGATAAATGTCAGCCCGAGTGTGGATGGCCAGGACATTATATTGCCTTGGTTTGAGACTGCTGCCTGACACTCCCTGTGATCCTGAAGCTGAGCTCCAGGGGAAAGTGGCAGGGTGTGGTTTCTGTGCTTTTGTGCTTCTCCTAGTTTGTACTGCAGTTTGGGATTCTCCACACTCTTTTCCCTATTTCTGTTTAACTGTAGGAGCTGCTTCCCAGAAGGAATCTTGCCATACTGCCTCTCCCAATCCTTTTCTTCCCTTTTTTCTCCCACAGTTTCTTTTGTGAGTTTGGCAACTCTGTGATAATCATTCCTCCTCCTCACAGCTCTGCACAGGAATCTGCCCATCTGATGGCGTGGGTGGGCATAGCTGGCATACAGAACACAGCTGTCTTCTCTCTGTACGCATGAAGTTCACCAAAAGCCTTCCCACTAGCAATAAACCTCTGCTTCACAGGAGATCCATAGCAAAATACGAACACACTTTACTAGAGCTGGAACTGGGACCCAGTCTGGAAAGTGACCATTGATTTTCCAATTCAAGCGGCCTTTGGGAGTCGTCCCTGGAGAAACCTGGCTGCTTGGCTTCAGAGTGGCTTCCCAAGTGCTAGAGACAACTGTGAGCATCTTGGGAGCTGGATACCAATGGCCGCATGTAGTCATCCATATCATCAGCTGACTGTGGTGGTGCAGCAAAACACAGCCCATGCTCCCAGAAGGCGTTGCTGCTGTGCTCACCAGACAGACACAGGCTAGTATGGGATGTGTCAAACCCGTCAGCTGCATTTGGGGTGACTCACTTAGGGAGGGGCACTCAGGTAACTGAGGTGTGGGCAGGATTTCAGTCAATGCGCCATCTGCTTCTGACAGTGCTTTCCCTGCACAAGGGAATATACCCTTTAAATTTCTCTCTTTATTTAAATGCCCGTCTTGCTGCCCGTTGGCGTGTGGGCTACAACTAACTACAGTTGTGAAAAACCTGATACCTAGATGAGACTGGCTCTGAGGGGTGCGTCAGCCCAGGGCTCCCTCAGCTGCCAGAGCCCTGATGGTCAGCCTCAGCAGAGCTGCCAGGGCACAAGAGAAATCAAATCAGCTTCTCATTCTCAAATAAAGGAAAGGTGGCAGCAAATAAACCAGAAAACTTACATCTCTGGGGGCCACAGTCTTGAGGTGGAGTAGTTCAGGGCTAAATCTCCCACTGTGAAAGTAAGGATATAGTCTTTTTTAAGTGAAAACAAGTCCCCTCTCTTCATTACTCTGTGAAACAAATAACTTACTATGGAAGCACAGGCTAGAGTACAAACCCCTTGGGTTACAGCCTGTATGTACTAGTGCGCATTGAGACCTGTGGGTATGGTTGGCAGTGGTGTCCAAGCCCTGTGATACCATCACCTGGAAGCCTTTGGGTAGCTGTTTTTGGCAGGGCAGTGGAGGAGCTGGGTAGTCCATGTTCATGCACAGAAGTCAGTGGATTATTACCCCAAGGGAGGTGGCACAGAGGGTGCAAGGTGCACTTTTGCCTGAGGACCTTCAGCAGCAGCTGAGCCTACAGGAGCAGGTGGAGTTGGAGCTGGAAGCCTTACTAGGGCATCCTTCCTCAGAGAAAACCTTAGGAAGGAAAGCAGCTTGTTGACTGCATACAAAACAGACAGGGAAAGGAGGCTGCTGGCACTGTTATATTCGCTGCAAACAGCTTTGTCATAAACTGCCATGAGCTGAACTCAAACCTAAAAGATTAAAATCTCCAAAACCAATTACCACTTGCCCCTGTTGAGCCCCTTCTTCTGATTCATCACCAGCTTGCAGCAGATCTATGAAATGTGGGTTCACCTCATCACTTGGGGTCATCCCCCGCCAGCACAGCCAGCTATTGCAAGCCTGTGAAGGAAAATATTATCTTCCTCAGATAGCATTTTTTGAGGTAATGGCTCAGGAGTCAGAATGAAATCATCAAACACCAAGATGAGCCAAAGCAAAAGATATTGGTGGGTGGTTTTGACCAACTGGCTAATAAAAGACGCATCAAGTTTATACTGAAAGTTTATTACAGTAGTACAACCAGATTAAATGATTTTCACAGCTGATACACCTAATTATGTCACGGTATGTATATATATTTTATTCCCAGCACGTTACAATCTTTTTATTTTTAATCATGCAGCGAGTAATGTACAAACACAATTATATGGAAGTTTATTTTTTCCCCTAAAAAAGAGAAACCAAAATTACAAAAGTATGGCTTTATAAGAAAGTCATATCATACAATGAACATTCATTTGTACTTAGACATGGCAACATTTGGTCTTAATCAGTGAACAACAGCATCTGCCACTGTCATGCTGATCCCAAAAAATGCCAAGGGAACTGGGAACAGGGAAATGCCCATCGGTGTTAGAGAGATGGAAAATATATATCTATATACATTCAAAGTACCAAAAACATAAAAAAAACGTTTTCAGGGATTAAGCGTCACATTTATTTATATGCTGAAGTCAGAGTTATGGAGCCTTGAAGAATATAAGAGCATAAACAGTTTCTGTTTTCCTTTAGACCAACAAACATCAGGAGTGATGCAATTGACTTAAAAAGCGTTACTTCAGATGTACAGAGCTGTAAGTGAGGTCAGAATCTGGCCTGTCCTTCCTGCTAATGGTGCTGCAGAAATAGACAGAAGCATAGGGTTAGGAAGTCATAGGTGGCTGAATTTTGTTGGCAGCCCAGATAAAAGAAGGACAAAGATGTATGTTTAATAGATTTTATTTAAAAAAAAAAAGGATTCAAGAATAAAATGTGTCTGCTGTCACAAACCCTTCGCTGGATGGTTGTGGCTGTTGGAGAGCAGAAGCCCTTGTGGTAGGTGTCCAGGGGTAAAACACCCATTTCAAGAGCAAAGCTGCTGCCTCTTTACAAGAGAAGAAGAAATGTCCTTACCTGTTAGCAGCACAGAGCTTGGGACACACACTTATCTCGTGAAAAGGCTGCTTTCTTAAGGCATTGATCACTGATGTGTACAAGTACGGTAAGTCAGTTACGAGTTTTACCAGGAGAGGGCAGACAGAGACACAGACACGCATGTGCACACGCGGGCCCACACATCTACACACACAGGTGCGCACGCACACACCACAGTCACTCCCAGTGCTCCCTGAAGTGATACATCGCAACTGAAGTCACACGTGCGCACACACCTCAGATCCTTACAACGCTACTCCTCAAAACTGAAATTAGAAAGCTGTAACCTGCAGAGCCAACCGGTAATCCAAAGATTAGCAAAGACTTCGCCCTCTCCCTTTTCTCTCTTGCTTTTATTCTCTTTCCCAAGTTCAGAAATAGAGATCTTGGCTACACTTACTCAGTATGTACGTATGCTAAATGTAAACATCACCACACAGCACCTAGCACCCTTTTTGATTAACCAAGTCACTAACATATTTGTCATGCAAGCATAGGGGCTTTTCAAGACTACCAACTGTCAGGTTGCAGGAAGTGTGGAAAATATTTTGAGCTTATTTTTGCTAATGACCTGGCTAGGAAAGAATGGAGAAAAAAAATCAAAACAGATGGGGCTGAGGTAGATTTGGCTGTATCTGATGTAATGTCACTGTACTGAGCAGGAAGACAAATGGGATCTTAAACTAACAGGCAGGTCACTGCAAGATAAGCAAAACAGGTTTAGGGAGAAGATTCCTCCACTCCAGCAGAAGGATGCCCCATCCTGCAGTCACATCGCTACAGGTGATGGAAAGAGATGTCACACATGGAGGTCAGATGGCAGCTTAACAGCTGAGGGCCAGCTGGTGCTTGATCTCTTGTTAAAATGGTCAGAAAAAGGAGGAAGGAGAGGGCTGTGGGGTGATCCTTGCAGTGCAGGCAGCTGCCTGTTGCGCGCTGGGCCAAGCACACCAGAGTTTTTGCACGTTGGCCAACAGTGGGCCAGCAGCTTTCTTCCAGGATGTGGTACGAGACTCATATATACTCCAGATTTTGAGTTCCTTGAGCAGTTGCTGAGAGTGCAGCTCTTATCCTCTGTCTGGGCTGGTGTATAGAGGATAGCCTCCCACATGGACAAATGCACGCATACAAGCATCCTGCTCCCTGCTACAAATCCACCCATCGAGCCTAAAGTGCCTGAACCCTGACCTTCACAATGATCCACAACTATTACAGTCCAACAAGAGATTCCTACACCATTTTAGACCCACTTGCACCCAGTAGGTTGTTCTGGCTCTCTGGGTATATCCCTCTGCCTTCTTAGAACGTGCTACCTCATTAATGCCAAGAATGCCTACCTGCCTTCTTTGATTTGTAAGTTGAACAGCCTCCTCCTCTCTCCTGCCTTTCCTGAAACTCTTTATAGCACCGAAACTCTCATGGTTTCAAGCCAGCGCAATAACAGTTGATGATTTCCCTTCCCTCCTTCCCTGGGATCTCTGCTCCCAGGGCCTAATTACTATTCTAATAATATCCACCACCAGCCCCCTCCGCCTCTCACCCACCGTCATCCGGATGAGATACCGCATTGCTGCTGAGGACAAATCCAACCCTGCTCCTCCGGACTCCAGGGGTGCCACAGAGGCTGTGCTCTGCATAGTTTCTCTCATCTGCCTTGGGCAGTGAGTGCCTGCTTTGTCCTCTGCCTACAGCTCCGCATTTCTGGGAGCCTGCAGGGCTTGGCAGAGACAGCTCAGCCACCACTTACAATGCAAATCTCCCTTGGGCTCTGCTTTGCTTCCCAAGCTGTGACAGCCTGTGCCTGCTGCAGAGGCTGCCGAGCCAGCAGCCTCTCTGCAAAACCCTCGCCCAAGACTGACCCTGAATTTCTCCACCACCGTTCACGCCCTCCCCCATGCACAAGGAGGAACAGACACAGATGGGGAAAGACATGCAAGTCCCCAGGAGCAATGGTGGAAGGACACTGCAGCATCAGGGATGTGGGATTTCAGGAGAAGGGTTAACCCCTTCGTGGCCTGCTTGCCTCTTTTAGGGCTGGGCTGACATTTTCTCCATCTCACAAGCAAGTCTGCACCTTCACCTAGCGCATCATGGGTGGCACCAGCACTGGAGTGTTTCCATGGCATGCGGGAAGGGCTGTCTGGGACGAGCATCCCAGTGTCTCCGACAGGATGTTCCAGTTGGCTGTGCCCGGCAGGTTGTGCAGCCCTGCAGGAAATCTCCACTTAGCCATGGCTGGCATCGCCAGTGCCCTGGCACACGGGAGGTACCCTGCACACAGGGGAACCCAGCGGAAGTGCTCCCTGTGCTGATGGAAAAAAGGGTGCAGCTCCATCCAGCACAGCCCCTTGGCACAGGCAGGGGATTAGCCAGATGAGACATGAGCCATTTTTGCATGGAGCAATTGAGATGCGAATGCATGTCCTTTCTTAGACAGAGTCTTGCTAAAAGGGTTTTGTGCCCCACAGCCTTTGGCTCTAAATTTGAAGAGGTGAGTGATTTCTTCACTGCTGTTCAGTACTGATCTGGGGAAGTGGGTTATGCTACTTCAGCAGAGCGGAAAGTTGCACTTACAAAAAGAGAATGTTGAGGTCCAAAATAAGGGATGTCCCCCAAAGGGAATTGGGATCCTGCCACTGCTCTGTTGGTGCTGAGCACAGCCGGAAGAGGCAGGACCAGTGCCTTGAACAGACAGGGCTCTGCCTGGGCAGCCAGGCGCAGAGCTCCCCAGAGAGCAGGGCAGCCCCAGCCCTGCTCTTTGCAAACACACCCTGCCTGCAGTGCCCAGGGGAGTCAACGGGAACTTTTTGTATTTTCCAGGATCAGGCCCTCTGTCTGGACCTGGGTGGCAAAAATACTCTAATTGACAAGAAGTGACAACTTTTAACAGCAGAACATCATACCCCAGCATAGGGTAACCAGCAGGTGCCAGTCGCTGTGAGACCTGCTGGGAAATCAAGTTAGTGTGCTACATCCCTTGTGGAGATACATTCAGCCCTAAAACACAAGTCAAGGAGAAATAATGTCACTTATGAAGGATAGGGCTTCCACTGGCCCTGCTCTGATTTCCATTTGTTTACTGGACGGCAGGGAAAACGGTTCCTTCCCCATTGCACAAGTCTGTAGAGGCATCAGGGCTGGGATTGCCTTTAACCCCCTCACTCCCAGGTGAGACAGGATGCTTTCAGTTAGCCATTCTGCCCACCTCTATCTCCCCTCCCCAGGAATACACACTCACTGCCCCTCTCTGAACTCACACCCTCTGTGCTATGACCTGCTGTAAAGTAACTCAGTAAAATCAGGTACCCTGCAGGACTGCCTCTACGCCCCTGCAGCATCAGCCATGGACCTTCTGGCTATTACTAGATGATGGTGGATCATTGTTAGAAAGGAAACCTGACATCTGAACCTTGTTGGTACAGGATGGTGTTTCTCCCAGCTCTAGCAGAACACAGTCCCATAGATACATCATTTGAAAATCCCACTGGGCACATAGTTCCTTTTTACCTGGGTAGGTTACACAGGATACAGTTATACTGGGAATTCAGATACACTGATACCAGCTGACAGCTAAGAAACCAAACATAACACAGTCTCGACTACAGTTAACCCTTCACATGCACAACAAAACAGAAAACAAGGAAGGCTTTTGCCTTTAAAAGTGCCGTGCCTGCAATCAATTAGAAAAGACATTTAAAACCTTGTCACAAAATACTGGATTTTCCAGCATAGCCTAATAGGTCAAGTACTAAAATCACACTAAAATGCAGAGGGTGGTGGATGACCAGATCCCCTAAGTTGCCTTTGAAAATCCAAGACCCAGTGAATAAAGTCAAGGAAAAACATTTACCACATTTTTTGTTGGTAGCTTTTTGCCATAGGATGGTAAGGGCTTTAGTGCCTGAGGTATAGGTAGCTCCTGGATGCTTTTAGGGAAGTGGGAGGGGGGAAGAGTCTGGAGAATAGTTTGCATAGCTTGCAGATATAAAGAAGCAGGTGTGTTCCCCACCAGGCTGTTGAATTTGTCTTCCCCCAGCAAAGCTGTCCAGTGGTCCGGATGCTCCTGCAGAACTTTCCGCATCTTAAACTGTGGGTTGGGCATGAAAAGCAAGAGGTAGTCGAGGCAGAGCTTCTTTGATGCCACATTGACTTTGGAGTCCCACATCTGCTCCAGGATGACGTCCAGCGGGGTAAGCCCTTTACTGTCCTCTATCCTGGGAGAAGCTCCATTTCCGAGGAGGATGAGGACCGTCTCTGACCTCAGCAGTTCGCAGGCAAGGTGCAGGGGGGTTTTCCCATCTTCCAGATGAAAGCAGCCAGTCCTATTGATGTAAGAGTTCAAGCTGGGGAGCTTGTGTGCAATTTTGATGATCAGCCCCAAGATATCTCTCCTGTCGTATGTGACCGCCATGGCCAAATGCGGAGCAGAGGATGGGCAATAGCAGAAGTGTTCCCCAGGCACCTTGAGAGCCTCCTCTGGAAAATGAGACAGCAGATACTGAGCGTAAGGCAGGTGGTTATGCACCACTGCATAGAGAAGGGCTTCTGAAGGTGAGTAGGTTCTTAGGCTGGCATTTTCCTCCCAGTAAAAATACTCCATAGTTCTCATGTCTTCCAGCATCCACACAGGCTTGTGATCTCTCACAGCCTGGTAGAACATATAGGATAAGAACTTGCAGTGCCTGCTCTGATCATCCTGCAGGCTGGCCTGGTTACTGGCCATGGCTCAGCAAATAAAGAGCAGCTCCACGTAAAATCACTCCAGACTGTAAGATCTGTGCACTTGGAATGCAGATCCGGATGCTGCTGCAACCTTCAGGCTGTCATTGCTGCCTGGACTGCACTAGCTGGAATGCATGGGCTGATCATCTCCACCCATTCATTGTTTTTCCCCTCACTGCAGTGGTTTTGTTTAGGTAAGCACAATCCCACAGGCTCAGTTAACCCATGCCATGCAAGCAGATGGTTAGTAAGTACATCCCGCTCTGTGTGTGGCACAGGTTACTGGAATGCTGTCAGACTGCAAGTGATTTTATACACACACAGCTAGAGAGAAGAGAGGGAGAGACTAAAATTAGCTTGAGAGGTGAGGCAGATTTCTGTCTGCATTTCGTGTCTACAGCTCATCAGCTCATACATTGCAGTAAGTGCAATAGCAATATTCGTCTATTTTTTGTATGCCACTCACACACACGCAGCTCATTACATAGTAAAAAATATGTAGCAGCATAAAATGCTCCACAGCTGATAATACACCTGATTATATGCTCAGGAAATCCAGGGATTACTGGTAGCTGTAGCATTAGAAAGGGATCCCTATTTTATAAATAATGGTATGGCTAGCCACTTAGGAGACACTGATGTTAATGGATTGTCTATAAGGCATTAGGGATGTTTAAGATCCCAACATTAATCTCTGCAGAAAAAAAAAGGGTCGAAGAGGATGTGTGGTAACCATGCCCAGAGTCATAAAGCATATTGCTTGGTTTAAATGCCTGCCTTTGTTTAGCAAGGAAATATCTAAAGTGCCTCTCCATTGCACAGGAGGTACATAAACAAAAGGTTAATGGCCAAACTCCACTGGTGGATGGAGAGCTTTGTTCTAAGCATTTCTCAGATGTCATGCTCCAGGACTGGGGTCAGAATGAGTTTTAATGGGGGGAAGTGGGTTCCCAGTGCAACGCCCAGTGAAATGCCCTGGGAAGACACAGAGGAGCAAGTCCCACAGGCTTGAGGGAGTAGTGCCTGTTGGATGAGGCAGAAGGACCTGGCCAAAATTAAATTCACAGAAAAGACATTAACTAAGCACCCTTTATGGCAACTTGTGTTTAAGGAAGGAGGGCTTCCACGCATCTTATAAATCAACAGATTGCTGTAAGATGGTATCTCACCATCTTGATAGGAAAACTGGGAAAATACAGCAAATCAAGATTTTTTTCTTAATTTAGAAAGGAGACAAAAATACATTCAGTATATTGGAACTAGAGAGTATTCAAGTATCAAATCTGAACATCTCCAAATGATGTCTGGGGTCATCCATCATGCTATCACTTCCAGCTTAAGCCATGGCACATTGACCCCAGCACAGGCAGGCTCACAGCCATCTTCTCAGATGTTAAATCCATCACTGACGGCGATCATCTTGACCAAAGTGGTTCTGCCACTGCTATGGCAGGGTGATGACCAAGCAGAGCCACTTTTGTAGTGCCTCCTGTCCCTCTGCTGTGCAGAGACTGACAGGCAGTCATCTTGCAGTAAAATGCAAATGAATTTCTGAACTCCACCTGTTGTAGACTATGGCACACAGCAGACCTGGACACCTTTGCCTTCCCTTCCTTGGCCATCCGGCCCCTGGGAGACACAGTCTGTGCAGCACATCCCCCCTCCTTACTTGCACCTGGCCTGGCGACTGCAAGCTCACAGGCTCACTTGGACCAGAAAGTTGACCATGGTTATTTTGGACATGGAGAAGGGATAATTTGGCACTGACTCTGCTTGCTGACCCAGCTAACCCTGAGGCTGCAGGACAGCCAGCCTGGCACAAGGGATGGTGCAGGAGTCTTCAGCCAGGAGAGCAGAAATGAGGAAGCCAGACCCTTTCAGGGTCAGCCCTCAGTCACTGAGGGGTGGCTGCAACGCCAAACCTAATGTGTGCAGAGACACATAAAAGTCAAGAGAAAATATCCTGTGAGTATCTCCAAGGAAAAGGGAAGCTGAAATCCCGAATCGGGGATGTCCACCAGGCTTACAGCAATTGCCTCTATACCACAGGTCCAGGATGTCCAGGACGTGGAAATATCTGTAATTACAGGTTACCTTGTAATTACAGGTTACACTGTAATTCTGCCCAGGAAGGCCAGCACAAAACTAAGGGAGTCCTTCGCATGGTTTGCTTGGTTCTGTGTGATGTTAAATGGCACAGATCTCTGCCAGAGTAATGCCTGCTGTGCTGGCTCCTGTCCTTGGCCTGTCCTTGGTTTTTTCAGTAGTTTAGAAAAGCTGGAGCCAAGGGCACATGTTTGATGGCAACGTGTCTCTTCTGAATTTTGTTACAAACATAATGCACCTCTAAAACATTCTAGAACCATTAGAAATGGAAGACGTTAATTTGGAAAGCTTTACTGAGGAACTGGAAGAAGATAAAAGAGTTTGGGAGTTTCTGTTTATTTCTTCGAATTTGGATTTGTGGCTAAAAATAATGCATCCTAATTCATAAGATATTTGTTGTGACTTCCTTCTTTGCCAGAGTGCAGGCTAGAAGGTGAGCACAATCAGTTTGGACTCACGGAGGGAGTGTCCCAGGGAGCTTTCAGTAATGATAACAATAACAATAACAACAATAATACTAACAACAACAACAACAAAAACAAAACAAAAGAAAAAAATTGCTACGCACACACTTCTTAGCTTCTACCCCTACTCCTGGTGTAATGCTCCCCCTGCCCTTGCTTCTCTGCGTCCTAAGGTTGGTGGTTTCATTCTGGGGGTGGTAGGGGTGTTACAGGACATTGTCAGCATCTGGATTCCTTCAATGGGAGGAATGTGAGGTTGATGGTGATGGTTTCTACTTCCTCACTCTAGAATCTTCTCCGGGTCAGTTTTATGATTGTATGCTTTTACACCTTGTTTTTTTTTCATTGGATTGAAACTGCATTTTACATCCTAATTTACTATATATGTTGATTGTATACATGTAATAAACTGCTTCTTTGTCCTTTTTGCTGTCCCTAAAATCATTCTTTCCCAGCTCCACATCTGTATTTCTTTGTGACCATACGTGAGTTGTTTGTAGCTGTGAGGTCTCCCGAGACAAGCCTGTGCCCTATCTCTTACCATCCCTTGCCTGTACTCCTCTGCACCGAATCCTGTGCCTCTACTTCTCTGTGCCTTTCCTGTCATACCAGGCTTATGATTAACTCTATTAACTCTAGTGTATTAAGCTGGAGTCGTGAACATCTGTTGTGTTAATGATAAGTCTGAGGAGAGGATAGGGAGAGAACCTACCGTTGAGTAACAAGGTTCAGACAGGACCCCCTTGCTTTCTAAACTCCTTCTCAGAGAGGAGTCTAGGTGCAGCTAAGTCCAGTCTTAGTCTCAGACTTGGTCAACGGTTTATTTTCTAAGGGTTGTAGAAGTAACCACTCATCAGAGTATTTGTTGTTAGTAACTAATTTGCTAAATGCTCCGGACGGTACCATTCAATGAGAACGATCCTGGCTAGTTTAATTAATAGTACAATTTATTACAGCAACAGATACACAGGTTCTTTGGGTTACCGGTGATAAGATTGCTGGTTACAAGACACACACAAATACTAAGAAGATGAGTAACACCGCTAGGCTACAAATGCATTAGGCAAATATGAAGCATTGGAGATTTAAAGTGAAGCTATAGAGAGGTTTCTAAGTTTTCCCGGGGAAACATTTGGTATAACCAGATGTTTTGATCTTACCCAAAGGTGTCCCAGTGGGGGGAGAAGAGAGGTTCAGCCTGTCGACTGGTCCCAGAAGTCAGAGTGGTACGCAGTGGTATCTTCCCCAACACCCTCTTTCTCTTCATACATTTTATACTACTTTTTATCTTTCTGGTGGAGCTTGAGTGACTCTAGTCATACATACCTTTATTATGATTGGTGTAAAATTTCCTCGCTTTACTTTTAAAAGCATAGACTAGAAGAAATTCAAAGCGCATGCCCAGTGAGGGGTAGTTGCACCTTAGAGGCAGGTATCTTTTGGGATGGAGGGGTGTTTTGGTATTATAATGAGCAAAGTTCACCAAAAGGACAGCATTTTGTCAAAAGTATGATGGACTGTTGGCCCAGGGTAGCAAATATGCAGCGTACCAGCTTCATGGTACCTCGAGTTCCCATTTATCACACAGCCTGGCCGCGATGCCTCCACACCTCTCCACCTTCCGGACAACTCCTCTTAGAGTCTGTACACCAAGTTCTCCTGGCATTGCCGACATCTCTGGTTACTAGGGAACTTCCATGGCATGGATTCCTCACATAGCAGCTGCACTTCACCCTGACAGCTTCTTCAATCCTGTACCTTTTCTAAAAATATAAGTTTAATTTCTAATTCACCTCCAGCAATTATTCCACAACGTCTCACAGTGCACAGAATAGCTACTTGTTACTGCTATATGTATAAAACTATGGTTGTACCATACAGTGCTAATGAAAGTAAAACAATTCAGCCATAGCTACCTGGTCAGAAGGAAAAAAATGCTTTTACAGGTAAACCGAATTAAAATAAAGTAGCAGGCGGGTCAATAAAAGTCCAGGCAAAGCAAGCCTGATATGCCTCAGTCCTGAGCTTTGCAAACTCAGTACAAAACCTGCAGCCTGTTACTAGCAATGGCCATACTGTACTGCAGGGATAGAGGGTTTCAATAGATCCTGTTTCTGGAATAAACCGAAGCAGAAAGGCTTTGCATACTGCATAGCACTGAGAATGTGGCTTAGGCTTATCACTCCTGTGTCATTTCTTCCTCCTGCCACTCTGTATGAAGATACCTTCTGGAAACAGACAAAAGTAACAGCAGCTTTTGGTCTCTGGGACTGAGGATAAATCTCTTGTTTGCCTGGGCGTGGGGCTTTCACATTTGTCATTTCACTGTCTGATGGGAACAAGGCATTTCCTTACTTGAAGAGAGGAGCAGGCATGCAACAGGCTGCAGCAGTCTAGAGGCTAATTTGAGCTGAGCTCAGCTCCTTCCTGCCACATTTTTGCCTGGGCACACATGTGAAAAACTTCAAGGAAGATGCTGTTTGGGAAACAGAAGAACAAAAGCTTTGGGGAAGACTGGGACAATCTCCAGCGTCCTACAACTGTCAAAAACCTCAGTGAGATGTTTCTTGCTGTCTTTCTGCCTTTCTTCAGTGATCTTTATTGACATCTGTTTGCAGGGCACCACTGACACCAATTTCTCTAGGTGCTTTGCACAGGAGGGGCACAGGATGGTCTAGACAGGACACACAAAGAAGTAAAGCCATTGCCAGGTTATCAGTTGCCTGAGTACAAAGCAAGAGGGTTACAGAAACCTTATCACTTGATTCAGAGGCATACTGGTTTTCAGTATCCTGTCTGCTGGTCTTCTTCCTTTCCTCAGGAAAAAAAACCCTGATCTGTAGGTGGTGGACGATACCCCTTCAGCCACAGTGAGCCTCTAGCAATGCTCGCTGTGTCCTGCTTTCCATGTCCAGCCCAGGCTGCGCAGCGCAGCTTGCGGGCACATTGTGTGATGAGTTAGCACCCTTGTGCAGAGCCCTACTGTGCCTCTCTGGTTTCTTCAAGCTTTTAATACTGTGGTTGTGAAAGAGCGATAGACCCAGCTGGTAGCAAGTGTGGATCCCAACTCAGGGATGCAGTGAAAAAGAGTGTGACTTAAAAAAATCTGATAAAACGAAGGTCAAAGACGGCCGGTGCTGGATAGAAAAGAAACTACCCAGTTACTAAGAAAATGGTGGACAGCTTACCTATGTCAAAAACTGGAATAGTATAGCTAACACAGAAGGCTGGTTTTATGGAACGTGAAGGGTTTCTTTTATATCCTTCTACATGCTTACCAGCTCTAATTCATCCAGCTGACTAAACAAGGCTTTGAGATGGTAGAAAAATCTACAGTCTGACCTGTCTTGAATTGCAAAATATTTCAGTACTGCTTGCAGAATCCAAACAGTGAGTGAAACAATCTCTGACTATATGGCTAGAGGCTGGAAATGAAAATAAGCAGAGCTTTACCAGTTTGGAAATCATTTGAATTACAGGTAATGGGACCAGCTGATGTGCTGTATGCAGAACAAATCAACCCCCAGATGGTTATTTACCTGCAGAAGTTTGGAAGTAAAAGAAAACTACCTAATATGCAAGTCATATCATCTAGAGACAAATGGAGGGTGTTCAGATTATGTCCACACTGGTGGTTGAGCACTGCTGTAATCCAGACATATGTCCTGTTCATACTCTACATTCAGACGCTCACCTGCACATTGTACCAAGACCTGGAGCACTCACAAGAGGTAGGGGAGCCTGGGCAACAGTTTTCCTGTGAGTTTTTGTTTATCCAGCTGGTGAAGGGTTTAGCCTATTGTGTCCGAGTTTCACCTAGTGCTTCACTTCCCAACTGCAATGAGTCTGAGCTCTACCGCAGCAAGCAACAAACAGCATGCACAGGAAATACACAAATCAAGGGGGCCAAGTGTGCCTTCGCCTGTTCCTTTGTCCACTTTTAAGCTCAGAGTACAGAGAGAGCCCTTGATATAGGAAACGCTTCCAGTATATATGGATGTTGATATGGGGCAAGCCTTTCAGAAGCAACACAGTCTGGTGGCCACCAAGAACATAGTCAATGCAACACGAGCATCATGAGAGCTATGCCAGATGGAGAGCTCCCTTGCAATACACTTAGAGTGAAGTGGAGCCTGCTGCAAATGTGACAGCATCTTTACAATGGTGAAAGAAGGAAGGTGTAAGACTGAAGATGGATCTTGAGACTACTTAGGTAGATCTGCAAAGTTTTCTTCTGTTTCCTACAGGATACTTAAGCAAAATCCTGGCATTGTAATGTTGTACTCACCTAGTGCTAACACTTCGTGTTACATCCTCTTTGTCTGGGAAATAGGAGCCAAAAGAGATGAAGATGGCAAAGCATGAAGTATCATGGGATTAGCGAATTTGTGAACTCTGGCCCGTCACAGCAATTATCAGAAATTTTTAACAGCATTTCTGGAGTTATGATTAATATTTGTTCCTTTAATCCGTCTTCTTGCTTTAAAGGATAGAAGTAATAAAATATGTGGCAGTTCTCTACCTCTACTCCAAGTGAAAGCTGAATGTTTATTTTTGGAGACACTCTCATCTCTTCTGACATACATAAGCTCAGTGTGTGTAACTGCATGGCACTGGCCAACCACAAAGGCATGTCTGGGTGTCACTGTGTGACCTTGTCGCAAATACAGATTTGTGGATAAGGCCAACTACACCAAAATGTCAGGAATATGATTTGTTACACAGCTTTGGTTAGCAATTTAGGATTTATTAATATTTTTGAGATAGATCACAGTATTAGGTTGCATAATTCTTGAGAGCATCAGCCAATTTAAAACAACAATTTGATGGAATTTTTTATAGTCAACATAGTAACTTAAAGATTCAAGAATGGCAAGGGTCGCTCTATTACTTACATAGAAGAAGTGCACAAAGGAAAATTCAGTTATACCCGAGTTAGAATGATTCACAGAGGGATTGGATACAGGAGATAAGGAGGACCCTCCTGTTGAGTCACGAGGTTCAGAATAGATGCCCTTGCTTTTTAAACTCCTTTCAGAGAGAAGTCTAGGTGCTCCTAGGTCCAATCTTAGACTCGGACTTGGTCAATGCTTTATGTGAATAGGGATTTTATATATAGAGAGAGTCAAACTGCACACACGAACCCCAAGGTTGTCCTGGGAGTAAAATTTCCCTTTTCATGAGTTTCATTAAGTACTCACTTTTGTGTGCTGGCATTCATCAACGCACAGCTGGTGAGCCTCACAAAGTCAGGCCTTTGAGTCCTTGCAAAATCGTCAACAGATGATCCTTCAGACCTGAGCGGCAGAGACCTATGGCATAATACTAACTGTGGCCCTTGACTCTGAGGTACAACCTCCCTTACCTTCAGATGAGACATGTGGGAATGTTGAGTCTTTCCCAAAGAAATTTCCCTCCTAAGTCTCAGCATGAGGAACACTGCAGGAGGCAGGCGTTGGGGTCTGAACAAGCCTGAGCAAGGGGAATGGGTTATGAGGTCTCTAGTTGGCCTTTGCTTAGGACAAAGAGTAAGATGGGCCAGGAGCAGGACCCAAATGAAGTGCTAGAATTGAAGAATCAACTTTCTCAGGGTGCTGGAGAAGACAGAAAGCAACGACATGCCACTAGTACCACCCTTCTGCCTGTGTTCTGAGTGGGGCTTTCATGGATATGGCATCCAGGGCCCAAATAAGCTATTTGGCTTATTGAACTCTCCATTTCCAGGGATACTGCTTGTGAGCAGCTGGCAGGCTTGTCAGAGTCTGGGGGCTGTCAGGTGCTGCAGGCTGGTCAGGGCAAAATCCCTATCGCCATGAATCAAATGCTTTTCCTCTGTCAACTCCCAGGGAGGATGGCCCATTTCTAAAGGCAGGCACTCAGTAAATGCTGGAATAACTCCAAAGGAAGGATAAAGATGTTGCTAACTCTCACTGAATGTCATACATCTCTTCAAATATAGGTTAGATCAAGTAGTACACTCATGTCTGGAGGATGAGATGTCAGCTTGGTTTAATCAGCTATGAAAAAAACAAGGCTCATTTTATTCCATTTTTGAAAATGCTTTTGAGATCTGATTGCACAGAGTCTGCATGTCAAAAATCCTGGTGTCTCCCATTTCTGTGAGCCCATTTGTTTCAGTTCCCAACTCCTGTCCTAATTTGAGACTACATCTCTCAAAGACAGTACATAAATAGACAGATTATCATGCCTCTTCCAGAGAGTAACCTGTCAGCTGAGCTCTGTTTAAAGAACAAAAAGCCCTTGCAGACAGTCTGTGCCTACAGATACGTTGAACCAGATGATGTTTTTCCAGTGAATGGCTGAGACTGTGAGACAGTCTTATATTGTTGGACATTTTCCTTCCTCGTGATGATTACGGGTATCAGTGCCCTGTTTTACCATAACTCTATGTAAATGTCAAGGCTGACAACTACTGAGAACGCATTCAGGAAGACAACAATACATGTAGTTTCCAAAAATTATGAAAAGCATTGCCTTCTTATACAACCCATGATTAACCTGGGGAATTCAGTGCTACACAATATGCTTTGCAGTCTCCAAAGTAAGATTTTATTTTTTTTCTAAACATTAAGGTCTCTGTTCTGTGCACATGCGGCAGCTGACACTACATCAAAACTGCAACTCTGAGGTCCTACCCCCACGCAGATGGGCAAATAAATAAAAAACTATAGCCGTGCCATCCGTAACACAAGGATGACAAATTTGTCTGAACCTTCTTAGTAGTTCTAGTGCTGTATCGGTACTGCAAACAAGAGCTTGTCAGAAACGTAACATCTCTGTGTGTGGGAAATGCAGTGCTATGAGACTGAGCTGCTTTGCAGAATGTATCAGTTTCATTCCATCTTTTGGCAAAACTCATGGTCCAAAAAGGACTGAACATATTTTTAAAATTATTTTTATTGAATACATTACAAACGAAAAATCCAGGTTGTGAGCAGTTCTGATAAACCTTACAATCTCCAGGTTGTAATCCCACAATTAACTGCTGGAGGTCGCTGAAAACAATCTTCAGCCATACTATCATTACAAATTTATTTGTTAAGGAGGTCTTTGCAGTATCTTCTGAGGCCTCAGTGACTGACAGAGACTTCAAAGTCAATTTGATCATCCAGACTGACAGTTCCTAGGCCGTGCATTTTGTTGTCTCATAGACAATATACTGAATCCAGAGTCAAAGATAACCACTGCATCCTCTGCAATTTCCAGTGGGTTTTTCTGCAATCGGCTTTTAATCTGGGCTAAGTGCACAGTCCGTTCAACACTAAGCACTTCAGAAACACCTGAAAATTGTACTTATCCAAGAAAGATCCTTCTGGACTTTATTACCTCTAATGCTTTGTTCAAAGAATTGTATTGAATGGATTCCCTGAACAGGACACTTGTGATGACTCAGCCAATGACAAATTGCTCCTACTACCACATTTAATGAGTTCAGAACCTGCTAACCTGCAGCTGGTCATCTGGTTCCTTCTTCTTTACGGTTTAATATATATGTGAAGTTGGCCAGTGAGAATTTGCTCAATAGTGGATGGATTACTAGCAAAATGAAAGAAGGAAATTCCATAAGGCTGCTTAAAGGAGAAGCATTCTGATGCTTCAGAAATGCTCTGGGCATGGTGGTTTCCCGTTAAGTCCACTGAGGTAGGGCGTTTGCTTGGACCATGGGAGGGTGTGGGAGGGATGCCTCAGTCCTCATTCACCAGCACCCAGGAAAATGTCATCCTGGACACCTCTGAGCTGTCTGAAAATACAAATACTATAAATATCAGAAATTCTGAAACAGCTATTAGTGCATAACAGCCTTTAGTGAGATCCCAGATAACAGCTGTTGAACTGAAAACTAAAGAAGAACTTAAAGATCTTCACAGTCAAAGCCACCCTGTCACTGACTGAAGTCTCTGGCTCATATATCTAGGTGATTCAGGACAGGAAAACAAAAGTAAATCTATTTGTGCCTTATTAAACATACTGAAACGCCCATCAATAATGCCCCAAAGAATGTTGAATTGCTTCAGCATACTGCAGGATTTAAGTTAATCACTCCTATGTTCCACTTAAAAAGAGTCTTCTGCAGAACATGAGCGAAACCATCTGCTTTTGATAAATTTGAAAACTAGTGATAAGCAAAGAACTTTTACTACAAGGTAACCAAGGTGAGAGGCAGAAAGAAATCAGCTCAGCTTTCAGATCTTTGCTCAAATTTAGAAGGATGACTTAAATTTTCAAGATAGATATCAGTTGGATGCTTTTCTTTTTTTTTCTTTTTTTTGTTGTTTTTAGGTGAAAACCCAGGAAGTAGAAGCGCTTTCCCTCCATAAAATGGCGACTGCACAAATTCATGTTTACATTCACCTTTCTGGGTGACTCATACCAGACTGCCTTTGCAAATATTCATTCAAGATCTCAACAGCAAGGAACTGAAATTAAACCAAAACATCAGTGTGGCCCTCTGTTCTTAATGGGATATGAGGTAATTTGCAGAAGGAGAGAGAGACTACTGGCAGCAAAATTCCTCTGGGTACCACTGTAACAATAACAATAACAATAACAATAATAACAATAACAATAACAATAACAATAATAATAATAATACAACTAATGAAGGGCCATGGCCTATATTCATGTTCTAGGACTGCAAGATCCCCTCTGCTGAGCAGCACATGCTTCAATTGAGTTCATTGCACTCTGAATGCGGTTTCTTTCTCCCTCCTTCCTTGTCTCCCTCCCTTCTTCCCTCTATCCCTCCCTGTCTCAGGCTTTGCATTTCTACACCAAGCTGTAGTCAGTGAATTAAAAATCCAGTCTCCGGAGGTCCAGGAGTTAGACTGGGGGGCTGCTGCTCTCCTTGGCATCATGGATGCTGTGAAACCTCAACAGATACCAGAGGTGGCCCTCCCTTTGCTTTGCCTAGCAGTGATGTTGGCAATGACAGACTATTCACTGAGGGGGGGGGGGTGTGTGCTGTCCCTAAATGCAACACCTAGTGCCATTTGAGATGTGCTAAGGATCTGAGATCCCTACACAGAACTTCCAAAAGGACCTACTGAAGCTCCTCACCTTCCCAGAGAAGTAGCTGGAGGCCAGAGAAATTAACCTGGAGCTTCTAACTTAGCCCCATTGTTAGACACCTTGTGTGGCTTGGCAGGCTTCAGTAGCCATCCCATGTGACACGAGTGGGGACTCCTCCCTCACCTCAGAGCTGTTGCTCCAGAGGGTGTGGGTGGCACCGTGCCGTGCACTCACCTCACCTTCTGAAGGTTGGCTGAGTTGTGGGCATGCTGAAGACCATGACTGCTTGTTCAAAGCTACTGGAGTCTTCAGTGGGAAGACTGGAAGAGTTTTATGGAAACAGTTCTCCTCTGAAGAGTTTTAGAAAACCTGTGGTGAGGTCTGACCCTAGTCGGGCTGAAGAACAGTCAGGATTTCTATTACGGCTCTCTCTGGTCCTTTTACCTTCGGGGCTGCTGTAGAGCCCAAGGATCTCCCAGGACAACCCTGCCATGCCAAGACCCAAGGATGGTCCACAGACTTGCAGGCCGGCTTGTTCCCTGAGCCCCAGAGCACTTGGGAACCCCACAGCCCCTTGAGTAAGGCTTGCAGACAGCCTTCACTCCTGCCACCCCACTGCACTACAGCTTTTTCAGGCAGGTGATAACAGAGTTGAGACTCCTTATTCTTCCAGCAGCCTGGCTAAACACTGGAGGCAGCTAGGGGTCTGCAACAGTCTTGATATTGGCAAGATTAAATGTTGTTCATCTCTAAATGATATTTGAATTTTGTGATTTTTACCTTAATCTGGGGTCTGAAAATATCCTGAAAATAGAATCATCTTTGTGAAACAGAAATCCATTCTTCCAGCCAGCTGTCAAGACTCACTCCTTCTCAAAATGAGGCAATCTATCATGGAGACAGGCACCTAACTTTATCCCAGATTTGAAACTGTTGGCTTGGAATTTTGTAACTAAAATCACAGCAACACCCCAACTGTTCTCTGGTTTACACTGAGGGGCCGCATCTGCTCAAAGTACAAATCTGAATTTGTATGAGTCACACATCAACTCATTCTATGTAAAGACACTGTAAAAGCAATGCCAAAAAAAAAAAAAAAGAAAGAAAAGAGCTGTCTGTGTGCCAGCAATGCCATATTTACATTAAAGCCTGTCAAATACAGCCCTAAAACCACTACATAAATAGGTGGAAATATTGAATGTGCTGCTGCGTCATAAAATTGAAAGTGTTAAACTATTACAGATGGCTAATATGCGTTATCTTCCTCACCCATGAAAGTGAGGACATCTCTTCATCAGGCAGAGGCATTGGCCTCCTGACAGCCACAGCTCCTGCAGGAGATGGGGACTGTCATGAGCTGCTCCACAGCTGGAGCCATCCTCTCCTTCCACAGCCCTGCTGCTGGTCATCTGTTCTATTTGGCAGCTCCATGCTAAAACAGAATCTGCAAACTGTAAAACATTGGTGTAACTATATATCAGGACCAGAAGCAGATCTGGTGCTCTGTCTTTAGTACATTGGCATTTCAGGGCCTTCATGATTTTTGTCATGCAACTCTTTCTAAGAGTGAAGAATTACTATTCAACCCTCACTTTACAAATTGGAAACTGAGGTAGAAACAGAGACAATGATTTCCCCAAATAACACAGGCAGTCAATGTTTCTTTCCAGCTGTCTTGGATTCACACAAGAGGTGGGACCTATATTTTAATATGAGCATATCAGTGTCACCTTACCTTCCGTAGCACCTGGTAAATGAACACCAAGTTATGGAGTCTGAGCTAAAAAAGTGTGAAATATGCTGCTGTTTCTACCTGATTTAAAGTCTCTTGTGTGCATGATCGGCACGTTCTGCTGACATGCTCAGGCTTGACTCCGTCACCAGGTATCAAGTCAGGAAAGAATTTCTTGCAATCAGTTTGGCAGAAAAGGTTGGATTTTTCTTTCTCCTGTTTTTGCCTTACATAAGTTATGCTACACTGTCCATTTCTTGGGACAATCTTGCCTCATGTTTGTGACCATCCCAAATGCTGCCGCAGAGATCATTTTCCCAGCTGATGGCTGTGACTGCCTTTCTCAGAGTTTCCCACTAGAGGGGCTCCCTCACACCCTTTCACCGAGGTTGCAAACGTTCACTGCTCATCTCCTCAGCCTGTAAATCCCCGTCCTTCCCTCCACTCACATTCAACAGCTGGATATTTATATCCATCTCTGACTGATCCAGGGAGCTCACTGCTGTCATCACTTTTCTGAATTTCCAAGTGAGTATCTTCATCTTTTCTCCCACATAGGCACATCTGGGACAGTGAAGAGGAAATCCTCACTAAAATCTCTAAAACTGGCTCATTTCTTCTTCCAGATCCCTGCTTTAAACTCTCTTTCACTATCATGGCTGGAAAAAGCACTCGACAGAGGTTAGACTGCTGATGTGCTGATATTACTGCCTCTCACACTGCCCAACTGTTTTCATAGTGCACGCTTTCCTATCTATACATCTTGGTCTATTGCCATGTCGTAGGCTCTCTGGGGAAGGAACTGGCTTTTATTCTGTGCTTACACAGTGCCTAAGATGGTGTGATCCTGGCTAATGACTGAGGTTATTGGTAACACACAAGCCGCTCCCTGCCTGCAGATCTCTCAGGCTCGAGGAGCAGAAACAGCCAGTAGACATCAGGCAGTGGGGACAGGAGGATGACCAGAGCCCAGAGCCTTGCTTTGACTGTCTTTGTGCCTTCTCACTGCTACCCCGATGCCTACTCTCAGATACCTCTCTTATCCCCCACCAAGCTTTCCTCATACCTTTTCCTGACACACTCCTCACTTCTTGGCTTTGACAACTTGGTTTTACCCATGGGTTCTCAGCATGTCTTTGACACAACCTTGCACCCAGCATGACCACCCTTGTAACTATGCCTAGAAAAACCCAGCTGGGTGGGCAACACTGTAAAAGCAAAATGCTCTTCCCAAAACTGAAATTGAGTTTGAGAAGCAGGCTTGAAAAATTTAATTGGCAGTTTTACTATTTGTATTTAGTTATGTTTTTACTGTGTTTCTCACCATAGGCAATAAAAGTGGATTAATATCTCTGCTCACCTGCTTATGCTATGCTTAAGCTATTGTTCCGTTTTCTTAACATACTCTAGGCTACAATATGTCCTTTTTTTCAGGACATCATATTTTTCCATCCACAAATTTTTATCTGGGTAGATTTCAAGGCACTGCTATGTAGTCTGGGATTTATAGATGTGTGATAATCCCACTTGACAAAAAAAAAATTGATACTCCATACATGTACAGTCACACTGACTCTCTCATCTGTGGCTACTTTGCATCCTGGGTTCCTGCATACCCATGATAATATGTAACCTGTTGCTGTATAAAATGCACACCAGTCAGCCAATGCTTTCTGGAAAGTCTTGGACTCATTGTACACGAGCTGTTCTATTCATGAACATATGACTGATGCTTCCCAGAATCTCTGCAGTAAAGGACACATGCTGTCACTGCCAGGGTAATCCCTAAAGGCAATCACAATACTACATATGGTAAATTCTCCAGTTACACCTCACTTTCATGAGTTTAGTGAATTTTGTGATGGACTGGCTGGCACACAGATTTCACGTCTTAGAAAGAGGGAAGACATTGCATACAGGACAGATGACCTTTCATGTGTATTTCAGTGTTTTTCCTCTGCATTTCCTCTACAACTGAAAAGTTTTAATTATTAAATCTGTGTTTACAGTTTTCCAGTAAGACCGCTAGCAAAGGCAAAATCAGTTAAACCATGAAAATCAACCACTAAGTGCTAAAAACTGTTTCTGTCAGCTGGCAGAAAACAAGCAAAAATGCAGTTCTTGATGACTGCCTAGTCTTTGACAAGCAGTGTGAGAATGAATCAACCTTTGCATGCCTCACTATTCAAATGTACCCCCGCAGAGTCAACATATGGAAAAGTCTCATCACCTTCAAGCACCCACAAGGTGGTGCCATTCAATAATTTTAGGAGGAGAGACTCCACTAAGGCATTAGGGAAGAGAAGTCAAGATACAGCTCCCCTTATGAATTACCACTTATTGCAAGCAACTCATTTTTCTAACCATAGGCCAAGCGTTATCCCAACAGCAACTTGCACTCAGTCAGTCCAAAGGATCATATCAAGGATTTCTGGGTACTGCCTCGTGCCTCCTCCAGCCTCTTCCCTGTTGTAGGCTTGTGTCCACCTCCATGTGCGGCTCTAGGGGCTTTCCTCCATACAAGATGGCTCTGTAGCATAATAAATCTCAGAGTCAAAACTGCCTCCTATCAGCACACCTCTGTGTCAGATTAACTAGAGATCACCTTTAACCTTATGGCCCAAAAATATGCAGCTTAGTTTGCTTTGGCTAATAGGCATAGGAAAAGTCCTTGGCAAGGGTAACTGTCAGCACCATGATAATTCCCCTTCCCACACAAAGGCTGCTTGTCCTTTCTGCATCGTCACCTCTTGCTCACAGGACAAACACTGTCCTCCATTAGCCATAGACTCTGGGTAACTGTGTCAACAGAGTGAAGAGTGGGAACCCCTTGTTTCAGTATTAGAAACATTATTAGTATTATAACATTATTCAGTATTAGAAACATTATTAGTATTAGAATATTAATCAGTATTAGAAACAGTATTAGACATCGCCAGCTATACTCCACATCAGTTTTCTCACTCACGTGGAGGTGACCAGCTTATTTTCTAGAAGATATTCAATGAACAGAAGATTTTGAGGACTCGGAGGCTTCCTGCCTCTGTTAGATTCAGATAGGTGGCTTAGAAGTGTACCACTCCCTCAGGCCCAGCCTGAATCCCTTGCTCTAGCAAAGCTCCTCCTGAGATTAGGGTGTGCTTTTGTAGGGTTCAGCTGGTTGCTCCTAACCTGTGGGTTATCTCCTTCCCTTCAGGCCCTGTTCTTTGCTGAATGTCAAACTGCCTGCAACATCAGTGACTTCTGTAAACAGCACATGTTGACCAGACATTAAAATTGTTGCTTGAGGATGCATACTGACTGTCCTCACAAACGCAAACCTCAGATTAGCAGGGCAAGAAGCCAAAGCAATCTTTCAGAAAGAATTACAGCTCTTTTGCACCTTTTTAACAGATTATTTTTTTTTCTCCAGTCAACTTCATCTGCAGCACTATTCATTATTCTAATGAAATTCATACGATAATCCAGCTGGGGGTCTTCAGAGCACTTCTGCCTGTGGCCAGTTTTGACTCTGTGGCCTGGAGGAATGCAGAGGAAAAATGCATTAGCCTGTCTTTCAAAGGCAAGGAATTAAACTTGTGAATGTTGCTGTCTAAAGTATGTCAGTAAATCGTATGTTTGTCATTAAGCAACTGCCAGAACAACACAGGTAAATGAGCAGGAAAATGGTTGTTTATAGCCTCAGTTACTCCTAGTTGCTGTTTACTAATGAGTGCCATAAAGACAAAGGAGAAGGAAACAGAAGACAGGAGTGAGCCTCTAAGGCTGACACTCAAATGAAGTGGAAGGAGTCACATGCTGCAGGTAACAAAGGGACAGAAAAGCAGAATATAGGATTTGTCTTACTTGCATATTTTTCTCCTCTCATTTGTTATCACTTCTATGGAGATCTATAAAATCATGAAGGGCAAGAGGATGATAAATACTATACAATGGTTCCTTGAGCTTTCTGGAAGGAGAACAAGAAATGAAACTAGCAATTAGCAAGGTCTCCACAAACAGAAGGAAGTGGTTCTTTACACACTGTGGAAAAAATCTGTAAAACTCCTTGCTGCAGGAGATTGTAGATGAAAACCAACTGGATAACTTCATGGAAGAAAAGAACCCATTAAGTGCTTTTGACAGAAACTCCTCACCCAGAAAGCCTGTAAACTGCTGGGTAGGAGGAAGGCAGCCAGCACTGAGAGAAGTTTTTTATCCTGGACTGCTTGATGGTGGTGAGGCCATGCCTGGGTTGCTGTGTCTGCCCTCAGCTCCCCTTCCCAGGTCAAGGAGGATATGGAGTAACTGGCAGGGCCTAGTGGGGGCTACCTGTGTGTTCAGGGGCCCACAGCACGTGCCCCCACAGAGAGGTGGATGGAGCTGGTCTTGCTTAGGCTGGGAAGAGGTGTCTGTAAGGTGAGCTAGTGGTGGCCTACAGCCATCCAATGGAGAGATACAAAGACAGCAGATACTTCTCAGCAGTACTAGATGGTGCAAGAGGTGGTGGCAACAGTTTGCTGTTTGTGAGGCCCAGGTTGGACTTTAGGGAAGACATTTTCACCAGGACTCCTGTAGAGGGGACCTCCAGCCAATGTCTCCGTGATTCTATGAGTATCAGTTTCAAAACTGAATACCTGCATTTTGCAGGACCCCCAAAAAAGTGGAGGGGGCTTTCTGAGACAAAATCTAAAGAGAGCCAAAATATCTAATATGATAGCTGGAGGCACCTCATTCTTATCATGCCCTGTTTTGTACTGACATCGTTACGGGTTTCCAGTGAGACAGCCTGTTATTTATGTACCTCATTAAAAGGACTGTTCTCAGTGTCACTGAGATGACACTGTTCTGTGTTCGTATTTTAACAGAAGCGACACAGTCACATCATGTTCCAATAAATAGGCCCTGACCTCCAACAGTAGCTGCATGCAAAATAAATGAGCCCCTGCTAGGAAGCTGGGTGCCTGTCATCTCAGCCTCCCCTGGTCGAGGATTCACAGGCTGTTTTGGGCCCCAGTCCACTTCCAGTTCAGCATGAATGAACTTGTCAAGCTGTGGTCCTAAAGCAGCTCACTATTCACAGTATTAACTTTATGTTCATAAAATACAGCAGTATCAATCAGAGGACCCAACCCTCTCATGCTAGCTGAGACTTAGACTCAGAGCAAAATGGCCAACACACTCCCAAAAAGTCTCTGAGAGAAAAAAAACTGAGCACAGGCTGGATGGGGGATAAAATCAGGAGCTACCAGACAAGCAAACATGAGAGCGGCACATGTCAGCCTACGCACTGCCAGCTTTTGTTGAAGCATTTGGGCTTCCTAGGAAGGATTTCAACAGAGAATAGCAAGTGAGATCCGGGGGTGTGCTGGGGGAGCCTCTCCCAGACACAGAGATCATCATGAGACTCTGCTGAGGATAACAAAACAAATGAGGGAACAAGAGCAAAACAGGATGATATGAAGAGCTTGGTAATGAACATATGTAAGGGTCAAGGATATACAGTAGAAAGAAAAGACCATTTTTGTCTGATAAAAAAGAAAACATCAAAGGAGATATGTACAAAAGGGATAACACCACCTTCCCCTAGACCTCTTTCTGGGGCAGATGAGCTCTGCTAAGCATATAGGCAGTTGCCCCTCACCTTTTGTAGAGTATTTCTGCAGTTTATCTATCCCTTGGCCTCACTGCTAGGGATAAAAAAAATCTTGTCTGTAACCTCTTGGTGGTGATTTTGTGCACTCCTGTCAATTAGCAACTAGAAGATATCATATGTTCCCTTTACTGTCTGTTAGGATGGAACCTATTTCTGTCTGAAGTGTCTCAAATGACTTCAGATAATGGTGTCATGGAGATTAAATATTTCATATCCCTGGAACATCCCAGAGCTTTCCCTATGTACCTTCCTCAGCCTAACTGCATAAGGTGTTAGAATATGTTAAAGTCAGGAAGCTTTTCAGAGAAAAACATTTATGGGAAAACATGAGGGAAAATGAGGAAATCTCCCCATTTCTGCCCCCACTGGTGCAGGATAGCTTTTGGCATATTTGATAGCAAGTGCCAGCCAGGTTTTATATTGCTTAGTATTTATATGGTTCGAGATGACTCTACATTTCTGATATCCTGTTGTGAGGGAGTTTCCTTGGCATTATTCTTTTTTTGGATTCATCTCATGAGGACAGATGTTCTAAAGTTAAACAGTCTGCACCCAGAATTCAAAGACGTGATGATTCTGGACCTGAGGTTCCCCAGGCCAATTAGCCCTGCTCTAGATCAAATGTTAGATTTCCTTAATGCCCATGATGCTCAGATCTGAGGGCTTTGAGTCTGCTTCTACACTAACATGTAATTTCTCTTAATTACAGCTCTCCTGTGCTAGTGCAGAAACTTTAACGGAGTAGCCACAGGCTACCACTTGCAGCCACAGTCCTGCTGTTTGAAGAGCAATTAATCAGACAGCAGTGGAACATCACATCTCATATTCTGGGCAGACAGACTCTTCAAAATGTTTTCCAAGAAAATTATCTGCACAGAGTTCTGTAAAAATCTAATTCTACCCCATTAACCAATAGCTTATAACCAGCACAGAAAAAAATTCAGTTATAATAGCCCTATGACAAATGTGCTACACTTAGTCAATTCATTTATCTATCTACTAAATGGATGCTTTAAACCCAAGAGCCTCACCCCTTTAACCTCCCTGGTTAATGTTTCCAGATGACATACCAAATGTATCCATTTTACAAAACTACATTAAAATTAGAGATGGGAAAAGACTGGTGGGTCATCTTGGTTAAGCAGGATTGTTTCATGAAGAATAATACTAAAAATGTATTAACAGAGCTTCAAGAGCTTTTTGACACGAAAAGGACTGATGCTAATTCTCCATTTTGCTCTAACCAACTTGCTTACTATCTGCATCTCAGCTCACAGCCCTTTGTACTGAGGTTCCCATTGGACAAAGACAGAAGAGAAAGGCAGCTCATGTGCCAGCAACCTGGCCCGATGTGACATATAAGACAACAGAGATGCTACCTCACAGGTCAGCCCTGCTCAAAGTAGTGGGTCAGAGCTGAGTTACATGTTTGGCAGCGTGTTTAGAGAATGCCATCAGTCTCATTCTCACTGAGTTTTCCACAGAGCTTATGGCAGAAGAATTTTAGGAAGGAATTTATAGGATGATCTTGAAGCGTGATGTCATGGTGTTTAAGCGGAGGAGCTACTTTGCTGCATGGTGCAGAGTGGAAAGAACATCTAGTCAATGAGACTGCTGTCCTTTGCTAAATGGAGACATCTGGATTCCATGAAAAGAGGCCACAAAAGCCCTTAGAGGCAAAGGTAAGAAATTTGGTTTTGGTGCTGCTGACAGAGGAGTTTGCAAAACACCACAGGGAGTAGCACAGTCATCCGTTTTGTCCCCTTCAGTTCTCCGCTGTCTGCCCTCTCTGCCTTTCCACAGCATCCTACCCAAGTGACCCACACTCTCCCTGTCCAATATGCCTCGACTGACTGTTCTCTTGAGTAGCCTCTTAGATGGGCTTTGATGTTCCCACTCAAACTGTGAAGGTTTTGCCTTATTCCAAGTCAAACAAACAAACTGACAGACATAAGAATTACTATGGTGTGTCAAACCACACAGGCTACTATCCTGCCCCAAAAACTGTTAAAAAAAACAACGAAAAATCAAAACATTTTTTAACAAAAAACCCCAAACCAAACAGATGCTTGGGGAGGGTTTAAGAGAATAAGCTGGTCATGGACATCCAACTGCTATTATATGCATGCCCACTCTGCACATGTTTTCACTACTACTTACAGAAACAGAAAGGAGCAGAGAAGTGCAGGGATGAAGAGGGAAGGTCAGTCAGCCTGCCACAGCTATGCAAAACCAGGTTGAGTTCTCTCAACCTGTCCAGCACCATAGCCTCTCTGCTCCTTAGCTTTTCATTAGCATGCCAGAAATCTATAAAAAGCTGGCATCACGAGTGATCACTGTCCTGAACGTATTAGGGAAGTAGGATATTCAAAACCACTGAGGTAGTCAGATTTACAACACAGGAGGCATAGGACATACAAGAGCAGCTCTGAGAACCTGGCTGGAGTCAGAACTTGGCTCCAGTTGGAGGCTGGAGGTATTTCAGGGAGGATGCAGATCAGAGAATCAGAACAGAATACCCTTTAGAAAGAAACTGTATCACACACATCAGGTTTGTCTAGAAAGACTGTGGAACCTTTGCTATTTGAGCTATGTAAAATATATTCAGGATGATCTAGAAGTACTTGCTCCTGCCTCAGCCAAGGAGGTGGAGGTTGGTGATGCCCTGACCCTTCATTATCTGAGCCTCTGGTATCAAATACTAACTTTCTGTGTCAACAACAGGTCATTGAGAAAATTAACTGTGGGTTTCTTTTTTTTTTCCCTGAGGATTTGATACCCTGTGGCAGTTGATGCCACCAAAGCATTTTTTTATTGCAGTCTACTGTGGGGATTTTTGGTCAGCCATTTGAATGGAAGCTGCCCTCACTAAACTCACATGCACAAATATTTACCTGCAGCAAAGCAGAGGCAACAATAGCTGCAGGCTCCTCTTTATTTATAGCTCACTAGCACAGGCAAGCTGCAGTCTGCCTGTCTTTGGTCACCTGCTCATATCTGAGGTTAACATGCAAGTAAGCAGTAACTTCCTGAAGGCTAAACTGTATTAGCAGAAAAGATTGTTTTATCCCAGTCACCACTATGGACAGACATAAAGTAATCCTTACAGACATCTGAAAGGTAAGCCTGCTTATCTGATGGTGTAAGGTCAGAGAAGGGACCGACTGGGGCATGTGTTTATAATAACAATTGTGATTGCTTTGAAAAAAGGCATCCCTCAAAGGGTTTCTTCAAAATACTGTCAGGCCAAAATACAGATTCTTGAGAAAAAATAGGGTTTTTGTAACATATCGTCTCCTATCAGGATACTTTTAATCACCCAAACAGAAAATAGCTGTGAGATAATTCTTAGAGAGCTCAAACTAATCAGATGTCGTCTTGCAGGGTTAAGCTAATTAGTGCAATGGTTAGGAAGGAAACTCTCCCCACCAGGCACAGTTAGTACCCACTGCTAGCTGAGGTGTTACCAAGCGTCAGTGCCTGAGCACAAGCTGTGGTAGACCCAGAGCCAAGCGTGGGCTGACAGGCCAGCCGGCGCTCACGTCCTGTCGGCTGCTGCCTTCCTCACTTAAAGGGCTTCCCTGCCTTCCCCTACATCAGGCCACCCGGTTCTCAACAGAGGGAAGCACCTACTGTCCCACTGTCAAATTTGGCTGACCTTGCCCGATGGGCTCCAGGTTTGCTGGGGAACAACTGAAGGGGAAACAGATGGACAAGCAGCATGAGAGCGTAAGCTTTGTTTCCTTAGAAAACCAGGCTAAAATGTCCTTCTTGGTTTAGAATAGCAAATATGACTTGCATGTGCACACCAACTGCTTGCTACAGCCTCATGCCTCTTTTGTCTTCAAAGCTACGAAAGCCCTATGAAATATTGCCATACCCACCACTCCCAGCTATGGCAACTGAACTGCACTCCTCCATGAATTCTGGCTGCATTGTCCAGAGCTCTGCTACAGGGAATATCTTGTCATGTGGTGCACCTCATCCTCTCCTCCTTCCCCACCATCCTTACTGGGTCTGACTCCAGCCCTGAAGATCACACAGACTCCATTGCACAGAGGGAATGCGTCTGAGAGAAGGTAACTCAGTCATAGCTAAAATACAACCATGGATTATGTTGTAGCCATGCACTGCACACCTGTAACAAGCACCACAGGTTTTTCTCAATAATAAATATTGTTAACGTATGTAATATGATAATTAATTATGCAATAAAGGTCCATCACAATATCCCTGCAAAATGGCATAAGGAAAGGAATCCAAATTAATATCTTATTGACTCAAAGTAGCTTGGGCTTCCCTCTGGGTTTTAGCTCCCCAAACCATGCAACTTCACCAACAGCATTTGACCTATGAATCAGAGCAGGTTGGTCAGTAAGAAAGAGCTCTATGTAAAGTTCCCAGGTACTCAGCAGCTTGGAGGGTGAAGGGGGCCCAGTGGGAGAGGGAAAGGGAGACTGGTCTATCTGTTGGTGGTAGATACTTGAAGAGAGACAGTCAAGGTAGGCAGGGAGCACTTTTTGGGCCAGGTTGATGGGCCTCCCTTTCAAAAAAACTAGGCTCACACCTAAGAGTTACGAATTTCTGTACAACCTGTGTTACACCAAGGAATCCAGGTTTTCAGAGGGTCCTTCGAAACAGCTGTTTTCCTGGCACTCTGTAAGCAGTGTCCTGGCTGTCTGGTCCCTGCAGTGACTAATATATATACTTGGCCTGGAGCCTCCGTAGTTTTCACTCTCCCCAGCACAGCTGCCTTCCAGCCTTGGGCAGGATGGGTTTCAGTGGGCTGAGTAGAGGTGAGGAACTGGTGCATGGCAGTGAATGGCTCGTCCTCATCAGAATTGACAGGAGCAGTCCTATGACCATCTGAAGGGATAAGGCAACTTGGTTCATTATTTCTCTCCTGTGTGCGCATGTGGAAGCAATGCAAACTCTGGCATAACCCTGGCCTATGTTATTCATCAGAAGTCACTTGATGGTGGGATTTGGCAACAAGCTGGTTCTGCGTAGCATTTCCTCCTTACAGCAACCATCATTTCATCTTCCTTATAAACATCTGCAAATTATCCTCCTTCAAATCCCACCTCTCAACTCCTCTTTGCTGGGATGCCAATGAGAACAGATATGCTTGCCTCACAGCCTCTAATGTTATCTGCCCTTATCTCATTCTTTCTTTTTTTCTTCCTTTTGCTTCCCTCTCTGAAATAAAGGGTGCTAGATCTCAACATGATTCTTGAACACTGTTTACTCCCAATCTGTCTTGTTTCCATTTCTATGCCTGCAAATACAAGCTATTGTCGGAGCTCAGTCTGAAAGAAAATATCCCAGCATATGGTTGGCAAATGCAGCATGCTCAGCTCTTGTCTCTAATCCCGTTTCCCAGCATCTCTTCAGGGAATCAACATTGATTAAAGGTACTGGTGTATTTCATTGCATTTGGAGGACCTGTAGATCATCCTTCAGAAAAGTGGAAGCATGAAAGAGTAACTGAGTAACCAAGAGCAGTTTACCATATGATACAAACTGTGATTACACTTTGAAATGCTTAAACCCCAGCTCTAGGTAAGAGATACCTCAGTGACTCCTGTGCCTTTTAATCCCTTTGCGAACAGCAGCTGATGGCACTTGGATAAACATCTGCTGGAAGTGTGAATTGAGAGCTGCCAAATTAATATCTGAGTGCAAGACTTCTTCAGGGTTTCCCAAGATTTATGGGGTCAAAATGGTCATTGATTGATTTCCAGGATTCCCAAGATTATGGGCTCCAAGGTCAAATACTCTCAGACTCCAAGCCCTCTCCCTCAGATATTGCTGCTGATTATGTTCCTTCAAGCCAACAATTATTTTCTCTCTGGATGATGAATCTTGATATGGGATGATTTTCATTGGTACGACTGATGAGGTTACCAAGTCCCACTCGCCAGGCTGCCCGGCTGATCAGATGGCTCAGCAGGCCTTGGTGCAGCTCTTGAGCTGGCTCGAGTTGGCAGCCTCACGTTTTTGTGGCGGGCAGGCACCAGTCTTGCTCTCCAGCAGCAAGGTTTGAGTGGGCAATGTAGGATCCACCTCACTAACCCAAATCAAGCCACCTTTGTTTGATACCAGAACCCCAGAAGCTGCAAGTGTTTTGAGATTTTTTCCAAGACAGCTGATATTTTGGCTGATGGGTTGGGCTCAAAGGGTTATAGTAAATGGAGTTACATCGGGCTGGCAGCCAGTCACTAGCAGGGTTCTGCACGATTCCATTTTGGGGCAGGTACTCTTCAATCTCTTTCTAAATTACTTGAATGCAGGACTTGAAGGAATACTAATTAAGTTTACTGATGACACAAAATTGGGAGGAGCTGTTGACACTCTGGAGGGCAGAGAGGCCCTGCAGAGGGATCTGGACAGACTGAAGAGCTGGGCAATCACTAAGCATATGAAGTTTAACAAGGGAAAGTGCCAGATTTTGCACCTGGGGCATGGCAATCCTGGATGTACATACAGACTGGGGAACAAGAGGCTGGAGAGCGGCTCTGTGGAGAGGGACCTGGGGGTTCTGGTTCAACAGCAAGTTGAACATGAGCCAACAGTGTGCCCTAGCAGCCAAGAGGGCCAACCATGTCCTGGGGTTCATCAAGCACTGTGTTGCTAGCTGGCTGAGGGAGGTGATTGTCCCACTATGCTCCACGCTGGTGCAGCCTCACCTCCAGTACTGTGTGCAGTTTTGGGCACCACAGTACATTAAGGATGTAAAGCTACTAGAGAGTGTCCAGAGGAGGACCACAAAGTTGGTGAAGGGTTTAGAGGAGAAACCATAAAAGAAGTGGCTGAAGTCACTGGGTTTGTTCAGCCTGGAGAAGAGGAGGCTGAGAGGAGACCTCATCACGGTCTACAGCTTCCTCAGAAGGGGAGGAAGAGGGGCAGGCGCTGATCTCTTATCTCTGGTGACCAATGACAGGACCCAAGGGAATGGCAGGAGGATGTGCCAGTGGAGGTTTAGCTTGGATATTAGGAAAAGGTTCTTCACCCAGAGGGTGGTGGAGCACTGGAACAGGCTCCCCAGGGAGGCAGTCATGGCACCAAGCCTGGCAATATTCCAGAAGCACTTGGACAATGCCCTCAGAGACATGGTGTGAATTTGGGGTTGTCCTGTGCAGGGACAGGAGTTGGACTTGATGATCCTTGTGGGTCCCTTCCAACTCAGGACATTCTATGATTCTATGATTTTCATATTTTAACTTGATCCCAGGAGCTTCTCACTGTATGGAAACAAAACAAAACAAAACAAGACAGTCCAAGGCTAATGTGAACAAACAGCTCTCCTTTTGTCCCCCCAAAACACCACTTAATATTCTTCTGCCCACTTGCCTAGAAGGCAAGTGCCATGTTGTCCTCACAGACCGTTTTTTGGGCCAGTGTGCCACAAGCAGATTTGACAGGACAGGAGATCATCGTCTCTTATTGGAAATCAAATGAAAAGCCCTGCCAAAGTTAGTAGTGACTAATCCACTCAGATAATTACTTATGGGACAGATGATGATGATTTTCAGAACACAATATTCCCTGCAAACTGCTGTCACTGAAAACATTTTACAAATTTGTCAGCGTGCCCTCCATGTAGGTCCCAGATTTCTTTTCTTCTTCCCTTTCCCATTCCAAACCAGTATCACTCTGTTTTTCAAAGACCATATTTTTAGCTCATCTGAGAGGAAAAAAAGGTCTAATACTGCAAGGTTTTTCCACTGTACAGGTAGAAGAAATTATAGTGTGCAGCTGGGATTGTTCCCCTCAGATGGAACTGGCAATCATTCCCCACCAACATGTTGTGCCAGTTAATTAAAAAGCGCTGTCTCCCTGGAGGGCTGTCCACACAAGGCCTTTTGGCCCAAATTTTCCAGGTGGTTTAGTTCCACTGGTGGGATCATGACTGGGGCCACCAGCATGGATGCTGACCCCAGATAACGTCAGTCATGAGCTTGGGCTGAGAATCATTCTCAAAGCAAATTGAGCTAGGAGAGAAAAAAAGGGGGGGAAGTCACAACCACCATAAAAATTGCTGTCTAAAAATCAAATCTGTGCCTCAATGTCAGCACCAGGCTGAGTTATTAAAGTTGAAATTATTTTCCGAGGATAATTTTCCTTTCCCTGCTTGTCTTAGTAGATCCTGCCTAGCAACAGAGTGACCTCTCGAGGTTGCTTCTAGCAGCGTTTCACGTGGCTCTGTTTGCTCGCTGTCTGCGGCTCCTTCCCATCCAGACAGCCGAACAAGAATAGCCAGTTTCTCTTTCTCTTCTCATCAGTATTATCCTCCAATTGCTATGTGACAGCCCTCCTTTGTGGCATTTCAAGTTATAAACACTGTCAAGGAAGACTTAAATCCCCCAGAAAACAATTCATCTTTAAATAAAAATAAGCGTCTATGAATCACTCCTTTCAAAAATAAGCACTTAGAATTCACACTGTTTCAGGGTAGGAAAAGCTTCTGTTTGCCTCTAACAAAATCGGGGTAAATCTGTGACAGAGACGTCTGGTTTCCTTAAGGCTTTCTTCCCTCAGCCTTGAGAAAGGATAAAGCCCAGACCACTATGCTACCAGACAGCCTCAGCTGTTTTCTCCACTTCTATCCCCAATCACAGTAGATTTAACCTAAGCTCTTGATTATAGACCCCATTCTAAAAACCGTTCCCTGCTAAAATAAGGTACCAATTATGCACAGCTCCTCTGTGGTGTGGGGGCATGCAGTACGTTAATCGGTTCTCTCAGGCCTGGTAGAGCCCCTACTGCCTTGCAAATCCCTGTCTGCGGAGTACTCCTGCCTGGGAATAGATTAACCCCTTTAGCACCATAACCGGTCTAAAGGCTATATTTAAGTAGCTTCACAACTGCAACATGAAATGTTTTGCCTGCAGCTCCCAGGTCCCAGTGAGGGCCTCGAAGGTTAGGGTCAAAGCTGAAAATAGGAAAGATGTGGAAAATGTCTGTGAACGAAGCTTGGAGCTGATTTCCTCCATGCCTGTCAAAGTGTACGGCAGCCTGCAGTCCAGGTCCTGAGAGCCTGCAGTCACAGCAAGTGCAGAAGACAGAAGAAATAAACTGCACCTACTTGTCACATATCTCTGTATACTTCTGCTGTACTTTGAAGGGATGTTTATTCCTGACTTCTTTGCCTGGGTGTAACCCATTCCTCCACCTCCCTTCTGCTTTAATATCTGAGTTTGTATAGAAAAAAAGGTGAGATGAGTTTTGGCCATCATGCAGAGCCCTAAGGGTGATTTGCTTGTAGAACCAACAGCAAAGCCCTTGTGTTCTGCCAGCTTTTTTTGGCGTAGACTCATTTAAGCAGGGAAGTGCCTTGTGGAGAACTCACCTCCTGTTCACTGTAGCACAGATGGCCTCCTCTTCTCTCCCCAGCCACAGACCAGTCTTGCTACAGCTCCACCAGTTATACGTAAAACCAACAGGAGAGTAACATCAGGAAATTATTTCCTCTATTTGCCTTTCCATTTTACATATGCTGGTTTCTAGAAATGAGGAGAAAGACGAGTGTTAGTTGGAAAGCTGAGTCCTGCTCAGCTGGTGGGAAAGAATTCCTCAATGCTGTGGGCTTCTGTTTGAGAAATGCTGTCATGAGCCAAAAATTGATTTTTAAACTGCTCTGTCTCATGTTGAGTATAATTCTATAACACTCTTCTAGAGAGGAGGGATGGCATAGCTTAGCCCAGGCTTAAATGACTCCACAAAAAGCAAAGCAGGGCAGAATCAAGCACACCGTGAACAGGGAGGAGGAACAATCTGTAAGAAACTCCCAAACACCGGTTTGCTTGAGGTGAGAAAATCAATGGGTTATGATATTACAGTGAGATATGCATAGAAGGCCTCTTGTATAAGGTGGTCTCCTGCTTTAGTGTAGCACCTCAGGGTATTTTCAAATGGTTTATATACATGGCTATTTCGGCTCACTGCTTGCTCAATCTGCTTACTTTAAGCGGCGGTGTCAACACAAATTTCTTTCTCTAGGTTTCAATGTAATTCATGTTTATCAGCTTTGTCCCAACATTACCTAGACTTCTGCATTCAACAGCTAACTCAGAGCTGGAGATTACCACTGCCTACATGCAAAGGAAAGATCAGGTTGTGGGTGTGGGCCAAAGAACTGAGGAACAGATAAAACAAACAAGCTTTGTAGCAGCAATAGCTAAAAGAAGGGCTAAGGATCATGTGCCCTCAAGTCTGATGAGTCAACATAGTCAGAGCTACGCCACACAAAAGAAAACCTCCCAGGTTACCAAGAATAAAAGCCCACGAATAATGAAGTCTTGATTAACTTAAATTGATCATTTAGCAACCATCTCCTTTGGTCCCAATTGTGTTTGCTGATGTTTTGCTTGGGGCGTATGCAGTGAGTCACTGCACAGTAACCTCCACACACACCCCCTAAGCCGCCCCCAACCGTGATCCACCATGTTCATTTTTCAGCAACTAATGACAACTATTAGTAACTGTGAGCTCGCACAGATGCAACTATGTGGGCTGCCCGTGGACGGCTGTACGGCAATTTAACATGGCTTATCTATGCATCACTGTCCTAGAAGTTGGGGATGTAGGCAGGAGTGTCGTGCTTCATACGCTATCAATAGCCATTAATGGTGCCTTCAGAAACTGGGGCGGGGAGGGGGTAATTAACAACTGCAGAAAACTCACCTGCCTGACACATGATTCAACTCTGGTTTCATTTATCAGGCGCTGAAGTGGATTTGCCAGGGAAAGCTTTTCCTAGTGTTTCAGACAGATTTTGACCTATTTATTTTTAATCCATCTCTTGGCTCTGTCATTTTGCTTTTCTGCCCATAGTTCTGAGCTGTTCCATTTGTTTCATCAGCTCCCACTTTTTTGTGTGTAAGGGTCACTGGATTTATCCTGATTGCTTGCTATTTTGGGGGAAGGAGTACTGCATTGTTCTGTTCTTTTGGGAGCTACCCACAAGAAGTCTTCCAAACAGAAACACATTTGCTCAGGACTTGCACCACCTGGAAGAAGCCAGCTCCCTTTCCTCACAAGTGGTTACACTGTCTGCACGCTGTGAGGTTCTGAATTTGCTTCTCAGCTTGAGGTAGCAAGAACAAAAAAACCACCAGACAAACCCCAGTAGGTTTGACTACCATATTTTATATGGGAGGGGAGGAAAAGTACAGAAGGGGTCTGTGAGATTACTACTGAATTGGTACTGGGGAGACAGGAAAATAAGAAAACACAGGTCAATCGAGTATCAAGTTTAAAAGTGTCCTAGTCCTTTTGATGTGCTTCTCCTTGACTTTGATCTCAGCTATCTAAAATTGGATCTCCCCAAAGTGAATTAGAAACTGCCAAGAGAGTGCATGATTTTTTGGGCAAAAATCTGCAAGGAGTTAGAATGAGATCAGGCACGTTTCTCTTGCTAACTGATCAGATTTGAACCCAAGATTCTGCCAGACTGAGGTCAGTACATTTCCATGGAGAAGGGTCATACTAAATTATAATAGATGAATTTTTAAAAAACAAGAATTAGGAAATGCCAACATAAGTGCTGTACTGTGAGAAGCTCAAATTAACCTGTTCCTACCACCCACTTCCTAGGTTAGTGGTGCCATTTTAACTCTAAAATATAGTCGTGGCCCAGAGGGCACTAAAAGGCTTTAATTGCACTGACCAGCCCTCCCCTGGGGCCCCCGCCCCCGCCCCCACCCCCACCCCCACCCCCTGCCTGTAGGCTCCAGGGCTCCATTGAAGCTCTGGACTGAGCATTTCTCAGTTCCCACCTGAGCTGTGTTGCAGGTGTGCCTGTTTGCAGCCCTGTCTCTGGCCTCACCTTCTGGCTGGACTGTGGACCTCTGCTGCCAGTAGCATTTCTCCTGGATGCATCCATCAGGTGTATGTTGCAGCTTGCCTCCAGTCCTGGTTCTGTTCCCTTTTGCTCTTGCATGGAGCCTGGACATGGTTCATCGCTTTTCTGTGTCTGGGGCTGTTGATGCACCCTGCTACCAGCTTGCTGTTCTCAGATTTTGTGGGACTGTGATCCATCACCGAGGGCACTGCTTGCGCTGGGGTTGCCTTTTTGGCTCCTGGCTTGCCTGCGCTTTGGGAACAGCAGGCCATTGCTGTTTCCTGACATGTTCTGGAGTTAAGCCTGCCTTCATTTAAGTTACTGGAAGAATCAGTTCAGTCTAGCACCCTTTGCAAGGAGGTCCAGCTATTTGTGGCACTTCATCTTCACTCATGCAGAGCTGTCTATGCATACCTTCAAAAATGGGTCCCATGAGGAATATGTCTACTTAGAGTTTGCAGCTCCTCCTTTTTATCTTACGAATGGGTTTATATGGGTCCCTTCTGTTGTCTGCTACAGATTTCTTCAGTTCTATCTACTCGTCCCCCTGGAGTTTGCTTTTTGAATGCTGCGAAGCTAGTCAGTGGAGGTAGAGAGTGGCTGGTGGTATAAGCAAGCATGGGCTAGGCATTCCTGTTGTCTCTCCGCAGGGTGTGAATTATGAGCCTGATGGTATCCTAAGCTCTACTAAACCACAGGGCATGCAGATGACCACATGTTCTCAGGGCACCTTTCAGACCTGCAGCATTAGCCTTACTAATTGGCCTGTAAAGAAGTTGTCTTGATAGCTCACTAGAGACCATAGCCCTCAAGAGAACAGGTTTTCAATGGCATTGTGCCTGCAAAGGAGACATCTCAGGGAGCCCAACACTCCTGCTGATGGTAACAGACCGCCTCCCAGGTTTGCAGACCATACAGCAGTATTTTTCCATTAAATTAAACTCTGCTGTGCTGGTATCTTCTCATTGCTGTTATCTTCTCTTTGTTGCTCTGATTAATGTATCTGAACACAACAGGAGGAGGCATGATACACCTTTGCAGGTATACTATGGTCTTTCCTGTTCAGAACTTAGCATGAGGTGGAGACTGCTTTTCATGCTGTGGTTTTCAAGGGCTAAGATGTAGCATAAGGCTGGTTTGTTAGTTCAGTCTAATGAGTCTTTTCAAACCAGTCTAGATTTTAACAGGGTACCTGTGAAGGTACGTTTGCTTTTTGCTGGTTAGAGATTCATGAAGGGACGATCACTCCATCTAGCCTCCCATGTTCCAGTCTGAGGCTGGACTATGCGTTAAGTCCCTGTAGCCTAAGTCTCTCTGAAATGAATGGGAATGAGGCACCTACATGACGCCTTTTAAAAATCTGTCTAAACACTGTAATAATAATAATAATAATAATTAGCTGTCACATTAGCAGATGCCTAAAAGCTTGACTAATTATGATGCAACAACTGTAATGATGGAATACTCTTCCATGCTTTATTGGCAAATTACTGTTTTTGTTTGCTTTGCTCCTGCTTTGTGTCCCCTCAAAAATCATGGAGTGTCCAACTCTGCCCCTAAAGCCTTCCTCTTCCAGGACAGAGACTGCTGTGCCCTCCACCCCGTGCTCTGTTGGGTGTACAGGTCCCACATCAAGTTGTCATTGCTGCAACTCAGCTCCTTGCTGAGGTACTGCTGATGCCCTGCTGCCTGCCTGTGATATACTTGTTGATGCATAATCATCTGTGAAGGCAACTATCCCCCTCGTGTCATGTCTTGCAGACCTAGCAAGAAAGCTTGCTTACCTCTGCCAAATGTGAGCAATCTGTACGTGCTGTCCCAGTGAAACAAGAAAACTGAATGAGGCATGGTTGAGGCATGGTTGCTTGCTTGCATGTTGTTCTATAGTTTTGTAAGCCAATATGAGTTTAAACCTGTTGTACCCCTTACTCTTCTTGTTTTCACCTATTTCACTGACTTATGAGTGACTCAGGCTATCTTGCTAGGCCCTTGCTAGTCTAACTTGGAGCCTGCCCTGTATAAGGCCAACCACATGCGCTGAATATTTATATTATTTGCCATATAAGCAACTGGTCACATGAAAGCCCCCAAGCACCCTTCCCTTGGGCTCTCGGCCAAGCTGGAGCCTGGAGAGCACAACAAATGGAAGACGCATTGCCTTGCGTTCCTGGCCTAACCCTGCTGTTCGCCCTCTGGCAGGAGAAGGGGTTGCAGATCATTTGCTTGGCCTCTCTTTTACTGCTAATTTTTTATCTCTGCAGCAAGAATTGCACTGCTTACTCAGCTTAGCAAAGTACTTTAAAATCTTTGTGTGCACGATACTGTGTAAGTACAAAGTCTCATCACTACATGTTCATGTGCAAGGCCTGCAGAAAACTCCCAGCTTTTTGTTACTGTTGTAACCTGGGAAGGAAAGAAATCCTTTCTCACTTCTATGGTGGGCTCAGTAATGCCCTGGAATAAACGATGCATCATCTCTCCTACTTTGTCCCCAAGGCAAATACGTTATTGTTTACTCAGCTGTACAGCCAGTCTCTGAGTTGACAGCCCCCTCACAGACCTCTGCAGCATTTACAGAAGGGGAGCTCGGTATTTTCTGTTTCATCAGGTGTGGGCTTCTCTCACAAGCTTCACTTGTTGAAACATACTGTGCCTTAAAGGAGGCGGTGCCACCCATATGTCATTGCTGCTGGACAGACACCAGATTTGAAGTCTGCCTTCTCAAGGTTTCTCCATCCTGGAGACTGGTTTTAAACATGGACATGCATCTGCTGAGGTCTCCTCTCAGTCTTATGTACCCTCCACCTTCACAGGAGTGTTTGACTACAACCAGGTATTATTAGGTCGTGAAGAAGATCACTAAACAAGTCTCTCCCACACCATTTCTGTGGTATGGGTGAAGCTACTTATTGGGTAGACTTCCATGTCCTGTTCCCTTCCCTTGCATGTCCTGTCTCCCCTTTTTATGTGGGCCACTTGTTTCTTTCCCCGGGCTTTGCTTGCCTTTTGCTCTCTGCTCCCTCTGGATTTAGCATCTTTGATAGATGTCTTTGGGTATATATTTATGAACAAAAGAGAGTAGTAAGTCTAGGGAGAGGCTGACTCTTTTCCTTTAAATAGCTCACCTTTGACACTCAAAAGTGTGCCTCCTGAGCAGGGGGTGGTACTATTAGAAGGAAGATAGCAATACCGGAGCAGCTCAAGACCTTCAAGGAAATGCTGTGTTGACTGTAGCTGGGAAACCCCACCCAGAGCTCTAGGGACAGCGAATTAAAAAGACTGACAATGCTACAAAGATTTTTTTCCTCACTCTCCTGTCTGTGAAGTGACAATTTTAATGGACAAGTTCCGTCTCCTGATAAGTGCAACCAAAAAGAAAACAGCTACAGGAATTCATCTGGGCCTCAGGTGTGCGTATATATATATTCCCAAGCTAGTAGATTCCTCTGATTACATAAAAAAACGGTGATCCAGTGTAGCCATTAAAGTGTCTATTCTGTATGTGCTCTGAATGTCTCTGTGTGGGGCCCTTTCTAGCCCAATCTGTCTTTGTTCTCATCCAGTGCTCACAGACAATAGGGAAAGCCCAAACTGTTTGATGAAGTCCACGTGCATTGGAGTAGCTGCTCTCCCCCAAAACGTTTATCCCCTCTCCTGGTAAACAGCTGTTGTGATGTTCTTCTGTGCCAAAGGAATGGTTCCAGCTTTACCTACTCAGCTGAGGATGGAAGCTTATTTGAAATTCCCTACTGCAAAATATGGGGGAGTTGGCAGCTGGATCACTGCTTGCCCTGCTCAGGTGGGTCAGCAGAATACCGCCCCACCGCAATCTCTCTCCACTCACATATGTGTGCATCAGACCAAGACTTTGTGTGAAGGAAGTGGCATAATCAGATAGCTATCATCCATGTGTTGGACACCTGATATAATCTCCCCCAAACAAAAGATTGATAACTCATAATCTTGCAGAGCATTGCCACCGTACAGCGATTTGTGAGGCAGCAGCAAAGGAGAGCACAAGCACACAGCTGTCATACAGGTAGCCTGTCCTCTGAGCCTCTTGTGATCTTCTGAGAAGGGTCAGGTTTCTAAACATTTTCAAGGAAGGAGGGATTAAGTGACCCTGTCCCTTGGCAAGATAAGGTAGTTGTGGGAGCTTGTATACAGAAAGAATAATAATCAGCCTGACCCTTCACAGGAGACCACAGCCTGAAGGCTCTTCTTATTTCAGTAATAGTCCTCCACTGTGAAAAAAATGAAAAAAGAAGGCCTAGCAATGCAAAAATCCCTGTACCATCTTTGATATGTTTGTATCAACACCCATCCTACTTAGCGACCTTGCTTTCTTTCCTTGGGAATGGAAGTGAATCCTGCTCCCTGCAATAGTGACTGGCTTCAGGGTGATTTTTGTCCCTCTGCTGGCCTCCCTGAACTGTGATGTTCACAACAATGACTCTTCACTTCTGCAGGAGAGCATTATGCATTCCCTGGCATCAGGCCTGCTTACACTTTCCGTTCCTGACATCATAATAACAGCATGTAAATTCTGAGTCCCTCTTTGGACTTTCATACAGCTTCATACTCTTTCATATGGCTCCTGAGTGCTTTGGAGTTCTACACTTAAAATCTGGCCAACGGCTACTAGGTATGGTGACAGAGTAATGAGACCGCCTCTGCCATTATGGAGAGGGAATGGAGGGACCTCCTCATCACCAATTTTCACCTTCTGGTCTTGAGATTGATCGCATATGTAACTTCCCCTGGCAAAACACAGCCATTTGAAAAAGTGTCTATAAATGGTGTCTGTGCCCATGTAATCTTTCAGGTAAGCCAAAAGCGATAGGTGTCAGCTTGTGAGGGAAAATGAAAGCTAATTAAATTTTTTTGTGTGTCAGTAGGCTTACTTTATGAGCATGAAGCTGCAGGCTGTACCATCTCCACTGAAAAACACTGGCTATCAGTAGCCACTGTCAAATAATGAGAGCAGCAAGTGGGATGAACCTGGCCTCTGATGCAAGGCAAAACCGAGAAGGCATAGAGGGGACATCTAGGAGTCGAGCTGCCTGTCAGAAAGATCACAGCCTGTAAGTCTAGTTCTGTATTTCAGCTGCCTCCTCTCTGCTGGCAGAAATCCTGGGCATGGGTGAAATAGCAATGGAAAATCCCACTAGATCATTGTCTCACCTCAGGCACGGCTGGTTTGGTAGGCTCAGCTTTGCCACACAGGAATCCATAAGCGTACTGAAAAATTAACAGTTGTTCTGGAGACTGACTAGGTGTAAAAACCACTAAGCTGTAACATTTTATCTTTAAAGAGAGAAGGTCTGCACAAGCGGGCCCCAACCCCTGACACTAATTCAGTGGGATGCACCCAGGTCCCACTGAATTCCACTGAAATTGTTAGAGGTTTTAATTAGATCAAGATGTTGGTGTCTGAGTTTCACTGCACAATTCTTTCTGAGTTTGTGATTAATTCCTCAGCCACCTAACTTTCCCTGAAACACTCCCTGCAGTGTCACTCACAACACTGAAGGGTGGGTTTAGATAGGACAAATATTAAAGGTGGGCCTTACTTAGGCTGTTGGGCGCAGACACCTCCCCTCTCTCTGGTTCATTAAGTTTCATATCTAACACAGCCTTTTCTGCTCAGTAGTGCTGCACAGGGGAGTGACTCCTCCAGAGTCATTTGACATACCGTGGTAGGAATCAGCTGTGGAAAAGGCCCAGAGTCTTCCTAAATCCCAGCGTAAGAAGTAAAGGAACAAACTGCTGACTGTACTGCATTTCTCTATGTCAGAGGAGGATTAATTAATGTTTTCAGGCTACTTTGAAAATTAAAAGTGCCATGTGGTACAATATTGCTGTTCCTGTTTTTCACCCCATAGCTGATATGTAGCACTTCCCTTACAAACTGATTGGAAATTGCTTTTGATATTTTTAATGTTCTTCAGTGGAGCTGCTACAGACTGCTGCTTTGTTCTAATAAATGTGCCCTACCTCACCCTTCTCTGTCCCCCTTCCTCTAAGCTCCTCTGCAAGGGAAATAAAAGCATCAGTCCCTGGCACCATCTGTCAAGCAGAAGTTAATCCATTCTCTGCTTGTCTCATGGTCAATTTGGTTTCCTTCCAATTGGTACAGCTACCCTTCTTATGGCTGAGAATTTAATACTATTCATAGGTTTGGGCTTTGCTTTATTTTCCTGGTAATATTATTATGACAATTGCAATGTTCTGACATACATCCCCTCCATGTCCCCAGGCTGGAGGACAGTACTTAAGCAAACACGCAACCTCCCAGTAAGGCAGGTAGCATTGCTCTCCCTGTTTTACAGAGGAAAATGAGGCAAAAATAACTGACTTGCCCAGGGACGTACAAGATGCCTCAGGAGCAGAGCTGAGCAGAGAGCTCACAGGTCCTTGGATGAGACCCAGTTACTGATGCTGACTAAAGCACTGTTGCTTTGCCTCTTTTCCCTTTTGTTTCGGCTTTGTTACAGCGATGTCTATGGGAGCTCTGCAAAGGTGATTAAGACGTGGACCTTCATATAGCTCCTGTGACAAGACTGAGCCAATCCACCAGGGACAAAGCTTGCACTTACTCAGCGAGGCACAACAGAAGCTCAGGTCAAGCTGAGCATGTTAGACCAGTTATTTCTGCTGTTTGCTGGTGGTAAAAGGGACCCCAGGCACAGTCTTTATGGCTTCCTTCTAATATTCTTAGTACTTCTGTTGTCCCCGTGCGTGCCATTAACTAAGAGGCGATTGCTGTCTGACAGACTGCTCCAACGCTTTTCACTTCCTTTGCACGATCTAATGGGAGGTTTGGTGACAGGTCAATGAGAAATGTCAATGCTTAAATGCTCAGAATCAGGCCGGAGTTGACCATACTGAAGACATCTCAATTTTTGGAGGGCTGCTCAAAGCAAATAGCAGTTCTTAGCATATCAGTGTTGACCCATCACTGACTGTCCACCCTCATGCGGGTGGTTGCGCACCCCTCTACCTAGCCGTATTTAACAGTAGGAGCCCATGCAAGAAGACGCAAGATGAGCAACAGCTGGGCACATAATTATGTACTGCCTGCTATACGTTCACAGAGATGTCTCTTTGCCTTTGATGTAAAATGACAGAACAGTCCTGCCGAGTCATTCCTTCCTGCAATGACTGCAGCTCGTCTGGTGATACCACATGGATAGACCCAGGAATCACCATATGTGAAAAATACACTTTCTCTAATGTGGATGCAATGTTATTAGAACAGAAATCCTTAAAATGCTGCGACTTTCTCCAAAGTAGAAGCAAAAAACTACCCCTTTTCACATCTTTTTTCATAACCGACAACCCAGAAGGATTTTTTTTCATTGTATTTTGGCCAAGACTACTATTTATTTGCAAAGGATGCAACCTGTGCGCGAGCACTGAGCCATTAAAAATGACAGCGAATTGGTAACACTTGCAACCAACGGCCAAGAAGGGCCACCAACGCTTTGCCTCTTTCTTCCATGATCTCCAACATCGGCAATATTTAAGGTGTCACGCAAAGACTGCAGCCTGAGTGACCTGAAAGGCTGCAAGCACGATCAGTCCCCGATTCGCTGACGTAGGATGCGGCTGACACCCATTTCAGCGCCCTCCCGCCGGGCGCGGCCGTGAGGCGACGGGGGCGGAGCCTCGGCGGCGGTGATTGACGTGTGGCGGGGGCGGGTCCGTGAGGGGGCGGAGCCGCCGCCGCGCCGGAGCGTCGGGGCTGTGGAGGGCGGGGGGAAGACACCGGGCACGGAGCTGCTGCCGCCACCGTTCCCCTGCGCCAGGTAACCGGGCAGGGGGGCCGCGCCGCCCAGCGCTGCGCGGGGAGGTCGGGGCGGGTCTGCCAGCGGCCGGGGAGGGAGGTGGCGGTCGCCGCTCCGGGCCGCGGCACTGTTGTCTCTTGGGCCGCGGCGGGGCCCCGGGGGAGCCACTCCGGCCCGGCGGCGCGGAGGGGACAGCGCCGGCCCTGCCGGCCCTGGCCGCGGCCCGAGCGCCGCGACAAAGCACCGGCCTTCCCCCACCCCGTCCCCTCCTCCGTCGGCGTCTCCCAGCGCCGCCCAGCCTTCCTGCCCGGCCCTCCGCTCAGGGCCGGCACCGAGCACCCACTCCCCGCCGCGGCCACAACTTCCTCCACGGGGCCCCGCACCGCCGCCGGCTCGGCTGGGTTCGGCTCGGCTGGGTTCGGCTCGGCTGGGTTCGGCTCGGCTGGGTTCGGCTCGGCTTCCCTCCCCGCCGGGGCGGCGGCAACTTTCGCGGCCGGTTCTTGTGAGGGGGCCCTGTGATGGGCGGCGGAACGAGAAGCCGTGCCCGGGCCCCTCCGCCGCAATCGTCCCCCACCACGGACAGGGCGGGGGGTGGCGGGGGAGCGGGGTTCGGCCCGGGCGCCCCTCACGGCGCGGGGCCTCCCGTCAGCTGTTTCCTCTTGTTTGTTGTCAAGTTGCCTGCGCTGCCGGCAGCGCCCGGCGGCGGCGCCGGGGGCCGAGCCGGCGGCGGTTGGCTGCGCGCGCCCCCGTGACGGCGCTCAGCTGGGGCCCGCCCCCGCGCGGGGCTTTGTGTGGAACGGCGGCGCGGGGGCAACGGCCGCCCCACGGCGCACGCGTGGGGCCGGGGGTGGAGACCGCCACCCCCACCACTCTCCCCCCCCCCCCTCCCCCCCACTCCATGTTCCCCCTAAGCGTAGCGGCGGGCAGCGGCCGCAGTTCGGGGCTTCGCGTCGCCTCCGCCGGGCTCGAAGGGTTACGCGGGGGTTAACCCCCCTGCAGCGAGGCGGGGGTCAGCCGTCCGTCCGTCCCCTGTCGCGTGTCGGGCGGCAGCGGTGGGTGGTGGTGCCCCTCGGAGCACCCGTCCTCCCTTCCCGGTTGGAAGGCGCTGCTCGTTCACCGCGCCTTGGAGACTTGCTCATCGCCGAAGCGGCCCTGAGTAAACCCCGCGTCCCTGCCTGAGGGATGACTCTTCCACGGGAAGCCGGTTGTCGGAAATCGAGTGATAGTTGTTATTTACTTATCGAGGTGCTCACGGCTCTTTCAGCAACGAGCCAGCATCGCCTGTCAGCTTTTAGGTTGGGTTTTGCCTGTGAAAGTATAGATTCCCAGGAAGCTGAAATATTTGGCAAGCACTTTTTCGCTCTGGAAAAGGTTCTAGTCAAAGCAAAAAGGAATGCAAAGACTGTCATCTGTCTGTTCATTTGTTACTCTGTGTTCAGACCTCAGCCGCACTGTGCAAGCAGATACAGATTAATTCACTGTGCTTATTTAAGAATAAAGGTTGTGTTTTGGACTCGTATAGTGATAGAATTCAATAAATTATTTTTCTTTGTCTTCTTCAGACAATAAACATGGTGTTATGGTTAGATTGGAGGAATAACAAGGCAAGTACACAAGTCTTGTGAGAGAGGAACAGAGGGCATGGCTCTTCTCAGCGTGGTAGGTGTTGCAGAGCAATTCTTGATGTCACAACTAATGGCAATAGATTAACTAGTAGTGTAAGTAATGTTTGTGACTGATGGCAGAAACTGAGGGAACTTGCTTCATGGTTGTAAAGATTCCCTCATGCAGCTGGTTCAGCGATATATATAGCTGCATATATAACTCTGTAACAGCTACATGTAGTCCTGTTACATACAGACTCATTGTGGACAGCTGAATTAAAGTAATGTTTGTGACAGAGGAAACTGTCCATTTTCAAATGTTACTCCCTTTTTCTAATGTTCGTGTTGAGAAATACTATTTGGAGGCTTCTGTCATCTGCTACTTTCACTTCCGTAGTTGTGGAAGTACCTAACTTATAGAATGCAAATCTAATTGTTTATATATAGATTTCAATAATGATGAGTGAGTTTCAGGTGTGGCTGCCAAGCATGTTAGGACAAATGAAATGGCACTTCAAAGCCCAGTAGAGATGATGACAAGAACAGATGACATTTGTTGCTTGTCACCTGAGAGACTGAGAGTTCTACACATGCACACAAATATATATATATACATGTACTTTTAGCATTCCTTCTGCTGGTGGTCATCACAAGCTTGCAGTAATGTTGTCCAGTTTAGGTCATTGGTTCATGTTTGTTTACTATCATTTGACCTATGTTGAAATCTTGAGTTGCTCAGCTCTTGCTGAAATACATAATTCCCTTAAGCAAGATTTAACCTAAAGGTATCTTGTTAAATGTATAGAGGAAATGCCTGTACGCTGTGGATGATTGATAGCAAGGCTGTCTTTAATTCTGGAGACTTTATGTACATTTAGGAGTTTTCCTAGTTGATATAAGGATTTGTTGGTCTGATGCACGAACCATATTGGCAGTCTTTCTGCCAGCGGATGTAGTTTGTAGGGGAGTTTCACCATTTCTTCAAAGTTTTTATGTGATTTTTACTTTTTTCCCCCCATTACTTACGAAACCAGTGGTGTCTTTGGCTGAAGATTTGTATCACCTCAGCACTAAAATGAATGAAAATGGAAAATCTGAATTAGTTTAGCTTTCTGAAAGTTGCGGAATGGTTTGATAGGCAAAGGTTGTCTTATCTGCTGAATAAGTATAAGAACAAATTTATTACAAACCCAGGAAATACAGCTTGCTTAAAAAAACTTGAGGAATTAATCTTTTCCTCTCTTAGGGAAGGGTAAGGGGAGACAGGAAGGGAAGGAAAAAAAGGAAGAGAAAAAGAAACAAGGAGAAAGTAATAGTTGCTGCTTTTGGACTCTTTATGAAGTAGTGGGAAAGAAAATCTGATACCATTTGTAAACCAATACTTTCATATGTCATCTAGCAAGAGTATTGTGAGGGTATCCATTACTGCGTGGGGGATGCTGAGGTATGGGGGCTATACTGGAAACGAGCACCCATCTGTATGTCTCTGCTCTCTGTAAACTTGAAACAAAGTACTCTGCATTATTGCACACACCAATATTTAAATGTCAGTATCCCAATGCAAAGCTTTTGCCTTACCTGAAATAAAGCCAGTGTGCAATAGACGATTAGACTACTGTAACTTGCAATAGAGAATTAGACTAGTGTGACTTGCACAAATGAAGTTTCACCCTGCAAGGCACCCTGTTCTAGGCGGGCGCTGTGCGCTGCATCTGGGCACGGCCTTCATTACATTGCCAAAGACTCGTCAGTCATTTGGCTGTATTAACTTCCTTCTACAATTTGCTGCAGTAGCTGGATAGCTCGTATGCTGTTCCAGTTCACTTTCTTCCTTCATGTTCGGCTACATGTGGTGCTTTCTGATAACAAATGCTGCATATAGACAGAGGCCCAAGGCTGGGCCCTGCTTACTTCAACAGCTGCAGAAGTCAGTGGCAGATGGTTGAATCTCAGACTTCCTCAGAGACTGACCACGTGTATTTTCAGATGCACCCCTGCTTGTGAGCAGCAGAAACCTGGGAAGGTAAAGAGCAAGTTTTATTTCTTTGCTTACCCGGTGATTCTTCAACATGTAGTCTTGTGTAGCTGTGCTAAGTATTCTTTTTCTTCTTTTGTCCATCTCTGAGATGAGAAGAGGAAGCTTAAGCCTGGTTCCTGAGATGTGAAGATTAAGTTTAAGCCTGATTCCAGAGTAAGTACATCCTGAGAATGTTTTACTATGCCTAAGGGAGTGCATAGCCTGTTTTCGGGGGGGAGAGAATGCTTGTTGGCTCACCGTATAAAGGAAGATGTTTTTCATCAGTGAAATGGCGAAAGAGAGGCTGTCGTAGTTTTTTATGCTTTAACTAGCAGCTGTCTTCTGTTGTAGATCTGAGATGCAGTAGATGGTGCTGAAGCAACACTGAGGCTCCTGAGACATCCACAGTCCAGTGTGTATGTAGAAAGTGCCTGCTGGCTCTCCCGAACATTAATGGTCCTGTGTCTTCAAGAGGTGCCCTCTGGGACAACAGAACACTGACTGTTAGTTTTAAAATGTTAATAAATAATTCTTTGTGTTACTTTTTTGTTCTTTATTGCTTGCGAGGATATGCAGATTAGGTACTACAAATACCAACCAAGTAGTGCTTCAGGTGATTTCAGCTCTGTGTGCAAGATAGTGGTCAAATTTAAGCTGTTGAATGTCAGCTCTTTGACAGCTGTTGCTCAGTGTTGCCAAAATCAACACTGAAAGACAGGTGGAAGTTTGGGAGCACACTGCTCTGGGAATACACAGTATAGCATACAGCCACAGTGCTTGTGTTTCCTGTCTGTCCATGTACTCACTGGGAGAAGCATGCAGGCAGGAAATGTTTCACAGCATGACTAAGAAGTTGTAGCAGGGTTTGTACTGTCAAAATAATGCACTGTGAGCAAGCCTCACTAGCTAGGTAATATGAGCTAGCATTGGTTGTTCTGCTAAGGGTCCCCTCAAGAATGCAGGTTGATAATGGTGGTCAGGGTGCTAGTTAATGACATGGTGGCATCTGCTCTCAGTTCATAAAAGTACCTGTCTCTCTGAACTGCGTAGATTTGACAAGTGGTAGATATTTTGTATCCCATTAGTGGAAGTGGAAGTCTGCCTTTTTTTTCCATTGGAGCCATTAATTTAATATTATGACTTGTGTTTGGTAATTTGCATGAGGGTGGGATCACCAGGACTTCATCACCGACACGTATCCAACAAAGAATGCTTAGCTGACTTTAAAGATGAAAACATGGGCCAAACAAAAAAAAAAAACCCTCTATTTTTTCCTCAGCCTTTGGTTTTGTGAATAACCAAAACTCCTGTCCACTGCTTCTGAAAATTCTGCTAGTAACATGATGGAATTGGTGTGATAGAGTAGCGTCACTTTTCTGGGGTTGTGAATAGCAATAGGGAACTTGACTGGCTCTCCGAACCAGTGGAAGTTATTTTCACTCTTTCTAAGTCTAGCAAATGGATGAATGGGTAAGTGCAATTCTTGCATTTTCCTCCCCGCAACTTGAGGATCTTAAGCTTTAGAAGCGCTTTAACGTTTCACAATTCTTTAGCTTTTCTTCATTTGAGAGAGACTTCCCACTGCCTGTAAAAGCTGCCTATGAGTGGCTTTTTTCAGATCATTTATCTATGTGTGAAAATAAATAGACGCCCACCTTTTACATGGGAATTGAAAACTATAGGAAAAAAATTACACAGTTATCTTGGGTGACTTTGTACCCACTGCTTCTGTATATAAGGGATATGAGGCTGAGAGCAATGGAAGATTGCTTTTCCTTGTTTTGTTGTGCTTCTGTTTTTTGCACTGTACAGTGAGTGTACCCTACAGAATTCAGGATCCTTACATAAGGAGAGAACAGTCTTTATCCACAGCAAGTACTTTCTGAATTGGTCTTACAAGTAAATACTGTGCTTTTAGCTTGGGGGGGAAGAAAAAAAGGTGGTGGTGGGGGGAGGGGGAAGTGATCCGAAGTTAAAATTAACTTCTCTTCTAGTAGGCTTACTTTTAGCAGTTTCTTTAAAAAAAACAATCTGTTTTGACTGTCATAATGCAGATTTTAAATTTATTTTTATTAATTTCTAAATGTTTCTTTATTTATTTCAAGAATACATGCTTTCTTATGCACTGTATTCCACAAAAAACTTCTGCGGTACCAGCTGGTTTATTAGATTCTGCTGTAACTTTAGTCTGAATTCTCACAGCCTTGTGCTACCAGCAAATGAATCTCAAGATGACTTTGTGTTGGGACCCAAGTCTTACTGGAAGTTTCTTTCCCATTTAGATACTTGATGAGGTTACTCTCAGCTTTTTGAGGTGATAAAAATAATTGAAGATTTTAGGCCTTGTATTGCTAGGCAGGTGTTTTGTCCCTAAGTCTTTGGACGTATTTCTTTATGCATTTATTTTAATGTTCAGTATCTTCAGGACTCAACACTTCAATCATGCATAATGGCATATCCTGGAAGTGATACAGTTGTATGTCACTTTGAATACTAACTTGCTTGTAAGAATTACACTTATGCTCTCTTCTGACATATTTAGATTTTGTTTTTAGTGACTCTGGGTTACTGCTCTTCTGGGGGTAGTAACATGACTTACATTTTTAGATAGGTGATGTGTTTGCATTGTAAGTGTTCGGATGCATATTTTTCAAAATAGCATGCTTTGCAAGGTTAGTCTGTGCAATAGGTCTGTTCTTGTCACTTACCAAGCTTAGTGTTTGTGTTGCTCTTGGTGAAAGAGAAGAATGATTTTGGATTTGTTTTATGTTAGCTTCTAAAAATACTGATAGGGTGAGCATTGTGTTTACCCTGAAATAAATATCCCTTTGGATGTTGATTCCACATTTACAATAACTTATGATTGGTTAATTGTTTTTAATCCACAGTACAATCAACACAAAAATAACATTATCCAAAATTAGTAAGGATGACACATGGAGCTAGGCCAAGTGCCTTATGGGCATATCTGTCACAATTGCTTTTATTTGCTTGTATTTGTGGTTTCTTCTGGTTGGAGACTTTGACTGATACTTGTTCATTTGCGCTTACTGTCTGTTGATCTTTCTTTCCTGCTGTCACTATTCACATTTTAATTTTTTCTTTTGCCCTCGCTTGCTAGGAAAGATAACGGCATATTAGAAAGGTATAATGCTTAGAGAAATCGAAGGGAAATGCTTCCTGTATTTTGAGTGGAGTCACAAGGAGTCACACCCCTACGCTCAGCTAAGTCTTTAAAATGCGTTTGTCAAACTCAAGAGTTGTTTTATTGATCCTTTCAAGAAGAGAAATGGGTATTATATCACCTTTAAAGGAAAGAGGCATTCCATGGCTTTGAATTTGTTTGTATCCTTCTGACGGGATACAGAAGACCTATAGTGATTTGAAAAATCTGAGTGTAAGGAACTTGTGCTAAAACCACACTAGGACCCCTTTTTATTGCCACACATTGTAAGAAAACAAAGTGGTGAAATAAAACCATTGAGGAGAGAAATCATTATGTCAGTGACTTACAATTTTTACTTGTAAAAATGGTGTTTTAAATTTTGTGTGTGCAGGTGCATGTTTGAGTCCATTTGCTTTGTGGATGTCACAATAAGCTTTAAGAAACCGATCCCCTAAAATGGGTTTAACTTAGGTATTTGTGCTTCTTAAAGGCATTTGACCTAGCATATTCAACTCGGAGGAGCACATTTGATTAATTTCTGTATGAAGAGCACACTGTCTCCTGCTCTGAAAAGTAAAACCCACACAACTTAATATTGCAGTGTGTCAGATTTATTTTGCATTGCTGTGCATGAAAAGATGTTTAGTCATAAAACTTTTCTGCAGTTGAAATGGAAATAACATCATAATTTAATTCCTTTGTCATGTTATCTCATACTTCATGATTCCAGTTTTCAGCTTTCTGGTATGTTCTGTGCCTACTCACTAATTAACTTTGAGTGATTTATCTTAGTTGGTATAAAGCTGGTGAGATACTTTAATTTTCCTAAGCAGTGAAGAGGTTTATTTATCAGGTACTGCAGATCTGCTGCTATAAACTTTCCAAGCTCTCTCTTTCTGCTCATTGGAGTTTCTCAGGTATTTTAGTGATGGTCTTGGAAATAGCTTGGGTAAATGACGTGGTATTTTGTATTTACGTTAGACAGCTTTAAATGTTTGTATATAAAGCTGGGTGGATTGTGTGTTATGTGAAATAGCATCCAAACCTTTCCTATGTTGTTATGTATGTAAAACCAATAAATGTCAAGTCAAATACAGTAGCCCAGTCTGTTATACTAGAAGACTAAACCATCCTGGATGGTGGTGTTGTGTGGTTGCATGTCATAAATTGTGCAAAGCTGAGGGGAAGTGACAAAATAAATATATATTTTAAAAGGGGGGGGGTGATTTGGGAAAATTAAACTAAACTGTAATTGTCTTGGTGACTCAATGTACTTCTCAATACTTCATTTCCGAGCCCTGACTAAGATGGGTGAGTCGTTGGGAATATGCTGGAATGGAATTTCAGTATGATATTAAAGCGGAAAAAGTAAGAAAGAAGTGGAAGCTTTTGAGTTTAAGAACTCTGGGTCCAGTAGGAGTCTGCAAACATCTGAACTATATTTTAAAGGTTTCAGTTCATGTTTTGCTCACTTAATGTCATTAGTCTGTGTACAAGTGTGTCATCTTATTGGTAAGATGACCACTTTGGGAAAGAAGTTGTCGTGATGAGAAAGGATGAACGCAGTCTATAAATTCAGTAATTCATCTGTGAAAGAAAGAATGTCTGCAATATTAAGCTGAATTGGTTTGCAGAATACTCTGTTGTATATATGGGGTGTTTGGGGATTGGTTGGGGTTTTGTTTAGTTTTTTTCTGTGATGCTTTTTTTACATGTACATGATGTTTTACTTTTAGGTCTTGAGTATAAACTCACGTAAGTTCTGAAAATGGGAAGAATTTTTCTGGATCATATTGGTGGCACTCGCCTGTTCTCCTGTGCAAACTGCGACACGATTCTGACCAATCGTTCTGAGCTTATCTCCACTCGTTTTACAGGGGCCACGGGAAGAGCCTTTCTTTTTAACAAGGTTGGTAAGAAGCCGAGGGGGAACTACTATTTGCTTTTGAAAATTAGGTTGTGGGATATGAATCTGTCATCAAAACTAAAAAACTTCTTGGCTAACATAATTACCATTTTAATTTTTTTATTTTTAATTTGTTCTAGTCAACTGTCTTTGAACTCAAATTAGGCATTTACTATTGATGGCAAGCTATCTAAATTAGTGTATTTGCAATACTAAAAGACTTTAAAGAAGATTGTATATGTATAGAGGCATCATGCCGAAATGCATGGTGTTTTAATTTTGGAGACTTCTGTAATGTGAACCTCAAATTCACTGTGAGAGTATCTTTTGTCTATCAAAAAGTTTCAAAGGCATTTACACTTTTACTCAGTAAAAAAAAAAAGGTCTAGCTAGTGTTCTGTTTAATTATTAAAACACATTTATGCTAACAGTAATTTGGCAGCTTCAGGTAATCACAGTCTCTTACAGGCAGTAGTAGTGCTCTGGTTTAGTTTAATATTTTTTTTAATGATCAAATTTTATTTAATTCAACAGATTGAAATATGGAAGTCATAACTTTGAGTGAATTGTAGCATTATTTATTAACCCTTCCATGTAGACTTGTCCATTAGGTTAATTGAAAAAAAAAAAAAATGATCATCCTTGCTTTTGCACAAAGTTCCTGGTCACGTACACATTGGTGTGTTTTGGGTTTTTTCCTTGAAAGCCATTTGGTCAGTGGCAGAGTGGACAGAGGTATCAGTAATGTCTTCATTTAACTCTGCTTGGCCTTGGGATTTCTGGTATGCTGAATCCTGTCAGTAGTATTTAGATGTGTTACGCTGCGTAGCTATAAAAGAGCTGTGCATCTGATCTGTTTCTCATCCAATAAGCACTGGATCCTGGGGTTCAACTTTTTCTTGTGTAACATAGTGGAGTTTAATCACAGAAGTTTGATTTTTACATTTCTGCAGTCAGAAGCCTTGTATCTGAAGCAGAGAGTGCAAGCACAGTCAGATAGAAAGCTGAGAAAGTGGTGACAGCCCCATCTATTCAAATCCTATTGTGTATTAACAGTTCGGATATAGTTCTGACATCAACTTTTCAATGAATTATACATCTGGTTCTGTGGTGTTGCTGCCTAAACAAGTTAAAAGTATATTTTAAACTGCTGAAATAGCACACAAAAAAGGTGAATGTTTAATGCCTGCATTCTCAGCCACTGAGTCTTCCTCTTTTAGATAATTATTTCAAAAGCACCCCAGGATTTTTAAAGAAATACCTCTTTTAATATTTTGGTTCTGATTTCTGGGAATAAGTGATCACATCAGTTGCTAGAAATGGGTTACATATGTTAAAAGTGCATTAATATCAATTAGTTTATAAGCTATTCACCAGGAGTTTCTCACTCAAAGTTGAACACGATACTCTGCACTCTTGTATACCTTGTGATGGCATTTCATGTCTCAGTTAAACACTGAGGGTAATACATCCCCATAAAGCACATATTTAAAGTGTTATCTTCTCACGCAGGAGATTTTCAAGGGCTGTTGACTTACTACACTGCACTTTTCAGTTCATGTGCAGTGCCACAGGCTCTTTACTTTTAGCATGTTGATAGTCATGCATGTTGTTACCAAGCTTTGCTCTAGGCAGACTAATCCTTTCTATTCCCTATCCCCTGTATGTTTGTATCAGGTGGTAAATCTGCAATACAGTGAAGTTCAGGATCGGGTCATGCTCACTGGCCGCCACATGGTTCGAGACGTGAGCTGCAAGAACTGCAACAGCAAACTGGGTTGGATATATGAATTTGCCACTGAAGACAGCCAGCGCTACAAGGAAGGCCGTGTTATCCTGGAAAGAGCATTGGTCCGAGAGAGTGAAGGATTTGAGGAGCATGTTCCATCCGACAATTCCTGAAGAGACCTGAGTCTCTTTGCAGGTTCTCTTCAACTGAAACTCAAAAATAATAAAATCAACAAAAAAATCTGCTTACATACACTGTCACCTTAGCATCAGAGTCGGATTCATGGACTACAGAGTGGGAAAGATTGTGAGAGTATTTCAGATGGAACCTTCCTTTCTTTATTCCTTTTATATTTTACTTTCCCTCCAGCAGCTGTTTGTAGAAAGAATGTTGTGCAGATGCTGTAATTTTTTCTCTCTTGCATTTACATCTGTTAGATTAGAGATTGTATCTACAGATACAATAGGGTAAAAGGAAAATATTTTGGGGATTTGTCTTTTGTTAGAGAGAAATCAGTGAGTTTTTTTTTTAGTTTGCACAAACTGATGTCAGTGTAAAGTTATTTTAAAAATACAGACTTTTTTTTTTTAAAAGTATATTCCAGTTGTTGGCCTGAGTTTTTAGTTAGGTTTTTTTTTTACCTGGTCTTTTCACCTGATTTGCTAGCTAAAGTAAAGAGATCCGAATTTGTGCCGAGTGCTAAAGGTTCAGTGTTGGTACAGCTTGGGCTGGCCCTTGTGCCATATTCTTGTTGAGGTTGATTGGTAGCACAGAGCCCATTACTTCTTGTCGTTCTTGACCCAAAGATGTCACCATTCCTTGTTCATTTGTGAAGTCCCATTCACCATGTAAACTGGTGTTGATCGGAAACTATTCTTGAAATAGGGCAAAACTGCTTGGCTTTTTTTTAATTTTAACTGATGTAACTTATAAGCATAGTAATAATATAAAATAATAGTTGTCTGTTTGGTCTTGCGTTGCTTACAAAGCAGAAGCTGCGTTTGTAATGATAGGGATCCACTGAGAAACTACTGTTTCAGTAGTAATTTTTTTTTTTTCGTTTCTCTACTAATCTCGTTAAGTTAGACAGGCAATTGCGATTCTTAATTCTTCTTCAAGAAGCTTTCTTTAAACCCAGAACTTCCTATGTTAAACACAGCTGCTCTGTAAAAGGAGAAGATTGCCAGCATGTTTGGTTCATGCCTAGAGGTACGCAATCTGCATCTCTTGAAAAGATGAACTTAAACAGCTTGTTTTCAAATGCTGCTTCTGGTGTCGAAACCTTTATCTTTCAACTTTGTTGAACCTTTTCCTTGTGATGTTATGTTTTTATCTTTCTGGGCAGCAGTACATGTCAGCCTAGTAGTGACTTGGATTCTTGCTTTCTTCTTGTAGAGGTCAGCTCTGTTTAAAACAATGATCTTGCTTGCCTTTGTAGCAAAAATGCTCTTCGTTAACTTAACTCAAGGGTGCCCAAACACTTTTGTTGTGTCTTAAGCCATAAGTTAAGATCTCAAGGGCTGAAGTTAATTTGAATGTTAGATATGTATGATTCCTTATCAAAGATATACAGGTGGGGTTTTTTTCTTATTGGACACATTGTGGTCAATGTGAAGTTACCCACAGATGTACAAGAGGGGGGAAAAAAATCCGCACCAACCAAGCAGATCTGGGCTCTGACCTTTCAGAATAACTTTTCTTTACTAGCCACAGCTCCATATCTGAAACTAAAATGTGGAGGGTGACTATGCAGAGTATTTTTCTTAATTTTTTTGGTTGCCAAGTGGCAATTTGGACACCCCTGACTTGAATCTACTGCCTATTTCATGTAAAAGTAGCTTTATTATAGAATCATCACATAGAAAGAAAACAGTAGATCACATACCAGAGCTGTGCTTGAATCAAGCTGCTTAAACAGTAGTGTACTTGTGCCTCAAATGAATCAGTTTTTGCACTGAGTACGGTAGTACCCCGTTACCTTGTACTTTTGTCCTTCACAGACCCTAAAAACCCCATTAGCATGGTTCTCTGCAGTACTTTTCTTGTACTTCTGACATTACAGTACAATAAAGTATGTTTTGTCCTGAATTGATACTTGCTGTTCTTTTTGAGTAATTTTCATGGAGTTGGTCAACTGAATGACATAACCTGTCTTCCATTCTCTGCCTTGAGTAAATCACTGGATTTCTACAGCACAGTGACAAGCTGTTGATGAACATCTCTCTGAATAGGTGGCAAAAGAGCGTTCTGTTGATTTTGGAAGTTGCTAAGTAAAGCTTTATACGTACCACTTGGACACTTGAAAGGCTTCAATTTATTACTCTTAAAGAGAAAATAAAAACAGGAAATAGCTCATTTAATGGAATTCTGAGTGCCAAACATCTTTCCCTGTCTTTGAAAAGACAGCAAGCTAAGCAAAACTCCAGCTTCTGCAAGAAATGTGAAGTGTTAGCTTCCCAAGCCATTTCAGAATTGAGGAATTGGGAATTTGTATCTCTGGAATTCTGTGACCTTTTTTTTTTTGCATGCAAATGTTAGGGAGAAACCTTCTGCTAGCATTTGGTCAACTTCATAAGCTATAGCTGAAGAATGGAGGTGAGAGGATCATTACGTTATCCTGAAAAGTGGGTTCATTTGCCTGGTCTGCAAAATGCCAAACTACACACAGAGCGGAGGTATTTTACTGAATTCATTTTTGTGCAAAGATTGGTGCTAGGTGGTAACCCACAAAGCTAGCACACCGCACTGAGAAACTAAAAGGCATTTATACAGTTAAATGTGTCAGTCAGCTAGCTAACATTCACATGCCTGGCTAATAATTGGTTAATTTCTTTCTTGCTTGGATGTAACAGTACCACTCATTTTAAATTTACCACCCATGCTCATAGATTAAGGGACTTACTGGGGGGTTGGGGGGGGCAGTTCCTGGCCTATGGGCCTGATTTTTAGTGTTATAACGGGGATAGTTCCCCTACTGGGCACTTTGTTTTAGTTCTTATCTACATCCCAATTAGTTGTTCTCCTTGACTATATACTTTATCACCCTGTTCTCAGCGGCTTCTGGGGCAGGATGTTTGCTTTGATCAGTCTCTCAGCTCTCCTCAAGGATATAGTAATAAAACAAGTACTTCTCTATCTCTCAGTCTCTGGCCCTCAACTTCTGTTTTGCCTGGCTCACTTAGTTCGTTGTGTCTTTAGCGGACAGTTCCAAAAATTCAGTTTTCTTAGGGATGTCGATTATATTGGTGTAATGGAGCCCGAGGGGCTTAATATTAAGACCTCTTCATTTTGGTAGAATGTTAAGACTGTGAGATGTTAAAGATTGCTTTCTCCAAAGCCTACCATTTGAAAAGCACTATTGAGGTGAATTAATTAAAAGCCCGTGAGGCTGGAGCAAGTCCACTGCAGGTTTAAAACAGTAGACTTCAGATCGCTCTTTTAGCCTACATGCTGTTCCCTCACGTATCACCGTGATGCCTCTGTGGGAGAGTTTAGGCTCATAAATTTTGATTGCTCCTCCTTGAGACACTTCGTGTGTGAATACAGATAAGTTATCTGTAGGGAACAAGACGATTGGTTACAGTACTGCTTGCAACAGCAAAGACGTCGCTATTTGGCATTAAATGTTATTTTGTAGTAGCGCAGTAGCCTTGGATTCCCAAACAAGTCGTGGCTGGCACAGCAAAATGCACCACTACAGTGAACTTGGGCTGGGCATGCGATGGTGTTCCCATGCTGTCTTAGGCAAAGAAGGTAGTAAGGAAATTGTTGGGCACAATGGACTCCACTCTGTTTATGGAGACCTCAGAATGTGTGCTCTTAGTCTGCAGCTTGGGCTGAAGCTTAGGTTGCATCTTGGGCTAGCAGTGGTGCTATGGCTTTTGCCTAACATTAGCTGTATTCCCGTTTACATGACCTGCACCATGATCTCATCCTGTACTTGCAGCGTAGGTGTACCCAAAACTGAAGTAGTTCACTAAAGCTGCTGGCTACCATTTCTGCAAAACACAGCTTTGGGAAGATTAAAAGATTAGATGGTGTGTTTGTGGACTGAAAAAGCATTTTAATTATGCTTTCTTTGGATGTTCAGCAGAACTTTTGAAATGGCATACGTATCTTGTGACCCTGTTAGAAACGGTAGCAATATGCTGGGCTCTGGGGATGGCTGTAGTCAGCTGACACAGGCTTGTTCTTACAGGGCAAACTTGCCGCTACAAATTTCTGCCAGAGCTGTAGAAAATAGTCAGAATATCATCAATGGATTAACAGGTAAGGAACCAGTGAAGCTGCGGTTCAGGGCACAATTGCCAGGAAGAGGTACAAGGCAGAGGTGACTGGGAAGGCTCTAGCACTGAGATGGGAAAAGGCTACCTGGTTAATCAGTCATATTTTAGAACAGAAACCTAAGATGTGATGCTGCAGTACCATTCTGCAAAAGCCAAAAATAGCATGTTGTGTTTCCTTCTTGGGCCTGTCTTCACTTGTTTAACAAAATGATTAAAAAAAAAATCCAGCAAAGCTTGGTTTCCTGTGGCTGTTGAGGGCTTTGCAGACTCCTTGACAGGGCTGAAATGCTTCAGAATTTGTTTGACTGGCACATTGATTGGGATTGCTCTCCAATCTGAGCCCTGTTTTTGCAGGACCTTAAAGAACTAAGCGATTTTGAGACCCTTTTCTCTATAAGCTGGAGTTAAAAGTGCCCAATAACTTTAAAAGATCACTTTAAGTGGTGAGAAGGAGTATGATCTGATTGACAATGTCACTCTGTAAGCCTTTTTCTTCTTTCAGGAAATCTGAAATATTATGGTCAAAGAAAATGAATTCTTGTGTGTCTTGTCAACTATAACATGGCAAAGACATTCAACAGCTTCTGACAAGCCTAATTTTGACAGCATGGAGCTGTGCCTGGTCTCGTTTCCCTCACCACCTCTATGGTGTAGGGATTTCTGGTACATGTAGGAAATTATAAGGGGAGAAATCTCACGTGTGCCTTCCAGCCTTTTGTTTGTTTACTAATAGGGTTATTTGAATGGATTTCTGTGATGGTAGTAAAACTTCTGGCAGTCTAATGCCAGCCCTTCAGTAGGTAAGGGCCCTTGGGGCAGGGTGTTAGTGACATTGTCATCTCCCTCACCCTCAAGTCTAGGCAGAGGTTATTTGGGAATGGTACCTGACTGAACATCCTTCTCTGTGTAGAGGTGATGTGAGGGAAGACCTCATACACCCTGTTCACAGGACACTTCCATTCCATTGCTATGCTACATCTCTTTCCATCTGATGTTATTGTTGATCTGCTTAACTTTGCATTGCAGCTCCTCCTTCTAAAAAGGATGTGATTGTGAGACAGCAGTCTGTGTCTCTTAAATGTGTCATTTCTCTCTCAGGGGCCTGAAATATCTACAGTTTGGTACAGGCTGCTCTCTCTCCTGCTCAGTTTGAAGGGGTGGCTGTGTTCCTGTTTGTCTTGTTACTGAAAAAATAAACCCTGGCACTTATCTAAGAAATGGCCAGAATGTCTCCCTGATGGGAGGCAGGTTATGGAAGAGAAACCCAGATGAAAGAGTAAAGAAAGCATTAGTGTGTGTGTGGGCGGGTTCAAGTCTTACTAAACCAGACAATTTCACTCAAGCAGCAGAGGTAGAAGAAATTCTAGTGGTAAACTTGTATTTTTATTTTATGACTTGTGTGGGTTCAGGGAAAGTTGGAAATCAGTTGGGCACTGTAGAGGATCTAAAGTCCCCTGATAAATAGAGGAAGAGACTGAATTTAAGCACTTCTGTTTCTTTTGAGAAACCTCGCTGAATGTCCTCGTTGTAGGACACCGATAACGGGAAGTGCAGAGCCAGAGCTAAGTTTCTCGCCTCTTTGTGTTTGGGTGAAGGCAGCTGGAAAGTATTTGTCCTTCAAAGTAGGCTCTGTTTTTGTTCTCATTATCTGAAGCATTTAACGCTATCAGAAACTTGCATTTCTTACAGAAGTAAAAATAGGAGAAGGAACAAAAAGCTATGGCATTAATATGCATTTCCCAAGTGTCTGGTAGGGAACAGGTGGGGGAGAGAAGGTGTTCAGACCAGGTGTTTTGACTCTGCTCATGAGGGAGATGTGTGCTTACCTGACATCAGGATCCGGTGCTGTTTCCCTCTAGGACTGGATGTTTAGATTTGGGATTTTGCTTTGTCCTTTTGGAAGCATTTGATTTGGCTGTTGTAAACATTCACAAGTGTTCAAAGCAGTAAGTTTACTGAATTACAAGAGACTGCATGCCGTAGTTTTTCTCAGACTAATGGTAGGCATTGTGATAGATGCACTTGGTGAAATAGGGAGACCCCTTTCCTTCTAGGGGGACACAAGGCAGAATGGCTAGCTCTTCAAGGGTGCTTAGCCAAAAAACTGCCTGGTGACTTTCATCTGTCCTTAGAGACCGACTGAATATCAAAATCTCCTGTCCTTGCAAGCGTTTGAAGACTACAATTCTCAGCACAACTACATGGGCAGTAAAGAAGGAAGATGATGATGTTCATCACTTTTCAGGGGTGGACCTTTCCTCCAGCGCACCATCAAGACAGTGGGATGCTCTGAGGGAGGTGGTGAGAACTCAGCTGCATCCCCCAAACAGGGTGAAGAAACAGCTGCCAGTGGTATTTGGCCAGCAGATCTTTCTCCCCTGTCCTACCTATTTTTATTAGGTTTGGTCTGGTCTGGAAATCCATATGCAGGTATGCTTTAGTGGACACAGTGTAACTGCCCGTGCCCTCCACTAGAGCAAGTTGCTTAGGCTTCCTTAGGGCAATCTTTTTGCTTTAGGCATTAGGGGAAAAGTCAGCACCCACAGATGTATGTGGTGAAATGCATGCAAAAAAAAAAAAAGCCATAACTGCCTGAATCTGAAGTGATTGCTGCACCTTCCCTACAGAATTAGCACAGTTTAAGGATTTGGGGAAGTGCCTGCTTTAGGCAACGTTAGAGGGTCACTTCTAGTATCACTATAGCAGCATGATGGATTAGTAATCTCAGCTCAGAAGGGATCGATGGATTGTCTATTCCATGTCTCCCTGCTGAGGAGGGATTAGCTTAGTGATGTACTCAGTAAGCCTCTGTTCTTGGGATGAAGTTTCTCAGTGTGATTTCTTATTGTAGCTGGAAGTACATTAGAGAAATACGATTTAGGTCACAAAAGTAGAACACACAAAAAATGACAGATTTCTGATGGATTGGGTAGCACACGGTTATCCTGTCCCTGCATATGTGCAGCCTGGGGGTGAAAGTGGTATGTGATCACAAGAGGAAGGATGGCACTATCACGGCCCTTTTACAGGTATGCATTGAACTTGCATATACAAACTCTGTCCCACCATTCCTAACTTTGGACTGTTTGACTTTTAATAATTTTGTTTCTAAAGGTAATTTGGATATGAGCTTTCCACCTAATGTGCACCTAGCTGGCAAAAGTAAAAGAAACTCAGATTAAGGATTTGTAATTGCCTGCTTCTTCATGACTGGGATATGAACTGGGAATCCCATTTGATGCAGTAACCATTACTACTTAAGCTCCAAGGCTGACTGATACTTAACCAGCAGCTGGAGGAAGCTTTTCATCAAAGAAGGCTGAGCAGACATCACACCTAGGCTTTAGAGATTTTCATTTGCTGTAAGGTCTCAGCATGGAATAGGGAACTTTCTTCCAGTTTGTATGCTGGTTCTGGGTAGGTTGGGGTGGGATTTTTTTTTGTTTATTTCCCCTCCTGATGCCTGGAGCTGGTGAATTTCCTGCCCTGTGTAGGGCTTTGGAGGAAGAGATGGGAAGATGAAAATTACTCCGTATTTCCTATCCAAACTGCTTGACTGACTCTCTTGCTTCCAACCTCCTGAGTTGGGAAGGTTCCTGCTCCTGTCAAGGAGAGAAATGCCCCACATTTCTGGGAAAGGGAGGAGCAGTTAGAGGTAGCTCACTGTCTATCTCACCCTGCTTCATTTGCCTTGTCAAGCTGCAGGTAAGCTCAGGACTTCTGGAAACTTTGGCTGCCTGCCAAAACAAACTTGAGTCACAGAAAAACAATAGCTTCTAACATTCAGTACAGTGCAGATTTAGGACAAAAAAATCCAATGTTTGTATGAAACCAAAAATAAACGTGGAAGTGATTTCTCCCATAAAACTCACTTCAGCAGCATTGGTATTTTTATGTCAAAAGGCTGAAGGAGAAGCTGGTGGAAGCTTGCCACAGGGAGGGAGGGGAAGGCAAAGCCAGTGAATGATGCTTTGTCAGAGATTTTGCAGTTACTTGCTGGCAGTGTTGATGCTTAGGTATCGACTCCAGCTATCTTTGGGGAAAGTGATACTCGTTACTGGCTCCTTTACCTGTCTCCTTTTCTACTCCTTCTGTCCCTGTTCTGTGCAGCCCTGTTGTGCTTTGTTCCTCCTTCTGCAGTGCAGTCTGTGCTTTTGCCTGTTGTCATCTCCCCACACTACCATTCGTTCCTCTCTCTTCTTCCTGCCCTGCTTATTACATCCCTGCTGAGTTTTCAGAGGGTGACCTTGTTCCTCCCAGCATGGAATTAGAGGCTGTGGTTCTCTGATGCCGGGGCTCAGCTCTTCACTGCAGGCTCTTCCTCACCCCTGCACTGTAACGGCAGTGCTGGTGGCGTGGCCGTATGATGAACCGGTGCAGAGAGACAGAAAAGCTGTTGCTGGTCTGGTTCACTGGGCTGTCACGCAAACAGCACACGCAGCCTTGCAAGCAGACTGCCGGGGGTGATGCAAAGAGCAGGCAAGGCTTGCTTGCACAGGCACTACCTCTGAAATCAGATTTTTATATCTGTCCCTTCTGTGCTGCCAGGGAAGAATCAAGAACACAGGCACAAGTGAAGTGATCTTAACTGTTCTCAGTTCCTGCTCTGGTGGCACAGATGCTCAGGAGAGACAGGTATGGAGACGGCTTTATGCATCTCTTCTGCATGGGGCTGACACCCAGTGTGGACAAGGAACCGAGCTGGGACACTAACACATCCCTCTGCAGACATGCAGGCAACGGGCAAAAGGCAGGCACTAGTATGACAACATTACCACATTTCAAAGCCCAGCTCCGAATTATTGTGTCACAAACATTTTTTTAACAAAGTAATTGGACACTTTGTTTTAAACAGGCAAAATTATATACATCCCCTGAGCCTGGTTTTCAGAAATGCCTAACCATTTCTAGATGAACTACTTCAGAAAATAATAACCTATCTTGAAGCAGACCTCCAGCATGGGAAACTTCAACCCACTGTTTAATCCTTGGTAAGTAAAATTATATCCAGCTGAAAACAGAGCTGTGTATTGGAAAGTGCCAAGTGGCCTTAATTTAGGAGTCGCTTTTTGCATAGGCACCTCAGTTTGCCAGGAAAGAAAGGAGAGCCCAGCTGCCAACAAGTGCATCAATTTGGACAGAGGAATGGAAAACTACATTTTTGCCTTTCATTTATTGTGCTTTGATATCTCTTTCCAGTGTGCATACATACATCTGTTTTTTCTTCTCTTAAATTGGTAGTGGTATAAAATCTAGCAGAGGCATATGTTTTTGTCCATCTTTTAAAATTAAGTGTTTACAGTATTGCCTTAGAAATGGCTTAGTTCAGTGACCTTTTCCAGCACTGACTAGCTGCCAAATAATCAGTGTTTGAAAGACTCTGGACCTGATTCTTCTCTCCTTTACACTGTTTTTTCTCTTGTCATCAGCTGACTTAATTGGAGCTACTCATTCCCTACAGGCTTGGTCTGAGTAGAAATATACATATATATATATATGTTTCTGTATATATACAGAGTACATATACATATATAGAGAGGAATAATATAGAATAGAAATTAAATCATAGTAACTGGTGTGTTGCAGTTTTTCTTGATATTGAGCACATGTGCTGAGATTGCCAGTCTCCTCAATTGTGCTTGTAAGGACCTTTTCCCTAAAGAATACCTCTGCAGGTATTCTTTAGAGTTTTGTGTGATTTTGCCTTTAGCTGTAAATTCTCCCATCTGCATCAGTTAGAGGACCAGACTGAAATACTTGTTATAAGAATACAAAACTATTTCTTTTCTTTTTCTTTTTGTAGGCAGTACAAAAGATGATCCTAGTTTGAGGTCCCAGAACTGGCAGCTCAGGTTAAATGTATGCTCTAACCACTCACAGCTTAGGCTTTACACTGGAGCATTATGTGGAAGTGGTGTACTATCAAGCTTGGTAACAGATGTGATCAGTTTTGGAATGACTGTAGCAAATCATCACAGTTTTCCACGCTGTATGCCACATGCTGCACGTGTTTATGTTTGACAAGTGAGAATGATATTACTCATCATTTATATAAAAGTTTTTAACCCAAAGACTTCAAGGCCTTTTGGAAAAAAAGCTGAGAATGATTATTTGCTTTTCTGTATGGATGCTAAGAGATTTCAGGTGATTCACCCAGAGTTGACACTACAGTTCTGAGGTCTTACAGCTTGCGATTGTGGGAGCGTGTTGACCCTGGGCAAAAATCTTTATCCATTGACACTGGGTTGCTGGCCTGTGGTGGCAGGGAGGTGCTGCTTGGTGAAGGCACGCTGAGGGTGTGTAACCTGAAGGTAACAGTCCTATTATGCCAAGTATTAACTTGGTTGTCCCTTATGGCAAGGCTTAGACTGCTGCTGAATTAAAATGACAGCAAGCAATGAAATGGTGTCATTTTTCAGTCACCTTTCAGAGTGATTCCTTTTAAGTGCTCTTAGATAAATAAATTTGGTGATCTTCATTTCTTCCCTGCCGTCACTCCTGTCTTTTGCTTCCATCCGTTCATCACAAGCTGAATGCTTCTTATCCTGACATTCTGCCAAACCACCATCCACTTTCTTGAAGACCTTTTGCTCCCTGTTCTTCCCACCTGCTCTGACCTTCACCAGGCTCTACCCTTCTCTAATCCCACCATATACTTTCTTTTCTTGGCCTTGGCTGCCTTCTGCCTCCTCTTTCTACTTCACCAAATCGTGTTGTTTCTTACTAGATCAAGTGGTGTTCAGAGCTCTTTCTGACTCCTTTTTTTCCAGGTTGCAGGTAGGACTGGTGTGAAATGTGCCAGAGGCTCAAACAAGAGTCATCAACAGACATTCCACCTCTCTGTTTTGAAACTGATTCTGGAAGTCCTTAAGATTAATGTAGGATTGTACCATTATTTTCCTCTCTCAGCCTAAGAAACAATAGAAAAAAGAATGCTGTAGCTGGGCACTGCAGTATGTATCCATGGATGGTGGATTGCCTTGCATACTTCCTTCGATACTTTTTTTTATAAGGGGGTATTTTGTGCTCCTCTGATATTTGATGTGGCCAGATCCTGGAGAGGAATGCCAGCCACTGTCAAATGTCCACTACATGTGTTGCTTCGTTTGCATGTCCATGTGGGATAAATCAAGCTTCTCTGCAAAGCACCAGTGTTCCACACATCAGCTCTCTTTTAAAGACTTCTGTTGTTAAGAAAATGCTGTTGCACTCCCCACATCATCCGTGACCACCTTATGGGGTGGTCTGAATCCAGCTCAGTGCCAACTCACCTCCTGGGGGCATCTGCACCTCACTTCCCCTTCATTAGCTTTGCAGTGGGGTGTGCCCATTGTAATTTGTGTTTGAAAAATGTTAATGGCTGGGTATACACTACATGCCATCCATTATCAACCCTGTATTTAATGAAGAGTTCTTTTCTGACAGCACAAGGGACTACGTGGAAGTTTCAAAATCTAGAAATATTGGGGAGTGAAATCTGAAGCAAAATTTGACAGCTTACAAATTATTTATTACCTGGGACATTCACTGAATCACTGCAGCCCAGAGTTGTGTTCCTGCCTGCTTTCTCAGCCTTTGGCAGGTCTCCCTGCCTAGCTTTTAGCTGAGGCTTGGGTACCCTGCCCTTACTGGGGAGAACCTTTCTCTGATAAGTGTACCAGGCCTCAAGACAAACATATGTCCTTACAAGCTTTTCCCCTGAAAATTCTCATTTCATTTTCCTGGTTGGTTGAAGCTGCTAACGAAGATTATTTGTCCTTGCAGAATAACTTCAGACCTCCTTCCCAAGGAGTCTGCAGTTATAATTTGTGATTAAAGTATTCCAGTATTCCTGGCTGAACCAGAGGTCCATGGGATTGCAGAGGGATGAGAGTTTGTGACTGACTTGATATATAATATCCAACTAAAATCTTTGGGGTAAAATACATCTGTGTCACTTCATGTTCTCAGGCCAGATCCCAAGTTTGTATTTGTTTCCTTCCAAAATAAAACTCGGGTCAGGTTCTTCCCAAAACTATGCTTCCGGACTGTTTATTTTAACATCAGGTTTTGGGACAGACATTGTTTGTCTAATGTTGGTAGAAGAGGTATTTATAGGAAATCTAAAGCAACTTCATTTCTCCAGGGTTCCACACTGAGGATGTCAGATTTGAGCTTTCCAAGGAAGCTGACGCTTTAAAATAGACCAAGAGAATTCCTATTGTTCAGGTGACATAATAAGGCTGAGATGCAAATGCAGAGGGAAGCAGTAGTTGGTATGTTTGACTCATTCTTATTTCTTTTTCTTTTTTTTTCTTAAATAATACATTTTATGGGGGAGAATAGGGGGAAGATCAGCAGCTGGCTTCTGGCTGGTGAAGCTGGGATGCACAGCCTGCACAGAGGGTGAACGTGATTTAACGCCTACATCTGACAGGAACAAATTTAGGCATTTTCTCCATCTCTGCAGAGGGCTGCACTGCAGTATTCATGAAGTTTGCTGATGACACCAAGTTGAGTGGGGAAGTAGACACTCCAGAAGGGAGAGCTGCTCTCCAGGGAGATCTGGATAGGCTGGAGGAGTGGGCCGGCAAGAACCTTATGAAGTTCAACAAGGAGAAGTGTAAGATCATGCACCTGGGAAAACATAATCCAGGAGTGCAGCACAGACTGGGATCCACCTGGCTGGAGAGCAGCTCTGTGGAAAGGGACCTGCGGTCCTGGTGGACAGAAAGCTCAACATGAGCGAACAGTGTGCTGCTGCAGCCAAGAAGGCCAACAGGACGCTGGGTTGCATCAAAAAGGGCATCACCAGCAGAGATAAAGAAGTTATTACCCCACTCTACTCAGTGCTTGTCAGGCCACACCTGGAGTACTGTGTACAGTTCTGGTCCCCGCTCTACAAAAAGGATGTGGACAGGCTGGAAAGGGTCCAGAGAAGGGCCACCAAGATGATCAGAGGACTGGGAAGCCTGCCATATGAGGATAGGCTGGGAGAACTGGGTTTGTTCAGCCTTGAGAAAAGAAGACTCAGAGGGGATCTCATCACCATGTACCAGTACTTAAGGGGCAGCTACAAAGAAGATGGAGACTCCCTTTTTACACGGAGTCCCATGGAGAGGGCAAGGGGGAATGGACACAAATTGCTCTTGGAGAGATTCCGATTGGACACCAGAGGGAAATTTTTCACAGTGAGAACAGTCAACCATTGGAATAATCTCCCCAGGGAAGTGGTTGACTCGGCCACGTTGGACACCTTCAAGAGTCATCTGGACAGGGTGCTGGGCCATCTTGTTTAGACTCTGCTCTTCCTAGAAAGGTTGGACTAGATGATCCCTGAGGTCCCTTCCAACCTGTGATTCTGTGATTCGTGAGTGATTACTTCCCCCCTCCCCCTTTCTTAAAGGAGGAGAGGAGGAAGAAGCAGAAGTTAATAGCTGGTGGCCAGTCCATTTGCTGTAGCTTTATCAGCACTGAATTGAAGTCCTTACCCCAACATGTGTGCATAAGTTCTGATATAAAAGCAGGTCCCCTTTGCAGACCATAAGCATTGCACTGTGGGGAGGGGGAGCCGCTATAAGCATCACCCCGAGCTGAAATTCTGCTGACCACAGGAACACATCTCAGTCAAGTTTCATTGAACCCAGCATGTCCTCACAGACTGTTTAAGTGAATCAGTGTTTACCAGCATTGAGCTAAATTTTGTTGTTGAAATTCCTACTTGATTCAAGTGGAGTCAGAAGGAGGGCAGCTGGTACAGCCCTGGAAATTAAGAGGTCTCGGGTCTACACCCAGTTCTGCCACTAGCCTTCTCCTACAATCCCTTTCCTACAAGGTCATTTTACTTTTTGTCCTTCAAGTTACTCCCATCCTGTGTGAAATAAAAGGGCTATGAAAGACCTAGAAGTTGTCTGTCAAAAGCATTATTTAGCCAACTAAAGAAGCCATGGCAACATAAAGCTACAACACAGTTCTCATCACAAGACTAACTTGAGTCAGTTACTGCTTTTGAAACATCCGTGGTATGGGCTAAAAGTAGACCTTTCTACCAGAATTGAAGTACACTGAAGGAGTCAGAAGATGTCCCAAAATAGGGGAAGAAAAGAGGGAATATCAGATAATGGAGGGGGGAACAAAAGAGGGCAGCAACAGTTATGAACAGTTTCCTTGCTTTTGTTGTTGCTATATTTTTTTTCCAGCCAGATTGATGAGTTTACTGTGTTCATTGAATTGTGATATAGTGAACAGGACCACTGCTGAGACTCTCATTAAGTTTCTTAATACTAACAACATTCCTGCAAGGAATTACATGCAGCTGGGGGTTTATACCACTGCTTGCTTCTGTAAGGACTGGAAAGCTGTAGGAGTCTTACCTGAGGGCTATATCCAGATGTGTACCAGTTTCTATTTTGCCTTTATCCTATGTTATGCTCACTTCTATCCTCCCTGTATTTCTCCCTGTTCTAGGAGTGCATCTATCCACAGGTTGGAAATGTGGGAATAAGATCACCAGATGGTATCTTACCTGGAAAACTGCAAGTATATGTCCTGGAGGGAGAAAAAGTTGCTTCTTTATGAGAGAGATTTGAGGCATCTGAAATAGCGGAGATGTAGTGGGGAATATTTTGGACAGGACTTTGTGATGTGACTAAAAAACAGGCCAGGCTGGAGCCCACCTGTATGAAGGCAGCATGCCCTTGGACACATCACACTTGCTTGGATCTGCAAACTAGGCAAACAAATGTTATTAAAGAAACACATTTATATAATGCTTTTCACTTGATTGTCTCAGAGTGCTTTAGTAGGCTCAGAAGATGCTGGGGAACAATCAACGCAGAAGCTGTGCTGTAAATCTTGCAGCATTTATTTCTATGGAAGTAATCTTTTTTTACTCCCTTTTTACTAAGACATCAAAAGGAGAAGAACAAGATGAAGGCAAAGGCTGAAGCTCATGCCCAGTGTTTTTGTCTCTCATTTTTGAGAAAAGAGGAAAGGAAGCGAAAACCATTGCACATAAATAATCTTTTTTTCCTTGCCTGCTTCTAGAGACACTTTCATTGGTTCACTATAATTAGGCAGAAGGTATTGAAATTATTTATGTCAGACCTAACAGACAATATTGTAATTGTACATTCTTTTAATCGATCCTTTGACTCCTGAAAGCTTTGATTCAAAACTTTTATTTCAAATGCATGCATACTTCAGCAAATTTCAGAACTAATTGCCAGTTTCATGGTTTGTACCTGATATTATGTTGAACTAAAGCCAGGATTTGAAAGTTTGGGAAATATGTTTCCAGAATTTTTTAGTCAAAGGCCATCTGAGATAATGAGCAAGAAGAAAGGAAGAGTGTTAATGTTTTATGGGTCAGGTGTGCAGGGGTGTGTGATATACTTGGTGCTTTTAAAATATGCCAGGAAGTCTAATCCCAAGGCCAGGAAGGCAACGCAGCAAGTAGAGGAATTTGGATGATAAAAGAAAGTATCAACACAAATTGATGACTGCGGTAGTTAGGGTGTGCATTAAGGGGAGTTTAAAGCCCTCTTAAAGAGAAAGAAAAGCTCTGCAGTGTTTTTAGTTGTCTGAGGGATGGACCAATGAGCAAAATACACTGGAGAAGGGGGACAGGTTTATGTGCAGCCTTGAAGAAGGATGGGGAATCATTGTGGTTCCTGTACATATATGACAGTGCTGTGGCTGTGCCGGGATCGCTGGGCTCATCCCAGCTGTTGCCCACGCAGCCACACATAGTAGGTGCCACTGTTTTGGTGCTCAACGTAGGGAAACAAGAGCCAGCTTTGCAGGGGTGCAGCAAGCATCTTCTCCTCTCACAGAGGCAAGTGAGAAGTATGGATACCCACTTGCTCTGAAAATCAGGTTTTGCTGTTCTCAGACTAGACTTTTTTGTAAATACTGACCTTCCCGGTTTTGTGCCTTGTCTTGGTACAGGAGTGTTTGAAGATGTTCCTGTGAAAAGGGTAATTTCTTCTTGTTTTTGTATCATTTGATATTAAAATCTCCTCTGTCCCCTCCCTCCTCCCCTTCCCCCAAACTGTAGTCTCCTGACTCCATATGGAGTGTACCTGGCCTTGGCTAGTCAGTCACCTCTCCAGTCACCCCCAGGACGTTAACCTGTGATGAAACCGCACTGGTGCAGAACTGATGAAAACTGTGGGGGGGACCCCACATAAGAAGGTGCGTAAAAGTCATTCTCCAGGTAAAGAAAATCTTTTCAAATCCCTTTCTTGGCAGGCAAAATAGGAACAGACTCTGAGCGTGGATGGTAGGGAGTGGCTTATGTTGCTGTGCTGGCGACACCATCCAATGCTCCAGCCCCTGGGGTCACTCTCCTGAGGGCTGGTGGCACCAGCAGCATGGACTGAATTTACTCACAGTGGGAAGGAATTTTGTTGGAAGGTATTTATGCACGCAAGCATCGGATATGTGATACAGCAGCCGAGTCTCATGGTGTGAAGCTTGCATCACCCGTCATCTCGATGAAACAAGCCCGGGGTGGAAGGACCGCTTCCCCCACCATCATAGCTGATAGCAGCTATCTGTTCCCGTGTAATAGGAAGTCTCACTGTCTGTAATGAACAACCTTTGGAGGACTGTGGGAGAAGAATTGCTAGGGTGTAAGCAGGCCTCTTGATTGAACCTTCACCCTCTCCCCTGTAACAGTGATCACTGTGTAACCTTTGAGATAAACTAGTTCCTGTGCTGGAGAAAGCAGAATCCAGACTGGCTGTGAGCGGTCCTGTAGCCTTGTGTGTGTAACAAACAGATGTGTACAACTTGCACCCCATTATCTTGCCTTTTGCATAGCATCTCTGAGAGAACATAAACCCCCTATCCACTCTGCAAGCATGGCATTCACATCAGCAGCACCTGTTTCTCTGGTGTTAGTCTTCTTTCCTATAGCTGTCGTAAATAAATGGCTGCTTTTCTGAGCTGACCCACATTTGTACTTTGGTACATCATGGGACAGAGGAGCCAGCAGCCCGCACTGTGTTTGAACAACTTTGTCCACATCTTAAAACACCTGAGATACAATGCTCTGTAGCGGGGCTGTTGGTGTCGGAGACAGGGCTTATGCCCACTGTTTTCAAGTACCTGTCAGGCTGTGCTTTGGAAATCCAGCATTTCACCGATTTCCATGTACTGTGAGGAAAAGGCTCGTTTAACCATATGTTAAGGGAGTGGCAGCACAGCAGGGAAAGGCCAAGGTGGCCTGAGCTTGATGCTGCAGCCTGGGAAGACAATGAAGGGTAGCACTGGATCACACCCAGTTTTCTGAGGTTACTGACGGATGCCCATCTTTCCCTCCATCGTTATTCCAGCTTAGTAAATATTGCCCTCATGGAAGTCAGGGTTGCTTTACCATAACTTGCTCCATTTATGTTCGCTAAAGAAACACAACTTGTATGAGAAGACATACAATTTATTGCTAGTCTACTACTTAAAAGCTTTAACAGTCTGCTTAAAGAGTCTTCATAAATCCACTTACAATAATGCTAACAACGATTAACAATATTATATAGAATATTAGAGAGAAAGGGGATAAGAGAAAAAAAACCTTGTAACATACCAGTGTCAAAACTAATACACACAGAGCACTTTATCTGGTGCAGCTTTCCCCAGGTTATGCTCATCCCTCCACTGCCGGGCACTGGATTCAGAGGTGCTGGCTGTCCCCAGCAGAAGGTGGGAGAGCTGCAGCTGTTGTAGACCCACTAAGTCTTTCACCCCCAGCAGTGTGATGCCAATGGTGCGGCTCTTCCCTCTGCCTTGCCGGGGTGGTGGTGGCGGGGATTCTGCCTCTTCCTCCGCTATAGTCCACCTCGGGCTGTTTCCACTCTGAAAGAGTTTGGACCCCACAGTCTCTAAGGCTGTCCCTGGCCGTGCTCCTCAATCCTTGGTTCACAGAGTCGGGTACATCCACACTGACCCTCTGGGGAGAGCTGCGCACACCTTGCAGACCTGCTCCTCACTCCTCTTGCTTCCTGTGAGCTGTGTTCTCCAGCCCCAAGGTCATGTTCCTCTGTTGATGCAGCCGTTGCTGATGGGGGAGTAGTTCTTAGCTCCGGGGCTGCTGCTATCGCCCTGTGCCGGAGGTTTCAAGGCCCTGCTGCCCTCCCCTTCCTGCACCCCCACGCCGCATTTTTCTTCTCAGCTCAGGGACTGATTGCTGTGCCACAGCTGCTTCTGCAGGGTTGCAGAAATACAACCAAGCCGTGCTGCTGGCGCCCTTTTGGCACCCCTTGGACCAGGCAAATCAAAACCCGAGTGCAGATGGGTGAGGGCCCTGGGTCATTAGATGGTTGCTGTTACAGCTACAGAGCTCACACAAAGCTCCCCACATGGCAAGTCCCAACCAAAGCAAGGTTGGTGAACATCTATGTTAGTTTTTGCAGTATAAATACACAGCCTGTGGCCTGTTTCTGGCAGTGGTGAGACCATATTTCGTGGCCTATAGGCATACAGACCCTCTTCTGATAGTCTGCAGACATAAGCTGTCACACACGAGTCCAGCAAGGACGTTGCAAACCCCCCTGTGGCTCAAGGCTCCTTGCCAGGACCGAGCAATTGATCTTCTTGGAGGCATTTGCTTTTTCCTATCTGGTCTTGCCTCGTGTGGGTCTGAGGGTGGCCTGCAGGTCTTGGCTTTGGTGTATAGCTGCTACCTGGTTTACTTAATATTTGATGTTATAGCCGGGATAATTTGTGCAATTAACCAAACCCTTACAATACGCAGGATTACACTTCTAGGCTGTACAGCCTGGTTAAAAATTTCGGTAGCCGATGAGAGTTCTGCTGAGGAGAGATTCCCACCAAGAGTGATGCTCGGCACCTTTTATTGCAGTTGTAGTAAGAGTAATTGCTCTGTCTTGTCATGTACTGCAAACCTTGCTTTGGTGGCTTTTTTTACTGCCTGTGGGACTACAGATGTTACAACTGGAAGCTCTGTTATCTGCAACAATGACTCAAAACCTAAACCAAACATTACTAGGCTTCGTTAATTTTAGTGTCACTTCTAAAAGCATTGTATAATTAAAATCATAACCGTTAAAGATATGTTACATGCACATGTATTATCAGACAACTTAGAGATGCAGAGGTGATTTCTTGATGCTGAGTATACACACAAACGCAGCTGGATTCCACATAAGTGATTACAGACCCACTGGAAACCAAAGGATACATTTCATACTCACATCTGGCTAAACTCTGTTCTAAACTGATTGAAAACTGGTATCTTCTTGGATGCAATTTGCCTGTGTAAGTGCCTCTCACTTGCTGGTGTCCTTCCAGAGAGGCGTCTGGGAGCTGCCCATCATCACTGCTGTACAGCTCTCACGTCAGAAACCCTCCTGCTCTAAGTTTCTAAAATCAACTCATTGTCTCCTCCATAACAAAATATTTTTTTTCATCAGACCAACAATGATTACATATCATACACATACGTAGTGTGTTGAAATCCCCATCACTGGGGAACCTTTAGTTTTCTACCCATCCCAGCACTATCAACTTATACAGGTGCTCTAAGTTCCACTCAAAACCGTGCTCTGCAGTTCTCCTAAAGTAAAGCTACACAATGGTGTATTTTTTTAAATATAACTTATTCTACCAGAAATTTCTACACTTGATTTGACCATCTTTCTTTCTGTAGTACTTCAAATACTGTAACATGTTGCAGATACAACTAGATGTTTTCATTGTTACATATACAGGCATTGCATTGTATGCTGGTCATTTATTAATCACAGTCGCTATAGGTAATAGGAGGTTTGTCCATCCTCATCAAGGGAAACAGAGTTTCTCTTGTTTGCAGATGGGGACCTCTTCAAACTGGATCCATTTTTTCCCTTGTGACCAGAATTTGCTTATACTTTTGTTTGAACTTCAACAAGAGTAACTGATCTAAAAACCAAGATAATATTTTTCCCTTCATCTACGCATATATGATAATAAAGCAAAATAAAAGCAGGAAAGAAAATGCTAAGCAACATACAATTAATAATATCCATAATTTGGAATGGCTACTCATTCTTCTGTGCTACCTACGGAAGACAAAAATAGCAAAAACTGTTATTAATAGTTATCTTAATTAACCAAGGTAGATCATTTACATCCACAGAACTTTTTGATGATATTAAGGATCTAACAAACTGCATCTTTGTATATTTTTATACAATTTATTAATGTCTTGAACTGCTGCTCACCGATCCTCCATCGTGTTTGGTTTCTGTTGGTTCCCTCTCTTCTCTGTAACAGAAGAACTTTGTATTTTAATTAAAGATCTATTACATGAATGCACACTCTTTACCATGATTGGTTTTTTGTTATTTTTTTTGTTTTACCTTTTCTTCACTATAAGAAAAAATGCTGGTGTTAACACATCAACTAGAATCATGTATTACAGGCTTAACTTTTTGCTTTCAAAGAGAACTTCGTCCCAAGTCAGTTAGTTTATTTTATCATTAATTACCCTCCCCTCAAACCTTTATATATACATGCTTAATCTGTCATTTTCACAGACTCACAGAATGGTAGGGGTTGGAAGGGATCTTTGGAGATCATCTTGTCCAACCCCCCTGCTTGAGCAGGGACATCTAGAGCAGGGACATCTAGAGCAGGGGCACAGGACCGCCTCCAGGCAGGTTTTGAATGTCTCCAGGGAAGGAGACTCCATAATCTCTCTGGGCAGCCTGTTCCACTGCTCTGGCACGCTCACAGTAAAGAAGTTTTTCCTCATGTTTAGATGGAACTTCCTGTGTTCCAGCTTGTGCCCACTGCCCCTTGACCTGTCGTTGGGCACCACTGAAAAGAGACCACCCCCACCCTTTTGACACCCACCCTTCAGATATTTATAAGTATTCAGAAGGTCCACACACCCACACACCCCCCACCCACCCAGCTTCTACCTTTTTATGTATTGGTAGCACTTAGTTAGCATTCCTCTATCTCAATCCTTTTTTCCATTTTTTTGATACCACTCCTAAGTTTCTTTCCTGCACATACTTCCACATGTTTATGTGAAACACACTACTGAATTCAACAATATGAATGCTAAGCGTGAACTGCTTCATTTGTGTTGGTATCTTTTGAATTTGCCCTGTTTGTACCTCTTGATTTTGCTGCTTTACCTCTGACAACAGGCAGTTATTATTTTTGAAAATGGTCCTTTTTTTCTCCTTTTTTTGAAGCCCAAATCCTTCTGAATAGCCCATAGAAGAGCCAGAAAGAAGATGCTATTCTTTTCTCCTTGCTTCACACTCAGGGTTTATACCGTGCTTAGGACTTCTGTAACCTTCCTTGCATAGTTCTTCATACCTATAGCTCGTTGTCAGTCCTGCTGCTGCACATCACTGCTTGCAAATGCAGCAGCCCAGCTGGTATCACAGCCTGCACTCACGCCAGGGTTTTATCAGTCCTTAAAGCCTCTGCTTTTTTCCCAAAACAGCCTCTGCTAACTTGGCCTGAGCAGCGTGTGGTACCCCTGCCCGGACCCCTTGCAGTGAAACAGGTACCAGGGCGGCTGTGGCAGGGCTCAGGTGGCCTCTGCTCACTGCAGCCCTGGCTGCTCTTGCTGGAAAAGTGAACTTCTCCCTCTTTGTTTCTTTTGCAAAAATAAGCAAACAAAAAAAACCAAAAATGTAATACTTCATTCCTCCTGCGCTCTCTCCATCAGAGGAGCCTTCTTAATTTGCATCAGCCGCAGCCTGCACCCGATGCACCAGCTTTTCAAGTGTCACGTGCGATGCCTTGTGGGCTCTGCTCCCAATCCCTCAGTGCTCCCAGCACAGGGGCCTTCCCCAGTGGTCCAGTTGTGGTCTGACCACGAGCCCAGGGAAGGGGGGACCAGCCGCCCTAGGCTATGATGGGGAGGGCTGGGGCCTCAGGCCCGCTTCCTTCTCTTCTCCCGCTGATCTCTAGCAGGCGATCCAGCAAAACCCTGGTGGGAGCATTATCCCAGTGGCTCATATCCTCCCCGTGCTTCCGAAGTTGCCTCCATATGTCCACTCGCATTGTGCCTAACTCCCTCCTGGCCATGGTATGTTGTACAACTCGGGGAGCTGTGCTGTGCTGCCACTGCTTCTTGCCCTGCCACCTTCCTTTCTTCCCTTTCCCCAAGGAGGGGATCTGTGGTGTCACACCATCAGAGGCAGTGGTCTGCAGCACCTCTGAGTCCTTCTTCTCCCTGGGGTTTTCCTTTCTTCTGCTGCCCTTTCCTCCCTCTGAGCCCCCTTCATCCTCCCTTGCCCAGGCACCCCCTGCTGACTGCTTGCTCCTTCCCTGGGGGCTCCCCAGTTTGAACTTGTGTGGAGCGAGGTCTGCAGTGGTTGTTTCCCCCTTTATAACTTGACCCACCTGTGGCTGCATGTTTTCCCTGCTTCCCCCCTCTGCTCCTCCACCTTCCGTATTCACAGCCACCGGAGCACTGGAGAGCAACACAGGGTTTACTTGAAACTTTTCCGGCATCTCAGAAACTAGTGAACGTGGGCTCGCAGGCTTGCACTCCTCTCTGCAGGGGCTGCCATCTGGATTAAACCATCTTTTTCCATCCCACTGCTCATCATCTCCTTCATAGGGTGTTTTCATAAGGGCCGTGACTGTGCTGGGCTTTGCCCCTAATGCTGCTTTTAGTTTTTCTATCTTGGCCTCGCAGGCTTGGTGGTCTGTGCCCTTCTCTTTTAGGATCTGTATTTTTTGCACTAATACTCGGATTGCTCCTTGCAGCTCCTCTATAGCTTTTGTACTGACAGCTAGTTTTTCCTTCAATGCCTGATTTTCATTCAAAATGGCCCTTTTTTGTTTGCACACCTCATGATACTGGAAAACGCTTCGCACTTGCTCCATGGCTGCAACTCCTTCTCGAGTTTTACCCTCCTCTAGTTTAAGTCGCTGAGCTTTTATTTCTGTTTTCAGATTGTCATTTTCCTCCCTTAGGCTCTGAATTTCTACCTGTGTTGCCTGTTTTTCTTCAACTAAACTTTTGGCCACTAACCACACAGCCCATGCTCCTGCGCATTTTAAGGACTTCCGGGAGAAGAGTTTAGATTTAGCCGCCTCTTTTAATTTGGCAAACTCTAGGTCTGCCTGCTGGATACTTCTGAAAGAGTTTGGACCCCAGGGGTTTGGTCCCCACTGCATAACCCAATTTGTCAGCTCTGACATCTTTTTGGCTCCCCTAAAGTTATTTCAGACTTTACAGAAGGGGCTACTTCCAAACTGCAACTCAAGCAGTCTGAGAGAAGATAGCAGAGGCTCACCCAAGAGGCTGCTCCTCTGTTGCTTGTCTAGTGCAATTCTTTCCTCCAGAAGGTTTTCTCAACCAAGAAATCCCTCAAGCAGGGATTTCTAATTTAGCTCTTCCCACAGACAAGGCAGAGGGCTTTTGTTCCTCTGTCCAGGGATGCTTAGAGGTGACCCTTGAGCATTTCTCTTCTTAGGCAGAAGGCAGATGACTTTTCCTCCTGCTGTATTTCTCACTGCAAGATTTTCAACAAGTCTTTAAAGGGGTGTCTGTGTTGCTCCCCAAAACTGGGTGCTATTCTTTAAGCAAGACACTTGCTAGGGCTATGGGAACACAGGGTAGCCTTGTCGCTGGTTGTCCCTGACTGCCACAGGATGGCACCCGAAAAAGGCTCACCCAAAAGGGCTGCTCACAGAAATGCCCTAAGGGCTCCCAGGAGGGCTGCTGCCTTCTCCACTAGATCGATGTACCACAGCTCGTGCCTTTTGTGGGCTAGAGAAACACGCCTTACATAGGAGAATCTGCTGTTTGACTATTTAAAAGTTTTAACAGTTTCATCAAAGAGTCCTCATTAACCCACTTACAATGCTAGGCAATATCTAGAATATTAAAGTGAAAGGGGATAAAAAGAAAAAACCAATCCCTTATCAGTATCAAAACCACCCGCTCCCTTAGCCACTACGGCTTACCCTGGGTTATGCTTACCCCTCCGCTGCCTGGGGAGGACTGCAGACGGCGTGTCCCCCAAGTCCTTTACCTCCAAGCAGCGCGAACAGTGATGGTGCGGCTCTTCCCTGCCTTGCCGGGGTGGTGGTGGCGGGGATTCTGCCTCTTCCTCCGCTATAGTCCACCTCGGGCTGTTTCCACTCTGAAAGAGTTTGGACCCCACGGTCTCTAAGGCTGTCCCTGGCCGTGCTCCTCAATCCTTGGTTCACAGAGTCGGGTACATCCACACTGACCCTCTGGGGAGAGCTGCGCACACCTTGCAGACCTGCTCCTCACTCCTCTTGCTTCCTGTGAGCTGTGTTCTCCAGCCCCAAGGTCATGTTCCTCTGTTGATGCAGCCGTTGCTGATGGGGGAGTAGTTCTTAGCTCCGGGGCTGCTGCTATCGCCCTGTGCCGGAGGTTTCAAGGCCCTGCTGCCCTCCCCTTCCTGCACCCCCACGCCGCATTTTTCTTCTCAGCTCAGGGACTGATTGCTGTGCCACAGCTGCTTCTGCAGGGTTGCAGAAATACAACCAAGCCGTGCTGCTGGCGCCCTTTTGGCACCCCTTGGACCAGGCAAATCAAAACCCGAGTGCAGATGGGTGAGGGCCCTGGGTCATTAGATGGTTGCTGTTACAGCTACAGAGCTCACACAAAGTTCCCCACATGGCAAGTCCCAACCAAAGCAAGGTTGGTGAACATCTATGTTAGTTTTTGCAGTATGAATACACAGCCTGTGGCCTGTTTCTGGCAGTGGTGAGACCATATTTCGTGGCCTATAGGCATGCATTGCACCACCATCATCCTTCTGTTTTCCCCAAGACCCCTGCGCTTTGCTACAACAGCCATAGGAAACAGGGAGCAAAGGCCTTGTGCTTCGCCCTGACCAAAAAGATCATGACTCATGCTCCTCAGCATTTTCACCAGGAAGTGCACAAAGAGCAGAGGGTCTTTGGGGCTTAATGGTACCACAGGTACCACCAGGAAGTGCTGGCAGCAAGCGTGATAATCCTACAAAGAAACAATTCCCTAAATAAGTGAAACAAGGAGAAATATTTGAAGTTCTGCAATTATTAAAACACATAAATCCCTGCTTGTAAACCCCACTGTACCCATAGATCAATACTTTGAGAGACATCTGTAGCTTTGTAAAGTAGATGTAATAGGATTAAGCTGTAATGTGACACAACATCTAATTTTTAATTATTTCTAACTCCTTTCTAATTTCTACTTCATTCTGAATATTTAAAACCCCTTCCAAATGCATTTTACAAGTTCCAATAACAACCTAGTAACTAGATGTGGCATTATAGCAATTTATAATCACCTCCTAAAATGGAGATCTAAATTAATCTTTCTACATCTCATTAGTTTAGCTATCAGAGATCTTTTACAAGATAATTGGCTTTCAGTGGCTTTAATTTAATTTAATTTATTAATATCTTACATTTATATTTCATAGATGCTGTTTTAATTATTGAACTGATACATCTCAGAAACATAATTCTTTTATACAGCATCAAACTTTTGCTTTTAGGGCTCTAGAGCCTTTTTAAGATGTTTTAATGATAAATAATAAGTCCTTGTTTGTGTTTGTCTCTAGAGTGGATATCAATTTACTTTTGCCTTAGGTTCTCACAAAAGAAAATTAGATCTTATTTTGGAACATCCTGTTTTGCAGATGAGACTGGCTTTATTCTTAAACCAAAACTACTTGTTCCAACTTTGTAATGCTATAAAAGTACAAACAATGGGAGGCAGAAGTAGTAAAACCAATGTGTAATAAATGGCCAATTCATACCTGACAGGAATTTATATAAAAGGTTTCAGTGGGCAGCAGAGCTAGGGAAGCCCAGACTCCTGTGGGGTTGTGTCCCACGGCTGAGCCCTCCGGCGCTGGCGGCAATGCTGCCCTGCTTTGAAGCTTCTCCTGCTGCCTGGAGCATCCGTGCCCACCCCACCAGGTGCCTGCTCTTCCTGCCCTCATGCCACTCACTGGGTTTGGGGGCTCCCTGCCATCCCCTTTGCTAATTAACCTGCAGGTACACAGTATTTTGGATACTTCCAGCCTTCTGTAAACTTCAGCCGAAACAAACCAGGAGGTTCCCAAATCTGTGAGAACAGCCAGCCAGCCAGACTGCATGACTGATCCCAAGAACTTCTTTCCTTCGGAAAGCAGCCTAAAAATATGTTCCTTCCTAGAGCAGAATAGCAACATTGAAACATCTGACAGTAAATGTAATGATGATAATTGATGCTTAATGAATAATCCAGGGTAGTTTTAATATTTTAGCTTCAAAGAATACCTTTCATCCCCAGCAGCTAAAGGAATTTATAAAGGTGCACTGTTACCCCATATGGTCTCCTTTTGCCATTAAGTTCACCATTTCAGGGGGGGCCAGTTACATGACTGGGACGGCACTGGGCAGGGTGTATAGCACAGCAGCATGGGGGGCTGTGTCCCACTGTCCTGCTCCAGTACCTGCACAGAGCAAAGTCCGTTTACTGCATTTGCCTCTGGCCAGTGACGGTTGTTGCAGCTCAAGGTCCCACAGAGCCGAGGACTTCCAGTTCTGCGGTGGGAATGAATTTCCATCCCGCATCAAGAACACCCCCCCGGGACATCTTTCAGGTGAGAGGTGTGCTCCTGAGTTTTGCCCAAGGTGGGGTTTTGCTCCGAGATGGAGTGAGGGCAGCTTAGGAGCTGCGCAGACACTGGTGGTGCATCTCCCCAACGGCTGCAGGGACGAGACCTCCTTCTCCCACCCAAGGCCCTTGGAGATGAGGAGCGGGCAAGAAGCCCCTGCAGACCCCCGTCCCAGGCAGAGGACTGCTGCACGGACTCCTCTGTTGCATCCACCCACCTGCACGTCCCCCCCGACACAGACGATAAGAAAACCCCAACCAGCCAGTGCCACCCAGGAGGGAGACGAGATTCACAGGGAAGGAAACCCACCCGTGCCCCTGCAGTCACCGGGGCCTGTGGGGTGGCTCCGCTCTCCTCGGTGGGTACGGGAAGTAGCAGGACGCCAAAGCCTGCAGAGCCCCCCGGGGGTGCCGGGAAGCCCTCTGGGATGGTGGGGAAACCCCCGGGATGGCGGGGAGCCCCCCGCAGCGACGGGTGCGGGGGCCAGGCTGAGCCAGCCCCGCAGGGGGCTCCGCGCCGGAGGCCCAGGAAAAAAAGCCCAATAACCCCCTCTGCTGTCAGGAAACATCATGGCAAAAGCTCTCCGCACCGCCGGCGGCTCTTCGCCTTCTTTGAGGGGGGGAAACCAAAAAAAGGGAAACCAAACCCCTGCAGTCATTCGCCCTGCCTGCAAAATGCAACCAGCCGGACTCAGTTTTCCAGTTAAAGCTAAAGAAGTCTTTGCCGGGGGGAGGAACAACAACCATTACCAACATCTGCTCGTTTCAAGTAACACGTGAACTCTCCGGCCCTTGGATAAAGTCAGTTTTGGTTTTAGGCAGACATGCTGCTGCTGCTCAGGCTGTTCGCTTAGTTTGGGGGCTCTCGTGCCTTGATCACTGTCGTGATGGCAGGTAGATTGGCTGGTAGGGAAGGGGTTGAGGGTGAGAAGAAGGAAATGAGGATTAAAGGCATAAAGGTTATTACTTAATAACATCCCTTCTTCCCCATTCCCAAAAGAAATGAGCTGCTGCTGTACAATGTTGCTTTGCAACTGCAGCTTCTGCCAAATCCCTTTGCTCTTGCAAATCGTGACCTCTTTGGACATGAGGCTAGTTCTCCGACATTTGGCTTTGCCCACTGAGGATGGAAGGCAGCAGGACATAAAAAAGGGCAGATGAGTTCCTGTTATATTATCATGTTGGTTTTGGCCTGTTCTACATAGTGGCTTTGGGGATTTCCACTGAGCTCATGATGCTGCAGCCACTGCAGGTCAGGCTGGGACACCTTTCCCTTCCCCAGAAGGCTCCCGACACAGTTCACCCACAGTCCAAGGCTTTTCCTTGATGGCTTGTATTAAAACTGTACAAATAATAAATCCTTCCTCCTATTAATCAAATCAGAAAGAAGGTCAGCTGGGCTCCTTTTAGACCAATCTGAAATGAATGTTTCTGGTGGTTTGGTTTTCTCAGCAAATTGAAAAATCTTCCCCAAAAGACTGTCTGAGGCCAGTCAGGAGGGCTTTGTTCTACTCGGTTTTAACCCTGCTGTCTGCAACGCTGCCATAAATGTCTGCTGACTTAGGGTGGCACTTGCAAACACTCTTCTTTAGTCCAAATCAACCTTTTTTTAGTAGATAAATGATCGGTTCTGCCATGCTCCGGGGCTCTAATCCTATACTATCCAGGGATTCTCGAGCGTCACCCAGGGTCAGCTCATGACTTTGGCATCAAGTACTCTTGCCCCAGACAGGCAGAAAGGCAAATGGATGATTTCTAGACAGCTAGGAGAGTTCTATTCCAAAAATACACTAGGAAATCCTCAGTTGCCACCCAGGTCTAGATATTCATGAGAGAGGAGGAGCAAGGGGTCCACAACATGAGCCGAGGTCTGGATCTGGCCTTGCACGCTTCCGCCACTGTGATGTGAGCCTTTTCACCCAGCCTGCCAGAGGCGGGGCAGTTAGTGTCCCTTGTCACTTAAAAAAGAAAATAAAGGTCCCATTAGATGCACTTCAGTTAGGGACTGAAGGGGATATCACTGCCTTTTGAAAGTCAGATGCATGGGAAACCAAAACATCTTTTTCCTAACTGCTGGCTGTGCTTCCTCTACATTAACAATATCCCCTGCAGCCAGACCGGAGCTCTGCATCCCAGGACCAGTGCTTAGGGGGTCTTAGAATTCCTATGGATTTCAATGGGATCGGGACCAAGCTGCTTAACTGTTTGCCTGCTGGAGCAAAGAGCTGGTCTCTGAGTCGCTGCCTATCACTTGTATGCTGCAGAAGGACTCGTCAGGCCCCAGGACAGCATATTCTTGGCTGTGCCAAAGGACAGTACAACGTGTTTCGTCCTTGCAAAAACTTGTTATAAATGGTTTAGTTTCAAGAGAGCTCAATTAGATCTGGGAACTCTTGCAACAACTTTGCTCCTAATTATAGCTCAGAGACTGCTGTAGTCAAAAGATGAATGCCAAAGAAAGAAGCAAACAACAGCGGGCATTTCCATGATGTCCTCTTTGCTGCTTATTAGCTCTGCCCTGTCCCACACTGAGTACTTCCAGCACTCTACTTTTCAATTCCCAGATTGTCAGGTTTCTCTTCCTAAGTTTCTATGTGTCTCAGCGCAGCCAAGCCCACCGCCTGCTGATGGCACCGTCCCATTGCCTTTGGGAGCCAAGAAATTTGGAAAATGAACTTTGCTGCACCTGAAACTGCCCTGTGCCAACACTGCCACGCAGCAGCTTTTGGTCTCCTTCCAAAGTCTGCAGGAGGGCAGCCCTCACCGATGACTCCTAGCTAAGAAAGACAATGAAACCCTTGGTACATCAGACTGGCAGATGCTTTTTAATGGGACCTGATTGTCCTGAGTCCCGAGAGTGGCCTGGTTTCTTGGGGATTACAGTTAGCCTTATTTCAACTTTCATCCCAGCTGAACATGGTCACCAAAGTCAGGTCAGTTCTCGGGGCGGACAGATGCTCTGTGTGCTGGTCCTTTTAGTGAAAACCATCCAGGTGCTCTCTGCAGGTGTTCCCTCTTTCCTAGTGCTGGTGCTGGCCCTGGGGCTGCCTTTCTGCAAGTCAAAGAAAGACATTTACTTTCCTTTTCCAATTTTCCCCAGCTATAAAAATACACCTATGGATGGGACTATCATTAAAAACAATGTCATTAAATCATGCCTTAGTCTTTGCTGTTTGTTTGCAGTGACTCATAATGTAATTCTTGCAAGTATGGGTCAAACAGGAGCCAGCGCTTAGTGACCGCAGTCCTGGCTCTCCCCCATCCTAAATGCTGATCACCCCGAGGCAGCGGGAAGGACTGTCCTGTTGATGACTGAGAGATGAGGGGTCCCTGAGCCAAGTCCTCTTTCCAGTTAAAGCAACAGCAAACAGCAAACTGTCTGCTGGTTCCCTGCCAGCTTGAAGCAGTGGTTTTTGTCCTTTGGGACTGGTCCCACGTCCTGTCTCAGCAGCCTCAGTGCTTGTCTCAGCAGCCTTGGTGTAGGCGCAAGGCTGGACCCAGTAAGCAGTTGGGCTGGTTTCCCCCCCTCCTTGTCTTCCAAGCCCCTGTGCCACCATGCTCACGTGTTGTGCCCAGGAGTGGGCTGACAGCTCACGTAATGCCAACTGGCAGGTGACCACAGGAAATACAGCACGGGTCACATCTCTGCAAGCCAGGCTCAGCCTAAGTCTCCCAAGATGCGTCACTAAGACTCTTAGGGCTAAATCCCTCCATGAGTAAGTGCAGCCAGCAGCAGCCCTGCAACAGGGATGCGCTCGGCCCCCCACTCGTGCCCAGATGCACCCCACTCAGCTGCCGCTGCTCTCTCCATTTCTAACTCAGCTTGTCAAATCGCTTGTCATGAGATCTCCTTAACCAGGACTTTACTTTTCAGGAGCCCAGAGCAACTAGGAAGATTTTTACCTTTCCATACCTGAGAGTAAGGTGTGCAGCTGGGGAACAAAACCCTGCGAGGCTGCCAGTTGTCAGGGGGTTGTGACCATCCAGCAGCTTCGAGGTGGCTGTGATCTGGGGAGCCTTGCTTAGAAAAAAAGGTTCTTGCATGGCAGCAGGGCTTCACACCGCTCTGGATGCAGTTCAGCACTTCTCCCTGCCTCTTACAGGCAAGGAAAGGGAGAAGGGATGGGAACTTGGCTGGCTCCTTGGCAGACTGTGGGTACAGCCTGCCTCCTGCCTGCCTGTGCCCTGCCTTTCTGAAGGCAGGCAGTCGCAGGGGGTCAGGCTGCCCTTTGGCTGCCAATTCCCCAGGGCACCTCTTTTGCAAAAAAGGCCAGCACTACCCAAGCATCTCCCCCACAACTGTCCCCATGTGAACTCAGACCTGTCCTAACTCTACATCCCTCATTTCTTGCCAGTCTGGTCCAAGCCACCCAGCCAGCTCCAGTTCATCTCTCCTCCTTGTCTTTCCTTCTCCCCTCCCCTCCTGGGATCCTGCCTCTACTCAACTGGTCTCACCAGACTCCATGTGGATTTCCTGCCTGTCTGAGGCAGGTTGTCACACATGTCCTGGGCAGGCTTGTTTCTGGCCCCTCCCTTGCACCCCATACTGGAGGGCCTTGCATCCTCCCAGAAAAGAGGCAGGGCACCCTGTTCCCTGGCAAGGCAAGCAATAGCACCTCTCTCTAGGGTGAAAGGGAGGCCTTCTCCTGTCTTTCCCCATGAGAAAAAGATAGGAATAACATCCACACACCCCCTGGGTGGAGCAGACACCCACTGAGTATCGCCCTGCTACCCACAACAGCGTTGCTGTAGCAAAGGTCCTCCGCAGACGGCAGCTTTGGAAACATTTAGTAATTAGTGCTGGAGACAGCAAAGAGCTTTGCAGGAAAGCTGAGAGCCTTCCCAAAACTGCTCATTAAATCTCTGGTTCCTTGGAGCCGCACAGCTCCCTGGTGGCTTCCCACACAGGGCAGGGGCACGCTGGGGACCAGGCTGTGCCAGCCCCCTGCCCACACCCTGGCCTCCATGCTCAGCCTTCACCTTGCAGCAGGATGCCCTTTCTCCCCCCCAAGGAGCCGTGTCCTTTTCAGGCTGGAGATGTCTGCATGGTCAGTGCTCAACAGCTGCAGCATCCCCGGCCCAGCAGGTACAGGGACTTGTTCCTTCCCCCCTTGGGGGCCTTTGAGGTGTTTGGGACTGTGCCCAGACCCAGCACCCCATGGCTTTGCCAACAAAGCAGGCATGTTTGTGGGGTGGCCTGGAGACTGTAGGGGAAGATGTGGTAAAAGTCATGGGTGCTCTTCTCCTGACGGCTCCACTGTTACGCATGCTGCTGCTCCGTTTGGTGATGGCTTCATTTCTGGGTGCACACAGAGAGGGGCTGGAGCACAGGAAGCTGTTCACCTCTATGAAAAGGTTTCATAGAAATATTCTTTAATTATCTGCAGAAATAAGTCGTTGAAACTGGCCTCAGAACTAACAGCTGTAGGACACTGCTAAAATGCCTGTGCTTGAGACCATCTGGGTGGATATTATTGTAATTGGACATTGGTTTAAGTTACATGGAGGTGGGTTGGTCCCATCTGGAGAGGAAGAAGCAAAGAGGGGATCTAACTGCTGTCATCCACTACCTGCAGGTGGGGTGGTGAGATGGTGGAGCCAGGCTTTTTTTGGAGGCACATACCAGGAGGCAATAGGAGCAGGTTGCAGCAAGGGAAGTTCTGATTAGAGAGAAAGAAAAATGTTCATGGTGGGGATGGTGAGGCCCTGGAACTGGTGCCCTGGGAGGCAGCAGGATCTCTGCACTGGGAAGTGCTCATAGCTCAGCTGGACCAGCCCTTGGCAACCTGCTTCAGTTTTGCAGGTCAGCCCAGCTCTAAGAAGGGGCTGGGCCAGCTCTCTTCTGCCCAAAGCTGCTTTGTGAGTCTGTGATCCATGGCATCCACATCCACGAGATATTTCCAAGGTTGACCTGGCGGTTTACTAATGCACCACATCACCAAGGTTGCTACAGCACTCATGCCAGTGGGGCAGTGTTAGGGTTAACCCTTGGGACTCCCTAAAACAACACACTAGACCAGCCCCAACCCCACCAGATCTCAGCCTCCACCACCTCCACAAGTTCCCTGGGCAGCCGCAGCTCGGGGCAGACCTGGATTTATTAACCAGGGGAAATCACGGGAGTTTCAGGTGAGAAGTTTTGGTCCATCTCACAAGTAGGTTTGTCAGCCAAGGTGGTTGACACAAATCTTTTTCTGGAGCTGGAAGAAGATAGCTGTGGTAGGGTTTCATCTCCTCCTTGCCAGAAACAGGGAGGTGACAGCAGAGAATGTCTGCAGTTCAGGGACCTTGCAGTTTTGTTTCTGTTCAGAGATTAATATGAGAGACTGAAAGACAGGTGCTGCACAGTGCTGGACCCAGCTGTGCATAAAAATATACTGTTCCATCCATCTCCACATAATAAACACATTAAAAAGGAACGAGGTGTGTCTCTAACTGTCTCCAAGGCTTTACGTGGGCCAAGCTGCATTTTTTTTTCCCTTTTTACAACAAATGGAAGTAGAGCAGTGGGCTGGTGTCAGGGGAGAGAAAGGAGTGGGAGGCAGAATATCACATCCTATTTCCTCTTTTAAACACTTGGCAAGGGAGCGGACTTTCCATTCCCATCTGGCACAAGCAGACTAAACACAGGTTCCCTTCTGATAGCCATCTGCACTCTTCTGCTACCTTTTCCCATCAGTCTTCTGCAGGCAAAACGCAAACCCGCGCACTGTTTAAAGATATTTGAATTTAGGGAGTGTAACCAAACGATCCCTTTTAGTTACCTTCCTTCCAAGTAACTGAGCGGCAAGCGCCAAGCCAAACAATAACCCTGGTTAATCAACAGGCTCAGGACATGAAAGCAACTCCATTTCCTATTTGTGAATGCACAGATGTTGTTTATCTTGGATCTCCCCTTGTTGGTCCCCCAGGATTAAATCACAGGCCTTTAGGTGGAGCATGAGTGATTGCTTTTCTATCAAAGCAGCCCACAGCAAGGCTCAGCCAGCCCTGCTGCTCTACTTTCCTCCTTCCCATCTCCCTAACGATGAGTCTCTTTGCTGGTCCGAGAGCTCCCCACAAGAAGTGGGGCATATCATGGTGCCTTGAAGCATCAGCTCCAGAAATGCTCACTACCACAGGGCTGGGTTACCTTTGCAGGGACCCACAACAGGCACACCCTCAGGATGGTGAGACTGATAGCTCTCAAGATGCAGGCGCTGGCAAGGCTGGGCCACCCCACGTGCTGGTAAGGGAGAGGAGCTTCCTTGCATGCAGACATGGATGTGGGCGCCTGACTCCTCTGCAGCTCCGTGTTCGTCCAGCCAGTCCCACCTTGCAAGCCCAGTGTGATTTCGGCCAGGTCAGAGAACACCATGTTTCAAGCGACACGCTGGTTTTGGCTGTGGCCCAGTAAGCTTGTACTACTATAAGAAAGACCGTCCCTGGTTGGGCCCCTACCCCATCCCTCACTTCCAGGCACCGCAGCTGAGCCACAGGTTTTGACCATGTGCAGCATACCCCAGAGAATCTGTTGGCTCCATGTGTGAACCAGCTTGGCCCCTATGTGTCCTGCCATGGTGAGACCCTGTGGTCCATGGCTGGGTGAGGAGGATGATCCCTCCTCCATACAAACTAAGATGCTCTGAAGGTCCAGGGACATCTACCACCCGATGCCAGCTCCAGCCAGCTTGCTCGGCCCTGGCAGGTGTGGCTGCTAGTCCCCCTGCCTGCTTATTTAGCCTTTAATTTCAAGTGAAGGCGGCCGTCCTCATCCTTCCCCATACCTGTCAAACTGCTATGGAGCACAGCTAGCATGGCCTGACTGGTAAACCTGCCTGTGGCGGTGGCTGTGCAACATGGAGGTGCTGGCAATGCTCATGCATGGGGTTCATGGAGCATTTTGAGAGGCTGCTTGTGGGATGAGCGTCACTTCTTGTAGCATCAGTTGTGACTGCACTTGCAACCTGCTTCCTCGGCTGTTGAATGCTCTTTTTGTGGTGGTGGGGGGAAGGAAGCCATGGCGATACTTCTCCGTATTGCAGAAACACCCTGACTGCAAGACAAAGCTGGTGGTGGCTGAGGCTGTGTTTGGAAAGACACCTTCCCACCCACAAACCCTCTGGCGCCGTCTGCCTACTTAAATGGGAGTCCCCTCCAGAAAACCGGCACACAGGCTTTCTCTGTAGCTGTGAAACGCTGAGAAGCTCTGCATACAGCTTGACTCGTCTGTCCTGTATGCAAAGATAAATAGTGCATTGCACCCACCCAGAGCCGGGCTGCGGCCACTTCCCGCAGAGGCAATGGCGTGGAGATGCTGCAGGGCCGTGCGTTCCCGGCAGAGAGCGTGTCCCGCACACGCCAGTGAGCACAGGCGGCCTCACAAACGAGGAGGAAGAGGAGAGCCATGGATCCAGACCTCGGCAGCCAGACACTTTCCAGGCTGGGGGCCTGCTTGCCAGGGCTGCAGATGCAGCTTTAGTGTGCCTGACATCATTCCAAAATGACTCAAAGCCCTGGGCAAGCACCAGCTCATGCCACTGGTGCAGCTCTGGAGGCAATTTTCCCCTAACACACTATCTGCAGGAGTTTCAGTGCCCAGGTTTCAGTGAGAGGTAGGGGGGCTGACCCCATCTGCTGGGACGGGGTGGGATGGGGGCCACCATGTGCCCTGGGTGCCCTCAGCAGCTGGGAGTGGTACCCACAGTGGGGCAAAGGAGATGGGTTTTTCCCCGGGTGTAGTTGCACTGAGGTCAGTACAGGTAGGTGAGCAGACAATTTGTCTCTTCTGTTGTGGCATGACTGAGCTGGCTTGTTAAAATTTTTCAACAGTAGTGGCAGATCTAAGATAAAACCCATACCTTTCCCTGCAGGTTGGCCAGATGATGCTGCTGGGAGGGGACAGCAGCCATTGGGCTGCTTCCTGCCATGGGAAATACCCAGGGCTGTGCAAAACTAACTGCAGTGACCCTTGCTGAGGGCCTTGCTGGAAGAAGGGGTTATGTGGTGAAGACTGTGTCGCACCCCCATGTCTGTAACTGTATGGGATGTGAAGAGCTGAGGCCAGGATCCTTTCTCTGCTGCTTTGGGAACAGCAGGAATAGCAATGGGCAAGGGGATGGAGGAATCATCCTGCTACATCATTATTCTGGGCGGTGGGTCATGAAGCAGGGAGCGAGATGCCTCACTGGGAGTAGGAGCACTTGTCCCAGTTGGGGCCAGGTTGCAGCCTTTGGAAAGGGAGGGAGGAGCTGCCGCTGAATAGGTGCAGGACTGCAGAGCTGAGTTACTTTAGCTATTCATTCCTCGAGTCCCCAAAGAAGCAATTACTGCATCAATCCCGTCTTAGCGAGTTCTTGGGGCAGAAGGCAAAAGGATAACTAGCCTCTGCTCTTAAATAGGAAGCTGAGGATTTTCTGAGATTACTTCTTGCTCCTTGACAGATGTAGGTCTTTTTAGGTGAGACTTAAGGTCAGTGCTGAGCATCATGGTTTGATTTAATAGGCACCAGTAAGAACCTTTCCTCAAGATTTGGATGGGACAGGCTCATGACCATAGGAGACCATGCTGGCTCTTGCACACATGTGCACGTGCAGGAGAAAGCAGGGAGGTGAGCATCACCAAGATCCATGTGGTCAGAGTCCCTCTCTCCCAAGTCCCTGGATCCACTCCCTGAGCCCAGATGTACCATGAAACCAGAGGAGCTGGATGCCTATGAGGAGTCAGACCTCCCAGCACACCCTGGTTCAGATTCCTCTGCTCCTCATCTGCCCTTTGGCCATAGGTTGTCCTAGCCTGCCTTTAAAAGGCTTTATCCAACAACCAGTGGAGCTTGGGGCTGAATGCTGGGTGAGCAACTACCCTCTTAACCTTATTAAACTTTCAGTACTGCTTTTCTCTACTCAGTCCTTTGAACTCTTCTTAACGAAGCTAACCCTGCTTGGGAAACTCCTAGGGGCTGCCTTGCACCGACCTGTTGAGTCTCTCCTGTGCTTTGTGGTGGGGACACGATGGTTTACCTGCACTTACAGCAGCCAAAGCTAGAGTGTTGGCTCAGTTATACTGGGACAGATGTGCCTGACATTGATAACATTAGTCCTCTTTCTGTGCAAAAGTAGTATTACTGGTGTAAAAGCTGCTTTGTGCTATCATAGCAGCAGCCACAGTGGAGAGCCACATTGCTTTAATTACGGCAGCAGAGCCAAACAAGCACAACAGCAGAGATGAGATCCTACAAAAGCAAAAAATTCCCCCAGTCAGCTGCTGTGTTTTGGTGCCTTCTTGCTGCTTGGATTTACATGTTGCCTCTCTCCCTCTTAGGAAAGGGACTCACCTCTGCATTTCTCAGGCCCCACTGTCTCCCTGGCACTAGCAAGTGACCTGCCAGAAAGTGGGAAGGGCTGGTGTTGCCTCTAGGGTCAACTCTTCTCAGGGAACTACTTATCGGACCAATAGATTAAAAAAGGGAAATAAATACCAATGGGACACCCTGTTAAAAGAAACTAAACTTATTAATAAATAAAACCCTAATGTAATGAAAAGGTGAAATGCAGTGATTCTGTAAAGGATTCAATCCTTTAAATGAAAATATCTTCCATACACCAATTCCAGCCAAAAGGCATTTCACTTTCCCTGACAGAATATAAATATTAATGCAGACACTCTTTGCTCTTAATGTGTCCTTTGGTATTGTCATGATCTGGAGCCGTGCTGAGAGCTTGCATCTTCTGCTGGCTTCCTTGTGGATGCTGGGTCCTCGGTGCATCTCCAGAGCAGATCAGTGAGGATGCATTCTTCTCCCCTCAACATAGGGCTCTGCTGCTCATCCACGCTGCTTCCTAGCAGGTCGCCCGTGAGCGCTGTCAGGGTTCAGTAGAAAGATGGAGATGACACCTTCTTTTGCAGGAACCTGAAGGAGGTGCTAGTGGGACATCTAAGCCATGTGTGGTCCCCATCAAATCCCCATGCCCTGGGTTTTGAGCCTGATTCTCTGCTGCTCAGTGGACTTCACCTCATTGCAAAATAGCTCTGAAACTCTGCCCTTCTGGTGGGAGCAGGGGGCAAGTGAGAGGGCCAGGGAAGAGTAAAGATGATGCTGCTTCAGCCTCTCAGCAGTGGGCTCCAAGAAGTAACCCCCCCCAAGCAATTGCTGGTTTTTGACAGCACAGAAGATGAGGGCATGGACTGCGTTTATCCCCCCTTCCTCTGCCTCTCTCCCCATCCTCCATGATTTTAATGCTGTGTCCACACAGAAGGTCAGGGAAGAGCTTTGCGGGCACCGCCAAGGCCTTCCCTTTGTCCCCATCACAGAGACCAGCCCGGAGTAACAGATGTGCCCGGGAAGCCTGTAGGCTACCTGGGGACATGTCCAGGACCAGGCGCTGGGTGAAACTCTGGCCAGGATGGACATGGGGCTAATGAGGTGTGCTATCACCTTTAGCAACGGAAGAGAAAAGTGAGGAAAACCATGGAGAAAACAGGGTCATCGTAATTTAGGTTTCTCAAGCCAGAGATGTGATCACGTCCTCTGTCCTTTCTTCCCCGCCATTACTGCCCCCTCTGCTCTCCTCCTGGTTATTTACACCAGCTGTCACCGAGCAAGCAAAGGCCCCAGTTCAGTAAAACCCTTAAGCACAAACTTAATTATCAGGACAAGCTTAAGGGCTTTGCTGAATTGGGCCTGCAGAGCTGGCTGGAAATGTGCTGAGCCCCTCTGGGCTGGCCTCACTGGAGGGCTGCGGGCTTGGCGCTCACCATGGCCCCTTCCTTCCTGGGGTCAGTGTAAAATACAACACGAGGCAACGCTGCAAAAGCAGATCCAATTCCCTGCCCCTTAGCAGTCCATCTGGGTCTGTAAAATCAAACCCCTCCTCTCTGCCACCTGTATCCATCCCCTTTGCTTCTTGACACAGGGCACAAACCCCATTTTTCCTCTCTGCTCCCCAACCTGCCTTGCAACCAGGCGTGTGGGGCAGGTCGGCTGCACATTGAATGGCTTTTTCTTCTCAAGCACCATCTGGAAGTCACCGCGAAATGTGATGCTCTGTGGAAAGCAGCTGGAAAGAATGACACCGTGAGAGCCTATTTTTTTTTCCAAGGAAATAAATAGACCGTGCGCCACAAGCACGGAGAGGAGAGGGTTCGTGCTGGGTCAGGCACAGATAGGGCCGTGCAGGGACAGCCTGGAGTTTGTTTGAGAGGTAGTCACTGCCTCTTAGGTGGTTTTTGCTGGGCAGAAGCGCATGGAACACCCTCTAGTGATGCTACCGAGGTGGCAGGCTGGGGATGGCAGTGGTTTCAACCTGTCCATAGCATCCTTAGGCATGCAAGCGATTTATAGGGGGCCATGAAACATGGAGGGGCAAAGCAAGTTCCTGCATTCTGCACAACAGCTCCTGTGTGTACAGGTACCAGGAATCAGGGTGAGGCTGACCATCACTGCCCTCTTGACTGAGGAGGGGGGCTTTAATGTCCCGGGTGCTGGCAGGAGCATCAGGCAAGCTGGAGCTTGAGGCCTGGCTCTGATATGGTTGCGGCGATGGCTTGGATTCAACTATTTCAAAGGGCACTGGCCGGTCAAATAAAGCCCCAAATTTAAATTTGTTAAAATAACTTTTTGCAAAACATCAGGATGGAGAGCAATGTTTCCATGGTTTTGTTTTTAAATTCTGAGTGGGAAGAGTTTATTTTTTCACTAGAAACTTTCCCCATAGGATTCGTGACACTGGCTGGGAGACAGGAGCCAGCAAGCTCCGCTCCTGAATGGCGGTGACCCCGGGGGTGACCCTGTGCTGGTCACGTCGCCTCGCGCAGCCTTACTTACCCCCTCGGCGAAAGGGAGGCAGCAGCGTGTATGGCTGTGGAAGGTTTGGGTTGCCAGTGCTGCTTCAGGGATGCTCAGACCCATGACTATCATGCTGTTAGCCCCTGTGGCCGTTGGATCTAAATCTGGACAAGTAGTATGGTTATATTTGCGTGGTTGAAGGTAAACCCAATGAAAAGTCATATGTTGCAGGCAGGTTAGGGGAAAACCTGGGGAAATGACCCCCCAGTAGATTTATTTCTCCTTAGCTTTGGCTATGCACAAATGCCTCTGTCAGGATAGTGATGGTCTGTTCTTCACTGGCGTGCTGCTCCTGCTAGATTGCTGCCAGTTTGTAATGTACGAGTGAACGGCTGTTACACTTGTTTGTCTTCCGTTGGTTTATACTGTCCCAAACCTCAAAATATTACAGGGATTTATAAAATTAACTGAAGAAAAAAATTAAAAAACCATGAGAGCTCATCTGTTTTTAATCAGCTCAGTGCCCTGGAAATCAGTTTACCCCAGCTGAGAGTCCAAGTGCTGCTGCTTCTACCCCCGGGTGACTGGGTAGTCCCAAGTGTTTAATGCAAAAACACGCAGCAGTGAAACAGGAGTCGAGTGAGCACCTGAGATGAGGAAAAAAGTGGAAATCAGGGCAGGCTGGGCTCCATTTACTAAAACTGGCTGAAAACAAAAGGCAAAAAATGGCACTTTGAAGTGTTTGCATCTTGCTCTGGTCACTGGTTCATTCTTATTTGCAGTTAAATACTTTGATCTGATTCCATTTTATTCTCTTCTCCCATGCACTTCTTCATGGCTGTTGGAGCCATGGATGGCAGGAAACTCCTCTTGCTTTGCCCCAAGAGGAGTGAGAATTTGGCCTTTTAGGATCTGGGATGTAATGAAAACTGTTTGGACACACAGATTTCTAAGGTGGTGGCTCAGCAGCTCAAGGGTTAATGGGGCTCCCTCACTTTCAGCCCAGACATTGATATAAGGCTTATCTACAAGGGAAAGCTTGCTCTTATTAAGGTAGGTGCTACAAATGAGGGTAAAACAGCTCCTCCTTCTCTGCCTCTATAGCCCCAGCTTTTCATACCTGGCTGGGGCAAGCAAAGAAGAAGGAGGCACAGCTATTACAGGACAACTTCCCTGCATGGAGAACACCTCCCCAGGCTTATAAAACATCCCCCATCCCTGGGATACCTGAATACCTTCACAAAGACTTCCCCCAAGAGAAGGGCCAAAGGTGCAGTGTTCCCTGTACACAGCTCGCCCAAGGAACAATACACTTGGGGGGTGGGGGGATGTTTAAGCTGTGCCTGATCCAGCAAAGCACCCAGGCACAGTTGATGGAAATCACTGGAGGTGTGCCTTTTCTTTCAAAAGGACTATTAACACGCTTATGGTTAATCACATGAATAAATCTTGCGGTGGCTTAGAGCCAAAGCGAGCAATAAAAGCACCAATCCCCAGGCCTCCCAATGGGAATTGGCCAGGGCTGGGGCCAACGTTCTCACCAAATTGCTGGGAAATAGTCCGCGCCCGGGGATTTTTGTTTGGGTTTTTTTCCCAAAAAAAGGCTGTTATCTAGGTAGAACCACAAAACTATCTGCCTGTGCCAGCTGGGATGGCAGAACAGGCGTCCAGAGGATATGGATGAAGAGTTGATCTGAGCTGCTCTTTGTCAGTGGTGGCTGCAGGAGCCCTGGAGGGTGGGTGGAGGGGAGGGCAAGCCCCAGTCCTGTCCTGATATCCCTTTGTGGGCTCGGGTGTATCAAGAATTAGCTATTTAAAGGAACATGCTTTCCAAGGAGAGAAAAACCTTGGACCTCAAGCCCTGCCAAGAATAGGAGGGCATTTAGAGAGACAATTCGGTGTGCCTGGTACAAGAGAGACCTGGGGGCATGTGGGGTTTTCATTGGCTTTTATTTTTTATGGACAAGACCAGGAAACCCATAGGAAGTATGTGTATGTCTGAGGGAGACAGGAAGGCTTGTTTCTGATCAAATATCCCAGGGAATTGAGCTATGGCCCCATGTTGCGTCCCATGTTTCAGCTGGACACAGTGGGAGATGAGGGCACTTGGAAGGCTGTAAAGTTAATTTTAGGAGAACTCATAATATGGATTGACATTGCCTGAAGTGCCCTGCCTCTCTCCTTCTCCCAGAGTGGTCTCCCAGCCCCTGCATGTACCACCAGGCACTGACTTAGACCATTCCACTTCAAAAAAGTCTTTTAAAAGTCATGTCTTTGTTGTTCTTTTAGGGCAGAAATTAGCAAAGCCAGTAATTGTGAGTGTGTGTGTCCCAGGGTATGCAGCAGGGAGAGGGGATCACAGCGGCCAGGCCGGTGAAATGCAGATGGGCCTTTTCCCCAGGGCTTTGGAGGCTTGGTTGTCTTCTCACTCCCCTCCCCAGCTCCAAACCCCATGGTCAGGAGGCTCAACAGGGGCAAGAGGACTGTGTGTACCAAGTCTACCCTGCTGCTTCCCTCCCATTAAGCTTGTGGAAGGTTACCGATGGCCCTTTGCAGCGACCTCACCCACACCCACCTGAATTTCCATGCATCTGCAGGGGCTAGATCAGCTCCTTGTGATTCATTTTAATCTGGCACAAAGCAGCAGCTTGCTGAAGCCTGATGTAAAACACCCACATATGCTCCCATTATATAATATGAATCTAAGAAGATTAAATTATCCGGTCCGAGGAAACACATGCACGTATGTATGCATACATTTATACACAGTCTGGGGATTGGCTGAGTGGAGCTGAGGGCAAAGCCTCCCTCCAGAAACACTGAACTTGCACTTGTTAGCACTTAAACACCATGGCAAATAATGTGTATATGCCCATGAGTAGACGCGTATATGAAGTATTGCAGCAGATGTATGCTCTGCATTTGATAGTGAGGCACGGTAACATGAGAACAGTTTGTAGTTTTGTGCTTGGTTATCCACTTTGCTGGCAGTCTGAGCAGCAGCACAGAACAGGTGGAACAAAAACAGTCCCTGCACTAAACATTACCTGCCAACAAGATACTGCTTGCTGGGTGAGGAAACAGAGGGAAGAATAGTCCCCAAAACCACCAAGCATCTCTCAGCAGCCTCAGAGGGCCTGGTCTGTCCCATGGCTAAGTCCTGCTCTGCAGGAATCTGCCTTGGGGCACAGCCCATTCCTCAGGGCGCTGCATGAGCACCACCAGCGGGTCAATGCATAGTCAGGACTTCAGCTGTGTTTGGGGGTGCCCAGGCCTTTTGCCCAAAGACATGTTTTGTTTTCCAGCAGTTTCATGTTGGGAGGGTTAGGCAGGAAACATGCTTCACCTATAGCTGCCCACGGTACTCTTGTTTCCCGGGCAGCAAATGGATTTGCCTCCTTCTCCTCCTGCACCTTCCCGTTATTGATTCACATTGTTTTGCTAAATATAGCTCGGCATGGTGAAGCTTCTCACTCTGCTGCTACTCCAGCTAGAGGTGTTGGGCAGGGAAGGTGCTCAGAGGAACAGGGTCGGGCGGCCGCTGACACCGCTCTGGGCCATGGGCGTGTGCCAGAGCTCCCTCCGGCTGCAGCAGCAGGCCGGCTGACGCCCCGCCATCACCCGTAGCCTGCCCCAGGCCCCCCTCCGTTCCGCCATCACCCCCATGAAGGGGGCTTCTTCTCCCGCGGGTGAAACCCAGCCCTGCCCCGGGTGATGCTCGGGGCAATCCTCGGTGCATCCCCGCCCCGGTTCGGGGGGGTGGGGAGGGGGCGCACCCCACCGCGCCCCTCACAGCCAGGGTGAGGTATAATGAACCTCCCCACCCCCCGCAACGCAGCGCGCGCCGAAGCCATTCATGAAAATGTTGACGTCAAGCGGAGGGGAGGGGACGCTGAGGCCCCACCCCCCAGGGCCATTTAAAGCAGCGCGGCGGCGACCGCTGGGCTCAGACGGGAGGCGGCGGCGTGAGCGGGAAGGGGGCGGTGGGGTTGCGGTGGGTCCGGGTAGCGCAGCAGTGTCCGCCCGTGCCCCATAGCCTTTCTTGTTGCGGGTCCGCGCCGTGGGCCTGGGAGCCACCCCCACCCCCGAGGGCGCGGGGCAACCTCCGCCGCGACTTCATGTCTGTGCTGTGTCCCCTGCCCTGGTGAGTGGGCGCTTCCCGCGTGGAGGGGGGGGGGAGAGGATCGCGCCCCACGGGTGGGAGGAGGCTCTACCCCAGGGGTTCCGTGGGTGGCTTGAAGTGGAGCCTCCGCGTGTGCCCCGGGAGGCGCAGCGTGGAGCGAGCACCGCGACGTGATTTTTCCAAACGCGGGAGAGAAGAGGCTCGTAGCGGCGGCGCCGGCTGAGCGACGGCGGGATGAGCCGCGATAGAGGAGCTGCGAACTGTGGGAATTCGCTTTCCCGAGCTGGAAATGCCATTAAGGCTGTAAAAGCGGAGCTGGAATTGGCGCCGTGCGCTCCGCTAGTGTGGAAGTCCCTGAGGTTGTAAAATAAGTCAGCAGGAGCTAAAGCACACTAGCTTAAAAAAAAGAAAAAGAACAAAAAACCCTAGCGCTTGCACTTATTTACTGTGTTTTTTTACTTTCCCCCCTTAGGGGGCAGCGCTGGAGGAAGCGGAGCTAAAAGTGAACCGCTGCTGTTAAAGCCTCCCGAGGTGTTCTTGAGCTGTGCTCTTGGGGAGAAAGTCGGGGAGTTGTTCCTGGGGGTGTAGGGCCGGCTTACGGGCTCTTTCCACCGCCTTCCAAGGGGGGACAGGAAGGAAGGGACCAGAAATAGACTGCGGACAGCCTCTTCTGCCTGCTTTTCTTTCCTAATGCTGCTTAAATCTTGCTCAGCCCTTCTGGAGCCCCTCAGATCATTTGAATGCTGTCTTTTGTTTCTAGCCCTGATTATCTGAGATCAGCTGAAATGACCGAAGTGATGATGAACACCCCAACTATGGATGAGATTGGGCTAAGCCCCCGCAAGGATGGCCTGTCGTATCAGGTGAGTGTTTTGCTGGATGCTTAGGCAGTAATTCCTTACGGAATTGCCCGGGCTGGATTGCAAACTCAGTCTAACGTACCTTTCCATAGCCTGACCCAATAGCAGGTCTTGCTGTAGTGAGAACTAGTCAACAGACTGGAATGCTTGCTTGGCAGGAGCCGGCTGTCTAAAATATCGTTCTAGATCAGACTGGATTGGTGAAGGAGTTGGTTATTTCTGAAGCGATTGAGCCCCTACTCATTCAGCATTCACGGGGTCTCAGTGGGAGGTGGGGAGATAAGTTAAAGAAGGATTCGCCCCACTTGCTGGGCTGAGAGGACTCCGGGATCTCTTTGTAATGCGGCATACAAATGATCTGCCTGAAGCAGGAGGGAGGTGTTTATATGGCACTCGAATATTTTGATCTATTCCTTGGTTTTCCTGACTGACAGGCCTGTTTGAGAGGGTTAATGGTCAGTCAGTGAGGCCAGGAACAGCCTAAACAAGCCTCAAAATGTAACTAGAGATACCAGTACCTGAAGCCATGAGGTGTATTCATTCTGAAAGTTGTTAACAATGTAATTAGCTATTAACCTCTATCTCACTGACTGGAGTGAAGAGGTGGTCTTAGAAACTAGCTTGAGCATAAATCCTTTGGTCTTAATATTCCTTTCATTTCCCAATTTATAGTTAATCAAAGGGTGAGTTGTGCATCTTAGCCTACCAGACCCATGTTTTCCTACTTTTCCAGGAGACTTGTTGATGAGATTTAGCATAGGTGCTCAGTGCATGCAGATGACTTGCATCTGGTCTGTGCATCGGGTGACTCTTAATGGCACATCCCAATGCAGGGCTCTTCCTTTGCAGATGTTACACAACCTGCACAGAGGCAGTTGCTCTGTGTGTGCATTCAAATGAGGTGTGCTGTTGTATGCCTGCATATTTACGTCTGAAAAATGAGCTACAAGGCAGTAACAGTGCAGTGAAGCATGAAATCAGCTGAACTGTGGGCCACGGCTGAGGCCTCTAGCAGAAGCCAAAGCTGCAGGAGGAAAAGGGGATGCATTGCTTTTTTTGGTCAGAAGTCTGGATCTGTATAGTACAAGTTGTTTGGTTTATTGTCTGTGCGTGGAAATATCTGTGCTGTGCTTCAGTGCTTGAGTTAGTGGGAAGCATATGGCCTCTCTTTCCTGTAGAGGGAGTGTACAGCAATGAGGATGATTGCTTCAGGTTTCTAACCAAGCTAGCTTACATGGGATGTTCAGTTGTCTTTATGGGTCACTGTGGGAAGAGGCTTAACCCAGTCAGGTCAAATGCTGCTATTTACCTATCCAGATTTTCCAGTGAGAGGCAGAATCTAGGTGCCCTGCTTGTTCTAATGATTACTTCAGTGAGGTTTTCCCCCAAGTGCTAATGACCTTGATAAGTCTGCTTGGGCCAATTGGGGAACAGGCCTGTTCAGTTTTGAGTGGATCATCTTAACCTGAAGGTGTGTGAGTCATTAATGCTGATGCCTCATATCTATGCAGGGTTTATGTACCCTGGATCTTTCCTCTGTAGTGGTCTAGTCATCTATGACTTTTTTCAAATGCCTGCAAGAGCTGGGAACTGCCTGCTGGTTCTTCACTTTGTTGTAAGCCAAACCGATGGCCAAAAGGGCTGAGGTGTTGAAATGGAAGACCTTCCTGGGGCACTAGTGGTGTGTGGGCTGTGTGTGCAGCCTGCCTCTAAGTCAGTTTACTGTAAAGAGGATTGGGGAGCAGGCTTCAGCCTTCCTCCTCTGGCTGCTAGGCTGAGAATGACAGTGTGACGTCAAGGTAAGTTGAAAGCATCCTTAGAGTTGAAAAATCAAGGTAGAACAGCAAGGACAAATCTGATGTAAATCGCACCGTGAACTCTTTGCTCTACCTCAGACTTTGGCACTTTGTGCTTCATCTTGCTGATGGAAAGAGTTTGGTACATGGAAAATAGTATGCTAGTCTGAGGGCTGTAGTGCAATAACTTAAAACCAGACAGGGCTAATGGAGCATGACTGCTCCTACACTGAGGCTTGTTGTTCTAAGCTGCAACATCTTCCTCCACTCGTCTGCAGAGTTGGGCACTCACCATGTGAGTGTAACAACCCTTGGCTGGCTACGAGAGGCAAAAAATAAAGTGGAGCCAGAACTGGGAGAGGCAAGCTTTTAATTTCAAAAGTTCCTCTTGCTCTAGCAGTAGAACTTATATTTATTTTACTGCAGAGATGACCTCAAAATGAGGTTCAAAATGTCCCTCCTTGGGCTGCGTAGAGCAGGGACTGCCTGGGAGTTGATCTGAGGGTTCTTAGCAATGAGTCTAGGGGGGCTGCTTCTACCACCCTATGCAGGCATGAAACTGTCTGGACTAGAGGAGATGGCACAGCAGCTTTGCTGGAATTGTAAAGCACATCAGTGTCTGCTGCAGACAGACTTGTGCAACAGTACTGTTTCAAAGTATTTTTGCTTTTATGTAGAAGTAAACTGAGGAAACAAACTCCTAGAGTGTAAACTTCAGCAATCTGATTCCTCTGTCCCATGGAGTTCACTAAACTTCAGGACTTCTGTCTCACTGGTTATGGAGGAAGTTTGGCTTGTTGACTTTTTCCTTCTGCCTCTTCCACACCCTTGCCTCTGCTCATGCTCTGGAGCATCAGTCTGTCTGGACATCAGCTGAAGGTGTGCATTCCCCCGGTGAAGCTTCCTGGCCTTTGGTGGACTGGCCATCACTGCTCTTTAAGCAATGCTGTGAAAACTCAGGCTGCAGAAGTCATATCAGTGATAAGAGTTGCCTGTGCAGGCTTAGTAATTTGTAGTTTCACTTGCAAAATGTGCTTTCTCAACATAGAAATGCCCTTTTCCAGTTAATATGCAAAATGTTTGTAAGCTAATGTGCTAATTTCAAAACCTTTCTATGTGAAGCAGGTTTATTACTGTATTTGTGATGTAAAACTGCTCTCTGAGCCCCCTGAAGATGGTTCAGCCAACAGATTTAAAAGGCCCGAGCAGAAGTGAATGGTGAAATCAGGGCATGAGTCTCAGAGCAGGGCAGCATAGACAAAACAGAAGATGCAGCTGAAGAGATGATGTCATGCTAGGTCTTGTGCCTGCAGTGAGGAGCTATTTCTGGATCTTTAATAGATGTCCCATAATTCCCATGGGACTTACTAAACAAAAAACTTGTTGAAATGCAGCTGATCGTTCAAGATGCCCCTGCTACAAACAGATGTGCCTATGGAGGGCTTCATGTGTGTCCTGCCTCCCAGTCTCCGGCGAGCTGGGCCTTTTTCACTGCCAGTCGGAGCTAATGTACCGTTTTCTATTTTCCAGCCACTAGATATAGCCGTTCTCCAAAAAGCCTCATCAGCACTCTGCCAGCTTGTCCTCTGATGCCATCTCACAGCCGCATGAACAATGCTACTGAAACCGAGGCTGAATTAATCATTCTGTGGAGCTGTTGTCAGAACAGTACCTCGACCTGAGTCCTGCCTTGCTTCTTGGAAGTGGAGTAGGGTCTGAGCACAACTGAAAATACTTTGATGCCCAAAGCTTTTATTTTGAGTAAATGATGTGTCCAGAGTTGAGTGTGCCACTTTGCTGCTGGCTGGCTTGCTGGTCCTGTGGGACCTTAGGCTCCCTTTTAAGAGATTGGCATGCAGAAGCTGAGCTTGCCTCTCATGCCATCAGCTTGGGTTTGGTTGTCATGGGGAACTTGAGCTCTTTAAGTCATGATCGCATCATGCTGAGCTCTGTCTAGGTTAATCACAGCCACAGCTAGCTGTGAATCACGTCACACTGAATCTAGGTAAATAGGCTTAATGCTCCATCCACTGTCTGTGGCAAAATCTTGGGTCATCTGTCTCGTGGGGAAATAATTTCTGGTGAATGCAACACCTCTTCACCAGCACTAGTGAAGCACTGACTTTCCCAAGGAGCTGTGGTGCTTGCTGCTCAGTAGTTTTAGCTGCATCTGCTGCATTGCCCTAGTTAAACTGAGGGACCAACATGTTACTGACTTAGGGCCTGATGGAAAAGGGGGGAAATTGAGCTTCCTCTCTAATTGTGGTGTTTGCTTGTAAGGTGCTTCATGTCTGCAGCCTTGATTTGTTGGTGGGGGGAGTCCTGTATTAAAGTGGGCACTTGCTACTGCGGAACGTCTTGAGACTGGGCTGCAAAAAGGTGGTGATAGCAAGTGAGTTTAGGATAACTTTGTCCATAGCACTTCCAATGCATGGTTACTAGGCAAGATCAGTAGGCTGAGTGAATATGTATTCCAGAGTCTGAAACCTGAAATGAAGGCAGAGGCAGGGTATGGGATAAACAGAACCAAAACTAATCATGCTTGCAGCTCTGCTGTGCAAAAAACTGTTCCACTGAAATGCAAACTGAAGACTGCAGCTAATCAGGACATCTCAGTGCGTGTGTTTTCCTCCTTACTTGATGCCTTGTTACTTGGGAAAATTGTTATGATGTATGAAGTTTCCCAGCCACTGTCCCCCAACACGGGACAATCTGTCTGTGACTGGGGAGTTGCCATAGTTCATAAACCTGAGTCACAGGCTGCTGTGTGCGTGCTAGATGGAGCTCAGTTTCGAGTCATGGCTGCTGTAGGACTAAATGTATGTATTAGCACTGCTTCTTACAGCTGAAAAAGTCCGCCAAAGAGGACACAGAGATTACTTATTATTTCCTGAAACGATCTTGCCATGCTTCTTAACAGCAGTTTCAAGAACTTAAATGCTGATTTGGTGTTTGGAATATTGACTTGATACTGCTGTCAAGTCACAAAGCTTAGCTTTTTTTAGTACTGGGTGGATGAGTGATGTGTACATTAGGGGTGTATCCTGTACCTGAAGTGGTATGTCTCTCAGTCCAGACTTTCCAGTCTTGTGTAGTATTACAATGAAGCAAAGCTTTTCCCCAAAACAGTAACTTAATATGGAAAGATCTTATTACCTTAGTCTCCCTGTAACATAATTGAAATATTTTTCAGCCCCATGGGAGGGGAGACAAGCATTTTTAACTATGGGTGTTGGTATGGAGTACACATGTGGAAGTTGTTTTAAATTTACAAGTGTCACTTGGATTATGGTAACTCTGAGCTAATCCTCTTAACTGTCTGACATCTCCCCTGCTTTTGGTGTTTCTCCATCCCTGTGAATGCCGAGAGAGGGTATGAGCCTCCCCAGGGCGATGAAAACTTTCCATTCTTGTTGCCAAGACTTCATTCAAGGATAGTAGAGCTAGATCATCTGAAATAGAGGCAAACATGATCTTTCTAAAATTATTTCAAGTTTTCATTTCAAGTTGTTTTTCCCTGCCCTTTTTTTTGCAAGGCGAGAGTTTGGTTGATTTGTACGTGATGATTTGTGTGAGGAGAGCAGTTACCAAGACATAAGGGGGAGAGGCCTGTGAAAACTAGTCTTGCTGTGAGCAAGAAGCTGTGTTGAGTAGTGTAAGAAGCAATATGTGTCCTCTGTGGGCTCTAAAGGTGTTGGATGTGCCTTTCCATGGGCCAGGAGTTGGGGCTCAGCTACAGAAGGGGAGGCTCTGCAGATGCAGTTGCAGCCCCTTGTGCTGTGTCATGCGAGTGAGGGGGAGGAAGAAGATACCTTTTAATTGCTGCTAAATTTGCTTTCAGGTAGCCTTTACAACCAGTTGGTGGTTGTCATTTTCCCCCATCAAGTGACCAGACTGGGCAGGAGTAGGCATCTGCTTCAGCTGTGTGCAAGGTGGCTCCCTCTGATAAATGAGGGGGAGAAGTTAACCCATTGCTGCTGTACTCTTTGGGTGGTGGGGAGATGCAAAGCCATCCTCCCACATGCCTGAGCTGAGTAACATGAGCAGAAAGACTTGTAGGCAGGTTTTGCTAGACAAGCTGTGCTGCCTGCTGTGAAAAAGGGTGCACAGCTTGCAGGTCAGACCTGAGCTGCTGTATTCCCAGTGGGGACCTGGCTGCAAGTTTGAGTTGTTTTTTTACTTCCCATTGTCTAAATCTGGAGCGGGACCAGATCAGGCATACGGGACCAACAAAGGCAGCGTGGTACTACTGGTGTGGGACAGCAGAAAGCTGGTGCTTGTGTATCTTTTTATGAAGAGCTTGGCAACACAGCTTATTTTAGGATGAGTAGGGAGGCTGGTTGGGGTAAATCTTCCACCTGGCTTCCCCAGATGTGTAAACAGTCTTAATCTGAAACTTTTTTTCCTTTGGTCCCTGTGCTTGGCCTGCTCTGTCGTCCTGCTCATCACATGTGAGGAAATTTGCCTTTGTATATTTTTTCCATTGACTGTCCACACCCCTTGAAAGTGCAGTTGCAACATCTTACTTCGTGCTGCCTCGACGATTAAAAAGCATGACTTAGTGGAAAAAATCCTGACCTTCTTGGGTTCGGCCTGTCCTGCAGCTGTTTGAGATAAGATTGTGCTAGGGCTTTTTTTATTAAAAAAGCTGCACACCACGTTTCAGGGATATTTGTTTGTAAGGAAATGACTACTACTTAGTTTCTGGAAAAAAATCTGGCAGGCTGTTTTCAAAGAAATTGCTCCAATTTGACCTAATGTGCTTAAAATGATAGCAGCCAAAGGTTAGTTTAATTATTATACTGCTATTTTTCTTGCACAGGAGGCTATTTTCATGATATTTTCAGCTTATGTAACCTCCTGAACCGCACTACTTTTTCCATTGCAACCTTCTAAACCATGTAATGTCAAGGGTATTTTTTTCCTATCCTGAGTTTAGATAACAAGTAGATGCTTAAGAGACAGTGTCTGTACTTCCAGTAATGCACTGTGTGACTGAAACTGCCTTTGTTTGACCAAGCAGAAGCAACAAAGCTCCAAGAAAGTCTCACTTGTGCTGAGAGTGACTAATAGCAAGTAGCTCATACTGCAGTGCCCATGTTAATGGGGCTGCATTCAAAGACCTTGCGCCTGTGCACCTGAAAACCATATGGATGGGAGCTGGGCTCCTGCACCACTGTCACCAGGGCCAGGTGGCTGTCTGCAAAGAGCCCTCCTGTTGTGCATTACCTCCAGAATTGCTTGCCTGAGCATCCCCTCCCAAAGTTACCTTGCCTGACTTTTCATGAAGTAGCAGCCACGTGGCTTTCTCAGGTTAGTAGCCTGTTACCACAGGCTGGATGTGAGGAAGAAACGTGGCTGAACAGCAGAAGACTGAATATTGAAAGGAGTTAGTGGTGTGGTTAATAATTGCTAGGCTGAAGAACAAGTTGATAGGATGATGTTTCACTTTGGGGTTTGGGCCAGGGCTTCCCAAGGTAGTGGGTACCTGCATAATTGGCATGAGCAGTATGATGCTTTGAGGTTAATGCTCAGGCTCCTGGATAGGGACCCTGCTTTTGTAACTGGAACCACAAAGATCAAAGCAGATGAGATTTTGCTCTCAAACTGAGGCTGGCACTGCTGTTCCCTGCAAGTATGTTCTTGATGGCTCACTTGAATGCAGCTTGTGTTCAAAAAAAGTACAGTGCCTGACACCTCACCTCCCCAGCCTGGAGGGGAAAATGCATTTTGTGATTATCTTTGGGGTGTTTAAATGCAACTGTAATGTGAGATGGGCACTCTGATCAAATTTTTTGAAATAAACAGGTGATAATTGTTGGTAACCTAGTTACCAACCAGGGGGTCTGATGTGGCAACTGGTTCTTGTCACCCAGCAGATTTCTTCTGCATGAGCTGGGGTTTGAAGCTGTTCCCCTAGTTAGGGCATCCTTATAAGAAACAGTAACCTTTTCTGTTCACACTGCAATTTAGTCATACAAATGTCCTGTTAACACTGCAGTACCAGTTTTTGCTGGACCTGTGTCTTTGCCTTGGTTATTATTAGGATCAAAGCATGCATCCCAGTGGTACTGCTGATGAATTTGGGCTCTGATGCTTCTGTAGAGCACGTGCACCCATGTGGCAAGCTGTGGGAGGGAAGGTGTAAAGCACTGCTCTGTGCACCTTGGGGGGCTGAAGACAAGGGCATCCTCATTTTCCTTGCACCAGGATGCATAATTGCTGGCTATGCCACAGGTACCTCCTGCCCTAAGAAATATGGTCCTGTCTCCAACCCTTCCACAAAATGAGTGTCCTCCCTCTGAGTTTCAGTGCTGATGTATGGTAGCTGTAGCATGCAGAACATTGCCAAAGTTATCTGTAAAATGCATTTGGACTTCTTTCATTCTGGTGCTGTGGCCCTGGGACAATACCAAATGCAAGCCCTTGCTGCAAGGGTCTGGACTGCTCTAGCACTGGCTTGCCACATGCCTCCTCTCCCTTCTAAGCAGCAGAGCCTGGAGCACAAGGCTGTTGTGTGGAGCTTGACCAGCAGCAGGAAATGAGACCTCAGATCCTCTGGTCGAGATAGCTCTGTGTGCAAACTCATGAGTATTAACGCAAAAGCCGTGGTGGCGGGGGTGAGGCATTTGGATAAATATCTGAAAGGGCAGATGCCTGTTTGAGCGCTATCCGAGCAAGCATGTGCTTTGGAAGCCTCTTGGGCAGCACTTATTTCCAATACTCAGACATTAGAGAAGCTTATATACAAGTTCAAGAGTCTTTCCATCACTCAGTGGCCTACTCTGTGTCCAGACTAGTCTGCCCTGAAGACCAAAGTGTCTTGAGAGTTGAGTTTTGGCTAAGACTGCTTGAACCCAGCCCCTCTCACAGACTTTCTTGGCTCTTTCAGATATTCCCTGATCCCTCGGACTTCGACCGTTACTGTAAGCTGAAGGACCGCCTGCCTTCAATCGTGGTGGAGCCGACGGAGGGCGATGTGGAGAGTGGTGAGCTGAGATGGCCACCCGAAGAATTCCTCGTGCAGGAGGAGGAGGAGGAAGAGGAGGAAGAAAACTGTGAAGATGCAAAGAAGAACAACAAGGAGCAATAAATGGTATCTGAGGAGAGGCAAGGGACCGCACCCTTCTGAAGGAAGAGCCACACTTCTTTTGAAAGTCTTTTTAAAAAAAAAAGACAAGTTCAATTTTGCACCTGCAAGATCTTAGTTTTTTTGTATTCTCTGTATCGAGAACTGAAGCCCTTGGTGTCACCAGACCTCCTGAGGAAGGAAGGAAGTAACGCAGAGAAATGTTTGCTGTTCTCAAGATCACTATCTGTATTTTTCCGAGGCGGAGGCAGCAGTGAAATTCCAAGTACATGGCAAAGGGTGACCATGCAAGGACTGCTGGAGGGGGGAGCTCAGGGAGGGGGAGGAAAGCCGAAGGTGGCAGCATTCAGCCAGGAGCTGCTTCTGGCTAAAAAGTGCGAGATCAGAGCTGTCATCTCTCAGATTTGCCTTTCTTACAGCTTCCATTTTGTGTGTCGGGGGGTGGAAGTGTGTCCATAGCGAAGCATGGCTAAATGCTCTACTGACGAGGGGCCTATAGCTCTCCCTGGTTCAGCACCTCCTAGGGTAACATAAGTGTCCATAGGAGTAGTTGGGTTTCTTGCTCTTGCTGTTGAGCCTGTTTTCCAGCCACTTTTCCCAAAGCTGTTTTCTCCCCCTCTGTTTGCCTTTAGACTTTCCAATGCTGAACAGCTGTAATTGCAGGATAATGTTAGGCTGCTGCTTGTCATCTCTACTGCGAGGCCCTTGTTTATCTTGCAGGTGGTTAGTGTGAGGTAATGTGCATCAGATGTAAAGATGCTTCTGTCTGCAGCAAAAGCTCATGTAGGTTTGAACACCTCAGATTTTTCTCTCATATTTGCTGAGGCTGCTGTGGTTGATCTTGTCTTGTACAGTGCCCAAAGCCAGAGTGGGGATTATGCCTCCTTACCTTGGTGTCCTTGAGGCTGTGTGGTTTCATGTCTCCAACTTGCTGGTCAATGGACTCGGGAGGGCTGGGGTGGGGGATCTCCTCCAGCTTTGTACTGCAGGGCCTCATCAGAGCCCTGGCAGTGCAGGACAGGCTGGTAGGGGGGTGTGTGGTGGGGGAGTACTGCCAGACCTGGAGGTAATCCAAAGACGAAACACCAGATCTAGTGTGGATCACCAGTGGGAGAGGGGGGTTTGCAGGAGGGGTCTGTTGGGAGAGGGTTAGCCTGGGTGTCCTGAGACAAGATGTTTCTGCTTCATAGCAAGGGTGAAACGTTCATGGGTGTTTAATGAAGTGCAGACTGGCTTGTGAAGTCTGTGGTTGTGTCCTCTTCACCATAACCTACTCCAAGGAGAAGTCATCTGTCTGTTTGGGGAAGAGGCCAGTCTGATGCCAGGCAGGGTAACCTGCTGCTTTCCTGGAAAGTGATGATCTCGCAGCTTTGGGGACCAGCTTGGGAGCCAGTCAGTCTTGGGACAGGATGAGAACAGTTACCATCTAAACCAAATTTGGGGTCATGGAAGAGAAAAAGAAATGTCAAGGCCTTAACCAAACTTTCATAATAATCCCAATGCCACCACCCTTTGCTTATAACCAGTTCCATTTTTAAAATCTATTTGGACATGTGTGTATTTGTATTTTTAATACCTCATGAGTAGTTAAACGCTGGTGGGGGTTGGGGACTGCTTTTAACATATTGGCAGGATTGTTTTAGTCTTGTCTTGCTTGTGTTTAAACATAATGGCAATAATTTATCAGCTCTGCATAACTGTTTCAGACAGATAGGAGTTTGGAGACGAGTTAGCACAAAGCAGGAGAAATGCAGTGTTCCTACACTGTGGCTGGTCTCTGGTCCAGCAACACAGACCTGGTTATACACGTTACCTGCCTGTCTTGGTGGATAGTTGATAGCCAAATGGTCATGATGTGGTGATACCATTTTCTCTAGCAATGGATTCAGCTGTTGTATCTGTAACACTTGTTCTAGTCTTGCTGTCTTACTGGAATGAGCTTGTACACCTGCATACCAGCCAGTTGTCTTATTTCTAAGTGTTACTCTATTGGTCTCTACCATCTGTACCACAAAGTCAAAGCTGTATAACAAAGATACCATGTGGGCAGCAATGAGATGGCAATCCTTGGACTTCAGACCTGCTGTCTGCCCTAAAGACTTGCATATTTCTGTCTGCATCCTTTTTTTGAAAGTATTGTGTATATTTCTATTTGTTGAACGTATCTAAAGAACAAAGCACTCCAGTAAAACTCCTCCTGTTGTATGATATACATTCTATATTTCTGTAATTCTTTTTTGAGCCTCAGGGAGAAGCTAGCATTTTTTTCAAACTACATTTTTGTCACTGTGACAGTTGTAAATAAAGTTTGAAAATGCTTTCCAAACATACTGGCTTGGTTCTTACTGCCAAAGTGGGTTGGATGGTCAACCTTCCAGATAATGGCCAGTCCTTGTGTTTCAGGTCTGAGGTGTGCTGGCTTGCTAGGCTAATGCAAAATCCTAAAAGATTTGGGTCTGTCAGTTGAGGCTGTCCTGTGAACCTGGAGACACTTCTGCTTCATGCATGTGGCTGACCTCAGAGCATGCCCTATGGGATTGTAAACCTGAATCAGGTTAGAGTGAGGGACGGCATCTTTGCCTTTCATCTTCCTTTACCTACCTGCTGTATGAAAGGCTGCAGCAAAGTGGTGCTCCAACTTACTTGGTCCTGAAAAATCTATTTATCTATATTTATAATCTGATCCCTTACCTAACCTTACAGAGCTTGAAGTCATGGAGAGCGGAGGCTGATCTTGGCTGCTTTTAGGACCTGTGCATGTTCCCTGTGCATGCTCTTACCCTGCCCTGAGCAACATGCGAGAAGATTGTCTTGCTATACTGAGTGCTGTTAGGGTCTCAGCAGAGCTACCTGGGGTTGTCTGCTTTGGCTCTTTTGTGTCTAGAAGTCAAGTTGTCTTGAGCAGTTGGTTGTGTCTTGCCCCACACTAATGGCTGTGCGCTACAGCTCAGTGCTGCCTGAGGGAGACCTGGAGGAAACTGCATTTCTGAGTGTGATTCTGAACTTGTTTGGTACCAAGGCAGTGTCCTGGGTATAGAAATCTGACCACACCAGGATTCAGTAATTCAAACTGTGTACTTAATGGGATTAAATTTTCCACTAAAACCAGGTGATAAGCAAATGCCCTGGAATACCCCTATCTTTCAGATACATGGAGAGAAGTTCCTGTGATTTGGCAAGTAACAGACTCTAATCTTACCTATGCAAACAAGCTGGGTGGAGGCTGGAGTTATGTTTACTGAGACTGGTTTAAATACACTAACTAATGACCCTCAGATTTAATGCTTGAACTGAGGGCGTGCTCAGCATAAACCCCACTGTTCAAAGATTAATTGTATTGTGGTCAGCCCTCATGGATGTTGAATGCCATAGAAATATAAATACCATGTGAAGCTTGCCTTTCCTTTTCTTGAACCAGTCTCTAGCTAAGGTGCCTTGCCTTTTTCCCCTCCTTAGGCATGGAGTTGCTTTCCTTGTAGAAGCTGCAGCACTTCCAAGATGAAGTGCTGGCCTGAAATTATTGAAGATGTTTAGTCCTGCCCCTTTGGGCACTGGTTAGGGAAACTGCAAATGAATTGAACTTGTCTGCTACTTCCATGTGCTTCACATGAACAGGTTTTTCAGGCTCAAGTCAGAATGAAGCCACTCACTCTGTTTCCTGATGCATCATGCTATTTTGGGACTGGACCAGAAGGGCTGGCCTCTGAGCAGCGTGCTGTGCCTGGGGGTCTGCCTTGCATCAGCCTGGAGCAGTGCTGGCAGGAGAGCATTGGTGGAAAGGGGCCTCTCTCCTGGGCCTTGGCTCCAGCTATTATGGTCAAACTGGAGCTTGCATTGTGAAATGAAAATGGGCTTGCTGCTGAATGGGTGACCCTGAGTCATCTCAAGAACTTCATGGGTGGTATAAGGACCTTTCTTTGTGCATACAGCAATGTTTCTTCTGGCTGCCATTTAGGCTTGAGACACTTTTCCTCCGCAAAGCTTTGCCCTGGAGTTGCAACTGATGACACAGCAAGCTGTGCACTGCTGCCCTGCTTAGTTCAGCCTGTGTTGGCTCTCCCAAATATTTGGTTTGCTGTTTCCAGTGTGTATTCATGCCTGTTCGGCTTCACCAAAGCACACAGCCACTTGAAACAGACTCTGCGGATGAACTTTTGGCATCTGGCTTTGCCTATGTTTGGGTGTAGCCAGGCAAAGTTGTTGCTCTGCAGGAATGCAAAGATAATTCATTAGCACTGCACGTGGGGAGCAGCCACCCCGGACACAGGTCCCCTTAGTGTGTGTCCAACTCCTGCTCTGGTGTAGCCACACTCCTTGTTATCATTGCAAACAACCAGCCGGGCCTTCCAGCTGCCGGGTGAGGATAACCTGGACTGTCGCCATTCCCATTTTAGCTCCTGTAGGAAGTTCCCAGCAGCTGAGGACAAGGGGTTTCATCCCTGTTGTGTTGCTCTGCTCTGAGATGCCTTGAAGCACAATCAAAACCAAAACAAAATCTGCCAACTGCTAGCCTAGTCACCTGGAATGAAATGAGGGATGTGAGGAGTGATGGCCTGTATCGCATGTGCTCTGAGCTCTCCAAAAGTAATCCCGGGCACCAAACATCTCTATAAATGAGAGCAATTACTATCCCTAAATCCTCGTATGATGAGAAAAGCTCTGGGCATGATTCAGATTATGCTTTTTGCTTATGTTTGGACAGAAAAGGAGTGGTTTAAGGAAAGCAAAAGGCTGAGCCTGGACCTGGCAGAAGCACCACAATGTTTAATTATGTACCTGTCTGATCCTCCTGCAGTTGGCAGCATCTGTGTAAATGCATCTGTGCTTCCAGGAGCGCATTGTGGGTACATGTCTACCTGTCTTGCTGAAAGGTCATTGCTGCTGTGTTTCAGGGTCTCCTGGTGAAAAGTTTGAATTAAAGAGTGAGGACAAGTGGGTACCACTGTGATCAATTCAGGGTATCTTTGCCTGGGCATGCTCAGGCAGGGGGGAAGTGTGCTAGGGCTCTTAGCAGCAGAAGGGCTATGTGTGGGGCATCCCTTGAGCTGCAGCTCTGCTGGGGCCCTGCCAGAGGCCAGCAGTGTCGACAGCACAGCAGCATCAGCTTTTCAGCCACTGTAGTTACAGTGTCTCTTTGCTACAGCCATACAGCTATCATCCACCTTCAGAAAGGGCTGTGTGAGCCTGGCTGGAGAGCAGCTCTGCTGAAGTAAGCTCAAACCAGTCATAACGAAAATGAAAGCTTGTAGGCATTGTTTTTAGGAGGAGGAGGAAAGAGGTTACAGGCCCAACACCTAGGGGGGAACCGAGTTCTGAGAAACCTGCTTTGACCAGGAAATGCCTAGGACTGGTGGTAGGACCATGTGTGAATGTGGCAAAGAACAGAGCTGGGAAAAGCAAGAGCCACTGTGAAGTGAAGGGCACCGTGGGTGGCTGCTACCTGGGGGCAGAAAGAGGAGGAGGATGGGATGGGGTTGTAAAGTGTGATAGCAGGGGGCTGTGCTGTTGAAGGACCTTTGTGGCCCCACGGTTTCATGCCTGAAGGGCTGGACATGCAGCCAGGATGCACCCTGGGGCACCCATACCCCTCTGCACCTCCTAACATTTGTTCCATGGAAGTTCACGTGGAGAAAGGGGTGAGTAGGGCTGAGCTTTGTTATGCTGCGCTGATGGCCATGGCAGGAGCTGAAGGCCTGGGGTAGCTGCCTGTAATACCCCAGTGCAGTCTGGGTGCCACAACCGGAGACAGACCAGCTGGGGAAGAGCTTGAGAGAATCAAAATTTCTTCAAGTGCAACAAGCTATAACCCTTGCTAGTGAAATGCCATAGACAGAAATCACTTTGGTGGGACTGGAGTACTGGTAAATCCATTGATCGGTAAGGCTCTGGTACCACCCCAGGAGATGTGGGTCATCACTGCCTGGGGCAGGTGGGAAGACCTGGGAGATGAACTGGTTTCCATGCTATAGGAGGGAGCATCACCTTTAACCTGTGGTCCCACCTTCCCCATAATTACTCTGAAAGGGGAAGGAGTGGGCTCAAGGCAAGAGAAGTATTTTCTGTTGTTGTTTCAAATCAGACTTCATCCTGTCAATGAAGAGCTTTTTCCCTCACCCCACATTGTCAGCCCCGGGAGAGTTGTTTTGTACTTTTTCCATGTTAAAACAAAAAAAACCCTGCCCCGTACTTGGGGCCAGAGACCTGTACTTTGACCACTGAAGACAGCAAAGGTAGGAAAGAAGAGGGGGAAGACAGCAGTGGCTGATGGGCCAAGTGAGCAGAGCCTGGAGGGGTGAACCCCTGCCCATCACAACAGGCAGCGTTCACAATTAAGGCATGACAAAGTCAAACACAGTATTTTGAGAGCCCTAGGGGTGGGAAGACCGAGCAGGGAGGGAAGCCACAAAGGAAACATGCATTGAGCACTTGTTCACTGCCGGAGCTGTAACCACATGGGGTTACCGTAGCAGCGACCATCAGCTTCATCTGATAAAAATAAGCAAGGAAGTCAAGTGTACGTGAGGGAGAGGATGTCAGAAGCCAAGCATGAAAATGTCACAGCAGCCTTGCTTTTATTTTCAATACTTCCTTCTTTTTTCTGCCCTCGGCCAACTCAGGAGCCCGGCTGTTTCCTGCCCCATCAGTCCCAGAGTGTGTCCTGCCACTAAACACCTCTCTTCCAAACATCCCTTGGCCCAGGTGCCTTCACGGCAGCACACTGGCATGCACGATGCCCTGCCATACCTGCTGGGAGCCTCACACACATAGCCTACGGCTTTGCTGCAAGCTGCAGAGACAGAGCAGCACCCAGCGCCTTGGCTGGCTACAGCAAGGCAGCTCCCCAACTCCTCCAGGGTCACATCAGCTGATGCCTTTGACTCTGGACTGCAGAGATGGGGATCAATACAAGGGAAAACATGGGAATGAAATCCTAGAGTGGCCACTGCCATGTAACTGACTGCTTCTCCTGCACTTCATGCTGGGAGCAGCTCAGCTGTGGCGAGGAGGCAACTCAGGATTGCAGCTTTCTCCAGCTGTGCTGTGGGAGAAAAAGAGGGCAGCTGTATTACAGGGGTTTAAAACTCTTCCCTACAGGTTCTCTGCATTCAGGAGCATCAGCTGGGTGGGTTACAATCAGCTCAACAAATATTTGTCAAGCACAAGCCTTCCTGAGCAGTGTTTGACGACTCTTTTCCACTGTGGTTGTTGCCAGTGCTGTGGCTGTCAAGTCTGCTTTGGATGCTGCCTGCGGGGGTGAGGAACGACCCCTGCTTCAACAAGAGCTGCAGTGGGATTTCCCCTGGTTAAAACAGCGCCTGTTTGGTGGCCGGGGTGGCAACACCCCTGCGTCCGGCGGAGTGGAAGCGAGCTGGCTGAAGTTGTGTGGTTGGGCAAGCTGCAGCGGTGGGGCTGCTCACCCTGCACCCTCAGTTGGGGAAACCCTTTTCAGTGTGCCAAGGGGGCTGTGAACGTGTGTGCATGTGTGTATATGCGGGATTTGCCTCTCAGCCCTCCTTCCCTCCCCTGCTTTGGCACCAGCAGCTTGCTTTACCCTCTGCACAGCTCTTTAAGTTATTGGCACATTCTGACATTGAATTGGTGGGTTTAATCCAGTAATGCTCCAGCTCATGGGATTTAGGATACTCTCACAAGAGGGGAGGCGGAGAGAGGTTTAGAGCAGGGTCTTGTGTGTACACTTGCTCCGACGATGGGACTGAGGGGAGGCTTTGCAGGAGCTTGTCAGTCCCTGCCAGGCTCAGCTGATCTGTCCTGGGTTTATTATCCCTGCACCTGAGGACAAAGGGACTTTGTAGTGCTTGATCTCATGACCTGTCTATCCATGGTACACTCAGCTAAGCTGAAATGGGATTTGCCAAGATCCGCAGTGCTCGGATGCCAATTTCTGGCTGGGTCTGCTGTGGGTATTTGTGTGAGGTAGAGGGGAGAGCCCATGGGCATTCATATGGGGCAGGCGAGAGCCACACTGTGCCGCCACGCACCCATCGGCACCCCTGGACAGACCCCTGGGCTGTCTTGGCCCATTCCAGGGCCTTTCTGAGCTGCCTGGCAGGTGCTTGCTGCAGCATGTTTCACAGGCTGCATCCTGCCTGTGTGCTCCTCACCATGCAGCATCCTTTCTAATTTTTCCCGACAGCGGCCCGAGAGATTTCTCCAGGGCCTCCTCCTGTCTCTGCCTTGCTTAATCTGAGCAGCTAAATCTCTAACTGTTACTGACTTCTGTAAAATATGTTTGCCCACAGTTTGCATGAAGTATAATATTTAACTTAAGTGAGAATTTGGTGCTTTATAGGGACTTGCCATCAGTGATTTTCCATACCTTTCTCTTCCAACAAACCTTAGACATTTGTCTACAGGGGAGGTTCCTGGTGTGTCAGTTCTGAGAACTGAGTTTCTTTTGCTCAGAAGAAATCTCAGAGCCACTGCTGTCAGGAGAGATGGTTTATTTGGCTGAGTTTCACCCAAGGAGCCAGCAAAAAGCTCCCAGTAGCAGACCCTATGATGCCACCTCCCACCCTGCCACACTGGCACTGGGCTAGTCACGCTGAACTTCCTCTGTCGTAATTAAAACTTGGGTGTCAAGCCTGAGATAATTGTTTAGTCTCCTCCTGTACTCCACAGAAGGAGATAAACACCTCCAGAAAGTGATTCATTTTAACAGCCTATCTGGAAAGAATGACTTCTTGGATGTCCTCTGGCTCTCACTAGCGAGATGTAGACGACCATGTAGTTTGCATGCCCAGCTCTCAGGTAGCTAAAGCTAGATGAGCTGAACCTCACCCCTAGTTTCTTTTGTACTTTTGCCGTGTTGGTTTTGTATCTTCACACATCAAGGCCTCCATTTCTATAGCATAAAAAGGTTTATACATCCACGGCCAGCCATTCTTCATGCACCCTGTGGACTGAGTCTGCTGAAAAATTCACATTCCTCAATTGCCACAAGGAAAAACCAGACTGGCAGGGCATCAGTGACATAAAGTGATGCAACAGGGTGAAAAAATCCTCAACGGGCAATGGGAAGAATGACAAAAATACAGCAGGAGTATGACTTTGGTCATGCTGAAAGTCACACGTGCTAGAGATGCTACCTGATGTAGACGACAGCTTTCCCAAAGCTTTTCCTGAGCACGGACCTCCCTTTAGCCTGGAAAATGTGGTTTAAACAGCATCGGTCTCTCCTGGTGGGGAAATTACTTTAAATTGTAAGAAAAAAGAGTTTGTGAACTCATTTTCTGAACTCTCTGAACCCAAAATTATCTAGAGAGGTTCACAAACCCTTGAACTTCCTGAGGCTCATCCTGCTTGAGCTGAGGTGAGCAGTTAGACTGAGGAGGTTATATATGCTCCCCAACTTTTGGCTCCAGCACAGCTGGAGTGCCTGATCCTGTTTGCTCCCTCGCTCCTACATGCATGGTTTCCCTCCCAGAGAAAGCTCTGGCTGTAGGTAGGTCTTGGTATTATCTTTTTGCGTGCATTGGAGCTTCACTGTAACAAACGGCAGGTAAGCACAATCTACTTACTAGGAATCACCTGAATTATTTAGGAAAAGTTGTTTTTTCCACTCCAATTTTTCATGTTAAAATGTTGCAGACTTAAATATTTCTCTGGAGCATTTTTCTGCTCCCATGTGTGACAAATACTGTCAGCAGTGGCTCACCTGTGCAGGTTGGCTGGACTTCCCACGGGTTTCAAGGGAATGCTGATCTTTCAACCTCCTTTGCTGGGGTCTTGCAACCAGTCTGTCCCACCAGGGAAGAAAATATAGGGACCACAAGCATGCTAGAGGAAACAGCAGCTTTCCCTGTCCCCCCACAAAATGCAGGCTTTGTAACACCCTTTGACATGTTTTGCACGCTGAGCACCCATGAGCAGTGGTAATAGCAGATTGCCATTTGCCCTTCATCTGGCTGCAGATGCAGTGGTATGTGGCGATGTACGGGTAGTAAAACGCTTTGTGAGCAGAGCAGATGAAAGCCACTGTAAAAGCACAGTAGGAGAAGCACTGTTAGCGAGGTATTTTCACTTTGCGTCTGCCCATGCCTGCCTAGCTGTAACTAGAAAGAGAAGTAAAAAAATCACACCTCTGAAGTTTATTTAATGTCTTGCCTACTATATACCACACTACATAAAGACCCACCCTGGAATTACTTCAATATTCAAGTGCTTAAAACGAAGATGTGTGGACAGGCTTGCAGGTCTAGGACCTCTTTTCCTAGCTTGGCAGCCTTGATCCTCCAGACAAAAGCAAGCCTTGGGAAATGACTGCCAAAGCTTTGCCTGTGACCAAAACACAGTGGAGGGCTAGCATGAGGACAGGTTGCCGGCAGGAGCTGATAACAAGCTGGCTTTGCTAATTGCTGTTTTTAAAGTCCAAAGTCATTGGAAAAAATGAGTAAAGTTGTATTTCTCACACCGATGACAAGAAGAAAGCACACTGGAATGTCTGAGTCACCACTCTGAGCACTCCTAATTATACAGAGATATAGATTTTGTATACCACATTACATGTCACAAATGTGTGGAGATGCCTGGAGAAGGCTGGTGACTGTCATTATGCATGTTGTTTACCAGAATATTTGAGGCTGGGTGAGATGACCCAGTGGGCTGCAGTTAGAGGGGTGTATTTTTGGTTGGGGGTTGTTTTGGGTTTTTTTGTTTGTTTTGTAGGTGGTTTTATCTGTTTTACAGAAACTGAAGCAAAGTCTGAAACAAGCAAACTGAAATAGTAGGTAATGATTTTCTTCCAGCCCCGATGCACAGCACAGTGCACAGGAACACAGCTTACCCACCCAGCTGCTTCACGCATGTGTGCTTCATGCAAGCACACACTCTCACACAATGTGCCTCCTACCCTGTGTCTGTACAGTGCCTGGCTCAAAACCTGCCACGGTGCTTGGTCCCTCGGGAGTTACTCTAGCGCAGGTGACAGTTTTGCTCTGTGTGTGTGCCAGCCCCTTGCTGGCAGTGGAAGCGGTGCACTGAAAGCAACCGCTGGCCCGGGCTGAGCTGGAGCATTAGCATCCAGAGTTCCCAGACTGAACTGAGGCGATTGTGCAAGTTGAGGCACGTCTGCTCCCCACTGACGATGAGCATGTCCCTCTGCCTTGGTGAGGGGCAGAAGACCCGGGGAGGTCTGTCCGACATCCTAATGCATCTGTGTGGTGTACAAATAGAGGTACAACCACCTCTGCAAGAGGACGCTGCTCTGGTAGGTCCTGGGCCATATCTGCCAGCCCTGGGCAGGTACTTCAGGTGCCCGAAGGCATCTCAGAAGGCAGTAGGTACCTATGCACAGGCTCCCTCATATCTCCTTGGCCATCAGGTGGGCTTTCCGGGCAATCCCAGGGCAACAAGCACGTGGGCTCTCTATAAGCCACATTTCTCACAAGCCACATAGACCAGAAGCTGGAGAGCCAGCACCAGTCTGCAGAGAGAGGTGTAAAGATGCCTTTTCACCGAGTGACCTCCCGGGATGCTGGTCCCGAAGCTGTGGGCAGAGTTTATACCAAAGGCAGTGCCAGCCCCCGTAATCGGGCATGCTGATAGCACTTTTCCTGGATTACCTTTGAACCCATGTGACTGAGCTTTCCCAACAAAGCATGCAAACAATTAAGGAGCTGAGGCCTCATTAAAAAAACAACCACAAAACAGGACTTGTGAAAGGTAGCTGGTGTCTCCAGCACAATTACTAAGCATAAGGCTTTGGAAAAATCCAGTGTGGATAGGGTTAGGAGCTCAGTTGTGTAATTCCTTTAATAAGTTGTTTTGTCATAAGCCGTATCATAAACAGGCAGGAGCAGGGGCAGGAGGATGGGAAAGAGGAGGAGGAGGAGGATGGAAGGCTCCTACCCTCTGCAGGCTGAGGAGGCTGTAGTTCATTCGCTGGGTGGTGACTAATGTTGTTATCTATTTTTTTGCCCGTTGAAGTGGTAATGTTTCATATGCGGTTTGGCCTCTTCATCCTTTTGCTCAAAATATGCCTCTTTGCCTTTTCCTTTGTGCCTCTCTTTGCCCACCTCCCTTGAGATGGGAGGGATGCGCAGGGCAGATTCCAGGCTCCCCGAGGGTGAGGATGCACAGCCCCATGCAGAAGGCTGGGGGTGAGGGAAGGTATCCGTCTAGAAGGAAAAAGGGCAGTTTATGAGTTTTGGATCCCAGGTTTGTATCCTCTCCAGCAGAGCTGGCAGCATCTGCAGCAAGGACCTCAACCCTTCCTGTTTCACTAGCACCAAAATTTCCCCAGCCCGCAAGCAGACATGTCAAGAGACACCAACATTGCATTGTAACGAGTGAGTGGGTTTTTTTATAATGTAAGCTCCTGTGAAAATAATGCCTGTTGGATGGACTGGCTTTCTGCCGGCCCAGGCTCCCAGGAGATACAGCGGCGGGGACCCCGTGCCTCCCCAGCTCCCGGGGCAGAGAGTGGCCGACAATCGGAGCTGCTAATCGCTGCAGGGAGCTGAAGAGACAGGCAGTTAGTCACTCACACAGCAGCCAAGCCCCACCAAATGTGTAAGGTAAGCTAGTGTCCCAGTGTGCTTGGCTTAGTCTCCCTGGGCCTGGCTTTCCACCGTGCTAGGGATTTTTTTTTGAGTGTTCATATTTTCCATCCTATGGTGGGGATGGTACCTGTTTATTAGTGCCACCATCACCCCAGGAGGGAGAGATGCACTCAGGCATGGGTACCAGCAGGAGGGCTGGAGGTGCCTTGGCTGCGCTTGTGCTTTCCAACAAAGTCCTAGGAGAGCAAGGGGCAGGGGGAGGGCAGCATTGCCTGGCGGCAATTGCACATGCAGGGATATGCCTGTGCAATGTCTAGGAGCATCTCAGCCTCCCGTGTTTGCACACACGTGCATCTGCACACGCGCAGGTGCAGCCACTCAGCTAGCTCGTTGCAAGGCTAGGTTTTCCCCATGGTGCACAGTGCTGGGAGGGTGTGTGAGCACGTGCGTGTGGGATCACTGGGTCTTCCTCCTGCTCCCCAGGGTGTATGAGAGCAAGACAGGCCTGGTTTCTCTTGAGGAAAAAAATCTAACCAGCTTGAGTGACATAAGAAATGACCTGAAACAGAGCTGAGACACGGTTAGGCATAAAAAAATAAATAATAGGAGCTTTCTGGTGATCAGGCCCGAGTTGTTACATGGTGGCAGGTCAGTGCCCTGAGATGGGCAAGGAGGCCCCTCTCCTAGCTTGTGCCTACTTTTTCCCTTTTGGGAAGGTGTTGTTTCTATATTTTACATCTCAACGCTTTTCTCCCAGACACCTCCCCAAGCTCCGAGCGCTTTGATCTTCTCTTTGAGGGGGTTAAGGTGGGGCTTGAACTGTGAGCCTAGATGCAACGGTGCAAATTCAGCCTCAGTGGTGCAGACAACACTGAGGCAGCCACAGCTCCTCCTGCTTTTGGAGGGATAATTAGTCCCTGGAGGCAGCTGCTGGCTGCCGTTTTGGGGAACCAGTTTACAAGACAGTGAATAGAGCATTAAGAACCAGCTGTTAGAGGCGCCTGAGGTTGTGGAAAGGGAGGAAGACTTCAATTTAAACGATCATTTGAAGCTTGGGGCTGGAGCAGCTGTGCTTGTGAGAAGGGAATGGAGGGGGGATCTGATTTTTAAATAAGCACAGTCACATCTCTGCCTCATGCCAGCCACCCCCTCACCCCCCACCCCCAGTAACAATCTCCTTACCATGAGGCAGAAGGAAAAAAAAAAGAATAAAAAGAGAATGGGGAAATTCTTGAGATTCTTTCCAATGGAAAAAATGTCTCCAGTTATCACTCAGTGTCAACAGCGGCAGACACCTGTGTTTAAACACCCAACAATAAGTGGCAAGCCAAAAGGTAACCTAAAGCCTCCACTTCCACCTCCCCATGCTCATGCAAGTGCGACGATGGGCTGGTCACCCCTCCATTAGCCTGGCAGTGCCGCAGCCAGTGTCTAAAAGCTGTGTGAAGGCGAGCTCAGAGGTGGTAAAGCTGGCAGCATCCTGTGGTCAGGAAATACCTGCTTATCATGTGTTCCTTAATTAGACTGTCACCTACTTATCCCTCCCACCTTCCCATCCTCTCTCAAACTCTTGCTTCGTTGTGTGCAGGGGCAAGCCATGGTGCTCGCTACTTTTCCGTCCAGCCTGCCTGCGTGGGAAGCTCAGGAAGGAGGATGAAGGATGTGGCACGACGTGGTGGATAAGCACTGTGAAATCTAGCATGCACTTCCTCTAGTTTGGGGATGCCTGGAGTGTATACTCTGGGGTGAAGTGATACTCTGTGAGGGGCAGGGTTATTTGCTCTCATGGTGCCACAGCATGCCCCCTCATGCTGGCACACATGAGCCACGTGCTGCCCATCTTCACCTGCTGGGAATGCTAGGCAGTTCATGTACTTGCTCCGTGGGGATTTCTTGGTCAACCCATGAAAGCTCCTGCTCTTTCTACTGCCCCATCCATCATTCTCACTGCTATCCTGTACCCGTGAAGCAGAGGTTAGAGCCTAACTAGACTTTCCCCCATTCCCTTCCCACCTTCTCTCAAGTTCTTGTCCATGAAAAATACCAATGTTTTGGGGAAGGGGACCTCCAAACATTACAGCAGCCTTGTGTTTTCCAGGTCCTCTGCAATACTAAGGTGTTGGTAGGAAGCCACTACCACGTGACAGCCTGTTCAGGGGAACACCTACTTCCCATTCCTCAGTCCTCACCCATTTCCTGCATGATCTTGAGCAAGCTGCTTATCTTCTACATTAATTTCTTAATTAATGTTTAATTTCAGCTTGATTTCTACATGTGAAGAATGGAAATAATAATAATAATAACACCAAAGTCTATTTGTAGAGCATGCTGAAATACTGTGCACATGAACACATAGAGATGGTCAAAGATTAGTGAACACAGAATCATAGAATGGTTTGGGTTGGAAGGGACCTTTAAAGGTCATCTAGTCCAACCCCCCTCCAATGAATTTACACCACCAGACATCATTGAGCATGTATCCATTGTGTTTGCTTCATTATTTCTATTGCTGCTGCTTTTCTTTTGGCTTGATTAGTGATAATGCTATTGACATGTTTTCTAAATAGTTTTTAAGCAAAAAAATATATCTCATGCAGTCAGTAGGATTTAATTTATCATTCTAGAAAGATGCATCTTGGTTGAAGTCCATGGATTCCACAGCACCTGAGCCACCAGAATGGACATGTTGGCTCACACCTTCCTCCAAGACCTGGTTCATCCTGGATGATCCTTGTTACCTGAAGCACTTGGATTTGGTGTGTAGTCACTCTCAGCACCTCTTACAGCAATGCAGATGCTCCAGAGGGGGATGTATAAATTTGGTGGGCTGAAATGTTCTCTAAATGAGAGGTTATTTCCCAGCAAAGGTTTAACTGTTTAAAATGGGACTCCTCTGGTCCAGCCCCACCAAGCAGCAAAGGAGGAGCCCCTTTTTTTTTTTTGCTAATAGAGCTGAAAACAGTGAGAGTTGTAACTATCATTGCTGTATCATTTGGAGAAGTGATTTTTTTTCTCACTTTATCCAATATTTTTCCCCAAACTGATCCACTAAGCAGTGTCCGCTAAGCACTGCATAATTCAGCATCATTTGGTGCCTGTAATGGTACAATTACTCTTCAAGGCTCATTTGCTTCAAGGTCTTCAGGCTGTAAAGTTATGGGAGTGTGGTTAGTTGATTTTCAGGAATGTCTACTCTCTGGCAGGGGCTGGAGAAGGAAGGAACCAAAAAGAAATGCATGCAAATTCAATGACATAGCAGGAACTTTAGAGGCGTTTCAACATAGTGATACCCACAGGCAAAGAAATCGTAGTTGTTCAGGGGAACTACGGCCTTGCCAACTCCTACGATTTTATCAGGAGTCTAATAATTTCCAGAGTGTCCTTAAAAGCCCAGATGCTGGAGTCATCCCATTGTCAAGGAGTCTCAGCTTGCTTTTAAATGAAAAGGAATGATTCCAGCCCTTTTTTTCTTTTCCTTTCCAGAGAAAACCTAGAGAAAGTAAAGTATGCTGAAGGTTCAGAAACGTAAGGAAAAGAGAGCTCAGGTCATATTAAAAACAAGCGGAAAACCAACACAAAAATGCACAATCAAAACCATGTTCACTCAGTGGTTTTTTTGAAAAACTCAATGCCAAAAACCAACCTATTGACATTTTTACCTGGGCACCCAATTTGCAGACCCTTGTGCTTGGCAGGCCTGGCCTTGTGCCCTTGCCTCACAAGGGAGCAGGCAGCCTTTGGTGGCTCCAGGATGGAGCTGAAGAGATGCTGAGGCTCCACTCTTCCTCTTTTTCTTGCTGTTCTCCCCATTTTCACCAGTGACTTGTAGTTCTCCAGCTCTTGGGGCACTGTCAGCCCTAAAAGAGTGTGTGCTCTGACACAAATGCTTGTGTTTTGCTAAAGGCCATGTCAACTACTTGTGTATCATCTTTGGGCAATACCTGCTTAGGTATTCCTCACTGTCTGGCACAGCAAGCCCCTACAGTATAGATGATGGTGGCATCCAGAATGGCTTGCTGTCCTGCATCCCTTCCACCTCTCTGTGTGGTGGCTTAGCCCAGTTGGCATTGCTCTGCTCCCTGAAGGCACAGCTCTCCTTCGTGTTTCATTCCAAGCTCACATCTACAGGGATGTCTCGCACACATGCTGCACATGACCCCTGGTCTCCACTGCCACCGAGCTGCCCACCCAGCTTTCCACATCATGAACATTGGTCCCAGTTTCAGGACCCATGGAGTCACAGGATCTCCTCCCCTGGGTGTCTGGCACCCGGGGTGAGGGTGTATGGGATGGCTGGTAGGAGGCATTAGCTTCACCAGAGCTGGTGAGAAGTTGGTGAGACCTAAGGAGAGTTAACCTTCATGGGGAGGCTTGAAGGTGCTTTGGTAAGGGAAGAGCAGGCTGCTAAGGCTAGCACAGACAGTTTTTTGAGAGCTAAAGTAGTGGTGTGGAAAGTTGGCTATGCTTGCACTCTGTCATGGCTGCAAAGTTAACAACATGATAAGCATGGGGGAAGGAGGGATTGTAGCTCCCCGGTGTTGTGGTAACAAGGTCAGGTGAGGGGACTGAAAACCAGCTGCAAAGGCATGGTTATGCTTGCAGGGTAGCTGGGCCCTTAATTATGTGAGTAACATTCCCAGGGGGCTTGTGCAGATACTAGTGATGAGTAAGTGGTGCAGGGTCACGTTTGTAAGAGGACCTATAGGCTTGAGGGCCAGCCAAAGCCTTCACATGGACATGGAGGGGAGGCAAGGGAAGGAGAGAGACAGGTGAGCAGCAGGGCAAGGGGAAGAGAGGAATCTGACTTGATCAGAGGACATTACCTACGTTTCCTAGGAGGGTAGTTATAAAGAACCGAGGTGGGGTGGGGGTGAGATGCCCAAACTGAAAGTGAAGAGACTATCTTCTTTAAGCAATGCACCTTTCCAATCAGAAAATGGCACTGGCCTTTTTTGTATAGAGACTGTGAATCTTTATTGCACCTTTCAGAAGTAGTGTGAGTCTGTCCCCTCATCCTTCAGAGTGGTCACTAGGACAAGGCTGAAGATAAATATAGCCAGGGATGAGGAAAATTCTTGTTTTTAGAAGGTTCACTCAGTACTGGATCATCCCCCAAAGGTTTCAGCACTTATTTTGAGCGTGTTTGGACTTAACTGAGCCTCCTGGAGGCAAAAAATAAGCTTCCAACAGGCTTGCGGCAATGCAAGCCCAATGCTACTTTCCTCCAGCTGTTGGTCCAAAACACAAATCCCAAACTTCCAGAATGGATTTCGCTCTGAGTGTGGAAGTACAAAGTGTTGCAGTTCTGCAGGCTGCTTACAGAGCTGTAGCGGTTTGCGATATGAGGAACTGTTCAATGTGAAAACAGTCTGAGCCCTTTTCGGCATTACATTTATGACAGCAGCTCTGCAGACAGTGAGTGCTGTGCAGGAAGGGTTCCTGTGCCCTTCATGCAGTGCTGAGCTGTGATCCCCTTTACTCTCCCGTATTTCACTGAAGTCTCCTTCTGTCTCCCTGCCTGCGTGATTCTGCCAAAGGTTTGGCTTCATAATGCTGCCAAAATGTCTTGCTGAAATCAAAAGAGTGAAAATATTTCTGTTTCTGAAAGGACACACGTTGCTGTTGACAAGGAGTGAACTCTTTCTTTCCATAGACAAGACCCTGAACATTTGTCCTGGCTCTAAGCAGGTATTAGCCTCAGCCTAAGGAAAACAGCAACAAATCAGGAAAGAAGGAAAGCTGAATTTCCTGCAGGAAGCCCAGTGTTTGTTCATCCAGTAACTGAGTGCTAATTCCAAGAATAAACCAGCTGCTATCCTTGCACACAGGCAGTTGTCTTGGAATTCAAAGAGGAATGAAATGAGGAAAGGAAACAAAAAAAATTAAAAATTCATATATAAAAACATGACAAAGGTATAGAGAAGCAGAAGTTCTTATTCAACCAAGTGTTACATGATTGCTCAATAGGTCAGCAAATACTGCAGGTTAAATTCTGGGTCCTCTGAAGTTAATTGTCAAAATTTGGAGGCTGGATATTTCTCACAGACCAAGCTGTGCACGTGTCTAACATTTTGCCTAAAATGCTTAGTCTGCTTTCATGCTGTTTATGGGAGAGACTGAGTCCTGATCCATGGAAAAACAGTATCTGATATGCAACTAGCACTAAGTCAAGGCAGTCCTTCAAGTACAAATCCAGGGAGACTTCAAAATTTAGGAAAAAGTGGTCACCAGGATAGTTTCAACTACTGATTGAGTTGAAAGAGAGTTTTGCTTATGTGGGAACTTGCACGATGCCCATTATTTTGTCATCTTGGTGTTCATCATCTTTGTTGTGTTCATTCTTGTGCAGCCCTAGGAAATACAGGTCTCTCCTGGCACAGGTGAAGAATAAAATCAGAGAGATTTGCTCACATCCCTTAGGTTGGCTGGTCTTGCCTATAAAAGGCCTTGGTCTTCAGCTGTGGCTTAGTACTGATGCAAGACCTTTTCCTGTTTCTGCCACTTCTTCCCATCAAGAGCAAAATTGCTTCCTCTGTATTTAGTATGGATGCTGTGCAACACTGAAGAGCTACATCCTGAGGTAACTCCCCAAAATGGCTTTTATTCATGCTGTGTTTCTTCTTGCTGGGGGCTTCTGCATGTGCAGGAGTTGCTCTCAGCTTCCCTTTGCCTTGTCTGCTTTACCCTCTCATCCTGTATTCCTCTGTCCTCCACAAATTCCCTCCATGAGGCTCCTGGTTTCTTCTCTCTCCTGACCTCTGTTTTGCTGTGCATCCCCACTGATGTGCATGACCTGGGTAGGGTAGGCTAAAGGGGTCTGCTGTCTCCTCCTGGGGTGCCTCAGGGCCCTGCTGGTATGCTTTCCCTTTGCAGGAGGCTCATCTGCCTGTGCAGAAGGCACCAGGCCTATATGGCATGACATTGAGCTGTGCGCATCAGAAAATGTAATGGCCCTGGAGAAGTGATTGCTTTGGACCAGCTGAGAAGCTGACATCCCTCAAAAGCCTGTAAATCTCCTGTCATTTGGTCTACAAAGACCTTGGAGTGCATTTGCACCTTCTAGATTGCCAGAGGAAATAACTTCCACTGTCCTTTTTGCCTTTTCTGATGCCAGAAGAAGCCTGGGGAGGCAGAAGCTGTGCTCCCAGCCGTCTGACTGCACCTGTCTGTGCTGCTCCCATGGCAGGAGGTGGGAAATCACCAACTCCACCATGCTTTTTGCTTTGCCTCCCTGCAAAGTGCCACCGCTAGCAGGGAGCCCCATGGCTGGTGCAGCCTGCTGGTGATACTTTGCTTTCTCTTCCTCTCTCCCAGCATCCTCCTGACTGCATGGGAACAATGGGATGACGTGACCGGAGCTCTGTAAATACTAATTCCCCTTTGAGGCTGTCGCACCAAACAGGAAGCGCAAACAGCCGCAGAACAGAAATTCAATCCTCACTCCGTTCCTCAGCAGGGGCTGCTCCCAGATAATGCCACATGCCAGACCCCTCCTCGCATGGCCCAGCCGCTCTGCCCCTTATTGTATTCCCCAGGCCTGGTGCTTTACTTGGACCACGCTCATGAGGAGGTCATCTCCTAACTGGGATTGGGAGGCAGATGGTTTTTGGGACATGCCTTGCCATGGCATACCTGGGGCTGGCAAGTGAGGTCTCATATCAAGGTGGAGGTATGTTAGCAGCATGGCAGGAGCCTTGGGAAGCTAAATCAGTGACACTGCTTTTGAGGACAGACCACGGAGGGGAGGATTTGCTGTGCCTGCTCATGTTACCTGTGCTCTGGGATGGGCTGCTCGTTGCAAGAATTACAAGCATTGCATTGACCTGCCAATAGTCTACCCTTCAAAACTAATATTCCCTTTTGCACTGAACAGCGGGGCGTTAGCATATGAACTTGCAATTACTGCTGGGCTGTTGTTCCCTCTATAACTCGTTTGCTGGGACATCTGTTGAAATCAATAGACCATTAGGAAGTACCCTGTAAGGACTGAAATGTTGATCCAAGTGAGGACACACCCTAGGTGGAGGGTTTGGATGTGTCAGCTGGATTGCAGGACCTCTGCTAAAGCAAAACATTCGTGCCTGCTCCCTTTAAACTCCCCTGAGTGTTCAGAGCAATCCCCTTGCTCCCTTTGCTCGTCCTTCATATTTGGTTATTTGCAGTTCCTGCGAGTGGCCACGCTGCATTTAAATGAGGCTTCGGTCATCGTGACCTGCTGCTCATCCTGCAGTCTGGCAGTGATGTGACAGTGCTGGATTTTGGATGCCAGAAGATTGGTGCTGAGCGTGTGCTGGTCAGTGGTGCAGAGACAACACTGTGCGGGCCATTGGTGCTGAGTGGGTGCAGAAGGGTGGTGGTGCAGCGTAGTATCACACATGGACATGAGGACTGCCACAGCCTTCTCAGGAAAATCTTTTTGTCCCCCAAGCTTTGCCTGGCTTTCTGTAAAACGAGGATAATGGGCATCTATTTATTAGACTGAGGTTTTTTGGAGTGAGTATGGTCTCCTAGTCTTTGTGCAGTAATAAAGTCCCTTACGCTGGAAGTGAGGTATTGCCTGCAGCTCTGGCCTCTGGCATAAAGGCAGGAGCCACGTTGTAGCCAGAGCTAAATCCGTGATGTTGACTTCAGTAGAACGTGAAGGGCTGGGAAGGGGCTCACAAGAGACGGTTACAAGGAAGGTGTCCCATTATGTGCAGCTAAGATCCCCCTAGGTGAAGAGGGATGAGATGATGCTTTTCTGGGGAACCCGGGTCATCTTCCTAGCTCAGGGATCCATCAAACCACTGAGTTTCCCTGAAGACTGATGCACAGCTGGGCTCTGAGCATGCAGACAGACTATGGAGTTGTAGGCATGTCCTCCCCTGCCAGCCTGGCTACCTGACAGCATGGCAGGTCTTACCTCTACTTATCTTCAGTCTCTCCACCAGTGTCTACATTGCTTTAGGCTCTGCTGGGTTAGAAGAGTTCAGGGGGCTGGGGGCAGGCAAGTGTGTTTCTCTCTTTGTGCCATTGACTTCTTTTAGGACAGTTTTATCTGGTATTTCCTAGAGTTAGCCCTGAGCAGCTAAATGGAAGTTAAAATGGGGAAATCCACATGGAGGAAGAATACTAGGTTTGGGAAGCCCCAGCCTGGCTTTTTGGATGGCTTCAGGCAGCCCTTTAAAGACCCATTTCCAGGGGCTTTTTCTGAATACAGGGACATCCTGACCTGTGTCGGTTACAGAGGGCACAGCTTTGCTTCACTTCCCTGGTTGTCTTCTGTGCTTTTGTCTAATTTGCGTTGCTGTTCTTTAACCTCAGCCTTGCCACTTCCTGACTGCCCTCCAAAAAATGCAGTAGTCATGATAACATGCTTCTTTCATCTGCAAAGCACATTGGTACCTATTGATGAAAACACCCATAAGATACTACCGTACTGCTGGTAGGGGAAGGTTTTTCTGCCTTGGCACTCAGGATCTGCCAGGCTTCCCTTGCATATGTAGGTAGTCAGGAGCATCACCAAGCTTGCAAAGTTTCAAGATGGGAGCAAGGCTTCCTGATATTTCTAATAACCCTCTCTAACCACTATTTTAACTAGGGGAGAAGGGACTGAGCTTGTTACTGGTGTGAGACTGAAGGTAAGATGTACCTTGTTTTCAGCAAGAGGTTTGTAGGATAGCGGCCCTCTGGGAGTTAGGCTGAGATAAAAGAACACATCATGGCATCCTCCTATGGCTGTGCCTGAAGTTTCCAAGTTACAACACCATTTATTCCCGGCTTTTTGCCCACAGTGCTGATAGTGCATGTTTCCAGCTTCCATCATGCGTGAGGTTAAACATGACATCTCCTGAAATGCTGAGCGTCTTCTTCCCTGCACCCTCAAGGTGACAGACGCGGAGGAGAAAAGAGAAAACACTTGCAGACAGGGAAGTGTGTTTTTACACTCTGTCTCCAAGCTGAGATTGGAGGAGAAAAAGGGCAGGGACTGAGCTTCTGTGTAGCACAGTGACCTGTCAAGAGCAGTGGGAGCTGGGAACTGTATGGCTCAGGAGGCTGGGTAATGGGCTATGAAAGTCCTTTACCTCTGTGCTTGCAGTGTTCATCCAGACACTGGCCAACAGTGAGGGAATAGTATTGCTCTGGCAGAGCTGCTCAGTGGTTTCTGTGAAAATGAAAGGACTCACCACTGCTCTGAGAAGCCCTGTTCCTGCTGTGGTTCCTAGCAAGTGCTTAGGGAGCCAAGAGCTGGTTTTGGCAAGACCATTGGTGCCCCACTGGAAATTACTGGTTGAAATGGTTCCAATTAAACTAGCTGATACTGGTGCACACTTGTGACTTGGGCACACAAATGTTTTCTCATCTGTTTGGTGCCAGATGAGGAAACGTGTGTGCTCAAATCAAAAGAACTGAAGAGATGGGCTGGACATCGAAAAACAGTAACTGGATGGGCTAGCAAGACAAGAAGTGAATGGAAGTGTGTTCACATGGGCAGATCAAACCTTGTCAGTGGTAGCTGGGAGCCTGGAGAATCATCCAAGATTACAACCAAGTCCCTCATGGTTCCTTCCTGGGAAAATGACGACTTCATGTGTTGATGGAAACCACTACACACTCTTGGTATTGGCACCTTATCAAAATGTTGCTTTGCCAGATCCTGGAGAAATTTTCACCCAAGATAAAGAACCTTCTAGCTGAAGGACCAGCTGGCTTGAAGTTCTGAAAGGGAGCAATATAATAAACAAATGTTTATTCAGGAGAGCACTGGAGAATGCTGGGAAGGCAGCGAGTGGTTTTGGTGACTTTGCAGGGGTCAATGGTGACAAGGCATAAAACTCCCTAGATAAGGCCGCAGTCAGCTGGGGCTGGTAAAAATGCTAAAAGGTTGGTGCAGAGTGTGACCATCTCAGTGGTGGTGGGCAAGGAGTGAAATAATTTATGTGACCTTGAGAGAGGTGTCAGATAGGCTTGTGCTTGACCATTGCTTGTTTCAAGAGGCATTGGAAAGAAGTGTTCAGAAAAGCCACTGATAGAAAATCTACAGGAGGGTGCTTTGTAGCCCTGAGAGGATGGGAGATTAGTTAACTGTGTGCCTCACTGCTGAGACTGGCCTGAACAGACCTTTGCAGGAAGACTGATGAAAATTTTTAGTAAAGAGGTTCTGGAAGAAGATGTGTTAGATCTAAAAAGCTAATGTGGAAAGACAGTGGTAATACCCAGCTTGGCAAATATATTCCTATGCAGATCTTGAGAGACTGAAGCACTCTACCCCTCCTATGTATTTTAGGCACCTTGGCAATGCAGTGACAAGGAACTTTAAGCATTGCCTCAAAATCTGGTGTCAAGGTGGGCATGTGACCCTGTTCTAGCTAAACCCACCTGCTTTTAGAATCACCTGCTTTAGGTCAGATGCTACAATATAGTGTAAAGTTAAACTGGTGGTGCCTGGCTCAGGATCCTTGTAACTGTGTGTGAGACAGGCATGGAGAAAACCTGATGATCAGAAGCTCTTGGAACTGGGAAGATGAGAGATGGGAAAGCACGAATCCCATGGGTACTTGTATGTAAAACATGGCTGCAGCCTGGATTTACAGCAGCATCAGTGGGTGATGGACGTCAGGGGGTGTGGGTTAAGGAAATGAAGGGCTGTAGCCAAAGTAAGCCGATGGGGCTGGCAGCTGCAGAGCAGGGCACTCTGGCAAACCTGTGACCTGGCTGGAGAGCCTGGAAGCACACAGAGGTAGTGAAGAACGGAGGGAGATGGCTTCAGTGTCCGTGTTTGCCACTGGTGGTGCTGGTACCCAGCTGTGCCGCACAGCGTAAGGCAGGAGGGAAGGGATGGGATGCCCAAACTGTTGTGCGGGTGCAGGCAGCAGTTGCATCTCTGATGCTAGGGCTGGGGGAGCTGCTGTAAACTGATGCCATGGACTGAAATCCTTCTGTCAGGGATCAGGGGAGGGGCTGGGGCTGTGTCGCTTACCTTAACATCCCGTGCCAGCTCCCTGGAGCTCCTCGGGACTCTCTGAGCCTATGTATCTCATTATTGCAGTGACCTTTCTCGAATTGCTTTGGGCTCAGTATCAGCACAGTCTACCTCTGTCTATACTGAAAATAGGATTACTTTCTACTTTCCACCTCAAGAGGTAAATTGGAGTCCACAGAGCAGGATTTAAGCCGTTAAGGCATTCCTATTAATTAGCTTCCTTTCAGGCAAACTCCCTGGAAGGAGAAAAGGCAGAGAGGTAAGATGCGAAGCCCCTCATCTCTGGGGTGGGCTCTGCCAGAGTTGTTGGGGGTTGTTTTTTCCAGTTTATTCTGCTTCTGAGGTAAGTATGCTCACTAATGTCCCATGGGGGGAGAGCAGGGTTTAGCAAACAAAGCCTTGTGAAAAGGGAGAGCCAGAAATAGAAAGGCTGTGAATATAGAAGCCCCAGGCAGTGTCTTCCTCTGCCTGGAAGAAGCTTTCCTTATTACAAAAGCCACCCTCTGACTGGCTCTCTGATGGCCCCAAGCAGTCGGGGAAAGCAAGGCCATCAGGCATGCAATCTTTTTTTGAGGCACAGTAAAGACCTATTCATAAAAGAAGCAGCAGGAGGGAAGGTGGGGAAGGGAGGAGGGAAACAAAGAGAAGTTGTAGCCAGACCTTCTTTCACTCTGTGAAAACAGTCTTGGCATTAACCCTTTAACAGTGCTTTGCGCATCCTCAAGCCCTGAAAATCTGTTAATTAATCCACTGGCTTGTATAAGGGTAATAGGAAGATGGGAACTGAGCCCGAAGGTTTTGGTGGGTTATCCATCACCACTGCACCTTTTAGTACCTGTCCTGGCAGGCAGTGGTGTAGTTCCTAGCAGGCGTATCCCTGCAAAGGACAGGCCTTCTAGTGGGGAAGATTTCAAAGCTGTTTCAAGGAGACTGGAAGCTCTCTTACCTTTGAGGTACTCTCCTGCTGTTTTGAACTTTCTGGTCTGGCCCAGGAGTCTTCAAAGAAACTGGCTCTTTCAGCAAGAAACCAGTAAAAACTTTGCACAGGGCCTGATCTGGACTGTGCTTTGTCAAAGACATGCTCTGCTTGTGGTTGATCCTTATAAATAGAAGTGCCAGGACCAATGAGAAGTTCCTGGGACATAACTTTGAATGGCTGAAAGAAGGCAAATCACAGAGAAGGAAGCCTGGGGTAGATCTGGAGTATAAGGCTACTGAGTCTCACACGCCCACGTTAAGGGTATGGACATGAAGTCCTCCCTGGAGAGTGTGGCAAGTATTAAGGTTTAAAAAAGATCAAAAGACAGAGGGAGTTCTGGGATTTACAAAATTATGCTCATTGTAGTTAAGTGGTGCCCACAGAAGAAGATATTCTGCAATATTCCTGTGTCACTCCACATCTCGGTTGTTTTAAAGAAATATTTTATATTTGTATGCGACAAGAAATGGAAATTCATAGGAAACACGAAAAAGCTGGTCTCCACCTGATTTCCAGGAATTTTCATAAGAACAAGATTTGATTTTGCAGATAGTAGTAGGCAGTCATGCAGTCACAGCATGCCTGTGTCTTAGAACAACCCAGTGCCTTCTCTGTTGATACCCTTCAACTGGATTATGTCTTAATATAAAAGGGTTGCAACTGTGCTTTTTGTGCCTTAGGTGTCCTAACTAGCTTCAGAGGGGCTGCCCCATACCAGAAGCAATACCCCTGTTTCTGGGAGAAGGGTTTGCAAATATTTGCCTTGGAACTACAGTCTCCAAACAATACTTTTTTCCTCACTAACCCATTCCCAACTCTCGTGGCCCTGCTGTACCTGAAGCAGAAGTCATGCTTGTGTCTTGATTCCTTACATGCACACCAGCGAGGCTGCGATGGGGGATACCATGTCTGACAAGGAGCAGGCATGGGGTGAACAAACCAAGCAGCTCCTGCAGAGAGCTCAGAGGGGATGTAGAGTTTATTCCTTACGTGCAATTGGCAAGTAGGTTTGTTCCACTGATGTTACATGTCTTACCAGTGTTTCAACAAAATGTCACTGTGTAATTCAAGACCTGAAATAAGGAGCATCTGAAGGGCATATAAACACATACCATGTCTGTTGGGGTGCTATATAAGATGCTAACATGAATTACTTGCACCAAAAATATCTCAAAAATGTGTATGGCAGCTAAATACAGTAAGAGGTCTCAGGGTGATGGAGTAGTTGAGAAAGGGTTAAGTAGAAACAATGGGATAAACTGGGCGAGGGGAAATGTAGGCTGAATACCAGGAAAACATTTCTTCACGCTAAGGTCACTTGGGCTGTGAGAGGGGGAAGTGGCAGTGTACTTGGGCTGCCTTGTCCAGGCGTGGGATGGCTGCGGGGTTGGGGATGCTGGGTGAAGAGGGACTGGGTTCGATGGAGAAGCAGCTGCCTGGCATGAGTTTTCTGCCTCTCTGAGTGGTCATGAGGGGCTGGAAAGGGAACCATCCTAATGCTTGTGCTCCCTGAGGGCTTTTACAGCAGCCCAGCGGCAGGGTTGGGATCTGAAATGAGAAAGAAGGAAAACCAGGGAGGGAATGAGGAAAAGGAGTGGCCATAAAGGAATTCATTGGAAATGTTTCCTTGAATAGACAACAATCATTGCCCAGAAATATCTGCAAAGAGAGCTGTGAAAGGGACACCTTTGGCCATGAATCAGGCTGATTAGGGATCCATTTGGGGCAGAGCAAGATGGTAGGCAGGGGTTATGCTCAGACTTGGCACTACAGTTGCTACAGCAGTTTTGGCTGTAACATTTTCCTGTGCCCCCTACCCTAGAAGAGGCATTAGGCTGGCACATTTGGAGAACATCAGGCCTCTCTGCAGCCTGATTTTCTGCTGTGGTGGAAGTAAAGCATGGTGGTCTCAATCACAACTAGATAACTGTAGGCTGTGGTGTGGATGTACAACGGTAAGCTGTTGTGTGCAGATATAACAGAGCTCTCCTGTCTGAGACAAGAGTGGGTCTAGATATAAAATACATAGAATAAATATAAAATCTTGGAAGAACACTTTTCTTCATTTAGTTTTCGGGGGTAGTCAGCCCCTTGTGCTGAAGACAGTTTACAATATGTGATTGAAAGGAAATGAGAGTCCAGTGAGCTGGAATATGCCCTAGTTTTTCTGTATTGTACCTTTCTACTAAAAAATAACTTTGGAAAACTGCTTTTCCTCTTGCTCTTAAAGTTTATGCAAAATGTTTTTGAGTCAAGCCTTTCATTGTCCTTGGAAGGGTGTCTGAGTGGAGATGGCCTTTGTGTGCTGAAGCTTGACCCCTCTGCCTTTTGAAAGGTTGCAGCACAGAACAGAGATGGTTGACACAGAAACTAATTCTGCAGTAATTTACCTACCAGTCAGCTCACTCGGTTGTGCCCCTAGGCTACTGTAAGTGGCATCACAGTTACTAGAAATCCTCTTCAATTCTTCTTAGTTCTTAGTTGTTAATTCAAGCATCAACTGAAACTGCACAAGAAAATGCAAAGATCAACATTCATTACTTGAAGAAGTGACTTGGGAGAATTGCTTGGGGTATATTTATACACCTGTGCAGTGTGAATGAGGCCACTGAGCTATTACCATTACCAGGAGAACTGTAACCAGGAAACCTCAGAAAACCATCAAGTTACTTCATACCTTCTCTGAAGCTCAGAAGAGGAGGCCACAAGGGAAAGGGATTTATCATTGAATCTGAAGGCATTGGATCCGGTTTCATTCTAGTGCAAAACATCGGAGGACAGTTAGTATTCAAAGCGTACTTTGCCACATGAAATTGTGTAGTGGAGTCTTGGTCTCGTCCCACCCCCTGATCTAACTAACCTCCTTTTAATTCGGCTTTAGTAAAGATGCTGCTGCCTGAAAAGGTATTGGGTGGAACTTGGGCCTCCTCCCTCTCTGCCAAGTCAGAGAGGTGAAAAACTGGTTGGGGTTGTTCAGTTTCAGGACTAGTAGTGGCATCACTTCTATACAGCATGGGGGACAGCGTTGTTCAGGCAGTCCTTGGCTTGGCCTTCCAAGTCTCACCGGTGGTGCTGATGGATCTGTGGTGTCAACACCTGAATGCTCCCAGTTAGTGACAAGGGAGCTCCTGAGTGTCACTAACTGCTAGCCACTGGTGATAAGCATGTCTTTTGTTAAAGGCCACTCACCGTGACAGAGAAATACAAAGTGGATGTTATTAGGATTGTCACATTTTAGCCTGCTGTATGGATATGCCATGCTCTCTGTGCTGGCATTACTGTGAGACCCTTACACAGGTGTGAGCTGAGAACAGCACAAGCGGTATTAGAAGGGATTGCATTAGCTAGGAAAGCATTAAGGCAAATGTAGGCTTTGCATTTTCTGCCAATGGTGACATGAGGGCAACAATATAGGTGGCCAGGAGGCCTTGATTAGAGTCTGCCCAACCTGCCAGACCCTCCTACCTCCCCAGTACTCCCTTGAGAACTGGCTACAGTTGCAGGGAGTGCCTGAAAAGAAATGACACAGTTAACCAGCAGGAGAAAATCAAAGCTGTATATCTCACACTACTGTCAGCTAGTGGCAGAGCATGGATAAATAGTGGTGGGGTAAAACAGCCGGCCTGGCTGAAGCTACAGTGAGGGTCTTGGGGCAGCCTAGGAGAGCAGGTGGTGTTTGGCTGGGTGCTGCACTACATGATCAGCAGTTTGCTTCTTGCTGGAAATCCTCCTTCTGCTTGGAGGTGCTCTCACTCTCCCTTGCTTTTCTTTCCATCTCCCTTGCTTTTCCTCTCCATGTTGTGCTAATTCTGCTTGGGTGAGACAGAACTTGTTTTGCTTTTAACAGCAGAGGAAATACACCAAACACTGTTAAAACTGGGATGCGATAAGCTTGTACTGTAATGGTGAGTGGGTGGCTGCGAGACACTTGGGGGCTGCCTGGGGATGTTCAAGGAGAGTAAACAGGAATAAGAATTCCCTACCCAAACAGAACTAAGAGCAGAGACCTAACTACAATTGTAAGATAAGCAAGTACAGAAAAGTCTTTGTCATACTGCACAAAGTTTAAAGTTTTGCCTTCATCATTGTGGAAGCCCCTCGTGGGGTTTGTAGGAAAGGGAGCACTAGGAAAGGGGGCTGAATGTCCTGAGCCAGAATGTCCAGCAGGATGGAGAGTGCTTAAGTCCCACAGGTACCAGCTCCTAAATGTAGCAGAAATGATCTCCAGTGTCCTGTCACCTAGAGAAAGCAACACAGTGCAGCAGAATTACTACAGGGCTTAGGATTTGCAAGGGAATAGCAGCATTTTATTATGTTTCTTTCCTTTTTAAATCAAAGCAAAGTTCTTCCTCCCTCCTCAAACCACCAGACTGAAGTTCCAGCCTAGCTTGCACCACACGGACTTCAGAGTGTGAGCTGAATTTAGCCTCTGGCCCTAAAACCCACAGTAGTCGTTGAGACACCTCAGTTCTGGGTTTGGCCAGCCCCTATAAACGTACACTCACAATTCAGCCCTGGGAAGTGGGCGAGGAGAAGTTGCTGCAACCTTGCCTTTTGGCCCTTCAGGTTTTCCAGATTTTCATGCAGGTCTGTTTGGCTTAACTCTATTCTAGCAAAGGCATCTGCATACCATCATGTTACATGGCAGTGTGGGTTTCAACCAGGCTCCATCATGGAACAGAAAACAAGATACTAGCTGGGAGCAAGAGTTCAGGGCTTTGGAGACCCTGCCATAGACTGTTTCATCCTAGGGATGACTGTAAAGGAAAGCCTGATGTTTGTGGGTTTTTTTGTTTGATTTCTGATATCTACTTTCCCACCAAGTTGGTGCATGGCGAGCTTGGTCCCTGCAGCGTGCACTCATGCAGAGTGAGAACAGATGCTCATTTCTAGAGCCAGCTCTGGCTGGAAGTGGCTCTGAGTTTCCTGCATGGTGTGGTGAAGGAGCCCAGCTGGAAGCAGTGCACTGGAAACCACAGGGCAGAGACAGTGCTAGCCCTGGCAAGGCTGTGCTCAGCCACAGCCACCAAGCTTTGATGGAGGGCAGCTAAGCAAGGGAGCCATGCACTGCTTTGGCACCAACCCTCTGTGCTCCATACAGTACCCATCCTGCCTGCTTGTCCCAGGGCGTCTTCTTCCTCCTGTGCCCCAGACAACAGAGAAATAAACAGAGGAGAAAAGTCGCTGTAGCCTCTCTGAAACATCTTCTACCACCATGTACTTCAAAAAGCTGTGGTCCTTTTTCCACTTTGAAGTGTGGCAGGTGGTGTTGAGTAAGGAAAGCTAAATTTGGACAAATAACTGTATTCAGGCATTTGGGAAAGAGGTTTTGTGTATCACAGTTTATAACTGATAAAACTGAGATTTCATTAGCCTGATTTTTTTCAGAGATGCTGAGCATGCGTGGCCCCTGTCTGAGGTACTTGTAGCATGGGATTTGCCACTCTCCAGATGAGGGCATGAATGTGTTGGGCTAGGAGCCTGGACACGACTGCTCTTAGGTCTGGGAGCCCACTCTGGAAACCTTCTCATGGTAGTTCAAAGCATAAAACTAGAGACGAGAGGAAAGGCAACTGTTTTCAGTCCTGTTCTCTACTATGTTTTCTAGGCCTTTGAATGATTCTGTGAAATTCTGAGAACAAAGGAGTCTCTGGGTGACCCGTGTCCAAAATATTCTCTATGTGGGCATAAGACCTTCAACAGCCACTGACCTATGGGTAACTGGATGAAGGAAATACAGGCTGCTTGCACTGCAAGAAGGATGACCTTACAGGTTTTGATAGTGAAATAGGTTTGATTGGGATGTTGGGTTGGACTGTGGTCTCCTTCTGCCAGACTTTCAGTATGACCATAGCCAAATCACTTAATTTCTGGCCCTGCTGAATGCAGTGACAAAACTCTGACACCAATGGGATGGGAATTCAGCTAAACAGTTAAAAAATTACTATATATTTGATGATTCCCCATAGGAAGTAACATCCGTTGTTGGACCCATGGTCTGTACAAGCTTGTGTCTTGGACACTGAGCAGCAGTGAGAGGCTGGGGATAAGGACATGAAGAACAAGGCGCATGTAAGACAGTCACTTTTAAATGTGTTTTTTCATAATGTGCTTGCCATTATCTTAGCAAATCCAGCATTTGAGTCATTCTGTTCTCTCTGTCCCTTCTTAGTTATCTCTTTGCCCCTGGTGAAGGCCAACACAATGTTTCAAGCCTCCTCACCTCTGCCTGCCTTCCAGTGTGGTAAGCAGTGTTATCACCAGCTCCAGTGAAGAGCCTTCCCTAGGCTTGGAATCAGATGCTTTCAGAACAAGCCCTGAGTTCCTGGGAATATTTGAAGTAGCACACAGGAAGGTTTTTTTTAGCTCTGCATTGACATTCCAGTGTTATCAACCTCCAGAGCTTGTTGCTTTTGTAGGAAGGAGAGCCGTGAATGGTCCAGGCATGTGATGTTCCACTCACTTAACCCTATCTCTTATCAGCACACAGAAGGCTACTGTGTCTTGTGGAGAGCTTTTCCATTGCCATTAGCAGCTTGTTTCTGCTCTTAAAGCTGCTTTTCATTTTATATATATCCTGTCTGTTCACATCCCCAAGGTAGTAACTGCAGCTACCTCATTTTCTTTGAAATCCCTTTTATCCTGCCTGCCTCAGCAAGCCCAGGACAGGCTATTCCTGCTTGCTGCTGGGGCACTTGGACAGTGCCCTTCTCTGCCTAATGGTTTTGGAAAGAGCCTTCTCTGAGGAAGTTACAGCAGTAGGTGTGTGCTTCAGGGGATGCTGATGGGCAAGGGGATTAGTGGTGCAGGGAGCCGTTACCTGCAGCCAAAAATCACCCCCACGTACCCCATTAGCGTGATGGTGGGTGAAACTAGAGCATGTGCATTATGCACATAGATAGCTATAAGGAACTGTGTCTTTACAGGACATGGGATCAAGCAATGACTCCAAGGGCCAGACTTCACCTCATGCATTGGTTGCAACTTCGTTGCCACGATGGGTACCACTGGGGTGCTTGGCGAAACTGACCCCTGAAGGAGTCCTTTGGAGAGACTGATGAAGACAACCAGGCCATAAAAATCCCCCTAACAACTTTGGTATTTGCTTAAGAGATTAGATAAGCTGACAGAAATGCAGAAGATAATTGTTTACACATGCACACAGACACATACACCAGGAAGAAAATTCTTATCCAAAAATAACCACTTACTTTTTATTTATAGCTTTTTTTTTTTCCCCCTTCCTTTCTTCTGAGTTGAAGCAGAACATTTACATAAGGGGCAAGGAGATCTGATGATGAATAACTATTTCTTGTGCAGACCAAAGTCCTCATTAGACCTGTCAGCAGGGATAGATGTCTGGGCCTAGTAGAGCACCAGAATTAGCAAGTATCATTTAACTGTCTGAAGTCTTTAACTAACGGTAGACAATCTTCTAGAAGTTCAGTGGGATTCTTTTTTTTTCAAAGTATCTAAATTATAACAGGTCTGAATTATTCCATCTAAAAAATTTCATGGGACAGAAGCAAAGGCTTAGCTTGTGCCTGAGCTACACTCTTCATTTTGGCTCCCACTCCCTTGATCAGCTCCCAGCCAGGAAGATATGTATAATGGTGACCATGCTACCATCTGAATTTTACAGAGGGAAGAACTAAGGCATGCTGACTTCTGCTGTTTGACCACCTCCTGAAGGCCTTTCTCTGGATCTGTGCTAAAGCCACTGACCCAAGATCACTCAGAAAATTTTGGGCAGAGCAGAGAGGTGACAATGCTGCATTGCCAGGTCATCTCTACATGCTGCTCTGTGACCAGGATATGGACCCATGGGGGACTCGCTTCCTTCTAGCACTGACTCCTGTTAAAACACAGCAGCTGCTAGCCATGGAGCTGCCTGTCCTCTCCCAGTAGCCCACAACCTCTTGTGCTACCCTCACCTGCCTGGCAGGACAACCTTCCTCCTCCTCATCTGGGGTCACAATGCCACCATTTTGGAAAAGGGACTTTGCAGCTGGCAGGTGGGGGCTGCCCCAGATGCTGGGCACAGTCCGGTTTCAAAGCCTGTGGCCACCTTAAGGTAATCTTATTATCTGCTCCAGTGTTGCCACCACATTTCTTTGTGATGGAACTGCTTGTGGTGTCCTGAGTGCTAGACTGTGGTCTTGGAGGATGATAAAGGCAGAGGAGGAGGCTGGTTATAAAAGAGAAGCCTTGTTCTCCGCAGTGCACAGAAAACCTTTGGCAGTTGCCACCACCAGAAAAAGGATCTTAGGAGAAAGGACCCAGCTGTTTAATGAGTTCTAGAAATGTGTTCTTTAGTTTTGTATGTACGTATTTTTTGTTTCATAGAGTACAGAACTAAACTTTGAACAAAAATATCTATCTACTTACATAACATCCTTGCTTAGAAGACTCCCACAGCTTAAGCTCTCCTGAGGCTTCTGGAGCAGTCAATCAAATCAAAGCCATGACTCAGGCGTGTACGCACATCTCAACGATGCAAAGTCAAGATTTGTAGTGTTTACACAGGATACTCTGCACAAGGCATATGATGCCAAATGCAACGCAGCATCCTAGCTACATCGTTTCAAAGGCAAGGCATGGTGTTGACCAGAGTGCAGAGCTGCAGATGGGGCAACGCTTCCCATTTCTTCCCATTTGCCCATGACTGGGTAGGGGGAGGAAAGGATGAGGGAAGTGTTTTCATCCTATAGACTCCTGGTTTTTACTTCGCTTACGCCTTCTTGAACAGTAGGCGGAGTCCAGGCACTGAGCCCTTGTTCTCTGTTGCCTTGCAGTGGGAGTTGTTGGCCATCTGATACAGCCCAGTTTTAGTGTCCCTGCATCCTTGCTGCTCCTGTGATTAACAGTCCTAGCCAAGAAGCAATAGAGCTGCAGAGGTTTGGAGTCACAGCTCTCTCCTTGACCCTCTGCCCAGGATAGAGGCATACTATGGGGAAAGTTACCTAGTCACAGATGAGGTTTCATTTATACTGGTGATAAACAGGGGAGTGTAGGGTCAAGGGTGTTCATTCTTTCCATTTGCACTTTGAACATGCATGGTTAGAGATTAGTAATGTGTCATCCTTTCTTCATCCTGTTTTCCCTTGGCAGCCATGCTGTACATGGATGAGCCTGGGCAAGTAGGTGATACTGCTTTGATTGCCAAAAGTAACATGAGGTTGTGATAGCACACGTTGACTCTAAAGGACCGATTCTGCTGAATGTGCTTGTTTTCCTAAGACACAAAGGTGGAATAGGTTTCGGTTAAAAATAACCGACCTCCCCATGCTGAGCCTAAGCATTTCTTCCTGGGAAGCCATTTTTAACCACAGGTGGTCACCAGATGCGGTAGTTATCAAGGAGATCAAAGCTGGAAGCCCAACATGGGGATGAGCTGAATTCTTTCCTTTTGCTATCAGACCTTCTCAAGTGGAGCACCATCTTGGTCATCCTTTGGTGTGAAGAGAAACGTCTGTTTGAGGGAGGATATGTGGGAACCATCAGGTCAGTGAGAGATGTGTGGTGGTGGGTGTACATGTGCATGCCTGGGAACAAACATTTACTGCGACGCTGATGGATTCTGAGAAAGCCAGGACTGGCTGTTGTGTCTTGAAATAGCTTGTGAAAACAGGCAGCCTTACACTGCTTCCATACTCTGCGATGGAGATGTGCGGCCCTGACATGTAATTTGTTATGCAATTTATTGAAATAGCTATCCTCCAGGGGCTTTAGAACCCTAGCGAGAAGAGACAAGGAAAAACTAGGGACTAGGTTTCTTCAGTGAGATAAATAGTAAATTTTTTTCTGAATGCCTTGGAGTGATTTCACTGGGAGTCTTATCCAACCTCAGAATACAGTGGTGCATTTATAGAAAGGTTATTTTTATCTTAGCTATGTGGAGGGTGGTGCTAAAACATCTATATTGTTAGTAACTGCGAAGAGTGTATCTTCTTGTTCCCTGTCTTTTTAACAGCATCAGCTTTGGATGCGATTGTAGATCAGGTCTCTCTTGTCTTTCTCACACTGGCACATGCAAACATCACATGTAAGGATGCATATCTAATCTATGGTCATATACATTACGGAGAAAGCATAGTTTAGCATATGGGGAACTAGACAGATTTGCTTTCTATGCTACCTTTCTTCAATACATCAGATGAGGTGTACTGCATGCCCACAGACTCAATGCTCTGACACCAGAATGGAGGGAGTCCTTCTGTGTGTCCCAGGTGTGCTGTGATGACAGGATTCATAGCTGCTTTGGAGGTGCCATCAGGTGTCCCATATCTGTTGTATAGCAAGGCTGAGTTACGTTGCACACAGGTATCATCACTTGCTTTGGACTCAGCCACCAGCCTGAAATATCTTGTATTGGCAATTTCTACCACCAGCTAAATTATTTTTTTTTATTTAGAGAAGTTCAGATGTTTCTGAAAATAAAGGTAGTAAAAAGGTAGTGGTTTTCCCCAGTCAATATTCTGGCAAGCTTCTTCTAGATTAGCTTTAATAGCCACACTGCTGGGAATGATGAAATTTGTTGGGGCTTGGTCTGTTTGCCAGCCTAGTACATCTAGGTTTTGCTGTTAAACCTCTGGAGAGGCGGAAGGGGAAGTAATTTGCATATGCTCATATGGATATTACAGAGAAATCCCCAGAAGATTTTATAATACAAGCAAGTCCAAGCCAGGGACTGAGTAAGACTTTGGCAGCTGGCAGGTCTGGGTCCAAATACCCGAGCTGGAGGCAAGAGGCTTTCTTCCTCTGCTGTTAGTGTTCACACTGTTGATACTCAGACCATGACAAAAACAAACAAAAATCCCCAAGAATATTAATAGACCTCTCTTCAGAGCAGAGTCTGAGTATGGTACAATAAAAAGGCAAATGAAGGGGCGTAAAATGAAATCCTGAATTCTCATTCAGTGAATGATCATGATCCAGAATAGGAACTGAATGTGGGAGGGGGAAGTAGTCTGCAGTCATGTAGTTGATGATTATGTGGTACTACCTACACAGGGAGTTAAGGAGCACACTCCTCAGTGTTTCACTTCATAGCTTAGGCAAAAGTCATTGTCTTTCAGTGTGGGCTGCTATGAATCACATTGCATGCACATCCCCCAGAGATATGTAAAATACATCCTCTTTAGGATGGCTCCTGTATTTTAGTGGATATGGTAATTTGCCTGCACATACAAACATAGGTACATGTATTTATAAAATACATGGTCCTGCTGGTACTTGCGTGAGGGGAGGGTGTGTGAGTGCTGGTGGTAGGTTTATACCTCCACAGAGCTCAATGCGCATGTCCCTGTACTCCCAAGAAGTCTGTGCTAGACCTTCATGAAGATCCATGTTATGTCCAAGTCCCACTGTAGTTGCTTAAATCCATGCTGCAAACTCCCTTGATACATTGGAGGGACCAAATCCCAAAGCCTTTGGAAGCTCTTATTGAGCATTGACTCCTATAGCTCTGGTCTAACACTAGCTTTTTCTGCCCAATTTGCTGTTTCCACAGCCTGGATAGAGTCTAGGACCCAAGAAGGTATTGCTGTTGATTTTTACAGGACCAAGATGTCACTGTAGGTGTTTAACATCACTGCTGTAGCTGTGCAGCTCCACATGTCTGCCTAGGCAGGCAGTAGGAATAAAGTGAACCCATTTACCCCAATCACATTTGAGAGGACTTTCTGTCCTGGCACAATGGTCTTTCCAGGATGCTCAAAGTTAACTGGATGAGCTCTTCTCAGCAGAGGAAAGGCAGATACGTGCTGAGTCTTATTTGTACTCACAATGCCACACACATGTTCCTAACCTTTTAAAGAAACACTCTTGACTGGGAGTGGGTTCATCTGTGGGGATTTATGCCACCAGTTGGTCTAATCAGCTCCCAAAACGGAGTGATCATGGGAAGCTGTGCAGTGAAAATAACTTGTGAGAACCAAAAAAGAAAAATGCTCAGGACATCCAGGCTATTAATAAAAGCAAGTGTTGCAGAGCCCTGTATAAGTTTGCTGCATCAAGGACACAGAAGTAGCTACCCAAACCATTTTGGCACTTCCAGCCAACAGAGTGCTTCCAGCTCATGTTGAAGTTGAGACATTTTGGCATCCATTTCTTGCAAGAGGACCTGGTGCAAACCTGTCCTGGGGGCATGGCTACAGCACAGCCTCCCTCCCGCTGAAACATTGTGGAGCACCCCATGGCAGCACTCCTGTGGAGACAGGGGCTCGCTGATGATTTTGGTGTGGCTACACCCACAGCTGGCTTTGGAGAATCTCAGCCCACAACACTGCCTGGTTTCTTCCACGCTTACCCATGAACATGCACACTTCTTTAATTCAGCACCAAGCTTCCTACTTCTTCACAAAGTATTTGCAGCATTGATTTTCAGTCTTTGCACTACTGGAGAAATAACTAGCAAAGCTGTAATGTTTTCCATTGCATATTTTACTTTGTATGCATGGCATGCAATTGCCAGAGCTTTTATTTTCAATTCTGTGGCCTGAGAAGTGCATGCATGAGGCACATCTTTAGTGAAGGAACCCATTCAAAGTGATGCCTTCACCACCACAGTTTTAAAGATCAGCACACAAACAAATTGCTGCGCTCTGACAGAGCACTGCTATAAATATAGGAAGAGCCTGTTTTACTGTGATCCACATCTTCCAGTCAGATCCCAACCCCCACCCTCCGCTTTCCTTGGTATTGTGCTGATGCCAAATCAGCAAATGTTCAGAGAAACAGGATAGGGCACAGCTGTAAACCAATGATGGCATCTTGTGCGTTGGGTTGTTTTTTGTTGGTTTTTTTTTTTTTTTAGTGTGAAAGACTGGAGTAGTGCAACATTGAAATTGCATTGGCTAAGATAATAAATGGATCAGACAAATATAGCTGGGCATATGCTGAGTGTGGGTATGGGTTTTTAATTTCCCTTCTTCAAACCCAGATCTATAATAAGATGTTTCCTGGCTTGTGTGTGAGTGTTTTTAATAGCTTCATTTTTTTTTCTTGCTGGATACTTCTGTATGTGGCTGTACTAGCCAAGCCCTGCACAGTAGCTACAGTGCATATTGTTTTACAGCTCTGAGCTGGGAGTACAGTAGGTTCCATAAACTATCCTACAAGTCCGCTCTGTCAACGGGTGAGCACATTAGCAGCCTTTGTTTGCAAACTGAAGCAGCATCGGAGATGGCAGAGGAAAGTGGCTCTGTTTGCAGGAGAAAAGCACACTTCTTTGCAGCTAGATGGTGGCTGTCAGAGCAAGGGAGGGTGTACTTTTATTTTATCTGCTTCTGCAGTTATAACTGGTAGCAGGGTTGCTTCCTGATCTTCTCCCTCACCGATCCCAAATCCAGTCCAGTTTGGCTCCCAGCTCTTCTCTGAGTGCAAGCAGATCCCATGGCTGTGCAGCAGACAGGAGCCACTGCAGGATTAAGGGGCAGGAGGACCGGGCAAGCAGAAAGCTTCACACAGTGTCATGCACATGCATGCCAGCAGCAGTTAAAGCCATGGACTTGCCTGAAACCACTCTTCACATAAGCTTTGCTGAGTCTGTACTGCATCCTTCATCTCTTAAGCTAATTCAGACTTACATTCACCATCTCTGTCCCACATTACAAAGGCAGGACGCCGTGAGAGTCACGCTGTGCAGCAGCAGAGCCCTGGCTGCTGCTGGCCAGGTTTCTCCATCGTTGCAAGAGCCACTATGTCACCTACGGATAAAGCAGGGCCTTGGTGCTGGAGTGAGTTATGTATCGTAACCACTGCTTGCACTGGACTTTACCTGCTGGTAGAGGCAGATTATTAAAGCCCTATGAAATGCATGTACTTGCTCAAAATCCCATCTTCAGATGTCATTTGAATGACGAATCTCGGCTTTCATTTAAACAAAATAGTCACATACCCAGCCATAGCAGCTTTGACCCAGGTGGCTCAGAAACCTGAAGGTGTATCTAAGGTACGCTTTTATTCTAACCTGCAAGATTTATTTTTAAAACCAGTGTCATGGCTGGGAGAGGCCTGGATTGCAGCTGTCTTCAGACTGGAGCCAGTTCCCATGTCTCAGGTACGGCATTTCTAATCCTCCTGCATAATCCTTGAACTTTAATTTGACATGAGTCAGCATTGTAATGATGTTATGAAAAAGGCAAACATCATACTAGGAATGTGGTCTACAAGAAAAGATCAAACTAGCTGGACCTCCTGAGTCTGAAAGAAGAGAAAGCTGAGGTTAGGACTTGTCTTCAGGGCACAACATGCCATCTGAGACAGGGAGACATGTTTCTGCTGTCATACTAAGACACTTGCATCCCACCTCTGTGGGACCAAGTACAGGGACATCTCTGATTGAAAAGGGACGATGGAGCAGCAGTGGAGCATTAGCCCCTGATCTGACAGACTTCAGTTGGGAAATATTTCACTTCTTCTGTATCTCTGCTCCTCATCTCAGGAATGGGAACATCACCATCGTTCTGCCTTTTGTGTGTTAACAGACCAAGTAATCAGACGTTATAATTTCAGGGCCACATCAGGCCATCTGATATGTAAGTTGATAGCTCCAAGTGGATGCATAGTTGGGAGTCAGAAGTGGCTGTAGGAGAAACTAAGCATGAGTGTGGGCTCTCCCAAGGGTGGAAAAGGACACCACCCTGATCAGCTGTGGCTGTTTTCTTCTGCAGGCAATACACACATTCCTCCTGGACCTCTGAAGCAGTTGACAGGGGGCAGGGAGGAAAATAGGACCCAAATCAAATATTTCTATAGGGAGACAATTAACTCCTGTGTCTTAAACACCAGCTCCCATTATGCTTTTGCCAATTCATCCCCAGTGTGATCCCAGCTCTGATGAGCTGAGCCCTAACAGGCCCTCTTTGCAGGGTGCATGCATTGGGCAGTATGTCTGGAATCAGCTTTACAAAGGGGGTCTGTCTCCCTCTTCCCTCCATATCCAGTCTGGCCACGCTCAGCTGCTGGGACAAGGAGAGCTGGGAGCAACTGCAGGGGCAGCTGCGCTGCTGAGGAGCACACCCATTCTGCTCAGCTTTGGCTGCGGCTACCCCACTGCCAGTCCTGTAGCAATGCCGCCATCCCTGAGGGTGTAGACTCACCTGCCTATTCTTTAGGACTGGCTGCAGACACAGACGTAAGGGCCCACAGCTGGGGAGAGCAATGCTGCTAGAAAGGTGGCTTAGCGGTGGACACTGAACAGGTTTTGCCCTTAGAAAAAGGACTTTCTGTGAAAGTTCCCCAGGCTGACTAAATGCACAGTGTCTTACTGAAAGCTCGTCTGCTCAGCCTGTACTGTGACTGAAGCTGCAATGGAGGCAAAATTAACGTTATCCTGCAATATATTGAGAATGTGCTCCTCAGACCTCTTGGGTGTCAGATCTATCTGGGCTAGCATTTCACCTTTGGGCTGAAATGTCCCACAACTAGCCTTACAACTGCTGCTGTCAGGACCACATTCTGACTGCACTTAGCTGATTTATCACAAACTCAGTATTGCACCTCTCCTCATTTATTATCCTATATATAACAGGTGGAAGGGCCATGGTGTCCCTGTGGCAGGAGCAAATCCTGGGCTGCAGGTGCATCCTCATCCTGGTACAAAAGGGCGGAGGCACGTAGCCATAGCAGAACCTCTGCTATGTGTGTTCTAACATACTCTGCCTGTGGGGACAGCACACCTCATTGCCTCAGCAGGCACCCCTAGAAACAGACTTTTGCGCAGAAATATAGTCATGGTGTTTGTGTTCCCTTCCTCCAACAGCTCTTGCTTCCCAGGCATTACCAACACATCCATGCATCCCTTTGCAACAGCAAACCAAGGCCCAGGGGGTCGTATGTGTCTCCCAGGTCAGGCAGTGACTCCCCGACATCCCTCTATCCATACCGCCTGCGTTGGGCCCCTGTCTCTTCCTACAGATGTGGTGCAAACCAGGAGTTAAGATTGCATGACACTTACTAAATAATGCAGAGATACCTCCATTTTGGAAGGGTGCTTAGGAAAGTCTTCCTGTTCAAATAAATGTGCAGCTGTTGGCTTTCCACCTGCGCTGGCTTGTGCCAAGCAATCGCTTTCCATTTTTCTCGGTTCCAGCTTTTCAGATGTACAGGGACACCTCACACTGGCCTGAGATCGATAGAATGCAATGAGCCTGTTGCACCTCCAAAAGCCTGTATATAAAACATCTTATATAAAAAATAATTAGCTTTGTGATTACTTCTGTTGCTGCTGTGGCATTGTCCCCACTTGGTATATCAATTATCACCTTCCCCCAGGAGACATTTTGGTTTTCCAGGAGTTTGCAAAGCTTTGATTGCACGCTACAGAAGTGGGACATTGCACATAACCATCCGTAAACCCTTCCAACACTGACACCAAGTAAGTTCGACACTTGCTGGCGATGGTACAGCAGGGCACAAGGCAGGGTACACTGCACGGTGCCTCACATGCCCGAGGAGAGATGTGAGACGTTTTCCCTGTCCTTGGAGCGAGTGGGTTTGATAGCAATATCCTTCTTCTCAAGCCATGATGGGAGAAGGGGTTAATTCACTGCTGACACAAAGTGCTAAAGTGTTTCATCTCGCAGCCACTGCCAGGTGGTAATACACTTTCGACAGAGAGATATTATGTAAAATGGAGTGGTGACCCAAGGAGGTGTAATTAGCTCTGCTGTCACATAGGGAAGAACATGTTTGTACAGACTATTTCCAATTTCTAGCAACACCTGCTCACTTGCTTTAACCAGATTTCTCAAATAGGGACTAATTAGCACTTCCTTGGAAGCCCAGCTCTCTCCAGGCAATGGCGTTACCTCTCAATCGGTATTCCTTCTGCAGGAAGGCACATTAATTACTATATCAGGAAAAGCTGATGGAAGCAGGAAACCATTTTCATGCCTAAAACTAATTAAAGGAGAAGGGAGAGCTTGCAGAAGTTGGCCTTACTTGCTCATGCAGGTGGTGAGAGCTACATAGTGAGTGTCGTTCTCTGCATCCTTGGATGAAAGTGGTATTGCATCCATATCATTTCTGAGGGCTGTGGGTGAGGGCCACGTGGTGCTGCTTCCCCAGAGTTTGAGCCCAGCAGCTCAGGGCAGCACTTGTGCCATCCCAGCAGTGGCACAGACCTGACCCTGGCCACCATAGTGGGAGCCCCTGTAGCATTTGTGCTGGAGTCTTCTTCTGAATGAGCCTGTGCTGGGGTGGGTGGCAGGACAGGGCTCCCTTTTTTTTTAGGAAGCGTAACTATGTGCAAAGCTCTGACCATAGTTAGGTATTAACTACAATTTGGGAGTTAATGGTATTAACTGATGCTACTGTTTGCAGACCACCAATCTAGCCAACTTCCTAAAGCAGAGGATTGTGATGAAGTTAATGAAGTCTCCCAGTACCCTTGGAGGAAGATGAGTGGTGTTAGGGTGCTGCAGGTGAGTGTGCCAAGGCACAGGACATGTGTGACTGGCCAGGGCAGTCCTCCCAGCCCAGCCCTTCATCCCTGCTATTAATCACTAGCTCTGCTGAAGCTTTATAGCAAAAAAAAAAAAAATCTTTTAGAAACCTTCAGCTTTCATCTTCTGCATGAAGGGATGAGGTGTAGCCATCCAACTTGGCTGTTCCCAGCCCTTGACCCCTTGTGAGAGGTGGTGATAACTTCTCATCCCATGACACATTTCTGGAGGTGCTTCTGTTTCCTTTTAACACCCTTATCCATGAAATCAATCCTCTTTTGATAGCTGCAGTTTGGTGGCTTCTACAGCACTTCAGTCTTTAGGAAAAGATGTGTTTTTGGGAAGTGATTTGCACTGAGCCAGCTCCCTTAGTCTGCCATGCACTGTCTGCAGAGCACAAGGTGAGAAGGCGCTGCCAGTCCACCTTCCCCACATTTGAGGCCATGCAACCACACCTCATCCCTCATGCACTGAGTCTGTTAGCTTGGTTTTTGGTTAAAACATGTCTTCCAGGCAGCTATCCAAGTTGTCTTTGACCATCTCAAAAGGTGGAGATTCTGCTGTTTCCTTTGGCGTTTCTCTCTGACAATCAAGTTTGTGATGTCGATGTATTTCTGATTTTGTTTGTCCAGCTTCAGACTGCAGCTTTTTGTTTTTCTTCTCCCTTTTTCTGATGGAGCCTTTTAGTGCCTGAAGTTATTTGCTCATGCACAGTAATTGAATCTCCATACCAATAAGATAGATGGCTCTCTGGATGCCTTCCCCATAGACATCATCTCCAGCTCTGAAGCTACCTTCGTGGATGGGCTCTACTCTCTTCTGAATTTGACTGTGTCTTTCTGCAACCATGGGCACCAGGACATGGATGCTGTGTTTTAGCTCCAGGTTAAAAACCCTTCTGAATGTGTATGTAGGGTTTTTGTTAACACTTTTGCAACAGCATTGCTGTACATCTGCAATTTCCCTGTATCTTTTTCTCTGCATTCCTCTCCTAACTGTATCGCACTGAACTCTTGAATACTAAAAGGAGCAGAAAATGCATAATTTCACAACTCATTTAAAGAAGCTATTTTTTCCCCTACCCAATCTATGTGGGACTCACTGCCATAAAATAAAAGTGAGGCCAAGCAGGGCAAAAGATCCACAAATAATAGCCATCTACCGAAATAACCATTTTTAAATTTTTTTTTTTTAAGGAGCTTTCAGAGAGCTGTAAGTCCCTAAACCCTCTGGTTTAGGTGGGGGCTTAGGAGTTCTGCCTCAAGAATGTTGTTCAGGGGGCATTTGTGCAGTGAAACATTTGGCAGTGGTGAGTGCCAGGCCAAGGTATAGAAGGAAAAGGACCACCAGCTTGAGCCAGAATGGCAGTTCCTACATATTGGTGCTTGCTATCATGTCCCTTGGAGAGAGATATGTGACCTTCTAGAGAACAGAAATCCCTATTCCCCAACTGACCTAGTTTATTTTCATGCATCATTTAACATGCCTTGTAATATTTTATAGACTCATTTCTGTAACTCAACATTGAGCTATTATTTAATTAAATGATCCCCAATAGGGACCTTAGAAGAGCTAATTGTACATAAACGCTTTTGGAGTAGGGCAGTGGGAAGCATCCACAAATGCTTTAAATAGTGAATTTTGCTCTTCTTGTTGGTTATTTATTTACTTACATATTTTTAGACTTGATCCTGGTTGCAATTCTGCAGATACGCATCAGCAGTAATACTGATGATATCTCTGGTACCAGTGCAAACCAGTATCACAATCAGGCCCATAGAAGTAGTGTGTTAAATTTTCTATGACCGTTTTGCCAGCTGGGACCTTATTTTAATGCCATTGGTAGATGTATGAAACTTCTAAGGGGGGAGGAATTCAAGGAAGTCCCTTTATCAGTGGGTCTGAGAGTTTGGCTAAGTTTCCAGGCAGCTCTGTTTGAGGTCCCCCTGTGGATCTCTGTCCATCTCCATAGCAGCAGAAGGCTGGGCCATGGGTGAGATAGCACCAGAGAGGGAACCCCCTTTCAAGAAAGGAACATTTTTTATTTGTTATTTTCCTGCTTTTTCTCAGCGCAAAATTTGCAAAATCATTGTGATCCATCGTTTTTTTGATGGTCACTTCAATGCTTTGCAAAAATGTGATGAATTGTTATTTTCTTTGCATTGAATACTAGCCGGTATCTCAGCAGACCCCAGGTGGAAGTCTGGCAGGATTCACAAAGGATCATATGAAGTTGCCCATCATGACTTTGCATTGGGAAGCGGGAAATGAAATGGAGCAAGTCTTACTCTCCAGGACCTGGAAGACAGAGAAACTTAAGGAGCACCCAAGTACTGTTGATGATATGAAGTGCAAGAGGAAGAGGACCTCTGCTTTTTGTCCCACGGAGGCTTTTTAAGGATGCCAATCACCATGAAATGAGGACAACTTCCAGTACAGGCTGATGAGTAGTTATTTTTCCTGCTGCTGCTGAAGCTGCTGGAAAAATCTGATTGATCCAGGATGTTACGTCAGAGCCTAATTCTCCTTTCTGCAAACACCCATATGCTTATGTTCAGTGCTTAATAAAAGGTAAGCTCCAGTCAATGGGAAAATGTGCTTAAGAGCTTTAGTCTCTCTCTTAAGTGCTTTGCTGGGTCTGGCCCCATGCAATGGGTCAAGCACCCATTAATTTCATCTTTTATCACTGTAATATAGATAGATCCTCAGAAATAACCCTTTCAATGCAGAGGTGGGGTTTTTTTGGAGAGGAAGCCACCCTGTGCATAGGCACGCACTAGTAATGGCATGCATTTGGGCGATGTTCTGGTTTTCTGCTCTGAGAAAATAAAGGGAGGGAAACATGATGGTCTTGGAGCAGGTACAAAGCTTTCAGACACCTGGCTTGGATGAAGTTGCAGAAAGCATTTCTCTTTGTGTTGCAGGGCCTGGCAGCCCAGCAAGACAATAAAAGGTAAAGCAAACCACGACAATGGAAAATGCTGAGATCCCTGAGTAATTAAAGGTTGTGTAAGACAGTCGCATGGCTTGCAAGGATTATTAATACAGTCACGTTTGCATTATATAAAGGGTAATTAAAATACAGCCTGCTTACCATCGATTATACCCTTTGCCTGGCATTTGTAGCAGTGGGTGCACAGCCAGGCTGCAAAGGCGGCTCAGGAGGCTGCGACCACCAGAGAAAGGAGAGGCTGTGGTGGGAAGGATGCCTGAGACTGCAGGATCACCACTGTCCTGTGGCTTTTGACAAACGCCGGGCAAATTGCCCTGCAGATTGTGTCCTCTCCCTGTCAGCATGGGCGGGAGGGTGCCTTCTCCTCCTGCCATACCACAGCCACCAAAGCTTGCCTACAAAAGCCTTTTGGGATCTGGTGAATGGGGGGAGTGGTGGGGTTATAAACAGCTCTCAATAGAAAGCTAAGCTGACCGTGGATTACAGATCAATGCACCTGAGGCAACTTTACCAGGGTAAGCTAAAGAAGGCGGGAGGTGAAGGATGTCTAACATGGAGGGAGGTCACTGGCTACAGCCACCGTGCAGCTGGGAGCCACTCTTAGCTCTAAGCAGACTGCATCAGTTTTGCCAGCCCTGCTCCATGCGGACAGGCATCTGAGCCCCATGGGTACCACACAATGCTTTCAGGAGCATGGGGTGGCACAGGTCAGTGAAGAATAGCTTCCTGAGGCAGTGCAGAGCAGTCCCAGCCTGCAGATGCCAGCTGGCCCTGTTCCGATTCCCAAAGCCTGGTTTTGTTGACAATGAGGTGTGAAAGAAGGGAGTGGGCCTGGCTGTGGCTTTTTGGCAGCCCCACCTCAGAGATGAAGGGCAGCTTCACTCGTATGATGCTGCATGTGAAAGTGCATGCCAAGAGGGATCTGAAGAGATGTGTTACTTGTGTAGAGGTTGCAGTGAGCATTTTCCACTACTTCTTACAGCAGGGAGAGGTGAGGAGCCCAGACCAAGCAGAAAGGAGTGTAAACTCCCTGACATCAGCTCTTGTGAGCCCTTGATCTCCTGGTTTGTGTTTTCCATTTCATAAGGTACCTTTTGGTGCTGAAGAAGGGTTCAAGCAGAGCTGAGGGGGCTTGCTCTCATCAGGATGCTCTGCTTTTTGGAGCTCTGTGCTGTCAGCTCCTGGCAGGGCTCGCAAAGAAAATGCCTCAGACCCACGTACAAGGTTGTTGGGATGCTGTGAGCATGCTGTGTTTCCAAGTTCCCGATTATTTCCCTGGGACTCTGGTCTTTGTTGTAAAGGAGCTTCTCAGGCAGCAGCAAAGGCAGTGCCTCCAAGGGAGCTGGAAATAAGAGTATATGCAAGAATGAGCTGGACTTACTGTTTTCTCCATGGAAACACGATTGGCACTCAGCTGTTAGCCCCAGTAAATCCAATTACAGCTGTAGACAGAAACGTGTTAAAAAAAAAAAAAAGAGTCAAGCTGGTGTAAATGAAAATATAACTGAACCTTTAGAATTGTGGGCGTATTTGTTTTTTACAGTCCCAACTACATACCGTACCCTATGTGGGGTGTGCATATTGAGTGACATTTTCCTGTGGTGCTGCAGCCCCATGAAGCCTTGGTACACCACCCCTGCCTGGTGGTGGCAAACACTGGCTGGTCCTAGCACTGATCTTTCCTAGGACAGCCAAATTACGGGGCTGGACAGGCAACCAATGCTAAGCATCTAAAGAGAGAAGTATTTCTAGAAGGTCACTTTCTGTGCAATAGGCCTGAATAGCCAAAATCGGAGCTCTTGGAGATGACAACAGGGAGCCTGTAGCCTTCCTTCCACCCACTCCTGCTCCAACAGCCCTCCAGTGGCTCATGAGAAGTTGCTTTTAAATATGCTTTAGCGTTCCTTGCAATTCAGGGGACCCTTTTTAAAGACACTTCAACTACACAGAGAAATGCCATGAAGTGGGGAAGTTACAACCTGACTTTGAAAACCCTGGTTACAGATGGATGTCTGGCCCAAATAGCCACTATGAGTTTTCTCCCTGTGTTTTTATAATTCCCCATCTTGACAGGTGATGTCCTCTCTGTTGGGCTAGGAGTGAAAATAATTTCTTACAGCTAAGAAGCTGCAACTGGAATCTGACCACAGCATTTTCCCAAAAAACCCCACGCAAATTAAGACCAAAAGTCCCCCCAACCTCAGCTCTACACTTGACATAGCATTTTAACCCACCCAGCCTTCTCCACGCAGCCCTGGGTGGCATCACCAGCACCTCCTGCTCCCCAGACCACTGTGCCAGGCAGGGGAAAAGCCCTTAATGCCACCTTTTCTCATTTGCAGGTCACGGGGAGGAATCTGCCAGCAAAGCCACAGACTTCAAAACCATTTTTTTCCATCCATGGAAGGAATTAATTGCTTTAACTGCACTTTGCAGTGGGTACAATTTAGTATCTTTTTAATTGGCATCTCATCTGCACTTTCTGCATTTCCTCGCGATCCATTTGAGGTCTATTTTGCTTGTTTAGTCCCTGGATGGAAAACCTGTAGAGAACTGGGGTTCTCTATGGACATGGATGGCTTTTCCAATGCTGCTACTGACTTTGCTCAACCAGCTTTCAGATGCTTATCTAAAATATGATTCGGTCCCCCATCTGTAAAATGGAGTTTGTCGCTTATCCTCTTTAAAAAGTGCTCTGAGAGCTTGGGGTAAAAACCAGCCAGTGGGCTCCAACTTGAGTAAGTTTCTATTTTTCAAATCCATGATAGTTTTCTTTTAATTCTTTGAAATATAGAGAAGTACAGAAATGTTCAACTTTTTTGGGGGGATGGTTTTTAAAAGCTCTATAATTTTGGTATGGTGGAAAACTTAAAAATAAATTCTTCCCACAACATTTTAGCCTTGCACTGGACCAAATCTTGAAGTAAGCAATATTGGTGTTGATTATAATTGTCAGGCTTCAGCATTTCTCTGTTGTGGAAACCAAGTATCAGCATTAGACGTAGGTTCTCATCCCCGCTATGCTGTGCTTTCTCATCTCGGTTATTCCTGACTGAAAGCAATAAAATGCCTCCCATCTGAAAGGATACATTTCAGGCTTTTTGAGGAGGAAACACTACCCTGTGGTGAGAGGCAGCTTCCTTTGCAGAGGAGTGCACTGGTGCAGGCAGCCAGGCATGCTCCTGCACATTGAAGCGTGCAGAGGAATCACCTGGATTTTCCAGGTGGACTCTGTCCCCAAAATCAAGCCTGACCAACCACTCTGGAGAAGTCATCCCACCCATCTTCACAGTGGTGGACACATCTGGGTACTCATTCCACAGATTCAAGGAAGGGCGCCTCACCCCTGGATGCCCTTTGCAGACACTGAGCAGACGGGGCTCCATCCTGCTTCTCCGGCAGCTGGAGCAACCTACAGCCTGGAGCAGCAGGGTGTTTGTTCCCAGAACTGTCCCCGTCCTGCCCTGGCAGTGGGTCTGGGCTGGAAGGGGACACCCTGGTGCATGGCCACAGGAGGTTCCCTGATTATGCAGGTAGCCCCACGTAGGTAGTTTTGCTTAATGGTATTAAACAGAGGGTGACAATGTTACCTCAGGGATCAAGTGGTAAGCTAAGATTTGTATGGGGTGACCTGTGGGAGCCTTTCATGCCATAGGAGGCCTGGGATATCATGGGGACCCAGTGGGGATGGAACAGATTTACTGGGGAAGGAGGCTAATGCCCTTGAAGGGGAACGGGTGAATTTCTCGCAATAAAACCCACCTATTCCCAGGTATGCATCCCCTATGTTTCAGCCCAAGGGCTTAATTTCATTTTTGCAATATTTTAACTATTATTTTGGGGCCACCTCTGAACATGCCGAAGCCATTCAGCGTCCTCCATCTCCTCTTGCCCAGACCCGTCATCAACCCAGGGCCACATCTGAATGTGCCAAAGCCATTCATCCCCCTCCATTTCCACTGCTTTCCACTGCTGTCACCACTGGAAAGAAGCTTCACAGTTAAAAACAACAATTCAGAGGCAGCTGTGTTTCTGTGGCTGGCTGTGTCTGGTGGGGACACCAAATATCAAATAACAAATCAGTGAGGCAGAATTGGGATCTGCTTGCTGACACGTGGGCAGAGTGGAGAAGGACAATGTACCCAGCAGTTGCTGGCTTGTCTCTGGTGATGCCCGCAGCTTGTCCTCTGCCCTCCCTGAAAGGCTGGTCCCCACCGGGGTGGGAACCACAGCTGCCTGCTGTCGCCTCACTGGGGTAGCCAGGCTTTGGTCTGTGCATGGTGCCTCCAGCTATAGAAAGAAGGTGCTATAAGGGGGAAGTGATAGTGTATATATATATACACTTACATATATATATATAAAAGTATATATATATAAGTGCTGCACATTGCCATTGTCAGTCCAGCAAATAGTAATTTCAGCCACATGAAACCATTAAATAAGCTGTTCCTTTAACTTCTGGGAAGGCAGCATGAATTTTGGGCAGGTTTCTGTCAGAAGGGAAGGCTAATGAACTTTTGATGAACTGAGGCTGGAAGCAAGACAGTCGCTCCTATTGAATCAGCATCGTGTAAGTCTGGCCTCATTAATGAATGTCAGAGAGCCCGCCTGAATCAGAGGTTTCTGCTTTTTCTCTCTTAATTGCATTTTCCAGAGTTCACAGGCCAGAGTAAGTGGGGAAATTTGTGATGGGTCAGAAATGGCTGTGGTTTGGAAAGAATTTCAGGCATCCTTCATGTGACCTCCTCCTCCTTGTGCACAATTGTTGCTTTTAAAAGAAACAGCGATAATGGGGACTGGGGGAAGCTGCCTTGCAGAAATCTTGCCATCAGCCCTGCCATTTGCAAATCCCTTCTTTGCTCTGTGGGCAGGGAGTGGTCTGTGTGGCAGGGGAGACATCCAAAGGCATGGGCTGGCAGCCAGGCATCCCTTGCCCCCCTGTTTTCCCACTGGAGCAGAGGAGCCAGAGCCTAAAGCAGCGACGAGGCGTTTTACGGTAGCAGCTCCAGAATTAGTCAGCCACAGTCCTATGCCATCAGCAGGGTTTAGAGTTAATCTGGAGCCAAGTCAAGGCCTGCAAGGCCCCAGGAGTGGATGGGAATCACTCCCTTAACAGCCTGTTTGAAGATGAGGGGGGAAAACCCCTGTGCTCCCTTGCTGACTCAGCTGGCCAGGGCAGCTGGCCTAGTTAATCTTAAATAAGCCAATTAAGGCTGCACATTAAGAATGCCTCTCAGCTGAAGGTTTAGCTGAATAAAAGCTGCAAGATTTAGTTAATAGTGCCCTGAGTCCTAGCAGAGTGCTCCTTACCTACAGTGTTGGTTGTGCTCCCTCAGGTCTTTCCGTGCTGTGGGCAGGATACTGTTTAATAGACTCAAACCCACTCCTGAGCAAGTGGAAGACTTGAGTTGCCTGAGAGCCAGTGGGTCTGGAGCATGGCACTGAGGGAAGCAGCTCAGGTCTGTTGGCTTCTAGGTAAGTCATGATACAGCTTCTGTGCCTCTGTTTCCCCACCTGCACAATCAGTGATGATCCTGAAAGGCGCACTATGTCTCACGGTGTCCCGCAATGAATGTGCAATTGTTGTAGCACCAGGTTAAATCAAGTGTATGTCTTTGGGGGAGATGTGTGACATGTTATGACCATTTGTGGGGAGCCCAAAGAGCTGGACTTTTGAGCATCCCCCTGACAGCCTCCTGGTGATCCCTCTGTGAAGTGTTTTTAGGTTTCGTGATAAAAAGGTGGAGCAATGCATTGTCAGCTCCAGCTGACTGTCCCTGCTTCCTGACATGAGTGTGGTAGGAAGTTTGACATAGCACGAACAGGCAACTATTATCGCTGTGAAACTCCAAAACAAATTGCTTTCCTCAGGCCCAAGACTGGATGCCAGGGCTGGCTGCAGTGTATGTCTACCTGTGGTTCCAGGCTGCAAAAGCCTGCTCTAATTAGATCTGAGAGGCAAGATGATATGTAGGGGCCCAGACCCTTACTTAGATGTTGTGCTGCAAAACAGGCTGTTTGCAAGATAGGGACGGGGATTTTTTCCCTCTTCTTTTTTTTTGTCTTAAATAATTTTAAGAAGAAAAGTTCTCTTCAAAGAATATCTCCTTGTGAATTTATAGTCCTCTAACCCAGTATTTTATGATCTCAACAAGAAGCTCATAAAAACAAATGTTTGGAGAGGGGGAGGAAAAGTATAAAAAAGGCACTGGCAAGTCTCAGCCAAAAAACATGGAGTGAGGTTTCCTAAGGCAAGTAGAAGTTGCTGGACTGGCTCAGGAGGGGAGGTTGCTTTTATGGGGTACCTCATACATGGGCTGCTCTCAACACTGGTGGATTGGGAGTCTTGGCAGCAGCAGCGAGGTGCTCTCAGTGCAGGGGTACCCTGTGAAGGTGGGGGGGGGGGATGATGATGGGCTTTGCTTCACCTGCTGGCAAAATCCTCATCCAGAAGGGGTCTCGGGGGTCTGTGAGGGAATCCCCCAGCCAGGAGAGGAAGCGACTTGCTCAGAGGAGGTGTGGGTCTAGAGGGTGCAAGTGCACACGTTGTAGTGGGGAGGGGAGGCAGGCACATGTGAAAAGCTCAGAGCTCAGCATTTCTGCAGGGATTCAGAAAATGGATTTGGTTTCTGAACCCTTTCCAGCTCCAGCAGGACAAAGGCAGCATGGTGCCCCAGCAGAAGGCCCTCTCCTGCACAGGGACAGGGTTTCCACTATTGGTGTATGGCAGTGATGTTGCTCCTTAAAGGCACTGAAGGCTAAGAATGGCAGGGCAGTACGCACTCAAAAATATGGAAATACCTAAAACCTGGTATCCTGCAGTCTCAATTTCCATGTGACAGACGGGGAGTTATTTTTTAAATTAATTTTTTTAAGTTAAGTTTTTTCTTTCTTCCCCAAAGACTACACTGTGTTTAAGGAGAGGTTTTTATGTGTTCTGATTCAGCAGCCTCTGAGCACCCTCTGCTTCTGTGCTGCTGGAAAGGAGCAGGCTTCACTCTGCAAAAGACATCTCAGCAGGTCAGGTCCCCTGAGCCCACCCTGGCCACATGGCTTGGCTGCCTACGCTCCAGGGAGCTTCAGCTGAGGTTTTTACTGTCTAGATAAAATCAGGGCTCCTTTCAGGCACATTAAAGCCATGGAGGAAGCCATCAAGGAATGTCAATCGGATCCTCTGCCCTTTAGCCTAGCATGGCCAATTTTCCTGTGTTTAGCCTGCTGTGTTTCTGTGCTGGATTAGAGTCCTGTAGGTGTCTCTATGAAAGCAGATAAGCTGTAACCAAACCACCTCCTGGGTTCACCTGTACCTTTCAGGGTTCTTCGTCCCTTTACAGGTTCTGGACTATTCCCACCTTTTCAGTGTCCTTTTCAAATCACAAACCTCAGCACCCAATGCAATCAGTATGGGTTGGGTAAAATCAAGCCCTGCTGTCCCTCCTTATTCCCCATCACCAACATGTTAGGGGCTCATTCACCCTTTTGCTACAGGGTTGTACTGGGAGCTTGGAGTTGCTTGTCTGCTCTGACTGGCTAAGGGGAGGTCTAATGTGTGCTTAGGACCTTCCTTCGAAATGGGGGTGTGTGGATAACTGTCCTCCCAGAGTTGGCAGTGGGGAGAGGTGGCCTGCAAGCCATGGCAGCAGTGTTTGCCACTCTCCAGAGTTGCTCTTTTAAGGCCATGCAAGGATATTGTCCCTAAAGGGACGTAAAGAGACTCTCTTCTGATGCAACAGTACATCTTGGTTTTGGGTTGTTTTTTTTTTGTTTAGGTTGTTTGTTTTGTTTTTAACTCATAATTAGTTTAAAAATGTGTAACAGTGGCTTTTTCACAATTTGCACTTTGGAAACGGGGAAAGTGTAATACTTCCTCTATACGTGTCAAAACTCATTCAGTTTTCCCAAAACCAGCAATTTACCTCCTGGCCAAGGTTCAGAATAGAAAATTTAAGAAAAGTAAATATTTCAGGGAGTTTCATTTTGGTTTGAGGGAGAGGGGAGAGGTTTTGGGTTTTTTTTGGGGTGGGATGTTTTAGTTTTTTGTTTTGTTTTTATAGTTGGAGAGGGTGGCTGCCCTTTTCCCCTGACTCCTTGTGGTGCTGCCATGGGATGTCCCTGTTTGGGGAGGCACAAGCAGATGTGATTCTCCTTGGTTTCCCCCTACTCCTGACTCTGGGCCTGTGACAAATCCCGGGGGAGGATAGCCTGTGTAATACTGGCTGTGCACACACTGGGATAGGTGAGCTTGGGAGCAGTGGGGAGGTTGGGTAGGGCTATGGCAGATACCATCTGTGCATTTGCTTGCATGTATGAAGATATGCACACCTACCCAGCCATGCAGATGAGTACCCTTCCCTGCACCTCACTAATATGTGTATGGGAAGAAAGAAACATGCTTTTAAAGGGTTTATCTGCTCTCTTATCCACGTATGTCCTCAGAAACCTTAATTAATGAGTGTAAGCTGTTGGGAAACGACTGCATGAGTCCATGGCAGACTCATTTCCCTTTTATCCTTCCACCCCTGCATTTTAGAGAGGAAAGGGATTTATTATAAGACAGCACTGATGAAAAAACTTCCTTAGAGAAACATGCTAGATGATCTGGGAAAGGCTTGAGTAATGGAGCTTTTTGTGGGCTAATAGAATAAAACTGCTCCACAAAAATATTATCATTGGGAACATGAGCTGAAAAGGGAATGATTCATGTGAAATATGGGATATGCCTGTTTTCCATATGAATCAGTGCTATGCAAACTGGGAGAGAGCTGGGGCAAGATGGGCACCCACGACCTGCCCCTAAGCATGGAAAAGATAAAACACCTTTATTAAAGACCTTGGCAGGAGATAGTAAGGAGGGTGAGATAAACTTGGGGAAAACCACAGGATAGAGAGTCCCCAGGGCTAACAAGAAAGCTATGTTAGAAGCCTGGATGATTGCTGATATGATTAAGGACACACAGGCAGAATTTCCCATGATTTTCCATGCAAGCCGAAACAAATCTCCTCACCTCTCTGCACTTACACTACCTCATCTAGGAACACGAGAAAAGAAGCTGCTGCTGAAAAGGATTGTTGTGGACTAAGTCTGCAGTTTACTGGGAGCTAGTACTTTAGAGGAGAATAAGTGGGAGAGATTGGGAAGGTGGCAGCCTGTGATCTAGTAATCTTTTTTCCTCTCTTTTAAGGAGAAATTATTCTCATCCACTATTTAATGTTTCACAGGCAGCAGAACTTGTGCTCCTCACTCACTATGGGCTTTTGAAACCCACCCCTAATTTATTCCCTGATGTTGCTGCTGGCTGAGGTGATGGAGGAGAAGTAGGAGGTTTGGCTTTTGTGACTTCTTTAAGTGTTTTTTTTTGCCTTGCCAGAGACCTCATGGTAGCGCTGAGGTTACCTGACAGGGTCTGCAAGCTGTGGGTCCCAGGGGACTAATAGGACCAAAAAGCTGCTGTGTTTCCTCTTGCTGTACCTTTGAACATGCGCCTGTATATTATGTCTGGGCTGTTCCTGCCTCTGACTGTCCCCTGAGGTACTGTATTGCTGTATTCGGACTGGGACTTTCTGTCACACTCTATATTTAGGCTGTGGATTTGCATTGTTACCTTGCGAGTCTTAATGAGCAGGCGGCTTGCTTGTCGTACCAAGCACTCACCTCTCATGGGCTGTGGCAGCCTTTGAGAGTCTCTGTGTTGTGTGATCAAGGATGCTGCAATAGGGGAGAGAAAATAGACACCTGGGTAAAACCTGTTTGACCTCTAAATAGGGGAGGGGCATCCTTTATTTAAAAAACAAAAAAAAAAAGAAAAAGAAAGGAAAAGAAAAATAAAAAACTCAAACCTTCACAGGCAGGGCTTGGACACCCACAAGTCCAAATGCTTTGGCAGGTTATGGGTAACTTCTATGGCTATGCCCCACTTGGAGTTCCCTGGGGGGCCTCACTTCTTGCAGGTAGCACAAATGTGATGCCGTCAGGCAGGGCTGGGGCTGTCAGTTGCTTGGGGACATCCCTGACTGCCAGGACTACCCTTTTTCTGCGTGCTTATGGCTTGGACTGCTTTGCAGGGTCTCTTCCTAAAACAAAATGGTCTGGGTGACGAAATGGAAAAACTGGTCACCAATGATTCACAGATAGATCCTAAAAACTATGTGGCTATTGTTCCTTTCCTTATGACCCAGCTGGGATGAGTTGTTTTATAGAGGAAGCAGGAAGATAAACAAACAATTCCAGCATGCAATGGTGAAGGCTGTGGTCCAATTTTTTTCAGCTGTCTGAATTTGACTCCTAGGTCCTCCTTGGCCATCAGGCTCCCTCTCCGAGCAGGAGGTTAAGGAAAGGTGGCTGAGGACATCCCTGTTGAATGCAGGGCTGGAATACTGCATGGAGGGACATGCTGGGGCGCTTGGGCCACAGTGCTTCTCCCCTCAGGTCACTGATTCAGCCGTGGGTCATCAGGGCTGGGGAAATGATGCATTGTGATTTTTGGCATGCTGGGCTTCATGGCCTTGGGAGCAGGAAGCTGCCGCAGATGGGAAGTCCCACTGCTGGGTGTCGCTGACCTGAATGTGGTCTTGCCGCAGCACCTGGAAGTCCCTCAGTGCCACTGTCAATGTCTGAGACATTCGTGTGAAAGGATCTTGCCACCCCAGCCTGCCTCTATGGCTCCCATTTTCTGATCTAATGGGGATATCCCTGCCTGGCCCAAGCTCAGCCACCCCTGTCTTCCCACCACAAGCGTGGCTGTCACCCTGCTTAGCACTTGGACCCTGTCACTTCTACCTTGGCCTTTCTCAGCATAGGGAGGAAGCACAGAACTCATTAAGCTAAAAAAACAACCCCAAAAAAGCATATTGCAGTGGCATGAACTTGTGGGCACTAGGATACAAATCATTGCTTGGGAGGAAGCTCTTTTTAGCAGCAGGTTGATCCATAACAGCTCATTTCGTGTTTGGTGGTGGGGTTTTTTGGTGCCATCTTTGACTTACTGGCTCTGTTCAGAGAGGACGCTGGTCCCTCATGTAATCACATACGCCTGCGTTTGTACGTTTCCTAAATCCCAGCAAGTGATTTAGTGCAGAGCCTCACGTGGCCTTGATTTGCCCTCCTGACATTATACAAAATAAGAAAAATATGGAGTGAGGCAGCACTGCTTCTCAGTAATCAACTCTGCAGCTGGTGTAAATCAACCCAGCTTCTTGGGTTTCTGTGGAGTTATGCCCTTACACACCAGAGATGGTGTGACTCCTCACACACAAAGGGCTTCTCTAAAACCTGTCTTGATGTCAGACCTTGCACAAGGACCTGGCCAGCAATATTTAATTTTGCAAGCACTGCACCCAGCTGCTGCTTTGCTTTTCTTGCAAGTCAGCCATCCTTAGCAGAGCAGGAACAGCACATCTGTCTCGGGGTGGCCCCAATGGCACTTTGCTGTATTTTGGCTGGGTAATGGCTGGAGGCACTGGAGTGAATTAGGCTGCCTCAGCAGCTCTGGTCTTGGTGTTTTCTCTCTGACAGTCGCTTGCCAGCCAGGGAGATAAAGCCAGTGTGATCTTTTTTCAGGCTGATGGGGAGAGAAGTCTGTGCAATAACCTCAGACCTAAACAACCACTCTGCTCCAGGCACATCCGAGCCTGGAGCTGGAGTTTGGTCAGTGGTTTCCTGACGGGTTACGCCACACCTTTGAACCAGAGCATCTCTGAGCACTGTGCGTTTGTTAGCCCAGAGCCTGGCTCTGCTGCTGAAGAAGCTGCTCTTGAGCTTGGTTTAAACCAATGAATTTAGGATGCAAGCTGCCTGGGGGGGTTGCCTGTGGTACCCTGTTTTGTTTGGACAGAAGCACTCAGGATATGGCACGTTTGCCCTTAGCCCTCAATAAGCCTTAAAGAAAACACAAGCATATCCTTGTGAAGCAGAGATGCTTGTGAGTCTGTAACATCGTTTTCATTTTGTCATGTGAAAAAGAACCTATTATTCTGAATTATTTTTAATAACAAGGTTTGCTGCTTCAGTAAGTTGGCAGTCTACATACCAGGTCACGCTGGGATGCTGGGCAGCCTAAGCCTCTGTCACACAGCACTCCTGCTGATTTGATAATCTCCAATGCATTACAGGTCTTCCTAAAGACTGACATGTGACACCTTTCTAATGACACTTGGAGCACTGCCACCTTCCCTACAGCTTTGGACACCTGTAGGGGTTTGTGCAGTCACACAATCACTGGCTGGATCAGTGTGATGTGCCCTGGGCATGTTGCTAGCTTGAGGCTAGAGTAGGGAATGAAAACTGGGATGGGGCTGGGAACATTGCTCATGGCCTCTGTCTGAGGACCTCAAACAGCCCTGCGGACCTCCTGCCCCGGTCCAGCCCTGCCAGGGCTGCAGACACGAGGTGGGCTTGGGGAGTAGGTCATGGGATGGGGGAAGGTAGGGGAGAAGCCATCATCCTGACATCATGCCTGGGTATCTTGGGCAGTGTGGGCACCTCTGGGAAGGAGGCTGATGGGTCCGTGTCCCTCCAGCTCATGGGGAACAAAGGTCCCTTTCCAACAAACTCCATTATGGTGGATTTGAGGTGAAACTGAGACAGAGTTCTTCACCAAAAGGCACAGCAAGCAGCTGCCCTTGCTCAGGGTTTGATCCCAGCCTTTCTCCTGTCTCTGGCTCTCTGCTTCTTTCACAGAGCACCTGGAAATGGCTGACTAATGAAGATGTGCAGATGTTCATCAACTTCTGCATTATGCAGCACGTGGCTAAAAATAGCCAAGGTTACAGGTCTGGGCCCAGCTCTGCTGGGAGAGATTTGCAGGGCAGAGACAAGCAGTTTGTTCCCCAGTGCAAAAATACAAGCGGCAGGATGGCAACAGCATGGTGATGCTCCACTGGTGTGCAGGATGACCTTGGAGAGGTGGGCAGCAGCAAGGTGGACTGTTGTTCCCGCTGGCTGCTTGCAGGAGTCCTTCCCACAGCCTCTGTCCCCGCCTGCTCCTGGCCAGCAGTAAAGAGGAGGCTTGTGAAGAAGGATGGACTAAAATAGTGAAAATGTGTCCTGTTGTATTTGCATTTAGGTAGCAAAGAAAATGATAATTTAGGAATTCCCAGTAAGGTGTCATGGGGAAAATTATAGCAGTGAGCCTTATTTCTGTTTTGTAGCTGTATCATCCGAAGTGCCTGTACTTCTCATTTTTGGGAGCTTTTTCCATACTCTTCATTTTTAGATTAGCAATATCCTGCCTATTAGGTGTGGTGCTCCAGGTTCTTGCTGGAGGACAATTCCAGGAGGCTTAAGTTTCATTAGGAGATGGAGTTCATAGAAAGTGTTATAAATTCTGTCCAAACCAAGGAGAGCAAAGGTCCATCCTCAGCTCCTCGGTGATAGCTGTCTTAGCACGTCGTGGCTCTGCTGTTTGTCATGTTGTCACGCAGTCTCTGCTGATTGATGGATAAAACTTCACTGTTTAATGGGAGGGCAAAGGAGATGGAAACTGAACAGAGATAAACAATTCAGGTACTTTTGTAAATACTTTTTCTGCAAAGTGTGGAGGTGTAGGAGGTTAATATTGTTCTTCACTCCAACTGACCTTAAAAAAAAAAAGTCAACTTTTGCTTGCAAAAAGTTATTGGGTACACCTTTGTTTTCTACTCTGTTTTCACCTGAGAGAACAGGCTGAATATCCCAGGCCTTATTTTCATGTGTGACATGACCTATCTCAGTTTTCAGATGATGCTTGTGATTTTTATTTTTTTTCAGGACCTTGAGGTTTTTTGTAACCTCAGCTCCAAATATATTAGATGGCTTGGTTTGAAAGCCATCCTGTCTAGCATCAGAACATCTCAGGCCCCTTTGAAACCTCACTGTGGGTACCCAAAACCAGACAACCTAAATAGGCAGCTCTGCAAAAGCGCCTTCACCCTGGCTCCAGAGTAACTTATGCATATGGGCTTTTACTGAGATAGCCACAAGTATTTGATGTGCTCATTTGAGTAAGGGAAGTGGTGTAGGAAAATTGAAATGGAAAGGGCTACAGGAGAGGAACTGAAGCATAGACATGTTTTGCAGAAGTCTCTGTCTCCAGCCGTGCTTGTGCTCAGTGCTGTGACAGCTCCTGCGCAGAGAGGTGCTCTTCTCTGTGGGGGTGGGCCCAAGTCATAGGTTGGAATTGTGGCTTTTGAGGCTGATGAGCTTGGTTCAGTTGACTGAAAAGATAGAAACCATTCAGGAAAGTATAATCCAGATTTGGGTTTAAATTTTATGTGCAAATTATCAGATTTTGAGTTTGGGTACACTGGATTTTCTTTTAAGTAGGTTGATTTGTCAGTAAGGTTCAAGAAAAGTCCCCACTTCATTCTGTCAGCTTCTATTATGGGAAAGTTAAACAAATGCGCTGCAGAGAGAAAGCCCTGTCTCTGAGGGAGGGACCTCCCCTTTCTCAGAGTGCACCCTTGGGCAGGTGTCCCACTTCCCTCTTTGGGACTGAGCAAGAAGGATGGAAGGGGAAGCATAATAAAAGCAATAAGATCAAATATAGTCATAAAGTACAGTCACCAGCATTGCTTCTGGGACTGGGCATCCCCAAACTCCCATTCTGATGCCAGAGCACATTTAACAAGGTGTGTTAAATGATGGGTTGCTTGAAATGGAAAGCCTCTGTCTCTGATGTAATGAGCACTGCAAGAAAAAACATGCTGCAAGGATCAGACATGTACAGGATTCATATGGGTCTCCAGCAGCTCTGTCTCTTAAGCTGCTGTGTGAGAGTGTTTCTGCATACAGCCCTTGAGAAGAAGGCTTGTGGAGGCATAGTTCCCCTCAACTAGAGTAGATCATACCTGTATTGTCCTGGGAAATTCTGGCATCCCTCAGCCCATGACTAGAGGCAGCAGCTTGGTCCCGCTTTACATCTTTGCCTGTGTATTTGGGTGACTGAAGCATGGCTCAGAGCTGGTGTTACCCTGGAGCAGCAGCACAGCACCTCCCTGTGCTTTCTCACTCTTGTTTTCCACTGCTGGATGGCCTCTAACAAAGCAGAGCTTGGTTCCCACAAAATCCTGATTTTTTTCCCTGTGATTCCAGCCTCTTCCCTTTGATAACAGGGGCCTCTTGAGATGGGAACCATGTGTGAAATTGTGCCCAGGACCCCAGGCAGAACAGGCAAGGAGCTGTGTTGCCCTAACAGGCACCTGCAGGAAGAATGATGGATCAGGCAGAGTGCCTGCAGCAGTCTCCAGGCACCAACAGTCCACCCCACCTTCACAGGGATCATCCATTGCAGCAGCTGTCATGTGCAGGTATTTAGCAGGCATGGCTTCAGCTACTCATCGAGCTAGTGGTGGCTGCAAGTTGGGGCATGGCCTTCTGGTGCTCCCTCTGCAGAGGCTCTGTGACCACCCATGCTTTACCCACGGGGGCTCCTCAACCAAGGCAGAGCACCTGAGGACAACCTGCACACTTTCCTCCTCACCCCAAGCTGGCCCTGCACAGACACCCTCACTGGTCGGAGAACCATTAGGCTGATTTCCAGCTCCAAGGCCAGCAATGGGACTGAGTTGCTCTTCACCCATCATATGGAGACGTGCCCTGCAGGAGGTGCAGCTCTAAAGCTGCCATTCTTTGCAAAGCATTGCTGTAGACTACTTCTACCACTCTAAAAATATGAGGCTATTACTAGGGTGAAAATGTCTACCATCCAGTTCCCAGGAGCAGGCACTATTTACAGCTGGATTTTGAGCTGAGGGAGCGTGCAGAGCCCCAGCACCAGTGACCACAGCACTTGGTGCTGTGCCTGGCACTGGCAGCAGCAAGACGGCTGCGGCGGCTATTAGAAGCTATCATCAGTCTTTGGCCAGGGTGGCTGTGAGACAAGTAAGTGATTAGGAGTTGGGAACGTGAGTGATAAGTCATCTATTAAATGGACTTATTAACCTAAATCTGTCAAAGAAGTTTCCACTGAAAGGAGAAAATTTATTTTTTTTTAATTTGGGCTGACTTAAAAATGGAGAACGAGGCTAACTTGTAATTATCTTTTTTTTAATGTAAGCAACATTGCTTATCAAAGTTTCAGGTACCACAGGCTTATTTATTCACCTGCCTCCATCTTGAAAACAGCAAGCAGTAAAGAAGGACAGATTGGGACCTCAGGGAGAACAGGGTGAAGAGAGTCAGCCTCTTCACAGAAACTCTCGTTCCAGGGATCATTAGGTGCTTTGTAAGAGATTAACACCGCTGCACCACTCTTGCTTTCTCTGCCTACATGGTCTCTTGCAGGCAGATGCATTTGCACTGCCTGTGCCCTGAGCTGGGAGGATGTGAGCTAGCTCAGACTGAAAGCCACGTAGCCGTGGTTAGCTTGGTTCCCATCCAGCTGGCTTGGCATACTGAAAAAGCATGCGTATGTCTGTCGGCAAGGACTGCAGATAAAGCCTTGTTGCCTTTTGGTTGCATGGAGATATGATATGGGACCTATAGTGCTGCTAGGGAAACACATGCAGCTCTGGCAGTAGCTCTGATAGACAAGCACTGGTTAATCTTGCAGTCTTGCAAGATGGTGCTGCCCACCCTGCTTCAGATGACCACATCTACGGCAGATAACACAGCTGGGTGCAGTCTGTGCATACAATGCCATTTTAGCAGTGACTCGGTACACTGATGTTAGCTTAAAGCAGCAGGAGGTCGCCTGTATGAGGAGGACATGATGGAAAGCAGCAGCTGAGGGGATGGTACCAAGTTTGAGTGCACATATGTTTTTCCAGCTGCACCTCTCTTTGCTAAAGAAATTACTGCATCTGGTTGCCCATCACTGACCTCCCTTAAATATTTTGATTCCTTTAGATCTGCTTGTGGTGTGGCTATCTGCAAAGGATCCCAAGCAATTTTAACCACATTCATGCAAACAGCTAAATTCTTGGTGTATTGTGAGCAAGATGTCTTTTGAGAGAAGTGGCTTAGGCAGCATTCCCATAAGCAGCTCAGTGAACAGAACCGAGATGGTTGATAACCTCCAGTGGGGAGGTTGTGAAGAGCAATCAGAGTTGGACTAGCTGCTCTTTGACTGCACGTACGCAGCCTGCAGCTTGGACCAGGCTGACCCCTGTCATTTCAGTGTTGCGGTACAGATGGCACCTCCAGCCCCAGGACCTGAGGAAAGAATTTGGAGAGCAGTAGGTGATGTTTTCCCCCCTGTGCCCACACTGCTGGTGGTTGCATCTCACCATGACTTGATGAGTGTTCTTGGCCTCATGCTCCCAGGTGCAACTGCCTGTGTAATCTCTTATGAAAGGCCTGTTGATCCATTTATCAAAGCTGACCAATCTCTTCCCTAAAGAAAATGATAGGACATTTAAAACAACAATACCAAATGAGCAGAAAAGGCAGCAGTGAACGACATACCTCCAGAAAGCATGACCAGAAGTGTGAGACTGATAGTAGGAGTGGTGTGCTGCTTTTCACACACAGTGTCTGCTGGATAAAACCAAGCAAGATGGCAGTTCCACATTTGATTTTATTTCTTCTCACTTTAAAATATCCTGAATAAGAATCTTTATATTGAGGTGTCTCAGTGCATGTGATATTGAAGAAAGACAGTGAGTTTTGAGGTCTGGTGTGCCACATCAGTAATTTCCCCCAGCCAAAACCTGCTAAATTAAGATCTGCATCTGGATGTAATGTACTCAAATTCATTTCTGCTTGGAATCTAGGAATTCAGTTTGGCCATTATAGAGAGGTTGTCCCCATCCATCATGTAGGACGCCTCTGCACAGACACTGCCACTGCTCTTCCTTCTGTGGCAGCCGTATGCCCTACAAGGTGCATGTGGGAGTGGGGTTGTGCTCCTTCTGTGAAGGTCAGGCTGTGCAGAGGTGACCGCTGCCAAGGTGTGAGGCTACCAGGGTTGAAGACTTGCTTCAGAGTCACAAGGCTGTGAGAAATCAAGCGGCACTGGATCATTCCAGTGCAACAATTTACTATGCAACCAAGAAAGAGAATGAACCACAGAGTTGGAAAGGCTGGAGGCAATTCCTGTTGTATGCCTTGCAAATTCATTCCTTCCCCAAGCAGCAAAAAATAACCCCGTTCTTCCACTCCCTCTGACAAACTCCAATCATTTTTATAAGCAAATACCAAAATCAAATAAAAATATTTTGGAGGTCCTGAAATGTTGATTCACTTCATGTTCCAGCCATAAAGGAAATAAAGGGCTAGAGATCAAAACTGTTTTCATGGTCTTGTCTAAAATGTGAAAAGAAATCACGGCAACTCAAATGTGTTTATCTAAACTTTGCCTCTAGTTTTGGATTTATGCCTGGGTGTTAATTTTTGTCGGCATTAGAGGCATGATTGCTCTCACTCTTCTGCTGGCTAAGGCTTCTTTGTCCGACCTTGACAAGACCAAGAGAGACCTGGCCTAGGTTTGCTCAACCAAGGAAACCTCTCAGGCTTTTCAGAGCTAAGGTCTGCAAGATGCTGCTGTGGATTTGGGTGCTTTTTGGAGCTGGATTTGACATTTGACCTCTCTTGTTGACTGTATATGGTCTTGAAGGCAGCCACCCCCCAGAGTGTCCCCAGACCACAGGGGTATGTAGTGGCTGGTGTCACTACTGCTGGAGGCTGAGTCTTTCTGGAGTAGCCTGGCTGCACCCACACTGCATAGCTCTTGACTTAGGTCTTTCCTGGGCCACAGGTTATGGCCTTGACACATCGTTGTTATTTTTCTATGCATTTTTTTTTCCTCAAAAGGCTTGAAGAAATATAGGGGGTGTGTGTGTGTTGTAACCAGATAGACTGGTGCTTTCATAATGTGACGCTAATGGTATGTGTTGCATGTTCTGGGTTATCATGTGCGAATATTCAGAAGAGGAGGGTCACAGAGGAGCACTGAAGGCCCATCCCAGGAGAAGGGACCAAAACTGGGGCCTTCCACACCTGCATTGCCTGCTGCATTGGAAATGTGGGATAACAGTCCCATCAGCTGTGCTTGTTTTTCCTTCTGGAAGTACTTTGAGCAAACTAGGAACAGGTTTCCATTCCATTCCTGGAAACATCAGGATGGATGGGGCTCTGAGCAACCTGATCTAGTTGAAGACGTCCCTGATCATTGCAGGGGGGTTGGACTAGATGACCTTTAAATGCCTCTTCCAACCCAAACTATTCTATGAATATGTGGTGTAAATGATCACAGACTTAGGGCCTGTGAGAGAAGTAGGAAACTAAGCTATCTGTCAGTGTAGACACAGTTGTTTACACTGTAAGCCAGAATTGTATTGGTGGGTTTCCAACAAAAGGGGGAAAAAATTGGATTAGTCTTCTGGATTCAGTGGCTGTGCTGGAAGAATTCAGCAAGAGGAAAGGAGAAGGAAGTGACTTATTCCTCCTGAAAAGGTAGGGTGGTGAAATACAGCATGAAGTTCAGCAGTGGTAAATATACCTAAATCAATTGAGTTTAGTTCATATCCTGAGAGCCATAAATGTACACAGGTGAAATTTTATGAGCTTTTAAAGAGAACTTTACAAGCTTAGAGGGAGAAGCAGTATAATTTGAAACTAGCAATGGAAAAATAATGTAATATGGATTGTGGCATACCTAGAAAAACCTGTTAACTTAACCTACAGAAGAACCATAAGAGAAGAGACTTAGGAATCTCTTTTATGCTTCTCCAGGACCTTGATCCAATCCTCTTTTGAAGATGTAGTACCCACTGAAATGATTCTCTGGGCAGTCCAGGAGTCTAAAGGACTCGTGCACCAGTGTCTCAAAGGGAGAAACTCAAAAAGAGGGCAATGGGCAAATCTTTGGTAGGCTATGCTAGTTCTCCATCACTGCACCCTCTCGTTTTCCTCCTGGGGACTAGAGGTTGCCCCTCTGCACACTTGATAAGAAGCAATATTCTAAGACATTCAAAGATTCCTGGTCTTGTCTACTTGGTGTAAGAAGGGTAGCCTGACCTGAGACATTTGAATACCAAAATGTGCTGCCTCCAGAAGCTCTTTTTTTATGAGTAAATTAGGTGCCCTTAAGAGCAGAGGACTGATAGCAGCAGAGGAAGGCTGAGTTGTGCAGGCTCTCTCATGTAACTCTGGCATTTAAAAGACCAGGACAGATGTTCCCCTGACTACTGACCCCTCCTGGCTCCCTGCTTAGCTCTGCTAATGGATGGAGCCATCACTGATATCTCCTGCTCTATGCTGTGTTTCAGCAGAGGTTATCAGTTCCTCTGGATCACAAGTCAGGCTGAGGAAGTTTTGGGGGAGGGGATCTCACTCGTGGCTTAGCTTGGTAACAGGCTGTTCAGCTGTGCTTCTGCTTCAGTATCGGCTTCTGTTCAGCCAGAGGCCATGGTGAGATAGGGCTGGGAGCCATCCCTGATAATTGTCAAGCTGACTCTGATCAGTTTTAAGTAGCAGCATTTCCACAAGTCCGAATAACCCAATGTTATGGGATGCTATGTGAGTGGGTTGCTTTGATTAGGTGGGGTCCTGCTTGCTCTCGACAGCACTTCCTTAGACCTCTTACTGTTTTGAGTGTGGTAAGGCAGGCTGTGCCCTAGAGAGTTTCACATCAAAGGAGAAGTCTTTGTGACTAACCAACCCAGTCTGGCTCAAAATCAGACATTTAGGAGTGAATTTTCAGCCGACAGCTAGATCTAGTGCAGTAATTAGGGCAAGAGCCTATTGTTGACCTCTTCTCACAGGCAAGAATTTATGCTAGAACAGGAGTAGCCATCCAGCACTGCATTTGAGACACAGTCTTCTGAAGCAAAGGCTTTATTCCAAAGAAAACATTTCCCCCATGTTACTAATCAGATCTGGCTTTGATGGAAAAGTCATCAACAGAATCCTCGTATGGTGCTAATATCTAAGCTTTGCCTTCCTCAGTCGTGTTTGGGGTTTATACATATATATATATATATATATATATATATATCTTCTGTTGTTAATGCACCAAGTATGTGTAAGCCATTAACAGAAGATTGTGTTTGATTTCGGCTTACAAGAAAGTCTCCAGAGAAGTTAGTGTTCATTACTCAGTGAGGCAGCCCTTTCAGCCATGAAAAGTGACCTTGGCAAAAGGTCCTGGAGACCTCGGAATTAATTGAGAAAGCTTTAATAAAGGCTGGTGCATGGAAAAAAAAAAATCCATATGACTAGTGCATTGTTTGCTGGTGACGATATATTTGGCAGATACCTATCCCATTACAAATTCAGATACTGAGTTCATTGTCGAGCTGTGTTTTCAGGGTAGATTTGATGACATGCTAGAGAAAGGCAGCTTTGGAAAATGTTCTTTGATATATTCTGAAAGATGTTTTGCAGTTTGACAAAAGTGTAGGATCTCTTAATGGGAGTCTGTTGTATTTAGCCAGACGCTTTCTTGGAATAGCATTTTTCCATGGCATCATAGTAACAGAAGTGGTTGTGAGCACATTCACTAACTCATGTGGCCTGAACAAGTTTTCATAATGAAAAAAATAGCCTTACATGTTGATTCCACTTGCTGTTGTTCCTTCAGTCATAGTTTGCTGTTTGTGAATGCCCTGATAAGTCTCCACGTCCTTGAATTCATTAAGCCTAAAAAATGGGGCAAAGGAGAGATGTTAGCGTGGTCATAACTTCCTATGCAGGCATGGATAAGCTTCAGCAAGGGCTTGGAGCTCCTTAGATAATACTGTAGAAGTACAAAGGGCTAGTATGCACAACGTGGGTTGTCTTTCTGCAGTGATGTTTTCTGCTGCATCATGTACCAGCAAATGAAGTGATGTGTATTATCAGGTGCTATTTTTCCCCAAAGTGACAGTACACTCATTGAAAATAAAGATTGAAAGGAGCCTTCATGCCATAACTTCTCTTTTCCTGTATCAGAGTATACTGAAGGGACTGCAGTATTATCTCTCCTTGTGACGCTGTAATTAAGCAGTTACAGCAATATCTGTTCAGAGATCCTGGCCTCTGTAATTATAGGTCTGTGGATTCTTGAAACATGTGGACCATGACTGTGGGGAACCCTGAACAGTCCTAGAGGGCTTGAGGTTTTAATCACAGCCCACTGAAGTCTTTGGGATTCTTTATACTGACTTGGATGGGTTTTAGATTGAGCTCCTGATATCCAGCAAGTTTAGGTAAATAGGCATGAGTAACAAGTTGTTTCTCAAAAGCTCATTTTGTCATCCACAGAAAAAAACACACTGCAGATGCTCAAGATGCACAATTCAAGCAGTTTTTTTTTTTTCTTTTGAACAGAGAAAACCTTTTTCTCAAAAATACTGAAACTTTGAGGGCAATATCAATTTCAAGCAAGGCTGTCCCCACTTCCCCATCTCTCTTCTGACTGAAAACTACTTTTTTTCTTACTATTTAAGGTAAAATGAGATGTACGGTTAGCACAGTGCAGAAGATTTACTCCAAAGGGTATAAAAACCTGAAAAAGCAGGCTAGACTGGAAGCCAGCATGTAACTGGCAAGTAAGCAGCCTGTTCCTATAGTGTGGGTTCAAAGTTATCCTCTGGTTGGGCTTTTATGCTTATTGCTCTTAATGTTCTCCTCAAGTAACACCAATGGGCTAGAGAGGAGCCAAAATATCCTGCCTGAACACCTGCGAACTTTGGATGTGGAAGCAAATCGGGGCGTTGGCGCTGGGTCTGTGTTGGCGTGATGGATGAGACCGCAGTTGAGTCTGTATGGTTTTCAGGGGCTCAGGTCTGAGTCTGGTGCTGAACTTTGCCTTTTAGGAAAGGCCAGCTCTTCCCTACTGTCCCACCACGCGCCGGGCAGTGGGATGAGCCAGGCGGCAGGGACAAAGCGTCACACAGCACAATGAAGAGTGTTAATATGAGTAATTATTGCAGTATGTCACTGTGCTATTTTAAGGCTGCTTGCTGCATGCCAAAGAGTGCTCTGGGCAGGGTTTTCGTTACAAAATCCTGCCAAAGCACTTCCTGAGGGGATTGTGATAAATATAGATAGCAGAGAGCCAGGCTGAATCCATTGCAGCGAATAGCAGCGGTGCACATGCCTTAGGGTCCTCAAGGCTCATAAAGCAGAAGACACTTGAGTTGGCTGAGGTCCCTGAATAATTTGGCTGACTCCAGTGAGGGATTTTCAGGTAGCTTTTTGATATGGTATATAAGACAAGCTGGGGAATCGACTCCCAGCTCTCCCTACCAGTGCTGTGGGGGTCACTTTTATTTCTGGCCCTTGATTAATCATGATGGATCCCTGTCAGATGTTTTAGGCTAACTGCTTTTCTCTTCTGTTACAAAGCTTTATTGCTGACCATCTGTATAACATTGCTCTTTGCATCATGTTGTGGCGGAAAAATAAAGAACAAAGGAAAAATGTCTGGCTGTTTTCAAACTCTCCCTTTATAATGGGATGGTTCCCAATAGCACATGTACATGAGCAGCACTGCCACTAGTTTTCCAAGCAGCTTTATGCTCTTGCTGTCCCTGGGGTTGCCAGAGGTGTCCAACCCAGCTGTTGTATCTGCAGTGTTGTCTAAGGACTACTGAGTGACCCTGGCCGTTCATCTCCCAGGGCTGTCAGATCTTGACTTTTTATTCAGGTAGTGCAAATTAATGACTGCACTGAAGTGTCTGTACCTGGGGGTCTGAGCAGGGTCACTTTGCCTGGACTAGTTGGTCTAGCAGCCAAGGTGCTGCTGCAGTGGGTACCACTGTAAGCCAGTGACCCCACGCGCACAGCAGAGGCTGTGATGGCTTTGACCTCTCTGGGAAGAGTGGCAGCACTTCCAAAGCAAAATGGCATGCCTCATGGGATGGTTGTGCATTTCATAAAGGCTGATTTTCACCACCAGTCCTTCTGGGCAACACCTAAAGGTGCCAGGAGGTGTTTTGTGTCTCAGTGGGGTGGCAGAGCTGGGGGGCAGAAGTGTCCCCATGGTGATGGGGGAGTGGAGACATGATGGACTGTACTACTTCTGCTTGGAAACCTGTAGTCCCTCCTTCAGGCTCTGTCTCTGGGGGCTGGCGTAACTTGTTTCCCCATGTCGTTGTCGGCTGTGGGCTGTTGCCAGTGTGTGAAATGGGTGTTCTATGTGCTTGTCCTGGGTTTCTGCTCCTGCTTGGCACCAGCATACCCTCTGCTGAGCCCTCTCCTGCTCCAGACCTGGTGTCTGAGGCTGTTGTGGAGTTTAACTCTAGAAGATCTTATGCATTTCTTAGGTTGAATATTGATTTACTTTGAAATCTTCTCATCTCTATGTCTGTTGGACTCTTCCATTGAATGTTCCTCCAAGTGAGGCCGCTGAGTTCTCTCCCCATCGTGGCCTCGTAAGTGATTTCATCTCCTCTCCCAGCAGAAACCAAGGAGCTTCAACAGATGAAGTCATGACGAGTAGTGGGGAAAGCTAACGAGGGGGGCCCATTCCTCCTGCAAGCCAAAAGCCCTGTCCATTCAGGGACAGCAAAATGCCCCTTCTGTAAAAATTCCCAGCTGTATTTTCCTATCTCCCCTAACATCCTGGCTCCTGAATCTGCCTAAGAGAGCTCCAGGACAGGCCCTGTGGGCTCCTTTCTGCCATCTGCCTTCTGCTGTTCCCGCATCCTGACCAGGCACAAGTTTCATCACCTCCACACTGCGCAGGGCTCTCATTGGAGCGTGCACAGGGAATGAAAATGTAACAGCAAGTTAAAACTTCCCATATCTTCCAACGAGTGTGCCATGTTTCATATGCTTTTCCAGAAAATACCTGTGTACTTTGAAAATAATACTTCCATGATGACTATAAATGCTTGAGGGGAAGTAAAATACCAGTCAGCTCACTGAGAGGGGTGATTGTGCATCAGCAGCAGATGAGCTTTGGTGTCTGTATCTAATGGACCTCATAGCTCTGTGGGCTGTGAGAGGAAAGATGCAAACTTCATGGTTATTTTTGTTTCTTTTTCTTTACGGGGTAAGGCTATGATAAACTCAAAATTGCCTGACTAGATAAGGGGTGTGTGTGTGTATGTGGTTACTGATGTTTATTATTTATTTTATTATTCATGACAAGAAACCTGGATCAAAGTCAAAGCCTGTTCTCTTAGCTCCTGCATAATTACATGGGTAAAAAAACCTCCAAAACTGTCTTGTTAAGGTATGAGAGATGCTAATTTACTCATAAGTTTATTGTAGGGCAATGCAGACAAGGTATCTAGTAGTAACTCTGAACAAAAATGCAGGAAAGGATGTTCTAGTAACATGATGCCCCTTTGCAGCATCTGCATTGCTTTGGTTATAAAGAATAACAAGCGACTTTGCAATAAGGAAAATGTCTACTCCAGCAGTTTTGCTCCTCTGCCGAGAACTCCCTGTACCTGCCGGGAGAGCTGGATCAGTTGACTGCTACCTACTCTAATCATCTGTTTTTGTGAGTGCTGAGAGCTGGAAAACAGGAATAACAACATGTTTAGAGGTCTGATCCTTTCTCATGACCCAAAAGGACTGTTTCCACCACTCATTCCAAAGGCAGAGTTGCAGGTAGCGGAAGTGGAAAAAGTTATGAGGGAAGATAGCTGTGAAGGTTTGGTTTGGACATGTTCATCCGAGCTAAAAACAACGATTATTTCCACTTCCCGCCCTCATTGTCCCAAACAGCAAAATGACCTGCGGTTGCGTGTGAAGATGTGCTTTTGACACACTGCTCTGTAATGTGCATAAGACAAGCTGGGTGGGAAGGGAAGATTTGGGGTTCCCACCTTTTTTCCACCCTAATCCCCTCCTGTTCTCTTAACATCCTTCTCCTCTCCCATGTGTGCATTGACTTCTCTGTGCTGTGCTTCAAAGGAGCTGTTTAAAAAACTGATGAGTTATTCCAAGCCCCAGAAGTTACCATCTCTTAGCCACAGCTATAAAAAACAAGACCAACCATAGCAGAGAAAATGCACCAAATAAAACACTGCCAGAGTGGCTCCTGGGACCTGTTACATTAGTGTCATTCCTATATCACTTCCCTTGGTTTCACGCAACTGGCCTGATGCGGGGGTGGACCAGGTCTCAGGCGCAGAGAACTGGTTTTGGTGAGAAACCCTGACTGTCGCCACAGGACACTGGTGACCTTCAGACTTGCATAGTTGCTAGGCCTACAGCCATCTGTGACTGAAAAGAAAAGCTTCTTGAATAGAAAATTCCAACCATTGACCTCATCAGGACAAAATTCATATTTTATGGGGGGAAAAAACACAACAGTAAAGAGCTGCAATTGGGAAGCACAACCTTGAACTGTGACCAAATGGGAATTGGAAAAACCTGGAAGTTACGAATGAATGTCACATTTTTCCCTTATATAAAATTTAGTATTGTCCCTAGAGACTGGTGATTTGTCTTTACTTCACAAAGCTTACAGCAACAGACCTCAGAGCTGCGTTTTTTAACGTTTTGATTTGTAGAGCCTACAGTTTTCCCAGCAGCACTGCCTTCATAATGAATCCAAGTTTTCTGCCAGCATGCCCACTTCTCTTAGTGTCCTGTGCTGGGCATAGTGAACATCTCTGTCCTCCAGCTCCGAAGCAGCACCCCACTTTGAGGTTTCTGTTGTAACCTGAATAGACAATACGGAGCTTTGGATTATACTGGAGAAGGTGGTGCTCTGCCTCCGTCACCACCTGCCTAAGAAAGCAAGATATTGCTTAAGAGCAGCAAGTAGGGAAGCAACAGCTGCTGTCACAGCTCAGCATCCTGAAAGCTCCCTGGGGGCAAAGAGCTCCTCCCCAAGCAGAGTACAAACTATGCTTGAAATGCCTTTTTTTTTTTTTTTTTAAATTAAAAAATACCATTCTGATCTGCCTTTGCCACAGCACAGATTCCCTACAGGCTGAGCAATTTCTATCCAACTAAAACACATGTTCAATAACGAGAACATCCCCTACCAGTTAGTTAAGCAAAACGCCTAGTGAATCTGTTGGTGTGAGAGCTGACTTGGTGCAGATGAGCCTGGAGCTTGTCTGAGAGATCAGAGTCTGTTTGCCAAGTCGCTGTGACCTCCAGGCAGTGACACCAGCTTGGTTACAGCCACTCATTTCTCTTCACCATACTGACACAGGGCCAAGCACAGCACAGGAGAGTTTCCTCAAAGCCACGTAGCTCATGCTGCTGGTGACAACCAGTTTGAAACCTCATGCATGTCTAGTTTAACTAAGACCCTTCTTGCCTGAGAGGGCCGGTGACCAAGAACAAGGCTGAGCTCCCACGGAAATCACGCCAGTGACTTGCTGTGTATCCTTGGAAGAGCAATGTAACTTCTCTGAAGTAAAAACTTTGAGGTGCTGTTTGACAGAAAACTGCACAAGTCTGGGAAACTTTGACTCCCTCTGCTCCAACAACACAGATTAATCCACTTCAATTAATTATACTGCATTTCAAGGGTTAGTCAATAATTGAACACCTACAGGAACATATTAAACACCAAATACATGCTATGGAGTGTTACCTCAATTTTTTTCTCACTTGCAATTCTTCAGATTTTTTCTCCCCCTTCTCTCTTTTCCTTTCTTGTCTCTCACCTTTTGGCTAGTAGTATGTATGTATGTATAGGAAGGGCAGAAGGATAGCAGCAGAACATGTGAATAATTTTAGCTCTTCAGGCACTGGAGTGATCCACATTAAGTTCACATGCAAGCACCAGTTCCCTAAATGTTGGAGAAATTTAGACCCTGGTTTGCTACTTGACTGTAAGGACAGCAGAATCACCTAATAAGGAGTCTGATTCAGGACTTAGTGCTCTTAGAAACATCCTCTTTGCAATTAAATTTCAGACCAAAGTCTGAAAGCAGTGGGTAACTTTTATTCCTTCCTCATCTCTCTTCAGAAAACCGTTGTCAAAAGTCATGCTGACAACAAAACCCCAGATGAACCTATAGCTCTGCCCTGTTGTTCGAAGGCTTCGCTTCTTTTGATCTCTCTGGGGCAACAGCCTGGCTACAGTCCATGTGGTTTTTTTCTACAGCAACAGAAACTGGTGGGTGCTTTGTTCAGCATAGCGGTGGTAAAGGTCAAAGTTGAAGCACATCTGGCTTTGTCTGATGTGGAAGCACCAGCGAAGGGTGAGGTTCCTCAAAGGGGCGGGAGGGAATGGCTGCACTGAACAGCTTTAGATCCTGAGTGGCTCTGGCAGTCCGGCCAGCGCAGTGTTCAGCTCCGGGGGTACCACAGCTGCATGGAAACTACAAAGGCAGACATGCACTGATTGTGGTGGCAAAAGGCTTCATCTTTCCTTACTGGGTTTTGGTAGACAAGTTTGCAATGTTTTTTCCCGGTCAGTTACATAATAGGTTTTCATGGTACAGTCAACCTGCTTCATCGCCATCTTGCATAGTCACATGCATTGGGGTGAGCTTGACATTAGGTGCATTTTCAGATTTGTTTTCTAGAGCTGTGCTTTTCCTTTCGATTGATACGGTATCACAGCCCTTCACCCCTCTGCCATGAGCTCTGCCTTCTGCAGTCTGGTCCTTGCCTAATCAAGGGAGACAGCTTTCCTGTTGTTATTGTTGAAGCTGCAATAAATAGCATATCCATTTCTCCATTTATCTGCTTTTTGAAATCTAGCCTGTAATGCCAGTAATAATTATTCTGTTTCTATATTTAGAGATCATCAGCACCTCATGAATATCAAATTGTACTGTTATTATCTCTGTACAATATGGGCCAGTCTCCTATCAGTGTAAACATTTATAACAGTGATTATTGGTAGGACTGGTGGAGATCCCAAAATAGACAAGGCTGAACAGGAGTCTGCCATTATTTGTTTACTGGGGAAGGCAGGGAGAGAGGCAGAAGAGCCAGCTGAAGATAGCACAGAGCCCATCTACCGCTGGTATGGGAAGGCTGGTGCACAGGGAACTCTACCTGGTGGGACCATCAGGAGCAAGTGCAGAAAGCCCTCTGAGCCCAAGCACCATTTTAAATCCTTGGCATTGGGCTGCCACCCGCACAGGCATCCTGCTCCACAAGAAAATTCCTTTGAACACTGTTTTAGGTTTTTTTTTTAGTCTCTTTCCTTGTCTGGAAGAAGGTAACATTTAAAGCTCCAGTCTGACCAGTTTGGTAAATTATAAAAACTTAATTTCCAAATTATAGATTTAACTAATTTTATTGTCAGTATCAGCTGGCTGGGGGGGAATGGCTAATGTCTCTTCTTCTGTGCCAGAGAACAACTGCTTCTGAAGGCATTTGCCCTGCCCCAGGCAGTGCTTGCTGTTGGCTTGAAATGAAACTATGCTCTGAGCTCAGGCAAATGGCAGGATGCACAGACAGAAGCGTGGTACGGTGAGACTGCTGGTAAATGTTAAGGGCATGGGTGAATGCCAGTGGGTTTTTGCACTCACTTACTTGTTTGGGTTTTTTGTTTTGATGGACGTGCCGTATTGCATTGAGAAGGGCTGATCTAAGCCTCTGTCAAACAGCTGAAGCTCAGTGGATCTGGCTGCCTCCTAAGAGACCTTTCCCCCCCTCTGAATCTCCAGCTTAGGAGGCTCCCAGAGGACAGTCACTCTCCATCATCATCTTTCAGAGCTGTCAGGATGCTTCAGCAGCTCAGCTCTTGGCATGGTTTTCCAACACTTGCTTGCCCCATCCAGATTCATACCTCCCCACCACAAAGGTTTTACTCTCATTAATAACTGCAATGCTTAATCGAATTACCTTTTTTTCCCCTCACTTTCCCCTAGAATTATTGGTCTAGGGTGTTTACTTTGCAGTTCTGTTGCCACCTGGGCATGGCTAGGCAGAGCCACCTCCTGGCAGGACGGTAAGCGAAGCTCCCGATCTGCTGGCCTGACACTCACCTCTGCACAAACATTTGCCTACTGTCAATGACATCTCCCCAGCCTGCGGACCGAGAGAGCAGGGTTACATCTCAGCACAAACCTCCTTCCACCCAAAAAGGGCGTATCTATGTTTCATGAAAACTGTTTTGTGTATAAGTGGGGATGTTAATGTGCAGGTATGAGAAAAGGGTAGCTATTTCATTACTAGGAGCTAGGTGTGAGAGTGATCATGCAACCTGAGGGTGGGCAGGTGAGCTGCTTGGAGACAGGGCTGGTGGAACTGAGGGACATCACGAAAATGATAAAAGCTTGTGAGAACAGTTTATGCCATGAAATTGCAGGTCCTGTTATTCCATGGTATCCCCAATACGTTGGTATACACTCACCCAAGCGCCTGCTTTAGTGTCTAGCTCAAAACACTTTAGGAACCCCAAAACCAGCTCCCAGCATCGTATTTTCTGCTCCAGATAGAAAAAGGTTAGCAAATAAAGCTGGCTTCTTATCAATTCCTCGTCCCTGAAAGTGCTGGAATACATCCACCCGACAGTTTCTGTCCTGGCTAATTTCTAGAATCAGCTCTCTTTTTTAGAAAAACTTCTGCCAGAAGAGGACATGACTAAGCAAGGGAGGAAGCTCAACTGCAGCAAAATGTGAGTGAAACAGAAAATAATCACTGAGTAAACTAGTACTTGTCCATTCAGCAGAGGAAACAAATCTAGATCATTCTCTGCAGCTTTGGAGAGATCTCACTGGCTCTAGCACAGCTGTCCTGGAGAGGCAAACAATGTACAAACACAATTTAAGGGCTCCAGGGCTATGCATGGCACCTAGCGCTTTCATCTCTTGCACAGCGAGATGTGTCTTTCTGACAAGAGAACCTTTGTACGCATGTTTATGCTGCGAGAAAGCTGTCTATGTTTGGTTTGGAAAAGCTATGCTTGCTTAACAAAACCTGAATTTATCCCTGTAATCCTTCCCTGCATCTCCACGGCCAGATTGGAGCAGCCTGTGGAAAAAATTCCTGTCTATTTTCAGAAATAGATAAAAGCATTCAGATTACAGAGTGCAAATCTCAGCTCGAAACGGCTGGAAAAATCCATTCAGCGCCACTGTCACTGACCCCCATGACCTCTCCAAGTAATGAATTTCAGTCGCCTGTGCTTCTCCCTGTGCTGCCTCCTTCTCCTGCTGCCGCTGCTGTCGGAACTGCCTGCACTCCCAGCATCTGCAAGATGTCAGCCTTGCGTCCCACTGATTATCCCGTGGGGCACAGGGAGGGAGGCGTTATGTAAAAGAGTGGAGTTTGTGGAAATTATTATTGATCTTGCTGCTCGAGACTGCTAGTGGGATCTTTTTAGTTCAGTGTTCATGTGGCTCACAAATTTCGGCAGAGCGTTGGCACACCAAGGAAGAAGTGCTCTTTGCTGCAAAAATAAAAATGCCAGGAATCTGCCTCTTTGCCCACACCCATCTCAGGGCTCTGCTCGCTGCTACGCCAGAAGCTGGGTACAGCGTCGTCCCCTCCACTGCTGGAGCTCCCAAAGCAAATGAGCCTTTAGCATCACTTAGTAGTTAATGAGATTGAAGATTCAACAGAGGAGATTACTGCTCATTTAGAGGGATTGTTTGCTTTAGGTAGTCCCTGAGGCTTGATGAATTCATGGTCGTGGTGGATTAGATGCCCTGTTAGCAAGCAAAATATTAAGCACAACTCCAGCAAGCTTACATCTCACTCATATTTTGCTTACGGATTACAGGGTGAGTCTTCATAATTAATACCAAAGAAGAAGACATCCAGATGGACTGCAGCTTTTGAAAGATTAGCCTTGATAGGATTTCTTATTTTTAATTTAAAACTTTGTTTTTCTTTCTGTGATGTTCAGAGCAGATCTGGGATTCTGATAGCTTTGAGCCCAGCTCATGAAAGTGTCTAACAGAAATCCTGCGGTCTTTCCTTGGGATTCACTCAGCTGACGCTCCCTGCACTTGTGTCTCTTCTGACAAATCTGGGCTGAATCGTGGGAGGTTTTGGGCAACCTGTTTTGGAACTGAGGGTGCTTTAGACGTCTTTTCTTCTGATTCAGGATAATGAGCAGGATATTAAAATCTAAAGGAGCCATGTGTGGCAAAATGAGATGTTGGCGAGATCACCTGCTCTGATGATGAGTACATAGTTTGGGACAGTAAGACTCCTGGGTGTTGCTCCTAGGCCTGTTAGTGAGCAAGGACTTGGGGGAAACAGCTCACTTCACTAGGAAACTTATAAATATATCCAGTTTGCAATCTCCTGTGGATACAGCAAGGCATAGAACTGAACACACTGCTGGTGAAATACATGAACAAGGGACAAGGTATACTGGTAGCTCATGACTACACCCATGGGATCTTTGGTTCTTAACTGACTTTAAAATACTTTGAGATTTTTGATTGGAAGATTTCAGCAAGGAGTCAAATGCAATATAAGCACAAATTATGCATCTATTTTATGTGTATGTTCAGAGCTGGATTGATGTCTGTGTACATACACATGCATGTGTCCTTGCATGTGTGCCCTTTGAAGTCCAAACACAGCTCAACTGAACATACAAGTGAAGAAAAGTGGAGGCTATATGTGTGTATATATATGTTCCTTGTATATTGAGTACAAGGGCCAAAGTACACTGGAAAATACAACACACATATCACACTCTGCCTACAAGTCTGACGCTAAGATCAGAATTTGTTTTATCCCACTGCCTTATTTTTACGGCCTAGAGAAATACTCACACTAGCCAAAATAATCTGACTCTTGAGCTTGCTTTGGTATTTTCCACATTTTTCAACCAGCTGTCGGATGAAACTTTCAGCATTTGTAAATGGCTGCTGAAATTTTTAAAAATGCTAGAATTGCACCTTTTTAAAAAACGAAAAATTGCTTTTCTTGTAAAATATATAGACATTTTTTATCATCTCTAACAAAGCCTATATTGTTATTGAAAATAGTGTATCTGAAGCAAGGGATATAACTAAATTATTTCAGGGATACCACAGGAAAGGCTATCATTGCCTATAAATGTTAATTAATCTTAATTCCACTTAATGTAGTCATGAAGGGATACATATTGATTCAAGTTTACTTGATCTACATATGTGGAATACAGGCTGAATACATAAGCCTAAACTATATATATATATATCTATCTATATATATATATCTATATATATATAAAAGAAGGCATTCATTAGAAGGTGGAACCAAATTGCAGGTTGTAACAATTTTTTAAAAAAATATCTTCCAAAGGTCTGGAGGTGTTTCCATTGTGACTGTGAGTCTGAGAACTATAACAATCTCTTCTCCAAGTAAAAACCTAACCTGTTAAGAGAAAATGAATGTGGAAATCCAGAAAAAGATTCAACTCTGACCCATTTGGAAGATAAAATAAGCCTGTGATATCCTGTTCGTTCACCAGGGAGCTATACTTATCATTGAATTGTTACAGCTAGCCAGAATACAGGTATTTATACATTCTGTATGATCCAAGTGCTTAAAATTGCTTTTGACTGTTGACTTCAGCAGAGATGAATGAAAGAAATTTATAGGACCGCTGCAATCCAGGCTTTTCCCGCGGTGTGTAATGACCCCAGGAATATCTCCTACGTACATCATTCCCATCCGTTCCAGGAATTCCCAGGGCATTGTGCAAACTCTACAGCTGAGAGGCCACCGCTGCCGAGCTCTCCCACTGTCTGCTGCTAGCCGATGGTCACTCAACAGGAAACAGCTACATGGCACAGGTGGCTTGTAGGGCCATTTGGATGGGTGCCTTCTGGAAAAAAAGGGGAAAAAAAAGAGGAAAACGAGAGAGAAAAGAACAGAGCTGAAAAGATACGCTTCAATATGAGTGGGAAAGACGAGTCCTGTTCCTCACTGAAATTATACAGACAGACTCTCTCACCCCTGTCGATGTCATGTGATGTGTTTGGACAGCCAGGAGAGTGGCTGGATGTGTTATCCAAACACTGAATAACGCCCTTCACCGCTCTGCTGTGACACTGGCCAGTCAACACGGCTTCCCTTGGACATCAGCTGCACATGATGAAGGGAGAGATGAGCAAATCTGCCTGGATACATGCCCATGGACAATTCGTGTTGCCTCTTTGTTGCTGTTTGGACTATGTCTTTTCCATGTAGTCTCATCCTTCAGTCCGACTCCTCTCCTGCTGCTTCTTGCTGTGGAGTTAAGGCCATGTATTGTTTTAATGGGGGGTTTCAGGAAAGGAGAAAGTGATTCCCTTTTCTTACAGAGAAGGTAGGTTTAAAGGGTCTCAGAAGGATTCCCATAGGTTTTCTGATTATATTTCTAGGTTTGGGATGGGCACAAAGTATAAATTAGTCAGGCAAAAGGCTGTAACGCGCAAAGCCTGGAAAACAGCCAAATCCTTCAAGCTTAGTATTTTCCACGTACATAATTTCCAACTCCACAGCTTCATCTCTAAGAGTAATGCTCAGTTTTGAATTTAGCTAAATGTGGCAAAGAATCCAGCCTGGAGCTAACTGAATTAATACCCAGCCCTTGGGTATTCCAGTAAACTCCAAACAGACAGAATGGGAGAGGAGAGCGATAGATTTTGTAATTAAAAAGCTGTCAGTCTCCTAAAGTTCTAAATGAGTGAAATAATCTAGGCCTTTCATGCTGAAGATCAACATTTACATCTTTACATCTTTAGCCCCAGATCATTTATAAGCAGTTGCAAATGATGGCATACATGTAGAAATACCTTTCCATGGTAAATAATGCCTTAGGCACAACCTATTCAGCCTGAAGCAGCAGTCTCTAACTAGTTTGAAATTACAGTACTGAGCAGAGCAGGTTACAGCAGCCCAACAGACAGGAGAGGTGAGGTTCTCATCCAAACTGGGATGATGCAATTTCCCAGTCAAGCACCACTGAGAAAATAAAACAGTATTGGAAACCACAGATATTCCTTTCCAGCTACTTGAGATCCTGAAACCTCACCAACCCTTCTGCTCAGGAGATACCGATGTAGACACCTGACTTTATGATAGTGTCTTGGAGGAAACAGCACCACACAGGAAAGTGGTCTGACCTTTGTGTTCCTGGATTGCTTTAACAACATGGTATAAAGCAGGCTGGAACAGTTCTTCTTCTTCCACCTCTGCCTGTAGGCTCTATGAGGAGGTAAGAGTGTGGTAAGAGTAAGCGCAGTGCAGGAGGGTAGTACACACACCAAGCCAGTTTGTTGATAACTGGACGTGGGTTGATGGCACTCTGCTGCCTGAACTCCTGCCTTGCAGCTCCATGCCACATGGCCTGATTTGTCCCAAGGGTGGTGTGGACCATCAGTGTGTGTTGTCACCAGGTCTTTGGGTAGTTGTGCAGACAGGTGAGAGCTCTTCTATCTGTAGCACTGGCAGCAAAGTTGGGGTCCTCCGTTGCTGCCTTGGGTAGGACTGCTCACTGATGCTGACCCCGCGTGACATACTGGAGCCACAGGGCTCTCCATGGGGGACCTTTCCAGCAGAGAGAGGGAAGGGAGGGAGGTGGACCCCTGCCAACAGATCTGAAAAAGAGGGGCCTTTTGCTCATTATCTGGATATATATTGCCATTGCAGGTTTTGCCTGGCTTTATGACTGTGCTCCCTCTTGCCTAATAAAGATCTGGGAATGCAAGTGAGTGGTGGAAATCCATCTCTTTAAGAGCTCTTGGGGAGGGTATGTTTAGTTTTCTCAGGTTTCTAAGTGGAGATTGGAATTTAGCCCTTTATCAAGAGGTGCCATGGGTATATTAAATCCAGATATTTTCTCTGCTGTTAACCACCTGGCAGAAAGGTTGCACTAATTACATCAGATGTATTTTCTCAAATTTTCCTCCTTCTATTAAGAGCATAAGGCTTATGTCAGAGGAACCAGTGTGACCACTGGGAAATGCAACCTGCCTTATCCGTGACTCAGTTCTCAGATTAACCAGGTGACAGAGAGACCCCTGTGGGAGGCATGGCATGGAGACAGAAATGGGCAGGTCATGAGAGACAAGCATGGCAGAAATGATCCGAAGCTGTTACCGCAGAGCTCCAGGTCTGTATGTATGGGGCAGTGAATTGACAGGCACTGTGCCAGTAGGCAGGGTGCAAGACTATGTGGCTTGGACGTTGGCTTAGTAGAAGCAATGAAAGTGATTTTTATGCTGTGCAAATGGCTCACTGCCTTCCTCCTAATGCTCAACAGACATTTTTTGGGGTTGCCGTTGTGAGAATGATGGGAATGGTGAAGCAGATGCTGGCTTGGTCCAGAGAGGGAGGAAGAGAAAGGAACTAGAGGTGGGAGAGAGGCCATGTTTATGACACTAAAGATGAGCCTTCATATTCTCCAACAAATCTGTGCCCCTCTAGCAAATGCCACAGTGTGGCTAGCCATCATTTCAAGCTCTGCAGTATCACTCATGCCAACTGGAGTGTTTAGTCTTTTATTAGTTTTCCTGTGTAGCATTTTGTGGTTTTTTTGCTAAGGGTGCCTCAAAACTAGGACATGTTAAGCTGTGGGCCAAGCTTCTGTGGAAACTTACAGCGCTAGGATTTTCCTGGGAAGTAGCAGTGTTAATTTTTATCTCCATCCAAAAACAAATTGCCCAGAAGTGACAGTGGCAAAACCAGTTTTTGGTAGAAAAGAAAATCATTGTTATGCTTGAAAGAGAGAAGGACAATAAAAAGTCAGAGTTAAAAAGGGAGAGAAGTTAAATATGATTTGACTTTGTTCTTTCAAGAGGAGACTCAGCCATGAAACTGCATTGTGGGCTGAAACACTTATATTTAATGACAGATCTTCTGACATGCTCCCACCAGATGCTTCTGTAGATTGGAAATGAGCAACAGGGAAGAAATATGGTATTTTCTTACATGATGCAACAAGATGTTGTACTTCCTGGCCACATATAAAATGAATTTACAACGGAAACATGCCAGAAATGCCTGAGGGTAACACTAGCCATAGCAGAACACTGAGTCCTTTTTTTTTCCAGCATTGAATAATGGGTCTGAATGTCATTTTTCTTAAAACAACCCCAGGATGGGTGGCTGGAGAGTGAGATCAAAGTTCCATGTTTCATAGGGCACATCGGGAAAAAGTTATTGTGTAATCAGATTTCATACGCACATATGTCCTCTGTCACACACACTAAGATAACTCTCAAGCTTATTTATTGCAACAGACCCCTACAGTGATGACATTATGAAATTAATATTATTACTATGAATGATTGCATAATTTTCTCTGATTCTAGTTATTCTTGTTTTCTGCTAATACACGCATGTCAATGCGATTCATTGCTGGAGTGACTGGAAACATTTCACATGGTTTCAGTGGATAGTTTTAACGTCCTCCAAGCAAAGGGGAAAAACACACCTTGACTATTTTTGGCCTTGAAGCTATGCAACAGATTTGCAAAATATTTAAGCATGGGGCTACCAGGTCTCTGTCAAGGTCACCATAACCTATAAAAAACATTCCCACTGATTTCATTAGGCCTTACCTTACACTGAAAAGACCAGAGCAATCAGAGCTGCCTATTAGTACAAAGAATGGAAAAGAGAGACAGACAATCTTATAATGCATGTTCAATAGTAAAAGGACTTGCGCTGAGAGCTGTGTGTCTCAGAGGGCTGAATGGCAGTGCTGAGTGGCAGGTAATGAAGAGCCATACATGGAGAGGGGTGGATTCACATGCTAGTTACAACAGTGCAATTCTCCCTTTTGGTGTAAGCAGTGCTTTACACTTTACGCAGGGAACAGGAGAAAAGACTACTGGGGAGTAAATCGGGAGACCTGGAAGATCTTAATGCCTTAGTTAGAACTCTTTGCCTTAGTGTCAGCTCTTCCACACTGATGCACATATGCTTTCCTAACCACAATGCTATCCAAAGCCTCCATCTTGGTTAACGTTTCATCATTCACACTCCAGGAATTATCATTTCCTCTAGACATGCTGACAAAGCTTATTGTTTATTGCTCACAGCATGTCAAAACTGCTGGTTTTGCTTTGGACTGCAAGATGTTTGGAAAGCCACACACTTTTGCTGAAGCCGGCTCAGTCCCCACCATGCCAGCCTCAGCTGCTGCATTCGCTTTTGCCCAGAATGCCTGTCCACGATGAGCGAGAGCAAAGAACATCAGCTTGAGACTGACCAAACAGTGCAGGATTTCATGTAATCATGGTCTAATTCTTCCTGGCAGTCACATATACAGCCCTTCCAGCAGAGATGGCTGGTGCTTTTCTACCTTGCTCCCCTCCAAACCCATGGATAAGCCTATCTGAGGTGTGAGCCAGAGAGGGTGATCTAGGCATGTGTCCTGCAAGTGACCGTCATGCTGTTCCCCCCACCTGGCGAGATTACAGCTCTTTCTGGCAGCAATATGGCCCATGGAGGGATTATGACAGGCAAGAGGCCACACACTACCCTTTCTGGAAAAGGAAGCTATCTTCAGCAATGGTCCCGTGCTCTGGGTCTCCCTGTCCAGAAATGGGGGCAGCACCTGGCTGCTCACTGACCTGTTATAGCTGTGCAGTCACAAACAGTTGCTAAATGTTGCAGCTGGAGAAATACAGATCATTATTTATTAGTTACTGCATTTCATATGACAGAACATACATTTTCCCATATGTTCCTGAAATCTAAACTAACATGGAAAACACAGGACTAGTTCTACAGATCTGTACAACATTACCTCTGGCTGCACAGCTGAGCCCTTGTTTCAGTCCAGGAGGAGTGAGAGCTGAGTTTTTGATGAAGGCTCAATTTCTGTCTTGTAGGGAAAGTCGTGGACCACATAATCTGATCACTCCAGCTACAACTTCTCCTGGACAGCCTGTCCTGCTCACAGCAGTACTGCAGGCAGGAGAGAGGACACATGGCACAGGAGCTGCCCGGGGATGCTGCACATGAGCTGAAGCCACCCAAAGACAGGCAGGGAGGCCTTCTGCCTGTCAAGGGACAATAAATGGCCCAGGGGGAAAGAGGGCAGCTGTATGTGATGAGTGGAGGCAGAGCAGCTGGAATGGACCAAGAGCTGTAAGTCCAGCACAGCGGCAGCCAGGGGCTGTCCTCAGCACGCAGCAATTTATGGCCAAGGATGAGTGGGGTGGTGGCAGTGCTCATTACATGGGGCAGACGTGCTTGAAGGCACAGAACACATCCTCCACAGGATGGAGGTCCCTCTGCATCCAGTGATTGCTCCCAAGGTTAGGATGCTCCCCCCACAATAACCCTGAAGGGACTAGTCCAGCCCAGGGAGGTAGTAGGGAGAGGTGGCGCATTTGTTATCACTGGGAAATCAACAAGTGGTTTGAACAGTTTTTTGGGAGGACAGAAAACTCCTGAGCATCACCAGCACAGATGACAAACAGCAGCTTGACCACAAAGACCACAGGCAGGTGCGTGTTACTGGGAGGGCTGCCTTTCCTTGCTCTCCACCAGCACCTCACTCTGTGTCCCTTTGCTGCCTTGGCCTGACAAGCCCCTGCAGATGTGACCTGTCTCCTGGAGCTTGTTATCACATGTTTTATTTGCATCAGCCTGCATCTGTCCAGGTCATTAAACAAAAAGACATCTTTTTATTATTGTTATTGTTTTTACTGTGCAATTGCTATGTCCTTTATTAGGGCTTTGCTTTTCCTGTGAGGAGTAATCTCTGGAAACTTGGATAGGATCCTTTGGCTCACACTAGAAAAGGTAATAAAATGCTGGGAACCCAAAAGGCTTCTCTGTTGTTTTCACCAAACAACTTTTCCCATCTTGAAAAATGTGCTTCCCTGTTCTGATTTGTTTCTTGATTTAGGGAAAATTTCTTCCTAACCTGCCAGCTTTCCTCCTGTCCAGCAGACCCAGGCAGCTGTTGAGAGGCCATGACCAAGTGCTCAGAGGGCTCCACAGGCCTTACTTCTGCTCCCCACCACACTTCTGACTCTCCCTACCATTACAAGGAAGCCACTTATTTCCTCATTGCTCTGGGTTCTCCATCTGCCACCTTATGATATAATATTTACTTACCTTTTCAAAGCATTTTAAATCTCTGAAGGAATACATTATAAAAGTGCATTAGTGTTATTACTATTCTCCATTGTGTAACTTTGAGAAATGGCTTACGTAAGGCTAGCTCCCCTGTCCCCAATCTGACCCCCATCCATTGTCCCAGTGCTGCTGCCTCCTCCTGTGACCACCATAATTAAGCTCCGGTTTCCCAGTATCCCCCTCAGGGTCCTACCCAGACCTTGGGGAATAACCAACCAGTCCTCTCTACATTGGTCCAGAGATCGGCAGCTTTGGATTCAAAGGTTCTGCTGCTTCTCTCTCAGCAGCTCTGTTGAACATGCCTGAATTAGAGTCTCAATATTTGTTTCCAGAGGCTCCAGAATGACTTGTATGACCTCAAAGCCCCTTTTTCTGGCATCTCTAAAGTACCCATCAACAACAGACTTAGTTATTTCCGTGTAACTATGACATGAGTTTTATCGGGAGGACATTTGTAACCTTTTGCCCCCACACTCCCTCAGGCTCAGCTTTCACAAACCAGTTGTAGTAGGACCAGAAGAGCAGTCAGGTAGTAACCTGAAGTGGAATGTATCCAGATGGTATGGTGGGAAGACTGAAGCTCCTGACGAGAATGACCTAGTTGGTTGCTGATGTGCCACTGACCGTGACCTGCTTTCTCTGCCACAGCATTTTTTCTTTTTAGTAGGCAAGTTAATTTTTTTTGTTCCTTTTATTTTCTGTCATGCCAAAACACCTATTTTCAGTGAGATAAAAGGCTGTCAAAACAGCAGGTACTTGAACTAACAACACTGCGTAGGAGCTTTCACTAAATGGGCTGGTGACAGGAATCCGAAGGGTGCAAACTAGTGAGACTCCTCCATGCTCTTCCTCCTCTTTCTCTTCCTCATTTACTGAAGGATATTGGTCCACATCCTTACCATTTTATTTGAAACAGCTGCCAGGTTTCATGCCAGAGGTGACTGCATTTCAGAGACAAGTAAATGTTCTCCTATATTGCTGCCAGATACTGATCTCATGTCCATCAGCCTTGGCTTTTCAAACGACTCCATTAGATTTCGCTGGTGCAGCTCCAGCCTGACCCCAGCGTAAAAGAGATCAGAGCCCATTCCACAATTTTTTGGCATTCAAAAAATGTAAAGTATGTGGCTTATAACAATGTGCCCATACATTCTGCCGTCCTGTTAACTCCTGTCTAACACAGTCTCTCTCTCGCTCTTATAGCCAATTATTTAGACAAGAACTGGTGACTAATAAAAGCAATTTGTAGGAAACATGCTGTTCCCAAGTGACCAACAGCAAACTGTTAATGACTGACACTAGAATGACCGTTCTCCAAAGAGGGATGGTTGGAGGCCCACTGATCGCATTTAACAACAAAACAACCCCCCCTACACTGGCACTTGCCATTTATCCTGGCTACTGCTTGCCTCCTTTCTCTTGTGCAATACACATTGTCTGGGAAAGAGCAATTACACCGAAATGCAACAACCACTTATTTGTTTACACAAACATGAAATGTGATTTAAAACACTTCAGTAATGTGACCTTATAAACCTGATGGACAAAATATTAAAAATATGAATGCACTATAGGGAGCAATTCTGCACTGCTCAGGAGATGGATTGCAGGGCTTAATAGATCGTTTCCATCTCTGAAATTTCTGAGTCATGATGAATGGAATTTCTTACTATTTGAAACAAGAGAGGGGCATGTTTAAAAAGACTGGAGAGGACTGCTGTGTAAAATCTTTGCACTATAAAAAAGGCAGCCTTGGTTTTTACTGCCCCTGCGGGGAGTCTCCTGTGAACCAAATAGCAACTAAATCAAATAAACATTTCTGAATTAAATCCATCTTCTCTTTAGCTTTGGGGAGTTTAAAAAACCCAGTAATTTATTGAATTGCGTTTCATGGTTATACCTGCAGATGCCTTTTCAATTTGATAGCAAAAACATTTAAACTCATAGTGTTTCCCAAACCAGCTAAATCCATTATATCACCTGTGCCAGTTACTATATCTGTAGGGCAGTAAACAGTGGCCTTTATTGTTTGCTGTTCATGGCGCTGTGCATAAGAACGAGCTTAGTCTATCTCCAGAGATATACACCTACCTTACTGGCACCAGAAATATTATACCAGCTTAAATCAGTGCAAGCTTTCCATGCTGTCACTGCCTCCCCTGTTTTCATTTGGTGACAGTAATCTCTACTCACTGCTGTGCTGATACCCTTTGAGTCACAGCCATTTCTCTACTTCTGCTGTTTCTGAAAAAATTTAAGAAGTGCAGCTTAGGCATGTTATGAACAGTTAGCAAATTTCCACACCTAAGAAGGCATGTGGGCTTGGATATCTGGTTTCCTTTGCAAGCAGATGGAAAGGTGAAAATCCGTATGTGGACTTGTCATATCCTTATCTCGAACCTGGCAGAAAAGTAGGAAAATGAAGGCGAGAAGGTGAATGATCTAGACATCAAGTAACTTAGCTCTTCTCACAGGCAGTGAAATTTGCTTAGAAAATCCGAGAGAGGAAAAATCCAGGTGGATATGGAGTACTGCAGTTTTGGCAAATGAGCTATATAAGGAGTGTTAGGGCAGAGCACGGGGATTAGGGCAGAGCCATCCTAAAGCGTTTTAGTGGAAAGCACAGTAGAGGCCCTGATGATGGTATCTGCACTGCTCTCTGGGGTGGAGGTCTTTGGGGAGACCATCTCATGACCTGCCACCTCTTGCATTTATGATCCCTTCTCATCTTTCCCTTCCTGTCACACAGTCCTTTCCTCTTCCTCTTCTTCCCAATCCTTCAATTTACCACTTTATAATGTCTCAGGGGTTAAGCCCGCAATTGTTTACATGGCATAGGACCATTAGGAAAGCATTTAATACATTCTGATGTGATTTAGAAGATGGAAATAGCCCTGTGAACAGCAGACTCATACGTAGCTTGTGGGTCACAATTTGAAAATCTTTTGATGCAAGCACAGCCCAGGTCATTTAGCAACAAAAGCTCCTTGAGAGTCTCCTCATTCAAGTGACTGAGGCTTTTGCAAGGAACAGGCGAATACGAGTTTTCTTTCTGCTGTTTTTTTGGCAGTTCTAGGGAGGCGTGACTGGCTGCTTAAAGATATTTTCCGTATTGCTTATCTTTTCTTTCCTTTTGAGTGCCACATGGTCTATCATTTCCCTCAGCTCAGGCAGAGGCTTCACAAGGACTTAGACTATGAGTAAAATGCAGACCTAAGCAATAGTGATTAAAAACCAAAATGTTTTAGGCATACTGTATTCTTAGTGACACTGGTTTGAAACGCTTTCCCCTTGTCTCTGTCTCCACTCTTTTAGCAGCTTGTGATGAGCTCCGTGATGCCACTTGTCATCCAGGTGAGCTACACCAACAGAGGGTGGATGGAAGGGTCCCACTGCAAATCATAGCACTAAAAATGTTTTGTAAAGCCTACTCCAGCTGTAGCCAAAAAACTTGTTTTTCCTGTGTTACTATCAACATCTCAAATTGTTCATTCCATACATTTCCAAGTCCTGTCAGTGGACGGATTGTAGCTTGTCTCATTTCCTGTTTTCACTTTCTATTTCTCAGGTGCTAGCACAACTAGAAAGTCTGAATAATTTTTAATTTCATCCCCTTCCAGAAAGGTTTTAATTCTGTGCCCTCCACACAAACACCCCCCCCCCCATCAGCTCTTCAGTCTTTATCTTTTCAGCCTGTTTTTTCCACATGACTATTGCTTACGAGGTACGAGGTCACACTGGCTTTCAGTGTGTCTGCAAGTCCCACTCCGATAGCTGTTGAACCTTTTTGATGAATTTCACTCAAATTTGATGGAAGGGCAGTAGTCTCAGGAAAAATCATGTTCCTACAGGATCTGTTAATACAGACAGTACGCCAGAGCAGTGAGAAGTAAATTCATGCCCCCACAGAGCAAACATCGTTGTTTCTCTTGGCAGCTGGTGCTCACTGTCCAACCTGCACCTACTGCTTCTTGCTTTGTGGGGCTCTCGTCCTTGGTGTGGGGAGGAGATGAAATTAATGCAGTGGGGATGGAGGTGGGCTGAGGGATACCGGGAACAAGTTTGTTGGAGATCAGGCCTTGCTGCTTCCAGCTCTCCCCACAGGAATTGTTTTGTGGCTAAATTAAATCTGTATTATTTTATTTCAAACATGTTGAAAGCTTGACTTCAGCTTCAAATGGCTTTATTTTTGTGGAGGTAAAGCCAGTACCTTAATATTATTTTAACAAAGCCTTCTGAAATGCACATACATTTCCAGTCAGCCGGATTCTTCCTTTTTGCTGAATACTGAACATTCTTTTCTTTCCCTCACTGTTGTCTTTGGCTGTAGAAATTGTACTTTCCACTTTCATAAAAACTGTAGGGGCATTATGAATGCCTGTATTTTTCTTGAGCAGACTTTTTGCTTTCTAACAAAACGGTTATACTAACTCACCTCACGCAAGTTAAGCATTAAGTATACGATTGTAAAGCACAAGGTGCTTATCTACTTTGACTGTGTAGTTGCAACTGAAAATTAAATTCTCCTTTGTATTTTCTAACAGAATGCCATGGTGAATGGTTGAAACGATGTCATGTTCTTCTTCAGTTGGCTGCATGTCAATGTGATAGAGAAAACTATTTCTCTACAAACAATACAAAATTGCTTTGGGGTCCTTAAGGAAAACAGGAACACAATTACTTGTTATTATCTCTCTTAGTAAATTGTGTTCTCCACACATATATAAGTAAAATACCTTAACTGGAAGTTTGTATAGCCAGGGGTTGGTGTTTTAAGAAGGAGAGCTGTATAGTGTTTCACATTTTCTCATCAAATTACAAACTTTGATGACTATTTCCTGACAGCATTCTCAGCAAGAAAAAAAAGCGTCATTATTCCTACTACACTGATAGGGAGAGTGAAGTGATTGCACTTCACTGGCAGGGAGTGTGCTGCAGGAAGATTCTGGCCTGTGTTTTAGTTCTCAGAGGTACGCGCTCAAGTGCCAAAGATCCTTACTCAGCTACAAAATCTTCTTCAAGATTTTATTAACCCATCAGAGCATAGATTTCTTCCATACAGAGAGCTTCAACATGAGAGACAATTAGCCATATGCATTTTTGTCCATTATCAGTTTATCAAACTAATGAAAAGAGCCATGAATTTCCTGCATTACAAATACCAAAAGCCATGTGTAGATATGACTGCAGTTTCACCTCCCTCACCTTCCTATACAACAGCAGTATAATAACTGGGGACAGCTTTCCATTTAGCATTCCAGAGTTGTACCAGGAGGCCTACTGCTGATGCCATCACTGCAGATGCCCTGTTTCTTGTTCAAACTCTTGAGGCTGTCCAGGAGCCTGGCCATGGATCAATGGCTGACAGCCCAAGACACGTTCCCCTCGAAGCCATTCTACATATGTTATTTCTTTCATCCTAAGGTCTTGCACCTAGTTACTTAAAATGCTGCAGTTTGCCTTCCTCTTGTCCTTATATTGAGGAGGCACCAGTGAGGATTCATTCCACTTAGCTTTAACTATCTCATCAGGAAGACTGCTAGCAAAGTCAGCCATTTCAGCTCCCCATGTGCTGAGCTCTCTTAGACATCCATTTTAGGATGGAATGGGTCACTTTTTGGAGCTGCCTAGAGGGGGAACATTGCTGACTAAGTCTGACTAAATGTCTGTTTTATAGTTAGCACAAGCCAGGTGAGCTGAATGACCCAAAACCAGCCTCCTGACACAAGGGACTGTGCAATCTAAAAGGGACCTGTCTTCATCTCTTCAGCTAAGTCATTTTGAAGGATTTAGGATGCTATCAGTACTTTCACTGAAGACTTTGCCCAGACCAGTTTTGAGATTGCACAAGGTCTTTGGGAAGCCTGTTCCAGTGCTTGGTCATCCTGATTTTGAAGAAGTCCTTCTTCATATCTAATTGGGGTTTCTCTTGGCGCAACGTGGGACCAATGCCTCTCATCTGTTTGCTGCGCACCTCTGAAAAGAGTCTGGCTGCACTTTCTCAATAATCTTCCACCAGTAGAAGACAACAGCTAAGTCCTCCCTTAGCTGCTACTTCTCCAGGCTGAATGAACAGACATGATCCCTCAAAAAGGGATAACAATGAAATTTCCAACATTTTAATGACTTTTAGGATGAGATTCCCAGAAGGCTCATTTGCTAATTTTTTATTTCAAGTATTGACCAAATTGATGAATGATTCTCAGCTCCACAAAGGTACTTATTAAGGCAGTGAATTCTCACTGAATGATGGTAAGCACTTCAGAAGAGCCAATGTTGTCCTTGAAACTAACTACGGTAGAAAAGAGGGATCCCATCAGGGGAGTGGCTATGGGGCAACATATCCCTAAATGGATATGGCACCAGGTTTTGCCCTGGTATTTGTACTTTGCAGCAGTTTTGCAGAGGGGCATGTTTGCCCATGCACGTGAAATTGTTGTGGGGTCAGAAAGAGAGCCTGGGTTGCTTTGGCCCTAATCCAACAGCTTGAGTCAGCCAGGCATGGACTCTCTTTGGTTTTACACAAGCATAAAACTTTACTTAAAACTCCCTGGAGTTTTCCTTCTTGGACTGGGGGTTTCACCAGATTTTTTACCTTATAAAAACATACATGTGGAAAGAGTATAAAAAGGTTAAGAGTATCAACAGTGAGCGGCAGTAAGGCAATACAAGTTGAAAATATTGCAGGTTCCAGATAAAGTTAAGAGAAATCATCCCCTCATGGCAGTGGAAATCATGTCACGATCATTTTCTGTCTCACTTGACACGCTATTTTATGACAAAATCCGTGACTAAGAGTAGTAGGGGTTTCCCCTTTGTACAGCACTGCTGGGCTGATGGTTTGCTATCTCATTTTAGCTAACAACTAAATTATGACGAGTGCTTTTTCTTCCTGAGTGCCTGAAGCTGTCCTCTCCCACTGGCTGCCCCATGGCCACAGCAGCAGCATGGCTCTGTGCACCCCAAAAGGCCCAGCTGAAACCCCCTTTCCAGGCATGCCGTGGCCCCAGCTTCTGGCTGGGGCCCCGCAGGGCAGCCTGGGATTTTGGGGGAGCAGGGCTGAGCCCCAGGGCAGTGGCGAGGCCTAGGGTGGGGCAGGGCCTGCTGCTCCCGGGCCCGCGGCTCCTTCAGCCAGCTAGTCGCTCCCTAGGCCTGTCGCCCACACGCGTGGGTGTAAGGGGTGGGTGCAAGGGGTGGGTGCGGGTGTAAGGAGTGGGTGCGGGTGTAAGGAGTGGGTGCGCGTGCCGGTGTGAGGTGGCTGCTGCCCCTTTAAGGGAGGCCGGGAGCGGTGCCATGGCAACGGCTTCACTGCCGTGACCGGAAGTGATTGGGGGACAGAGGTCGCTGGTGGCAGCGGGAAGATGGCGGCGGCCCTGGCGACGCTGGGCGCTGCTGGCGGCGCGGCCGCGCTCCCCGGTGCGGCGGCTCTCTGAGCGCAGCGGGGCGGGACGGGACGGGGCGGGGAGGGACGGGGAGGGGAGCGGAGCGGAGCCTCCTCCCGCCGCGGCGCTGCCCCGTCTCAGGTGAGGGCAGGCAGGGGTGCTCGGGCGGCGGGCTGGGCCGCGGTGCTGGCGGCGGGGCTGCGGGCCCGGGGTCCCCGCCGCCTTGCCGGGTTTTTCTCGCCGAGGTGCGGGCTGCTGGACGCGCTCACCCTCCTCACGTTTCTCCCCAGGCATGGTCGCCGCGCCGTAGGAGGGCCGGGAGCCGCGGCGATGCCAGACGAGGAGCCGCGGGCGGAGAGCGCTTGAGCTTGTCCGGGGAGGCGTTCAGTGCGTGTCAAACGTGTACGTTACCGAAACCGGGGCTTCAGTACTGCTACTCTTACTACACTTAGGGGAATAAGCGGAGGCATGTTGTTATAATCTCATCCTTATTATCTTCCCTTTCGGGAAAAGTAGTGTCTCTTGTTACGACTTGCACATACGCAGAAGTCAGTTTTTGCCAACTGTAGCTGGATGGTTTTCCCTGTTTACTGTGTCAGTTGTCGCTTCTCCCGTTGGTTTTGGCGTGTACGCAGCTGTCTTGGCTAAATTTGCCCTCTGGCATAGCTAAACTTTGACCTGAAAGGCCTCTTGTGTAAGAAGTGCAGGGTGAGTATCGGAACTTTTCACTATCAGGCTGTTCAGAACATAACTGTGGCCTCAGAAAGCTGTGAGCTAAAAATAATTGCTAGAATTAAACTATGTGTGCAGCTTTACATTGGTGCTTACGTGTATTCATTGTGATACATACTTGGTTGTCACTAGACTTGTGCTTAATCTCCACGTACGCTAGTGGATGGAGTGGACTATGCTCGCATAACGGGTAGCTTATTTTGCTTATTGATTGTTAAGTATTGCTGTATCCCATTAACTTCATAGTAGTTGTCTCTTGTTTTGAAGACACCACCCACTCTCTGCTTTTGGACCATTGGACTTTTCAGTAGTACTTACCACAGCAATATTTTAATGTTTCTCAAGAACAAACTTGTTCTACTGTAACACAGAGATTAACAGATGGTCTCCCCCCCCCCCTTCTTCTGACTTTACAAATGGGGAAACTAGGATAAAAAAGGAAGAAAACCAAAGTATATCTTAAATTGAACACAGAATTCTGAAATGAGTTGGTTGACTCTGTAATCAGATTTTATAGTATTATCTAATACTCTGAATGCAAAGCTTCAGTGGCAGCTGTACTATCTGGCTCCTCAGCAAATCAAAGTGCGGTTTAACAGTGTGAATACATGTATGGTTTGGTCCGTGTGTGGGCTGCAGCTTGAAGAGTGGTCTCACTCCTTTGGCATCACTGGCCATGGGTCACTACCACCCTCTTTGTAGTAGATTTAGTGGTTGGATGGTTGTATGGACAGTTGATGTAACATTTTTATGGGGGTGGCTTTCTGTCGGAAGCTATTCTACTGAGTGTTTGCTCTGATATGAGTGAAAGTTCTTTCTCCTTCTGTGCTAATATAAACCAACTGTGGGTTAAGTATAATGCGAAACTGTACCTTGAGAAACCAAACCTCAAATTGGTCATTCAGAAAATGAGGACTACACTTAAAACTACTGAAAAGATTGGATTAAAAAAAAGTCAGCCATGTGTAGGGAACATGTGGGAAGAGTGAAGGGAGTATAAGCGTGTGAAGGAGCTTTCCCGTCTTTCCAGAGTCTTTTCTGCATTCACTTCTTGCCAAAGACCTTTGGTGCTGAAAAAGGGAAGTCTCTTACAAAGCCTTATTTAGATCTTAGGGGCTGGTCCACCATGTGAACTCAGTGAGGCAGGAATCTCGAAGGAAAAATAATATTGTATCCTACTGAAAAACCAAAGGGAAACCTTGATTCTGGTATCTTCCAGATCCTCAGTCTTGATGAGTTTTGCTTCCGTGGAGTTCCCTACCCTCCTCACAAAAGCAATCTGAAAAGAAAATTGAAAGTGTAATGAGGTGTCATCTTCAGATCCACTTGGGGTTTTAGCAGGGTTAGAGTTACTTGATCCAGCAAATCCCTTCTCCAGTTGCTCAGGTGGCAGGCTGTCATTTGTTTCATCTGTTCCTGCAGAGTCTCTACTTCAGCAGCAGCTATTTTTAATAATGCCAGGCTAGGTTCCTAGTCACCTGAACGGTCTCAGGTGCAAATAAATCCTCTTGTCCTTCTGCTAGCTTTCTATTTGTTTCTGTCCAAGACTGCTCCCTGTTTCTCTCTCTTTAATTTTTCTTTAGGCAGTCTCCCTTTCTTTCCTGTTGCTTGTCCTGTCCTTCAATCTGATGCTGCCCCTCCCCCCCACCCCCACCTCTGCTTTGCCAAAACACACCTTTTCCTTTTGTTGGCTGCTTCTTCCAGCTTATTGGACATGCAGGGTCTTTGTCACAGTTTATACTTTTCTCCTACCTGGTCATTGTTTACGAATGATCTTTGTTTTCCTCTGTCCTTCTTTCTTTCCTTATTTCATTTTCCTGTTTTCCACTTACAGTCTTGTTTCAAGGTTGTTCCTTCCTTCTTCCTTTGTATCTTAAAGTTGTGATGCTGAGAATGCACAGACAAGATTCCTCATGTTCTGTATGAGGTATTGAGTTCCATAGTCGTGTTTAACATTTTATCAGCTATGGACTGAGGAGAGCTGCCTTGTTTGTGTTGCATGTGTGGTGTTTGGTCAGCACTTCGAGCTAAGAGAGGGGAAAATGGAACCTTTAGAGAGTTGACTTTTTGAAACGAGTGTCTGCTGAGTGTGGGCAAAGGCTCACAGTTCGGTTTTACGAGACTTTTTGTTGACCTGACCGAAAAGTAAATCGCTCCTGAAAGACAATTCTGCATTATAAAGACCACTGTTGCTGCTGCAGGGCACCACGAGATGCAAGAGAGCAGTGTTAGCAGACCTCTTGAAACGCAGACAAAATGTCTCTCCTTTTTCCTAGGCTTTTCCTCTTAGCTGAATTAGTTTGCTTGTGAACTTGTTCTGCTGTAATAAACAATTTACTTAATTTGATTTGTTTGTATTGGGGTTTCTTACACGATCAGGGGTTCATAACTGGGGGAGTCTCTTCTCATCAATACAAAATTAATTGCTCCACTTGGTTCACATACTATCCTTTCATGAGTTTGAGAAAATAAATTTGCCTTTAATCTGTCAGCAGGCTTAGTTTGTGGGTTTCTTTGGTTTTGGGTTCCATTCCCACCCCCACTGTGTATTCCTTGAAATAAAACAGGTTTCTTCATCTTGCTGCTTTTAAACATGCCTTTCCAAGACTTTGTATCTGCGATATTAAAGCTCACATGAGTCTTGAGGGTTTTTTTTGGGGGGGATCCTTTGGTATAATATCTGCTATTTATGTTATTTTAGGTATCAAGGGAGCAGGTATTGCATTCATTCCAGTGGTTCTGAAAGGTATTGCTTAATCTCAAGTGATTTCTCACTGAGCTTTTGGTGGTTTTATTGTTTTTAAGGCATCCAGCATATTTTACAGTTGAAAAAAATCTATATCTATTTGCTCTTCTTTTTTGATGGCAGCCTCAGAGGTGCCGTGAAGGCTAAATGAATGGACTGCCTGATGATTGTATATGAAGCATGCATTGCTTGTAGAAAGAGAAATAATTTTTCTTGGAAATGCTCTAGTCTTTTATAAAGTTACTGTTTGAGTCATGGAAGTGTTCCTATAAACTACTTTTTCCTCAGACATATTCATGGTTCCTGGGTGCTTTAATATATGAATGATAGATACTTTTGTACTACTTCACCAAATCAGTGAAACAACACAGCTGGTTGTAGTCAGAAGAGTCAAAATATAACCAAACATCCAGGCTTGTACAGCAGAACAAGAAATAAAACACAACCAAGCCATACATTTCTCTTGCTAAATCAAAGACAAGCAATAGCAGGTAGTGTAGGTACTGACAAATACACACAACCATGATTTTTAGACAAGAATGGAATTATTCTGATTTCCTGAATCCGATTAGTTGCATCAAACTGGTAACGGTTGTCACAGATCAAGATTTAACTTACTGTTTGAAGTAACTGAAACTTAAATTTGGATTTATTATAGTTATACATGAAATGAACATACAGATTTGGGGTTAGTGTGGTTTTTTTCTTTTGACTTCTGCATGGTCAGTATGATGATTCCACCCAAATATAAATGTTAATTACGAAGTAACAAAATATGCTGCATGACCCTTCATGTCTATTAGGAAGACTCTGGTATTTGAAGGTAAAAATGTTACCATCTCACTGCACCTCAGAGCTTGTGTGAAGTGCCTTGTATGGTCGTTGATGCAGTTTTAACAGTGCTAGAAGTGCTGAGAATCCTCTGTTCAGCTTGATCAGCATTTGGAGAGGGAGAAGCATTAGATAAGACTCAAACCCTTTTTTTTCCCTCAAAGAAAATTCTTTATGTCTAGGTAATTAATTCCACATCACTTGTTAATTCTGCTTCTAGGTTTCATTATGGTTACTCTTATCTAGTGTAGGTATTGATTTTTAACATCGACTTCCCCAGTATCCACATAAACAACGACCTACAGCCTGCATTTGTTCAGATCAAGTATTAGCATTATGTGTTTGAATTCAGAAGATAATTGCATATCTTGCAAATTACCCAATGGCTGTTTCATCTTGAAACATTTAGAAATCCATTTTAGTTTTCCATAATTATAATGTTTTAGTCAGAGAGCCATCTAAACTTAGGATAGCACTTTGGCAGTGATATGCTTGTTTTTCTAAAATGAGCACATTTTCTGTGGTTAAATTTTCCTTTCATTTCAATATAGATTTTAATCGGTGTAGGCCAAACTTTTCCGACCATGTTTAAAATTAGCTCAAGCCATATTTTAAAAAGTATGTTCTCCTAATCTGATTTAACTTATGTAGAAAAATGTATGCAAAAATGAGTCTTTTTTTTAAGCTGAATAATGCTTTTGAAGTGTTTTTACAATTTATGTGCAAAAAATGTTTATAGACTGGCTCAAATATGACTTGATACTAGTAGTCTCTTTCTAATAAAGAACCACTGAAAGCACTTCATGCTGTGCTTCTGAAGTTTGAAAGGTAGCTGTTCAGAAAGAAACTGTAAATTCCACTCATCATGCAGCTAAGTTAAAAGATCAAAACAAAGTAAAATGCTTGCTGTTCTTCCAGACTTTCCTGCAAGCATTATTTTGGAGATTAATGAAGTTTTCATTGGTCGCCTTGTACTTTTTTAGTCAGGGTATAGTTTATAGTTACCATTTTCAGTTGGTAAATTGAAGTTGTAAGTGTATGTGTAGCAAGTGTTAATCTTTGCGTAGAGGATATTCAACATTGTACGTATCCCAAAATAGAAGTGGGAATAAGTCTGAACTGAATGTATCAGGTGCCTATTCCAACTCCCTGAATTACTGCTAAACATTTGGTAGTTTCAGTTTCTAGAGAAGTATTTAAAAAAAGAAAAAAGCCCCCCCAAACTGTTACCATTCTTATATCCCTGTTTTCACCCAAATGCAGGAAGAAAGGTCTTTGCTATACCCAGAAAGTTTTCCAGTTGGCAGAGTGTTGAGAAATGAAGGGAGTCAATCGCCCGGCAGAATTCTCTTCAGATAGATGATTTCTGCTGGCCGCTGGTAGGATGAGATGCTTTCACAGGGAAATATAAGGACGAGTGTCATAAAAGGGAGATGAGTTGTGTGGCTTTGCATTATATGGAATGCAGTGCGTTTTTATGTGAGATGTGCTGGTTAGCTTTGACACACTGTTTCTTTAGTGAAAATGATGAAGAAGAGAAAGAAATACTGTCCTCGTTTGGACGTGGAACTTTGAGGAAACCTGACTTAGTTTTTCAGATGCTTTATTTTATTATTCAGATGCTAGAAGGACTAGATCCTTCTAGTTTTTAATATTTAATCTTACAGTAATCGTGCAGCTGTTCAGCTGATCAATTCCATTTGCTCTCAAGATCAGACTTGTTACTGCGATTTTAACGATCTAGAATGTGAAGAATGTTGGTTTTGAAAAAACTGATAATGCTATAGCAATAGTAAGCAACAGCAAATTTGTCAGTGACTGGTAAACTTTACCTTTTTTACAATTGCTGCAGCTTGTGCTGTTAGTTTTAAGAAACTTAAATGAAACAAACACTTTTTAATTTCACTCAATGATTTTTCTCATAAACAGGATTAACTCTTACCCAGATTCGTGTGGTACAATGGGAATTTCTCAAGCGTTCAGCTCGCTGAATAGCGGTTACATGTTTTGTGCTCATTGAAAAACAACTTTTAGCTCTTCTGGTAAGAAGAAGCCAGGAGACAGTGGTGACCATGTGCTGATCTATGGAAGTTAACTTTTCAAAGTGAAATAAGCTGCAAACTGGCTTCCAGCTTTCAACGTATGGTCAGAACTTGGAGCTTGTTCCTAGTTCTGCTGTGTATATTTTTTTAGACTCAGCTGGAGTTGGGGACTGTGTGCTTCAGGGAAGTCATCACTAGGTCCTTTAGTAAAGTCAAGGAAAACTACAAAAGATTTCTTAAAGAGCAAAACACGTAGAAGAAATACTTACCTGTTAAGTCCCTGTTGGGAGTCAGTCTGGGGTTTTTTTTTTTGTTTTGTTTTTTTAAAATCAACAACTCTTCACAGAAAACCTTTTCTCTTAAGTACAACATTTCAGAAAGTGTGAGGTAATGTACTCATGCCAAGGTTATTGAGCCAATCTGTAGAGTCTGGTAAGGTAAGGCTAATCATTTCCTCTCACCCTCCTGCATAGACAGCAGCTTTCTTCTGGTATTCTGTCTTCAGTGTGAAAACATCACTAAATCTGTCAACTAGTGAATTCCCTTAACAACAAAACAGTTTTAGAAATTTCTTTCAAGGTCTCTTGCCCAGGTCAGCAGATTTGTCCTTAAGGACAAGCAAAAATGATGCACTGCCAGAGAACTAATTATGTGGAATTTATCATCAGATAGTGGAAACAATGTTTTGGGAGTTGGCATGCATTTCATATTTGCAAAGGGGGTGTTTGGTTTGGTTTAATCTCTCAAATAATTGCAGACTGTCTAGGAAGATGGAATGTAATGTTCTGGACATGTTTGATCTTTCTAAACTTTGGGGATAGATTGTTTTAGGAAAGGATTGGTCTTACTGCATTTTGTCCTGACTCCATGAGATGATTTTGTCCTGACTCCATGAGATGATTTTGTCCTGACTCCATGAGATGATTTTTGTCCTGACTCCATGAGATGATTTTTGTCCTGACTCCATGAGATGATTTTTGTCCTGACTCCATGAGATGATTTTTGTCCTGACTCCATGAGATGATTTTTGTCCTGACTCCATGAGATGATTTTTGTCCTGACTCCATGAGATGATTTTTGTCCTGACTCCATGAGATGATTTTTGTCCTGACTCCATGAGATGATTTTTGTCCTGACTCCATGAGATGATTTTTGTCCTGACTCCATGAGATGAGATTTTGCACTAGAGTTTCCTTAGAAAAATATTTGGGTGTTAGTCTGATTTACAAGAAGTGTTTTGCAGACTCATCTATTTCTAACCATTGAAAGTGTCAAAGGGTGTGTCTCTTGCAAAACTATGGCTTTGTTCAGAGAAGTGTGTTCTTTCATTAGGAACGTCAGGTTTAAATAGTCACTTCAATACCAAGTTTTAAATAAAATCCTGACAGTTATCCACTATTTCCAGTGTTTGCATGGGTCTACTATTCATTATAAAATAGGGACTTCATTATTTTGTCATAAATAGTTGTATCTTTAGATCACAATTTCCAGAGTTTACATAGAATATTAACTTTTGTATAAAAATTTCTTGACAGAATTTTTTTTGTTTACTTACGTTGTAATAAAGGTAGGCATTGTACATGTTCTTTTTCTAGGTTAAGTATAGGTAGCCTGTCCACTTTGGTAAAGATCAGTGATAACTGTCTTTTTGGTAGGAATGGTGACACAGCATGATACTGAGCCTCAATTTGTCCCTACTTACTCTAGCCCTCATTATCTAAGCTTTTGTTGCCCTCGGCAGCTCCAGGGGCATCTGGCTTCAGCCTTAGAGTGGAAGGGTCGATTTATTTATAAATCATCATACAACATATTACAATACATTGAACATTAAGATCTCACAATGGTTCTTACTTGCAAACATATGTCCACTGAAGAGAATAGTGCTCAATTTAATAATCAATGAGCTAACTCTTCCTGCCAGGAACTAGAGAGTCTGACTTCTTTCAGTAATTCGTAGTTGCCCTGATACCATTTTCCACATGTGCCTAGCTGAAATCCCATAAATTTAATGATGTTGACTTCAGTCAGTTCCTGCACTTGATCTTTTAGGTGTTGGTATTTCTTAACCTTTTCCACTGCTGCATCTGCCAAAGACATTAATTTGCTTTCATACCTAACTGTGATGTTGACAACCAGGGCTTGGTCTCTTTTAACAAATACCAGGTCCAGTTTATATAGTTCATCCTGTTCACTTGTCAGCAGCAGCTCTTGGAATACTACCCAGTCCTTCTTCTTTGCTGCCTCAGCCAACAATTCACATAAATGATTGTGCCTTTTGATCCTGGCATCCTGTACCGCTAGGCAGTATCCAGTAATATGTGCACAGGACCCATTCTCCGCTTGGCAGTGTGGGCAAGATATAATTTGACTTTCCTGTTTACCCCTTGCTAGAAATTCTCTCACTGGGTAGATGTTGGCTTTCAACTGTAATGCGGTGATGAGTTTTCTGTGGGGGATGCCTTTATAAAACTCTAATCAGTTGTTACTGATCTTATCCTTCTTGAAGCTAGAAATACCATAGCCCTGGGAAACCAACTTGGTCCAGTTTTCAAATTCCTATTTCCTCCAGTTACAGGGCCTCAGAAAGATGACTCTGGGAGTGGGTATCTCCCATTCCAAGACTGGTTCCTCACGGCCAGGCTCCTCAGATATTGTCATTATTGTTCTTGGGTCCCAGATGGGTGGAACTTTTCCCTTATCCCCACCTGCTGCAATCCATAGTTTTAAAAATTCTTTCTCAAGTCCCTCTTCTTGAGCCACCGCTTGTACTATCTTGTCCAAAGGCTGTGCAATTCTGTGTAGCCTTTGGACCTGCACACTGGGAATCAATCCCAAGAGCCTGGTGCACCTAAGCCTCCATCCTGAGTGCTGGAATATAGGGTAGCATCACACGTACTTACTGGGAGGTGTAGCCATTCTTTGATGGTTGCTCGAATTGCCAAGTCAAGGGTTTCCAGGTACATGGCTTTCACTTTGGCTTGGTCTGCCAAGTAGATCAGTTGTGGGATAGCATATCCTTTCAAGATGTCAACTTGTAATCAATCCTTTACTTTCTCCAGTAGTTCTGGTTTTGATATTCCTGCCCATGGGTCTGTGCATAGGCACAAGTATTTCTCAGAACTCCTGGGTTCAATCATATCAAGGGGAGTGCCATTAATCGTCCATGCTGGACAGTCATCAATGGTATATGAGTCTTTTGTTGGCTGAATGTAAAAGCCGTGGCATTTTCTCCCTGGGTCTTGAGGCCAGTAAGATTGCAAAAGACTTCCAGTATTTCAGTGTTTTTCTGCATCCCTTCCCATGAACAACTTAACAGAACCAAGTCATCTGCAAAAGCTGTAGTCGTTATGTTCTTCAGTGATACTTATTATATCTCAGGCCTACTCTGAAGAAACACTCTTGTCTCTGTCCTAAATATTGAGAAGCATTTATGTTTGTACCTCTGTTGGATACAGGATTAGATGTTGAACAGTTTCAGCTCCACTAAGCAATAAAAAAAAAAATCCCACTTTAAGAAAATGCTTTAACTGAATAACACATCTCATTCAGATTTTGACAGTGAGTAAAAGAGCTGTGTGTTTATCCTATCTGCCACCTTTTAGTTTTTGAATGACAAAAGCCTGCAAAGATGGCAAGGGTTAAACAGCTATATTTTTTTTGTGTGTTCTTATTGCAGTAGGTCATTGAAGGACCTTGAGAGATGACTGATCTGTAAAATTGAGACAAAGACTCTGTAATTATGGCAGTATGGAAATTAAATATAGGCAGAAGCAAATGTGGCTTGATTGGTCACAATAGGGATATTGCTAAAATGATTGTTTATAACACAGGAATACATATTATCTTCTGTCTAAAGGGAAAACAGCTAAAATTATGGGGGTTTTGTTAAAGTAATTGCAGTAGGCTCGTCTATGGAAGAATGATATCATGTGATATGCAGCACCTTTGTGCAGTAGAATGTCTTTGAAAATATACTAATAGCAGTTATTTTTAATTAAAGATCCTTATGAAAGGTTTAGAGGATTTAGTAAGCTTTAATTGGGTCAGTCACATGTTAGTAAGATTTTCTTGTAGTCGGCCTTCTCTCCCTGCCTTTGCAGCTTGGCAGACCATCACCTTTCTGCAGCAGCACTATGCCTCTGAAGTGGCTATAGGAAATACTCCCTTCCCTTTTTTTAAGGCAAGCTTTAAGTTATTCCCATGTTGCCTGTGGTCCCAGGTGTATTGAGATTCTTGTTAATTTTACACGTAGACAGTGGCAAGTAGAGGTGGTAAATATGGCTGCTTTTTTTAACTTCTTGTAAGGCATCCATAAAAATTTGTTAAGCAAACTAGCATTGTGTCTATTGTCCATAGCTTTGTTATCATGAATGCTGGGCATGCAGAATTAAGCTTGGCTTCAGAACAAAAGGTATCATTGTTGTGAGCAGAATACTAAAATGAGATCGCATGTTAGAAAAAAAGATTGTTTCTGGTCTTCGTCATCTCTCACTGTGTCTTGAAATACAGAATTAGCTGAAAAAGGCATATTTAGGACAGATTTTGCTGAAGTTTAGAAACATGTCATTTATTTATCAATATAAAATAAGCAAACAAATTAGGGAAACTGGTAGCTTTGGATTTCAGTGCAAGATGTACGGTATTAACACAGTTGATAATGTTTACTAGAAGTATCACAAAATGACACATTGGCTAGGAGATCGCAAAAAATGGAAAATAGTAGTTGCAAAATATTGTATATAGAGTTCCACAGGCTGCGGAATGTTTTAGAATGAAAATTTTCAGCAGTAGTGAAAATGATCTTATCTAGCAGAAGAGGAATATTTTAATTAATACTTATAGCATGACAAGAAGAAGGAGAAATTATCAGCAAGTATTTCTTCATCACTTAAAGACCGTTGTTACTGCTGTAACTCTCCAACCTTTTAGCTATGGGTTTACAACCCTTTCAGGGAGTATATATTGCAGACTGTAGAGCAAGTGCCTTTGTTTGGCGTCAATATTCTGTAAAGATAACATTTCCCAGGATTTTTGCATGTGGGACATTAGTTCTTCTGCATGCAACTGGTACAAGTCTCCCAGCTTGTAAGAACTTGGGATTTGATGTTAATATGTAGGAGTGGCCCACCCTTAGGAGTTGTATCTTCTTCTGTGAGACCTCAATGTCTGTCCCACTTTTGAGAAAGGTTATGGTATGCTTTTCAACCAATTCCAATGTCTTGAATAATTTTAATGTTCAGAGTGAAGTTATCAAGAACTTTCATTTCTGGTTTGGGAGCTATTTGATATAGACCCATCAGTCTCTTGTTCTTGACTAGATGATTGTTCTTCTTAATAGCTATCCCTTAAGATGAACCTTACTAAGAGTTGTCAGATTTCCATCAGGCACATACTGAAGAGCTAGAACATAAAAGAAATGTTCATATTGGAATGAGGCCTGGAGAGAAGCAAAGTTGTGGGCAAGTGTTTTTCCTTTTTCCAATGTTAAGCTTCAGCCACGTTAATAATGTTTCTACAAAAACGTTATTGGGGTAATTTAAAGCAAAACTCTAGAACTGTTATATCCCACATGGCATGAAACATTCCTGCTTTTTTTTCCCCTGGTATATTAACTTCTTACACAGAAAGGAAATGAATTTTAGAAAGAATGTTAACCATTTGAGACATTCTCAGTTAAAGAAATACCATCTGTCAAGAAAGATGCAGCCAATGTTGAGTTATATTAAAGACATTGTAAAGGAAGTATTTATCAAGGAAAAGTGGATTAATTAAAACGTTTTAACTATTTTTGTTCTGTAAGAAGGTTAGGGAAGTTTTATATAAGCCTTTTCTAAATGCACCCATTATTAAGAGCCACCAATTTATTTTTTCAGAAGGAAGTTGGCTTAGGTAAGCTGTTCCTTACAAAATTTTCTGACTACAATGTAACTAGTAAAAAAAAAAGAAAAGACTTGGAGTCATAATACTTTATTACCTTCAAATTCTATAAGCTTGCTTTCATTGATTCCTCTTGATGGACAGAATTTATATGAAAAAGAAGACATTTTAGGATTTTCGTATTAACGTTTTTATTTGAAATTGGTTCTTTTATGAGCAATTAATAGCACTAGGACACATTATTTTTCTTCTGTAGTGGAAAATAGTGAAGTGCATATGAAAAGGTACCTGGATCAGGTATGTGAAACATCAAATATGATAGGATATACTCCTTCTTTAAAGCCAGACTGGATTAAGGAGTTGTACACTGAATATGCAGATGTATTGTCATGGTTTGAAACATAAGCCTTTGGTTTAATTACCACTTTGCACTGTTTCCCATTAATCTGTTAATGCTATCAGAGCTACCCTGAAACGTAGCAAACACAGAATCAGTTATGTCTGTTACCTTTCTAGATAAGGCTCCAATTTTTAGGTATTTAGGTAAAGAGTGTGAAAGGGATGCTTAGATATTATTGTTATGTGACCTACTTCAATGTTGAGTTTTTGATTTTAGAAAAGCATAAATATTGTATATGGGAATGTCAGGTCTTCCTCTGTTGAAGATATCCTTCCTTTTAATTATAATTATTTTTTTGGAAATTGAAGATCAAAGTGTTTTCTTTTGTTCCTTGAAAATATTAAAATTGTATTTCTCAAGTTACATGGTTGCTATTAGAGAAGAGCAGCTGTTGTTCCCCAAAATTCTCTTCATACTAGGCTCATGATCTTAGACTTTGCTAAAATACCAAAAGAAACATAAGTACCCTAAGTAAATATTTTAATGTCACCCATATCTCCACATTTGAATTGACAGTCTGTAATTCTATTAACACATTACCTTTTTTCCCCCCGTAAAAAACTTGCTGTTTGGGATGGCTTGTATTTTAGGAACGCCTTAAAGATTGAAGGAATGCAGTCTGTAGAACTCATTTGACTTGTTGCACATGCTTGATGTTGTATACTGAACTGAATAAGGGATTGAAGATGATCATGTGAAGGTTTCTTTAGTTAAATGCCACTCTGAAGAATTGGATTTTGCTTTTTACTTGATAAGCAAGACATAACATTGCTATTAACAATAACTAATTGTGATCTTTGTATTGAAGAGTAAGGTTTCAAGTTGGACACCTGTAAAATAAAGAGTACAAAGCTTCCCAGCTGAAGCTAATAGCAACTATGAATTGTGCTTGTGAGGTACTGCACAGTGACAAATGTTCTGAAAAATACTAGTTTGGAAACATTCCAGATTAGGCAGACACAATTCATATACTTTGTGCTGTGGATCTTGAGTTATAAAAATATAAATAGGATCTGTTGTGAAAATAAATTACTGACATATAACACTTTCAGATAGTAGTATAATAAGCATAATACTGAGGAAAAAGGAAAAAAAAAAAGGGGGGGGCTTGTCCTAGCGTTTTAATAGGTTAGGCTAATTTTAGCACTGTACTATGAGAAAGAAATAGAAATACAAAGTAATTTCTCCCTGTTAATCCTGCTGTCAAATCATGTGCATTTGTTGAGGCAGGGTTCCCGTTAGAAAAAACAAACCAGCTGGGAAGGAACAGCCTTAATTCTGGTGTTTTATAATTTTTGTGTGTTTGATTATGCAGCTTCAGTATCCCAAATGTTTTTTTGAGTGTAATATGAAAGTAACAATTCACTAACAGTGTTCTGGGTGGTGCTGAATGCCCCAGATCTTTTAGCTGTGAATGTAGCAAACTGTAATTATGCTGCAGATGACTCCTTACTAAAGGTGATGTTCTCCCTCATGTGAATTCTGATGATGCTGTATCTGACCTAAATGCTTTTCAGGGTGACATTTGCTGTTGTATGTTAGACTTCCATGGAATCACTTCATCTGTAGTCTGAGACTATGCTTTCCTGGCAATCGGTTTTATCATATGCGGAAAGATAGATATCTGAGATCAATGTTGAAGCCAAAGAGAAGTAACTAGGCTGAGTTCCTGAATATAGTGTGAAGACCACTAATCATGTCAGGGCTAGAAAAACCATCTGTCAGTTAACAATAGTAAATGATTCTGCAGTTTGACTGAATTATACAGATCCTACTTAAATGTTGCCTTTGTCCAGAGTGAAATAGTTCTTTGTGCATTTATGTATGCATGATTGAGCATCTGGCTATTGTTCCAAGAAGAAATAAGAGGAAAATAGCCTCTTCAAAACGTGAACTGACAGATGGGAAATTTTCTTTATAGCAACTCTTGTGAAAATTGTATTAGCCATCTCGGACGACTTTGTTCCACTTCAGTCTGATGCTTCTGCAATCAAGATGAAGGATGTTGATTGTGATACCTTCTGAGAAATTAATACTGAACCACTGTACACTGACTTTTACTAATTAGTGATAGACAGGTTTGTCCAATCTTCTGTTGACTCCTACAGTGAAGTTAAGCCTAAATATGTATTTGAAGTTATTTGATCTAAATATATTTTAGTTTTTTCTGGTATTTAGAACAAGACAAAGCTTATTTGATGAACTGGCAGGCATCTTTACAGGTGGATAACTTAGAGACATGCGGTTTGAATGAGGTGTCAAGCTTGGAGTTTTAGTTTTATCCTAGCTTACCTTATTTGATGGTCAGTTAAATCTTTTCTTCAACTGTTGATCAAGGACTCAGTGATCATCTTTGTGGATATATCTGATTACAAATTACAATTAATGTCCTGAATTCACTGCCAGTGAAAAATAATACTCCTCTGTGCACTTTTCAGGTAAGAACTTTGGGGAAGAAAATGTTATTGCTACAAAGTGTATCTCTGTTATCTGTCCTGCATAATAGAAAGTGACTAAATTATATTATCAAAGTGAATAACAACTTTACCAGAATTGCAGGGCATCTTGCAGCTGAGTTGAGCTGGTTCTTAATGTATAGAAAAACCTACTTTCAGTTAAAAAGGGTCAGTTATGACATAGCTTGATGTAATTTTCCATCTATATGCTTGATATCTTCATCTGACAGTATAGAAGCTAAAGATGGAAAGTTATAAAGAGGAATGATTTGACTACATTAAATGCTATGGCACAATTGATAGATGAGTTCCATTAGCCATGTTGTGTTGAACTGCAGCCAGCCATTTTGACATATTTTCAATCCCTAACGTTCCTGAACAACTGGAGGAGAAATCTTTTCTGATATTCCTTCTAAAATGGGTTATTATTTGTTGTTGTTGTAGTTCAGTCTAAGAATTTCAGTGAAATATCAGGAAATTATTACATTTTTCCCTAGTGACTAATGCAGTAAAACCTGATTTGAAGCTTGGAATCTGTTAGCAGTAGAAAAGGCTTATGATTATGCTGGTAGAGGTTTTAGATCGCTTTAAATTTCTTATTTCCCATAAAATGCCTAATACCTCACCAGTATAAGTCGTAAGCTATTTATCTATACACCTTAATTGTATTTGTTGGATAGAGAATCTTGTAAAAGCAATCTTGTGCAAAGCTAGTAGTGCAAGTTTTTCTTTGTTCCGTTCATCACACTTGTGTTGATGCTCTTCCACTTCCAACCCCCTTCAAACTTTCCAGTTTATCAGTATTTTGAGATGGAGAAAGTGATTGGTCTGAGTGTCTTTGTGTTGTATGGTTTGATAATGTGTCTGTAGCAGCTGCCAAACTGAAGCCTGAAGCAAAGGCAGGACATTTATCCTGAGTTTACTAGAATGGCTTTCTCTACTTTATTTTGTTACTCGGTCACTGTAATCTCTTTCTTCTTTGCCACAGTGTTGGTTATTAAAAATTCTGATGTCCTAAGAAATGCTTATCAAATACCTTCTCATTCTGTTTGTCTGTTATCCTTTTTGCATATGGCAGATTACTGTAAATTGCTCTAGAAAACACTATGAAAAATGGTTTAATATAAATAAGTGAAAATGATTTTTCAGTTGCTCATCTCTTCTAGACTACCTAGACGTTTGGTATTGGGTCCTTTTACCAAAACATGGAGAGGGGGAGAGAGAGAGAAATTTTGGAAAATAGGTGAACTTTTTTGTTTTGGAATATATTTACCTTTCCCTAAAGTAAATTGAACTATTTTGTTAGGCCATACTGTGACACAGAATACTGAGACCTGACACACATTATAAAAAGTTTAAAAATTGGAAACAGTTTCACCTGTTTTCCTCCTCTCATTTATTTTTGGCAATGATTGGTATGAAAATATCATCTTTATTTTGTTGATCTTCATGTTCTGTCTTTTAATCTCTTGTTAGTTTTTCTCTCAGCCTTGCGATATTGCAAAACAACATTATAAGCTTAATTATTTGCTTCATGAAGTTTAAACTGTTCAAAATGGAACTGAGAACTGATGAATTTTTAAGTGACTTTATAGTCTCTTAATTTTGAGCTAGCAGGGAGGTATTTTCAGAATCATTGGCATAATTCAAAGTTTCCTGAAAGTTGACTTTAACTACTCTAGTTTGAGTTAGGACCAGGACCAAAGGAATTGTTCTAGTGATTAAAGATGGAAACCCCTTCATGCTGAATTTGGAGGGCCATAAGCTCTCTTTCTTCTTGTTGTAAAAACATTGTGCAGCACCTAAAGAGGTGCACTCAGGGGCTTAACTTCCCAGCTAATAAGGACACTCTGGATGCTTCCAGAATTTTTTAGGGTTGAGACACTGCACAAACACATACTAGGTATACTGGAGGGAGTTCAGTGAAGGGTCACAAGGATGATGAAGGGACTGGAGCATCTAATGTGAGGAAAGGCTGAGAGAGATGGGACTGTTCAGCCTGGAGAAGACTAGGCTTGGAGAGGGGGATCTTGTCAATGTATATAAATACTTGCAGGGAGGGTGCAAAGAGGATGGAGCCAGGCACTTCTCAGTGGTGCCCAGTGACGGGACCAGAGGCAATGGGCATAAACCAAAACACTTCAGAAAACACTTCTACTGGGAGGGTCAGTGAACACTGACGCAGGTTGCCCAAGGAGGTACAGAGTCTCCCTCAGGGATATTCATAAGCTGACTAGTCTCAGTCCTGGGGATTTGGCTGTCAATAGCCCTGCTTGAGCAGGAGGGTTGAACCAGACAACCTCCAGAGGTCCCTTGCAACCTCAGCCATTCTGTGTCGTTCTGTTGTGCAAATGTCACACAATCTTTATTGGTTTGAGATCACCCATGGGCGATTTGCAGGGCAAGATGATTCTCCCTAAAATAAAAGATAGCTTATTTATTCCTTTAAAGCTCTCAGCAGCTTCAGAGGAGATAACTACTTAGCTTAAGGTAAGTTGCAGAATGAGGGGTGTTATCTGGGAAACAAGATTCCTAAGTCTTAAGAAGTGTGTGAATTGAGAGCTAAAGTGGTAGTTTTAGTTGCTGTTAGAGCAATTTAAATGTATGTTGTAACTAAGCCACCATAGGAAAATAATTTTCTTTTCTGAGGGAGAAAGGACAGAAGCACTTGCAGCGTATTCTGTTTTGCTATAGGCTGTTTCTTCTCTTGTGTAATGGTCTTGCACTATAAGAAGGGAGAGAAGCACTTTAAACACCGGAAAATGTGGTTGTTAAGCCACACACAAAAAAAAGAGGTTTCAAGAGCATGCATACTATAAAAAACATTTATCTCATTCTTGATTTTGCTTTCATTTTGAGAGTGACAGTTTAAAGAAAATAATAAAAAAGTTACTTTCCTTTAGGTGATGGAAATCTGCGTGTCTTTTCTTTTTTCTAATATAAATGCTCTCATTTTGAAATGCTTCCTTGTTTTCACAAGTTTGGAGTGGCTCTAAATGCAGTGACTTTAAAATGTGCTTGTACTTTTTAATTGGCCTTCTTGACACACACTTTATTGTTAAATGAAACATTTTTATTGGCACAAAATTATTTGCGCCACCTATTTTCATTTGCTAGTGGTGGGAACCATAACATTATAGGCTGTTTAAAATATATGAAGTGAGTTCTGGGGTCATTCCCCACCTGTTTTTTATTTTGGTTTATGAAACAACAGTGAAAAGTAATCATGTTGGTGAAGTTCTGTCAACTAAGTAGTGGTTTTGGAGGCTAACATCACTGTATTCTGCAAGGTGTAGATCTAGACAATTTACACATCAACAGGTTTGGTTGGCTTCTTCAAGCAGAACTTGGGACTTCTGGAATAATGAACAGTGAATGTTGGCAAGAAAGGTCACTTCTTCGCTTTAAACTAAGCTAGAGGGCATTGTACTGAATTATGGAACAAAAGACTGTAAATACAGAAAATCTTTGATTAACTTCTCCTTTCCAAAGTGTCGTGACCTTTATTGAGTTCCCCTAGCTGACATTTTTAGAAGACTTTTAGTACTATTTCTTTTCATTATAAAGGGTTTATTCGCATATTTGCTCCCACATATTTCATTGTCACCTTCTCTGCCATTTGATTTTCTTCAGCTACAACAGCATCTACATTTCATATTAGCATGGTTAGTAGTGTAGTGATGTAGTCCTTTTTTATACAAAATTCTAGAAATGCATTTCTGTAAGTAGATATTATCTTGGTAAGCAAAAGAAAAATAAAGCAAACGAGTGAAAAAGGCAAAAATAGCAAAGCTGATAAGCACCTACAAAAACATTTGAGAGACAGCATAATATATTCAAATTAGGAGTAAATCGCGTAGGATTCACATTGCATCTTTCTATTTTTAGTTTCAAAATTATTAGCTGCATTTTCTATTTAAAGGTAATGACATATTTAGTCAGGCTTAATGCAAGTGAATCATAGTATTGCATTGTTATTGTATAAAACAGTGATTGTTGGTTGTGTTTCTTATAATATTTTGGAAGGGAAAAAAATTCTCTGTGCTCTGGAAGTTGCTCAGACATTTCATAGTCTGGGGTGGTGATGAATATATTATACTATAAATAATGCAGGTAACAGGAATACATATTTTTGTTTTGTTAGACTAGACTTCTCCAGTTGGCATCTTTCTTTCCTTTTCTTTAACCTCCTGTGACATTAGCAACGTAGGCTGTATAAGATTACAAATAATTTTTTTTACAAGGAGTCATTACAGACTTGATCTTTTTACATGACTGTGCATACTGGTTCAACTGTCTAAGCTGGCAGCTCCCAGCTGTTCTTTAAAGGTCACACCAGTGGTGCCTATTAATATGGCTGTGCCTCTCCTTTCCCCACTTCCAATCCTGCTGTTGTTGCAGCAGAATGGGAACATCCTCCATCACTTAAAGGCTGATAAAAATCTTAGTAGTTGATACCTTGGATGACTGGCTAGCTCTACAAGGTCTTCCTGGCTTCCTGGAGAGACAGCTTCTCCACAGCATCCCTTGTTCTCTAATAACTCTTTGAACAAATCTGAGACATGAGATCTAGTTTTCTCCTTACTAATTTCTTCCTCTTTAATACTGTGTTCCCTGAAGCCTTCAAGCTGTTTTATACCATCTGAGGTGCTGTTCACAGTTAACAATGCTTTTCCTTAGGACAAGATACAGAGTTTAGACTTTTAAATTTAATTTTAAAGATTCCAGGAGAGGGTAGAAGGGTGGTGATGAGAATCACTGGTCGTTTGCTGGTAAGAAGGCTACAGGCTAATCACCTCTCTTCTGATCGACTACCTGCTGCTGATAGTTGAGTGAAACTGAGGGTGGGATTTGTACGTTTGTTGCTCAAATGGGCAAGTTGTCTGGCTGCTGTCAATCGTTTTGCTTTATGGATTTGGATACTCAGCAACAGCGAAGAAGGCTTTAAAGATTGCTGATAGAACAAAGGGATTAGGTCTGTTTATATAGAAGACAAGATCAGCCATCTAATAATGAATGAGTAATGTTGAGAAGGATATAAGCCCACGTATTTTATGGCTTAAGATAAATGTTAACAGAGACTAAGAATAAACTTGCCATCACTGCCTACTGCAGGCTTTCTTCCTGCACCTTCTTATGAAGTACACAGTTCAAGACACTGTCAGACAGGCTGACTGGGTGGACTACTGCTGATGCAGTTTGGAAATTTGTGTTTTTTTCCACTGGTCATTTCTTTCTTCAACACCATACAAGATAACAAAGTCTCTTAGGTCAAAACACTGTAAATATTCATTCTCCATAAATGTTGTTCTGTTAAACACAAGTCAGATCTGAGTTTATAGAATCCTTTCTTTCTTCAACCTGGGCAATTTTCCAATTTTCTGAGGGCAAGCAGCCCAGCAAACACTCCTTCAGACAATTCCTCATCTTTCTCCTTTTTCCAGAATGAAAATCCAAAAATATCAGCAATGGGGGCCAAAATAACAAAGGAAAAGTGGGTGTTGGCACTGCTTGCCAGTTTTTTTGTAGATGTTCTTCCCTGTCCCAGAATAATAACAAAACTTCCTAAAGAATCCACAAAATAAACCAGACTCTTTTTCAGTCTGTGATCTAATTCAGAAAAGATGCCATAATGAAAATACTTGAGAACTAGTACTGTAAAGGGTATACTTCTCTGACTATTAGGGTTTTATTCCTCAACTGTTAAGTTTGCAAGAAATTCTAGGGTAACTGCTAGGTCCTTGATGATGCTCAGCTGTTATTCTTGTTTCTAGGGTATGGATTGAGTTGTTGCTAGTTGGTCGTCTTTTACTTGGTAGTGAGGAATCTTAACTGGGGCACAAGTGGATAGATTGTGTAGTTTAGGACAGACTGGAGTGAAATACTGTTATGAAGAACTGGAAAACCAGCAGGTACTAGCTCCAGAGAGAGTGATCCTAGGCTAGAGTTTCTTTGATCTGTGCCTGCTTCAGTGACATGATCGGAAGTAGTAAGTAGGGTAAAGGGGTACAGTAGGCAGTGAGATCCAGGAATCTGTGTTAGGCAGACCAGATGTGGGATTAGAAACTAAGGCTGTGCTGGCAGAATGAGTTAATACAACAGAAGGGCCAAAGGATACTGCTGAGAAGCAAGATCAAAAACTAAGTCCCAACGACAGCAAGAGGGACAGGAAGCAGGTTTTTAGAGCAATAATCAGGATGTTGTCTGCAGCTACAGAATAGCTGTTTGGGTTTCTTCCACACCAGATGTGTGTGGCAACCATTAATGGAGTTCACAAGATCAGTTCTTCAACTCATTGAATGCTGGTGGCTGGCTGCAACTTGTCTGTCTTGAGTCACATGTACTGCTGTTTTCTACAGGTCATTCTTACTTAAGCAGAAAGTATTGGGGTTACAATGAACTCACTATTGTGAGAGTTTAAAGAGTTGTTTGTTAGTTTTGTTTTGTTTTGTTCCCCCCCCCCCCCCCCCCAAAGGTGTTTTATATCAGCAAGTCATTGAACTTAATCATGTTCGTATGTGTAATCAGAAAGAACGATTTCTTCATCAGGGGATTTACTAGAGGAAGTTCTGCTGCCTGGGTTTATATATTCAAATTCTGTGAGATTGCTGCCTTTTGATCTCTCAGATCTACACAATTGATCTGTATATGCAATGACTGTCTGAACTGTGCCATGACACATTTAAAGAGCTGATAATCTATTCTTTGAAACCATTTCTACCTGTGTGAGTCATGGTGAGACTCCTGACCCCCCTAAGATGTTTTTTGAGGATCCTAATTGTGACCATTCTCCAAAGGGCAAGTATGTATGAAGTATTTCCAGGTCAATGGCTGTCAGACTGGCATTCCCAAAACAGAGTGAACAGGCACCCACACTGAAACATAGATTGGGATCTGAGGACCATGTCTGTGTGAGAAAAGAGCTTCTCATTTCCTGTGCTTCTGTGTCTATTTTGATTGCTAATAGTTTCAATTTTTTTTAGTATTTTTTCTTTATTTTTTATTTTGGAGAGCACAAAAGCTAGAAAACTTGATTCATCAAGTCCAGGCCGTGTGTCATTGGAAGACTCCTGGAAAACCACACTTGTTCTACAGACAAACATAATGTCATTTCAGTAGCAGAATCCCTTTGTGAGCCTCCTGGAAACAAATGTTTTGCATGAGGACTCAATTTTTCTTGTTCTGAATTCATTCAAACAAATTACCCTGCAGACTATTTGTGGTAAACTTTTCTTGAGAAAGCCTTTTCTTGAGTCTTGTTGAGAATCAAGACTGAATCTGAGTGCTGTTCAGAAGCTGCAAAGGTTGTGAGCATGTGAACAGGTAATGTATCAGAGTACTGTGCCTCAGTCTTCTGAGAAGCAAGGAAGATCAGTGTCCTTTAGAGCTTCCAGCTGGTGTTTCCATATGTTCTCCAAATTGTTGTGCTTTCCATGAAAAATTATGTTCACCTGGAACAGCAAAGTAGCTTGCTTTTCTTTCTTTAATTAGGTGATGACTTAAGGAAATTATCCTCTTTCCTCTGTAACTATCTTAAGTAAAGCCAATTGATAGTAGGGGTATCGAGAACCTGTCATCATCTATAGGGATCTTTTTTCCCATTCTGCATCTGAACAATCCCAAGTTTTTGGTTTCTCTAGTGCAGGAGCAAAGATAGAAGGCTGGCTCAGAGTGTCAGGGAGGGAACTAAGACATAAATCCAAGTGACCTTATTGGGACTTTGACACGTTTGCTTTCCAGCTGATTGAGAACATAGCCATGAGAAGAACGTGCTTGGGAATTTTTCACCTGCCCATTGACGTAGGACAAGAAAGAAACCATTCATTTCCTGACAGCATGTCTGAAAACTGGAAGCGGAATGGTTATTTAATGTGTTTAGATTTTTTTTTTTTTGGCAACCTGATTCATAGTTTTTTGAATGCATGTAGTTGCGAGTTCTTGATGCAATGCATAATTTTTTTTTTTTAATTCCATGAATAAAAAGATGCAATAGACAAATCTTCAGTGTGTCAGAGCATATTGTGGTCTATTTTCTGTTTTGTTCTCCCTCTAATAGCAGGATAAATAAAAATATTTTGAAGCCTGTCCTCTTCCATCAAGCCTCTGGGAAGGAAAAAAGAAAGGGCGGTGGACACGACTTAACATGGAAAATTTTATGAAATTGTTCTTGGGTTTCCTTTTCATGTGAAATTTCCCTGAAATTTTCCCCATGACTCATTTCCTTCTTGATTCCTTTTTAAGTTCATAGTTTGGGTTGTTTGGGTTTTTTTTTTCTCTTTTTTAAGACAAGTAGGTAGCTTTTTCCTGCTCAGTGCAACGTGGATTTTGCAAAGGTGTGTATTCAGCGTTGGAAGTTATTCTGCATCTTCTGAGTACTTTGACGTTGCAGTCTAATTTCCATAGGGACAGATGCCCTCTTTTCTCTTAACTTCTCATTACAGCCCTTGGGCAAAGACAGGAAGCAAGGAGTGCGCTTTGAAAAAAAACAGATATTAACCTGAGGTGTATTGTATGAGGGAAGAGATGGTGGGAAGTTGGATGTTTTATTTTAGCAGGTGTCTGTTGATGGTTTCAAAGCTCTTGTACTGACAGAAAGTCATTGAGGGAATTTGTTACAGTTTGATAGCTTCTGACTTGCAGTTTTCAGTTCATGCTGATGTACACTCTTTCTGCTGGATATAGACTTCTCTAGAACTCATTCCCTGAAATGCCACCTGGCATCTTGGGATCTCCTACAGTGGTAAGGGCAGCTCTTTGCTGGATTGAAACTTGCATGACTAATTCCTTTTTATTGGAGAAACAGAAATACTGTCCAGTGTGAGAGACGTAAAAGGTTGATAGAATGCCAGAGTCCTTTACCAGCCTATAGTCATTGACACTCATAAAATTAAGTTCTGTGGAATCCATAAAATCTTTATTTACTGTGACCAAACTCTTGGACATGCTTAAAGCTCTACAATATAACTTTTCTTACAGGGGGAAAATATCAAGACTCTCAGGGTTCTTCTAGTACTATAAGATAGGACTTACTTCTATTGTAGAAGTACCCACAATAATACATTCTTCTGTTGAATTGGCTATTAGTATAACCATTCAGTGCATCTGAAGCATTGTAAACTCTTGAAGATCTTGGCAGCATTTGTTGGAATATCTTACTCTATAAAGGTTTTTATGATCTGGTCACCAAACTATCTGAACATTCCTCACGGTGAATTCAGGCCTGTCTTCTTTTCCCCTCCTCTCCCCAGCCCCTTCCAGGGTTCAGATAAACCCTATTATTTACAAGACCTGAGTCTTTCAGAAAAGCATGTGATGCCCTAGGGAAACAAATGAAATTATTTAAATTCTAAATTATTAATTTGTTGGAGAATAAAGTTTAAATACTAGAAGTAAGATTGCCTGCAGAGGTTAATTCAGTTTTGATCTACACATTGGTAGTATCTTTGATTTACATGAATGCATACTACTTTTTCTGTAACTAGTTGTTTCTCTAAACTTACAAGCAACAAATGGAGAGCCTTGAATGAAGAATGTTGCTTACTTTTTAATTAGAAACATGCCTGCCTGTTCTGCTCATAAGCAGTGCAGTTCTCCTAATATTGAAAATGTTATCCTTAAACTTCTTCATCCTTTATGAAAAAGAAACTTATTTTGTAGAGAAAATAAGCTGACTTCTTAGGTAGGCCCTTTCCATATCACTAATAGCACAATTTCTTCCAGTTGGGTAAATTACTACATCTGAAACAGGTTTGGGATACTTGAATTCTTCAGAACAAACTGAAAACTAAAATCCAATATAAGATTAAAGTAAAATAATAATTAAAAAAACCTACCCCTACACACCCTCCCACCCCAATATAACTAGAGAAATCTTCCCTGCATTAACTTCGAGCTATTATGTCATAAGAACTTGCACATACTGAGAGAAAGTGGCAATTTCCTCAACTGTGGCAATGCTGGCTTAGTTCCGCTTTCTAAAATGAAGGGAGTTTTCCATCAAGAAATGGGTAGATGTGTTAAAGCTCACTTTTGATTTAGGTGTGTTTATGTATTTCCACAAGCAAAATGTAAATTCTTAGCTTGTTTTGAAGTATCAGTACATCTGAATACTGATAGATGCTATTTAGCTGTTTGTTCAGTTGGATAGGAACCCTGAGCAAAAACTTGCTGCTGTGTTTGATTTTTACAATCCTGTTTTTGTGTTCTTGTCTCTGAATGTACAAATAGCTATATGTATTTGTGGAAAGACAAAATTATTCTAAATTAGATGCATTTCAGAAACTCCCTTGATAAACTAGGCAAACTAAGTTTCCCATCTTGGTCACTGTTTACTCTTTTTAATTACAAATAATTTGACTGGACATAGATGTGGCTGTTCCTGAGTTGGGAGAAAAATTATCCAGTGAATATAGTTGTCATAACAAAAGGAAGAACATTTTTGGAATCAAAATGACACTTAATTTTACCACTTTAATGACTGTACCAAATATTTCATTATTAAGGACTGGTAGCCTATTACTAATGTATTGTATATACAAAGAGTGTGTATGGGGCAGGAGGTTGGGGTACTGATGGCATTAGTAAGAGATTACATCCTTGGGACTATTAAAGGGTAATGGGTTAACCTGACAACGTAGTGAGTAGGGAATCTTTCTGCCTGTGTGCTTTATCACCTGTAGGTTACTTATTTTAATTTAAAATTTATTTTGAAAATAGAACTGACTGGGGGAAGATTCTAGTGGTCATGGCAATGCTTGTCTAGCGTGCATCTGGCCTAGGACGGTCTTCAAATACATATGATTACACAGAAAATAAATTTGGTTGATCAAATTCAGTAGTGTTTGTAATGTGTTTACTTAGCTGTTAATGATATATTATGTTTGTCCAGTTTATCTAAATGAAGACTGAAGTTTCATTATCTTTATGGAAACAAAATTATTAAATTGAAATATGGGTCAATAACATAATAGTGGGAAACGTTAGATATCCATAGGCTGATATTTTCAAACAGGGCAACCTTTTGGAAGGTTGTTCTATACAAGCTATTGTTGGCTAAGTGAACTGAATTGAACAGCCTTCCATAAACATTTGATTAAATGATCTAATGGTACTACCATCTGGCTTTAAACTTTAAGGAGGAGAAGCCCATGACAACTGAAATACAGTTTGAATTTAACACAGGTTTTTCAAGTGGCTTTGATGGAAGAATATTATTTTGTATAAGTCAGCAGGAGCAAACTGAAAGAAAACGTAAGAGGGAGCTATTTCATGAAGACACTTCATTTTGCAAACAGTTTTCTCATCGCTGAAATTTGTTATGACTCTGCACATGTTTAGTCACTTCTTGTATGTAAAGAGAAAAATGGCAAGTTTCATCATCACTTATCCTTTTCATATGTAAATGTTAGTGAGTCCGATAACCTGGGTCTTGAATTGATCTCTAAAGGAGCTTGAAAGGGCTAAACTTTGCTGAAACTCTGTTCAAAACTCCAAGCTGTGTGAGTGTACAGCAACAGTTGCATGTTCTTGTAGGAAAACCTTTTTCATAACAGGAAACCCTTCCAGGGTGTCCTGTACCCTGTTTCTTCTCTCCCTTTTCTTAGAAGAAAAACTTGAAAAAAATTTTGCCTGCATAGTATTTTGCATTTGGATGTCACGAAGATGTGAGGAAAGTGAGGCATCCCTGAGGTTGAGTGTCTCCCCAGGGAAGTGGTTGACTCGGCCACATTGGACACTTCCAGGACTCGGCTGGACAGGGTGCTGGGCCGTCTTGTCTAGACTGTGCTCTTCCTAGAAAGGTTGGACTAGATGATCCCTGAGGTACCTTCCAATCTGTGATTCTGTGATTCTGTGATTCTGTGATTCTGTGATTCTGTGATTCTGTGATTCTGTGATTCTGTGATTCTGTGATTCTGTGATTCTGTGATTCTGTGATTCTGTGATTCTGTGATTCTGTGATTCTGTGATTCTGTGATTCTGTGATTCTGTGATTCTGTGATTCTGTGATTCTGTGATTCTGTGATTCTGTGATTCTGTGATTCTGTGATTCTGTGATTCTCTTTAGTTTTTCCTACTGTGATTGCAAATTTTACTCCAAAGTTCTAAAATGTTAAACCCCTGTAGATCAAGCCTTCATGAAAATAAGCTCTGTGTATATTTGCTGCCTCACAGGAAAAGAAAGTGGAGTTTTCTTTTGTGAAATTAGATTATAGGATCAGCCTACTGAATGGGGTGAGATGGGATGGGGAATGAGGGGAAATAATTTCAGTGACCCAACTTAAGGCACTTATGTAAATGGCCAAAATGAAATGAAGGAAATCCTTCTTTGACCAATTGGTACTAGGCTTGGCAAACTTGGTAAATTCAAAATTGCATAAGGTAGTTTTGATCCAGGATTTTAAAAAGTCTGTACTACTTTGCTGCTGTGACGCAGAATATAGCTAATTTATTTTCAATTTAATATTTTCTTTCAAAGAGTTGACAAAAATAAACAACCAAACCCTTACTCCAGAAACACGGTAATGTTATTCTAATACACATACAAAAGAGGTAAAAGCTGACTCAGAAGGCGATTCTTAAAATTACGCCAATTCTTTTGACTTCAGTATCTATTTAAGCTAAAACACTTGAAGAAGAAATGTGCTCCTTTACATAAGCATGTCTCACTCTGGAAGCTGCTTGTGGTTTAATGTTTCATCACAATAATGGCAGCTTATATGTGCTGCCAAGAGACCATTACTTTTTCTTGCACTCAGGCTGTTCCAGTGAGATACCTTTAAGGTGAGAAAACGCATATTTAACAAATCCTGTCATCACTGCCTATTCAGTGAGAAAGCTTTTTGTGTGAACATCTTACCCTGTTCCACCAAGTGTAATTGCTGATATTTCTATGGAACAAAGTTTAATTAAAAAAAAAAAAGGGTGGGTAGGAAGAAAAAAAAAAAAGAAGGATTAAAAAAACCCCTAATACTGGAATTGGATGTGATTTACAAGGGGAGACTTTAAAAATGGCTTATGTAAATAATAAAGATTATTTGTAAATACTGTGGTATGTGGACAAAAAGTGTTTTGCCTTCTGCAAGGAAATCAATGGGAAGGTTCATCTGATGTTGTGAGAAACTTAGTTGTGCCACAATAAAATCTTGATCCTTTGATTTTTTTTTTTTTTCTCCTTTTAAATCCCCTAATGTTATTGCCTTCAAAGCACCAACTGCAGCTTTACCTCCACATCCTTTGCCTAATGGGAATATATCAAAGAGTAGCACACACTGGGAATAGTGCAGGGCTGTGCATGTGCTATTTGACCAGTCAGCTGCTTCCAAATATTATTTATATGCCTATGGTTTTCAGTGTACTCTTTGGAAAGAGTGTTAACTTGTCATTTGAGTAAACTGGTGAAGGTGGAGGGGGATCTAAGAATCTTGGCTTTGGTGCCCGTTGCTAGCTTACCTTTTACAACAGAAACTAACAAAGGTGTCACTTTTTTGCCTCCTCCTGTTCCCCATTCTCTATAGCAAAAAAACCCCAAACAAACATTTTAAGAGAGAATGTTGATTAAATGTTACGTATGGGTAGTAATATCTTTATTAAAAACTGAATTACTGTATGCATTGCTCATAACTTTTCTAAATATTGTTGTGGAAGGTTGTCTTGATATGTACAAATCTAGGGCAGATTAAAGATTAAAGAGTTAAAGAATGGTTTAATGAATATTTGTCTTCAGTATATTTTTCTGAATACTCTGTTCTGACATTCTCATCAATACTTAAAAATTAGAAATCAGATTTAATTGCTCAGCAGTCATTGACATCACTTAGTCCAATGATTGATTCTTCTTACCAGCATTACTTTAGCAATATATCTGTTTGATAGTAAAAGAGATCTTTTAAAAAAGTTTTTGTGAAAGCTTCTTTCCTTATTGTAATGGTTCAATACAATGTTGAGCTGTGGCTGAATTGGAAAGGAAACACACGTTGTTGTAGCTTGTATCTATGTTGGAAAAAAACCCTTTCAATCTAAAGAATCTTAGCTGTTGTTGAAAACCCTGTGCTCAGCAGGAATCCATGTTTCCTCAAGTTGTTTTCAAATTTTCTCCTTACTGCACTTCTGAAAACTTCTTTACAACCAGTTTTACCCCTCCTTCAGTGAGTTAGACAAGGATTATTGGGAAAGATGGGTGATGGGAAACCCAGGCTCATGTACGCCTGAGTCAGTACATTAATCTTCTGTGTAGTAATTGGCTTCAAGTTGTCTTTGTTAGACGGCATGTTGTTTTGCCTTGCTTAGCTGTAATACAGGGCTTTCCAATAGCTCTGGGCTTTCCCTTTGACATAATATGTTCCTTTATTCCCCCTGCTGAGTTGTTTTGGTTCTTTCTGTCCTCTCTCTCTGCCTGTTTGTGACAACAGCAGGAGCAGGTGAAAATGATTTGTGTCAGAAGAAAATTTTGAGCGTTAAGCAACTTTATGTAAAATTAAAAATGGTATCACAGAATCACAGGTTGGAAGGGACCTCAGGGATCATCTAGTCCAACCTTTCTAGGAAGAAAGCAGTCTAGACAAGATGGCCCAGCACCCTGTCCAGATGACTCTTAAAGGTGTCCAACGTGGCCGAGTCAACCACTTCCCTGGGGAGATTATTCCAATGGTTGACTGTTCTCACTGTGAAAAATTTCCCTCTGGTGTCCAATCGGAATCTCTCCAAGAGCAATTTGTGTCCATTCCCCCTTGCCCTCTCCATGGGACTCCGTGTAAAAAGGGAGTCTCCATCTTCTTTGTAACTACCCCTTAAGTACTGGTACATGGTGATGAGATCCCCTCTGAGCCTCCTTTTCTCAAGGCTGAACAAACCCGCTTCTCCCAGCCTATCCTCATACGGCAGGCTTCCCAGTCTATTGATCATCTTGGTGGCCCTTCTCTGGACCCTTTCCAGCCTGTCCACATCCTTTTTGTAGAGCGGGGACCAGGACTGTACACAGTACTCCAGGTGTGGCCTGGCAAGCGCTGAGTAGAGCGGGATAATGACCTCTTTATCTCTGCTGGTGATGCCCTTTTTGATGCAACCCAGCGTCCTGTTGGCCTTCTTGGCTGCAGCAGCACACTGTTCGCTCGTGTTGAGCTTTCTGTCCACCAGGACCCCCAGGTCCCTTTCCACAGAGCTGCTCTCCAGCCAGGTGGATCCCAGTCTGTGCTGCACTCCTGGATTATGTTTTCCCAGGTGCATGATCTTACACTTCTCCTTGTTGAACTTCGTAAGGTTCTTGCCGGCCCACTCCTCCAGCCTATCCAGATCTCCCTGGAGAGCAGCTCTCCCTTCTGGAGTGTCTACTTCCCCACTCAACTTGGTGTCATTAGCAAACTTCATCAGGCTACACTTGATGCCGTTATCCAGATCACTTATAAAGATATTGAATAACATTGGGCCCAATATTGATCCCTGGGGGACTCCACTAGTGACAGGTTGCCACTTGGAAAAGGAGCTATTTACCACCACCCTTTGGGTGCGGCCTGTCAGCCAGTTCCCCACCCACTGCACAGACCACTTGTCTAGGCCATAACGCATTAATTTATCCAGGAGACTATGGAGGACCATATCAAAGGCCCTGGAGAAGTCCAGGCAGACAATGTCCACCGCCAACCCCATGTCAACCAGGCAAGTCACTTTGTCATAGAAGGCCACCAGGTTTGTCAAGCACGATCTGCCTTTAGTGAAGCTACATTGGCTTTTCCCAATCACGTGCTTCATTTGACTTGTGATGGCCCCCAGGAGGATTCATTCCATAACTTTCCCAGGGATTGAAGGAAGGCTGATGGGCCTATAGTTACCCAGATCCTCCCTTGAGCCTTTCTTGTAGATAGGGGTAACATTTGCCTTCCTCCAGTCCTCTGGGACATCCCCCGTCCTCCATGACTTCTCGAAGATTATGGAGAGTGGCCTTGCAATGATGTCAGCCAGCTCTCTCAACACCCTCGGGCCATATGTTTTAGCCTTGAGAAATTATGGGTTTAGTCTAAATTGTGTTAATCCAAGTATATAACTGATACTATAACAGCCTGGGATTTTTCTCACAGCACATTTGTAGATACCATAGTAGAAGTTGCAAACATCTATCTTCTATTTAAACTAAGAAAAATGTATTACTAATCTTTAAATAAAACAATATAATTCTCTGTGCATTTCTCTGGAGAGCTTTTAAGGCCGTCTGGATGCTAAGAGCTACCCTCATGGAAGGACAGTACTCTTGCATAAATTTAGATCAAAGTATGTACAAGAAATCATATTTAGTGTCAAGAGTGGAAGGACTCAAAAGAAGCGTCCACATATGTTCCCCTCTGAAGGTCAAAATCAGGAGATTTTAACTTAACAGTCACAGCTTAGCTTTTTCAGAGGTGTTATTGCCTCAGTCATTGGTCAAGGCGGACCTGCCGAGGGGAGAAGTCAGAACTCTGAAGGGCAGGACTCTTGCCTTTCTTGTCACTGGGGCTTTTATTATGTTTAATAAGGAGAATTAGGTTTAAGACCCTGCTCAGTATGCGTTAAGATACATAGGAGTGAGTGTTTCTCAGTGAGGTGCCTCCACTAGAACAGAAGTTTACGTACTCTTCATTCTGCCCATGAGCTTGGAAAGCAGTGTCCCTCCATGTAGGCTTAGTCTTACGCCTCTGGGAAAGATGACAAGTTAACCCAACTGCCAGTTAATTAATTTGTAACATTTTAGTAAAGAGTTGGAACAATTTTACTGTCCCTTGTTTGATGAAGGTCTTATAACTATAGTTCCTCTAAATAGTTTCCATGCTTTTGTTAGTATTTACTTATGCTAACATAAATGAATAGCTTTAATGTTCTCCAAGTGATACTGTGTAATATCAGGTCTTCAATCCTTGTGTTGCATCATTTGCCATCGCTACTCTTGCTCTTGTTTATCAAGCTGTTTGCTTGATGATCATGCTGGCAACAAAAATATTTCAGAGCTGAATAGGATAAGATGGCTGGCTGTTCCATGCTCAGATGAAAAATGTCACTTAGCTCAGGGACATAAGAATATTTCATAGTCAGTGCTGTTATTTTTAATGCTGGTGCTTCTGTCTTCAGCTTTGTAGCTATGCTTGTGATGTTTTTTCTTAACTTAAGCATGCCTTGCAGTCATGCCAGAAGTGGACTAATTTTCTTGAAGATGTATTGTTTGAATGCAAGGTGTCCCTGTATGTAAAGATATACTGTCCTTTGGTTATTTGGGAGTACTGAGAGTTTCAGCAGTGTGTTTACTTTCGTAAGACACAGGAGAAGCCTCAAACTGATGAGGAAGAGAGTGAAGTGGAATGTCATAAGCACCTGCTTTTGACAAAGTCCATGATTTATAATTTCCTCAATAAAAATACCACCTCCACAATGCCCATTGCAATGAATGCATTAAAGGCATTTCAAGAGCTGTGATTGCATTTGGGAACTCTTCCGCAAATGCAGCTGGAAGGATGTTCATGCTTTCTCAAATATCGTTAGCCAGTTGCCCAGGTACTTCACTTATTAATGAACATATTTTACTGCTTGGAGATAAACTCTTCTAGCTTCTGTGTCCGTGGTGTTAGTATGCTAATCAGAAATAGCAGATTCTTTCCAGGAATTCTGTGGTTTTGTGTAATCTTTTTCCTGAAAGGTCAGGGCACTTGGTAAAAGGGGAAACATATGCCAGGGTGTGTTCCCACTTGGAAGTAACTGAGAGAATGCTAGGTCTTCTTGGAAGAGAAACTCTTGGGGGGGGGCGGAAATTCCTTATAATGAATTGCTAGATCATTAACTCTAAATCTGTCTGGCCCTAAAGAAAAATCTAAATACAGCTGATATGAAACATGTTCCATGTCTGTAGAAACTGCTATGAGAAGATTCCTAATTTAGATATTTCTGGTAGCATGATCTGCACAGCCAAATCTGGATAATATCCTCCTTTTTTGGATATTATTTATTTAGTGCAAAGATTGAGTCATTGCATTTCCTCTTAGATTCCTTTTTTTAATTATTTCTTTTTTGGGGGAGAGGACATACCAATAAATAACCTTCTCTAGACTATGTCTATGTTGTCATCTGTCTCCTTTATCTTCCACATGATAGTTTAGGTGTAGGTCAGGGTATTCTTTATTTTCTGGCCTCTCATCCCTGAGGTATGAGCAGTGTAGTTTCCTTACCTATCCAAACTTTTTTTTTTTGCTTCAGTAATCAGTCTTTTAAAAGGTGTTCTGTCTTTTTGTTCCTTTCCCCTGTCAGCTTGCAGCTTTTAAGGCACTTTTAAGGCTGAGTGGAGACTGGAAGTGGTCAGTTGGTCTATAACAATGCCCCAAATGTGTGTTGGGAGGCTCTTATAGCTCCTGTGAGGCTTTCCTTCATTCCTTCCCTTTTTTTCCTAATAGCTCCTCTTAAGCTAGAGCTTTGCTCACACATGTATAGTCTAGTAGTCCCTGAATAGCTACAATGAGTTATTTCCCTGACTAGGTCATTTGCTGTTCTGTAATTATTTCATGGATACTTTATTCTTGGACTGCCTAGCATCTATGTGTTTGCCACAGCATGGCTATCTAACGAATCTGCAACTGCCAAATGTATTTGCAGCTGACTTCTTGAAACTCATTCTTACTGTAACATTGACTTGGTCTTTGATGGGAAATACACCACCTATTAAATCACTTTTAATTCTATTTTTTCATAAGTTCCTTTCACTTCTGGCAAACTTTATTCAAAACTGAGATTCTGTTTCAAATGAGCTACTATTTTACATAATACAAAGCTAAAAATCTAAAAATCTTAGTCTTGGATGTTGCTTTTTTTCCCATTTGTCTTCTGGCAGCTTAGTGAAGTATTGCAGAAGCACTGGCAGATAACTTTCCTGGTTGCTTCAGCATTGAATTACTTTATTTAGCTTTTTGTACTGGTAATTTGTTCTAGGATAAAATGACCTTGCTAAATGTTCACGCAAAACATTTTGTTATTCATTTCTTAATAGCACCGGGTCCTTTACAAGTAAGAATCAAATGGTGGCTATATCTATGTGTTTGAGGGACCAAAGCCATTCAGCTTTAACAAGAAACATGAGTTGCTTCATTATACTGTATTGGTAAAACATTTTCTGGCTTTTAGAACACTTAAAGTTTGAGGAGAACTGTTGTGTGTTTTACAGAATCAGATTCAGTAGCCCTGGAACCAGAAGCAACGTATCTGCATCAGCGTGCCGCTGTGCATGGGCTGAGAATCCCTGCTGAGACGCAGAGCTTTATTAGCTCAACTCAGCTGTGCTTCTTCTCAGGCAAAGCTTGCCTCTATGCACAGCACCACGCAGATGCGTGAAAGAAGTGTTTATACTATTGAAATGCAGCTTTGTTAGAAATGACTTTGAAGACCTGGATGGACTTGAAGCCTTGAGGTCATCCCTTTGGAGTTCTGTCAGAAGAGAAGCCTGCCTTTGTAGCTGGTGGGAAGAAAGAATTACAGAGCTGAAGACGGGGTTAAAGCTACAGTTCTTAACGCTAGTTTGTAATGTAATCTTAGAAATATCCAGATATGCTGTTGACTGATCGTACTGGTGAGCTATGCAAATAAGATTCGAAGACTGTTCTCTAGAAGGCTCCGAAAAGCACAGCAGAACTTAATCTCTTACTGTAAGGTCTTGAAGCAGAAATATTATTAGTTAGTAGTGGGACAAACAGTGGTTTGGCAATGTGTGGTTTTTGGCTGTATTGCTTTGGATGTTCCGTCTTCACCAAATCTTAACAGATTGAGGACAGGATTTCATGTCCAGAGGTGGAACAAATGCAAATAAACTGTTTCTGCTGCTTCTAGTGGGAATGAAATGTTTGTAAATTTTCTGCGGAACTACTGCATTTTTCCTCTTTTGCTTCAAAGCCTGCCAGGTAACCGATCTATTGTTTCTGTTATGCTTACCTTGGAAAGCAGCCAGCCTGTAAGCATAACTCACTAGAAAACTACAACTTATGTGGCTTTTAAAGTTGTTATAAACATGTGATATTTGCTGATGTGTAAGTATGCTTCAAAGTGCTGTGTGTTTCTGATACAAAGGCAGCCCTGCAAAATTTTGAATTCTCTAAAGTATGGAATTTTCCAATTAAGTGGCTAGAACATTTTTAATGTTATTTGCAAATGTTTTTTTTTTTTGTACATTTTTCTTGGAAATACATTTTAAAAAGCCTGAGGCAGTTGCACAGACTCAAAGGCTTGTCGGAGTCATATGCAATTGATAATAGCAATTTATCTTTATTATTATTAAGAAAAAAGTGACATAAATTCATCTGTAGGCACTGTTCTCCATCTCTTGTATAAGTGCTGTTTAACCAGAATGACTTACGTGGTAGGGAAATAAAGATAAGCCTTTAGTTTTTCTTTTCAGCCCTTTAACAATTCTGAGAGTAGATAAAATCCATAATCTGATCTTGCAATTGATTCTAGGTACAGAGTCACTGGCTTCAGTAAATTTGCTGTCGGGATTTTTGGCATGGAGCCTGCTGAAGTTTTATAGCATGTAACGGGCTACTAAGAAAAGGAATAAAGTAAGCTAGCAATTGCAGTTGTCTTGCAGGTGATGGCTGTCATAGTATAAAAGATATTAAAAAAAAGAAATATAAAAGATACTTTAAAAAAAGCAAGCTGCTTTGTTGTGTTTTTTTTTTTAAAAAAAAAAACCCAAACCATGCTGTAATAATACCCATCCGGAATCAAATTCATTTGTAGTATACATTACAACTGAAAAAGGAGGAATTATTTGGGTTAATATATTCTGTTCTGAAACCGAGAGAGGTTTTTGTAAGGATGGTCACAAATACAAAGCTCTCACTGAGACTTTCTCCAGGCTTAAGGCCTCTGAAAGTCTGCTTTTATATCCCCCCTTTTCATTTTCATAATTGCACTCTTCAGAAAAATATGAATTAGCATAAGTTTTCTGTCATGCTGTTACTATCCTGGTGATGGTTGGTGGTTTACATAGCTTGTTGATCAGGCTGTTTGAATTTTGTTCATACATGTCTCCTGTATTTTTTTTTTTGAGTTGTTAACCCAGTGAGAAGATTCTGTTTCTACAAGAGTAGAAAAGCCATTACAAGTTTTATGGATCCCTTACACAGAAGGGAGTTGTGAGTTACTGTTCTGTAAGTAAGCTGGGAAAATAGTTTGTCCTGGAAATGGTGAACATAGCAGAGTTTTTAGAACCTTGGAAATTCAGCATTTTTTTTTTTTAAATTGTACGTTCAGGATCTGTTGCAGCGCATATCAATAACTTGAAGAGCTTTCACTGTTCACAGCTTCTTGGTTCAATGCCAGTGGCAGAGACTTTAAGATGCTGCATTGAACACTACTAGTTTTGTCTTTGAGTAACTGTTCTTCAGCACAGAGTCCTTGATACCTGTTCTTCAGATTGAGGATTTTATTATGAAGTACGTACTTCTGAAATCATAATGCCACTCCTCCCTGCCAAGAATAGCTGTGATCCGAAGTGTTGGGATGCTCTTTTGCAGGGGAAAAAAATTTGATTTATTGGCTTGTTTGTTATATCTCCAATTATGTTTTGTCTGTTTTTTGTACTTTTCACTTGGATTTGTTATCTATCGACGTTGGTCACCTTTTTGGTCTCTTCTAGACTTTCCAGACCAGAGGACTTAGTTTGCCGGCTGTCGACCACAAGTAGCTTTTTTGTAGAGTAGACTGGGCCTAGAGCAGACCTGCAGGTTTTACATAATAAAATGCCTAATAAAACTCCAGAACTTAGCATAACTCCATGTTTGTTGCAAGGTTATGGGTTTTCTTCGTTTTATTTAAAGACGGGATGAAGGGGATATGGGGGAATAAAACAGCTGTTCTTCATCTGCCAAACCTAATCTTGATGATTGTCAGCAAGGGCACCCTTTTTATATTGGTTGCTGTTTAATACAGGCTTGTCGGGCCACAGTGACTTGAAGGATAGTACAGAGAACAACTATATGCATGGAAAGCCATGAAGAAGTAATTCAAAATTATTTGTGTCTGTGCAATGTGCATAATAAAAAATGAGGTAGCTTTTGGTAGAAAAAGCTCTTGTGCAGTTCTTCCTACAGCAGCTCAGATTTGTCAATTCATCTAGATTTTCTGAATTTAGTAAGGAATAAAACTAAGCTACTTTTCCATAAATCATTCTTATTTTTCAGGAAGCCGCCGTTGCTGTTGCTTGATACCCTCCTACAAATTATTTTAAATACCTTAGGTCATGCTCTCATTCCAGCTTTATTGGTCTAATGGTTGTCTGGAACAACAGTGGAAAGAGTACAGGTAAACAAGAGTGAAAAAGCATCAGACTGATTTGATGTCTGTATCCTGACTGAATTATCTGCTTACAGTATCTAAAGGCTGTACTGCAAAGTATCTCAGCCAGGTTTTTTGCATTTGGAAGGACACAGTTACTTGGAAGAGCAAATTAAATATTCTATTAATTTTTTTATTGAATTATAATAGTCAGATTACATCTTGGCAAATAAGAGATAATAAATTGTAAGATGCAGCAATAATAATATTTTATTGGTAATATTTATGGAAATTACTCACTAAGTATGGTACTTTTTATTTTGTGCATGTGTAAGCTAATATCTACTATACTGCTAGAGAGGGTCAGGGATGTGGTTTGTGATGATGATTATCTTTTATTGCCCTATCCTATATTGTTTTATGATACATGCGTTAAATCTCTTTAAGGTTTTTAAATGCAAGAACTGAATAAAAGGGAAGTAGTTTTGTTGGTCAAGTGCCTGTTTCTTCATACATTTTTTCTGTGATAGTGATCTGTGCCATATTTGTATGCTCCCTAAAATGCTGAAGTGCCCAAGAGGAGGATCAGAAATAAAATGTAGTTCAGAAAGAGGTCTGTGGAGACCGATGGAGCATCTTGCCTGTATTGTGTGGGCCACTTATTAGAGTGGATATCTGTGCAATTAATAATTCAGCTTCTTCCTGTCATTGCTTCCCATATAAACTCTGCTATTTCTGCAGTTCTTTTAACTGAAGCACAAGTGAGAAGTTACGTGATCAAAGAGATGGGGTAAGTTGTAGATCTGGAAATACAATTGAGTCAGACTACAAAAGCTTGCTGTAAGCAATTTTCTTTTTAAAATACGGTACTACACAGAAACTAGTTTCTTGCTCTGAGAGCAAGGATTGGTAAAAATTTCCTTTGAAATGTTGTTATGGAAAAAAACCCCATAAGGTGCTCAAACAGAAAAGCCTGGTGATTTGTTGGACTTGAAATGTTCTGCTAGGATGTGTCATTTCCACTGAAACTTTGTTTGACTGGCTGATGTTTTGTCACTTGGCCACCTGCTTGGTGGTTGCTGAGACCCCTGAGTTATTTGCTTTGCAAGCTGGGAAGGATTGTCCAGCTGCCTACTCTCCTGTCTAGATGATTTTGTTTAGTAACCTTAAAAACTAGTCAACAAGTAAAAGTTCAGGTCATTTGTTTGATGGCTTGTTTAATGGACAGCTGGGAAGCTGGCAGTCTTTGTTCCCCTCTTGCCCACCTCCTTGAATTCTGATTCATTTCACCCAGATGAAAGGTATCTTCTGACTAGGAAATTATGTTTCAGAATGCAAAATTTGATAGGGGAGCTGGAATTTCCAGCTCACCTCTTTCACTTGCCATGCTTAGAGGAAATGCAGAACTAAATTAAGTCAGTTCGCAGTTAACTGCTGGCTTTCTTTGCAGAACTGTTAGAGAAAAGGCATCACTGTCTGTCTGTGTGAGTTTCTGCTTGATTTTAATTGAAGATAACGTTTACCTTTTCCACTGGTAATTGACTGAAAGAAGAATTAAACCCAGTGCCTAATATTCCCCATTCAGTTCTTGAAGACTAATGAATACTTTTATTGTCCATGCTGATTGAATGAAAACCTACTGACTGGTGATAATATAATATTGTTTCACTGGAACTAGAGAGCATTTATTTTTTCAGTAGTGTAGTAAAACCTGATTTGTTGACTGCATAATACTAAGTGCTTAAAAATCTCTCTTGTTATCAGGTAGCTGGCTCTGTTTGTCAGGTAGTATTGCTTAATTCCATACCGTAGGTTAAATCTTGTTTTACATTGAATCTGGAAGACAAATTAACCTGTTTGTACAGAACCCTGAATTAGCCAGGAACCATTAAGGAAACCTGGAGTGTGTGGTGAGTCTTGTCTACTGTGAAACTTCTAGACCTCTAATTTTAGAACTTTCTTGTTTCTTACCCGATAAACTTATTTTGCATCCTTTGCCCACTTACAAGCCACAGAAGCAGTTGTGAAGAAAAACTAGTTTTGTTGTAGAGAGCAGACTGTTTAAAACCTTTTGAAGTCATCATAACAAGCTGTGGTTTGTCTGTCATTCCAGCCGTACCTTGAATGAAAGCACGTTAGATGATACACAAACCAAGCCAAAATCTGATCACAGGAAGGTGCCTGTGCTTTATGTTGCTATGCAAAAACTTTGCGTAGAGTATTGAGATAATTTCAATAAAATATTCTGATAAAGATGAAGTTTACAAAAATGCAACTGTTTCAGGAAGTAATTTGTCCCATTGTATCCAAGAATTTTAAAAATTAGCTGAAATGTAAAACAAAAATTGTAGTTTAAGAATTACTGTTTCCCGTTACCTGGAGACGGAGCATGTTTTCCTTCTGCTATGGCAACGAGAACATGTGAAGTACAGTACCCCAATAACTTGGAGTTCTGCCACAAAATAGATGAAGAACTACAAGCCCCAGTATGAGGGTGCTGTCTTTCTCACTGTTCGCAGCTTTCAGTCTGAATCTTAAAATTTGGACTGTCTCCCCACAGCTCTGACCCCCACAGCAAATAGAAGGTGTCTTTAAGATGCATAAAGGCTGTAATTCATGCTAAATCCAGTGTTGAGAGTGATTTCTGCATCAGGAAGAGAGAGTTGTCAGCAGCGGTAAAGGAGTACTACTGTACTTTGAAAATGTTCAGGCTCTGTTATCCAGTCTTCCTGTTGAATCCTTTAGTTCAGTTCTTGGGTGTCTCGTCTCTGACTGGAATCAGCTCTGATTTTCTTTGTTTTGAGATTTTTCACATTTGTTTTAGATCAGTTTACAAGTCCTCATTAAGTACTGCTTTCCCTTTGAGATCATTTGATCTTTTTTTAATCACATTTCAAAGTTGCAGGTGTTTGTTTTGCATTGATTTGTAGCTGTTATGTCTCTTGTTGAATGTGTGCTAGATGTGGGATGGCTGTCATATATGTATGAAGATACGTTGTTTCTAAGGTAGGTGTTTAAGGGGCTGAGATATGAAAAAGGATGATAACAGAGTCAATTCCCTGGTGTCTTTGGTAGTAGGCGTCTGGGAATTCCTCAGGAGTGACTGACACAATCGTAAACTGGGTACAGCAGCCCTTGTAGTGCCACCACAAGTTGACACCACAGTGCAGAGCCTGGCCTGGCCTGGCCGGACTCGACAGCTGAGCCTGTGTGCCAGCCCTGCAGTCTGCAGCCTTACGGCTTTCCTTCTCAGCAGGGTGCATGGCCTCTTGCAGCATGCTGCTCTTCACCTGCCCAAACAAGCTGGTATTGCAGGGGGGGAGGGGAGGAAATAGGGTGTGTATGGGAGGGGTGTTGCTGCGTTGGGATGGGAGATGTGGAATGCGGGGCTGGAAGAGGGATTGCTACTGGGAAGGGAAAAAGGTGAGGATACAGAGCTGAGCAAAGATGAGCAAAAGAGGGTTTGGTAGGCAAGTTGCAGCGCTGTGTGAACACGACTGTAGTGCTTCCAAGACGGGGCAATTCCCAAACTGTACTGAAGCCTTAGTAGGACACAAAGTTGTGATTAATTATTTTGTCTGACCAGAGCTGGCTCTATACAATTTATAAACTTGTGCGCTGTACTCCCAGCCAAGGGGGTGCTGGAGCTGGCTTCCTGTGGCACCACTTGAGTTAGAGAGGGCACATCACTTCAGCAGTGCACGTGGTCTGGCGAGTGTGTCAAACCCAGCTTGGGGGTTGAGCCTCCTCTCTGCCCTCCCTGCTCTAAACACACGCAGAGCAACACTTCTGCTGACTGTCCCAGGGCATGTGCTGTTGGCAGCCAACGTGCCCAGCAGCTTGTGTGATGAATACCCATCCTTGACTGTTGGCTAAAATGACAGGCTATGTAAATGTTTCTCAAGTGACGTGTAGGCGGATGCATCTGAAATCGTGTAGCCTATTTTCCAGGCTGTAATGCCACCACTTGAACCCGCAAATGATAACAAGTGTGCTAACAATTTCACCTTGTTACTGAAATGAGCTTGCTGAGCCCTACTTTCAGAAGGCCAGCTGGATGGTTACTCTCTGCTGTAAGTTCTTCATGTTATCATAGGCTTCTCATGTTGAAGTTTTGCTCAAATTCATTAAGAGGGAGTAGTTTTTCTGTTCTCTTACCTGTTTGCATGGTATGTGCTTTATTGTTGTGGAGGTAATTCAGAGATAAAGTCTATCCATTATTCTACGTAAATGCATGTTTATGTGTGTAAAGATATATATAATGTATTATATATACATAATAAGTAAAATATGGTATGTATCACACTTCAAAAATGTGGCTGCAAAAGAGATACATGGCATCGATTAAAAACACATATGGTACCTTTTGTGTCTAGAAACAAAAACTGTAGTGTTTAACCCAGTGGAATACAGCATAACATATATGTATATACAGTAATGTTAAAGAAAATACTGCTGGGGTGCAGGTTGGAGAAGAGAAACTGCAGAACTTCCTCGGGTCTCTTCCACAGCTCAGCTACCTTAATCTAAAAAAAAAAGTTCACAAGACAGTCTTTCACAAAAGGTACAGAAAAGATTTTTTTCTTAAATATTTGGCCCTGTGCTGTAATTTGAGGGAAGGACCAGTGTAAACTGTAAAAAGCTCAGCCTGTAAATGAGTGACCTACTTTTCTTTCCCAAGAGCCTAGGAGGATGACAGAGCAACGTCTTTTCTCATTAACTCTGTGGCTACCTGTGTGCAGCAGTCAAGTATTTGGAACTGGAACATGCGCCTTTGTGTTGTCTGTCCGGCAGCTGCTTGGAGCTCGGCTGTCTGTCTGGCAGATGTCATTGCGTCTGACTCGATGACTGGTGGCTCTGAGCAGCCTTGGAGAGGATCAGAGTGGCTGGCTGCAGCTAAAGAAACTCGTTCTGTGTCCACTAGTGGGTTTTAGGATTAGGGTCTGAAAAGATGGCCCTAGATGTTTCCAGTCTTGCTGTGTGTGTTCCTCAAAAAAATGCTTGATTAGATCAATCGCATTCAATTTTAATCCTCTCTGCTGCCTTTTGCAGTAGGTCTCAAATCTTGATATGTCAGGAGAAGGCCTTTTCTTCTAGTCCTGCTGCAATTAATGCTCCTCTTTGCCCTTTCTGTTGTTTCTGTTCTTCTCTGGGTTTTTTGTCCTCTGCTACCTTTATTTTGGACTTTCCCCACAACAGGTTTGCAGTAACAAATATGGGAAGTATTTCAGTGCAGTACTCTTCAAGGATCCCTTGATATGCCAAAATTGACCCTACTTAGTGCATGCATATGTGGACAACTGGTTATGTAGTTCCTGTTTTTGGCAGGAAAGAGAGGGCTCTGTCCTCTAGGATGTAAATAATGTGTATTTGTTTGAATTCAAATTTCATTGTGTTAAAATCTTTCTGATACAGCTATCAGCAAACATTTGTATTTAGCGTTACTTTTTTTTGTTATGCTGCAGAAGTCAGGCTAAATACAGCTTCCTCTGTCCTTCTTACATTAACAAATTTTCATGGTCTCTTCTCTTGGCCTTCCTCCAAATATGTACAGTTTAGGAAATTGTTTAAACCTAAAAGTATCCCAAAATAGAGCTACTTTCTTGTTACTTGTCAACATGAAGTAGCAGAAGCAAATTCATTTGCTAGCAACACTAGTGTTGCCATTTCTTGACTTCTGAATAATTTGCTTTGCAAACATTATTGCTGTGAACATTGCACAAAACATGCTTGAGATAAATCATGGATGTTACAGTACACAAGGCTTAATGGATTACTTTTCCATTGCTCATTTTAAAATTAAAAACACCAGCTTCCTGTTTTTCTTGTCCTGAAGTCCGGTCTATCTGGGCTCTTATAATTTCTAAAACAGCCTGTTAAAAAAGGAATTCAGTAAAGTGACGGAGAAGTGACTTCTGCTTAACCTTTGCTTTTATAAACAATTAGTTGAGTCCTAAATAGAAGAAAACAGTCTATTTTTAGGCCCTAATTTAGAGAATTGATATTTCCACATTTGCTTTGTCATAGCTGGTAGTAGTTGCTAAATTGTGAAAGCTTGTAGCTATTACAAATGCTTGGAGGATTGCTGAGTCTTCTGCCGTAATGCATTAAGAAGCTCGGTGCACTGAACATTTCAATTTATAAGAAGGGAGTCTAGCTGATAGCACAGACACTGAAATATTTCAAGTCTAGACTACTGTCTTAAAAACCAAAGGCTATTGGCTTTTTGGTGGAAGAAGTTGGAAAATAACTGATAAGGACAGTTGAAGTACAGCAGACTTCAAAAAGTCAGAAATTCTCTAAGACATGGTGAGTCGGAAGGATTCAGCCACTGCTTGTCTGCCCTGTTGTGATGAAAAGGGAACTGGTGTTTGTGAGACTGATCAGCCGTTTCAAGGTTCAGTGGTTTCTGAAGGAGGTTGGACGTAGACCCTCGTTAGATGGTGGTTTCTGCAACACTGGGTTTAGCAAGAAGAAACAAAATGAAGAATTAGAAAAGCAAAGTTCCCTAACTTCAGAAAATGCTAACATTAGTACTTTGCCAATGGCAGAGGTAGTGGCTGAAAAGTTTATTATAACAGGTGTTCTGTTATATAACTCGTCGTACATTTGTATAATAAAAATAGCTTTCTGAAGACTTGAGAGTGGATCTATATATTGTAATAAGTAGAGGAAATTATGATGTAGCTGACACTTTTATGACCTCTTTAATATCCCAATGCAGCTTAGAAATCTCTGTGTTTATAAAGTTGTTCTCCTACTGCTGTTTGTGAGGTAGAACGTTTTGGTTGCATTTACTGTCATCATGTATTGTTAGCCATGGAAAAAAAGGAGGAATATTACCTCAAACTGGATCTATGGACTAGAAGAGCTATGTAATTACTTTCAGTTTATCTCTCTAATATAATGCCTGTTTTCTCTTTCAGAGCCATGGTGTCATGGAAAGGGATATACTTTGTACTTGCACTATTCTTGGGAAGTTTTTTTGGAAGTATATTCATGCTTGGACCTTTTCTACCTTTGATGTTTATCTCACCGGCCTGGTATCGCTGGATCACTGATTGCATTGTGGCCACTTGGCTCACACTCCCTGTGGTAAGTTGCAGTTTGAGCCAAGTTCTGGGCAAGTGTTCATAATCCCACGATTTAGTTTGCTCACTGACACTTTTAATTTTATTTTATGTTTTTAAAGTTTTTTTTTGCTTTTGTCAAAACAGGCCTTAACATACTTACTATCTGTGGAGACTTAGGCTTTAGCTCAGTGTTGCAGATTATGTGCCTGCCTACAGCCCCCCTCTTCTTCCACAGTACATAAGTAAACTAATGCCATGTCTTAACTGTACTCTTGAAAAGGCTTTTTTATGGCAATTCCATCCAGTGTCAGTTAGATGCTGATCAGAGAAGAGTAGGTGAAGCACTAGTAAGCATGAGAATTTTTTATAAGTTATAGGCTTCCTAGATGAGTCGTCTTATAAACTCTTCCTTTTGACTGTGCTCCAACTATTTAATTAGGAAGATTATTCACTGTCTGGTACATTGTTGCTGACCTTCACTGTTCTCTTACTTAATCCTCTTAGAATTTAGTCCTTGTAGTTGAATCAGAGGCAAATTATTTCAGGTGAAAAAGAACTTCCCCCTAGAAATGAAGTCTTCCTCACTTAACAGTGCATCCGCTTTATAGCTGTAGGAGTCTGGAAATCAATAACAAAGCTCTTCGCTGAACTTTTCCTGAGGAAAAGCTGTATGAATGGGATCTATCTCTCCATCCATTCTCTAAAAACCAAGGGACTTTGTTCCTCGAGGCCTTTAAAGATTTAATTTTTTCTGACGTAAAAATGCTATATTTGTGTGCAGAAATACACGTCTTGTGGAATAAAGGAAGATTTATTTTTATTACATATCAAATAGTTTCTGCTTTCTCTGTGTCTTGTGTGTTTTAAAGAGGTGCAAGCTGTTTCATGTTCTAAAACTTGTCCTCTTCATCGTTACTAAATGCGATGAAATTAGGAGGGAAGAAATAATTACGACTAAAGGGAACAGAGGGGTTTTTATTTCTTGCCATGATGAAATTTAGCTGAGTACTGATAGTGTCACAAAATCAATTCTTTCTGCCTGTTTGTCTCCCAATTTTTCTGAAATTGCAAATTCCCCAAAATCAAATACTGGTCTTTTATTTGATTAGCTGCCCATGATTTATAATTCTGGATTATTACAACTAGTTTGTGATAACTTGTGCAGTCTAAAAGTTTCATTTCAGCCCACACTAGACCTAAACCAAAATAATTAGAATATTTTTGTGAAAAGGCTTCTGTCTTGTAAGAATCTTGGGAATTTAGGTTCAGGAAAGGTGTCTGAAAAAGGTCTTTGCACCCAGCCTTTTTGAGGCTCAGACTTTGTGTTGGTTTTCTGTCCTTACACTACTCCATTCTTAGTCAGGAGAAGCAGGTACTTGGGTTTGTGTCTCCAAACAATTAACTAATGTTGGACCAGTTGGACTCCAACAGAGAGGCTCAGACCCTGACCTCTGTAAGTATAAGAAACTTCCACCTTCCTCACTCCTCTGCCACATATTATTTCCTTTCTAGCAGAGTCAGCAGGATGGGACAGTGAATGGGTCTTAACTGTTTAAGTTTAGTTTGGCTTATACTAGCATTAGGGTAAGTAGAAAAGGACATCTGTTCATTATTATGTTTATCTAGATGTTAAATATGTAATAAGATTCTTATTAAACTATCAAAAAAGGCTGCTTCTCACTTGTCTGAAAAGACAACTCTTTACCATTTTGAGCTATATGACCTGTTCTGCTTTTGCAGTGGTCCATAGTTGATAGCAAACACCTTTGCCAGAATTATAGTGAGCCGAATTATTAATATTATTAATATTTGGCCCATATAATGCTTTTCATTCTGAGTTCTCAAGCCATTTGCAGTTGTGAGAATGTCATTCCAGTTTTATAGATGACTCAAATTGAGAAATTTGTGTTCTTTGAGGTTCTGTGGCACAGAGGTGGCAGAAATATGAACAGAACAGAAGGTTGTTTTACTTCCTAGGGCTCTGTTTAAATCCCCATACTTTATTCTTTTTCTATATTTTTCTGGAGAAAGAATGGGGAAGAGAAGGTAAGGAGATAATCTGAAGTGCTTCCAATCGTGCTTTGTGGTTTCTTCTTCTGTACTAACTGGATTGGACAGTGTCCTGCCAGTGGCCCTGATCTTAGGGCCTTAAGTGATACCTCTAGGTAATATCTGCTGTCTACCTCTGTTTCTTGGGATTTTGTACCTCTCCAGTGAGTTTCCACTAGATATTAAAAGGTTGCAAGGCACTAGCATTGTCATCTGTATTTTTGAATTATTTGCCTGGTCCTGGTCTTTTGCTGTAAGCAACCAGCACTCCTCCATATGCTTTCTTGCATGATTTGGGAATGGTTGACCAATAGATTATTTGTGCAGCCAGTCCCTCCTTAGATTTTACTTACCCAAGTTATAATCCATACTGATTCCCTTGTTCTATTCCTACATAATAGTATTCTGGGAAAAACAGGGAAAACCAAGTTTAATGTTGATCGTAGAAGAATGTTTTTTAAGAAGTGCTATTTAGTTGTTCTTTCCTCCTCCATTAAACAGCTGACTGTTACTGTGGAAAAGTTGGCTGCTTTATTAGAAAACAGTCAGAAGTTTGTTTACCAGCGGTAATGTGAGTGAATAAGTGAAATGAGATAATTCAAATTAATTTTTATTGCTAATGGGCTGATGTTTTTCTTGTGGGTGTAAAGCCATAATATTGAGATATTATTTCTAGGCCTTGCTGGAGATGGTGTTTGGTGCCAAGGTGGTTGTCACTGGTGACGGATTTGTTCCTGGAGAAAGGAGTGTCATTATCATGAACCATCGCACACGAATGGACTGGATGTTCTTGTGGAACTGCCTGCTGCGATACAGCTACCTCAGACTTGAAAAAATCTGTCTCAAATCCAGTCTCAAAAGCATTCCGGGATTTGGTAGGTCACTAAACCCTTTAATTTTAAAGGAAAATGTGTTTAAATTTTGCACAGCACTGTACATACCCTGTTACATGCCCTACGTTTAAATGCTATTTCAGTATTTTTAAACCTTTGTGTAAAATATGTGGCATATTGAGCAATTAAACCATAAATTTGCCGGAGGACACCTGGATTACATGCTTAAGCCTTTCTTTTTAAAGAATCTGCATGGGCTGCTGTTGCTTATAGGTAAAAATATTTCTGCTTTATGTACTGAAAGCACTTTTCAAAATTATGAAAAAGATTTTATGATTCTTCTCAGTGTTTCTTTCAACACTTCATTTTTGGTGCTATTTCACCCCACATTGCAAATGCTCTCATCAGGCTTCTTTCTTCATTATCCAATTTATACTATTGAAAAGATTAAAAAAAAAAAAAGAAATAAAAAGCCCTGTAGGCAATTGCAAAGTTGATGGTTCATTTCAATAACTGTAGTTTTAAATTGAACTTGGTTACGCAAAATATGCTGTACAGGATATGAAATAATAAGTATTTATAGTGATGTAGGCTGGAAACGGATCTGAGTTGCACGTACTCAGGGAAATAATTTCAGATGGGCCAAAAATTGTTGCACAAATGGTTTCTGAATAAATAGGCAGACTTATCTGAAATAAAAGCATCTCTGCATTTTATTTATCTCTTAGATTTATTTGCTGTTTTATACAAAACTAGCTTGGGCAGGATATGCGTCAACTTTATGATGTCAAAAGAGTAACCTTATTTATGGTTCCCTTTTGTCAGGCCATTTATCTGAACAGATAATTTTGGCAGGATTCCATATGGAGGAACTCTCATACTGTGGCACCAGTATTGTATTCACCTGCTGGGTGTTTAGTTCTCTTAAGTAAGAGCTGCAACTAGGTAACATACTTCTTCCTTAACAGTCAAACATGAAGGTCAGTTTTACTTGGTAAAAGACATTTCTTTTAATGTTACAGGAAATGAGAAAATGCGTTTTTAGATACATGTTTTATCTTCATAATAGAGCAGAGATGTTTTGAAATGTTGGAATCAGCTGCAAATGCAACTTTTTAAAGCAACGATGGAAGATGGAATCAGGAGTATACTCTGCAAGATTCATAGGTTTATATCTTCAAAAGTAGCATGTATTTTTTTATAACAAAACATTTGTATGTTTGCTTGTTAATGCCTTTAATAAAATCGGAAGGTCAGCTCCAGGAGCTTGGATGCTATGTTATGCTTGGCAAAATTTGGAATTTGGTTCCTGAAAAGGTGTCAGGAGTTATTTAGAGGTGGTGGTGGTTGTTCTTGTAGTTTGGGTTTGTTTTGTTTTGTTTTGTTTTGTTTTGTTTTTTTTTTTAAATTCTCACTTCTCAGAATTAAGCTGTGAATTCTGTTCTCTGCATAGACTGAGCACATCTAATAGATTTGATGAGTAGGCTCCAGCAGATGGACCTGTGGCAGGTCAATGTTAGCAGGCCACGATGCTGTTTTTGTTCATAGTCTGATATAGCTTAAGCCACTAACAAAATTCTGGGCTCGTACTACACTTTGTGGGCTGTGATGGTAGAGGTGGCACAGGCAGACGCTTACTTGTGTTATTTGCATTACAGGATGACAATTTCTGGCAGTAGAGTGGATGCCTGGATCTGTAGTGTTATAATAATAACCACAATAGTGTTATAATAAATAAACCACTATTTATATGCCAGATCCCCAAGCACCCTCCACATTATATGAGCTTTGAGTACTTTGGTTGCAATGTTGTGAATTTTAGCTTATTTTTTAGTAGACTGTTAATGTTGTGTTATTAGTCACAGGAGAGGAATCCAGCTAAACTATGTCCTTCACTCAAGCCATAATTTGGTAATCTAAATAGATGTTCAGCTTCTGTTCTAACATAGTGTATCTAAAAAGAGACCTTAGAAATACACGTCGCCGTGTTCAGTCAGCCTGTGTTTTTGGTGGTGGATTCTTGCAAAACTTAAGCATTCTGTATAGCCACGTAATTAGGGGACAGTTGGAAAGAGAGACTGTTGGATGAAATTGAGGTTTACAGTAGAAGATTTCATCATGAATCTGCATGAAGCTTGGTGGAGCAGTGATATAGCAGAAAGCGGTGTCCAAAGTGGACAACCCTGAATCTCACCAGTAAGAGCAGAATTTCTCCGACTCACCTCTAATGGCCCTGCTGTGTTAATGTGATATACTTTTAATAGGTTTTTGTCAGATTTTTTTTTTGTTAAATTGTGTCTGGTGGTTTCACGTAAAAGTTTTGTTTATTCTATGAGCAGATAACTTGGAAATCAGCTGGACAGTTGCAGTGCACTGCAACTATAACTGGTACCTTAGATGTTGATAATTTAAGGTGTAACATTTGTGGAAATTAGAACAGCTACTTTCATCATGTCTTTCAGTTTCATCTTTTCATATATTTATATGAATTAGTTGTACATAGTCAAAAGTATAGGATTACAGAAGCATTGATATATGGGCTAACTGTAACGTCTAATAAATCTTTACCTAATGGTAATTTTGGTTTGATTTTGAGAAGTATTTGAATGAATAAATTGTATTGCTTTCAGCGCAATTTTTTCTGATCTTTCAAAGTATTTTTTTAAACAAACATTTAATTTAAAATTATGCGTAAGATAAGGTTTATAAATGCAACCCTTTGATTTCCGTGTTGCTGAAAACCGTTCGAGTATTAAGCATTGCACCTTTGTTTTTATATGTACTATCCCAGACAGGGTGTAAAAATAGGTCTAGGAGAGATTATACTGATCCAAGTGGTATATATGGTAGGTGAAGGGCAAAGCTTGGAATGCAAATAGATCCAGAGTCCTTGTCGCCCCCTTTGTAGGTTAAAAGTGTAAAGGTATCAAATTTAATGAGTCTGTATTGCAAGTAGGCAGTTATTTTCTAGTTAATTATAATTAAAATCAGAGGAGTCAGTTTTTCAAGGAGAAGCATTGGGTCACTTATCTAGTTCTTAAGTTATTAATTCTTTGCATTCCAGTGCATAAAAAAAAAACTTTGCTTAAAGGTGAGCCTTAAAAAAGAAGCCCAAAGGAAAACAGATGGTCCTTCCTTCCTGGAACTGTAGCTTTGGCTTGATAAATTGTGTGCAGTAAAGTTTTCAAAAAGAGGTATTACATTTCAGTAATCTCAATTTCAGAAACATTCTTGCAGTATTTCAGTACAACTTGCCAAAGTTGGTGTCTCGAGGGAGCACTACTCTGGTCTTAGCTGTTGCTGCAGTTTCTCATCTGACATCATCAGAAACTACTGACACATTCTGCAGTGTCAGTTTTCAAGGAGAATTTCTAATGGCATTGTCAGTTTCCTGCGTAGTCTGGCAAGATATGACTTCTCTACAGTACTTGTAATAGATATTTACAATTTATATTCTTGCCTATTCTCAATCAGGAATAGCATTTGAGGTGACACAGATTATAATGCAGTTGTGTTCAGCATATGCTATGGAATGCACACTGTTCAGGTAGGTACCAAGGAACATACCCAGTAGTGTTGGATGACCAGATAATGACTAGAAGTTAGTCTTGTCCTTTTAATTTTTTTCTTAATTTAATTTGTAAAAGTCTTGTGTAAGACTTCACTGGAAGTAGAGATTTATTTTAATGAAGGACAGTTCGCCTGTGTTGGGTGGACTTGCATTAACATTTGGGTTTTAGTGGTTAAAAGTGCCTTGACACGTACATGAAAAATAAATTACAATTTGGGTTTAACTTGAGCAGTCTCAGATAAACTGATAGAAAAATGAGGGAGGGTAACCAAAGAGGTTAGTGTCAGTGCATGGCTGCTGTGTGAGGTAATAACTCTGATTTGCTTAATGCAGATGCAAAAGATAGCACCGTAATTTGTGTACAAATACAAAGTCTGAAGGTGCTGCAGTCACCATTGATGGATGTATCTTGAAGATAACTTACCATTTTTGAAAAGGCTCACTGAGACTGCTAAAGCAGGGAATTATAGCTGGAGCAGATGGGGGCAGGAACAGGTAAGGAAAGGACAAGGTGATGAAGGAAAAAAAGGAGAATAAGCAAAGCTGGCAAACCTGGAGTAGTTAGGAGCAGCGATAACCGAGTAACTGTCCAGATCTTCATCTCTGTATTCAAGTTATTCTGTAACTAACAATGCTCTTGAAGAGACTGCAAGATGTGGATTTTTAGTTCTTGTTTTTCACTCAACCAGTCACTCATGTGTTGTAGCTCTCAAAGGTTTGAGTTAGGTTTGGCCCTTGTTATGTTAAGTGCCAGGAAAAAAACTCAAAGAACTTCTGCGCTATTTCAGCACTGGGCTTAGCCCCACCAATCTCTTACTGCATGTCAGTTGATCCATTGTATCTGTCCATGTGTGTGAGCTTCGCCTGAAGCAAATGCAAAGTAATTTGAGTCATCTTAGTTTTCAGTGAAGCAGGGCAAAACAACTCAAATTATCCTGCCTTTGCCGTGGGCTAAGAGCGTGCATACAGACAGCTATGATGGATCAGAAGGAAAATATTGGTGTCGCTAAGCCTAGAAAATTTTAGCACTTAACTCAATTGGAGTATAGTTAAAGGAGCATGCTGTGGGGTATCTGTATGCGTTTATATTGGCATGGAAGTGTTTGTGCTGCCACAGCTACTTCTGTAGGTAGGGATATAAATACTTCAGCATAAAGTGTCTTTGTTCAGGCTATAGCTGGATTTGCATTCAAATTCTTATCGATAGAGCTTATTGGTTTAAAAAAATTAAGTGTAGTCTACTGAACTTTGTAGTATAGCCCATGTGTCAACTATCTTTGTTACGTTAAAATAGACTGAAACGAGAGTTTTGAGGAGCTGTGACATTTTGTCTTCTAGCATTTCAGTTATGAGCTGCCAGACTTAATTACCTTAGATTTGTTATCCTATGTGATTTTTGAAGTGGAAGTTGGAAAGTATGCTCTCTAATGGAAAGCACTATTGTTGTTCTACCAGTTGTTCATGGTGAAGGCAGATATGCAAGACTCTTTTGGTGGAGTTTTAAGTGTGAGGGAAGGATTATACTTGGAAGCAAAAATTCAGCTTAATTTGCCTGTAACTCTACGTGCATTTTTTGTGGGGAACAAAAGACTTAGGTGCCTGTTTCCCACCTTGGGTCTTCCGGGAAAAGCATAAAAGGAATATTTTCAGAAGTATACCACAGAAATTCTCCCAACTCTGTCAAGGAAAAAAAAAAGGCTAGCCTGACTTCCATTAAAATGTTCCTTATCCTTTCTATATAATGAATCCAGTTTCTCTCTGCCCCTTTTGCCTTTCCAAAACACACATCAAAAGAGTGAGATCAGATGCTAAACTTTCTTGTTCCCCAATTTTATAAAGTACAAGTGATGAAGAGAGTGGTTATTTTGTCCAAGCTCACAGAACAAATAACAGCAGAATTAGGATGGTGTGTTTTTCCCAACTTACGCTCCTTTGCCGTTATTAGTGGGTTATGCAGCACCTGTATGGATCAGCTCATCAGGCTGAGTTACTTTTGCGGTCCTCCCATAAGGAGATGGAGTATCTGAAGAGGATGCAGGCCTACGGAAGAGGTATTGAATTGTAAAATATCTCACTGTTTCTGACTTGCAGTAGAGATGACGTATCCATGGGAAAGACTTGCACTGTTTTGTGGGGCCTCTTTGTTGTTCCTGGCAATCTAACAGCCAGAGGTTGTTTCCTTTCTGTCTTTGGAGATTCTGGAATGATGTGGGGCTTTTCTCCAGATATGTATTGGGCAAGACTCATCTTTTTTAATACTTAAGTTTTCATGCTCTGTTTCACTGTATTGATGTATTTCTAAAATTCATTGGAAAAAGCAGCTTTCCAGCCATCCTAGAGATTTAAGCCTTTGCTTTAGTTCGCTTTAGTTCTGAGTAATGATGTGTTATTCTGATTTCACACAGTACATCAAATTAAATTTGAAGTGTTATTTTAAGATGGATATTGTAACTGAATAGGTTTAATGTTCCTTAACAGCATTTATACCATTTTAGCACAGATTTCATGTAAGTAGCATTGATACAATGGTAGAGTTAATAATCCGATTGTCCATATTCTATAAAAATGGCATAATTTAGGAAATAGAATGAATATTTGAATATGAAGTGTTGAAAAAGTATCCATGATTAAGGGATTGAATATTGAAAGAATAATTTCCAAGAGCATGGTATACCTCTGACAGAGAGCTTTATATGCATTTTTATCCTGCTATTGCTGTAATGATTTTTTTTTTCCTTATGTTCTGTCACACTTTTGTGTGTGTGTGTATTGTCTGAGAGGTACCAATTCTTCAATGGAATATCCTTTCTAGAAGGTTTCACGGCTAAATTTCCACAGCTAAGACACAGGCCACTCTCTGGCTAGCTTTTTGACAACATTGTTATTTCCCTGACAAATAAATCTCACACTGTAAACTTTGTTTGAAGAAGCCTCTAATTGTATTTTAAATAAACAACAAGCTAAAGCAGAAGTATCTGCTGGCACATAATGTATTCTCTCAGAAGAGAATGAAGCAGGGCAAAGGAAATGCAGAAAGTGTTAATATTTGAACATGACTTAAATATAAAATTTAGAATATTTTGGTACTGAAACAGATGCTTGAGAACTATGGGGAAATCAAAGGTAAAACTGAGCTCAGCAAAACAAGAATATTTTTCTTCTTTTCAGTTACCTTAAAATTCTGTGTTTCTGACCTTGATCTTTGTTCACTTAAGTTATTTTAGTAAGAAGAAAAAGGTTTAGGCTTCACATACATTGGAAGAGATGGTATTAGGTCCAAGTAAAAACTAGACTTTATGGTATATACATGTATGAAATATATAGTCTGAACATAAACTGAATGTGACCACAAAAATAATTTAAAAACAGATGTAGATTAAAGTCTTTTTATCTTTAGTTTAATTAATTTTTTAATCTTTAGATTAAAGTATTTTTTAAGACTAAAGTCAGATGCAGAGTCTGATAGGGCAAGGCAATAGCGAAAGCATACTGGCATCTATTTAGGCACCTTACAAATAGATTGAATCAAATGAATAAATAGACTGAACCAGATGTTTCACTATAAAATTAGGAATGCTACTGTGAATCTGTATTTGTGAATTTTGTCTCTTAGCTAGTTTTGTAATTTGCTCAAAGAATTCACCAAATATGGTGGTAGTTGTTCAATTCATTATACTCCTATTAACTACATTACTGGAAATGAGCATAGTTTAAAGAAACTTCCCAGGAGCAGAGATTGTGCATTACAAGATTATTTCAGAAAGCATGTCTTTATTTATCTTCCTGGTTTGTGCATTCAAACCATTACATTAAATTAAAAAAGTCTTTTAATTTCTAGTTTGCTTTGGGTTATTAGACATAAAACTATCTATAAAAACCAGTAAAATGGCTGACTAATTAAATTTGCAGAAATCTGTTCCGCAGTCTATACTGATGAAGACTTAACTGTATATACATAGCAACTTTAAGCCTGGCTTCCTGTGTGATTTTCTGTGTGCTAATATCTTTTTAATACCTACCCGTCTTTAAAATAAGGAACATTCAGAATTGCATGGTTGTTGCCTTGTGGATATTTTATGTGGCAAAACATTTGGAATAACAAACTGTTAATGGACCCAATTATTTGTATTACAGTGGGATCATGTGCTTCCGAGTGATTTCCCTTATTAAGCCTAGATGTCTGGTCCACTGTTGCCTCAAAAGCCCTGATCAGGACCAGACCCCTGCTGAATACAGGCGCACTGAATAATGCTTTCATTTTTGACCAAGATAATGGTATGAAAAATGAGTGAATAATGCAGTGGAAGAAAAGAGGGAGGATGAATGAATATAATAACAAAATCCCGTAGTTAGGCTTTCTACTTTCCTACTTGTTTCTATAGTTTTGAATAATTTATTGAATTTATTTGTGGGGGCAGGGGGGCTAGTATTATCAGCCATTCTGTTACAATGCAGAATACATAAATTTATACATGTATACCTATCTATATCATAGATACAGAAATACATAGATAACATTTTCTTGATATGTGTATATTTGCTCTTAATATCAAACATAATATTCCTCTTACAGAGACATGACATTTTGAGGGGTATCTAATTTCTGAGCTACTTATGGAAATGTACATAAAATAGTGATACAAAACCAAACACAGACTTTTTTTTTTTGCACAACTCATCTCTTTCTCTCTTTATTGCCACCTCCACCCCTAGTATCTACTTACTCCCAAATTACCTTTGCAATGAAAACACACTTAAGAAATTTCAGCTTCAAGTATTGTTTTCTTTTAAAGGATTTTGGGGTGGGGCAAACAGAAGTCCAGGGTCTTAGAATTTAAAAAGCTTTGCAGTCGCAACTAGCGTTTTTAATACAATGCTGCAAATTCTCAACCTGCATAAGCTGTAATTTGCTTTATCCTTAAGGCAGTAAGGAAATTCTTACATACAGCATGTTTCTCTTGTTCAACAGAAGGCTTTCCTTTTTGTGTAAGTGTAATTTTTTTCTGTGTAGAATTACATCCTGATAAAGCCTTATTGAAGTGTGGAACACATACCATTAGTGTGTATGTTTTACTTAAGATTTGGAGCTGCCTTTTAAAATCTTTTTTTCAGCTCTGAAAAGTTGATTTAAAGGTCAGTGTGGCTAGCTACTCTACCGTGTAGGTTTTCGTGCTGCTGTTTTGCAATTTTGAACAAGAGATGTGTAGTGTGATGCTTTTTGTATACTTTTCCAGGCAATGTTTGTTATCAGCAATGTGGTCTATTACAAGATGACTGTTTTAGCAAAGAAGTGGAGTTGCATTATCATGATCTCTTTAGCTTTGTTCCGCTGCTCAGTTTTTATAACTGATGATTTCTCAAGAATCTGAGAATCAAAAGACAACCATTTTTCCCCAGTCAAGTAAATGCTGCCTTTGCTAGGAAAATTCCTGTTGCCTGGGAGATTTAGGATGGCCAAAAACATTGTGCAAAAGACCAAAATATAATTACTTTTCTTGGACAATATGTTGACCTAAACTTCACAATAATTAACTGAACACGCTGTCTCACTGCAGGCTGCACAGGAGAAGCTACTTCCTTCTGCTGCTTAATCATAAATCTTGCTGATTAGCAAAACCATTCATTTTGCCCATTGCTTTACTGAATTCCTCTTGTTTCTCTGTGGATTCCACATCGTGCCAAAGACTTGTTACATGTTGTTTTTCCAGCAGCACAATGCAGACACACTGTAGAATGGAAATCAAAGCGAGAGCTGCTTTTGCTTTGTTCAAAGGCATGTGTCTGCAAGCCTGTGCTGGGTTTCCTCCCCGCTTGAATCTGGTGGGATGGTGAGACATGTAAACAGCAGGCATTCTCCCCAGCGGTGCACGAACCAGGGTTTTGGCTGAAGGCAGTAATTCATGTTTTTGTTGCCTTTCACTGGAGGCCTTAAAGCTTGAGCAAATGTGGAAGATTCTTCCACTTTTATAGATGGAAAAATAGTTAGGTGCAGTGTGCCATGCTAGGCTAAATCAGGAGGAAAAACTGGGTCCTTTACTATTAGTCATCTGACTGTTAGATAATTTGTTTTTATTTGAGCAGTCATGACCATTTATTTAGATACACACTTAAAGATAGAAGTATTCTTCCAGAACATTGGACATTATGTATTGGAAAAGTTAGAAAATCAAACCTGTTGTTTATTTGAAACACTGGATGCCTTCCAACTCCCTTCCCTCTCTTTCTTCCTCCTCCCCAACACCCTACTGTCATTACATTACTGCCTCTGTTTAATTTTTCATAGCCCGTATATAACACCACCACTTAGGGCAGGAATGGGAAACTACTGCGTTATATCCTGTGCTTTAAGGCAGTTTAGTCAGGTAAAATATGAGTCATCCAAGCAGCAGCTTTCGTAGTAGCTAAGGGTGTTTGTAATTTGATGTTCACAGTGCTGTTAAAGAATGATCACTAGAAAGAGTTTGTATAATTTAAAGCCTTGTGCTGCATGAAGAAAGATAGAGGAGAGGGTAGGATCTGGCAGTGAGGTTTTTTCCATGCTCCCTCTCTATTATGGACCAAAATCACTCTTCCTAAGGAGCTGCTGACCTGGGAAACTATCAGCAGGCTTCCCAAGCGAGCATTTATTTTGCTTCTCGTTTCCCTTCTTTCCGCCTACGGACTCTGCTGTGATGAGAACACAAGGACTGAATAATTCAGGCCTGTTGTGTGATACCACACAATAAAATGGTTTAGCACAGTACAGGTTTTGCATAAACTAGTTTAGGCATAGTGTCTAGGGTACATAAAACATACAAAAAGGTCTGGGTGGAGACGTAAGAACAATTGGAAAACACCAAAACCACAGCACAACTTTCCTAATCTATGTATTTTCCACTCTATTCCTTGGAGCATCTACATTCTCAGAGTTGTAAATGGTATGGTACAAGGCATGTCTGTTTCTGCTTAGAGGGCTTTTTTCCTTTGCTGTATCCATTTTTATGAATTTATTTTCAGATGCGGTATCATAGAATCATAGTATTTCTCAAGTTGGAAGGGACCCATAAGGATCATTGAGTCCAACTCCCTGCTCCTTGCAGGACTACCTAAAACTAAACCATATAACTAAGAGCATTGTCCAGATGCTCCTTCAACTCTGACAGGCTTGGTGCCATGATCACTTCCATGGGGAGCCTGTTCCAGCGACCAGCCATCCTCTCAGTGAAGAACATTTTCCTAATGTCCAGTCTGAACTTCCCCTGATGCAGCTTCATACCATTTCCATGTATCTTCTAGAGCAACCGAATGCTTTGGCAACATTTGGTATTTGGCAACATTTGGTATGAAAAGATGTCCTCTTTATATAACACAATGACAAATGTGAAAATGAAGCCCTAATTAGTTCAATTTAAAATACCGTTTTTGCACCATTGTAGTGGCATGTATTGTAGCGGTAGGAGGTGATTAAATACCAGAATAGAGCACAGTTAAATTACGTAAGTTATTTTTCAGTTACTTTAAAATTGACCTTTTTTTTCCTGCAAATAATTTGTTTAAACATGGATAGACTCTATTAATAAAGCTCTGCTGATGCTTCTTGACACTGCTGATGTAGGAATGTGATATATGCATAGATACACAGAAAACGTGGTCAAAGTTTAGTTTTGTTTACAGAGGGTTTTTAACAAGCACAGCATGCAAATTTGAAAAAATTTGCTGAGACTGCATTCTCAGCATTTCTTTTCTTAATTCATATAACCACTTCCAGTATTCAGTTATCTGGTTATCATTCATTAGCTGAGTATCTGAGACTTGTTACGTCCAGATTACAGAAGGCATGTTAGTTATGCATGCTCTGTCTGTTTAGTTGATTTAAAAATAAAGTGTCTACCCCATGATACAGGTTACAAATCTTTAACAATACAATTAACATTCCTATCTAATACAGAAGAGATTATGCAGCTTGGTTAATACATTATCCAGGCTGACTGACTTGTGAAGTTGATTTAGAAATTGGTGACTTTAATAAGTGATTTTCTAGCATGTGCTCCTTGTAAGATATTGCCATGAATGGAATAGAAAGGAGTCCCTGTAAAGAGAAGCTGAAATAAAATGCAAGAATAACATGCTGAAAGTCACCAGCAAAGGAAAAACAGAGTTTTGAGAACGGTGGTGAGCAAAGAGGAGGATGGGAAGCTCTGATGTGTTCTCTTTGATGTGGAATATCTAATCTCCAGGTTTTCTGATGAGACACAAGCTAGCCAAGTACGGTGGTCAAGCAACGACTTGCTCCTCTGAGCCCTGTTTAAGAAAGGAGCATCACAGGCATGTGGCAGAACTGGAGGTCTGATTTTTTCATCCTGTTGTCTGAACTAGTGGACAGGACTTCTAATATTAAAATGTGTATTGAATACTAAATTGCGCCAAAAAAGCCAAGAATGTTTATTGAAGATAATGGCGTGTGACCCCTAGGCTGCAGGCTCAGCAGCAATTTCATTTATTTAGCTGCATTACATTGTCTGTTTTGATGTCAGGCTGTAAATCTTCACAGTTGTCTTGTGTATTAATATAAACAAATGGATATATATCAAATTTTCCTGTCAAGTCTAAAGAACAACCTTGTATTTTCTTCTATTATTAATGAAGATTATAAGACGGTATATATAATAAACCCCTCGAAGCAATAGACATTTTCTGCACAATGCGCATAGTTAACATGCACTATTAAGAGCAACTATTGCTATATAATGCAGCTTTCTTATATCGTGCAGTGTATTGCTGAGATGCCTGTTCGCAGGGACAGTGCCTTCCCTTGAGCAAATCAGCGTTGCAGTGATGATTAAGGGTATTATAGTGAGGGCCATAGTTTTAAATACTTCACCTCAAGACAGCACTGACCCTATTCTTACTTTCTGGAAAGCTTTTCTAACTCCCCTAACTTGAGTTTGCAAAACTGTAGCCAGTCCAAATTTATGTAGATTTATTTATATAGATTATGCATTCTGTTGCTTCCTATCCAAAATGCCTTTTACAAGGTAACTAAGTGCTCTTAATCAGAGGTGAGGATGGGCAGGCAGTAAATAAAATGTTGTGTCTAACACATTTTACAAAATATTTTGGAATAATAGACACTGGAAGTATCAGAGTGAAATGTTACTAAAGGTGTATTTTTTTAAACTTTAGGCTGGGCGATGCAGGTTGCTGCCTTTGTTTTCATTCAGAGAAGGTGGGAAAATGACAAAAGTCACTTCGAAAAAATGCTGGATTATTTCTGTGACATTCGCGAACCACTACAACTCCTCATCTTTCCAGAAGGAACTGATCTCACAGGTAGGCTGTATTTTAATCTTCTTGTGGAATGTTCAATGTGGAAATTCTTTGTTGTTTATGGAAATAGTTAAAGTTCAAGGCAGGAGAAAGTCTGGATTCTCATGGCCAGTAGAAATTATAATTAATGATCATATGTGCTGATTCATTTGAGAGGCACAAATGTAGTTCCACTGAGAGGCTTTGCCAGTCTTCCTGAAGTAACTGTTACATTTCAAAGCATCTGATGATTGAAATGGCTTTATATTGGTCAGTACTGTGTGTACATTGCATTAGCAAAAGTGGGTTTCAAGACCTGGATAAAATCACTTGTATGTTGCTATTTCCCGTATTACTGGGGCAAACAGTGCAAAATCATTTCAGACCTATGGAAGAGTGACTGAAGAGAACTAATGATTCTATTAGATTTCTTGCCAGTGTTGAAGATGATGACTCAATTACCCATAAAAGAAAACATTGCAAGAATGTTCTTTGGTGGTTCATGCCTGCAGCATGATTTGATAAGCATCATCTTTAAATAGAAAATCAATTCCAATTAAACTTCTACATTTTAGCTTATTTAAAAGATTTTCACAATAATTCCTGTTGCAGATATTCTTAAATCATATTTTACTACAATGCCAGATCAGTAAGTGCTAGACACAGTATAAAAATAACTAACATATACTGCTATTTTTTCTTCTGTATTCCTGATATTCTTAAAAATGGATTTGTATAGTGTTCAGATGCTGTCACACTGTAGGGAATTGCCATCACTTGATCAGCCTTCCTAAAAGAGGATAAATTCATTGTAGGTTCTTGGACTGCTTCACATGATATCTCTTGTTGAATTAGTTATTTTGTATCTAAAATTAGGGAGAAGGATGGGAATTATTTCACTTAAATATTTGTCTTTCTTTGAATTCATTAACAACTCTCCCCTCCTATCTCTGAATTATGAGACGAAATCTTAATCTTATTCATGGAGTCAGGAGACTCCTCACTGGGTCACTCACACTCTTTCTGAACAGGTGTTGCCATCTCAAGATGATTGAAAGAATTGGATTGTTTGTAATTTATTCCATAAATTATGTCCACTTTCTAATACCTCCCAATATTCCTCAGAGACAGCAGATTTTAAAGAACTGGGGAAGTTTTGTACGGCAGCTTTAAAAAAGAAAAATTACTGAGGATTGAGACAGCCAAGGTGTGTTAACACTTAATGTTGCAAGGTCCCAAAGACAGTGGTGGGGCTTGCCCCCACCTGAATGTGGAGTTGTTTAAGGAAACACAGGGTTTTCTCTCTGCTGTTGTAACTGATAAAAATTACTTGGACTAAATGTTAGCATATGCTGTTGCTACCATCCACTGAGAAATTCATGCAGGCAAGGTTCTTCACTTAATATTAAAGTGTTTTCTAATTGGGTTTCTGAACACTTTTTTTTTTTTAGGGTGTTTCTTTTCTGGTTTTCCTTCCTCATACATGTGTCACAAGTACTCTTTAGCTTTGCAGTGTCAGATGGATATCTGCACTAACTGTACTGTTCTTCTGAAGTCAGTTTAAGCCACTGCAGATGGGTGGTGATCGTTTCCCCCTGGTTTGTTGAGCAGCCCAGGGAGGAAGCAGTGCGGTGGTTAGGATGGAATGAGGAGCAGGGAAAACGATAGGGCACTGCTTTCCTGGGCAGCCATGCTGGCTTCTGAGACATTAACTGTCAGGTGTTTACCACTCTAACTTGCTATCAGTAATGAATGCCACTTCGATATTATATTTGTGCATAATGTGATGTATGGAGACAGGCAAAACCCTGGGGCTTTTTTCTGTGAAAGTAAATAGTTCTCCCTATCTAATTGTCTTCACAGGAAACATTAGCCTATATATTTTAAAATATTATAGGAAACAGGGCAAAACCCCTTGACAACCTAATCCTGACCAAGCAATAAGTTTATGCTGTGTGAGAATGATAGAACATAATAATGTACTTTGTGTAACATTTTGAAAAAATGATTTTCAGAAAACTGTTATGTTGCTGACATATGAGGACCTATTGCAACCTCATGTTCCATCTTTTAGAATAAGAAATAAACCGCAGTTTTGTTCTGAATGGTTGTTCAATATCCTAGGGATCTTTTTGCAAAAATAGAGACAATGGCTCTTGTTTTCTGACCAAATTCCAAAATTGCTAATTACTTCTGAAAATAAAATTCTTCTGGTGCTTAAAATGAAAAATAACATTCTACATGTACTTCACTGAAAAGCAGAATTGCTATGCAGCTCTGTGCTGCTATCATTTTTTTAATCCTCTCAATGGCTGCATGACAATCATAGATTTACTCCTCTTTATAAGTAATTGTATAATGTTTTCAGGTATTTGAGAATGAAAGATCTCAAAGAAATGTGAAGTATGATTGTATTTGTACATGGGCCGCTGCCTGACTTCAAGTTGGTGAAGTACTTTGCAGTGGAAGATGCTACGTAAATAGATTTTAGAAATAGTAATGTCATGAACCCTGAACAATGTATTTGCAGACTGGATATACAGGGTCTGAGGTAATAATTATATACTTATTTCTGATAGGTTGGTCATCTTTTCACTCTGGAGTACTTCAAGGTTAAAGCTAAGTGCATCAAAGGTACTTTATTGTAATTGCTTAAAAAGAAGCCCTCGGCAAATAACCTTGTACCCAGACTTTCTGAAGCCCTGAAGAAAACAAAGCAATCATAAGTCTAGTGCTTCTGGAAAGTTGGCATACAACCCACCGTTTTGCTTGTTCTTTTGTTTTACTTGGTGTTCCTTACAAGACTCTTTGTAGTAATTCTTCAGAAAGCAATAACAAAAAAAAAAAAAAAAAAAAAGTTGCTGTATTTCTCTGTGCCTGTTAAAGCCTCATTCCCTATGGGTTTGTGTCTGCATCTCTGTACACGGTCTCTTCTTCACTCCAACTTGTCTTTTTCCCTTGTGTTTCCTTCTGTGTGACATTTCCTCCACAAATCTCTTGCTGTTGTCTCAGCAAGAGGCATCATGTGCTCTGTGGCTCATCCTCGCCAATACTTGCGTTAACTGACGGACCGCAGCATGCTGTGCTGAAAGCCCTGGCAGACTAAATACCCATGGAGCCTGCCCTGGCTTTTCCCGTTATTAAGATCTCTACTCTTGGAGGCTCCCCTTTACTCAGCCATTGTTTTTTCTGTAACTCCTATGGGGCCTAATTATCTTTGAATCTCTTGTCTCTGTCAAACTTTGTTTGCAGGTGGCAATAGCTTCAAAAGTTAAGGGGAACGGGTGGACAGAGTGTGATTGCACAGACTGTTGTTCCTTGAGGAAGAGCTAAAAAACAAGTAGGAAAGCTTGCTAGAGCCCAGATTTTGGCTGGAATGTTGTGATGTGGAACACACACAATATTCTATCTAGAAGGTAACAATGAACTGCGGTTGGATTTTTCTCTTTTTCTAGTAAATATGATGTACTTTGGCAATGCAAAAAATGTTGTTCGAAAGTACTGGTAGAAGTAGATTTAGCATGTAATAATTAGAAAATAGAACAAATACGAACAATTACTTAACTTCTTCGGAAGATATCGACTGTGAGCCAATGTAGCTTTTATGCTTTCTATGCAAACCTCTAATAGAGAGCTCAATGAGGGTTTTTTTAAAAAGAGAAATTTCTGGAGTACTCGTTTATTCTTTCACTGTCCCGTACCAATATCATGTGAGAGCACTTGAAGTCATAGAAGTACTTGCATGCTTTTATCACAATTCAGATTAAAGGAAAAGGTAGTACTTAATATTCAAATTTCAGTGCACTTTTACTAGCAAAAAAACCCCGTAGTTGAGAGTTGATCAGAAATAGTTGTATTGAAGTTGACAGAATCAGCTCTCCAGTAGGATGATGAGGGAAGTTTATAGTTCTTTTGGGTGGTGCCCAGCAAAACACGTCAGCCTGAACAATGTTGAATCAGTAAAACCATGTGAGTTTGTTTGAGAGGAGCCAATACTGCATAGATGTTTCATGGGGAGCACAGAAGTAGCTTTTCGTTGGGTACAACTCTTGGAGTTTTAGTTCCAAATACTCTTCAGACTCAGGCAAACGCAGCTTGTTACTGCATTATGGCTTTCATTAAAGCCAAATGCTAGAGATTTTTGTTTTAATTCAAAACTAGCTCACAAATTAAAAATATAATTTGACTTTTTAAAAAAATTAATTTTTTCATTGTATGCTCTGGTTTTCAGAGGCAAAAGCAATTTAACTTCTTAAAAATCTGTAACTCAAAAATGAAGAAAATGTGTTAGCATAATTTCTTCCACCAGTTACTTTAAATGAAATTCTGAGGCATGGTGCTTCTAGAAAGTGCTGACTTTCTGAGCTTTTCCAATAATTTAAAGATGTGATAAATGGGATTTGCCCACATAATTTTGAGATAAATGAGAAAAAAATTTAATCAACTGGCGTACCAAAGGCAACACAGGAGCCAAAAAAATATAAGATGTTATGGCCAGAACCTTTAAATTCTTGTTCTTTTGTCTAGTCTGACAATTGCTCTGCTGTAGTCTCTAAAGACTCAAATAAACTGGACTTCTTGTACTTGTCACCACCCAAAGAACATACCCTCTGAGAGGCAGCACGTATTAGCTGAAGGAGATGGGAGGAAAGGCACGTCAGTGCAAGAACAGAGGAGAATGAGCATGAAGTGGTTCTGGATCAGGAAAGGTCCCAAATCACCCTCTGTTATAAATAATAAATAATAAACTGGCTGCTTTCCATAAAAATAGATTATTCTATTGATTCTTTTTTATCATAGGAACAAATAAAACCAAAGAGTTAAAATGCAAAATACACCTAACAGGTATGATGAGCAAAAACTCTGTGGGTAGATTTACTTTGGCTTCAATACGGTGTAAGAAACAAAATACTATGTTTCTACAAAGCAATGCTTACTCATTTTTTTCAGAGAGAGTGAACAAGAGGGGACATGGCCCTTAGCCAAATTATGCGAGTGACCTTTTCAGACTGGGGAGACCTAAACAGAGTTAATTTCCAGTCCCTGCTTCAAAAGCCACTTTATGCAATTTGCGTTAGTTGGTTGGAAGCAAAGAGAACATATGTTTCCTCTTTTTAAGGAAGTGTTTTCACTATCAGGCTTACAAAGGCATCTTTCACTTTTTTTAGTCTTTTACCTAAGAATGTTATAATCTGGACTGCAGAATGATGAGGCATCTGCCTAAGTTTTGCAGCGCTGACAACGTAACCTGGTCTATTGATTAAGGGATTTTAAAGAAGAGTTTGTTGTGCGAATTCCCTTAGGTTGGACAGGGTATAAAAACGGGTTTCTAATTTCCTGGATCAGTTTTCTAACCTCTAGGTTTCATGTAGTGTGGAACATCCCATTTTCTGCCTTTTGTTGAATCCAGTGCTGAACCAGATTTGCTCTGAATTTCCCCGAGAGGGTTTAGGCACAGGTGTCTCGCACAGGGATCCCAAGCAGCAGTAGGCACCAGGGTGCTTACATCGGATAAAATAGCAGTCAGTGCATTTGTTCATAACTAATGGAGGAGTAAGAAAGTGTTGTCTTCAAATACTGAGAGTAGCAGGAGGGGGAGGAAGGGCATTATTTTTACTTTTCGATAGAGCGAAAGCATATCCTATCTTTGCTTTCAGGATAGCATCAAAAACCATCTGACCTTCCGGACTTGCTCTAATGAATATTGTTTAACGTACAAAGACCTGTGGCTTGATAGTTGTTACGAAGGGAAGAGGGAGATGAGTTTTCCAGATGACAATGATCACTGTATTAGCTGGGAGCATTATTCTAGTTCTAAAATCCCATTACACTAGGGTCATGCAAAAGGGGAAAGGAACAATCTCAGTTATATAAAACTTAGAGTCTAGAGGCAAGACAGGGATACAAATATCAGGAAATAGCTGAATAGTGTTGGCCAGAGCACCAATATCCAGCTGTTCACACGTTTTTAGAAAGGCATTGTAGTAAAGGGAAATTTGGAAGATGTTTTGCAGATGTTTACAGTGAGTTCTTTCCAAGTGCAGGGAAGTACACTAAGAGGAGGTTTGAAGATGATTACTTCAAGGCAATGGGCAGTGGAGGTCCCAAACCTTTTTTGCAGCATCAATTAGGTCTTGCTCAGAAAACAAAACTGCCCATTTACTCTTTGGCTTTCCTGTGGTGCAAGTTGGAGCCTTTGGCAAACATTAAGGAATTTGTTTTCCGGCTCCCTCTGAAACAAAGTGCTAGTGAGCAGACATATGGAGGGTTTTTTCTGAGTGCTCGTTAACTATATGCAGTTTGAGATGCTTAAGGCTTAGATTTCTTATTTTTTAGACTGCTTAGCTTTATGTAGACACTTATGGTACTTGTGTCTCAAAGCATTGACTTGGTTTGCAGATTGCAAATGTTCCAATGTGAAACACGAACTTGGATATGCAGAAAATGAAGGTGACTTTTCCTCTGTCCTTTAGAAGAAACAAGACATTTACTTAAAACTGTGTGATAAATTAATTTAAAGCATTTTACTTGAATCGCCACAGAGTCTGGAAAGGAACTCTCTGTCTTGTGTAGTTTTTATAGGAACGCTCTTGGTCATCAATGTCATTTTTTAGAAAACAAAAAGTTAAGTTGTTGAGCTAATAGTGCAATACAATTATGTCTAAGAGGTAGAACCTGGCTTTTCAGAGGAGCATTTAATAATTACCAGATTACTCTTGCCTTTTCTGCCATTCCAAGCGTTGCCCATGACTCCCTTTGCAAGTTTTGCAGTTGCAGAAGTAGGTGTCCTAAAGACAAGTTCCCTTCGCTGATTTGGAATAGTCAGTTTTCAACATTGCATGGAGTATAGTCGAGCAGACAAAACCAGGTACTCTGATCATGTGGTTAAAGACATAATGCATGTGTCCGAGAAAAGATAAATTTAAGTTACATAGCCAAGCGTCATTTTAGTATCTCACACATTCTGTGATTTTAGAAAGGCTTTTTGAAGACGTAACATTTTCAAGTATTTGTACGTTTTGGCAATTTGGCAAGAATTAAATCTTTGAATTCTCTGCTGAATCACTTGCTTGGCTACCGTGCTGCAGTTTTCCTTTCCTCCAAATCACATGGTCAGGAAATCTGTGTTCTAAATCTTTAGTGTTGCATGTATGAAAAGCAGTACTCTCATACCTGGAAACAATAGGTCACTGGCAAAAAATACTCAGTATACTGTTACGCTATAGTATTTATTAATAGGTAGATGGTCCTTTAGGAGGGACATCCCCGTTTTTTGATAAGCAAAGGGCTCATGTAGTTTAGGAAAAAAAGAAAGGTGCAGGAAAATTGCATTACTGCAAAAAGGACACCTCGCACTACCGTTGGTTTGTCCACTTGTGCTATTGTTCCTCTACAGGAAAAATGATGATGATTGTAAGGGAAAAGACTTACTTATAAGTATCAATTCTGTTAAATTATTAAGCAGCAATATGTTTTTCATTACTTTATCTCCCATCTCTGTTCAGGTTAACTGTGGACCCTTAAAAAAAAGAGCTGTTTCTGCTTGAAAAAGAAGATGCATTGCTTAGGCAGTGATTTTGTTCCATAGATCTGTGGCTGGGATTTTGTCTTTTAAAACGCCTGTAAAACTATATAAGTACAAGTTATTAAATAAGTTAGTTGATCAAAATGGTTTTTGCCATGTTGCCAAGTGAATGTTGCATGCATCCATTGCCTTTTGGCCCCAGGGGAGGCACAGCAGTACCCACAATGAAGGAGTAAGGGCAGCCAGCAAAGTCCGTTCAGCTGCTAACTGAGGCTGCTTGGAAGGGCCTCCCGCATGTCACTGGAGAACAGATTGCTTTCTCTCTGCCTGTCTTCAGAAGTTTTCAGTTCAGTGTCCGTGTCTTCCTTGCTTGGCGGGCTCTGTTAGCAACTGGCTCTGAACAGCCTTTGTTCAGTTTTCTCATAAGACTTCTTTTTGCCAAAGCTTCAAAACGTATTTGCCATGGGGTTTAGCCATGCTGCTTTCCAGATGCCTTGCCTGTACTCTGCGTACAGTAGCAAGCGAGTGTTGCAACACTGAGGCAGTTGGTCAAAAAATTAAAACAGGGTATGTATGTGCAGTGCAGGTTGATGAATAAAATGTGTCAAGTTCAGCATGAAGATGTAAAATAACATTTTAATATATTAGATTAACTGTTTTCCTCCATTTAATGTTTTCTTTCTGAAAATGTGCTTAATGTGGTTAAGCATTGACCTCAAGATACTTCTGTACATAATAGCAAACCTAATTACCATACATTGTGCCTTTTGAGTTTAAAAAAAGAATTGAGCCACTTTTTACTGTAAAACGGGTTATCGAAGTGGACAGAGAACTATTAACAGACTGTATTTCAGATTGCATTTGATAAATATGAAAGGCTTGCTGATTATTTTTAAAAATGTAAGAAGAGGGTAAGAGACTTTTCTTGCAATCCACATTGCACTTCCTCATACCGCACTATAGCCAACTGAAAGCACTCTTGCAGTCTGCCTCCACCTGAAAAGCTGTCGCACATTCGTAGCGTGTGAACTGCTGTTGTACTGTTCCTGTCATATAATAATTATATTTAACTCTCGGTCTACATGCACACTAATATAAAACGGTGCTTTTTATTTTCTCCTTCAGCCAATACCAAAGCCCGCAGTAATGAATTCGCTGAAAAGAACGGACTTAAAAAATACGAGTATGTCTTACATCCGCGAACTACTGGATTCACTTTTGTGGTTGAGCGTCTAAGGGAAGGTAATTCTGCTCCGTATATATGTTCTTTTTTTCCTTTAAGATAACAAATCTCACCCAAGCTGTAGAAGTTGACATTCACAAATGTGCTTCAAGTTATTTCAGAAAAACATTATGTATCCTGATGACCAAAAAAGCTCACATTTGCAACCCTGCTTAAAATGGTTGTAACATGGAAAGATTTGAGAGAGTTGAAAACAGATACTAATATCATCATGAGGTACGCAGTGGATGACAACAACATTTTCACCCCCTTTTTTTTTTTTTTTTTTTTTTTAAAATATTGTAGCTTGTTTAGCAGTCTGCCTCAGAAAAATGGTGGAAAAGATCCCAAGGAAGTCAGCCTTTTTGTCTGTACCAGTCCTTAACCCCACCTGGGTAGTTGACATTGAATGGACAGACATGTATAACACTGCCCTCTCTGAAAAGCTTCTGTTTTTAAGTCTGAGAGCTGAGATGACCAGTTGCTATGTTAAATGGACAAGGGGAATGCCCAGCAGCATGGCATGTAGATGCAGCAAGTCAGCTGCCCAGTGCTTTTTCAGGTGATGGTGACTTGGAGAAGCTGCGTAACATAGGAGTTGTGCTGCTTGGCAGAGTGATGGGTAAGAGAATGCATGATACTTGCTTTTTACCCAGAAATGGTCTTCCATCCCTGTATTAATCTGGTGGTAGAGACTGAGTCCCTGTTATCAGGGGAACAGAGTATAAAGGTGTGATTGCTTGCTAGATCGAGATGTCTGTGGGTTGTTTTGGGAATGGGCATTTCAATGAGATTCAAGGCCATAACAGTGGATACTGATGTGATGGTGATCCAAATACAGATGAGTGAATGTTCACAGGATATATGAATGTATGGTTGAAGAAAATAAACATGTACAGTAGATATGAAGTGACTTATTTATAGGTTAGCTCTTCAGGGAGACGTGATTTCTAGATCTAGAACACATGCTGGTTGTTCTGACTGCCAAAGGAAGAAGTTTGAGATTGTTAACAAGAATAAAGGCCTGCTGGTAGGTTTTTCCCCTTGTTGGAACCCTTGCATGGATCTTGCGAGTAGAGCTGGCTTGGATTTTGTCTGATCCCTCCTTAGCAGATGTCCTAAAATCACTGTAAATGCTTCAGTATTTTGTCCAGCTGGATAATCCTAGCTGGATCGTGTATCTATTTGACCCTATTTTTATTGGACATTCAGTGGTGGACATCTTAGATTTTCATCTGTCTTGAATGTTTACTCCTCAATTTGCTGTAGTAAAAAAATTTCCCATGTACGCAGTTTCAAAAGCTTGTTTAGCTTAAAACTTTTCAGCACTAGGTTAACCTAGTGCATAATAATACTTCTAGCTAATAATTTTCAGTTAAAGGAATGTCTTCGACTTGAAATATTATCAAACAAAAAAAATCTGTATTTGCTGCAGAAATGAGCTTTGTGGTTATGCAGTCATTTTCTAATTTTATGAAAATGCTTTTCTCTCATACTGCTGTACAATCCTAGCTGTATGAGAGATCTATGCAAATTAGGCTATTGGGTTATAAAAAGGAAAATATTTGAGGCTGATTGACTGATTTTATGCAGTACAAAGCTGTGGAAAAACTAAAAACATTCCTAGGTTTTTTTTGTCCAGTTTTTAAAATGCTTTTAAGTCCTATTTTTATTTAAGGCAGGCAAATATTGTGTGAAATATTAATTTCCCTTTAGCATTGAATTTATTAGGTATTTGATATATTGATTTATATATATTATGACTGTATGCTATTATGTAGTAAATTATTTGTGAGAAGGTAGTTCAGCTAGCATTTTAAAATACTAAGTTATTACTAACTTAAGAATTGGTTTTCAGTTGTTTGCAACTGTGCCGAATATGGACTGTTTGTGTTGAAATGCTTTTATTTTTATGGATAACCTAACTGTAGTGCTTGACTTCAAAACACTTCAGTATATTATATGCCTGCATATATATATATTTTCATCTGTAAAATATAGATGTCCAGGCAGATTTTCAGATACTGATGGCACTGTTGGTACCTACCGTTATTGTGCATCTCTGGTCTGACTTACTATTTATACTTCTAGAATGCCTTTTTTACAATTCTAATTTCTGATACTAGGAGTAACAAGGAAAACCAGGATTGTTAAGGATATGATGTTAACACTGAGTCCCTGTTTCTGGACTGTCCTAAAGCTACAATAGTAGCAATAATCATAAAAATAGACTTGTTTCCTTTTTTCCTGCTCATAACTGCAAGCACAAAGCAGCATGTGTGACTCTAACATGGAGGAGGGAGCGGTGGGGATTTTAACATCATGTTTACGTCTTTGAAAGTATTTTTGTACATAGGTGACAAACTTATTGCCCTATAGCTCTCCTGTGAATACATTTTGACTTGTGGCTGTTTTCCATTCCTGAGGCTCAAGTGTCTTTACTTCAGGCCTGAGTATGTTATTTTGCTCCAAAAATAGGTTGATGAAGAGAAGGAGAAAATGTCATTAGAAGTTTAACTGCTTTTTGAACATTGAAAAAACTAATTTAATTTGGCAAGAACCCTGATTAATATGCATCACAATCTGTACCATGAAAGAATTACCTGTTATTACATACAGATAACTATTAGCGACCCTTCTGAATTGGAAATGAAGAATCAGGAAAAATAACTCTCCAGTAAAACGTTGCTTGTATCTCTGCAGGAGAGTTTCTTCCTAGAGGAAGCACTATCTGCTCCCTGACAGCATAATCCGAGCAGTTATCAGTCCTTTGCTTTCCATAGGTGGCAAAAATTTCTGAATTATGTGAATGGATTTTTGCCAGTGATGACCAACACTCAAATTCCTCTGGCTGCCTTCTCGCTCTTATATGGTCATTATTTCAGCTATTTGATCTCTTCTGCCCATAGATACTGCTATGATGGTTTCTAAGTCATTGCTGAGATTATGGGAGCTAAGAACAAAAAAAATCTATATAACGTCTACCAAAAAAGCAATAAAAATTGTTTAGGCAATACGTCTCCTTGGCTTTAGAGCCTTTTACTGTTTCTTTCCACATTCTAGCTCTTCATGAGCGATAGCTCCTACCCCCTGAGCGGACTCTTCTTAACAGAAATCCAGGTAAAAGCTCGCTGTTTTTTCCTTTCATTATGCACATGTGCCAAGACAGTGAAAATACTATTTTACTTGTAAATGATCACATTATTGTTTTCTCATTCATATAAACCTAGAGTCACCCAAGAGCAAACATAGACTATGAACATGCTTTATATGTATAACTAATAATATACTCAAGAGAATAAGGACTGTGGTCGTTGCTGTTTTTTAAGCAAGAGAAAGACATAAATTTGATTCAGCATTGATTTTTGGAGAAGTGTGTTCCTTTGGCTCAATAATGATTTTAAATAGGATGGTTTAATATAATGTCATTGTTTGTGCATGGTAAGAGAAAATACAGTATAGACATGAGAACACAAAGAGGGGAAAGACTTCATGGTAGCTGGATAAGTTCAGCTTGCTACCTGATACTGAGTATAGAGTGCTACCTGAAGATGTGGAAGTAAGAGAGGAACAAAAATTGCAGTAAGGACTGATGAAGATGGAAAAGTATTAAATATATGTAGGCTAAATATAGATTAACAAAATATGTGCATTTTTCAGCCCTGCAAGATCATCATCCTTGTTGGGAATGATTATTGAATTTCTAGTCAATTGTGACAGTCAACAACAGATAAAGCAGGCTTGTGAGATTCTTCATTAATCTTTACTGATGCGTGTTACTTAAAATAGCACTAGCCTTTTTCCTAGCATGCTTTGAAGTTTGCTTCTGCAAACACTTTGGCCTTAGTCTTATCAAAATACTTAAAGTGTATGAGCTCAGTTAATTATGCATTTTCTCAGTGCTGAAGCATGTTTGATTGCTTTGATCACTTATCATGGCATCCAGAGGAATCACCCTGTGGAAGACCAAACCTTTGTTGACCAAAGTAACCACTGCAGTCCCAAGTACTATTGCATCTGGTTCATTGGCTATCAATGGAAAGCAGAGAGGGATAAAATAGTTGATTTGCTTCTTCCTAATTCTGTTCACTTGGGCAAGTATATAATTTGTATTGCCTCTGCTGTTATGAATCCTGGCTTCAGTCAGTACGTGGTGAAAAATTACTAGAGCTTTATGCTGTATTTCTTTGGCGAACAAAGGTGAACATTTTTGGAAAGACAGAATATATGAATGAGCAACAGAAAATGAACTCTATAGAGGCCAAAATGAAGATTGGTCATGACTATTTTTTTAAACTCATCATCATATACCTGTCTTTAACCATCTCCTTAAATCATATTTAATCCTTTTTTAAAGACTGAAACTTTAAACAGATGTTATGGATGGAGTCATTTTTGGCAGAACTTGGGTTAAGGCAAATCATCTCCTTTTACAAAATGTGGGACTTTGAAAATGAGAGAAATGTGCAAGAATTTAAATAAGACTTACGTAAGCATGCCTTTAACAATGTTAATTAAGAACATTTATGGTTTATATAATGCTCTTGAAGATCTAGTTTATGAGATCCTTCTATGAAAGGTCAGGAGGTTACTCAGAAATTACGTATAGGTTTTCAGGCCTGGTAGTATTTTATAAAGTTTTTCCTGAAGTGCCAAATGACATTGAAAGTTCAGATGGCTTTAATGTTCAATTTCAAAGAGATGGAAAATAATACTAGTCGATTTGATTCAATGTTGTCTGGATTCATTGAATTACATATATTATTTTGGCATGGTATCTGTAATTGTAGCCAAATCGTCTGTCAAGAGAAAATAGTTGTTTACTAATGTTTTCTGAAAATTGCTTCATAGCTTTTAAGTCTTTTCTCAGGACTAAATAAACAGTAAGTGTTAAGACAGAGCTAGGGTTTTAAAGCATTATTAGAAGATTATTCATACTTTTGCAGACAATCATTTCTGCCAACATGACATTTTAACTGACCTCTTTTTGACACTTCCTCTATATCCATCAACAGTCTTTAATATCTGGATACATTGGACTGGATGTTCCTGTTACGGGGTTTATATTTTACTGGTTTTACAGTATGATGAAGAGTCAGAATTATTTGCCTTATTATAGTATTTCAGCTTCAGGTTTATTTCTGGTTCATAATTAGCCAACTGAAAAAATATTGCAGATAACAGCTGCCAACTGCAGCATCCTAAAATAATAATTAAAAAAAAATTTCAACATGCTTGCATTCACTGCGTATCCTTACTGATGGAAAGAAACTGACATTCTCATCCTGTTTTCATGAAGGGTTCAAAATTTATAGTTTTGCCTCAGAATAAATGTTTATTATACACACAATGAGAAACCAGTCTGTATCTTCTACTGCTTATTCCTGAGTTTCACAGTAGTACAGCATTTCAGTAATTGCATGCAAGTATCCCAATCTTTCATTGCTAGGTCAGGAAAATTGTATTTAGGTGTTCAATCCAGGAGATACGTGTGTGTGTGTGTGTATATATATATATATGTAAATATTTTAATCCTGTGACAATTAACTGTTATGTAGATTCTGTATGCTTTTCTGGGAGCTGTGGTATCCATGTATGTGTATTTGATCACTTAACTTGTAATGCCATTATTTGGGTTGTGGTATAGTGTGCTTATATGGCACTTGAGTTAATAATCTAGGGAGACAGTTTGCAATTTGCAGATTAATATATATCTTAAGACAATTAATAGATGATGATGATCAGCAGTTCTTGACAGCTAACACAAACGGTTTGGTTCACCTTTGCTGGGGCGTGAAGTAGCCAGAGTGTTAGACAGCAGGTCCTTGTAAGTGGCATCTGGATGTCCTCGCTATGCACAGAGACTATAGTGAACTCCAGTATAAAGCCCTAAACAACTTATGGACTGTCTTTAGGAGGTAATTCTGCCTTGAGGCCTGCAATCGTCACATGAGCCAAGGTGCTCAACTTTGACGAATTTATGTAAATGGTGTTTAAAGTTGAGACTCTCAATTTAGTAATTCATTAACAAGACCCTCCAACTTGAAGTAGCCAGAGTATACTAGCTCTCAGAGTTTTTTTTCTTACTCTGACTTTGAGAGAGAGAGATGCAGGAGGCTACTTTTATGAGTGGATAAAATGTCAATGAGGAATGCTACCATGATACTGCCAGAGGCTTGTCTTCTGGCGTAGATGACGCTTCTACCCTCTGCACAGTTATGTCTGAAGCATCTACAGCTTACAAGACAGATACCATTTGTTCTTTCAAATGTAAATCAAAGTAGTGCCAATTTCTAAGCGTGTTATATTTGGGTTTTTTAAGGGAAAATTGTTGCAGGTGTAAAATTCAGGTCTGTAATAGCTCTGTTCATTGACTGAAATGCTCAGGGTGTGTGAATGAATGGATGTACATATTAAATATACTGCTTTCTATTTTGATACACAAAGTTGACTTCCTCTTCACATAAATATTGGGTGAGGCACATGGGTCTTGATCACAGAAGTGTCTGCTGAATTACCTTCAGAGGTTTTATGTGCTTAAACTGAGCCGCGTAAGCAGGACTTCAGCAGTTTTCAGGCTCATGCATAATTTTTCTGCTGTGTAACAGGTACAGGACTTAGAAACTTAGAAAGGCGTCAGTCAAATCGAATGGCAGTAAAGGTTAGATTTGTGTTTTAATGAAAGCTAGCCTCCCTTTTTGTGACTGAACAGACTTCTGACTCCCAGAATGATATGCTGGGCCACTGCCAAAATTTCTGTGGTTTTTTGCAAGGCCAGAGCTTGCACACTGACCGGCACTGCCATCTCTCAGAGTAGCTCTCGCCTGTTTGTGCTGGTTGCTTGGTGCATGTGTTAACCAAAACCAGTCTGTTTTGGAAATAGGAAAATATAAGTGGCCACATGAGCATTAACTTCAGGTCCTCAATCAACTAATTTCACCCGTATGACCACTGGATTCACAGAGATTAAGCAGCAAATCTAAACCATCGCTCCTCAGTGCAAGGACAGTCTCCCCCCCGATTTTTTTTTCCTTCTTCCCCTCTCTGTTGCATGTGTGCCCCCCAGAGTCATGTTACAAAGTATACTGATACTCAGAAATTACAGAGCTATTGTGAAAGAGCTTTGAGCAATTTTTAAACTGAAAATGCAGTATTAGAGCTTCACTGGTTGCCATTATAATTGAACTTGTGCTTTTATGAGAATTAGATCCTGTGCATTAAATAGCATAGCCTTTGATATAGAAATATGGGTATGTAAATTGAAGCTTACATGCCTTTTATGCCTTTTGTGTGTTGGTAGAAAATTTGTAACAAATTAGTTAATTAAAAAAAACCCAAAGACCTTGTTCAAAAAGACACTTTTATCTCTAAGCATGTCTCTGAAATTCAGCAATGCAGAAAATCAGGTGCAGGCTGTTGTTCTTTATTGCGAATGCTGACAGTTGTCTCTGTAATCTGGAACATGGGAAAGGGCAGCTTGACTTTTTCCCGAATTGTGTTAACCGCTGATGATTACCATATCTTGCAAACATCTGCATGTGTGGCTTTGACGTACTTCTCGGAATGAGCACCAGCTTTCTGTTAGATATTTTCTGGCCTTTGGTACACGTTGAAGTTTCTGTTGCTGTCTCTTCTTTCATGTCTTACTGGAGCAGCATTCTGCACTATTCACACCACCTCTGTGGCAAACCGTCTGTCGTTTCAGCCATCCTGGGAAGGATTTGGTTTTTTCCAAACCACTCTTCTCTCAGCCCCCATCCTTTCCTCTTTCCATCCTCCATTGCTTTTTAGAAGGAAGCACAGCCTTTCACTGGAGGATTTTTGGTGCGTCCGTGTAAGACTTGCTACTACCTGCATGTAGTGTTTGCAGGTTGACCTGTTGCTGTTTGTTTCACCCGCACACCTACAGTACTCATTGGAAATATTTCAGGTTTTAGGTTCTTGAGCCTATCAAGATTCATCTACTGAAATAGTCTTATGCTCACTTACGTGTGAGTCATGGCTTGTGACAAGCAGATACACCATACAGTGGATCATTTTCCATTTAACTCCTTGCAGGTTATTAATAGTTGCTGTGGTAACCATATTAAAAAGTTATTATTTGCCAGCACTTACCCCACAGTGGTATTAGAGGTTTCCACTGTTTTCCCTTAACTCAGAATACACAGTATCTGTGGTAACGATGTGGTAATGTTTGGCAAATGTGGACTTTTTAATTGCTTCAACTGGAGGCCTGGAATGATGTTAGCTCATCAGATTGCATACATAGAAATGAAGCTTGGCCGCAGGTGAGTTCAGGAAAAATGATTGCTCAGTAAAAACTAGAATTATTTTTTTCAGAATTTAAAAGGTGTTCTTGCCTTTTTAAATTTTTTTTAAATCTAATGTTTATCTCCTCTTCAAGATATTTTTAACAAAACACTTTTCTGGTTGTTGATGTGCTTTAGCTAGCTGGTGGACTGAGAGTGTGTGTAACAAGGTGTATCTGCTGGTCTAGACTTGGTCAGCATCTCTCTGGGTGTGCATTTTTTTGAAAGGTCAGTCATCTGATTGGAATATTTATTTGGTTTGTTTTTTCTCATAGTGTCACTCACAGCAGCACAGTAAGCGTAGCAGAGCATCTTGCAGTACCTTTGGTGCTCCCCTGAGCCTGCATAAAACACCATGCAGTCTATTTTGTGGCCTTGTTCACTACATCCTTGTGATGTGCTTGATACTAATAAAGTATACTGAAAACTGTAAGAATTGCCATGGGGATTCGGGTTTTTGTGTTAGAGTACTGAGCTTTGTGGGTCTTTTTAAAGACTTCCGGCTGCAACACAGACAATAGGTGAGCCTCAAGTAAAGTTCAAGTTTATTACTGCTTGTTCTCATCAGCCAATGATCCATGATTTTGCAGGTGACGTTGGTTGGATTGGTAGCATATTTAATTATTGCTGAAATTGGAATTAATTCCTATAAACAGAGGGATGAGGAACAGTACCGGTATGTATTTCTTTCACATGGCATTACCACATGCTCTGCACAGCATACCAATTTCTCAGCTCTGTTAGTAAGGCAGATAATTGCTTCAAGCAGTCTTGAGTAGAGAGGAGCTTAAACATACTTTTTCCAGGACAAAGTATTACTTTAGTTTCAGTTAAGAGATGATGTTTCCTGATGTGTTTTACTAGAAAAATAGCAGCATCTACAGGATGAACAGACTAATCCCAAATCACAGTCCCATTGTAGAGGAGATTCTCAATCATATTTGATGGATTCCCCACTCTTCCACTTTTTGCAGACGTTAGCTGTTTTCATCTCCAGCTGCATTAAAGTTGCTGCAAATGTATTTTGTGTATTCCTGGTATCACTGTTCTATGTGAGTAATTGCTGGCAGGGCAGAAGGTCCGTGGAGCATCATTTCAGTTACTGGAAACGTTGGAACCCTCACGCTGTTCAGATATAGTCCCCAAATCTGTAAGATAGTAATAAACCTTTCAGTCTCCTCTACTTGCAAGATTTGCTGCTTTTATATATCATTAAACCGTAAGTAGTTTGTTTCTTTCATTCCTTTCTGCTGTTGCAGCTTCATCTCTTCCCTTTGCCCTCCTCCCAGTCCCCTGCCATTATTTTCAGGGTGTACAAAAATGATCCCAGCATCATACTTTTCCAAGCTGACTCAGATCCCGGAGTTTGGCAATCATTTGGAAGGCTCTGCTCCAGAGATGTTGAGAGCAGTGCCACATTCATGAGTCTTGGATGTTGCTATGGTACTGATACTGAAAAACGAAAAACATAAGAGGGCAGAGGAGCTTGGGAAAAATTGTGGTAGAGTATAAATGCTTTTTAAAATAGATTTTTATCAAAACATAAACTTCAGCATAAATTCAACTCTTCACCTCATTCATCACCTTATATGTAATCTGAAATATTGCTGTCTTTAGGACTTATTTTGTCAACCTTTTCCTGAACTGCAGGATTCTGGAGGGCAGGAAATAAGGTCTTGGCTCCCAGTGTTCTCACCAAACACTGGTAGATAGAGGACGGGCTTCCCTTTTCTGCATGTGTGCCATGCTATTTATTTGAAGCGCTGTACAATGTGAATTAACTGTTATAATGAAGAATATTACAGATAACAGGTTTCAATGTATTTTCCCATAAATTCATTTTTCTGTGGAATGGCTACCAGTTAAGAATTGGAGAGCTGTTCTTAATATACATGGAATATGGTAGTGTCTCTCCCTAATCCTATTTCATACTGTTAAAAGCTAATGCTTGTGTCTTAAAATAAGTGAAATGCATATCATCTATATTTAGACATGTACGAAACTGTGATTTGTTTGCATTGGTAGTCATTGTTGACCTTGCAGTATAACAATAAAAGTGAGCACTCTTGGTGATTATAGAACAGTTTCAGAACCTGAGCAACCTTCTGTCCGGCTTGTTCCAATCACTGGTCCTTCACCGTGCTGCTCTGAAAGGAGCCAGCCTGTCCTGACGGTTTCTGGCATCGCAAAGACAATAAGTATATCTATTAGGAGAAAAGTATAACATGCACAAAAAATAAAAAGAAGAGAAACATTTTTAAAAATGCTTCAGACACTTTGGAATTTGTGAGCAATGGCACGTTTGTGTTGCCTGGAAGTTGCTATGGGTACTGATGTTGAAAAGCCAAACACACAGAGGGCAGATCTTAGGGACATAAGTCCCATTTAAAATCCTGTAAGAATTAGTGTTCTTTAAATCTGCTTGGATGCTCTTGAAAAATCATCCCTCAAAAGGTTTCTTTGCCTAAGTGCTCTCCAGGTTCATCCTGTCAGCAGCAGGAGTGATTTAACCCGTCCTATTTCTGCCTTCACTTATCCAGAAAAGCATTCCTTCCAAAAGACCTGAAAGCTCCCTGGCTTCTTCTGTCAGCCCTTTGGTTTGCTGCTCTTGTAGCATGGATCAGAGAATTAAATGAAACATACACTCAGCAGCTATATGGCTCCTTCTTTCCTTCCCATTCTTCACATATTATCTCCTAGGACTGTGTTTTTTTTGAGGCAGGTATTTTGGGTTTGTATGTCTGAACAACCATCTCACTGGTATATTAGCATTGTTGAAACAGGTTGCAGTTAAGCTGCAGCTGTCTCAAATGGTGTGCTTGCATGTCCACAGCATTGCAAATATTTAATAAACCTGTTAATAATACATTCCAAACCATACTGAGAGGCTGTGGAGATTCATCAGGATTTACGCTACCTGTGGTGCTAACGAATTCAGTTGACATTACATACTAAGATACGCACGTCAGCATGCACTCAATTTTAAAATACATACATAATTTCTGATTTATAACAGCAGTGTTGTACATTAGGAGAGAACATTTTCAAAGGATTATTCTCCTCCTTGAAGGGATAAATCCTCTTGACTTTCAGTTTTGTGCCTCTCTGCATTCTGGCACATGTTGTAATCAACCAGCAGCATATTCTTTTTCACATCATCTTGTTTGGATAGCAGTGGACAGCACAGAATTCATTAAAATTAAACAGCCAAATGCTGATGGAATATAATGAGGCTATGACTAATATGGTGGGTTTTTCCCTGTAAGGTATGGTATATTGTGTACATACTAAGCTGCATATAAGTAGAGGAGTTTTGGTAGCTGACATCCGTCTTACTTGGCAAACTGTCTAGGATGACCATCATATTCTAAAACCTTGTTAATACAGTTTGAGAAAACAAATCTTACTTAGCCTTACTTTGCAGCAAGGATATATCCCCCATGATTCTTTACAAGCAGAATGGTTTTACTCCGCTGCTCCCTCTGAGCTGACTGAAAGCACCATGGCCAGACTAGAGTTGCTTTACACCCAAACTGAAGAGGTTGTGCTAACGAAGCCAATGTGAGTTTCAGCTAGTCGAGAATGCGAGCAACGTGAGCTTGCTCAGTCTCCAAAATATTCTGGGGCATCCCCAAGCTAGTGTAGCAGTGTTGTTGTTGTTCAGAATTATTTCACTGGCTTCTTGGCTAGAGATCCATTACCTCCTCTTAGCTGGTCAAGAGGAGGAACTCAACTGAGTAGGTACATGTCACTTGGAAAACATTGCAGGATCCACTATCGGGATGCTCTGTTTTGACCTACACTCAAATAGCCTCATTAGGCACTGCATCTTTTCAAAGTAGAACAGAAGAAAAGTGTTGAACATTCAGATTGCATAACTAAATACTGAGAAATAGGAGTTTCAAAAAGTGAGATTGAATGCAGCCCTCTTGTGGTGTATGCTTTCGAGCAAGAGAACAAATATTGTGTTTTGCCAGTCTGCTATTTCCTTTGCTTAGAATGACAAACTTAACGATGCATTTCATGCTTTTTCCTTTCAAATTAAAGAAAGAAAAAAAACATGTCAGAATGGAGAGCTTTTACCAGCAGCGCTCTGAGGTTGTTCCGTTATGCAAGAAGCTATGAAGGAATAAAGCAAGTTCCATCAGCTGCAACGTTCTCTGGAAGAGCCTGAGGGAGGATGAACTCAGGAAATGAACTGAGTTTCTTCCTATAAGAAAGCTGGAATTTGGGAGTATCTGATTATAGTTCTGGAAATATTGCTTTAATTTTCAAACGTTTTCAAATTTTTCAAAAATTCTTTTACAGTTGTTATCTTAACATTGTTTCCCCATATATTTTGCTATTCAGAAACGCATTCCTAAAATATTTAATAGAAGAGTTGTGGCAAATACGAAAGGATGGAAGTAGTGGAGGTAGCTGAGAGAAGTAAGAGGGGTTTGAAGATGTATACTGACAGCAGATTGTCAAATCTGTATCTTATAAATCAAATAATGTGTTTCATATCTATGAGTAATCCAGAGCACGCTTTAGAAGATGGTGCTATATCGAATGGGATATTTGAACATGGTTACATAATAAGCATCTTCTAGCTCTCAGATTTTAGTCTCTTAAAAAAACCACATACAACAAACAAAACACAAAAGTTTGGTTTTTTTTTTCTAATTTTCAAGTGATATGTTTCTTTGACTTTTTTTACTAAATTGTGCTTCTGCTTTATGAAGCAGAAGTGTCATGTTGCCTTTTCCTCTATGGAATTTGGAATATGTATCTGGTGTGGACAAAAATCAAGAACCGTTATCTTGAAAAGGAATACCAGCATAATTTTAATCCCAGAAGTATGACACTTCATGAAAATCTTCCTCTGAAAAAAACATAAACGCACTAAGAAACCAATTATAAACAAATAAGAACACGAGCAATATGCTGGTCAGGTTTTTGTCACAAGATAAACAAAGGCTATTGAGAACTGCATGTAAAATATATTTTGTCTGCTACTTAGCACACACTAGCTAAAATGGAAAATTCTGTAGAGCTGAATGATAGCACTAAGTGAATTGGCATTTGCACTTAGTTTTCCAGTGGTTTGGCGGTATTAATAATGCAGCAGAAGGACAGGATATCCTTCAACTAAGTCAGTATGAAAAAAGGTTTTCATTAGCACTGCAATGAGCTCTGAGAACTAGGTATTCTTACTCATTGGAGAAAAAGGTTTGAGGAAGCAAATTTCATGTTTGAAAATGTTTGGTGAATTTTGGAGAGTATCTAAATATAACTGTTATCAGAAACTGGTTTTAGTATAGTGTAGGGATAAAGTATCTTTCTCAGGCTGTTATTGTAATTCATAAGATGTTATTTTCAGCAGTGTTTATTATACAAAAGAATGTTCAGAACCAGATAAATACACTAGGGAGCCTGGTTAAATAGGAATAAACCAAAAGAGTTACTTAAAGTTACAAGAGAAACAAAATGCTGATATAGATGAGATAAATTATGCTTTCTGTTGTTTTTCCATAATAGTCTACTTTGGTCAAAAACAAAGAGCAGTAACTACTATATTTGTATATTTGTGGGCAAATTTAGATGAAGATCACAAATGTTCTGGTTTATCAACCAAGCTAAAATGAGACTGAAGCAATCTGGTCCAGAGGAGCTGATGCTTATCAGCAGAACCTTGGAGCTGAGAGAGATTACTTGAAAACCATGAAATGCAGGTTGATGACAGGGAGTGGATAGGCAAGGAAGCAGTTTATAATTGTAGTCACCACAGACCACTTGTGTTTGTCAGAATGGTCCAATTAGTCCAGCCTTTGAAACAGAATATGCAGTTCTGCTAAAATGGAGATGACCATCTCACAGCCTACAGCAACTCTGGAATTTTCTGCCTTTGCCGATGTACCCCATCCTGAATGATGTGCTTAGATTTTAGCCTGATGACCTGCTACATCTTTATCAGCCAATACCTTTTATGCGAACTACTGTGCATAGTATTACACAGTAGCTCAAGATCATCCAAATTCTTAGTCTTTTCCACATACAAGTTTAGAACACTATCATTATTTTTTGAAGGGTTTCCTACACCTTCCTGCAGTAAACATGCCAAATAGACTTTCATGTAGTCCTTCTTAACTAAATTCTTGAGTTCTGTCCTCTGCATGTCATGATGCCTGTGCCTCACATAGGTCTGAAAGAATATAATAAGTGGCCTCACCAATTCTGCAGAAGACAGAGTTAATTCTTTAAGGTTCCTTCTCTCTTATGTCATTCCGCCCTTGTCTTCATCTGAGGGCAGAGGGAAGAAACTCTGTCAACTCTGAAGGTTAAGAGAATTAAGAAATTAAAATGTCTTTTGGACATTTCTTCTTTCTACTCTCTGTGCACTCTCCACCATAGGCTTGCTCTGGCACTGACTAGGGTGCAATTAATTGCTAGTCATTTCTGTGTGTTACACACAGCTTGTTCCTTTTGAAAGAAGCCCCAATTTGGATAGGTCCCTCTCTCAAGCATGAAAAACATGCTGCTTTGCTTAACTTCCCTAAACAAAGTCACTCCACATCAGGTACTTGTCAGAAGGTTCCTTCTGCAGCCTCTGTGAGACTTCTGCGCTGTGTACCTCCACCCCAGGCAACCCTAGTTGTGCTAATGCCTGACAGTTACCTAGTATAATAATCTTTAAATCCAGAGCATGACAGATCAGATTTCTTGCAACGTGGCAGACGCTTGTGATAGTAATGTTTCCAACTCAACATTACTGAGATATATTTGGTTCCTTTTTTTTTTTGTTCAGTATAAATAATGCACCCCATATATGACATTTTGAGTGAAATTCAGTTTAGCAGGAATTACGGGTAAGGTTGATTAAGTTCAGTAGTTTCCCTTTGTTTTACCAGCAGAGACTGGTGGAGGTTACACAGTAGAGGCAGCTTTGGGTTGCTGCTCTCCGTTTTATAAACAGGCGTGAATAATAAGGTACCCCCTGCCAAGCTTGCACTCTGGATGACAGCCGACCAGCTGGTGGCTCTCAAAGGAATTTGCTTCAAGTGGGTTGTGTGGTTGAATGATCATATCTATCAGATTTGAAGGCAGATCCATGTTGGGTAAAGCTGTCAGAGGATGTGTGAGTACAATGTGGTGAGGGACAGGAAGGTCTGTACTGGAACTTTGAATGGCACTCTGAGCAGAGTGTAGAGACCTGGGGTAACGTGTCCAGCTGTAGCTCTTCTGTGAATTTTTGTCTGGGCTTGGAAATAAATGACTGTAGCACCAAGTCTGGAGAGGAAGAACAAATAACCCTCTACTAGCAAACAAACAGCAGGTAGTAGTCTTGCTAACCAGAGATGAAATTTCGTCCAAAGTGTCTAGCCCAAGAGTAGCAGATGTGAGTGGAACTTAATCCCAGAACCCCAAACTGTTCTAAGTATCTTAACAGGGAGGGAGACGGCTATCAAACCTGTGCCCTAGCTATTGCAATACCTCGGTATTGCTCAGTCTTAATGTACTGTTAGAATAGAAACATCTTAAAGTTTTGTGGGGTTTTGGGGTTTTGTGGGGGGCTTTTTTCATATAACAGTTCTGTCTTATTTCATCACAAGGTAGAGGTTCCTTTGCAGGAATTTCTGTGGCCTTTGGTGCAAGATTAGATTAAGATAATTTTAAGTGTCCATTTGGCCTTCAGATCTCTGGCAGAATCCCTCGCTTGTTGAAGTTGGTAGAAAATCTGACTATTGGAAAATCTGACTGTATTGGATAAGGTGGTTGGATATGTTGTACAAGACAAAAAAAATGTCGAATGTTTATGTACAAGAAAGTTTGAAATCTTAGTGTTCCAAATAGATATTAATGTGTGTATTCTAAATCTGAGTGGTGCTTCCTCTGCATAACTGTCTTGTATGTCAGTATGTTGGGACAGGTGGTATGGCTTGGAGAAAAGGTAATATAAAGGAGGTGAGAGAAAGCCAGCATTTAGCTGTCTGTGTTGCATGCTCATTTAGCTTGGTTAGATTCAATGCCTATGAGGTGTCTCTTCAGTGACTGACATATACGTTCCCTTTAAGTGTAAAACATCAGAAAAAAAGTACCAAAACACAGAAGAGGTAAAGATGAGTGGGAAACTGCTACTAGTCTGTTGAATGGAAACTTGATGTTAAATAAGATCATCTTATGTTTCACCGTTTGAAACACAGTAAGAGTTCCAGGAACTAATTATCTAGCAATGGATGATGACATGGAAATATATTAAATATACATAGATAGCTAACCATGAATACTTGATGCATGCAGAAGAAGAGTCTAGTTAATTTTTATGTAAATTAAGCATCATTGAAAGTGGCAATATAAGCAACACTGTTTTGCATTTGAATAGAACAAAGCAGCAAATTCACATTTGAAATAGAGCCTTTTTTCTTAAATTGTCTTTTCCTAGGTAGATATTTTAATGTATGCTTTGTTCACTGCAAGAATGTGGTCTTCATAGGTATCATCTTGTCTAGAAACAATCAGACAAGTTAGCCTTTTAAAAGCTAATTTAATTCTTTGGTGATTGTCATGTCTCTGTTATCGCTATTAATGATTAAAGGGACTAGTGTTGAATCAGTGTGATAAGCAGGCATAATTAATGCCAAGATTGTGTAAGGACTAGCTTATTTCCAAAACTCTGTGGAAGTGATGCAAAGTGGTGCTCCCTAGCAGGAGAGTAAGAATGTCGGGTGTGGGCTGGCCTGTCAGAGGTGAAGATGCTCTTAGTGCAGGCTTAGCTGTGCTGTGCGGCTTCCTCGGGGGAACAGCACCAGCATGAATTCAGCCAAGAGGCAGCCTGTTATCTGGAAGATAGGCAGCTCACTTGTGACTGAATGTAGAAAAAAAACTGAGGAGAAGTAGTTGTAAAAGAAGGTGCATTTATCTTTAGCCTTCTGCAGATTGCTTGATAGATGGCAATGCTTATTCTGAGCCTTTATGCATGGTTTATTTATACTGCGCATATTACTTCACTTCAGAATTGCCAGTGGATATATAAAAAGTTCAGATCTAGATTTTGTAGAGATCTTTTAAAACTCTCTTGGATCTGTTAGTCTTTGAGGGTGAGGGAGTAGAGGATTAAAGCAATTATTAGATGTGTATTAATATGAACTGGTAAACAAGCTTTAGAAACTGTTAAAGAACAGATGCCTTTGGCACGTTTCAGTAGTAAGCATATGGCTATTCAATTCTGAAATACAAATCCAAAAGCATTTAGATCAGTGCCTGTCAAATTGTTTGTCATGACAGAGGGTTCAGCTTGGAGCTGCAAATTCAGTCCTGTTCTTTCTTTTTCTAATCTGCTGTTGAATTTGATTAGCTGAGCCACCACTCAGCTTCCTGTAAGACTGGAGTCCTTAATCCGCAGTAAATGTACTGCCAGGGGCATGCAGGGCACAGTCTTTTACCTCTGTTACACATTGCTGTGTATTACAAAGTTTGAGTATCTTTGGAATGGCTGAGGACGAGTGTTCATGTTAGGAATAATTAAAAAAAATTAGAAGCATCAACTGAGTTCATAGTATGATGCCCAAATTAAGAATATACTCTTGTTGCAAACAGTTTACATCTACACAGTGGAGGCTTTAACACTGAAGCTGCAAGTCAAAACAAGAAAATCCAAATTTTTTTTTTCCCTTAGCTTGTTTCCAAATCTACAACTTTAACATGGAGTTCAGGTCTAAAATTAATGAATAATTTCTTTTTATAAATGTCTGAGAAAAATCATTGTGAATTAGGCTAATAGTTGCTAATGAGCACTGCTTTTATAAATAGAAAGCTCTAAGACTTGGTCATTGACATTACAAAACTCGAGTCTTCCTTCACAGATCAGGTCTGGGCTCTGAATTTAAAAGCTGATGCAAAACTGAGTATTTGAAGGCCTAATGTATTCTTTACCAGCGAGGCCAGATTTCTTTATCACCTTTCAGCATCCAATATCATTAAATCTTAAAGAACTCCTTTATTCAATTTGTTGGGGGACTGGTACTTTTATTTAGAAGAAACCAATAATGAAAGTAAAATTAAAAAGAGAGGAAAAACATCATAATGCTTGGAAAAAAATTACACTCAGAAGTCAGCGAACATCACAAAGCTGTTTGTGGAATCTTAATTTGGCGTTCTTACATGTATATGTGAGATGATCTAGTCTTTAGCTAGACGATTGCATGCCATTCTCCCCACACACACATCCTCTGCCTCACTGAGACTCACTGAAGGAGCAACTTCTAAATATTTTGTTTTCTCCTCATCTTCAGTGTGTGGCCCCAGGGCTTATATGCTGCACTATGCAAGCTCTTCTCTGAAAACAGAATTTCCATATAAGCATCTCTGCTGCTTGCTGCTCTAGTGCTAGAGTGCTTCCTGATCTTGAGGAATTTATTTTCACTATGTCTGTATTTGTCTCATGCATGTGGAAACTGAAGCGCAGCAAGACTAAGGTCAGGTCTAGTCCCTGATTTTAGACACCTATGGGCTTCTTTTTCAGTTGTAGGGCTTTCCGTGCAGCTTGCAGCTGGGGATGGTCGGCAGCACTGTAAAACTTTCAGTCGGCCAAGCCAGAAGATGAGAAATTAAAGTCTGTTTATGAAATAGGCAGAAATAGCATACAGTTCTCTTGGGTTTTATTTAGCATGAAGACTGGTTTGAGACTCAGCTGCCTAAAGTTGAACTGGTCCTGTTTCGTCCCCCCTCGCTCCGTTTTGTTTGTTGCAGACCTTTCGGGTCCTGCAGCAAATGAACCAAAGCTCCTGCACTCTGCTGTTACACAACCCTGATTCACTGCAAGTTCAGGTCCTGGGGCAAAGTAGTATATCATCACGGAACTAAAGATAATATCCATTATATAGGCAAAAGCAACCTTAGGTCTGGCATTTTCCTACATCTGAGTATTGAACTTTACAACCTAATGTTCTTTACTACTGGTGTATTTTATGTAATTCTACAATGTTTTTAAACACTAAATCAACAGCTGATCACACAACAGATACTGCTGCCATCCCTCCCCAGGCTGGGTTTCTTCTCTGGTTGCCAAATTCCCTTCCAGAGCTGTTAAATAGTTGTCCTCTACGCATTTGAATCAGACCGCTTCCTTCTCCATGCTGTATGGTTGTCACACGTGGGTGCAGAGGGAACATAGCATGGTCTTTTACACACACAGAATGGTGCATGAACTAAAGGCTAAAAGTTGGGAAAAATCAGTAAGGACAGATTTTTCTTAAATTTCAGCTGTAAACTCTATAAAATGTTTGCTGAGCGTGTGCAAAATTCAAATTCTTTAAAAGGCTTGTAGTTGTTGGCCAAATTTGGGATGTTTTCTTGGAAGTTGGCAAAAGGCATATTACTGACAAAAATACCATCTCCTGCCAAACATCAAGTCCCAGTTCCAAGGCTTGGGGATGCTAGTCCTTTCCAAAGAAGAAACCATCTGAAATTTTTTTTGGTGACTTTTTAAGTAACAAAAACATTTTTTCCATAGCCTTAGTCTTTGATATAGCTGAATTGCTTTAGCTAAGATTGTGGTCCCCCTTCAAAAAAAAAAGAAGAATCTGAGTCTGAAAGAGCCTGGAAATATAAACCACTCCAGTCCAAGTGGTTGAAACTTGACGTTGTACATAGCAATTACAGTAGGGTCTTGTAATAAAAGAGCTGGGAAATTGTAATGTGGAGGTACTAAGCCTGCTTTATAGTAAAAGAAATTGGCTGTTGTCATCTGAGTTGTTTCATACTAGCATAAAATTGGTGTTCAGGAACTTTCTTTTTAGACCAAATAACCCAATCTGGACTGGACAACTTGTCCTACTTTGACTTTTTTTTTTTTTTTGCTTGATCAGGAGGATGTGTGATATGTTGGCATTGCACTGTGCAGACTCAATCCAACCATCTAAGGCTAGTTTGTTAGGGTATCGCCTTGCAATATGAAATATATTTTCATGAAAAGAATGCAAAGAATTTTGTTACTAATAACGTCTTACCCTTTATGGGTAAAGTTATTTTGCTCCTTTCCAAGATGAATGTAGCTCTCACCGACTTCAGTGAGGATCTGCTGCTTTTCTGCCTGCCTGCTCTTGCAAGGCTGGATCCTTAGCTGGGGTCAATTAGTTTAGCTCTGTAGAAATACGTACAACTTCGCCGCTGTACATCCAATCAAGTATTTGCACTTCTTTTAACAAGAACGTTTGGGTTTGCACTTGAAAGTTCAGGTTTTTATTTCCCAGCTGAACTTCAGTAAAAATAAACCAGGAAGCAGTCCTTAAGTTGGTTTGCTTCTCAACAAGTTACACAACTGGGGAGGAGGGGATGGGGGGATTAATAGCCCACCCAAAAGCCTTGTAACCAACCGTGTAGTTCTTTGTGCATGTTAACCAGCAACTGCCACCAGAGAAAAATACAGGAAAAGGATTGTTTTTCAATGGGAGAATTTTTTTCGTATGATTCACCGTCTGGCCTACAAATCCTTGTGTCATAGCAGTGGTCGTGGGGGTAGAGAGCAGCCCTGCGATGCCAAAGCCAGAGAGCGTGGCGGGTGGATGAAGCTGTTTTATTTTGATAGCAATGCCAGCTCAAGTACTGCAGCTTAACCTAAAGCAGCAGGGCAATGAGACCAGTTGACAGAAGAAAGTAATTGGTTCTTACAGATATAAATAGGCATCTGACTCGGTTTGGTATATCTGAAAAGACCATGGTATATTTAACTTCTTGACTCTTGTGGGAGGTGGGCACCTGATGAGTCCAGGTCTCTGCAAAAGGTTCTCCTTGCACTCATGCATTCATTGGGCTACAAAATAAATTGGTAAATCTGGCACACTGGCCCCTTCTGGGATGCTGTTCTTTGTTTCTCCACTTGACCAACATCTCCTGATAGTTGCTGAGAATTTAATGGTTTATTTGTATTGATCGAGGAACAAAACATGAATTCATTAGAACTCAGCTTGAATATCAGGTGTCAGACATCGCTATTTTTAAATTGCTTGCACCTTGTTGGTGCAATTAATTATAAATGTTTAGCATGGAACAGTTAAACATTTTTCTTCTGTTAAAGTATCTTTTGTGGTTTGGGTGGGTTTTTTTGGTTGGGGGGGGGGGGTTGGGGGGGTTGGTTTGTTTTTTTTTTTTTCCTTAAAGCCTAAGAAGAGCAGTAGCTTGGTGTAAAATAAATTCAGTAAAATACAGGTAGTCTTCATTTGCAGATTTAGTCTCTCTTTGAAAATGACTGTTTTAGTAATACTAAAAAGATATTTACCAGCATTTATAGAGATTAATCACTTGTTTTTGTTTTATGTTTGGTTTTTTAATATAGAAATAATGCACATATTGTATGATTTAATTTCAGTTTTGTTTTTCAAACAACAGGAATAAGAACAAAAAACCCTAAATGTTCCACTCCGTGTGGCTGTTATCCTGTATTTAAAACTGCTTAACCTGAAATTAATAAGCCAGCAGTGGCCCATGTGTTGTAATGACCATAATAAAGAAATGGTTTTGACAAAATCATGACATGGTTTATGGCACGTTGTACTTTATGTGAGACAAGATCATTTGAAAATTGTCAAATACCCTCCTCACCCCAGAAAAACAAACAAAAACCCTCAGACAGAAGCAAAACAACTTTTTGTACTTTAATGAGATTGTTCGGTAGCCTTACCAGCAGTTGTAATTTTAGTGATGTTTATGCAAGAGATTGCATAATGGCAATTTAACACATGAACACTTCAAAAGGAGCCATCAAAGCTGACCCTGTGGGTGCAGCCAACTTCAGGGAAGCAGTGGAGGCCTACCTGTCTGCAGGCATGGTCTTAGGGCCAAGTGTCTTTCCTCTCTACCATCCCAAGAGTTTAACTAAGCAGAGTTTTTTTCAAAGATTGTTTTTAAGATTTAAAGAGTAATAATTTGTATCTGTAATACAAGGTCTTTCACCTGTGGTGACTGTTGTTCTGGAAATTTAAGAAAACAGTTCATACTGTGCTGACCACTGTAGCTTCTCTGAGAACATCTGATGAAGTGAAACTGCTGAGGACATATACAGTCAGTTGTAATACGTGAATATAAAAACTAATGTGTTGTTGAAAGACAACAAAAGACAGGCTAACTCATCCTTGTAAAACTGTAATAACCTCTCTTCTCCTCTGAATTTCCAAAGAAAGAGCCACTTACCCCTCCACCCCGCCAGCTGCAGCTTGAAATTCAAAGCCTCAGCCAGGGAAGGTTTTCCTTAAAACAATGTCTTTACAGGTCCATTAATCCATCAGAGGTTTTGATACAGTCTCTTACATAAAGATTTGTTTGGAAAACTGACTTTTTGCCAGTTTCAATTTTGTTTAGCTTCCCGTCCTCTTTTCTCTCCCTTGTTTTCCTGAAAAGGGAACATGTAAGCATTTGGTTGAGTTAAAGCTTCTATTTGGTGGTTTCTTGAATTAGGTCTTTCTTCTGTGGTTCTCCCACTCCACCCAGCTCTTTCTTCATGACTCACATTAATTTGTAGATAGTAAAAGTATTGGGATCTACAGATTTTCCCTTCACCACTACTGACTTTCTTCCAGGAGTGATTTAAACCCATAATGGAGGGTATCTGTGAGGCCCTCTGCAAACTGTGGCTGGGTCTTCCCACTCTACCTCTTAGTAACTCATGAAAAGTCTGGCACGATTTAGGGGGAATTACTCTGTTGGTTTTGTTTGGTTTTTTTTTTTTTAATATGGCAGTAGTTCTTCGTCCATTCCACCATACTGTTAAATGCTGAACCAAAGAGTCTACAGTCAAAATAAAATGACAAGGGGCATCAGGCGGTATAGCGTGAAGGGATGGGGTAACAGGGTAACAGCAAGTCTCCTGTGCTCCCTCTGAAGACTTGGGGAAACAGAGCACTGTCTGCTGAAATTGTGGTTGAGAATTCTGAGCAAAGGATCGGATTTGAGATGGCATCACAGAGTAGTGGTGAGGTGCTGTTAAAGGAAAGTAACTCCTTAGAATCTGATGGTCAGTGCACTTAGTATCCAAACTCCTTCAGCAGCTGCTTCAGGAAGAGATGCAAAAGATAAAGAAATTGTGTGATACCCAATCCAACTGGGAATCACCTAGAAGTAAATGCTCGGAGTCTGCTTCTATATGCTGCTTAGATCATTACTGGTTTGCTACACAGAGAGGCCTAGATTTTCACATGTTACAAAACTGTGTCTAGCAAAACTTGCTTTTGTGAGCTGTGGCAGTGAGATCGTGGGCAGACAGACTGGAAGGACACATTCTGCAGCCCTGTAGTGTTATGTATGAGGTATGTGTGGAAACTGCTCAGCTTAACAATTGAGATTTTTCAGTAAAATAGCTTCTAAATATCTACTAGAGGCTAGCAAAACTATTCATGAGATCCTGATCCTTTAACTATGGGAGCCTCATGAAATGTTGGTTCTCTCATCACTAATCACAACCCTGCAGCAAAAATGACATATCTGCTATTTTTTGTGTCTGGAGTTTTTACTCTATTCTTTTGTTACCTTAAATGGGACTTCAGTATTCATGTATTGTCTGGTTTTATTCAGCTTAATTCCTTTGAGTTTAGTTTTTTTGGAGGGTTCCCATTATTGATGCATTGAAGAATATCACGGACAGAGGTTACCAAAAAAGGGTGTGACTTGGGAGTGGAGTAAATTTAGCACATCCACATTTTATTAAATTTATGACTCATAAAATGCTCAATATTTCACAGAATGGCCAACTGACCCTCATTTTGCTTGTGCTGATGGATGTCCTGAAGTTTTGCCAAATAGTTTTGCAATTATATCCTTCAGAAAATGTTGTTGCCTATTAAAAGCTTGAATGTGACCTTTTCTCCTTTCTCTTCTCTCTGACCTCTATCACTGGACACTTCCCCTATGGAAATTTTTTTTCTCCTCTGTCCATTTGGCAGAAGGATTCCACCTCCTGCACACCCTCTGTTGTATTTCAGTAGACGTAAAAATAGATATTTTTGCACACAGCACCATCTTCAGAGTGACATCTGTCTTTCTATATTATCTTTGTTTCTGCATCTGGACAATCTAATACTTTTATATACGGGTATTTGTAACAAGCTTCAGCTCCTCAACCAAAAACTGTTTAAATGTTATGGGGTTTGTTTAGTTTTGGGGTTTTTTTAATCTATTACAAAGTGTTCCTTTTTTTTGGTGTTTTGTGGTTTGTTTTTTTTTTCCCCCTCATACAGCTGTTGATATTGTAAACTGCACATTTGGAGGGACGCATGTGTCTGCAGCATATGATGCTGTCAACTTTATACTAGTTTTTCCTGTTTATGGGCTGGATAATGTTTCAGATGGAGAACACCAGCTGGAGAGAGAGCAATGTCAGCATACCCTACTGGGATTTTGATCACGCTAAATTCTGTTAATAAAATTCAGGGTCTGTATATCAACATAGAATAGTTTGGAAATATTATATAAACACTTTTTAGTGAGGACTAAGGGTCTGTGAGATGCAGCTTAAAAAGCATTTTTTTTAAACCTTTTCATTTCAGAATGGTAAAAAAGCTAAGGTTTTCCTATCATTGCTGGCAGATTTTTTAAAACAAAGATTTAGGAGTCTTTTTTGGTAAATGTTAGAGGTAATGCTTTTGATCATGAGCTAAGCCAAATCTATCAAAATAACCTTTAGTGCTGGTTTTAAAAATTATAGCACTAAACATAGGTGGGCTTACAGCAAACTCTGTAGGTAGGTGTATGCAGATGTAGTTTCCAAAATGGCTTTATGTGGATGTACTCACCTGACCTGTGTCCTATTATAGCGACCGCATGTGCAAACAAAAAGTGACATCGGATCTGTATTCCTCATTCAATAATTGTGTGTCCAAGAAAATGAAATATACGTGGGGGGAAGAACATGTTACAGAATGCTCTGCTGTAAAATGTGTTTCTTCTCTTATTCACTTACTGTCTCAGCAATGACATTTGGCCGCATCATGGCTTCCTCTGCTTGCACAGAATATGGTTTGTGGATTGCAGGAAATAGGGAGAAATGAAAGATACATCTGGCACAGGAAAAATTAATAAGCATACACAGAGGAGCTGTAAACTGTTCAAGGCGCTGGTGACTGTGCATATGAATACCCAGGTATGAGAGGTTAAAGCAGCTTCTTTAAATTTTAGATTGTAATCTAGCAATTTCATTTGTGGTCAAGGGACTGCACAAATACACAGGGCAAGCTATGCACATCTGATTTCAGGACTGTTAGTACATCAGGCTTCTGAAAATAATAATAAAGCAATTTATATGAAATCCAAACAGCATTCTTTATGCAATTCATCTTCTGTGGGCATCTTCTTTCTTTCAAACATGTTGAAACACAATGTATTTTTATTAGTTACCCTGTCAACTAAAAAAAACATGCTTGGATTTTGTTTTATTTTGTCTTTCCTCCAAATGCATTTTGCACATTTAATAGGATGCTGTCAGTAGTCACTTTCTGTCCAATCAGAATAATTTTTTAACTCTAAAACTACAGGAATAAAAAGCTTCAACTTGCTTTTTTTTAATGACATGTAGGTATACAGATATAGCTACATATATATATAGTTTTTCAGATCAGGAGTTGATACTTTTAATAGTAAATTTTAAAAACTCAAGTTGCATTCTTTTTTAGGCTCTAATTTAGTATGTTTTGGTACATGGAAAAAATATTTCCAGAATGCCAGAGTAGGTTATATTTGTCAGTGCTTTTCTGTCTAAAACAAAATCTGACATCTTGTTCTGTAGGCGCTGGATTGGGGTCTTTTCCACACACAGGACATTCAGTGCTATGATGTGGTTAAGGAATGTGGACTTTGACCTAACCAAATACAGCTCAGTCGTCTTCATTTCAGAATGGCTGCTTTTTTTTTTTTTATTTTCTTTTCTCGCCAAATAGCACCTCTCCTTTCTGTTTTGGAGCGGAATATAAAAATAACTTACGTGAAACTTTGTTTGATTTCCTCTCTAAATATATGAGGTTAGCATTTCATTGCAACTCTCTGCATGAAACAAGAAGTGAACATAATGTTTAGTTGTGTGATCGTGTTTCCACCTCAGAAATGGAAAAGTACAAACTCAAGGTCTGCTTGAATAGGGCATCCTTAAACTGTTGATGACTTCAACAGAAGAAAGTGGATCTACTACACTTAGAAGCTGATTTTCAGAAGTAACCAGTGAAACACCACAGAAACTATTCAAAATCTGAACCAAGCTTTTCAGCAACCAGCCTGGGTATTTTTAAAGATAAATCATGTCCTCTGTCCTAGTAAAAGCCTCCCTGGAACCCACTGGATTATTTTGAGATTCATCCATAAAAGTGAAAGTTGTAACGAATTGCATTAGAATAACCTTCTCCAGGTCCCAACCAGGACCAAAGTGTTCACTGCCAAACACAGTGAACTCATGATAAACGTGCAAAAAGATATGAATCCTTCCTAAAAGAAAAATGTTTTTATACATAATTTTGCTCATCTTACACGTGGTGGGAGTATTCCCAAAATGCAGCACGAAACATCTTTGAGCTTTAACGCTTTGGAGATTAGGGTGGTGAGTGGGAGAGGAGGGATTGAGATAACTGACGTGCAGTGTTGCCAGTAATGTGCCTGCCGTGCGGTTGACTACAGTAAGCAGTTCTTGGCAGATTACGTTTACGCGGGTGAGTCACATCATTTATAATAAAGAATCCTATGTGTAACTTAAGATGGAAATTCTAGATGTGTTTCATAAAGGCAGAAAAGATAATTAGACAGGTTTAAGCATGCATGTTTTTTGTACACATTGTGTACGGAGAAAATAATCCTCCTGCCTCCTAAAAACCCCTGTAAATTCCAAACATTAAGCGCACAAAGTAAAATCTCTTTTTGAGAAAATGCATTACCCACCATTTATAAATACTGTTTCATAGCTGTAGCAAAAGTCATGGAACAGTGGGCCTGCATCTAGTTCAGGGCTGTCATTTTCATGCCCCTTTGCAGTTCTCTCCCCCCGCCCCCAGGTTCTTTGCAGGGACATTTACTCAAGAGTTTTATCACTGAATTGGTAGGTGCCTCACATGGTTTCTTATGAACAACCATAGGTGGGATTCAGAGTTACCATTCCTATCTCTGCAATTAATTCTCTGGTCAAGCACTTTGCCATTTGTAAAGCAGTATAAAGTCAGGGAATCAAGACTGAAGAACTAGGCAAAGCAGGGATTTTGTGTTAGGTGAAATATTTGAGGTACTGTGGGTTGTTTTATTTTAATTTTTTTCCAAAATATGTTTACTTGTTTTCAACAGTTTTTCTGTAACACAAGTAATTATGTTGCATCAAGCATTAGCACTGTTTGATCTGTCAGTATACAAATGTACGTACTAAGCATTAAGTAGAAATTCTTATTTTGAAACTGAAAATCACTGGAAGCCTGAAATGTGCTGTTTACTAAAGACAATGTCAGCTTAATGTGTCGTAGAAATAGCTTTAAGCAGCTTACACTGTAACAAGGGAGATACATGTTTTGTTAATTACCCATCAGTTAAGATCATAGTGAAAGAGTTGGGTGACTGATGGGAGGCAGGAAACACGTTGTAGAAATTGCTGTACTGAAACACAGAACCTCAGTTTGGGAAAAAACAAAACAAAACCAAACCAGAGAAACCCCCAAACCCAGTATTATAAATTGAAGTCTGTTCTGGCTTTTTTCTGCTAGTTGAGAGGAATGAAAAACCTATGGAGCTGTTCCACTTGGTTTCCTTTTTTTTAAAGATGGGCTCTGAAAAATTCAGATATCCAGAAGTTTACGGCTATACACATCTGGAGGCGGCAGCGTAGCCCAGTCTCCTTTCTGTTCTTCCCTTGAGGCACTGCGCTGTTTCTTGAGCATCTGTTGACAAAAGGAAGTGTTCCGTGTGCGAAGGTGTCAGAGCTGAACACAGACTGATGGCAGAGGGTAACATGTAGTGCGGTTTTCTTCCTCCCTCGAAGTTTTTATTATCAGGAATCTGCTGTAGTTGTTGCTGCTCTAGGTAAATTAATGCATAAGGAGACTGGAGGAGGGATTAAAAAGTGCTGAAAACCACAGTTCTAGCACAACTTGGGTACAGCATTGCTATTTTCTTCTCACCTAGCTTGGAGTTGTTTGTGATAAAGTTTGAGAGGCATGTACGTATTCCATAATCTAAACTCTTTTCTGTTTTGTAAGTGATGAAGAAATTTGGGTCTGAATGGCAGAGGGCATTCATCTGCAGGAATAGCGTAAGTGCCTACGCGTCTGGAGGGAGGTGGGAGGGTGTGCCGCTCACTTCTGTTGGAGTTTGTAGCTTGGAGGTCCTTTTGGGTCCTTCACCATTTCAGTAGGGAACAGCTGTGGTTCCATGCCTTTGTTTTTTCCATCTGTTCCTCGCCAGGAATTTGTGAACATCCTTCTCGGATGTGGATCTTGCTGAGGTTATTCATGTCTTTGTCACCTCCCAGGCTGAAATACTGCAATCCATGCTTGGAGCAAATGTTCATAAGCCTCCAGAGTATTTAGCTAGTGTGTAGAAAGCTGTGGCATACTTCCTGAGTGGGTTTAATCAGCATGGGTTTGATTTTTTTCAGATAGCTTTGAGCCCTTTAATTCTGTAATGAATTTGCTGAAAGCTGCAGGTGTGTTGTATCTCTGAAAATCAGGTCTTGGGAACACACTGAGCTCATGTCTGTTACTCTCTTCTGGCTACCTAACTTGTTCCAGATGCTGTTCTAGGCAATAGCAACTAATAGAGGAAAATGCTACTCTAGGCAGCAGTAGAATAATGAAGAAAAAATGTTCCAACCCTTGGCCCAGAATTCATATGAATTACAGGAGGACGCTGTGTTCTGTGTAATCTTGTTTTTGCATCTTACCAACACAACAGATGTGAACTGCAGGTTGGGTCTTCTGCCATAAGAAGACAAGCCTGCACCCACATCTTGGATGGGTGGGGGAAACGGAGTGTGCTTGTCCTCTGTACTGGATGAAGGAAGAGGGTTCCAATACAAAAATACACTGTGTGTGTAGCATCCAGTCCAGCCAGATGAGCTCTCCTGACTCCACAAGTTAGCAGTGGGAATACTTGTCTCCCACTTCCATCAGTAGTCAGGGGTTCAGATTCCCCAGCACCCCCAGTACCAGCACGGCTCTTTGGCAGGGTTAGCTTCTGCTGGCTCTGTGTGCTGAAAGGGCTCCCTGCAGGGTTGTGGGAGCAATGGGAGCATCCAGTACAGGGCAGGAGACAGCAAGATCACTCCTTTCAGGGGTGGGTTAGTACTGGATTGGTTTAGCTGTATCACATGCATCCTAAGAATAGAAGTGGCTTAACCTCCTTTTGGAGAGAAAGGTGTTTGATAACACCCTAAACAGGCTACATTTTTGTTTTGGTAGCATACATTTATTATCTACCCCTCTGTTCAGGACAGTTGTCTCAACAGTTCAGGTAGTGCAAGCACTGGATCAGAAGGCTCCATAGTCAAGGTAGTCCCAAGGGCCAGAGAGCGCTCCTGAGCTCAGATGTGTTTATTTGCCTGTGAGAATGTGGGTCATTCTGCTGATGATGTGAGCACCTGAAATACGTGTCTGCCAGCTGTTCCTCCTGCTTCGAGCAGTTGCTTTCCCTGTGTCTGAGTTCCCAAGGCAGGACATGGTGCACATTTCATGAAGTCCTTCGAAGCAGTCTCTCTGTGGCTCGTACCTGGTAAGAACTCAAACAGAAAGAGATTTCTGGAAATCTCCTCCTCAGCATCCAGGAAGATAGTTCAGCTGTTCTGTGGAGGGGTCAGGAGTAGCTTCAAGCATGGTATTACTGTTACATTACGAGTGGCAACAGTTTTTAAACCTAGTTACTGAATCCTCAAGCGTAATCCATGTGCAACAGCCCTTGTTCCAAGGGGACACACACACATACCAAAAAAAGAAAAGAAAAAAAAGAATGAAAGAGAAAGAAAATATAGATATTGTATCCAGAGATGCATCTTGCCTGGAAAGCTGATGTCTATAAAAGACTTACAAGCAGTCTGCTAAAAGTAGTAAACATTAGTAGCCTCATCTTGCAGAGAAACAAGGGGTTTCCATAGCAGTGGTTTCCTGTGAAGTTTTCAGATTTTAAAAAGAGCAAAGAGATGTTGATGGGCTACTTTTTTTTATTGTTATGAACCTACAATTACATATGTTATAATGGACAAATATAGAATATCCTGTAAGGAGACTAAAACTAATACCAGCATTGCTTTTCTTTAGCTCTAGATTACAGACTCAGGAGAAGAGCTGAGTTGGAGGGTCAGACAACTTATTCACTGTATTTCTCCAGCCCTGCTCCAGTCTCTAGTGCTGATCAGTTATAACAGCAACAGCAAACTGCATGTCAGGACATCATATGAAGTCAGAAATTAGGAGTTTTGAAGACTACTTCACAGAGGTGTGAACCCAGGAATGAACTGAGAATTAGGCTTAAATAATATGTATAGTGTTATCAACTGAGCCTGGCTTTGGATTTGTTTTTATTTCTTTTTTTTAGTATTGTAACGAGGGATAGAAAGTTAGACGGTACTAATCTTATTCACAGGAATTCAAGGGTGTGTCCGCAGCACTATGGTTGTCTCGTTCTCTAGCTAGAAATACGATATTTAAAGCAAAATCAATATTGATTTATTCCTCTAATAAGAAATAATGAAGAATGTTTTTACATGTCTATTCACTATGTATAATGAAGACAGAAGATGAAATGAAGCACACTCAGTGGCATTTAGGAACATGGAATTTATGATGTGCAGCAATTCCTTGTTTTTTGTGTATTGTGTTTCACAATATACAGTGGTCTTGCATTTCCATCACTGTACCTTAATGCCTGACATGCCTCTGGTGCCAAAATGTCACACTGTGGGTTACCTACAGGCTACACTGGATTTACAATTTCCTACTTCACCTTTGTAATCCAGAACGTTTTCTGTGTCTTGAGAGATAAATGAGCACATCTTGCAGTAAAAATTTCATATAGGAGTGCCTGGAGCAACCAGTGCAAAAGCTGTGGCATGCTATGCAATTAATGATACAGCTTTGGCTTTGCATTTACATTGAATTTTGAAAGGAAGGCTGAAATCCCTTTTCTTAACATAAAATATTTAAAATCAAGCATTTATTATTCCTAGATTTGATAAGGCTACTTACCAGCCTAGACATGTTTGCACACAGCAGTATCTTCTCATTTAAATTCAATCACAGTCACAAAACAAGCCTGGCTTAGACTAGCTGAAGATACAAACTTCATTTTCATCTCATTAGGCCACCTGGAAGCAGCAATCAGTGAGTAGTCCTGACGTCAATGGTCTCTCTACTTCATTAAAATGTTAATTTCATGGCTTTAATTCCCTTTGTAAAATGTGTTGCAGTAGGACACTATATGCAGATTTATTCTGAAGCAGACAAATCTGCATGCCATGTTCCTTTTTAGTGCCTTAGGTTCCTTTGGATTTTTATTTTTAGCCATTCCTATTTTTATAAACTGCTGTGAAAATATGATCACCATAACAACCAAAAAGTAAATATTTTCTTAAAACAGCCCTTTGAGAATGTATACTTAAGAATCAGGAATTCAGGGCATCATGCATTTAGTGGTATTTTGCTCTGCTGTTCCCTTTTTCAGTATTCAAAATTGAAACAGGTATTGTTGCTGGCTAACAGTTTCAGACACTAGATCATGAAGGGAAAGCATCGTGTGTAGTAAATCAGGAGCAGCTACATAGATCAGCTGTAGCATCAACATTTTTAATTGACATCCTGCTGATGTCAGGACAAAATGATGGACTTTTCATCAATTTTAAAATCCTTCCTTGATAATATGTACTTTCTCAGCTTTTAGTCATCTTAATCTTGCTTTAGGGGATACATTTCTGGTTTTATAGCATACTTCAAAATTGTACGTCATAGACCGAGTTCAGCCATTGGTAGAAGTGTGTCCTCAGTACAGGAGAACAAGAGAAGGTAGTTGCTCGTCTAGTCTTTTCCCCTTTTACTGTTTTTAGAAGTCTGAGTACTATTTTGTATTTTTTCAAAGTGCTATATAAACTCTAATTATGTTTTAGTATGCCTATGCTATCTATAGATAGATGTAATTTATACTTCTATTGCAGATGGTAAAACTAGAGTGTGGGGTCTGGACTTCTCGGGATGTATTGCTGATTGAGCTGCCTGGATCCACGAATACAGTGCTCAGCAGGGTGGATGTGATGACCCACTTGGGTTTGGGCTGATGACAAGACTCAGCAGTAGGTCTTCTTACTCTACTCTAGCAGATACTTTCACTTTAGAAATCCCGCTGACACCCCCCGCCCCCCCAGCAGATGGTACCAAGGCCTTTCTGTGAAGGACCCTGGATAAGTACATACCCTGCCTGATGTTCATCTGGATGGAGGTGTCAAAGGCCATCAAGTCCCAATCCAGCAAATAAAGGAGTTTCTTTTTCCTAAACACTGGATACATCTGAAGTTTTCCCTCTGGGAATCCCAGCAGGATTTTACTGCAGCTAGCCCCAGGAGGATGCTCATGGTAAGTAACTAGATACAGGTAGTTAATCTGGCCTCATGCATGCCCTGGGACTGCCAGGAGAGCAGTGCGGATGCAGCTGTGTCAGTCTACTACTGTGTACATCTCTACTAGTTCTCGTGAAGCTGTATAGCTCAGGGAGCAAAATAGAAATATGCCCTGTAATTGTAACTGAGAAGTAGCCAAAACAGCTTTAAAGATGTGAATACAGTAAAGTTAGATAGCTTTCTAGACCTCCATCAGTTTCCTATTTCAGATTAGTTAAGGTAATTCACCAATGAGTCTAAAAACACATTAGTACCTGCTTTGTCACTCTTACTGTCAAGGGAGAAGTTTTTGAAAGTCAGTGAAGACAAATGGACAGTAGCCAATTCATTTCCATCTTGGGGCTCTTGCCTACAACGTTATTTCATCACAGGCAGCGCCATAACTCAATGTACTAGTCAATTTAAAATGCCAAAGTGTGCCAGGGTTTTACTCGTCAGATAGAATTATACATTCATGCCTGCAGTTGGTGAGAGTAGAATGATAACATGACGACTTCCCAGATCACAGATTGATCTAGAAAAATATTCCATCTCGTAACCTCTCCGAGACGTTAGCTATTATTGCAGCAGCATATTCACTCTTCTAACACTGTGTTTTGATTTGACATACAATATATCTTATAAACTAATCAAAGAATTTGTCCCTTTGGTGTGCAGTCCACTTAAACATGGGTTACTACAGGTGTTTGAACAGAAGTTATCAGTTTGCCAAATACATTTTGTTGTCATCCTTGACATTTGAAAGGCCATTTCTATGATAGAGGCACATCGTTAAAGTTGCTGTTGTCACGTAATGAACTTATGACTGTAGGTTGACATGTAGGGAGAATAAAAGATCTGACTTTTTGTTTTGCATTTCTTTTGCCTCATTCACTAATTATGTGTAGTTCCAGAGATATTCATGCTATAATTGCTTATTGTTTGGTTTGTTTACTTGTTTTTAATGGTCTCAGAAATAGGGCGCATGGAAGAGTTGGTGGGAGTTAGTTTGTGTCACCATCACTTAGGCAGAAAACTGACATGAGTGGTGGACTTAGGGTTTCGGCATTTGTCATGTTTTCCATGTTTCAGAAAGTAGAGCAAATCTGCTGAAGTTCTCCTTTCCTTGCGTTTGCCCACAAAGAGAAAGGTTTTTACCAGAACTACTGCTTAGATCTAAACTGTCTTTGAACCTAGCCAAGCTACACTGGCTTTTTCATCACCCCATCATTTATTTGTGATAGACCAACTGGCAATTCATCATTCTGCAGCTCTTGAAAAGTGTAACTTAGGCTGTTTCTCACATAAGAGATTCTGCTCTTCAGATAAACTTGACCTTTTTCACTGCCTTTGAGGATCTGCCACCTGAACCAGTGGCAACTTCTTTGTTCCCATTTTTAAGGATAGCCTTTTTCCTTCCCACTGGGATGGAAAATGAATGACATCCACTTGCTCCTGGTTGGTGAAGACATTGTGCTGTACTGTGGCAAAGCCTTCCCATGGGCAGATCAGAGCTTTGAGCTCTAATTCCACCAGCCCTGGGCCAGGTCTGTTCCCTGATTCTCATTTCTCCAGAGGAGAGGTGTTCGTGCGTCACGAGGGCTCTTGTCGTTCCCCTCCTGGCTGAAGCTCCCCAGAGTTGTTTGTGTCCACAGACCAAACAGGAATGAGAATAGCAGTCTTCACCTAAAGTCTGTGCAGATGGTGTCTAGCTTCTTCATGGCCATTGAGACAAAATGTTGAGACTAGCGAGGCTGGATGCTGACTGTAGTGAACTGTGTTATGTAGGCAAGCACTTGAGGGAAAATATCAAGGCACTACCAAGGAACATGGAGTTTTCTGGGATGTGCTACTGATATATGTGTTTCCAGTCTTTTGTTTGCTGTCCCTATACACCTTGGCATCTCACATTGGAGGAAGCTGTGGAGTGAGGAACGCATGATGCCTTTTGTGCTTTCGGTGATAAGCCTGGGGGGAGCAGAATGCAGAGAAATTGTTCAGGTGGTCTTGAGGGAAAGTGCTTCTGAACTCAAATCTGTTAGACATAGCAGAGTGTATTAATGGAAAATGTAGCTCAAAAGGATTTTCTGCTGTGACAGATAGTTTCTCCCCTTAATTAAGCATTGTCCTCTCAACACACTGTGTGAAATTTAGGAGGCTTCATTTTTCCTGAGTTAAAATATTTAAGGAAAACAATTGTGTGCTGACAACAATGGACTTTTTAACTTGCAGGCCATTTGTTTCTATAATTTCTATGAAATAAATTGAACTGCCTAAGTTGATTTTATTCATTGTGGTTTAGTTATGTACATACTCATATTTGTGTCAAAAAGCAATGTTAAAAACATTAGCAATGACTGCTCTCAGAGCTTTCTAGCACGCAGTGCCAATGGAGTTAAATGTTCCAATGGAGTTCAGAGGTGGAAGTTTATAGCAAATATTTCCAGGAAACTAATTTTAGATTTCTGCTCAAAAAGGCCTGTACAACAAGGATATACAATATTTTCTCACCTGTGACTTCAGCTGCCAGCATGGGACTGCCTCTTGGTTTGTATAAAAAACAAGCAGAGCACTGCAATTTACGTCTTTAGCAGGAAGGTACAATGCATAGATTGTGAACCTAAATCTGTTTTCATTTGCCTTGAACAGAATGATGCTTTTGACTCAATATCAGCCATTGTGTACTGGTTTAAGGGGTCTTTCTCAACCTTGCAATACAGAGACCAGATCTGAAGGTGAACCCCTGGGCCACTCTTTTGCTGTCCCTAAGGTAGGAATTCAGTTTTCACTTCTCAGGCTGGCAGACTGACAGCATCACACATGTGGAAGAAGGTGGATGCCCAGAATTTAGCTTCCATCTGGGCACAGGAATGGCTGTTCAGGCACTCTCAGCAGTCTTTGTTCATTTTCATTCAAGTATTGACTTTAGTATAATTTTTCTAAGCATCCCTATGAACAGGAGTAGTTGAAACGAAACCATTAGCAAATCATATTATTTCTAGAGGCAGATCTTTTTGCTGCTGTGCATTTAAAATGACTGCAATCCGTCATTCATCTGCAAGGCCATGATGCAGCGTTTTCACACATCCTATGGTCTTGTAGCATCCCTTTTTCTTTTCAACGGCATTGTCATGACAGCTTCTGTTGGTACAGCTGTTCTCACATCTCCAGTTAAACATAACTGAGCTGGAGCTAAGGGCATTGATCAGCAGTTCTGGAAGCCACTGTAGGAAGAAGTTCATCTGTTCCTGGACCTGCCCATGTCTGTTTTCTGCAGGGCACCACAGCGTGGTGGAGCAGCTCCTTTCCGGGCTTAGTTTTTCCTAGCACTTTACCAGTGAAGGGAAGTAAACATAGAGGGTAAGAGCAACGCTGTTTGCATTGACGCTGTAAAAGTGTGGTGCAGGATAAAGAGTGCATGTCCTTCACCTTGGTTTGAGCGAATGAGGGGAGTAGCAGCTAACCCATTTTACTGGGGGACCACCACCACAGTGCCATCAGGATGCAACAGGAGGATGTTTGGTTTTACAGTATGAATTACTTGACCAGCTTTCTGTGTTTTCTTTCCACCAGAGGAGCTCCCACAAGTAGCTGCAGTAGGGTTTGGGTCTGATCCTGTGTCATTAGGGAGGAAAGGAAGTATATAATCATTATCCTTTTTAGAAATTTTAATCACAGCCTGTGGAGCGATGGTAGTGCTTTATCTGACAAATATGTCACTGTCTTTCATCAGCTGATTATAATCATCTTGGAAGTTCCAGGGTGTCTGTTTTTCCCTCTTCTTTTTTACTGTTGTGTTTTGTTTAACTTTCCCTAATGAGCCCAGTGAAAGGCAATTGTTCTAAATAAATCATGTGCACTACAAAGCCATATATCACAATTAGGTTTCCATTATACTTTAATTAGGCGTTCTATTATTAAATTGATGTCTTTGGCTTCTTCCAGGTCTCAGACTAATCCTGAAGCACATTCTTCTTTGTGGATAAATATTAGTCAGTCGTAATTAGAGAGTATTCATTGGAGTTGCAGCTTTTCATTAAATCCCTTTCTGATTAAGATGGCTCCCCCAAGTACTGGGCTGATTAAGTTTAATAAGATTTGTCCACTTGTAGGTATCATGGTCTGGTGGAAACTGTTTTAGTACCCAGGGATTGGGAACAATACATTCATATCTCAGTGCAGGCGGACATGGGTCTGAATGCCTGTGACATGTGGTGCTGTATGGTCTTGTGTCAGGGGGGCTCCATGGCTTGCATGGTCAGTCAGTGGAGGGGAAAAAAAACAGGGATATTGAATTAGTAGTGTTACAGTTGAATATCAAAGGGTTAAGTTACATATAGAGGGTTACAGTAAAGAACAGAAAATTAAAGTATGTTAGAAGCTCTGTTTTGTTGACTAATTCACCTTGCTGCTTAACTGAAGCACAAGTGCTTCTCTGCTCCAAACTGATTTCACTCAGTGAGATGTATAGATGAGCTTGTTCCTATGTAAATATGCCTCAGCTGCAAATTCAGATAAAAAAACCAGACGTTCCTGACAGAAGTTCTTCTAATGGGAAAGCATGAAATGTTTTCAGAACAAAATCCTTGTCTTGGATTTAAAACAAGGTGGAGCAAAAGCATGATGTGGCTTTAGTATATATATCCATCAGAGAGAAGTTAAAAGGCTCACAATTTTCTGTGTGCTGAAATTATGCCGCCTTGTCAGGCTGCTGGTGCTGTTCTGCATTCCTCTTGCTTTGTACACGGCAATGAAAACAAACCACTGTGACCAAGAATGGCAATAGCACAAATCTGCGAGGCATGAAATGCAAGAGATTGGCTCAGGACGTCTGCAGAAGCACTCCATCCAAATATTTGAGGTGGCTGCTAGCAGGTGTTTTTTCAACATCTAGTTCATACTCTATTTTTGGTGCAGAGTTTCATCTAGTGTTTTGGGTTTGTATGGGCCCTATTTGTAATAGAAAATCTCTCAGAAGTTGGAATGTGTTTTCAGTTTCTTCACGTGTATCTGAACTATAATGGCACTGGATATATCATCTAGCCCATCTTTTGTTGCAAGGAATCCCAGTTCCAGATTGCTCTTCCTGGGGCTGCTGAAGGCTGCACTAACCAAGCAAGAGTAATGCTTGGGACAGTTTGAAGAGGGCAGGATTATAAAACAGAGTCAGGTCACTAGGCAGCTAAAGAGTACTCTCTAGCGGTTGACTTTGGGTAGTGATAAGAACAGATAGCGAAGTGTGCTGAATTAACCGGAGGTTATTTGTCTGCAGCCATTAAAAAAAAGGGAAGAAAGTAGAGTAAGGGGAGGAAAGGAAGCTGGACTCTGTCTGAATTATAGAAAAGAATGGATGTAATGCACTAGAAGCCAAGAATAAAATTTCTTTTCTTTACTAGCCATGGTTTATTTACTTTTTGCTACTGTTGCAATATGGCCTTGGATGGTGTTATGCTATTCATAGCACCTTCCTTCCATTGGCATGAACTAAGGGCTGATGGAAAGCGAAAAGTCCATGGTGTTTTGAGGAGATAGGATGCACTTTGGTCAGTTGATTACTGAGCAAAAATCGCCACAACTGCTTCCTTTTGAATATCTGTGGTGACTTTTTCTCTAATCCTCATAGTGTCTCACACTACCTTTGTAGTGACTTCACAAAAGACAAGACTCAAAATAAGTTGCATGGTCAATCTGCAGATTGGCTGGGGTCTAATGTTCCTCCAAAAATGAGAAAATTATGAGAAAATTCCTACCCTACATCCTAGAAAATCCTAAAATCCTAAAACTATTAAAAATTTTAAAAAGATAGATGTATTTGTAAAGAGTAAAAGCAATGGTTTTGGAAGAATTGGGGGGAAGTAAATAGCATCTAATAGAATGAACAGGGTTATTGGGAAGGGTAGCCCCTTTAATGCTTGTATTTTAATTGGGTTGCTGAAAGCTACCATATGTTTTTGTGCTACAACATGGCAGTTCATACATACTGCTATTCCTTACGTCTTTAAAAAAATAGCACTTTTCCAAAAATTCCAGGTTTTAAGCCAGCTGCATTGTTTACCTAGCAGTAATATCTTGGGATGTTGAGCATCACTGTTACGGCAGTTGTGTATGCAAACTGTTCCAGAGTGTTTTGCTTTAGTGTTAACTCAGTGATGCTGGTCAGAAATGGCAGTGGAAATTGCAGATGCAACAGCTGAATTCTGGCAGAACTGGATAACCTTGAATAGGGATATATTTTCTCTTGTAGAGATTGATGCTTAATTCCATCTGCATTGGAGAGAGATTGTTCATCCAGACAGAGAGCAAAGAAATGTACATGGGTGGATTACTTCTTTCTCAGATTACCAGTGATTTCAAATGCCCAACAAGAAACAGAGGAATTAGGTGGATAGTCTGTTATATAAAAAGAATAAGCCTGAGCTGCTTATACGTGCTTTGTGTGTGTTTGTGTACGTGTAAGGATAATTGATACCTTATATTTGCTTAATTGTCATGAACTTAGCTTTCCAGAAATATTTGGATGACCAGTTTAGCTTTTCTTTATAAAAAGTTTTAAAAAACTAGCCATTTCCTTATTTATCTACACTTGCCTATCTAGAAAGACATCTTATCATGACAGAGTACATGCAATGCTTTTTAAAAGGATTTCACTGCAGTATAGTAAATTATCTTTATTTCAAGCATAATTGTGATTCTCATGTGAATGTGTTGGCTGTTTGCCAGGAAATTCATGTTAGAGCTTAGTGGAGTTGGAGAGTTGTGTACCAGTGCGTCAGTGGCTGTCTGTTATATGAAACATTATTTTTCTGTATGAATAAGTGGTAGTGTACTATAAGCCTAGAAACAATGTTTTCTCCTCCCTAACATGTAATATATCTGTGAAAACCAAATCCCCTATGTGTATGTAGTATGTAGAGCATACATGTAGTATGGCAGGCTGGGAGTGAGCAGATATGCAGGCAAGGGAAGAAACATGGCATATTTGTTATCTGGATTTGATAAATATAGCTTGGGAATGTTAAGAGTAAAGAGTGGTGAGTCAGTTATGCCTGGTCATCCCTAGTGACTGAAAATAACTTGTTATTCCAACCCTTTTATTCCTCCTCTCCACATATTTTGTAGTTTATTAATAGCTCAGCCAGCTTTTGCTTTGCAATTCATAAAATAACCCTTCAGAGTCAGGGAGGGAAGACTGAAGAGCAGCAGCCCCAGGGCAGTCTTGTGGATGGAGCCACTGGCTCAGTGTGTTTCTCTTCGCGATGGCCGGGCTCTCCCTCTCCCCTCCACACCTTCCCCTTGTCTGCTCAGAAATTCCTCTTCTAAATGAGCAAACTTGGTTCCTGAAGTCATTAGCTGGTTTGTGTTGACAGCAGTACTCAGGAGTCATGTGTGGTGCTTCAGATGAGCTGGCTGTGGCCCTTGGCTCACGTCTGGGGTGGTGGCAAAACAGGGTTGTATCTGTAAAGCCTTAATGGATGTTGTAAAATGTTCTGAAACACATGAAATCCAGCACTACAACCCATACTTGTATTTTGTTTGTCAAGTGTAGCAAAATCTTCTGTAGTTCACTTCGGCTTGACACATGCCTAAGTACTTTTATACAATTTAATCCACGAACTAAGAATCAGTTTAGCACTCAGTATATCTTAACTTGCAGATCAGGACGTGATACTTCTTGATCCGCTCTTAGCTTTCCCACAGTACTGACTTCTCATACCATAACTGAACTACACTGTGTCTTCCTTCTTGTAGTAGCTCTGATTTGGTTTGGAGAGGAGGAGGGGAGATGGCAGGTGTGTCTCCTGGAGAAGAAGCATCCCCTGCATTCAAATAGAAAAGCAGGATATCTCCTGCTGATATAGTAACATTGGTTTATAGTCCTGGAAAGAATCACTCAATCTCTAAGAGGCATTTAAGGCGGTGAGATTTTATTGACATTACAAGTTCAATGTAGTGATGCTGATTTAAAAAAAAAAAAATCAGAGGAATTGCCTACCTCATGTTAAAAGCTTTAAGACACTGCAGGATGTCTGTCTTACAACATCCCATGCATGGAAAAACCGAAAGCATTCTGCACAAGCTCCTGTGGCCTGTGTTATTCAGGACATCAGATTAGATGATGGTAACATTCCAGTCCGGTCTTAAAATAATTAAATGAGGTATTTACAGAGATTTCAAAGTCAAAGCAGATTCCCCTGTTCCCCCCACAACCCCTTTGGTTAGTGGTTACACATTAATGACATGTAGCATCAGGCTGTAGAACTATGTGATTTAAAAGTATTTAACAGAAGAATTAAGTACACGTTATGATTGCTGATAGTTATGAGAATGTCCTTATATCTCTTGATCTTTGTACCAGCTGGGCTTGAGGTACCTCGTGCCGGATCCCAGTAGTCCTCTACTCCTGTATGCAGCACCCAGAGCCCAGCTCCTTCCTGCTGGGGAGCAGAAAGCAGCCAGGGCTGTCCCTTCCCCAGTCTCCCACCCTCGAGAGCAAGAGGTTCAGTTTCCTTAACTCCTTCGTGCCAGCAGGTGGGAGATCTTCCTCTCTCCTTGTATTGCAGCACTGGTGGAGAATCAGATAGCTGGAGAAAGAATTGGTATGCAGGATTGCTCTTCCCTATTAATCAAGACCAGCATTATCATTCTGTCTTTTTTTGTTTGCTTATTTGATTGCTACACTTACCCAAAAAAGATTTCCAATAACTACTGAGTTGAAAGTGATTTAGATTAACCCTGGCTGACACCACTGCTTTAAAGAGGGCTGCCTGAAGTTTTAAATCTTCACAAGGATGATACTTCCCAGGAGGGGCTGTAAATCCTTGAAGCTGCTTCCTCATGATACTGTGTTCTCAAAGAAAAATGACTCAAATCTCAGAAGCCAAGACAGTAATATTCCTCAGTAAGCAGTTTTAGATGGCGTTTGTTTTAATGTCCAAAAATGTATCTTTGTCTCAAAGCTAATGTACAATACTCAGCTATTGTGAAACATAATTAGTTTTGTTCTACTTGTTTCCATATGTTTTGATTAAGTTGCTGATCAGTTTATTTATAGAAATGCCAAGCCTCCTTCTGCCAGTTTTCCTAAGGAAATTTATATAAAGTTGAGGATATTAAGGCGGGGGGAGCTACCACCAGTGTTTTATGGAAGCCTGGAGCTGTATGAAGCATGTGGAGCTGTGTGGTGAAGGGACAGGTATGCTGCTTTGCTGGAGGAAGGACTTAGAGTTGTGGTGGGAGGTGGAATGGTCAAGGGCCTCATATATTGGTCCCACTTTTCGTGTAATGGCTTGTTTTAAGGTTATCATGAATGTTTCGCTGTGAGAGCATCTCAGCATACCTCTCCTTGTTCTGGCTCAACAACTCGTTGGCAGGCTGTTCTGTGATGTACTGTGGTTAAGAATAGCATCTTCTCTACTGGGTCAATACAGGGGAAGAGACTGTATAATCCTTGTATGATTTAAAGTAATGTCGATGATAACTAAAGTAGGACAAATTACGACTGCTGAGATCCTTGCTAGGGATGGAAATGGGTAATAGCCACCACTATTAATGCCAAGGAGACTCGGCTACCCATTCACCTTCCAGACTGCTGAGAGTCTGAGCAGTTCATTGCATGGATTTGCCTGGGGCTTATCCTCATTTTTGGCTCACTGATGGTCATTTTGGCCATCTGAATAATTGTTTTGGCCCTCAGGTTGCTGCTTATATAGATCCTTCTGTCTCGCAGTGAGCTTGCTCAGCATGGCTCGGTCCCGAGTATGAGTAAGAACGTGTCCTTGTCGCTGACATGAATCATAACTGAGGCATGAGCAGTGCTCGAGCTCCCGAGTAATCCTTATAGCGCAGCAGATGGGTCTGTCCAACCACCCCACATATTTGGGACTGTGCTGTCGGGCTTAGCATCATTTCTGGCAGTTTTCACCAATTGCAGCTACCTTGCAATATTCGCATTGCAAATGTGTTTGGAAGCAGCTTAAAATAGTTCAATGCTTCCTTTTACATTCAGGATGTTTTTTCCCCCTAGAATTAAAATGCTGTGCTGACATTGTATTATTTAATACCCATAATTAAAAGTAATTTTCAGTTTAGCTGTGATATCTTTGTTTTGAACCTAGTTAAGAGGCTCTTGGTTGTAAGGTTTTATAATAGGTTGTGAGATGAAGGGCTTGCCTGCACACATGCAAAGGAGCACAGGAGCACAATGGCAGGTAGAGAAAACCCTAATAACCAGCAAGAAAAACAGATCCCCTACCTTGGCTCCTCTGAAGGTTGTCATGGGGGAGCCATCATCTGGTGGGACAGGGGTGACACCCATCACAGTGAGTCAATGGGAGAGGCTCCTGGCCATCACGTTATAGATTAAGGGTGGGGTTACTGCTTGCAGGGCTTTGGGACCCGTTATGGAGTACCCAACAGGAGCATTTGGGGATTGTGCAAGATTTATTATGGTATGTTGAGGGGAAGAACCAAAAGTGGGGAAAGGGATGGTTCAGGTGGCTTAGGAGGAACAACTTTGGGAAAATAGAGGAGTAAGGGGTAAAAGGGGCTGGTCCCGTGGAAATGGAGCTGGTTAGTACACTTGCCTGGCCATGCCTTGTGCCTGATCAGCCCAGTCTGCCCATCTTCTCATTAAACCCCATTTCTAACTATTTTCCTGGGTGAGGGGGCTCTGTAGGTGTGCATATGGAGGTCCAAGTGCCAGCAACTGGAGGGGCCAGGGTCCATGTCTGTTGTGTGGGTACATATGCCAGTGTGTGATCACTAGTCACTATCAAGGACGACTAGTGGGTGAGTAGGGAAAGAGACTAGAGAGCCAGGTATCACAGTGGCCATAAGTTTTGGTCAGATTCTGGAGAGGTGTCAGATGGTCACAATTCGGTTACTGGAGGGACTGCAAGGCCCAAGCTGGTGGCTGAGGAGACTCTGGGGTCAACTGAGACCAGTTTGTATGCCCCTTTGTCCTGCATGAGGTAGCTGGAGGAGAGATCTGAAGACCAGCTACTGCGTGGCCCCGAGTGTCTAAGGCCAGTTACTGGAGGGATGATAGTGTGCATGTGTCCATGCAAGGGGTCTGTACCAGCCACTGGAGAGGGACTGTGGCCCCAGGGGCTCGTGTGTCCAGGTGCCAGCACCTGGGAAGAGCAAAGACCCAGGGCCAGCTACGGCATAGACTGACTATGGCCAGTTGCTGGAGGGATCTATAGCTTCTATATATGTATATAATTCCCACTGACAGACCTTTATCCTAATCAACCAGAGAAGGGAACAGAATGAGGCCATTTTGTTTGTTTTCATGTTGTTTTCTGTCCATTTTAATCCATGGCTGGCTGGCTGTGCCCATGCATTGTATCCGTGTGTATGTATTGGGTGTATGTGCTCACACTCGCTCCTAGCTGGGGCAGGGAGATGCAGCAACCTCGCCTCTACTGGGTTACCAGATGCTGCATCTTCTAATGTGGAATAAGAATTCTGATGGAACAGCTGGTGTAGTGAAAGAACATGTCCTAATTCTTCCTTGGAAATATTCTTTAAAAGAAGGCATCTTTTTCTGATACTGTTATTTTGGTCATGAGCCTGGTAAATTCTTCCTCTGCCACCTCTGAGTGCAATGCCCAAAGCAACCAGCTGTGTATTGTGATCGCTTGAAGTAATGTTGTGTATCAGGAGAGCCTGAAATATAAATGACTTTGATTGGAGCACAGAAAGTTTAAAAAGAAAAAGAACAGTGCTTTTAAGGCATTTTGTCATCCACGTGGAGACCGCCACATGGATTAATCATCATCTGCATGTTGTGCAGTTTATAGCCACATAACAATAATTACAAATAAATTTTACATTCACTCCTGAGCACTGTAGTAATCTTTCCTTTTCTGAGGTGCTTTTATAGAGCATAGGACAGAATATTGTTCATGGGTATGAAGGCTATATAGTTCTGCTGCTGCAGGAAGAAAGTCATAAGACTATAAAGCTACTGAAACTGATGTCTGTCCTGAAGAGCTGGGCTACCTGCCTGACATTTTAGCAGTTTCTTAGCTTAATTATATTTCGGATGCAAAGCTGTGAACATTATTTGATTTCCTCTGTCCCTCATTCTTTTCCCAATGGGATGTGGATACAGGCAGGATAAAGGAGATCTGTCAGGTGTCACTAAAAGCATTGCAAAAAATGGTTTGTCCACTGACAGCTTCTCTGAACTATGAACAAATATACGCTTGCTTACTTCATTTTTGACCCACTAGAGAAGTAGAGTGATGTGGTTTCCCATAGGGCAATTTCTTCTTAAAATGTCCAGAAGCAGGTTTTTTTAAGCAGATCTTTAAATTCAGATGGAAAATGATCTTTAAAATCAGTGACTGCCCTGCATCTTCACTTAGGATCACTTTCTTTTGCTGGTTGACTGACACCTTGCTTTTGATCTGAAACATGCTGTTAGATATCTCCGAACTCCAGAGACAACAAGCTTAACTTCAGAGGGAAACAGAGACAGTAAAGATGCTCTAGCCAAGGATGCAGGTTCAAAACTGCCTGATTTAAACCTAGCCTAAGGGAATTTTGTCACTGTTCACAAATGGTCTGCCTTCATCTACTGCAGTAACTTTTCTTCTTTTTAGCAAATTCACTTTTAGCGTGTTTAACAGTGATGCATTGACCCTGTCCGTATTAAAAGATGCCATCGATAAATCAGCAGAGAATATGTAGAATCTTTTTGCTCAATGTGCTGTGTGGATCCTGCAGCCTTACTGCATGTAACGCTAGCAGGGCATGTTTCTTTCAACAGCTGTAGAAAACTGATTGAAGCTAGTCCTTTCCACATGCTTGCCTTGACAGGGAATTAAAGCTTCAGGCTGCCATTTGTGTGGAGTTTTTAAATATGCATGACCCAAACAAGGGGCTTGTTGAGAAAGGCTCTAGTCCTTCTATGTATGAAACCTGATATTCTGCTCTTCTCTCTTTCTGATATTTCTGTTATGATATGCTAAATCTACCTTTGAAGTTTCATTTCTTCTTGTGTAAAATATACTTTAATAGGTGAGCCTTGCAGCTGGGAATTAGGAGATGATGGTTCAAGTTGGACACAATGAGCAGTCCACGTAATCATCCTTTGCCTCGGTTTCGCTGTTTGTAATGCAGAAAGAGTAATGTCCACCCTCCTGTACGAAGCTTTTTGAGCTTTGTTCTGGGTAACTAATTCAGAAGCCAGAATTTAGTGTAGACTTTCTACAGTCTGGCATGAAGCCCTTCTTGGAAGGTGTCTGTCAGGGGATGCTACAAATCCATAGGTAAGGAGTAGAGGCTTCCCTGTTTCTGATCAGGAATTCATGGGCAGAAATATATCTGCATGCTGAAGAGATCAGACCAGCTGTGTGGGTGCAGGGAGCCCTGCCCAGTCCTGCCAGTCTTACTTACACAGAGTCAGAAAATCTGTGTCTTAGGTGAATCTAATTTATTGCCTGTGGTCTGTATGCCAGTGATCCTGATGTGTAAAGCCTTGATTTTTCAAGAACATTTGCATGTAATGGCAGACTGACTGTTTAGCTGCAAAGATACAAATGACTGCAAGATGGGTGAGAGGTTCATGTAGCCAAAAACTCTTTTCATAGAAGGCTTTTTTCATGCAAGGATCGTGGGAAGGCTGAACTTTTCTGGCCTCCCTCTTGAGGTAAAATGTACAGGTTTTACATGCCACTAGGACCTGGGGAGCTATGGAGAATCAGAAGGAAGACAGATTTTGAGACGGATATCGCTTAGAGGCATATGTAGCAGCCTTTCCTCTGGCTGGGACAGGAACTGGGTGATGTCTGTCCTGTAGGACGACTGTAATTCCTTGTGAAGGCAGAAATACTTGGAGTAGGGGGAGGAAAAATGCAAGCTGTTTTCAGAATGAAAATGCTTTGTGCTAAGGTGCAGAAGGCTGACCATCGTTACCCTTTGTAAGGACAGGGTTTCTAAGACAACGTTCAATTTTGGCATCCCTTGGAAGGAGGTTTGAAAGGTTTTATCTGTGCAGAACACGGTGAGTCTCTGGTTAGTTAGGATGTGATCCCATAGCTAGAGAAAAGCTGGAGTATTGAGTTTTGCTCTGATAGACCCCCTAGGAGCCATATCTAGCTCTTTAAAAACCCAAGTAACCTGCCACAAAGCTGTCCAAGAGAGATCATTACATGACAGCACAGTTACAAAATACTCTGAAAGACTGAATAGGGGCTTTCCCCCTCTTGTGATATTTGGAGCTGAACTTTAGATACATCATTTTGAACATGGCCTTTTAAAGTAACTTTCTATTCTGTCCCTGTCATTTTTGGAGCTGTAAAGGAAAGCCAAAATGCCAGGGAAGGGGAGCGAATGAAAAAGGGGAGTGAGGCTAAAGAGTAGGTTTTGATCATCCCTGCAAGAAGTGACATCATCTATGAGAATAAGTCTTCAGCCGCTGCAACTGGAGACAGCTTTTAGTCTCCACTTCTGTTTTGCCCTGAGCCAGCCAGCCAAATAAAAACAGCGGGATAAATCACTGCTGGCAGAACTTAACAGTTATGCAACATCCAGTGCACCATGTGCCTATTTTTAGATTAGTTTTACACTAGCAAAACTTACTTTATGAAATCTAAAAAGAATGTCTGGTCAGAGGCCGGAGGATAAAGAAGGGTATTTAGCAAGTGCAAAATGTAAAAACACTTAGTACAAAGATACGCTAGCAAGCCCCACTTTGGCAATGCTGGTATACTTTCAAGAGTGTTGGCTCGATCAGGCATGGTAATGAAGAGGTTTTTTCATCCATATTCCCTTGAAATTCTAATCTGCAATTGCTTTTTTAAATGTTTAACTATACTCGCTGTACCTAAATAGCTAACTATATGTGGTTTACTTAAAGCTGGGCTTCTCCACCATTTATGCTGTACTTTGCCTTTACCAGAGTGTACCTTTACTCCTGGCTTTGCCAGGAGGCAGCTCACCTCCTTATGGTACTGGCTCAGATTTAAAGAAATGGTGTTAACTGGAGTGCTCTGCAAAGCTGGCTGAGCAAAGAAATGCTCCTCGTCCTTTGCGAGATACCCTAGATTTAATGAGCTCCTGATATTTAGCTAGTGTATGTTTTCTCAATATTCAGTAGATTAGGATTGTGTATGCTGCTTGCTCCAGATCAAACTGAATCTTTTTCAGTGTTCACAGGAACATACACTATGTTGTATTTCATTAGTTAAAAGCAATTTCAGCTTGTGGCACATGTATGAAAAACTGAATATTAGTCTCGCATACTCTGCTTGTTATCCAGGACCAGATGTGCATCTTCTCTCCTTTTAAATATGACTTTATAATAACTTAGTCACTGAATTGTAATTCTACATTAGTTTGTACTGTGTATAATTTTGTTCCCAAAATTTTTTGCTCAGGTTCAGAACAGATAAATGTTTGGGAAAAATTTGACCTCTCAGCCTTTAGAGATTCTAGCAGGTAAAACATACTCTGCAAAGATAATGTATCTTTGGATTTCTGCCACAATTTGGACAGTTTTCAATCGTGCCTTGAAGTGAATTAGTGTTCTGACCATTGTGTGATCTGTGTTGATCTTTTTTTTTTTTTTCCCTAAACCTTTCTTCTAGGTGACAATCTCGATGCTATCCATGACATAACTGTGGCATACCCCCAAAACATTCCTCAGACAGAGAAGCACCTTTTGAATGGAAACTTCCCAAAGGAGATTCACTTCCACGTCCAGAGATATCCCATAGAGACAGTGCCCACTTCTAAGGAGGAGCTGCAGCTTTGGTGCCAGAAGCGTTGGGAAGAGAAAGAGAAGAGACTCCAACGCTTCTATGAGGGTGGAAGATGCTTCAGTACAACAGGGCAAAGCATTATTCCACCATGTAAATCTGAGCTCAGGGTCCTCGCAGTTAAGTGCATCTCACTCCTGTATTGGACGGTGTTCCCACTGGGTATGCTTGCACTGCTGTTCCTGTACAGCTTTGCACGATGGTATTTTGGAGCCATGATCATCTTTTTTGTTGTGCAGCAAAAGATATTTGGTGGGCTGGAACTAATTGAACTCGCTTGTCATCGATATTTTAAAAAGCAACAGAAATTTCACGGCACAAAAATAAAAGTCAATTAGTTCTGGGGTAGAGAAAGACATAAAAATGCATGGGTTTGAGATGTCCTGCAAATTTTATGCACAGGAAAGAATTTTTGCATGAGAATTGTCTTTTACTGTTGCCATTGTTAGACATTTGCACTTGATTCTGTGAAGAGAAAGAAAAATGTTAGTTATTGCTACATGTGAAAATGGTAGTTTTTATCTCTGAATGTAATTTCAACATTGCTCTTGCAAGCAGCTAGCAACTGCATTCTGCTGTAATTAAGAAACAAATTGCTGGATTATTGAACAATCATAAGGATGTTAGTAAATGTGACATGCACTGAACTTTCATGTAGAAGCCCAAACTGTCCAGCTAAGAGAGACAGATGTATGATTTCTGTATAATCACATTGTCGTAAAGTGAGCACCAGATTTGGAAAGCTGGTAAGTTTAATGATGTTTTGATGGTAGGTGGAAGTTGGAGGAGAAGTTATTCTGTTTTTTTCTTCTATTTTTTCCTATTTCAAATATGCAAACTTATTTTAAAATAATATTTTCACATAGGCTTTTCCAAACGCTGCTGAACCTACCACTATTCAACCGTTCTGGCTTGGTCACTCAGAAGGATTTTTAAGCTTTGCAGTCTTGTGTTGTTGTACAGAAAACAGTGCTGGGTCTGCCTCTGTTTCAGTCTTTACTGATTATTTAATAGACCTATGCAGCTAAGTTTTGATTTCTCACTGTTTCATACTGTTTTGGTCTCCCTGTTAGCTGTGGGAAACTTGTTCCTGCTGTAGTGTACAGAGCTGTGGGACAGGGGAGCTGTGTTTTTGTTGTTTTATTGTTTTGTTTTTTTTTCTGGTAGAGGCAAAAATAAGTTTCTGTCTCTGAGTAGCTGGCAGATGTTTTTCAAAAAGGTCTCCTTGTAGACATCATTTGATTGAAAACATTTTATTTATTTTTCAGAGTAGGGAAGATTTTTTTTTGAAGCATTTATTTTGGTTTTCACATTGCTTCCTTAGGCATTTCAAGTGTCCATATAGATAAGCAGGAAGACTGTTTGTACTGTGCGTGTCAGCCAGACCTCTTGAAATGCATCTCATGCAATGGTTGTCTCCTTATAGGTACAAGAGATGGTTTCAGACTTATTACAGCACAGGGAAATTGAGCTACATCTTCCCTTTCTAGTATTCTCTTTGAGTGCCTGATGACGACATTGGTTTTCCAACCTCCTTTGCATTTTTGGGGGTTCTTTTGGGGCTCCCACAATAATGCCTTCCCTTACTTTTGTGACATTCATAAAATCTGAAGGCTTACACTCAGACAAGGCACTTTCAGGTGTATTCCTTGGTATATATAATACAAGTAATGTTCATGCTCACATAGTGAAAGGCATAAACATTGCCAGCTCTTAGGAGACACTTCAGATTAGATTTGGTTTTTGACCTCAGAACTGTTAGACCACTTGGTCATTTGTATTGCTGCAAAGCCTTTCTGACTTACTAAGTATTTGTTGTTTATTGCATGAAGGCTTGTTTGAGCTAAACTGAGGTGGCCTGGCTCCATGTGGTGAGTGATGTTGCCTTGAAATGTGAAAGTACAGAGTGCAAAATGTATCTTGTACTGTGCTGAATATCTGAAGCGTTGGGTCGGCATGGTAGACACATCTCTTTTTGTTAAATTATGACACTAAACATGTTGTCTAATATGTCTGTATCAAAGGCCATTTTTTGAAAGAATCACCAGCCTCTATTCAACTGTCACTTGCAAGGTGACAAGTATTTTTAATCTATGCTTATAACTAGTTGTTTATTATGCAGAAAGTACTTGAAGCCATCTGTTTTACTCTAATTTTTTAAACCCCTTTTTTCTTAAAAATAAATAAAACTAGGTTTATATTTAGGGTTATGTTTCTTAATGATTTTTCATATTTATATTTGAGTACCTGATGACTGACAACTGGTGTTTCATTGTCATGAGTGGAATGGAGGTCCTTTCTGCACTATGAGGACTTTTTTTAACCTAATTCTGTGCTATCAAAGGTGTGGTTGCATCTTAAATCTACACAGCCTGTTTTTCTTTGCATAATACTCTGCTTTGGTGCAGTCCCCTGCACATCCAGGTAACTCAGCACAAGGGAAAACCTAAAAACCTCATTTGTGGTTAATGCAGAGGAGACCTAAAAAGCTTCTTTTGGTCTGTCCTGAGCGATGGCTGTGCTTTCACACCAGGAGTAACAACAGCCAGCCTACTCCAATAGCCTTAACATAGTCTTCAGGAATGACTTTGGAGGTAGGGTTATATATGTTGGTGACATAAATACCAGCTACACTTTTCTCAGTCATTCAGAGAACTTTGTGGTGTCATCAAATGTATCTAAAACATCAGTGTGAGTCTTGGTCATGGAGTGGTGAAAGATTTACGTCTGTGTGTGATTAGTTGGGCTCTGAAAGTGAAATTAAATGCAATCCATTGTTGACCCTTACAAGGGGGTTTTCTCCCCCTGTGACCAAACATGTAACCTACTGTAATGTGGTAAACATCCTGCAAATCTGTAATTCATCCTCCTCTCACGTATTCGAGGAGTGGGGAGCAGGGTGGCATATGGTCAGTGAAGAATCTTCCTCTCACAAGGACGGCTATTGGCTTTGTGATTGACGTAAATTTTCAGATTGCATGCATCATTTTCCAGGGAGAAAATTGAACAAAAAGTTTTGTGGACATAGAAGCTTTTTCGGTCAAAATGTAGCTTCTTACTCAAAAGGTTCTAATACACGGATTTTTTGGAGACTGCTTTGTTCCTAGTCATCCTTTTTCCCTATTTGAAGCACGCCAGGAGATGCTGGATAAATCACTTTGAAATGTTTTCAGTGGCGTTAGGTTAAAGGTGCTAGTACTCCAGGAATCACACACACCTCTCTTTTGTGGGACGCATATTGGCACCGAGACTTGTCTCACTCATTAGCATGTTTGACGTGGCTCACCTTCACTCATAGTCCCAGCAGCCACACTGTTCAGCGGCAACTGCTCCGTACACAGGACCTGCAGGCCTTGCCAGGTCTTGCTTATGTGACCTGAGATCAATGATGTGCTTTAGGGATACTGCTCTTGTTTGCTCAATCAAATGTTTCCTCATCAGCATCATGGGTTTCTTTGTCTTTGCTCAGAACAGAAAGTTGAAATCCTGCCATCTGTGTTTGTCATCAAGCTCATCTGGGTAGCAGGACATCAGAACGAGACAATTCGGTCTCGAGTTCAAAGCTGCAAGGCCCGAAGCTGGTCTATAAGGTGTTGTCTTGATGCAATGCAATGTAGTTCTGAGTTTTGTGCATTGCGTCAATCTCTGTTGTTCAAAAAAGATCCATGTTTTTATAACTTGATTTTATATGCTGTGTTTCACTGTATGAAAGGAAACACCAGGATACCACAAACCTACAGAAAGCCTTAGTTTTCAGAGTTTACTGACTATATCGGAATGTTTTAACCATGTACCAGTTAGTCTACAGCAACAATAAAGACCTGAAGCATTGCATGTGTTTAATTTTGCCATTTCCTTTTTACTGCGTGACATATTCTGTATGCAGTTGTAAGGAACGAACCTTGTCTTCAATCGTATGTCTGTCTGTCTTGGGCAAACCAGTGTCCATTCGGGTGCTCGACCTGTGGTTTGTAGGTGTTGGGGTGGTATGTCTCCCTTTTCTCCATGGGAGGTTGGAAAGGGGCAGCTGGCTGTACTGTCCCTTCTAGCCTCTCATGTAAAGGGATGTGGAAAGCTTTGAGTGTGCAAGAGGTACACCTCAGTTTTAGCCTTGCTCTGCCGCTTGCCAGTGTTGCTTAAGAATAAGCTGTGGTTTGAAAGAGCATGTTGGCTATTGATACGTAGGTGAGTCCTCCATTTTAGCCGTATCCTGTTAGCACCCTTGTAATTACTGACATGAGAAATAATCTATGGCATGGTTCATGTTGTCAGAGGACCTATGTTTAATGTAACTTCAGATCGCAGGCTCCTTGATTTAACTCTGCGTTGTCTGAAAGCTAATCCAGTGTGGAAGGGCAAGGGCTGCGTTCCTCAGGGGTTGCTGTGCTCCTCATTACCTAATGAGGAGTAGCCTTGCCATGACTGCTGCACCCCACAGCAGCCACAGCAAATCACCCATGTCTCCAGCAAGTACCTCCTGTCCGAAAGACCACAAGAAACAGAGACCCTGGCAGCACTTTCTGCAGCTGGAGATTATATTTGCAACGTCTCCATATGCTCGGAGCATTCAAATCAGTCCCCAAAAGTCAAAATGGGCCATGCTCTGTACTGGGTGGCTTTGTCTCGCTGAAAAGATGGTTGTAACGTCCCCTTTGTTTCCTCAGGGCTCAAATATGCAATGAAAAAATTGATTTGTCTGCTTCCCTGCCATTACAGAAATTAACAGTAATGGAGGCCAAAGCTTTCACCCTCCAGCTACTCCAAACTCCCCCTTGTAGTTCAATACAATAGGTAAAAGGTTGAGTCTTATTTCCTGAGGACTTCGAATCAGACCGCAAACTATCTCGAACACAAATTATTCCTGGGAGCAGGGAACACAGTCTGTGCTTATAACATGCTTGGGTGACTCTCCCTCATCCTAGAGAGGGTTTGGGCTGAGACACAGGAGAGGCAGAGCGCGTTCCCTTCTGTCCTTGCTGGGTGTCTCCAAAGGCCTAGTATATTTAGCAGGAGCAGTGATAGGCCCTGAATTTTTAAGCAGATGTCTTTGTTTTATTCCAGTCTGGCCTTTGTATGGTTTGTGGTCCCTTTTTCTGGAGTTCTTCACTTGGGGTGACTGTTTTCTCTGGTGGTGGGTTTTGCAGGAGACTGGCAGGAGCAAAACTCTGCCTGCGTTTTCTCAGATAGGCTGTGCTGCCCTCAGGAGAGGGAAGGGTGTTTGCTCCTTCTGAGATACTTTGGACTGGGCTGCATGCGAGAAGAAGGTGCATGGGGGCTGGTGCAAGTGTAATGGTTTTGGTGGTCAGCACCCTCTTCCCTTAATTTCTCTCTCCATCTTCTTTGTCGGAGGGAAAAGAGGAAGCAAGAGCCCCTTCCCCTTGTCTGCAGGGAGCAGAGAATCACCTTCAGCCTTACCAAAGGGCAAAACTAACAGGGCTCAGGCCTTAGCCTTGCTTCTGTGTCCACGGGATGACACCCAGCAGAGGAGGATAAGGTGCTGCAGGAGGAGCAGGAGGCAACGCTGGGCACTGCTTTTTGCAGAGTGGTAACCTGGCATCATCACCACCTAATTTTGTCCCTTACCCCGGCATTATTTCTTGTCCTGCCTTTGAGGCTTGCCCTGCTGCTTGAGCCGCCGGCTGCCCGGTGAGGAACAAGAGGAATGGATGTTTATTGATAGTGAACCCAAAGGGAAGGGAAACGTCAGGGATAATGGGATATAGGTGGTGGTTAAGGTGTTGGCTCCTGACAGTGCGGGGTGCAGCTGGTTGGGAGCGTGCCATCTTGCTTTGGAGGCTGAACAAAAAGGTCTACATTAAGAGACTTGTTTATTTAGACATCTTTAGAGAAAGTGGAGAGAGAGAGAACATCCTCCATGGGGTGGTTCACAGCAGGACCCATGCGCTGCCCCGTGGGGAGCCTCTTTATGTGTTTACCTGACAGGCTGCCCACCAGTGCTGGCATTGCCCATGCGTGCCTGTAGCTAGTTGCGGTGATATCTCCTCTTTTTCTGTACTCAAGTTGCTTACTTTCATGTGCTAGGTTTCAAGACATGCAAACAGTTTCTCCTGTTTCTTGTCCTGGCAGCTGTGCAAGACTGAGTTCTTTAAGGGTAGAGTAATCCCTTGCTGTCAGTAAGATTCCCACTGGCAGGCTGGGATTACTTGCTAGTGAAGCTTGCAAAATCACTTGTAATGCAGTGCTACCTCGTGCAATCAGTGCATCAACCTGGCTTCCTCTCCTCATCTCCCTGTCAAGGAACTGCCTCCTTGTCCCCCTCCCCACTGCTGCAGTTAGATTTCCTTCCAGATTATCCACTGAGGTGATCTGAGTGGAGATGTTGCACACACTCGTGGGTCCACAGGTTTGCTTCCTACTGCTTTGCACTCCCTACCCCAGTGCTATTCAACGAGCTCTGTGAAGCTCAGCTCTGAACTCATTTCACTTGAGAAGTGCCTTTTGTATAGCTGCTTAAGCAAGGTCCCCAATGACCGAGGGCTTTCCTCAGTGCTCTGTGATGGGCACAAAACATCAGAGCCGGTGAATCAGCCCCAGGGTTGTGGCGGGGAAACCTTTCCTCTGCTGGGAGGGAGGGAGGGGGGGTCCCCTCCCAGCACTCGGGGTCCGGCTAGATCAGACTACAACCTGCAGTCCTGGCCACAGGGAAGTCAGGAGCTGAGCTCATGCTGCTTCTAACAGGCCTTAATGCCAATCTCCAGCAGAGCAGAACCAGCCATTTAAAGCAAATATACAAAACAACCCGATTTTGCACCAAACGAAACTTTTATGATTCCTTTCTTGCTCTAGGCCTTCCTTCTCCTCTCTCCCTCCCAGGATGGGACACCCTCTATGTTTCAGTAGCTTAAACCAGGAGAACACTGAAGAAATGATCCTGGAGCCATTGTCCCATGTGCATGAATTTGTGCTGGCCCAGCTCGCAAGGCAGGAGTCAAGGGCTGCTCAACACCACAGGCTCCTGGGACTCGTCTGCCCCTGGAGAGACCCACAAGGAGAGGGGCTGGATCCAGTTCCTCACCTGCCACTTGTCTCCTCCGTGCGCTCATGCCAGCTGGTTTATCTTGCTGGGCTGCTGCACGAACAACGTGAGATCATTGTGGCCAGCACAAGGACAACAAGACACAGAGCATCGTCCTGCAGGACCCCAATGCTTCAGCCACCAGCTGGGAAACCGGAGAGGAGCACTTGGGAGAGGTGCGGCTGTGCACAGACCTGCTGACCAACAGCCCTCACCTGAGGGCTTGGCCGTCTTCTCAAAGATGCCAGGGGTAGAGGCAGCGCACAGACACCAGTAACTGCAAGCCAGGGATGTGTCCGGCACCAGGCTCTAACACTCACCTACAGGTTTGAGGCTGCACGTCCATCTGGGACAGGTATTATTCCTGGTCCCCAAGGCCTTGGCTAGGACAGAGGCCCACCATCGTGGATAGGACAGTGCAGGATGCAGCTGCCAGAATGACGGGCAGCAAATGTCACGTTGCCAACGGCAGTGAGGACTGAGTATTTTATTGCAGATTCAATACCTCAGCTGCTTGCCCATTCCTGTCCCTGGCATGTGCCCAGCACACACACACACCAGAGCAGTCATCCTAATAATTTGATGGGTTTTTTTCTGACACGGGTGGGAACAGGGATGATGTTCAGCTGAGATCTCTCCTGTCCCCTCTCTGTTCCTGCTCCAGCATGGTCCCAGGGGGCAGGATGTCTCAGCCTACACATCACATGCCCAGCCTGACTTTAAATTAAGAAGCTGAAGCTCTAGGAGTAGTCTGGCTGCACAGAGCTCAGTGTGGACTACTCTGCCCCACCATGAGCTTGTTCCGAGGCCCCTGCTGCTATGGCCATATCACTCTCCTGTACAGCAACTTAAAAGCCCCCTGGGGGATCTCAGCAAGTCTCTCCTGCAGCAGGAGGGCTGATGGAGCTTCCCTTTCCTTTCCAGCCACTGGTAAAGAGCAGTGATGGAGGCAGGAGTCCAGCTGGAAGCGTATGACCTCTGCTGCCTTCTCCATTCCTATGCCGGGGTGAGCTGCCAGGAGCCAGGTAGGTGGCTCAGGCCTCTGCAGTCCTTTACTTGGGCTCTTGCAGCTGTGCAAGGGCAAACCTGGCCATGTGGTCACTCGGTGGTCAAGTGTCCACCGGGTGTATGACACCTCCAGCCTCCTCGCTGCAGATGCTGCACTCCTCTAGAGGTTTTGCTTTTCTACCCTCACTGGGAAAAGGTGGGGGTCTTTTCCCGAAGCCCCTGAGAGCGAGCACAAGGAGATGTTTTATGCAAGATCATAGCAAGGTGTTCAGGTCTGCCTCCTCACAACATGTGAAGGTTAAAGGCAGGCTCTCAGCTTTCCACTGCTAATGACAGAAAGTGCTATGTAAGTGAGAGAGTGCCTAATTAGGGATTAATGAGAAGGGAGCCTGTGGTTTTATTATCTCTTGGACATGAGCACTGTGGATGAGCAAGAGAGGTTGCATTAGCTGCTTCCTGCTGAGTCCTTGCAGCAGGAAAGTCTTTAGCAGACTTTCTGCATCATTTAAGGCTGGGAGGTAGAGGAGGTTGTTGTGGATAAGGAGCAGTGTGGGTCTTGGTGTCCTCTGCTGCAGGCTGGGACAAACCCTGGACTTGTGGCCCCACGAGTGGACTGCAGATCTTGATGCAAAGATCTTGGGCTCTACTGTTGGGTCTGCCACCAACCAGCGGCATGTGTCACATATCTCTTTCTTCTCAGGTGGTTCAGCAGGACGGGACATCTCCTGGGGATGCGCTCGTGCTGGGGCACACACACCACACTGTGCCACAGACCCTCATTGTGGGTGAAAACGGGCTCCAGCCCCAGGAGAGTCTGTTTGGTCACAGTCATCCCTCTTCCTCAGCCTGGTGCCTGCTGAGGAAAGCATGGCAGGCCACGGCACATCAGGAGAGGGGTGGTCTGGGAGCAAAAGCATAGCTACTTGCTTCTGTGGAGGCTGGAGCAGAGCCCCTTGTTTTGGGACCGGCCCTCTGCCCCACTCCAGCCTGAATCTGATAGCAACAGACTCTGGAAGAGATCAGATTGTTGACTATTAGATAAAGACAGGAATAAAACCAGGGAGGTTAAATACATAATCTTGAATTAGTTTCATCATTCCTAGCTGTTGCATAAAAGCTATTAAAGTTAATACAGGACACATTGGGTGCTTGCACAGCAGGAACAACAAATATAGGTGGAATGGTCTTTGTCATAAATATCACTCAAGCCATCTCCACAGCCCTCTTTGCCATCATGATGCTGCTCACAGCCAGCCTGGCTGAGCAATGCCAAACTGATGGTGAGCGGTGGGTGCATCTGATGGAAATGGCTACATCCCTTTCTAAATAATAGGAGGTTTGCATTGGTTTATGATTAGCAGATCCCTGAACATTTCTGAAGGAGAGAAACCTCCCGATGTGGGCAGACTTGGTTTCTATGAGTCCTCTCCATGGGGCTTTTGCTGCAAATGCCACAAGGAACCAGAGACCAGGGGTTAAAAATCACTGCGCAAAACCCCACTTACGCATGCATTTGTCAAGTCTATTAATAATGTGCTTCATACTCTATTTTGAATGCTTTATTTAATGATTACTCTGCGTTTTGCTACTCAGCCATTGCAGCCACATCTAGGTCCTAAAGTTATCAGACTTTCACTTTGTAAGATCACGGCCCAACTCTACTGATGTCTTGCTATTAGATACCAAGACCTCTTTATTACGAAGTACATGAACTGTTTAAGCCTTCTGGATTGACACAACATGCAGTTAGGTGCTTTCAGTGCTCTGTTAACAAAACAAGGTGCCTTTTCCAGTGATATACCATTGCATCCATAGGTATGAAGTCCTTTGGTTACCCCTGGTCTGCCAAATGCCCTGACACATCCAGTTAGGAAATTAACCCAGCTTTTACCTAGGACTCTCCAAATCCTAATCCTCCCATCACATCCTGCTCTGCCGCATCTCCCCCAGCAGAAGGGAGGCTTAGAAAGGAGGACCTTACCCTGCACCCTGGCGCCAGTGGGCAGAGCGGCGAGGTCGTGCTGAACCTGGAATACTTCCAGGGCCGCTGAACCTCACTGAGTCACTTGTTCAGTTGATACAGCAGAAAGTCATCAAAAATAGAAGACGGTGGAAATAAAATAAATAGTGAGGCATCCATTCACACCCTTGGCAGAGGTGTTTCGGTTCCTGGTGCCCCACATACCCGCGGGGAGGACAGGCACTGCTTATTAGACAGGTTATGTAATTGAAGTGGTCTATATTTATCAGGAGTGCGCGGCGTACACACCTCGAGGGTCAGATGCCCGGCAATTTGGAGGACATTAGCTCCCCTAATGAATCAGCAGGGAGAAGGGCCTAAAAATACAACTGGGCTGCAGAAGGGCATCATTGAGTTGCTCAGGGAGCCAAGGTCAGGAGGCCCCGATGTGCCTTTCTAGCTCTGGCTGGGGTTGTGGTGCTATGATCAGCAGCTCGTCTTCTCTGAAAAGGCAGGATCCACGCTGCTTTAAGCCTCCTTTCAAACTTCTGATGTGGTGTTGGATGTTGAACCAGTACCTAAAGAAGGAGAAAGACCCCCAGTCCACGCCATAACCATCATATTGTAAAGTCAACCTCCTTTTTGGGCCGTTCTCCCTCTAAGCCTGGCAATTCTTGACTCACACAGGTCCAGCTCCTGCAGGCAGGGTGCTGGGCTCACCTGCCTGCTCTGGGTTTCAGCTTTGTGACTGAGGGCATCCTGCATGGAAGGAGTGTAAGGGCTGGGGATGGCCCGGGCTGCAGGTTTCTCACTTCCTGTGTGAGGACACTGACCATACAGAAGGCAAATGATGACCGTCTAAGCCTACTTAGGTCTTATCAGTGCACCAGGCACTTTCCATCCTCCTTGCTGGATGGGTAGGGCTGGAGAGGACCCCCCATTGCTCCACACAGGGTGGGGGAATCCACCTCCAGCATGTGGGATGGCATCCAGGCAGCACTCAGGCGAAGCGATCTCAGCAGCCAGTGGCTCAGCCAGCATCAGGTCTTTCATGACCTCGTCCTCTTTCACCCTGCCTGCACCCCAGTGCCATGCTGGTCTGCACTGGGAGAGCCCTCAGGTTCTATTTCTGGTATGTGGAGGTGGTATGTGGAGGGGGGAAACCTGAACACGCAGGGTGTAGTACCACTAAAAATGGTTGATTTTGTTCAGGGGTCAGGGCAGTCCTTGGCTGGTACCAAATATAGAGGCTGGTCTGCACCACCTGTGCTGAGCTCTGCTATGGATGCTGGCGGGACACGTGCTTTGTGCATCTTCCTCAGCCTCGATGCGTTGTGGATATCTGTCTATTGGCATGTGCAGCTGCCCACACGGCTGTAGCCAGCTGGGGCTTGCTCACGCCAGGGAGAAGACAGCTTCTGCTGACAGCTCCTGCAGGAGCTGCCTGAGGACAGACTTGTTATGGGGGTGTTGCTGAGGAGGTTACAAGGACGACTATCTCTGGTTCACCTTGGAGCTGAAACCCAACACATATCCAGCTCTCCCCTTTTCTCAGAGATCCCGCTGCATCCTCCTGCCAAGGGAGCAGGAGCAGACATTGTCACTCTCCTGCAAACTGTGAGACTAGGATCTGAGGAAGGCTCCTGCCAGGCGTTGTCCACCCGCAGGTGAAAGGAGTTCCCAGAGGAAGGCTTGTCTCCATCCCACTCGATGAGCAGGCTGCAGGAGCAGCAGTGCTGCCCCACGATCCCCCAGCTGCCGCTGGAGCGGGGAAGTTCACCCCACGTCAGGCTGGACATGCCGAGGTGAGCAGCCACCTGGAGGGGTGTTTCTGCTGTTTTGCATGAATAAAGACAGTTAATGAGAACTTTTTTTTTACGAAAACAGAACAGGTGGAAGGAAATAACAGATAGTCTCAGTTTTCTTGGTTTCTACTATTATAAACAGATTTGTTTGCCTGCAGTGCCCCAGAGCACCGCTCAGTACCCTGGTTTACCCAGAGCAGTATAGGCAAAGAGTGGTCCTACCCCTCAGGCCCTATGCTGCATTTGTGCAGTGTCCATATATGTAATTTACCTTTTTAAGATCTTAAATACTGTGCCCTTCTGTAGACCTGAGGGAGGATCTGCCTGCCAGAGGCACAGAGCAGGGCCTGGCCATGCAGCTTGGCCTGTGAGGCTGGTGATCGCCCTGATGGCTGTGCATCCGTGTCACAACCTCAGTAATGCCTTTGGTCCTTGGCTTCACACAGTTCTGCAGCCTGCCCCGTGCAAGGGCCAGGCCACCATGCTAAAGGTGGCCCAGACAGGCACGTGTGGCTCTAAGACCTGCCCTCCTCTTGAAATACAATAAAACTATAAAAGGACAAATTGCATGGAGGCATTGAGTTAGTGACCCATCACATCCAAGATCGATGTCCCTTGGTGGGGTTTGCAGAGTGCTGGTACTGATTCAAGTAACATAATTTTAGGGACTTACTCTGACCTGCACGAAGCAGCCATGCTTTCTTATGGTTTGGAAAAGCTTGGTCAGAAAGTGCTTTCTCATTGCTATTTTTGTGTTGTGTTCTGTTTTGTTTTTTTTCTGAAGAACAGCACTCTCCCATGGATGCCTGGGTGCAGGTTACCTGGCACAGGATGTACAGGCTGTACAGGAGTGGTACAGCTTCCCGACTGCTACAGCTAGTATTAATTAAGCCCTGAAAGGATGATCCTGCTGAGCTGTGGACTGAGGAGCAGCAGTGTCTTGGGGGTGGTACAGGCAGAAGGCTGAGAGAAGAGGAGGAGATCTAGCAGTTCAGGGGTTGCTGCAGAGCAGAGGGATTCAGGCAGGCGCAGGTACCATGTCAGCGCTCCACATGGAGCTCTGCAGGCATCAGGCACAAGCTGAGATCCTGCTCCCCACCTGAACCACTTCTGGTGCCAGCCTGGAGATAGTTGCAGCCCTGACAGGGAGGGCAGACCCCTGGAGAAGGACTGGGGGGGTCAACATCAGCAGTCACGTCCGTGCTGTGGGCCCAGGGCACTGGGCAAGGCATCTGACTGTGTTGCAGTCCGGTGTAGTCTCGTCCAACTTCAGTGTAAACCTTGGAGGTTTTAACATAAACCGCAGGAGGATGTTTCTCCCATGACACCCTTACTTCTGCTTGTCTGTTCAGTCTCTGTGGTCACTGCAAAGTCCACCCATGCCTCTGGTGGCACTGCATCAGTCCTTCTGGGCTCTTGCTGGCCAAGCAGCTGGGTGCCAGCTCGCCTCTGCTCCCAGCGATGTCACTGGCTGAGGCTTGGAGACCCAACCCAGCACCGGTCAGCCCTGGCCTCTCCGGGACGAGGCTCTGCCCTGCACCAACCGAGGAAAAGGACTGAATCAAATATAGCTGCAATGCTGGTCTGCCCACTGCATATTTGCCAGGCAAAGTAATTTATTTGGAAGGGTTGCTCCTGCCAGAGATCTCTGTGCACGTTTTTCTGCTTCCCTCCATCCTCTCTGCAAATAACTCATCTGTCACAGCAGCTTCGTCTTCCCCAACCCCATGTCTCCTGGATGGGCTCACAAGGCACATCCCTCTCCTGCAACAGCTGCTGAAATTGCTTTTTATTTTTAAACCCCAGGACACGAAAGCCCTACCTTTATCATTTGCCTGCAGTCCCAGCAGCTCTGCACATCCTCATTAAGCAACCACTGATCATCAAATGAACCTGACAGGCGCAAAAAGCAGGAGGAGGTGCGGCTGCCCGGCATTCCCGCAGCTGGTCCTGGCTCCCTGTGGCTGCAAAATGTGGGGGGGCCTTCTCCCTGCAGGATGGGGAGAAGGGCTGTTGGGAGCCCAGAGGAATGGTGAGTTCATGCCTTCCCGCTGTAAGCTGGGGGCTGGGGGCTGCAACGGCTGAGTTCACCCAGCCCCACCAGATTTTCTACTGACAAAAAATAATAATTCTTTATAGGGGATTAATGGGATGGAAAACCAGAAAACTGGATTATGGGCCATGCAATTTTATTTTTCCCTTTGGAGACACTGTTTAAATAATCCATTTATGTATTTATTTTTAATCTCAGTAGGCCACACCCTGAGGGGGTACGTATTCAGAGCAGGAGGACCACCAGCCTTTGGTCAGCTGGGTGCAAGGAGATGCCCGTGGCAAATCAGTTTGGGTGGCAGCCTGACCCCCAACCCAGGACTGCGTCTAAAGAGGACTTGGGAAGAAAGGTCATCATCTGGGGATATTGGTGCAGCCCCCCTGTCCAAAGCAAACACTGCTCCAATTTGGCTGCAAATGCCCGGGTGTTCAGAAGTGTTTGGATTTGGTGTGTTGTGCTTGTGTTTTAGTCAGGACTAGCTCCCAGGTGGTTTCTTCAGCCACCAAACCCACCACAGAGTCTCCCAATGGCAAGGCCATGTTGCATTTTGGAAGAGAGTACACAAAGCCGCGTATGCACAAAGAGGGAATCGTGATGGGAGCTTTATGGCGATCCAAGTGATGGGAGCATGCTTGTAGGCAGGAATCATGCGTGTGCTGCGATGATGGGAGAAAATGCAGCCACTGATGCTCATTTTGGGGCTAGGAGTCTGCTTTCTTCAATGTACTAGAGCTGGGCCTGCAGCAAAATTACAGCTTGACAAGGATGCTCAGGAGTCCCTGCTGGGGCACAGTTCATTCTGAGACAGGCATCAGCTGATACATAAATTAACTTTTTCCCCCAGCTTTCAGAAAAGGCTTACAGTGAGCTCTGTCATTACACTAAGTTTTAGTACAGCATCACTAATTAAACTGAATTTACTGGGACAACAAGTGTCTTTCTCGTTTCACCCGCAGCTGTTGCAACTGCAGCTTGGGCCCCAGTGCTGCCTGTTCAGCCCTTGGGCTCTGCCCGTGACAGGCTTAGCCTTGTGCAGGGACCTGCCACCAGACCTCTGGGCTCGCCTGGGGCTGCCTGGGCTCTGGGGCACTGCCTGGTTGCCTCTCCCAGTGTGAGAACCAAAAGGCAGGCCAGGGATCAGCCCAACCTGGTTGTTATTTCTGCAAATAACCCAGGTGGCCACAGACTGGTCTGTATGTCCCTCATCATCCTCCTGTCCATGCCTTGTGGGGTGGGATAATATTGGATGATGCAGGAAGATGCAGAGTTTAAATTATTTCCCCTTCCTTCTCAGTAATAAAAATGTTTCTCCCCTAAGAGTCCCTTGATTAATTGATCCGGCAATTGACAAATCAAGGATGGGAACACATAAAATCCAATAGAAACAGATGAAAATAGCATTATGTACCATCTGATGCAGTCAGCGATGTCACACGATGAAATGACTGCAGAAAAATAGGGCCTTGAGCTGGAGGAGCCTTCATTAAGATGTGGCAAGGGTATTATTAAGTAAAAGAACATTGATTTTGTTTGAAAGATTTGGCCATCCATATTAAATATAATCTCAATAATGTAATCTCTGCTTTAAATGTCAGCCTCACTTGGCTACATCTGCTTGCTGGGATTGCTGTTCTGAAATGAAAATGAAAACTTCATTCTCCATCAGCCATTCTACTCCATTAGCAGCTTGGTAGGCTTTGCCCATACAGGAAAAAATTAACGTACGGGTTTCCTATAGGGAATACATGTAAGCCAGAAAGGCCTGTGTATACAAAGGCGTATGTGACAGTAATGAAATGACTAATTTACAAAGACAGAAGCAGATGATACACAGGCTATTTCAAAGTCACAAGTCACCTTAAGCTGCGGGCTTTCGTGTGAGGCTTGAACACTCTTTCAAATTCTCTGCTGCTCTTAATGCACGTAGCTCTGCTGACTTCAGCTCAGTGTCCTCAGAAGCTGAAGCCCCTATTCTAAGTCCAATCTGACAAATTCTGCTAAATAATTCTTTTTCTCTGGGTCCCAGAAGTCCAGATCCAGCGACAGCAATGCCTGCGCAGGGCTGCCATGGGTGTGTAGGTTGGCTGGAGAGAGGTGGCAGTCAGCCATGCCCCCATAGCTCATCAGAGACGTGGACACTTCAAGACTGGGGGAAAGCACCACTGAACTCACAACCTTACAGCACAGTTGATGTGATGGTCCTCACCCAGATGAGTGTTCGTACAGCAAAACAGTGTATGACACAACTGCTCCCCGCTGGGAATGATCTCTGCAGTAGACATAAAGCCAAATCCCAGTAATATGTAGTAGGGGCGCTCTTTGCTGTTTGGTGGGGAGATCTGCCGTCAGAAATCCAGCACAGCAAATGCAAGAGGCACTCTCATCACCTGAGACAGATAAAGACTTTGACCAAATCCTTGCCTCTGTCTGTCTGAGCCTGAGGCACCAATGCTGCTCCCACAGGAGGCCTCCAGCCCTGTGCTCTCCCCCTGAGAGCAGCAGCCTGTGGATGGTGATGGAAACAAGGAGCACCACTGGACAGGAGGGACCATGGGCTCAAAAGCAGCTGGGAAAACATCAGCAGGACCAAAGGAAGAGTTACAACCGTGCAGAGAGTTTCAACGCAGTTATTCCTGCATTCCCCAGGTCCAGTGGCCATGGGGAAGGCAGTGGTGCAGAGAGCTGGTGGCTGAGCACATCGGTTGCATAGCTTTGCTAAAGGAGCACAACAAAAGGCATCAAAACAATTTCCTCGTGAATCAGAAGTGTCCAGACACAGCTGAAGGCACTGAGCCACTTGACTGTAATGGAGTCAATTTTCTCCTTCAAAGTGCAGCGTATAAATCTTTTTATAGCCATGCGCCAGCAAAGCTATTTTTTCCCCCTGCCAGCTGTTGAAAGCCATTTCTTTGGCTCCCTCTCCAAGCCTTTGCCTGCTATCCTGCAGCTACCACAGCGAGGCCTGAAAGCACAGCTTTTATTGCCCACTTGAGAACTTGGGAGCTGAATGGCAAAGAAATAGAAAGCTATCGCTGTGCTCTGACATCGCTTTGGGGCCGGGAAGGAGTCCTGTACAGGTGGGGGCTGGCCAGGCGATGGGGAAGGGGGAGCAGTGTGAGCAGCCGTGTGTGTCAAGGCTTGCCCTGTGACACTCTGATGTGAGGGCTGCTTCACACGTGCTTGTGGTGATGGGGCCGCAGCAAGAAGAAGCTGGCTCTTTGTGCGATGAGCAAAAAAGCAGGGGAGCGCCTTGCCCCAGGATACCGAGGACACCAAAAGCCTCGTAAAGGTCCAAGGGAAGAGTGGGCGGGCACATTTGGAGAGGTAATTAATGCACAGAAAACATTTCTGGCACTGGGCTCCTCAGCAACACATTGCTGGAGATGGGTAGGGTTTGCAATCCAGAACCCTCATGTTTTTGCCTTAATTTTATTCTCCTCCTAATAGCTCCTTTCAGGTAACAGGCTGCACAGACCTTTGCTCTGACCAGCTTCTATCTGGCTTGTTGTGGAAACCTAATGATCCCTCCTTAAGTCCAGTGACTATTTTTCCATCTCTGTTGTGACTGTGAAACAAGAAACAGCCATCAAGCTCATCCTACAGGCCTTTGTTGGGTAAAACCCACGTTGCCCTAATGTAACCATGACCTGAGTGCTAAGCCTGAACCAAGAGGGGCTTTTCCCCACATCTTTCCTCGCAGTAACTGTGGCGCAGGAGCAGCGTTGCCTTTCCCTGTGGAAAAGGGCAGGGGTACCACAACTGCAGCTCTATAGAGTCAGTGCCCCTGGATGAAACACAGGGCTTGACATTTGGGTCACAGATGAGGCAAAAACACCTGCCAGCCCTTGTGATCAGTCCCAGGGGGTGTCCGATGGAAATACAAAGACAGCCTTCCTCTGGAAAAAGAAGAAGAAGAGGAAGAAAATGGAAAGAAAATAGGTTTGTGTTGGTTGGGCGAGTCTGGTAGTTTTGAAAAGCTGTAGAGCACAAAGGGAAAGTATACATACAAAGCAAAATGTAGAAGCTTTTGTGTGATGCCAGCAATTCGTTCCTTCACTAGAAAGGAGCTGAATGAATGTGAGGTGTTAGGATTTGCTCTTTCAAACGTCTGAGTCAAATGCCAGCTAAATTACAAAGAGCCACATGGAGACATGGCAATATTTTGTCACTACTCCGTCGGACTAGATGGATCTGGAAAGCAGGAAGAAGAAGAAAAAAATTGCATTAGGATTCAGGTAGGATTTTGATAGCAGTTATTAAGTGAAATTTAAAGGTTATTTTTAAACCCAAACCCTGGGTGCTGCTCCAAGCATGAGTAGACTAGCAAATGATCAGAATTTTTCCATTTTCTTAATATTGTTCTTATGGATGTGTTTACAACATAGGCAGGCATTGCAACGTTAAATTAAGAAAAAGTGAAAGGCAAAAGAAGAGCAAGCATTTTGCTGGGTACTTAGGGAAAATACATACCCACAGAGCAACAGTTGGAATTGATATTTCATTGCCGGCACACCTTGCTCCAGGATAAGAGCAGCCATGAGCAGGACCAGGATTCAGAGTATCACGTGCACAGGTTCAGCTCTCAGCACTTCAGCTCTTCAACCCTGAATACAACCTTAGAGCAGATACTGAGTATTCAGAGAAGGAAATGTGCCTGCTGTTCTCCAAACTTGGCCCAAGAGCCTCTGTAGTGATTCCTGTTGACTTTGCAGGCTCAGTCCCTGGCGCAGGCAGCAGGCCTGGAGGCAGCTGGCGTGGTCAGGTGGGAGGCTGGGAGGGTTTCTGGAGAAACCCTGGCAGACTTCACACCTGAATTCATAGGAAGCTCCTGCATGTCTGGTTTCTGGTTATTGTTCTTGCAGAGTTTAGGCGGGATTCAGCAATGCCTAGACCTTGTCCTAGACCTTGTCCTATCTCACTGAGGAGCTGTGGTTTTTATCCAAGGAGGAAGAAAAGGGTTTGTTGTTGCTCTAACCAGAAAAGTCAGCCTTAAGATCAATCCACCAACCCTAGTGGGGTGATGGACACTGCAAAGAGAGGGACCATCAGACTGTCCCAGCCCAACTGCCACAGCCTCAGCGCTGACCTTTTTGCTCGCATCCCAGCTTGCAGGTATCCTTCCTGTAGTGTTCAACACCAGCTGCCCCTCTGCCACATTGGGCTGCAAACTTAGTTTTGATCAGCTCTTCGGAGTGACTTGTTTCGCGTCCTCCCCTCCAGCTGTGTCTTCATCTAGGACTTCTCCCTTTTCCCATTACTTTTTATCTGTCAGGGCCAGTTCAATGTCAGCTATGAATAACTCATCTGATGACTTGATATTGTTTGACATATCATCTGTGTCATGGTCACAAACCAGGTGTGATCCCTCCCACTTGTTTAGGGCCAGAACTAGCTATTGCACCTGCCTGGCAAGATTTTCTTCTCTTCCCACAATTTGCAGTGCTTGTCCTTCTTGAGGCATTGACAGCTGATACTGGTTTTTGCAAATAGCAGTAGTTCATGTGGCAAAAGGCCGGTGTGGAGGAGGATGATAAAGGTCATTGTTGGCCACAGTGGTTATTTTCCGTAGGGGTCAGAGATTGTGTTCACTAGCATCCCTGTCCAAGTGCTGCCATATGGTTGTTGGTTTGGGGGTTTGCTGACCACTGGTTTTGACATCGAGGCCTGCTTAACAACATGCCCCCATTCCAGCCAAAGCCTTCTCTTCCCATCTCTGAAGGGCTCAGCACTGCAGGATCTAGGCAGTGATGCCAGCCTAAGGTTACCTACACAAGCTCCAGCTTGCTCATCCTTCCTGGGTTAATGTGGCATTATGTGGCATTCCAGGTGGCTCAGCTATTGGTCTTTAATACTGTCACCTTATTATTATTTTTGGTGCTACTCATCATAAGCATCATAACGTAGTAGCAATCACATTACTGCTGTGAGAGCTTGTGAAGCAGTGTGTGTTGCCAGTGACACACAAGCAGCTCACTCTCTTCCCAGCCTGTGTATTTACTGTCCCTTGCAAGCTTCCCCTGGCTGCTGCCGTTCCCCAGGAGCAGTGAGGGGAGGAGGATGCTGCCACTTTATGCAGAATGGGTTGCCCATCTGTATGCTGTCCATGGCTGTGGTCAGAGACGTTGGATGTGGGATCATTTGATAAACACCAGGGGAAAATGCTGAACCACAGAGAGTTAAGAGGAAAAGGTTGAAGGCCTCCCAGTAGCCCTGTGTGCTTTGCCCCAGGGAAAGGCTGTGATAGCAGCACCCCCTGTCCATGGCTGTCATGCTCCTGCTCAATCCCATATTTTTCTGTCCCAGCATGTGTGCACCAATGACTTGCTGCATTCGTTTGAGCTGTGCACTGAATGATGATGAAGTGACATTGTCATGGCAACACGTGTAGATTTCCTGGTTGCATAGCAACCCAGGGGAGGCTGATGTAAGATGTGTGCTTGTTTCCTCCACTGGCTGCGCTCCTTTGATGTGTCTGTGAGATTTGGGGTTGTTTTGGTTGGGCTTTTTTTCATCTGTTGGACGTGCTGTGACATCAGAATGATGAGAATGTTGTTTTGCGTGTGCACAGAAGGGAAGAGACAGAGATTATCTCCTCTGAGAGCGCTCATCCCAGGTGCTGTGTCGCTTAGGGGCACTAATATACACAGCTCATTTTCAGAGGCTTGATAGTACTTAATCTTGTATTTATTGTAACTACTTTGTGTAATATAGACTTAAGGATACACGAAGGTGCTTTTAAGTGCTTTTGTCTCAAGCTATCCCTCTTGATTTTTGTGTTAGTCTTGTCAAAGGTACAATACTCCTGTGCATGGAGCAGCTGTAAACAGGGCTGATTTTTTTCGCAGCATCACAGCTCAGTGCCATAGGGAAAGCCGAAGGCCTGATTTTTGTGCAGACTGGGTATCTGCAGAGCTGGCTGACCCATCAGCTGTTTCATGGGTCATCTGCAGTACAGCAAGACTAAACCCTTGTTCACAAGCGCATTGAATTTTTGTACCCGGCATGAAATTCTAAGAGTCTGCAGTGTCGCTCTTGCTCAATGGTGCATTTCTTTATATTGAAGCAGAATAAGGTCTTTACAGTGATGGGTTTGGCTTCAGCCTCTACTGATGGCCAAATGGGCAGGATCTACTGATGTCAGAGCACGTGTCTGCTAAATGTGTCTCAGTTCACTGGCGGTGAGGACCGAGGTAAGATGCTAGAGGTAGCTCATAAGAAGCTCACGTTGCCTCAGTCTTTTCCTCGGTATCTCACTTTGGAAAATCTGGCCCTCAGGCTCAGGAAGAAAATTAGCACTTTAATCGCTAGTGACCTTAATGGAAGACATTAATTCAATTAGCGCAAAATACTCGGCCTTTCAGACAGCTCTGCTCAGCTCGCTCTGCTGCAGGATGTGTGGAGGCAGCTTCTGTAACCCGCAGAGCATGAAGCAGCCACGTCAGCACACATGCTTGGAGGAGCGTGGCCTTGCACCCTCCTCCAGTCAGCACATGTACAAATTAGGCAGAACAGGTCATGCATAGGAAAAGCAAAGATTTTCAGACTCCTTCATTAGCTTGACCTGGTAAGGGTGAGAAAGACAATCCCAGACTGACCTGGGGAGCTTTGTCTCTGGCCTTTCTTCTAAGGTCACGATGGGCCTTCAGTCATTTGGACCTCTGGGTTGTACATCAGCCGGAATATTGTTTCGGAATGAAGAACAACATTTCGAAGCAGGGGATGTTGAAAGAGGGCTGGCGAATTAAAATCATTTAGCAAGTCCTTCCAAATATACTGGACCACCTATTTCACCCTGCTTGGCCATTTGCTTGTCCCATGTAGATCACTGGAAGATGGTGAGACATTTCTGGTGACAGTACGTATGGCATGAGGAGAGAAGCAACAGGCCATGAGACAGCCTGGAAGAGGGAAGGGACGGCAAGCCCTTAATGGACCAGAATCTGCATTACCAAGGTAGCACAGAGGGATAGGGCATCCCTGGGGGAGGCCAGGACCACCTCAGTCAATCAGTTGCCCTTGCTCAGAGAAGGATGGCACTGGAGATAAGGGCCTTCTGCACATAGACTTGTGCCTGGATCTTTATGTGCTATATGGAATGGGAAGACTGGACACTCGGCAAATTATACATCCATCCATGCCATCATTCATGAGCAGCTATTGCCCTAAGTGGTTTGGGAGAGGTGGAGAGACTATACATTTGTGCAGTATAAAGGAGAAAAAGTCCCCTGGCTCAGCCAGGAAATCAATGCATGTCCCAAAATCTAAGGAGTGCTGGTCATAATAAATAACTAAATAAATAGCATAAATAATAAACGGGTCAATTGCCATCAGTTTTCATTAATATGGCACTGCCAATTCTGCAATGAAGTGTTTTAAAAGAGCCAGAAGAGATTTGTATCCCAAGTTTCCCATTATCAGGTCCAGGAGATGCAGATGTAAGGAAATTGATCTGAAGGCTTTTTTCATCCTAAAGACAGACTGACTGAATGGCTGTATGCATCACTCCTCAAACATGCGGGGTGTAATTTAGAGGTGGTAGTCTCCAAACAGCTCTTCCACATGACGGATGATAATGAAAAGGTATCTGTCACTGTTTGGCTTCAGGCTTTTCTCACAAAACCATGCTTTATACTGTGTTTGCTCAAAGAAAAAAAGTTACTTCAACAAAGTCTTTATTTATTTGCCAAGAAATCATACAGACCTGGAAAACAAGCACACCAAACCAGAGGTGTTTCTTCCCAAACCACTTGGATGCAAGTTCCTGAGAACTGATGCCAGAGGGGTGACCACCAGGATAGCACAGCTCTTCCTCCTCTTGTCTCATGCCCTTCTCTCCTCCCAACAGCTCATAGTACATTCTCTCTCTTTCTCTTTTTTTTGCTTTAAATTTGTTCTCTCTCCTTTTGGACATTAAAAAGTTGCATTTAGTATTTCCTTCCCACCCTGTCCTGTGCCTTTTGGTCAAGTAATTTCTTTGAGGGACTACGTCTCCAGCAGTACCTCCACTCCACTCACACATCTGCCCCAGGCCCACGGCTGCATGGCTCAAGTAGGGGTAGTTGGGCTGCTCAGCATTTTCTCCTTGATGCAATATGTTTGACTGAAGGCTGACTTCTCAGCAAACATATTTTTTTTTTTGCCAAAGAGGTGGCATTTCTGTGAAAAATGCAGCTTTTCCACCAAAAACCTCGGATGACTGGAAACAACATGGTACAGAACAGATTTGTTATCCCTTGGGAAGTTGTACCTATGCATATGAAGCCTTTGGAGGTGCAGCTGTGGTGCCTGAATGGCACCGCTCCAGCCAAACCCCAGCAGCACCTACGTGCACCTGGCAGCAGTGGGTCTCTCCCTCCTGCTGAGCAGTGGGAGCAGGAAGGGATCCCAGCCCTGGGCACCGGTGCTCGGGCAGGTCCCCAACACAGGGCCATCAGGATGGGTTTGGCTCCTGGCTAGGGTCACCCTTGGCTCCTGCTCTGCCTCCCACCGTGGCCCCTCTGCAACCACAGTGTTTAAGGAACATTTGCAGTAAGAGGTGGGGTGAAGGTAGATGTCACCAACCCCCGAGTCATTGCGAGGAAGAGCTTAGCATCTGTCTTAACAGCACTAAGGTAGTGCAGGTGTTGCAGCAGCAAGGACTGGAAACCTAAGGTGGTTTACAAACTGGTTTCACCCCAGCCACCAGTATTGGACTAAGTCTTCTTGCAGACTTCAAGTACAAAAGCTCTGTATGAAGCTATGGGAATTTCAGTATTTTTATTTTAATTTTTAATATTTTGCGAGGACAAATGGTGCCTTAGGTGGGCAAATACCACCTCACCCTCATTCTTCTCAAAACCTGTCCTGGGGAGTCTGTGTCGGTGAGTGGGGGAGCTGGGTGTGTGCCACACATCTCACCACTCACAGCTTCGCCACCTCTCACAAAACCACTGAGCGCTCGCAACAGCAAGGAGTGAAGAAAGCTTGGCTTGTTTACAACCACTTTTCTGCTGGCAGTTGTGTTTGGATGAATGGTTTATTCTTTTCTGCCTAATTACTTTGCTTCCCAGCCCATTCACAGAAAATCTGGGAGCAGCACCAGTCAGCCTCCCCACCGGGAGTGGAAATAACAGTGCCGGCAGATGACATTTGCTGTTATTTTTTAGGGAAGGTAATTGTTGCTTTTATTTTTTTGCCTATGAAAGACTGAGAAAAGTCTCTCCGTTTACAGATTGATCTGTTTGCTTTAGTTTTGTCCAATTTGATTGATTTCCTGGAAATTAGACATAACTAGCTTTGTGGAGAGAAACAACTTCCATGCTCTTGGCGTCCTGCCCATCCAAGAAAAGAGGGAAACGCAACCCTTGGGTAACTGCATGCAGCAACCTCAACTGTGGGAGATGGGGCTGTTCCTGCTTCTGCACTACCCTAGACCATTATCCCTCACCATCTGCGCTGGACACGGTATTGCCCACAGAGGTGACTATGACTCCCTTGGCTCTGCTTCTCCCCACTTTCCTCTTGGTGAAGGGCAACACATCCATCCTAGAGGCAGCACTGCAGATGCCATCTGACTCCTTTACATAGTGGCTGAGCTGAGGGTTAAGAATGAGGGTACCCATGACAGTTTCCAGGTATCTCATGGTTTGGGTTTGAGGAAAATATTTGATTTCTTAATTTTTTTCTTTTTTCTCATAAATACAACATGGGGATTATTCTGGCATTTGGAAGGGAAGCATTTCTATTGCTATTGTTACTGCTATTACTATTTCTACTCTTACTGCTTGTTGAGTAAGAGGATGAGCCAGATGATGCCCCTGTTGCGATAGGTGCGGGGTGTCTGTGCAGCCCAAGGACAGGCCCTGCCTGATGTTCACAGCCTGCCGGAGTGCCGGGGGAGCGGAGACGAATGGCCCTGGGAGGTGCGGCATGTGCCAGAGGGGAGCTGCCAGACACGAGTGTGGGCAGGAGCTGGCACCTCGCAGGCCAAGGCAGGTGAAATGCACAGTCTCACAGGAGTGTAAAATCTGCGTGCAGCCACCTTCAGTAAGAAAGACTGGCCCCATGGTTTCTTCCATTGGTAATTTATTCCTGGGTCTCTCCAGCCCTGCCACCCTGTCCTGGGAGACCCTGGGCTGCAAAACCCATGTCTGCCCTGGGGCCGTGGAGGGAGGGTGAGCAAGAGCACTGCCCTGTTTCGACCAGTCCCAGGTCTCATAGCAGAGCTGGCGCCAAGGCTTGAGAGCTGCTTCTGTCAGTCCTAGAGGAGGAGGACAGGGTGGGTTTTGGTTATTGCTGACAACACAGGGCAGGATTTCTTCTTTGCACTCAAGCCCAGGTCTTCTCCCTCCTTCCCCTGGAGCAGCCATGCCTGTCCTGGATGTGCAGCCACTTGCCTCTGCATTTAGTTTTTTTCTGAGCAATTCCGTGTCTCACCAGAAAGCTGAAATTTTCAGCACTGTAAGTGAAACACAAGCAGGGGGAAACGCAGGACAAGCCTTGCTCAGAAAACTTCCCTTGGGCATTTCTGCTGCTGCACTCCCCATAGCACATTGGTGTGAGCTGGAATCAGCACCGGCTGTGGGGCAACGTGGACCACGGGGCCCCTCCAGCCCCCCTGAGCTGGCTCCTGCTAGGGAGCAAGGCAAGGACAAGCAGCCGTGAAGCCGCTGAAGCAAGGCAGTTCCATGGGAGCTGCAGCCTCCAGGAAATCACAGCTGGGGCTGGGGAAACAGGAGACAATCGGAACAGCTAAAGTCACTTGGCAGCCTTTTGACTCTAAGCAAAAATATTCTGTAAGGTTCATCGAGAAGGAGGAAGAAATGTTGCAGAAATAGGGCAACAAGAAAATTGTCTGGTCTGCTGCTGAGCAATGAGTCTGTCATGAGGGATGATTGCCTGTGCCTTTTTGAACAGATACTGCTGAACTGGTTCCTAAAAATTCTCCGGGAGAGATGTCAGCGAGATCTCCAGGCAGCCTGCTCCAGCATTTCCTTCCTGCTGGAAAGACCTTTCTAATATTCACCCCAAACATTTCTCCCTTCTTCTTTAACAACCTGCACAACCCCACTTCAATCCACCTTTCCTCTCAGGTCATTTTGTGAAGCCTGGTGGTTGTTCTCATCGCTGTTGCTGGCAGCTGCCCCCCGGGCACCTCCCTCTCCTCTAGAGGCAGGGGCTTGCTCTGAGGTGGCTTTGTGGCAGCTGTTGGGGTCGGGCCATGCTGGAGGGGAGAAGACAAAGGGAAAAGAGGAAATAAAAGCCAAAAAACAAGGGTGAGGACAAGTGGTAGCAATTTGCCTCCCAAGTTGCTCATTCCAAGCATGCTTGAACACTGCCTTTGCATAACGTGTATTGCTATATTTGTCTGTGAGACAGAAAGAGAGAGAAAGTATTTTTCCGTTGAGGTCATTCTTGCTCACTTTTTCCTCCAAGAAAATCAATGTCCTCTGTGGTCCTTTCCGTTCCCTCGCCCTCCACGTTGCAGACTCATAGCCCTGCCTCTGGCAAGCAGTGATGCGCTGGATTCCTCTTGGTAATCATGGTTGGGGTCTTCAGACCTCTAAATATCACACCTCCTTGCAATTCCTTCTGTCTGCTTCCCCAGCAGGCATCTTTTCCCCCTTCCCTGTTTCAAACCCCCTCATTCCTCCAGCCTTCCTCCCTTTCAAAATACCTGAGCAGGAACAGGGAATGGAAAGACCTTTTCTGGGGCAGGTTCCCCAGGGCTCCAGACCAGTTGCAAGGGAGAAGCCATGGTGGGAACAATGGGTAATGGGGCCTCTGGAGGGTCTCCAGCACCCCCAGGCTGATGCTGCTCTATGCTGGGTCATGGCCTGTAGGAGCTGGGGTGGCTTGTAGGTGGTTTCAGAAGGTGCATTTCCCAAGGGTACTTGTTAACTTGTCTGAAGGCTACCAGAAAGCCAGAGCAGTTTCTTTTTTGCCTCACACCAGAGTGGCACCAAAATGGAAACTGATCTAAAGCAGAAACTTAAAATTTATATATTTCAAGCAGATCCTGGCTTCTGAGCCTGGGACACCCCCTCCTCCCTTACTCAGAGAGATGTTCAGATCAAGGAATGCAAGATTTTCCCTAATAAATCAATTTCCTTGTAACATCTAAACCTTTTTAGCATAGCCATGGGATCTTTTCCTGTGAGAGGCAAAAAAGATCACAGAATCGTGATTAATCTTGATTTCTTTTTTGGCTTTAAATTAACCTGACAGCTGGAGCATTTCAGTATTACCCAAGGAAAACTCTATGGTAATATTGACATTTCTCATTCTTTAGGTACTAAACCTTCAAAAATGCAGAGTTGCAGCTGTGCAATTCAAAAAGAGATGAGAGATGCAACGTCTTTTCCTGCCACTGTTAGTTCAGGCCATGGCTGCTGGGAATGGAGATCATCACAGGAGAAGAGGTAAAGCCTCCATGAAAAAAAAAAAGCCTTTAAGCTGTGCTCGAATCCAAGCAAGTACAGCCAACAGCCTGCAAATGATGCTGTTTGCTTCCTGCATTTAGAAAGGGGGTGGGAGAACAGGCTCCCCGTGATCTTCTGCACTGGAGAGGGGAGGCCAGCTTGCTGGCAGAGATGGCCCGTCAGCCAGTTTTACCAGGTTTGCTGAACAGAGTCAAATGAGCAGCCAAAATCCTGCATCCTTATCCAAATCATCCACATAACTTCACGCAGCCATGCATTAGGAATCCCATTGCAGGTGTTCATGGTGTTTCAGAAATGCTGTTCCCATCCTGTTTGGAGGCCAGAAGAGCACAATATGCATAAGAAAGGCTTGTCTTAATGGTAGGGGCTGGTCTGAATCAGTAGCAATTTGATTCAAACCAAGTGTTTCCCCTTACTCCTAGCTTCTCTGGGGCAAAGAGATGCCACTGCTTCCCTCAGCAAAGCCTTGGGGATCCAGAGGCAGAGGACAAGCAGCAGCAGGAAAGCATACAGGCTGGGGTCTGCCCTTGCCTGCCTCCCTTGGGCAGTGGCACACACCTCTGACCTAGGACTGACACGGTTTGGTATCTTAGCAGAGCATGACGGGCAATATTCTCAAGAATTTTAAGGTTTTGACTTGGAAACAGTTGCCAGATAACAGCCTAGTCCTGGTTGAGCGTAGACTAAAGCTGATGTGAAGATGTGATGCTAACTGGTCCACCTTGCCAAAGGACCAATATTCCCAACAGCTGCCCAGAGCTGAAGTCCAGCCCTGACTGCCCTGTCTGGCACCCACACGCACCTCTTCAATCCCACTTTACTTGCTGCCTGATGTGCCCCTTCCTGCAGAGACAAGCGGGAGCGGGACTTTAACCTTCTCCTGATCCGATGCCAAAAAGAGCAGGCTTAGGGTATGGTAACTAGCGCCTGTTGGCTAACCTGCTGGGAAACACTGGGGAGTCTGGCACTGCGCTTCTGTTAAGATGTCTTCCCTAAAACTGTAATCTCAGTTTTCACATGTTAAAAGTCTCTCCTGTTTATTATCTATTTCCCCTAACCTCTCTGCTACAGAACTTTGTTTTCAGGGAAGATCAATAAAGAAGTTAACCTAACTGACTCTCAGGGCATTTGTAACACCGGCTCTTCCACTGCCTTGTTCTTCAGAGAGTTTTCATTACTCTCTTCAAAAGCACTCTAGCATATTTCAGAGCAAAGGTTGTTTGACCCTCTTCACTGAGTGAAAGCTGTTTAAAATATTATTTACTGTTTAGATTGTATTAGCAACCAAATTTTGAGAGGGGAAGGAGAAGGAGTTTTTCAATGGATGGATGCATACTTTGGCTCCCTTTGCTGAAACAGGGATACCACGTATCTGTAGCATCTTGTAGGTATGAAGCCACGCAATACATCTCATGGCAGCCATGTGGGGTTGAGAGCATGCCTACTGAGAACCTCATCCATCCTTTTTGCCTCTGTACTTGCAGGCCAGGAGGGAATTTCAGCTGAAAGAGCTCAGGTAATGTGGGAGAGCCAGGCTGTGCAGGTGAGCTGGTCCCTTCTGACAGCCAGAGTGTCTCCACAAAGCAGTTTCCCCAGCACCCACTGACCAGCAAAGCCTTCAGCCTCCCACAGCCATACTTTGCTCTATTATGGTAATAATTTCACATTTTGGATGCCTGTGAGCTAGAAAAATCTCTGACACCCCCAAACCCCTTTAAAACAGGGCACTTCACCACCAGTTCCTTACAGCAGCTGCTCACTCTGTACTCTGTGTCTCATCCTTCAAGAACAGTTGAGCAAAGTATGGGAAGATGAGTCCCCAGAGAAATGCATGCATCCAGAATTTGTCTGTTCCTGAATTAGAATATGAAAATGTCTGAATTCCCCACCTAGAGAAACTCTGAAAACTTTACAGCATCGTCCAGCTTACTTCACTTTGATTCTGACCTTGTTTTTTAATGCAGTTAAAAATGCAATTTGAGGAAGCACTTCAAATTCACAAAAGGAAACATTTATTTCTGAAAATGCTGGACCATTTTTTCTGTGGGTTTATTTTTTTTCCCCTAGACTAAGATTGTGATCCAATTGTTTGATGTTGGCAGGCTGCTTATTGTAATGCCCCTATCAAAATTTCTGCTGAGATCCCTTCCTCTCCTGGCATCTAGTCCCTCTTGTTTTCTTTGAAAAGAACCAAAAACCAACAACAAAAACCAAAACAAACAAAAAAATTTACTGTGAAGCAAAACCTTATATACTAGCACCTAGCCAAATCCCCATCCCTGCAGGATATTGTTCTTGCAAGCAAGCTCGTATCAAGCTTTCTGGTGTGTTTGCTCTTGGACTGATGGGGCTGCAGATAGAGAGGAAAAGCAGGGGCAGATCTCTTCAGGTTGGAAAAAACAGTCACTGTGGGAGGCATGGAGTGGGGGACCGGCAGAGCTCTGCAGTCGTCTTTGCTCAACATTGTAATCCAAGGGAAACTGCACGGTCAAGGGCCATGCGCGCTTGTGCAAAATCTCTTTGGGGGTGGCTCCAGGAATAGACAAGAGACCTCCCAGGAAAAAGAAACCCTGGGAAGCTTTCCAGGGCTGGCTTCCCTGCCTGCGGTGCTGCTAAGTGGGAGCAGGACACCCACTAGCCAAAAGCACCCACCCAGCTTCTGCAGCAGAGCACCCCTGGCACCCATGCTGGGGTCAGAGGCAGAAGGCTGATGGGCATGTGGGCAGGGCCCTAAAAAGGACAGTAAGATGATAGTGAAATCCATGACTGCCACTCGGTTATCACTGTTCTGCTCCTAACCATACTTTCCAGTTGGACCTCGTGGTTATGAAACCTCCCTGCTGAAAGTGACAAAGCAAAATGGCCATAGCCTTGCCTGAAGGTGCAGTAAGCTCCTGCAGGTGGGTCCTGCCGGTGCGATGGTTGCTCTGCTGTGATGGAGCAGGACAGGACAGCCCAGGTCACAAGCATCGCCTGGCCTTGCTTTATCTCTTATCCCGTTGTTTAACCTCACCCTGGGAGGTAGGTATAAACAAATATCAGAGAAAGCCATTTGCTCAGGCTCTTCTGAAGCAGAATGGACAACTCTGGCACACGGCAGCTCCACATAATTGCTTGGGATTGGAGCCAGTGGCAGGCAGAGGCAGGGCTCAGCCAGGCAAGCACTGGAGGCAGCTGCTGCCCAGGACTAGCCATGCTAAGTGCTCTGCTTTCATCCACGGGCATGTGTGTGCGCACACACACACACACGTGTATGTGTGTCTGGCTGCCTCGGGCTCCCTCCCTGTATATGTGGCCGTAAATGGATTCCAGCATCATTGTGTGAGATTTGGGGAAAGGCAGATTAGAGAACTAGCCACAGGCAAATGCAATTATGGAAAAGTAGTTCAATAAATAGAATTATGCTCCCCCACCCCAATGAAGAATTACACCCAGAATTTGGCAAATTTAGGATAAACGGAAATCAGGCGCTGGACATGGAGATTACCAGGGATCTGGAGATAGGCCAGCTCATGCTGCTAAAGGAACAATCCTGGCCTCCTTGCCTCCATGGCACAGAGTGTTTGCACAGACACTGCACTGAGCTGGGCTGACCCTTTTCCAGTGTGGAAAGCCAGGGTCAGCATTTGGGTGGGTCTCTCCTCCCCTGTCACAGCTGCGAGCCAGGGCACAGCATAAACAAAGATCAAACCTGCTCTGTTTTCTGGCTGGTCACAAACCAGGTGACCTTTCTTCATTCAGCTACAGAAGGTGATGAATAGTTTATTCCGCCAGCATAACTTTACCAAAAGCAAGTGATCAGAACCATGTATGGCTATTCATTTTCCCCATAGTAATTAACTAGCAAACAGTAGTTTTTTCTACCTTAATAGTCCTTTTCATTGGCCAGAAGAAAATGAAAAAAGAGGCTTCAAATGATCTTGCAATCCTAAAGATCTCACACTAGTGCTTGTGCCATTTCCCTTGTAATGGCACTCTTGCCACTGGACACCACAGCATTTTTACTTCATCTCAATTTCCTCCTGGGGTCATATGGATACACTGATAAAGGATTCAGAGGCTGGGCCCACTTTTCCATCTCTCAGATCTTCAGACTCATCCTTTGCTCAAGTTGATGCATTTCAGTTACTTTCCAGTTAGAGGGTACCCACTGCGCCTCTGGCCGGATGGGTCCCCATCACCGAATCACAAATAGCAAGAACCTCCTCCAGGTGTTTCAGGTGCTGATCCGTGCCCTGCTGCTAGCAGAAGGGCTGTGTAGGCACATAGTGGTCAGGTGTCTTCTCTGCATGTGTTTTATCTGCAACTTTAAACAATTCTTTACTCATATTTGTGCCTGACCAGTATTAAGGAATATCAGACCTGGTAACCTTATAAACACTGGGAATTTGTCTGCAGCCAGGAACACCAGGCCCTCTTGTCAAACCAGATCAGCCAGCAAGATAAAAAGCCCAAATATCAAGTACACAGGAACAGTTTAAAAGCTTGTTTGGCTGATGCCAAGAAGCCAATGGACCTGAGCAACTGATGATCAGCATTTCGTATTATCCAGTTGTTAACACCAGGATATCAACATTCCCAGCCAGAGCATAGTACCAAGATCCTGCTATTCTTCCTCTGTTGGCTTTAATAGCTGCTGCTGTCATCACCCCCACCACGCTGACGGCAGAGCGCTGACTGCTACTTAAGCAGCGCTAAATCTAGCGCTGCCAGGAAATGGCTATGAATTAGGGCAGTTCCCATATCGCCAATTAAGCCTAATTAAAATGGGAAAAGAGTTGTTTTTCCTCAGAGGGAAAATAGGTTTTGAGAAAGGTGCTAACTCGGATGTCATAGCTGCAGAGGCACCTATGAGATGGTGCAGGTCATGAGGTTGATCTGATCCCTCTTTCCCTCCTACTCCTGCTCCCCCTCATCATCACACAGATCCAGGCCTGTTAACTTGACCCTTTGGTAGGAAAGCCACACTGAACCCAGGGTTTGCTTGCTCCAGCCTTGCTCTGCATTCCCTGGCTGCTGGGGCTGTGCTCCAGGACACAGGCACACACAGCATCCTCCCACCAGAAATGCATTGCTCACAGCAGAGAGCAGAGCAGCCTGCTCCTCCACAGGCTGTGGAAGATAGGAAGGAACCAAAATAGCAGGGGACTGGCCTATGCAGAAGCTGTAGGTGAGCAACAGGCGCAAACAGTGATGCTTTAAAAAAGCACAGCAGTCCTGACACCAGGGGCTCACCCTGCCTTTCTCCACTGGCTATAGTTGCGTGCAGAGAGGCTCCAGGAGATGGTGTAATGCTGCCATCCCATGCCTTTGCAAACCAGACCAGGAATCAGTCCCACATTTTCCCCTTCAAAACCCATTTAAAAGTCAAGAGATCTTTTTTTAATACATTTTTTGATCTTCTAGCTTCAGAGCTTGAGTTGAGTAGCTGGGTTACAGGCCCAAGCATGTGGCTCAGTCGCAGGCTCAAGTTTTCTCCTGCAAAAGGTCTTTTGGAAGTGAAAGCAGCACACCTCACAGATGAGGCCAGCTGAAAGGGCCATTAGCACAGACTCCTGCCTCCAATAGCAGACACCTTAGGAAGGGTATAATGACAGGGACCGGGTTCCTCATAAACCAGATGGGATGCCTTTGCGCATGGTGCCCCTCGATTGATTCCTCTCCCATGAAGTCATCTGATTGCTTTTCAAAGTGCCATGTTGGCTTTGACAGCCCCACTGCCAGTGGAGATGAGCCCTACCATTTCCAGGCTATGTAAAGCAGTATCCCCTTCTGCCTGCTTGAACACACCAGCAAATTATTTATTTGCTGCTCCTCGTTCTTGCATTACAGAGACAATGAATGCTCCTTCTTATGCACCTGCTTTCAACCGTCAGTGTAGACATCTATTTTCCATCCTAACATATTTAATGGTTCCTCAATGAGAAGCTGGCCAGAAACTTTGATTATCTTTGGTGCTTTTCTCTCTACATTTTTCTGTTCCTCTGTGGGTGGAAGAAGGTGGGTGCAGCTCCCTCAGAGCAACCCCGACACTACCAACATCAGCCGTGAGCCTGAGTGTCTGTGGAGAAAAAGAATCTGTTTTGCAAAAGGAGTTTAACATCTCCAAATCAAGCTGTGTGCTGGTGGTGTATCACGAGTCTCGCCTACAAGATGCTGCCTGTACCTTGGTCTCTTGGTCGAAAGTACTTGGTTTGCTGGTTGGAAGAGCAAACGAGTTCTGGTCTCGAAAGGAGTCTGCAGTTCAATTCTGCCATCTGCAGCTCACGTCTGAAACTGCGGGAGGCTCTTCTGTCCCACAGGCAAGCGCCTATTTGGAGATGGGCAAACAGCCCCTTTAAACAATCTTCTCAGGTGACGTTTCTATGTTTAAACTTTCCAGAGGTGAGAACAGGAGAAACAGGCTTCTAAGATTAATGAATACACTGTAAATGAGATAAAATCTGTTCCATAATAATCAAGTCGTTAAAACACACACCTTAAATGACAAATTAAGACGAGATGAGTCTCAGGGGAGTGGCTCCATATCAGCAGTACAGGGAGGCAGGGGGGGTTACAGCCCTGTTGTTTCTCAGAAGTTCTTATCCAGTCTGTCCATTTTACAGGGGAAAAAAGTTTGTTCAAATACTTTGGACCCAGAAACTCAAATTTGCCCAAGCTTTGCGTGCTTTTTAAAATTTTTTTTTTAAGGAAGACAATTCGGAGCTTCCCCATTTCTCTGAAGAATGGGTCCAGGTGGATTGCCAAAATTAGTTGGCAAACCTTTGTTTGGATCCATCAAACCCAGCCATCGAGCAGTGCTCAAACAGCTTGGTAAGAGGATGCCATGATGATTTCCCTGACCCTACATGCCACCAAATCAATTCTTCTGCTGATGTGTCCCCCTGAACTGCCCCAGGATGGATCCCATTGTAAGGCAGGTAGCTACCACCATCCCCGTCCAGACCTCAGCACTTCAGATCCACACGCTGGAGGAGAACATTGTGCTCCATCCAGCTGAACTAACTCCTGTATTATAAATGACATGGCACATCCCTGGATTAATGAAGTCTTCACCTAATCAGGGCAGATCTTGGCAAAAAAGAGAAACAATCTGTTCCTGACCTAAAAATTTCTACCACGGACTTTCTGCCACCAGGTACACTTGAGCCTCAGGCCTTTCTAAAGGCTCTCCTGTTGTTCAGTCAAAAGTAAAAGGGAGTTTTGGAAATCCTGCCCCCTTTTTTAATCTTCTTTGCTCTGCTATTGACTTACTGTGGGACTAGAGAAGGAAATAGCTCTTCTATGCCTCAGTTTTCCTATCTGAACAACAGAACCAATTCATCCATACAGTGCTTTGAAAGGCATGAATATTTGTCTAAAAGCCTAATGCCAGTTATTATGTTGTAATGCTATGTTAGAAGTACATTATTATATTGAAATTTCCAAAACCTTTTGTTTAGCGTCTCACACAAAATTGCCATCTCAGTAACAGCAGTCTGTTCATTAGAGAAATTATTTTTTTTCAATGTGTGACTCACGAATCACTCTAATGTAGGTCAGTGGGAATGTGTGCCAACCCACCTCTGGCCAGGCAGCACGGAGGGCACATCCCGGAGGCGCAGCCGTGATAGATCGGCATAGATACTACATAGTTTCCTCAACCTTTCAGCAGCTTTGCAAAATGCTTCTGGCTGTTGCCTTCCACAATTTGGCACTTCCAGCTTGGCAAGGCAAAGCTGGTTCCTCGGCCTGTTGCCTCTTGGATGTGACTAGTGCCCAACAGCATGACACTCTTTCAGCCTCAGGGAGGAGGTGAGTAAAAAGAACTCAAAGTGAAATTGCACTAAGGTAAAGAAACCAAAAATTATTTTTACAAATGTGGTTTAATGAAAACAGGCTTCCTCTATCCCATGCTCCAAACTCTGGCTTTAAAAACAGTCCTCTGTCTCTGAAGAAGTACCTACAGTGTTGTGCCTTCAGGTCTCAGCAGCAGAGATGAGTGATTGCAGATGTCTGCCTTTTCTAGGACTTGTTCACATTAAATGAACATTAAATAGGATGGCTGGATCCGTCGCCTGATGAAAAAGCTGAGCCAAAAATGCTGTTTCCCAGCATTTGTTAGAATAAAGTTGTCAGGTAAGGTGTCTGTTAATGCTTGGAGGGAGGCAGAATTTATAAGTCCACCTTAAGGTTAGCCCCGCCACACTGGGAGCAGAGACAGGGCTCGCGGGAAACACGCTTTCCAGTGGACAGATTGACCCAGGTTGGCATGCAGGAGTATGCCGAGATCTCTTGGTTCCCTCTGGCTTGTCTGGTGTGAAGTGCAACACAGACCTTCCCAAGTCCCCATGATTTGGTTTCAGGGCAGCGAAACAGAAACCTCCCTGGAGCACCTCTGTGGTCACCGGGTCAGGCTCAGGCACACAGGGCCCTTTGGCATGGGTGCTTGCTGGAGGGGTCAGTGCTTGCACCTGGCAACCTCCGGCAGTGGCACACAAAATGCTGTCTTTGCCTCTTTGCACACAAACCTAATCCTAGCCCATACGTGCCCAACTTCATACTCCTTGAGCCCTCTTTCTTTATTCAAGCCACACCACAAGGTGTCCTCCTGCCCTGTCAAAGTTTGGGGATACTTTCTGATGCCTCCTTTTGGGAAGCAGAAATGATGTCAACCCCTCTCCAGCACAGAACCAACATGTGAAAGAGCAGTGTAAAAAATTATGAGTATTACAAAGACCATTTAGAAGTCCAAAATTCCCCTGTGCCACCTTTAATGAGCAATCAAATATTGGATGATACAGAAGCTATAATGCTTAGTATGAAATTTTGTCTGGCCTTTCCCTGGAGACTCATGGTGTTGTATGAATAGATTTAATTTAACTTTCAAGCCCCTTCCTTCACCACCTGCAGGGACCCAGGTATTCATGCTGTGCCTGTTGCAGAGAAGAAGCTGCAATGAAAGGTCAGATGCAAAGCCTGACTGCTGCTGTTGCCTTAAGCTGGTATCACTAAGGCTTGATGCTTCTGACAGACCAGGAGCTCAGCATGGTTTTGCTGGGGTCGTACACCCAGAAGAGCACATCCAAGTTCACCACACCACATTGCCCTCCCTCTGGCTTTCTCACATCTTCAGCCTGCTGTGGAAGGCTTTGGCCAAGGGACCTCAGTGGAAACCAGTGGCATCTGTGTCCTGTGGGTCAGGTGTCCAATTCATCGTCTAAATTTGATTTTTGAAGAGCACAGCAGTGCAACATTGTGCCAGCCATTACTGATTATTTTTTGCCCTAGAAGCTTGAAACTGTTTATTTTTTCCAATGGAGGGAAAACGTCCCGTGGTTTCATCTGATATAATAATGAAAATGGAAGCTTTTATGCCAGTGCCTAAGAGAAAAAGAAAGTACCTGAAAAAGGAAAACCTGGCACTCACAGCCACTATTTTCTTGTAACCATTCTTCTTGCCATTTGGTAAAATTGAGAAAACCTGGCAACCTCAATTTCTTTCCATATGTCCTGTTACATCTGAGCTCTAGAGGGTGTGAGATACCAGTCTGGGGAAAAAAAACCCAAATAAACCAAGACACATTAGCAACTCTATAGGTTAATGATGACTGTGCTTAAGTCTTGCAGATCATACACACTGCTAGCAAAAAAAAAACCAAACCACCTTCCTGCTCCATGGATGGAGATGTAACTTGTGTCCCTCAGAGATAAAAAGCAGGGTTTTAAGGCCATGGAATCCAAGGCTGATGCAGGAAGCTCACCCCATGTCTGTGCCTCCCACCTTGCCTCTGCATTTCTCCCTGTGCTGAGCTAGAAGCTATCGTTACAGCCCAAATCCTCTGCATCAGGCAGACGAAACAAGTAAGCCGAGGTGAGGGGATGGATATAAGAGTCAGCAGCAGCAGGCAGGAGGCTGTGCTAGCCCCACTGTCCTGGGCCTGCTGGCAGGGATGGCTCTCCTTGAGGCTCTCCTTGGACTTCAGTGCCTGGAGAAGCTACTGTCCACTGCCACACACCCAGGGGCCAACTGCCAATGCCTCTGGCACAGTCATAAGGCAGCAGGCAGCTGCCTGCCATCCCACAAAGGCTGTGGGGCAGGTGGAGGACTTGCTCCTCTCGCCCCCACCTGTGGCATCTGCTTCAGTCTAGATGTGGATTTAGCAACCATGGGAGGAACCATCTCACAGCCCTGGAGATGGTAACAAATGCCTATGCCTCCAGACCTATAGAAAGCACAGAGGACATGGAGGAGGGGGTGGTGGTGTGATGTAGGGACAAGCTTTCTGTAACCCCTTGCCCTCAAATCCTCCAAAGCCATTTTTATGGGGCCCTGCCCTCATCCTCACCCCATGAGAATGCTGCTAAACAAGGGAAGCAGGTTGGGATGCTTTAATGTTTTTTTTTTGTGTGTGTGTGTGTGTGTATATTTTGGTGTACATTCATTAGGTAGACTTGGCGTAAGAGCCGCTAATCTCAGCTCTAACATCCACTGGGATATGTTTATCCTCTCCTAGGCACCATGAGGGATCATGCATTGGAAAAGGATGAAGGTGGCAGGAGTCTGCATTGCAGTGCCTCAATGCTGCTCCTGTCCCACCTTGCTGTCTCTCCGTCTAGTCTCATCCTCTCAAGATTTCCCATTTTATCATCCAGAGATTTTTGATCTTAGTGAAGCCCTGACCTAACCTTTCTCTTGAATGTTTCCAAGTGTGAGGTATCTCACAGGATGGGCAAGAGCCATTCCTCCCACTTTTCACCACAATCTTCCCCCAATTTTTGTATCGTCAGAGAGCTCTATTCCACTAGGCTTGCTCATTTCCTGATTTCAGGCTAGAAGATTATTTGCAATCATCTGCTCTACTGACTTGCAATGCCTATGTTGTATCACCTGAGCAAATACATATTCTATGAAATACAAAGTACTCCTCATATGAGCAATAATATTCCCTATCTCACTCTATGGTAGGCATTTCAACTCAAACTCAGGGAATGCTTCAGAAGATGCATTCATCAACTGGTTGAACAATTCAGCCTATGGAAATGATATATTTACCCCTCTTTCTTGAATGCATTGCTTTTAAATACATAACACTGATTGCACAATGATCTTTTATCTTGCACAGCCAGCCTCAATATAGAGGTGTTTTGTGGCAGCTCTGCATTTAGCGCTGGATGGCACCAAGTCTAATGTAGGGCATGTAAAGCAAAGAAATAATGTTTCCTTGAGTGGAAAACTGTATGTATTATTTGACCAGCCTCATGTGGACCAGTTTGTCTCATGGGGAAGGGACATAGTTTGGCTCCCCCAAACCTTTGGGACCCCAGAAGCAATATAAAATTTCCTCAAGGTGATACAACAAAAATCCTTCCCATGGTGGTTTAGGGAAGAAAGGTGAGGGAAGGAGCTTGGATTTAAGTCTTGTGGTACTTCACCCTTACGGTGTGAATGGGCCTCCCAGGGACTTTGTAAGGAGCAGGTTTCTGCCTGCCAGCAGCATGTGAGCAGTGAGAGACAGGCGCTCAGGCCAGGGAGCCTCTAGATGTCACTGCCATGCAGCAGAAATGGACCCCAGTGCCACGGTGGGCTGGGGACACCTGGCCCAGGCATAGCTAATGGCAGGCACCCAGGGTGGCCCCAGCCATCTTGGCAGAGGGACTCAGGAAATGTGCTCTGAAAAGGCTGGCACACTCTTGGTCTGCCTGGGCATTCTGCTCCCCAGGCCTGAGAAGGTGCAGATATCACAGGGCAGGACTGGGTGCAAGGAAAGTAGCCAGGAATTGCAGGATAAGGTATTTCGGGTAAGGAATTGCCAGGTAAAAGCAACATGTTTCAGGTCCAGCCCTGCAGCACAGAGATCCTAAAGACAAGTGTTAACACTAATAATCTCAAATACGTCTGGTACCTTCCCCCTCATCAGAAAAATGGTCCCAACATTTGTTTGTTCTCTTGATGAGCTGCCTAAACACAGCGGGGAGGGGGGGAACTCTTGATGGGATGTCCATCTGCCTCCCTGAGCCTGGGGTACTGGGAGAAGGGCAGGTATCTCTTTTGAGAAAGGGTCACCATCTCACTGAAGGCAGCAGCAAGAGATGAGCTTTTCTGCCCTTGCAGGCATCCCTTCCAGGCTGCACAGGGGCATACAAGCCCCATACAGCTGCACCCTTGCCTGAGAAATGCCTGTGACCCCGCAGCCTGTGGTCAGAGCATTTGCTGTGCGTGCCATGAAGTGCATGGGCCAGTGGGCTTCTCACAGCCAGGGTCAAACCCAGCCTTCCCCCCACTTCAGCCAAGCACAAGGTTATGGAATAACATGCCCTTTTTTGTCTGAAAAGTGTTTTTGTTCTGCATAAATTGCAGCAGTCTCTCTATGAAAGACCTGAGGCACAGTAGTCAAAGGTGGAGAGGGAGGTTCAGCTCTTCTGAAACATGCCATGACCCCTCCCTTTCTCACATACCATAACAACAGTATGGATAGGCTGAGGCATGGGTACCAAAACCACAACCTCTGAGGCCTTTGCCTCCTGGGAAACCCTTTATCCAGGCTGCATGCTCTGGGAACATCTGCAGGATCAGGCCGTGTAGGCAAGACATGCGAGAGCTTCCTCCTCTGTCCAACCTGAGATGACCTGGGCACAGCATCTGCCGGGCAGATGAAGACATGGGGCCTCTGGTTCCCAGGAGAAGGGCAGTCAACAGCAGGGCTTCAAGAGCTACATCCAGAGGTTATGCTTGGAGGGTCAGCTGTCACCACTTCTGCACCAAAGTCCTTCTAATGCTAATGGTTCTCTCAGATCCTACCTAATTTCATCAGCTCTTTATCCCATCTTCAATACTAGGGAGTTCAGCACCGCTAATCTCATCTGCTTCTTCACATTGCCTGCTTCTTACCCTCTCAAGGGTTTTAGCATCAGGAAGGTTTAAAAATAAATCATTTGTTTGAGCTCCTTTGCTTCAATTTCTAATAGCAGAACCTTTTAGGGCTTTTCAGACTTGTGTCCCTGAGGACTAGAAACTTCTTTTTAATAAAAAAAAATTAGAGATATTACCATAACTGCATGAATCTCAGAGCTTTCACAAATGCCAGAAACCTCATGGGGATTGCAGTAACATTTCAGAGCTGGCAAACACAGATGAAGGTACACAGAAGATTTTTAATAGGGGCGTCATGCCCATGAAGTTGGCCTTCACAGTTTAATCACACAAAGATGAGACTTAGAAGTTTTCCCCCTTTATCTAACACCCTGCTGATCTGAGCTGCCTTTGTTTTTAATGTTGGCCCCTGTGTTTGTGAAATGTATTAAGCTTCCTGTTGCTTTTGGAAATAATAGTCACTGCTGTATTATGGCCAAATCATTGTTTTTCTCCCTATTGACCCGATATTTTTTTCAGGCTACCAAACACCCTTGACTTTGCTTGTGGGATGGTTAATCAACAAGTCTGTCACAATGATGGATTCCTCCTGAATTGTTGCTTAATTAGCTTGGTTGGAAGTATAAATCAAGTGGAATACCAATTCTTTCAACACTACAGACAGGCAGCCACGCTCAGCTTGACAGCAGTGAGTTATTACTTTCTGCCCCAGTGCAGGATCAGCACGCAGGCACAGCCCGCAAACCTGAAGGGCCAAAGGTTCGTCCCTGAGGCTGCTGGCTTGCACAGACAGCACACACCAGAGCGAAGCGTTGGTGTGATGGAGGCGAAGGTGGGCTCCGGCTGGCAACGTTTGCAGCAGCGACCAGCTGCAGGGGCTGTGGGTACGGACATAGCTGTACCCCTTGCATGAGAAGAGCCAGCATCCCCAGCATCTGTCCACGGGGAGACAACCTTATATATCAGTGATGTTTCTCACCTGGGATATCTGGTGTTTGCTGCTAGCTTTTTAATGAAGAAACATTTTAGTGGGTGGCCAGACCAAGTTATTAGAGACAAGGATCTTTGTCTGACTACAAACAGAATTGCCTTCCACAGAAAGGCAATTAGGTATCCTAACAAAAGGAAACATAATACATTGTCTGCAAATCAAGATTTTAAAGATTGATCTTAATGTGCAGATCTTAGCAGCTCAGAATTTTTATAGATGGGACTTTCATACAACAAGAATGTGTTTAAACCTGTTGACTTGAACTGAATTTCACAATTTCACCAGAAGTGACTTCTGTGTAGCTACAAATAGCTTGTTCCTAGCAGGTCTGAGCCAACTTGAGCACCCCTGAACTGCATGGTGGACATCATACAGAAGTACTTCCAGATTTCTACTTACCCTTTTTGAATTCCCAGGCTAAACTAAAAAAGCATACTTCTCTGAAATGGCCCTCCTAATATGCCTTTTTAGCAAAGCATATTTATCTTTCCATGACCACCTCTTTTAGTTATCTTGTCTCTCTGCCAGCATTGGGTTTTATTTTCAGGAAGCTTAAATAATGATTAATGATTTCAGGTAGGATGTGTAAGTTACACTTTGGAGATAGAATCGGTTTGTGTAAAAATAACTGAAAAGTATAAGAGTAGTCTGATTTTACTGATTTCCCTTTCCCCACATTTTCAGTGAAAGGGTGGGGTCAGAGGCCCTGCTTGCATAAGACCTACCTACACGAGTAATCCTTTCCAAGCTGCAGAGCGAGACACTACCACCGACCCACCTCGTGATAACAGAGGCACGGGTCCCTTCTTTACCTTGTGACATAGTTGTTGCTCCAGAGTGTAATGTCTCACTGCCAAATGGGTATATCTGTTGCTAGCGTGTGGACGCCTAGATGGAAACTTGTTCGGAAGGTCTGGGTGAGGCATGGTGTGAATTATATTGCCATGGCAACCCTGTATCACTTTCATCCATCGACATTTGCGTCCTTCTTTTTGGCATTTTCACATATAGAGTCTTCAGAGATTTTTTTTTCAATAGTTGAGTGGAATAGATCACTAGATTTGCTTTTATCACCATGATGAAAAAGGTATGAAAGTGGAGTTTGTGTGTGGGCTACAGAAAGGTTACAGTTATTTAGCAGATTTAAGTTCAACTTCTGAGCAGAAATTATACCTGAAGAAGCCCTATATTTTTAAAGACAGCAGGACAGAGAAAGAGAATGCCACTCAGATAAATTTGTCTCTTCCAAGACAGTCCTGATATAGATGCTGGAAATCAGAAAAAAACACTGAGCAATCTGTTCTACAACTCTAATATGCCTCTTCATTGCCGTAGCAAATATAATGGAATCCCTAGAGTTGATAAGCTCAAATATGCATAAAACTTTCTTTTTTATTGGGGGTGTTTATTAATAAAAAGATAAAAAAAAAAAACCAGCAAAGCTCCTGTTGTTATTTATGAATTATGATTAATTTCTTCAACATTTTTCTGGCAGTTAGAAATGGCACACAAGCAAATTAAGAAATAATGCAAATAAAACTGTGTCTTAATTGTTTCTGTTACCTAAGTGATAGTCACTTCCTACACGCAAAAGGCCTGATTCTGTTCTTACTTGTGATGAAGTTAATGGAGCCGTTCCTGACTTCTGTGCATTAACCAGGAGAACCAGCTGTCCTACGTACATGAAGATGAGAGGAGATTATGCTCGGCAGTTCCATCTTGCCCCAGCGATTACATACTACCAGCTTGCCAATAGAGCTCTCTCGTTATCTCCCCTTCTCTCTCCAAAGCAGCGCCAATTTGCCTGAAAAGGACTCTCCACCCAGATGTCTTGTACTCCATCTCAGTACCATCAAGCATAAGCAAATGTCCATAAGAAACCTGTTTTCACTCCTTCACAGTGTTTGGTTATTCAAGAGCCCCATGGATGGCTCTTGTATGGGATGGCCTTGGGCTGTGTCATACTGGGGAGCGGAAAAGACACCTGAAACAAAGGTAAAGAGACTCACTCAAAACACAGACAGCTGGAGGTCAGTCTTTAGAAGTCACTAATGAGAATATTTCTTTCAACAAAATTTTTTCCAACAAACACCAGGTGTGTCTTCTCACACCGCTCATGGTTTGTTAGGCTCTAGCTTAAAGAATTTCAGTCCTCTGAGGGGCCTGTGCTGTGACTGCCCAGTCTCTGGCTGCAAATGGCTGCCAAATTGTTGAAGTGAACTGCTTATGAACACCCTACAGGCAGAATTTCATTCAAAACCAGTAAGTGAAAATTATGATTAATGATATATTTGCAGAAGTTATGATCAGTTTATGAATGATTCATGAAAGGAAAAAAGAAGACTAAATAGACTATGAATATCATTTGCAAGCAATAATTTAAGCAACTTCATCCCCCAAAGTGAGGTCCTTCTAGGCTCATATTTACCTAATGATAGTCTGCAGTGCAAGGGGTGGGTGCTGTGATGTGAATAATCTGTTTCTACACATCCATACATCAAAATACAGCTTTGCTGTGACAAAGGGAAGATGCACTCTCTAAAGCACTCTGCATGCAAAGGGCAGAACTTCAAACAAATAACTGTGCAAACAGAACTCAGAGAGGCAAAGGCATCTCAGTGTTGATTGGTGAAGTCCAGCTCCTGCTGCAGGTGGACACACTGGGTGCAATTAGGAGCCAAGATAGAAGAACAGCTGGGCATAAATGCTGACCTGGAGCCAAGGGTGAAAGACACAGAGCTGTGCTGCCTTGGGTCTGAATCTACCATGCTTTCTTCCTGGGGGAGTGTAATTTACACCCTGATTACACACTCCCTCTATCACCTTCTCACCAAAGCTGGCATCCAATGTCAACTGCCTTCATAAGCAGGATGTGAGATACCAGAGATGCTTTTCATGTATTATTTATTATTGTAGTTCCTGTCTATAGGAAGGCTCATCTGGATGCAGTCCCTCGATTTCAGTGAAGGTCCTGGGTTTTGGGGTTTTTTGAACTGGGTTGATAAGAAAAGCATGTGACTTTGCCCAAGGGTGCTCCATGAGTACCAGGGGTCAACGACAACACAATAGCAGGAGGCTACTGGCTCTCCACTGTACCTTTTCTCTAAGGATTAGGTTTCCTCCCCGTTTTCTCCTCAGTGCCAACTGTCTGGGACCAGCACTAATGCTTTACCCATTGCAACTGCGAACAGCTGCGGCCCAGTGGGTTAGTAGAAACACAATGGTTGAGATGGTTTATGGATGTATAAACAGGACAAGCTTTGTAGGAAAAGGCAGAGTTCTTCACTAGAACCAAATAGCAAAATTGGAAATTCCGGGTAACTTCATGGGAAAAAAGCCCCTCTCCAGGTCTGACATGGAGGGAGCAAATATCAGATGAAACACACAGTAGGGACTGTCATTCAAAGGTAAACTAAATTACATAATTCAGTTAAAAACGTGAGATCAGACTGACCAAGAAACCTAAGTGACTTCATATCCCCACCCTCTACTTGGCTTTACATCTGCTGCAGCTACCTAAGATATGCAGGAGTAACAACAGCCCTTAGAAGAAGACAAAAAAGAGATAAATTCTGCTAGTTGATCCATTGAAAATGTATTACCTCAGGTGGGAACAGAGTGCAAGTGGCTAACTTAGCCACTGGTGGTCTAAGCAACTCATAAGGCCATCAGCAATTCACTAGAAAATATTGTCCAAAATCCAATTCCCTTTGCAGGTCCTCTCCAGCCCCACTCATGCTGCAGCTCTCACCTTTTCTCTTTCTCTTAAAACCCACTGTAACCCCAAAGTGACCTTTCTGTTAGGCTCCCACTCATGCTCACTGTGGTGGCTCTAAGGGCACCCACCCCTTTCTTCTCAGCATGTATAGTATTAATGAGATTTCTTACCAGCCACATTGAGCTCTGACATCTCTTTAAGTGTACATGGCAAGAGTCAGCCACTGGAAAATGGAGAAGAAAAGGTGCATTTAGACAGTGATGTTACACTAAATCCTCAGACATGTGTCTCAGTACTTTCAAACTATGACACAGTGACTATGATCCTTTTGTCCTGCACAGGATAGTTAAGGGGTTTTGGGACTGCTTTTTTCCCTTATCACAATTCAGACCTACAAACACTTTCCATATGTTGCTTTCCATGATAAATTATTGCAGCAGCTGCAGCAAGAACAATTGCTGGGGAAGGGTGGCACCTGCATGACTGCGAGTGGAAGGGATGGCAGGCTCTGGGAACGTGGTTATCCTACAGACTACCCCGTAAAACAGATTCAGGGCCTCTACTTGGAAACTCTGCTCAGCTCTTGGTGCAACAAAGATTTAATGAACCATGAGCGACTGAACTAACCACAGAGGGTAAACAGGAGCCAGCAAGACTGTAAAAGGGTTTTTTTTTAAAAATATTTTTAAACACTGTATTGTCAAATAACAGTCACCAGACTGATAAAATGCAGCACTCAGGCATATCACTATGGAGCACAGCAGGATTTTTGCTTCAGACTAGCTGATAAAAAGCTTGATGTATCCCCATTTGCCTAGCTATCCTTCAAGCTGTGCTTTTAAGACAAACAGCAGCAGCGAGCATTTGTCTGCTATTTCATTCTTAAAACCATGATGTTTTGCAATTCAGAATTAACAGATGGGGCAGTAAGAAATGACGGCATGGATTTTTTTTTTTTTGCCACTTCCTCAAAGTCACTTTGAGCAATGTGTCCAGCAATGGCAGGCTGGCATCAGTAAGGGAAGGATCTGCGCTTTGGATGTGGATGGCCACCACTGAGCTGTGCTCATCCTAGTAAGGCTGCTTGACCGGGGCCAAAGAACCCCAGGGAAATACCCCCTGGCTGCCCATTATGCACATCCAGCCAGGCAAGACTCTCACTGTTGGTGTCAGAGGCAAAACCCCAGCAACATATATCACACATCAACTTTGACTTAATCCTCCTGCTAACATACTCAGTGGTCCTGTTTTGGACCTGGAGAGAAGAGAAGGAAGGAACATCCTCACCTCTATTGGTGTCATCGAGATTTGTGATCTGCCTTCTGCTAAGTTTTGAAATGCATCTAGAGGTAGAACAAAGAAAATTGTATTTCATTAAGAGGAAGCAAGGATGCAACACAGACATAATAAGGCTGTGGCAGCTGAGGAGCAGAGCTGCAAACCCTGTGCTGGGATGCTCGGCGTGGCTCAGGTGTCCACACACTGTCCTGCCTAGCCACATCTCATTCCTGTGTACCCCTTCTGGGTTCTGGGTACCCCTTCAGCCTCACCCCCTGGATCACAGCCTGTGAAGGCATCCCAATTGCAGTGCCAGAATTTGGCAAAAGCGTAGGGACAGGCAGTGCTCAGTGTGACTGCTTTCGTCTATTCTCATAATCTGTTTCAATAGTAGCTCCCGCCTGCAGACTGACAGAATGGCGAACTAATGAAACACATCTTCCCACAGGGAAACTTTCTGTTGGTCCTTTTCCATCCTCCCTGGCAGTGAGTGATCACAGTGTGCCCTAAAGAAAGCGATTCTCTTGAAGTCATTAGTATGCCTTGCAAGCTTTTTCCAGGGAATATAAATGCAGATGCTGCTGTTATTCAGCTACAGTTTGAAATTAACACTGCTGAAAATTTTCTGACAGAACGCTTTGCCATCAAAAAATTTAAATCCATTCAAATATTGATATTCTATGTGCACATTTATATTGCAGTTTGTCTAGGAGAAATGTTCAAACCCAAGTGTTTGGCTAAAGTCAAAACACAGTATTCTGAGTTCTTTTTATTTATTTTGAAATTACTTTTCTCCTAGAAATGTGCTGTTATAAACAGTAATAAAAAGTTGAAACAACTTTAAGGATCTCTATCCTTGAATGACACATTTCTCCAGGAGCCTACTTCCCTCCCTGAATGGAAAAGGCGTTGTAAGATCATGAATGTTTTAAAACCCACCTGGCTTTAGACAAAAGCGCAAGGCTGCTGGGAGAGCATAGGGACGGGGCACAAGGGTGCATTGTTCATCGGCCCCTTAGGAGGCAACCAGAGCTACCTATATGATCTAGAGCAGAGAGAAGGCAGGGAGGAAAGCTAACATGATGAAGCACATCCAGCCTATAGTGCTCTGAAGAAAGGCATAGAACAAGGAACTCTCCATGTTACGCCCATCCCCTTTACAAGGTTGTATTTGAAGGGCTGGGCTTGCACCTAGCAGTCTTTCTAGGAACAAACAGCAGTGCTGAAGTTACCTGCTCTGGGCAGAGGTAAGCACCCCTTTACTGCTTCATTAACTCCAGTTAAATAGAGTTTGCAAAGAGGCTGCTGCTTTTGGTTTGGGCCTCATCTCTGGCTATCTTGAAAGGATGAGTAATGATTTAATGGGACAGATTTTATCTTCCCCGCTGTATTCAGATTATCATAAATGTGGACTGCCTTTTATTCCCACTTGGCACCCTTATCCTCTCCTGTAAAAATCTTATTCACAATGATTTGAAAAGTTTGAGAAATGTATTCTGCATTAAACCCTCTGTAAAGTGATAACCGAAAGACTTGAGAGCAGTTTAAGATACTCATTACAGACAGCAATGAAACTTTTAGAGATTCCTTTCCACATGGATGTAAAGGAGCTGTCTTTACACTGGAACTTAAAATGTAAGAGGATATTTTTTAAGATGAAAAAAAATGCCATGGTACTAATTTAGGCATAAGAATTTTCATCTACAGCAAGTGACATGCATAATCACAAAAAATGGTGTTTACAAGTTGTCTGTTTTTTAATGAAAACATTAAAATCAGGACACACTCTTTCTGAGCTGCTTCTGCTGTATTCCTTTGAAATGGGATTTTAGGCAGTGTCATCCAGGTGGATCCGCTGACCACTATTGGCCCATAAAACATCGGCGGTAAAAACACAGGGACAAAAAATGAACACTCATTTCCATGTGCTGTTGAAACCCAGCCCATTGTAAAGATGAACTAAATTGTTGTAGCAACGTTCTAGCATGTGGATCACAATTGCTGGCTTTGTTTAATGACCAGTATTTCCAGTCAAAATACTTAGTAAAAATTATGCTTTAGTAAAACAGAATTGCACTTACTTTCAGGCAAAGGTCTCCTTGCAACTGTCAGACAATAGCTGGACACAAGACAGGGCATGGGTTTGTTTTCCACGTAGAAGGATCTCAGACCTTCTCCTTCCCCCCAAAAAATGGGAGAACTTCATTGAAGTTGGTGGGAACATCTCTCCAGCAAAAAGCAAAACAAAACACCTCCCTTGCTGTGGTTCAGACTTCTCCAAATTTTAACAGAAAGAGAAAGCCTTCCCCTAGAGATGACTTGCCACTTTCCTCTTCCTGGCTGTGCATGCATGTAGTCTCCTCTTCGTGGTACCAGCAATGCTCCACACCACCCTGGAGGAAGCTCTGCTGTGGACCAGGATGCTCAAGCTTATGTGGAAGGGTGCTAGCACAAGGACACATCTTGTTTTTATAAAATGAGTCTTAGTGCATAGGGACTTTAAGGACAAGCCTGCAGAGGCCAGGCTAAATTCATGCAGCAAAAAAGGATTGGCAGCTGAAGAAGCTCTGGATATACATTACCATTGCTCCTCAGCAGGGAAAAACACAGGGCAGTGTGGTGCCACTGCAGCCCACAGGCGCTCTGATGAGCTCTGATGGGAAACTGGGGGCTGACCGTCCTTCTGGACCCTTTCAGTGAAGGCATCACTGTATTCCCAGCTGCTGCTTTCTTCCAGCACTAAACTTGCTCCTGTGGGCAGGAGGCAAATCTTGTTCTGGCAAACAGGCTGCCCAAAGGGATGCCTGGACCATGCCTGGACTTTGGGAGGGTTTGGTACTTCCAAGCTATGCTGTTAGACACATATTTTCATGTCTAGCAGCATGTCCCTTGCCTCCTGCCATTGCCCTCAGTCTGGCTTTGCAAGCTCCCCTGGGAAGGACCCTGCTGCCACGTCCCCTGCCCTGCCCCAGGCCCTGGCACCAAGACTCACAGGTCATGGTTTCAAGGCGCAGCATGCAGCACACGAAGTCAGAGAAGCCAATTCTTCTGGCAGCATTACCGTACCGCAGGGTCATCAGGAGCAGCAGGTGCTCGTTAGTGGCCAGACCTGCAAAGGAAAGAGGAACAGCACCACTGTGGGCTCACTGCGGGGACCACGGACTGGCTCTGCTGGCCTTGTGCACCCTGCAAAGAAGCTGGGGATCTCCCTCAGCCCCCCACCCTGTCATGCTGGGTCTCCTCTGCATCCCTGGATGGAAGCTTACTTGTCTTTCCCCCAGGTTTGTGTGTAAGATTTGGGGTAGACTGATGGAAAGAACCAAAGTCCATTTAGTCAATGACTTGACTTAGGTCAGCAAGCAGAAAACATAGAGCTAACTAATCTAGTGTTATCTTGCTTTGCCTTTTTAGCTTTTATTTTCTATATGAAAGGGTGATTTTCTTTGGCTCATAACTGTTAAAGACTGAGCATAACATTTATAATACCACTGGCGCTTTCTGCTAAACAGGGAGATACCGCACACTCATGCTATTATGCAGTATAGCATGCCTGGGATGCTTAATTTTTACATTTTCTCTTCTATTAGAAAATGGTGAAGGGTGCATTTCTTTTTTATTAGCTGATTATTCAGGATTTGTGTCACAGTCTGTTTGGGTGGAAATTGGTATTCAATTGAATGAACAAAAATTGCCTTTTAGAATGATTCTTTTATTAGTTAAATAAAACTACCCTAAGTATGCTGGCTACATAAGAGAAATTATTTAAATATATTTTGCACTAAAAGCTGATTTGCTAAACAAAAGAGGAAATTTTCTGCAGAGTGCTGGACTGACAGCTTTAGTTTAATGCATTCTGTAGACTTCAGAAAAGACTCATTTGCTCACTCCTAGTTTTTCGTGGCTCAGCTGGAAGAGAAGTAGCTTTCCTGCTTTTTCAACCAGCTCTAAACTTTTCTGGTTTAAGTGAACTTATCATGGAGCCAAATTAGTTGAATAAGTAGAAAAGAAGGAAACTATTTCTCTACACCTGTCTAAGGGGAGATACAGCCGTCGGAAGTGGGTTAGTATGTCGACAAACTCTGATTGCATGAACCTAGTTGGAGAAGGTCTCCAGCAGGAAGCAGACACACAATGCTGAATATTTAGATAATGGAAATCCATTTGGGTTTAAAATACATTTCAAATTAAGATAAACCCAATTTTACGTTGGTTTTTTTTTCCTAGAAGAAAGCGTTAGTAATTAAAAAAATCTAATTAATGAAACTTCTTCTTTGATTCCGGTTTTAAACCACCTCTAAGGACCACTGTAGTAGTGAGCAATGAAGCTGATCTAATTTTTAATCTTTTGAAGGCAGTGGGAATTCAGTCAAGCTCTCTCTGGACAGCAAACTCCAGCAAGCATTGCAGTGCTGCTTATGAGATGCTATAATCATGTCTTACACTAGTAAAACATCAACAGTTTGGCATGGTCAGTCTGGGATATACTTGCTCTGAAATATTCTCACCTGGCAATGTCTCTCAATTAACCTCATCAACAAGACTGAAGTGTCAGTCCTCTCTGTTCCCAAAACATTTCAGTGATGACCTGTTGCTTATTTGTAAGGTTACTTCCCACACCTCTTGTCTGCTGGATTCCTCACTCTGGTTTTAGTCAAGCTTTAAAATACAGACTTCATGCTTCTCTATATTTTTTTAAATTCTTTTGGTATTTTTAATATTACCAGTGAGGAGTTCATAAATACTCCAGACCAATGCTCTCGTGTTTCAGGGCAGCACTGCTATTAATGCAGCCAGCCTGCTTTACCCTGGCAGAAAATTTGACCTGTCATTATTACACTTTGAAACATTAGGATGACAGTGAAAATTAAGCACACACTTCAGTGTTTTGCTGGGGAAAGCTCTGAACGCTTCAGGGAACAGCTGGCTGTGAGCTGTATTTAGATACATTAGTGCCATTCCCAGAGGTAGCACCAACCTCCCAAACACTTTCTGAGGCTGTCCACTCTGTCCTGCTTTAAAACCAGGACAGGGATCATCCTAATGCAAAGCCAGATTCAAATGCAGCTGTCTGGCTCAGAAGTAGGCAAGAATGAGCTTATAATCTTCTTTTTTCCCACAGCTAGGAACTGCTCATAGCCTATCGTGTATTGAATCTGCCATTTAATAGTGCCTTTTTATCTCTTCAAATAGCTGCATTGTTTCGGATGCCAGGACTTCTCAACATACAATTTTCCTCCCAGTTTTACACTTTAGCACCTTTGTAGAATGGACCTGGCAGCTTCTCCTTTGACATTTGGCACACTAGTGCTGCACTCCTCAGGAAGATGCTAATGCTCTGCCCACCTCTCAGCGACAAAATATTACATGTATATCCCCTGATCTGATGGCTTCCATGGATAGCACTTCTGCACAAGGTTCCTCCTAGGGACAACATGACTCCAGCTCCAGGTAGCCAAATGGAAACTCCTCTACTGTATGCTTGCTGTCTCAGAGCTCTATTTCATGCACAAAGTTTCCAGAGAAATGACCCAGCTAAAATGCTTCTCATATGAAGGGATGCCATGCATTCGCTGCAAGTTTCAGCATTCCTGTAGCCAACAGAGGTCAGTGCAAACTAAATAAATGTCTGTCACTGTGGCTTTCCCTCATAGACTTAGTCACTGCGCTAAAGAGAAACTGCAGGAATTGGGGCAAGTGCAAGCATTGACTATTCCTTGCTCCTTTCCTCTGCTGGATGTGTTGTCCATGAGCTAGAGAGACTATGGATAAGCCCGTCTGTAGGTTCTGGCCAAGGCTGTGCTTCTCTGCATCTCTCTTCTGGCTCCCCAGCTGCAGTGCTCCCCTGAAATGAGTGTTCTGTCTCAATGCCCTAAAACAACACAGACCTCTGAGCAGAGCTGTGATCTAACTGACACCTCTATGCAATACCAACTGCTTTCTCCCTGAAGCTCTTTTTTTCATTCCTCTCTCTTTTTCATCCTTTTCTTCACTCCCACAAAGACAAGGGAGCTGCTCAGCACCTATGGACGTACCTGCTGTCTGTATCGCGTTCTTCAGTTCAGACACACCAAGAAACCCAGAATGATTTCTGTCTTCCTTGCTGAAGATATCCTAAAAAACAGTGTAAAGGCAGATTTCAAGCTCATATTAGCATTCCCCAAATTTACTACTACATCTAATTATGTGGGATGCTTTCCCTCCTTAATAAACAGGATGCAAGGAAGTTCAACAGATGAGATGAGGTGACTATAACAAGGGACACCCATTTCCAGAAGGCTCAGACAGCGTGTTATGGTGTAAGAAATCCCACAGGTTTGGGTGGGTGGAAATGGTTTTGCTCACTCTCTTTGGTTTATGTGTGCAGGTAGCAATGGGAATTCTCACACCACCACTGACAAAAATACATTGTAACATGTGAAATAAGTCAGGAGTCCCTGCATTCCAGAATGGTGTGGGGGTCACCTTTCCTAACACACCGGTGAAACCCCACAAGCCACATTTGAGGTGCTGTCTGTGGGAGGAGCACCATTGCTAGATGGGAAACAGCTGCCCCATGTCCTCAGATCATCTCAAGAATGATGAAGCAAAGTAGAGCCCACCAACTTTGAGGCTTCAGGACATCTTCTCTTTCTGCAGCAAGAATGGAGGGAGAAGGACCTGACACAGAGAAAATTAGATGCCTGAATTTAGACGGTACCCTAAATACCAAGTTAGTGTCTTTGGTGCTTCCAGACCTAATGGTTATCCTCAAGCAGAGACATTTCTCCCAGATAAACTTTCATTAGACCCTACACATTTCCACTACAAAATGCAGCAATAAGGAAGTGACATTTTTCAGATTACTCTGTTCAAGAACTCATTTCAGCTTAGAAAGCTTTTAAAAAAATTGCCAGTGGTGGCACACAAACAGAGATTTCCATCAAATTCTGAGCCTAATTGCCCTTCCTACCTTTTCCCACTTTCCCCTCAATATTCCCTGCTCTAGAAAAGCCTCGGCTGCTCATTTGGAGCACTTTACACACACTACTGATTCCTGATCTCTCAACCTTTGCATGAGAGGATGGAAATCCAACCCACTAAGCAAGCAACCTCTGCAAAATTCCGCCCCTCCCAGTGCTTTGATAACACAGAGGATCTGCACCCTGCTGATTAAAAGCCCAAGAGAAGAGAGCAGCCCCCATGTACCATGTACTTAGCGAGACTTTGCCAGAGGATCCTGAACTCCTGTAGTGTGAGCTGTCCATTGGAGTTGAGCTGTGCATTTAGTTAAGAATTAAACAGTTAATGAGAACTAAACCTGGCTGTCTTTGTTCCCAAGGATGCTGCCTTCACATAAAGAAAGACATAAGATGCAGACTCTTCCCTTTGTTACTTTGTGTTGAGAAAGCCAAGAGCTTTTCTGCTTTCAGTTATGCTTACAGTTAAAGTCACCTTCTTTGGCACGTTGTACAGCTGTTCATACCTGTGCTCACAAACAACAAAAGGTTTTATTTATATGGTGGCTTTAACAAGAAGGGAACCTGCAGTGATTGCTTCAGTTGACTTTTAGCCATTGAGCACAGAGTCCCCTGTGGATGAACATGACCCCATGTTCCTGGCCACGCATGCACATTGCCTTGCCTCTGTGCATGAGGCAGCAGAGTATTAGCTCAGCCTGGATCCTCCTGGAGGAACAGGCACTGAAGGAGGCAAGAGCACAAGGAGCTGATCCTGTTGCCTGCCATCAGAAGGCAGCAGTAGCCTTTGAGTCACGCATATGCTGCAGGCAAGAAAACCCTTCCCTACCATGAGCTGCAGAAGGCCACAGGTGTCAGCAGACGTCTCCCACAGATGCTCGAAGGACTATGTCAGTGGACCTTCTCCCCTCCATACACCATCTAGGAGTCCTGGGCAGACATGCAGCACCTCACCTAATGCAGCCAGGATGGCAAAAACTGCCTGAAAGCAAAACTTGTCACCAGTTAAATATAAGCAGACAAGTGCCACTGCCATGAAACCTGACTGAAAAATGCTGATCCTGTCTTTGCAGGCCAGGATAGGTCACACTGTACATGGGTTGTATGCAGTCCAGAGAATGAAGAATCCATCCTGAATTAAAGTAGAGCAGTGGCTTTGTCAGCTTTTTGCACGTGCCATGCATTCACAGCGCCCACTTAGCCCAGGAGAGACTTTGGAAAGGGGGAGAAGTCTCTTTCACTAGCTAGATGCAGAAAGCTGGAAAGAGAGGAGGACTTCTGGTCATTTTTATTCATCCCCTGGCAGTTTGTAAAGGTCTGAAAATGTCTCAAAGTAATTTTGAAGCATGGAAGAAAAGAGACAGTGATCAAGCAAGGGGAAAAAACACATGGGGGACAATTTATATTTTATCAAGGAGCCCTCTTGTTCTACAATGGCCAGCAATGTATTTCCAGTGTTTTCTTGTCAACAGTAAAAAGTCTGAGTGATCCATCTAAATAGGGAAGGTACACTGGAAATGATGAATAGTCTGCCAGGCAAGTGATTTGGTGATGACAGTGCTTCTCTCCCTAACACCAGCTTTTCTGCTGGTGCTAGCAAGCAGCTCCAGCTGCCATCACAGGTCAGCATGGTTGCAGCTGTGATGGAAAAGCCCATCTATGCCTGAGCTCCGTGCTGCCTCCTCGCTTCAGGCTCTGCCTGGGACCATGCACCCAAGGGTGAAGCTTAGCCAAGCCCTGGGCCCTGCAGAGGTCAAAATGAGAGCAAAGAGTTAGCTGCTAGCAGAAGGTTGACCCTCACCCTTCAGCAGACACACTAGAGCCAGGGCATTCATGGCAAAGTCCTGCAGAGACTCTGGGACAGTTATTTATTGAGGACTGTGGCTAATATTTACTTGCAGGTTCTCACATTGGGATGCTCAGCTCAGCCATAACTCAGGGCAGCACCAAGGAAGTTTATTGCTTCTGCTGAAAGGATACATCCATCAGAGATAAAATGCCTCTGCATGAATCAAAGCTGAATCTTCCTCCCAGGCTGGTCATTTCATCTGCAAGGATAGACAGAACGGCAAGGAATCAGCAAGAGCAAGGGGGGTGACAGAGGCACCAGGTCACCATTCAGAGGGAAGGAGGACACCAGTCTGAAGGCTCACGTAGCTAACAAGTCCCAGATCTGGCTCAGGGTCTTAAACAACAGCAAGGGCTATGTGCCAGACTGAGGTCCACTGAGGGTGTCTGACGTGTCTCAGACAACTACTGCTCTCTTCCCCAAGGACAGGTCCCCTGTTCAGACTTACATGTAGCACATTCTCTGCCCACCTACATGCTCTGATAGAAACTCTTCTCTCTTGAAGTAAGGATAAGGGAAATGACAGTGACAAGAAAGGCCATTTATGCTGATTAGTGAGTCCTAGGAGCATTTTGAGTCTTGTGCATGATTGAGTTGGTTCGAGCTCTCCAGCTGTGCCCCTGTCTCATGCTGTTTTCAAGGTGGGCAGGTTAAGAAAGGTGGAAAATGCTGAAAGCCAGCTTGAGGCCTCTGCAGAGGAACAATGCAGGCCAGGGCTGAACTGAGAGAAATCAGGTGACAGTGAGGAGAGAGGGAGGCACAGCTTCCTGGGGAGCTCATTGGTGTAGCCCAGCCAGGGACTGAGTTCCTGCTGTAATTGGTGGGGCACAAGGAGCTCATGGGGGCTGTAGGGAGATCCAGAAGGACAGCATGGGGCAGGGTAGGTCTGCAGGGCAGAAGCTATCCCACAGCAGAACTGGGAGGGGAAGGTAAAATTTGGCTGTCAACAGATGCACAGCTCTGCTGGCAGCCATGCATTAAAGAACCTGTTAGCAGCTGGTCTGGCTTGCATCGCCTTCTTCATGTGAACATTACTTTGATTAAAAAAAAATAAAATAAAACCAAACAGCTCCAAAGGAAGCCTGGTGGAGGCACTTCTCATTCTTCAAGGTCCAATAGTGCAGTAAGCCACACTGAGGGTTTTTTGAGGACCATCAGGACACCACTAAATCCTCTGTCTCGTTTACACTAGACAGAGAAGCACCAAAAACATTAGCTGAGTTGTAAAAGCTTTACCTTGCAGGATCACTTCATTAAGGAGTTGTTGCAGCTGTGAGGCATCAATAGCTGAGCCCTAATGCAGAATAAAATACAAAGAAAGATCTGTAAGCATAAAGTTTTCTCCTGTGCCACTTTTGCCCCAAAATTCTTTACTCACACACTGTGGCAACTAAGAAGGACTTCTGCTTGTACCAGAGAAGCAGCAGTACCCCATGGGAGCATAGCAAAGCCCACGATGCTGCTGGACCACAATTTGTCCTTCCCTACAAGAGTCTGCAGGGGAGTTACAGGCACTCTCCATCACTGTGGGGTATTTCCAGCAGTGATGGGAACGTTGCTGACTTCATCAGCCCCTAACTGGAGAGCTGCCAAGGGGCAGGCACAGCAGGCAGCCAGGTGAGTGGGCTGGGAGCACAGGCACTGCAGCCTGCTTCCCTCTGAGCCACCCAACCCATCAGTGAACCTGACTGCCTCCGTCCCGAGACACTCCCAGGTCATTCAGCATGACGACTCATGTTCATTTTCACCTTCATGCATTGATATAACTATTAGTTGCAAGAGGTCCATTGTGCAAAGACTTTTGGTAGTGATTTTTTTCCCTCTTGACTAAGTTGAGGGGTTCTTTATAACAGTTTATTAAACCATTAAAACGCAGAGTTTCACTCTGAAAAAGCAGGAATCAATTACTCAAATGCTGACTGATGTCTGGTTTCCAAATGTTGTGAAGGCAAATGGAAAATTATGCTGATGAGAGGGGGAAATATCCAAGGCTTTCTAATTGCTTTCAGTAAATAAACAAACTAAAGCTAAAAAAAATTACACATGCAAGCCCATCACCAGCACAACCACAAATCTCCAGTCCTCCTCTGATATATGGGGCTGGCCAATCTATCCCAGCTGAATGTCTCATTTTTCTGGGGCTTTTGGCAGGTCAATCAATACTGTTTTCAGGATATCCACTCAAGGATGGAGCTACATTTCCAAAAAATGTTTTTCTAAATGTATTTGTATCAACATTGGAGATCAGTTTCTCTTTTTGCAAGCCACATGCTTTTTTTAGTTATTTTTCAGCAAGATGTTTTAGATAGGATACCTGCTTAGCGTATCTTAGGAAGACAGCCTTATAGGAGCTGTCCTGGTTCTGTCTTGGAACATCCTGTATCAAAGACAAAGTATGCACATAAATAACTCAGTTACGAAACAACTGGAGGCAGAAGCCTGCAGATCCAAACAGCACTTTAAAGAGAGCAGGGAATGTACAGTACAGACTGCAGTTTTAACACCCCAAAAGTAAAGTGGACTGGGAGCGAGAAAGAGATACTGCAGTGAAGGAAGAAGCACAATTTGGATGTTATCACTTAGTACAACAAGGAAGGAGGAGCTCAGGGCCTGAGGAAGACAACTGAACAAATCCAGGGTGGAGTTCAGCAAGTCAATATGTGAGTATAGAGATCCAAAGCCTGATCCTTATTGATGGACCTTGGTTGAAACCACTGGCTAAGGGCATGTGAAGATTCATGTAAACCAAGAAAATAGAGCAGGAGTTGACTTTTCCCTTCTCTCGTACCTTCTCAATCCCAAGGCAGGCTTGACTGCACCTGAGTAATTGCAATTCAATGGTTAAGTGATTTTTTTTAACCCTCCAGTGAGGAGATCCACCAGGCACTAAGGAGAACTATCCTTAACAGTATAAAGTTTGCCAAAAAAATAAGCCTAAGCCCTAGCGCCTTCAACTCTGTGTGAGATAATTCACACCAGTGAAGCCCAAATACCTGAACAAGAGCAGAAAGTGTGGGTACCATAATTCGTCAAAGTCAAAACATTGGCTAACGACAACAGCCAAGTAAACTGACAGCTTGTCAGTGGAAAGAGATAGTAAGCCACCATGTACACCACCCCTCTAATGGGGCTTAATTGCAGGCTGGAAAATTAATAATGAGGAAAGGACTCTGTTTTCTGTTCTCCTGAAGCAGCTTTACACCTTTGGCTTCAAAGACCTGCACTGAGTTTGCACTGCTATAAATAACCTCTCAGCAGCAGGGTTTTGCAAGCAACCAGTGAGACAGCAGCATGGACTGGACCAGCTCTGGCAATTTGCACAGTTCACAGTGAGGAAGTCCAGCAAAAGATTATAGCTGGGCTAGACAGGCTGAAATGTAGGTTGAACTAGAGGTGCAACCAGTTTAGAAGCGTAATTTCCCTTATGTCTGTAAAGATATCCTGATGAAAACCAGAAGAAATCTGCTTTGGGTCTCACCTCTATGGACCTCTGTGCTTTATAGGGTGCAAGTGCTTAAATGAAGCCGTTCCCACAGGGAAGGTATATATGACACCGTCCTCAGGTGTGAGGTCTTTTCAAAATAGGTCAAACCCAAGCTGTGACTTTTTCATCAAAGTTTCCCCCTCTCTCCTTCTTAGATACATACCCATTTTACAGACATTTCAAGAATTCAGTATCTTTGAAATGGTCTCCCTCCCTGCTGTATTTGACTGATCAAAGTGTTAAAGGTGGTGAGATGAAAAGGGCAAATGGACAGGCTGACAGAGGGACATGTTTCCTTCAAAAATCAGTCTTTGAAAGAGGCATGTGAAGAGGAAAGGCTTCTTTGCCACTCCCATCTCTCCAGAGAGGTACCCCAGGCTGGTCACCTGCTCTCCCAGCAACATTGCAGGGTGCTAGAGTCGAACTCTGGGACAGGTACCAGGTGGTGAAAGGAGAGAAAAGCAGAGTGGTGTCTGGTATGTAGGGAAGGAAGAAGAGAAGTCAGTAAGGTGGCTACCAAATGGTCAGCTCCCTGGGAACAATTCACCATTACCATATCTACATCAGTTTTCATCCAGACTCTTACCATTGGCAGCAATGGCCTGGGCAAGGGGTTTGAGTTCCTAGAAAAGAGTTACAAGAGTCAAACTAGGGGAGAATAAGACTTTTCAGAGCATTGTTTTGCAGATGTGGCAGAAGACAGGCACCAAGAGGAGCACTCACCCAGCCTGCAGACCCCTGAGATGCCCAGCACCCACACCTCCCAGCCTGTCCCAGTTCAGTCAAGCCTGTTGCACCAGTCCTCAGTCTCCCTGTGCAAGCAGACATGAGCAGGTCTGAGTCTTTGGCTGCTCTGGGGTGACAGCCTTCCCTGAGCTGGCCCTGCTGGCACCAGCAGCAGCGAAAGGGTAACTTATCTCACTCTGAGCATGCCAGGACTAACCTCACCACAGAGAAGACAGACCTGCCTGCCTTGAGCCACATAAAATTTTCACCTGCCTTCCCTTTGCGTAGTTTAATAGTCAGGAATAAAAATAGCAGCTGGGCTATTAAAAGGCAGACATCTTTTAAATGTCTGCATACTGCCTGAAATTGAGCTGGGGTCACCATTGCTTCTGAGAATCATTTAGTAGCAATACTCAATACCTGAGTTTTGCTTTTGGTAGAGAAATTAGGCAAGCCAGGTGCTATTTTTATAGCATCTGGGCTACTATATACTTGAGTGCTGCAGAGATCCACAGGAAGGGGATCCCCACACTTGGTCTAGCTCAGGAAGGTATTTGAGGGTCACAGGCTCTCTTGGGAAGACCTACCTCCCAAGGCTGAGCACTCTTGTGCATGACTCATCAGGCTGAAGGCAGTCCAGCCCAGAGCAAAGACTTCTTATGTTTGTTTTCCGTAACTAAGGAGTTGCCTTAGTCAGTTCTGGGCTATTTTTGCCAGGGGCCAAAGCCTAAAAAGCAAGCTCACTCTAAGATACGGGCCTACAAGGTAAGAGCTGCAATCACCTCCACTGTAAAGCTTGCTGAAGGAATGCCATGGTGCATCTGATGCTTGAGGATCATTAAGTAAGGCCACATGCTGGACCTTGCTCTTTACGTAAAGCACACCCAGATATTTATGTGAAAATGTGATAACATCTGCCTTTGCATGAACTAAGATACCATTTTTCCACCAAACTTATCTTCAAGGCCCCTCTCATACCCACAGAGAGCCCTACCAGCCTGTCTATGAGATGGCTGGGTGAAAGGATCAAGGCCTTTCACTGCTCTTTTCTTCTTTAGGTCACAGTCTGAGCAGAATGGGACCTGGTCCATCTGGATCCAGCCGGCACAGCATAAGCAACTACATAACAGCTGTTAAGAAAAACAAGCTCTCAGTCCTCCTTTCAGTAAAGAGAGATTTCCCCACAGTCATGGGGCAGGGGACATATCTCAAAATTTTTGCTCGCTTGTGTGACTTTGTACCAAACCTGAGACCCTTGGTGGCTGCAGATGAGCTATTGCCCTGTTCTGCAGTGGTCACCCCTATGTATCTGACTATACCTCTGACCCCCCTCAACATGGTGCTTAACACTCGGCTGTGTCTTCCCAACACAATTCTAGAGTATGTTAAAAGCAAACTGCCACATTAGTTATCTTGACATTAAATTGTTAAATCCTGTCACACTGTAAGGAATACTTATCATCTTACTCATTGTAGTCTTGACTCTTTATGAATATTCGTAAGAGAAATTCAAATTCTTGGTCTTCTGTTGTAGCAGGAATGAGAGCATAGGTTCCTGGGTTCAAAATATAGTAGTCGGTCACATCTCGAGACAGGGAAAAATTTTGTTTCAGAATCTTGGAGTTGTTCTGAAAGAAAAATATAGCTGGCTATATCCCCTCCATGTCAGGAACCAAGGTAAATCAGCAAGTTCACCCACAGCAGCCTCACATTCCCACAGCTCTCTAAATATACGCTGCATCTAACATGCCTTAATATCCCCAGTGGCATGAAAATCCCATCTAGGCGACAGACCGTGTTCGAGGACACATCAAAAATGCACCAGGGTGGAAGAATCAAAAGAAACAGAAGGAAACATGAATGTAAGTGGATTTGAAGAGAATTTCAATTAACATTAAGCAGACTGGAATTCACAAAGGAATCAAAGAGGAATACTCTTACTAAAACTTCTCTGAGACCTAGCGTGACTCAGCGCTCAGAGAGCTCGCTAAGCATCTCACCCAGATGACAATGCTTCAAGAATCACAACTCAAACCTTCCTGCAAGTGTCACAAGAAAACAGAATTTCTGATTTTTCTTCTGTAATGCCTGTATTTTCGCTGAGATGAAACAAATATAATGCAATAGCTATTACTATGATGACATGTAAAGATAGCATAATAAAAAACCCTTACTAAACATATTCCCCAAAATACATCCGCGTGCATAAATTCCATTTAGAATGGTTATACGGCGTGGCAGAGTTATTTATGAGCCATGCCATTGGGAGAAAATAACATAAGTCTGCTATTTTGGGAGGGGAAAAAAAAAGATGACTACTGTTACAGACGGCTGGGAGGTATGTAGGCTGCCAAGTATTATGGGTCGGATCTTGAGGAGATAGAAATGGGCAGTACTGTAAAGAAATAAATGGTGTAATCCTTTTTTTACTTTTAGGTCTCATTCCACATTCCTTCCGGTAAAAAGCAGAAGCAGATTAATATCTCAAAGAAGTCAAAACCGGTGTGAGATAAGAATCAGCTTTTATACATTGCTCAGCTCTATCACACAACATTAAACTTCCCTCACAGCCATGTATTAGTGCTCCACATCTATATTTAATCAAAGGCTTCCTAGAGCTATCAGATATGTCCATTCTGGTTTGCATCCTTGCCTGCACTGCATTCCCCTCTCATCCTGCCAAGGGATAATACCCTTTTTATTTCATAGCAACAATTTGATGCATCTCAAAAGGTACTGAACAGTGAATGGTGCTGCTAATGAATAATGGCAGTGAAAGCAGTTGAGGGAGGAAGAGTGAGGCCACATGAATCTCAGCAGTTGCACTCTCCTTGCACAAAGAAAACCCCTTGTAAACTTTTATGCAAAGATGCCACCTCTGATTGCCCTCAAGCACTGAGGCTAGATGCTTGGAAATAAACCAAGGGAATAGCACTGTACACATGTCCTTGTTTTAGCTCCTGGACTTAGCTGTTGCTGCTACCAGGGCAGGATGCTAGGCTGGCTGTGAGCAGCTGGTAGACCAGCTCTCACGTTAAAATACTTAGGTTGTATCCGTGGGGGAATATTTTCTGTATAATGGGCTGTGTGGATTTGTAACTGTAATGTTACATTACTAAAAGCTATGGCATGAGGGAACAGCAAGACAGTACCCCTAGCACTGGCCTGTTCCGGCCTTGCTCCTCAGCTCCTTCATAGGAAATCTTCTGGGAACAGAAGCCCAAATGGAGCCATAGATTGACAGCCCCAGAGGCTATGTGTCACTGAATTTCATCCATCCTTGGGAATACCAAGAGAGAGAAAAACTAAATGAAGACATCTGAGAATCAACTGGGGGGAAGAAAGACATTTTAAATATAAAGCAAGAATAGAGCAAACCTGTCCTCTAGTCTACTTCCTGATTAAACAGCCTCTTTTCAAGGGACCTGAGACCTATACCATCACCTCCCAGTGAAGGTCCTTTTTGTCAAAATGGGTAACTAATCAAGGTGGGTATACATCACACAAGAGCATGCAGGGACCTCCCTGTCTGATGACTCTTGGGGAACAGCTGATGAGGATGCTGGAAGCAGCGAGTTCACCATTTACCAGGAGCAGCAGCTCCTTCCGAGGGTGACAGCTGGCCCCATGGAGCCCTGCAGCGCCGATATCTACACCAGGCAGAGGATCTCCCTGCGGAGGGATAGTGAGTTCCACTTGCTGGAGGGATGATCTTTTTATTGTATCTTTTATTTCTCAGACACTGGGTTTTATGAGCTACAAAGCCATACCCTTCCTTTACGAGGAGCTGTTAGACTTATGGCATCAATTATTCAAAGTCTGGGACTAAAGCAAACCTCTCCAGTGATCAGGAGAATGTGAAGTTAGAGTCATACTAATCTCTGCTTCCTTTTGTTCTTCAGGTTAAGAACATCTCCCTTCTTCCCCACCTCAGCCTACACAAGAAGGCTTTGGAAAAGGCTGGCATCTATCTGCATTAGCAATTGCACTTTCAGTAAGGCTAGTAATGCTCTGATAATAACAGCCCTTGAAATGGCACATGCCTGGGCAGTCACCCAGGAAAAAAATAAAAAACAACCAAAAAAACCTGAGGGAAATTGTGGTGGAGGTCCCAGGTATCTGAACCATTTGCCTCTGCACTAGTCTTGAGCAAAGCCCTCCATGTATTTTGCAAATAATTTTTACATGGCATTTCTGTGATAGAAAATGAGATGAGTAAGGCAGGCCTATTTTGGGGAACAAAAGGCCATTCTGATCCCTACTAGACCTGGAGCACTTCTCAAGTGCTGTGGTTAGTGCTGGCTCTCATACATTGTGCTGGGCCAGCAAGGCATGTCACCAGTACTGCTGGGTAGAAAGAACATTGCCCTGGCATCTCTTGTATCCTATGGACCCCTCAGGTTTCCCAGGGCTATTTGGGGATGCTACAGAACTGAGTGTTTAACCTTTCCTCTCTTAAGACATGAATAAAGGAAACTAAACCTGACTAACTCTACTTTTCCTGTGATGTTCTAAGATAGAAGGCATCAAGAAGTTCACTCCAAATATTGACTGCTCTGGTTTTACAGCCCAAAAGGCAATTCCATCTTTTATTTCCATATACAGGTATAATAAGCCACACAGAAAACAATAGTGCCTATGTGATACATGATTGTGCTTACCATGGTGATCAAAAAGCCAATCTTCAGGGTTTTTGTATCCTGCATATCCTCAGCATGTCTTTGCATAAGTGAAATGACTACGTTATAGGATTTTGGGTCATAATCTGGCACTTCAAAGAAATACTGAGGATTTGTTGAAACTGCACCTGCTGAGAAAGTGTTACTAGATTAATAGTAGCCACACAGATGACCCAAGAGTAACCTATTGTGTAAAATCTTGCTTATATGGACCCAGAGGAATAGGTAGTTACTGCTCCAAGATGCTTTCAAATACAAAAGAACACTCTAGCCTCTACGTTACCAGTAGGAGTTGAGGCATCTGGAGCTAAATTAATTGGCCATTAATCATTCTAGAAATCTCTGGCAAAGTCATAAAAGTCATGCAGACTTCTCAATCCCTCTACCTCTGCTTCACCTAAACAGCACACTTTCCCCCAGGCAGAAAAGCAGTGATTCTCAATCAGCTGCCTGACCCAGTGGTTTTGCTGAAAAGGACTGTGGCTTGGAGATCATAAGCACATAAAAGAAAATGACAAAATGGTCCAAACCTATCCTCCCTTCCTTCCTGTTAGTGTTTGTGATGGACAAGACAGAGCGTTGAGCACCAGAGGGAAATGGCTTCTTGACGGCCAAGGTTTTGGTTAACAGGAAGCATCTCTGAGAAGAAAGCAGGAAAATGCCCAAACTGGGGAAAAATGACAGAGATGGATGGCAGCATCAGCTTAAATCAGTCTAGACTTTAAGCCAGGTGTTGGGTGGCCTCAAAGGCTGCAATTTAGCCCAAGATTGCATCTGGACAGAAACTCTGTTAGAGGACTGGTGGCAAAACACAGCTCCAAGTAAAATGGCTCTGCCCACACACTCTCAGTTCAGCCTCTGCACCTCCTCACTCAGTCTCAGTGCCCATGGTGTGCAGCAGCACAGGTGTTGCTTTATTATCACCCCTTGAGACATGGTGATCTAGGTCATAAGGAGGGGCTGAAACTTGTAAACTGAAACATGTTTGCTGCTAACTCAGTGGTCAGTGTTGTAGAAAAAAGAAGTTCCTTCACTGACCACATGCTACCATTTTAGATTAAAAACAGAACCCAAACAGTGATGCAGCTGTGGAAAAGTAAGATTAGATAAAATAGGATAAAAAATTTAAAAAATACTACTAATAATTGGAGCTTGCAATGCCAGAAGAGTCCTTGCACAGGCAGTAAAACCAATGGTTTTATCTGCTCAGAGGCCTTTCTACCTTCAGAAATAGAGCTTTGTAGCACAATTCTTTTATTTCATATCCATATCCTTTCAGAGTATTTCTTACTCTGTAAAACCAGCCACATATTTGCCAAACCAGAGTTTCTGGTACCATGCCCAGTAACACCAACTGTAACTGGCTGAAAGAAGATAAAGACTATTTTGATTTAAAGAGTTTAGGGTTTCTAAATCACAAGTCCCCTGTTTTAACAGAGCAGCCAGTGCTGCTGCTCTGTTCCTGCCTCCCTAGCTGATAGGTGCTGTAATGAGAAAGGGCAGGCATTAACAACTGGCAATCAATATTTCTGCAATTTGGTGCTCAGACTGAGAGTTTCACTGTAAGCACCAGTGGAGAGGAAGAGAGGACTGGGTCACTGCAGTGAGCATTTATTACCTGAGGAATAGCTGTTTCTGCCTGGGGCAAGGACTGGACTCCACAGGTCGATGTGCCTAGCCACAGACCACATTGTGCAGTGCTGATCACCAAAGTCCAGAAATGTTGGGGTGCTGTTACATATATACAGCCAGGAAAACTGCTCCTGGAAGTTTTCACAGGACATCCTGCAGGGAAGGAGAAAATCTTAACTTTCAGTTTGAGACACCGGTCAGGTAGTCACATTCACCCCCCATGTCTTTAAAAGGGGATTACAGAGAGCACTGCAGGCTGGAGCTGAGCTGGCTGATACCTTGCAGAAGTGGTCAGCTCTCAATGCATTTGGGCTGCTCTAACTATATCTAAAGCCCCAGAGAAATTACAGGGCATATTCAGTAGTACCCTGCTACCTCCAGCACATCTCTGTCCCTGCACCTTGCTTTATACCTCCACAGTGTTCTGCCCCCACTCATGCTTTGCTCAAGCCTGCAATGTCTATCTCAGACAAGCCTGCTGTTCCCCTGCTTTCCTCAGAGCCTCAAGGGGCAAGTGTACACTTTCTGAATAATATCTTTTTAAAGGCTGGCTCACACATGACTAAACTGGATCTGACAGTAATCAGAGGCAGTGAAAAACCACAAGCACCTGCAGAGCCATCAAGTGCACAAGCTCTCTGACATGGTCATAGAGCACCAGCCAGTCCAAGGTTCAAGCTAGGCACTTTATGGGGAAGGGCAGTATGACAAAATGACTAAGTCTCAGGGAGTTGGGTTTTTACTTCTTTTCATTACACTTCTCATTTTTTTTCACTAGCTTGTTGCTTGACCTTGCCCAGCTCTATTTCTCCAGGTCTTGTTTCCCCTGAAACCATGGGGTCAATTTGCTCTTTGCACACAGCTAACACAGAGTGCCTTGAGCCATCACTAAGAGCAGGGAAATGACTACATTACTCTTTTTTCATAATGAACACGAACAGAAAACCTGGTAGGCAGGAGGATCAATATGGAAATACCAGAATTCTCCATCATCCTTATTTCTGAGGAGGGCTTCTCTGCATTTAGGCTCAACATATTTCCACTGAGGAGAGCTGCAAAGAAGAACAAATCAACAAGAAGATATGAGACGCAGTTTCCACCTCCCTGGCCAGCCCATTTCTCCAACCATCCCGTCAAGTCATGAGAAATCAGGAGAGGTGAGCAAACTGCATGTTGGGAACAGGACTGTGCTTGATACCTTCATAGCCAAGGCCAGGAAACAGAGCTCTGTGCCTTTGCTGTACATGTCTGAGTTGCCCACCCTGGGATGGGGAATCCTGCCTCTGCCCTCTAAGCCCTGGTCACCTGTCCCCATGCTGAGTTAGTGAGGTACCAAGGCATAGCACTCTGAAGTGCTGATATTACATTGATGTGTAGAGGGTATATTAACCAGTTGAATGTATTGTTTCCAAGCAGCATGTTTATAATTAAGTGATAGTTGTACTTTCTGCAGAGTGTAAGATAGTAAGCAGAGCATGAATCAATAATTTATTGATTTATGCAGCTTACCTGTGAACATGCTGTACTGACATTTCAATTTCAGTTAAGATTATAGTTCACCTTTCCAAAAAATTGGAGGATGCTGTCTGAGCAGATACCTATTATTCCAGCCTTAAACATGTCTTTGCCACCCACCAGTCCAGAAACAACATGCTAGCCTGACTTTTCTCAGCAGAGAAGTTATGAGTGTTCCTAGCAACAGGGAGAGATGGGATGCTATTAAATCATGTAAGAGTGACACCTGAACATCTCTCTAGTCAGGAAAATACTGATGCAATTTCACCAGGAGAACTAACATCTATTTATTTACAAAACACTGTTGCAGTGTTTCTCTGTATCACTCCTTTCCTCAGGAAAGAGAAGTTAGCTTATACACAAAGGAGCAAAGTCCTCCTTACATCTCCAAAGCTGCATGTGGGATCCAAAAGATCAGTTCAGGCCATACAGTGGCACTTTGCCTTTGCAATAACCAAGGACCCTTTTTGTCTCTCTGTGTTCAATACTGCATAAAAATACTGTCCTCCTCTCATGAACTCTGCTAACCACCCTCTTCCCAAATTCAGACTCATGGAAGGGGAAGAAGAAGCAGGAAGGTGGATGCACAACTGCTGCAGGAGAATTCAATAGAAGCAGCCAGTCTAGGGGCAAGACCAGAGCTTACGCCAGGTAATAATAACTCTTTCATCCATGAGTTACCTGGAATTACCCACTGGGAAAAATGTACACATAGACAAAAAGGGATACTTGAGCTAGGCCTAGTGAGGAGCACATATAAACCAATGTTGTATTAGTTTTCCCTGGATCGGATTTCTGTGGGCAGTTGCTTTGCAGATGGAAATAACACTTAAAATGAACCGATTTTAAAATGTCTGCTTCATTATAATGGGTGCAAGGCAGAGATCCATTTCAATAAGCCTATGAAAGAGCGATTCTCCTTATGAGAGTAAAGCTTAAGACCATACTCATCACTCCAGGGCCCCTTCCACTCCCTATAGCCCCATGGATTCCAGATCCTGATGATATGTTTCCAGCCATTTTTGTAGCGTAGCTGTAAAGGAGAAAGAAAAATAAACTCAGTCACAGCTTTTCACAATGTGATATTCAGTGAAGAGATGGGTAATAAAGTGGATCTTCTTCTATGCCTTGGAGGCCTGGTTTAACTTCTGATTTCATTTGAGCACAGCTAAAAATCAGTGCCTTTTGCTACGTTATAAAGGAACGGTATGTGGGAGAAAAGTGCACCCATTTTGCTTTCCTAAACACAGTGAATAGCTGACACAGAGGGAAGCAGCAGCATTCGTGCAACACTGCATGACTTCAATGGCCTTGGGAAAGTCCAGTGCCTAATCCTGTACATCTGATGCTGTGAGTCAGCAAAGGCAGAGACTTTGAGGAATAAGGCCACCAGACTGCCTGGAGCAAAGGTTGACACTCAGCACAGAAAGATGATAATAAACAGAATCTGTGTCTCTAGATCTACAGTATTGTGGTTTCCAACAGCTGGAGTTTTGGTGCTTTTCTCCTCTTGCTGTCACTGCTTTAAGCCAGAAGCAACTCACTTTCACCAGTGAAGCTGAAATAGTAGAAATGGAAATAAGCAGCAAACATTTTTGTTTCTGGCTCTCCTTATGCACACAGGCAGTGTTGGAAACAAATGCCATGGCAGTCTTTTCCCAGGCAAAGGCCCAGCCCCCCGCCAGCCTCAGACCATTTCCCTACAGGACGCTCCCCTGGATGCCTTGGCATTCCTGTAAGGTTGGGCAAAGACTGTTTCTCCTCTCTGCACACGTCATGAGCAGCAGGAGCGGAAACACCCTGCTTCCTCTCTGGATCTGGGATCCTTCCACTCCTGTCTTTGGGAGAGCCAGCTGGGACATTCTGTGGAGCCTGACAATCCCCGTCCTTCCATTTTGGAGCCTCTTGGCTACAAGCAAGCATCCTCCGAGAAGCAGCACACTGACTATGATGATGGCACCAAGCATGACATGGCATGAGGGGCTATAAACCAAAGCCAGGCTTATATAGGAAACCACTGAAGAGAGAGAGGGAGAAAAACAACATCCTCTTTCCGAAGTACTTTAAGTTCCTAGATTAAAATGTATTGTAGCTATTTTTCTTGATAACATAGCCGTTGTTTGGTTTCCTTCTTGGCCTTACTCACTGTTAACACTCCCTGTGTGCACTACAGCATACTAGGGTAAGCCATGTTCTGACTTCTGGCTGTAAAAAATCCTTCATGTCTTTTGATCTGTGTGATAAATTGGTCCTGTTTAAAGATCAGCAATATTAATATGTAGCCAGGAGAAGTTCTGCATGAGTAGAACAGCTTTAAAAGATGGAGAAATGCTGTTCTTGAACCAGCAAGTTATTTACTTTTCACATAGCAATTTTTGGCAGCTTGTGATTGAGCTGAACAAATGTAGATTTGCGTCATATGACAAATCCCAGAATTTCAGTCAGTTCTTCATTTGAAATAGAAAAGTGGAATTTTTAAAAGTCAGCATGAAATGAAAATCCCCAGAAATGCTGTATTTGTTGTTGAAGTGTTCCAAAATAAAAGTGAATTTAGGTTGCACTTTTCCATTAGAAAAAAATTATACGAATCAGATATCGTCCCTCTTCCCATCCTGCCAGAATCCCTCCATCTCTTGGGATTTGAACTGTGTGTTTTCAACAATCCCTCTGAAGGACTGAGCTAATTAAAATGACTGAATGGAACAGCAGCGTGACTGCCCTGTAGTGGATCATCAATACCCAAGATCAGCAGGCAGGAACAAGTCCTTGATCTTACCTTCACAGTTCCTGTGACAGTGTAGGCATGACCCCGTACTATCCCATTCCTCAGCTCTATGTTCCTCCTCAGCTGCAGAAGGGAGAAAGCACACCTTTTAGCCCTCTGCCACACTGCAAAGGTACGGCCATCAACTCCCAGAACTATCATTTGGTATGGCAGAAAAAGAGACTTGGTTTTGACTGCAGCAGTATCTCAGATATAGTGGCTCCAGAGGAATGTGACTCTTGTTCCCACTGCAGCCATAAGTAGTCCAGTAAATTTAATAAAACTACAGGTCTTCACATACTTGCAAGTCCTTCAGTGGTCCAGAGCTGTTACAACTGCAGAATGACCTGGACTGGGTCATGGGGAGCATTAGAGCCCCAGAATTCCCCTGCCACCCACAGCCCTGCGTCAGCTACCTGAGCTGAGGGGCTAGTCCTTGGCTTGTTTGTAACAGCTAAGCTTTGTGTCTTGATGAACCAGGCACTAAAGAAGCAATGCCACGCACTTTGCAGCATGTAAGGGAAGCCTTGGTAGCTTTTTAGCAAGATTCTTGCTGAGCATCACAAAGCCTTTTGCAGCTTCCCAGCATTAATATGGGTAGTCTGCAAAGCACAATGTGCTAATAGGATCCTCTCACAAAAAAGAGGTGCATTTTGGCCTTGCTAAAACTGATCACAAAGCTACGAGGCCAAAATTAGCCCTGCTGCAAGAGGATACCACTGTCGCGGTGGAATTAGCCAGGAGAGAAACCACCGACCCCTCTCTGACAGACAAATCCATCTATATCTACCCAAAAACCTTTACATTACTCACTGCATAACCTTGTCTGCTTTCTGCTGCCAAGATCTCTCCAGGCATCCATAAACTGAGTGATTATGGACTTCTTTTTTCACTCAAAAGAGCAACCTTTATGCAAACATGGTAAAGCAAGAAAGGCATGCTCCGTGCCCTGTGACTCACTTGGCCTGAGGTGCTACACACTATCAGACACTTCGATTTGTCAGCTGCTTTCAGTATCTCCTCCAGATCAGGAGGGGGATCCTTCAATGACAACTGCACTTGGACTCCACCTGTGAGGTCTACTAAAGCATCAGAAAGGTAGCCGCCATGCAAGTTCTGGTAGGAGCCCCGTAACCTGGAGGGCAGGAAAGGAAAAAAAATCATTAATCCTTACGTTGTATTTTAATAAACCATGTAGAGTGATGGTTTCCAAAATGGACATGCACATTGGGGCGGTGAGCCTGGGGTGTGTAGACATTGGGGCCAGGTAATGAAAGGAAACTTGATCGAAATACATTGGCCAGACACAACACATGCCTTGTGGAATGAATGAAGCAAAGAGGGACTTTTTCTTGTGAGTTGACTCACATCTGAGGCAGCTGTCTAGTGTCATTTACAGAGTGTGGAAAAAAATAAGGTGCATCTCATGACAATGCAGACATTTTAGGGAGATGAACTGCATCTCATCGTGAAGTATCCAGTTTCCTTCTGCTGAACAGGAAGGGAGCCAAGGGTGACTGGTTCAAATGGATGCTTCTGCTCAAATGGAGCCGAAATGTTAGTTTCTACATCATAGTTTGTCGTGACTCTTCACAAAAATGGCTAGTATCCCTTTTGCAAATCAGAAATAGAAAGGAGAGGTGAAGGTATTTGCCCATGCTTCCAAGGCAAGACAGAAACAAGTTTTCAGCACTGTTCCCAATTCACTCTGCTAGAGTGCAATAATAGGATAATAATTTAATATTGCCAACACAGTCCTTGTTGTTTTTATCGTGTGCTTTTTATTGAGACAGCAAATAAGCCGGAACATGCTGTACTTAGAGCAGGTAGAGCATGCTGTTAAACCCCACCATACACAGTGTATTTAATGAATGTAATCAAATGAAGTCTGCGGCTAATTGTATTTTGAAGGGTTGTCCTTGTCCTACACTGATGAAAAGAATCTGTCATGGGCACTGGGGAAAAACTTTTCAGATGGGAATCTCATAAACAGCATTGCTTGCAACTTTAATTTAATAGGGGTTTGGTTTGCTTTGTAATTAAAATCTTATGCAGCAAATTGATACTGAATCCTGTGTCAACTTTTCTGAGATATCTCAGGGCAAAATGCATCTTATTCCTGAGTCGCTCCAATGCTGCTTTAAAATTTGCTTATTCCTGACCAAATCTGCCAAAATACATAGCTCTTTTCTTCAGCTCCTCTTTACTACATTGCCAATGTTACACCAGCTTGATGTAGCGCATGTGCACCAAGTTCCAGCCCTTCATACTACCCCTAACACAGGAATTTCTCTTCAGTGCATTTAACAATGGCCAGTGTTACAGATGTTAAGGGACCACATTCTGATCTCTTCACTCCTCAGAGGAATTTTAAAAAATATTATCTCTTCATTAATCATTATTAACCCTGCAGTACTCTGGGGACCTCAGCCAAGAGTCATAGCTCTCTGTGTGAAGTGAGAGCTGACCAGAGACTCACAGGATTGCATGTGCTGTGCCTGGACGTGTTCTTCAGTCATGCTTCCTCTCATTGCCTGCTCCAAATATCTGCATGATCTCTAGTGACTGTAAACAGAGGTAATCCTTGCTTAGAGCCTGCAGTTTTGAACAGAGGAAAACATGGAAAGGAAAACAGAAGCAAAGAAGTTTGGTTAAAGTAAGGAGGTGCCCAGCCCCTTTTGCCTCACAGGCCATTGCCCTGTTCATTTTGCTTCTCAGGCATTAATATCCCATAGTTGGACTGGGTACATTTAGGTCTTCAGCCTAAGACCAACATCTCCAGGTTATATTGGCCCTGTGTTTGCATACAGCCACAGTTCCTCACATAAGCACAGTACAACATACACAGCTGTTTGCCTGAATTCCTCCATGTGCTTTGCGTAAAGCAGAGGGTAAAACTGTTCATAGAAAGCATTCAGCACTGGGTGGAAGAACAGACCAGGTATATTTACTTGGCATATGCTTTTTCCAGCAAGGATGGCCAGAATTCATTTGATGTTCGAGGGTGTACAGACAGGTATCTTCCATTCAGGAATGGCAGCTGGTCATCTATCACTACATCCACCCAGTCTCCGTATTGCCAGAACTGGAAATAAAAAAAAAAAAGAAAAAAAAAAAAGAGAGAGAGAGAGAAAAGAATGAGCCTCTTTTAAGAGCTAATATTCATGCCAAACAACAGCCTCCTGAAACAGTACAGGAATTAATCTAAAGTACGGATATGTGCAAGTTCTCTCCTGAACTGCTTCAGGCTAATGGTCCACATTGTTAAACAAGCTACCAAGTGGCTGGATTTCCCAGTGGCAGGGGAAGTCATCTGGGAATATAAATAGTCCTGTAATCAGTGGGAAAGATTCAACATGGGAAATATGCTAATATTATCAGGCGATAGCAAGCATTCAGGATGATAAAGAACAATCACACAGATGGTTCAGTGAGCCTCACTCCTCAGCTGCACTTGGATTTTTCCCCTGCAGCACAGCTCTTGGCCCGAGAGCCTCTGTGAAGATCCATTCTCTAGATTTCCTTTCTTCTGTGTTTCAATTAAGACTCTGACGTGCTGTCACGGACAGAGACAGTGTAGTGACTAAAGACTGTTTTGAGGTGATATCCATCTCCTTGATAGATGAGGAGAACACAGACGGTCTCTCCAGCATGTGGATGGAGCAGGTGTTTCTCCAGCTGATCCAGCTGATGAAAACTTCCAAGGGAGAAGACAGGGAAAGAGATCTGTGAGGATGAATTAAAGGAGCCATTTCCAGAGTCATTAGCAGATTAATGTAGCTTAGCATGATTCGCAATCATAAGAGGCCAAGCTCTTATTTGCAGTAATGCTAAGGACTCCAGTGGAAGTATGCCAGCAATAGATTTAGTCTAGCATGATTCTATTTCAACAGCTTTGGTCAACGAAAAACCCCAAAACGAGCTGTTCTGTTAGAAAAGCACAAGACCAGATCTGCCCAGCAGCAAAGCAGCTTACAGTCTGCTAAGCCAAAAGCAGCTTTGATCCTACTTACGTTCTGCCTCACCCTAGCCTCTCACTCCCTAGATCAGTGGCAGCAGGAGGTGGCAGGGTTGGACTCTCCAAACTGAGCTCTAGGAGTGATTTGAGCCTTCTGCTTGATTTTGGCAGGATGGGGTTGGAGGAAGAGCCTGCCACTGACGGTCCTCTGCCCAAAAGAGAGGCAAAGGGACAGTCTGAAAGGAGCTGTCCTTTCAGTCACTTGACATGCCTTCCTGTCACCAGTCAGCACCAGGCAGCAGGTCTGTATGGAGACAAAGCGTGACATCCAGCCATACCTCCCCATGGTGCTTCATGTGCAAACACAATGGGTAAACAGGAGAACAACAGGGGACTGGATGTGGGGATCAATACAGTCCAAACCCACCGAGTGACATCTTTCCAAAAGCCAAGCTCCTTGGCCATCTTTGGTAGGGAGCTCAAGATTAGAGGCCTTCTGAACACAGCACTGTATTTTTCATCAGCTGGATAAAGAAAGCGGTTTTGTCCTGAGTACCGCAGACTTTCAGAATGTGATCTTATCTAAATCACAAGGACAGAAAAAGCCATGACGGGAATGAGAAACCTCACAGAAAGTCCTAGGATGCTCTGGGAGTGCAACAGTAGTACAGAAGAAGCCATTCTCTCCCATATGCCTTCAGAGAGGGCCACTGCCTTCACTTTTTGGCTTGAGACACTGGCTTCATGAAATGTCTTTATACCCTCAGGACTTGAAGTACTGCAGCTGGGAACGTGACAGTAAATGAAACAAAGAATCCCTATTTAGGCAGGCAGCGAAGAGGGAAGTTCTCTTCCACATTTGTAGTGAGCCTTTTAAATCAGGACTTTATTCTCTTGGGCTTAGAAGAGGAGGAAAAAGAAATGGACAGTTGCAAGATAACAACAACACACCTAGGGTGCTGCTGGTCAGAGGGGGAATACTGTGTGGTTATTTTGCCTCCTTTTTTTTCCATCCCTTGACAGGGAACTTGGAGAAATCCAGTTCTGGAAGTGAACAAGGTGAAAATCCCATGCCTTTCAACACTCTCTTTTGCATGGTGTTAAAAGGCACCTTTTGGATGTGTCCTGAACCTGAGGCCTTGACCACTTATGGCCTTTAAACATTTCATCAGTTTCTTCCTGAGAGCAGGGACATTAATGCTCAGGGCAGATACCCCCTGTTTTCAGGTGATGCACTGTGCCATAACACCCTGTAGTCCCTACAGAATATTTCTGGGTTTTTTCCAAGGCTAGGCTGCTGCTGCTCACTGCCACAATGTGTGGCACACCCTGCCTCACAGGCACCAGAGTTTCTATGGCAGAGAAAGTCATTCTTATACAAACACAGGACTAACTTAATTCCTGGTGAAATAACGTCATTGTAATTATTCCCTAGATAAAAATGTCACCCATCTTAACTACAGCTGATTAAGTGCTTAACACCCTTAACTCTTGCAGCCAAACACCCAGTGTTATGTAGGAAGACTGGAGCAGCCTTTGTGTTCCTGAAAGGCAACATGCTCCAGATCCAAAATGGTGCAAAAAAGTTATGAGCTAAAATTTTTGCATTAGCATATGATATGCCTTGTTTGCGATTCTTCACTGAACTGAGGACTGATGGCTTAGCCTGTGGATGGCAGTAAAATATCTTTGATGGAATAATTGAAAGGCATTTCCGAGAAACATTTCCATTCAGAGGAGCTTTCTCAGGAGTTTATTGCTCAAGGAAAGCCAGAAAGAATTGCATTGATTTGCAGATGAGATGACAGAGAAAACATTTTCAAATACTGTAAGGTATTTATACTGTTTAAGATTTAAGGATTGCTCCTAACTAATCTTTTCAAAGCCCTCATGAAAGACAATCTAGCTTGCATCCTTTTAATGTGTTTTAAGCGGACTGGTATCCCTTTAGCTGGTTTATCTCATACAGTGCACCTCTGCATGCTGGAAACGGGCCAAGACAGAAACATCTGGTATTCCAAGAAGCAAAGGAACTGAGCAAAATTTAGACTGCCCATGAGATAATCCTCCTGGTGCTGCTCCACCAGAGCTTCAGGAGGTCAAAGTCTCACTGCCAGAGCTCTTCACTTGGTACTGAACTGTGTATAACAAAACATATTTGTGAAAAAAGGGGGATAACGAATGGCTGAGTATATATTGATTCTCTCTACATCCAGTTTAGCTTCTGAAGCTTAATGAGACCACAAGTGTTTCTAATCCCACAAGATATATGGTCGACTCAGACACAAAAAAGCAGGGCCTGCCAGTTAGTATCCTGGACACCCTCCTGCGAGATTCAGAAATTTGCAAGAGTTGGTAGAAATTAAGATGTATTAAAAAGCCTTGCTCCTCTCTCTGAAACAATCTCTTTTCAAAATACCAGAAGCCTGATCTGCCTCCAAGGATTTGTAATTTCAAGCCATTTCCATGAGCTAAAAGGGCAAGGTAAAGTACATAGGGAACAGAAGATTAGTCCAAATAGATAAAGAACACAGGTGTGTTGACGGCCAACAAACCATCCAAATCAAAGCAGACACCAGAATGCCATCTAAAACATGTATGTACACAAATTCATCTGAACAGCTGGTATCTGTACCTCTGGAGTCATATCTTTCAGAAAGGGCTTCAAATTCCCTGAAGTGTGACTGCACCACCTGGAGCACAAGGAACTGTTAGAAAATTTGGGATTTTCTGCAAAATTCTAAACTGGGAGCCAGCACTGAAGAACCAAGCATCCAAGGATGTCGAGATCTGGGACTGCAGTCTACACCCCTTTATAATCCAACCAGCCAAGCCCGAGCAGTAGCAATACAGCAGAGAATACATACCCGGAAATGAAAAATCCCAGCATAATTGTCCTGGAATCCTTGGTCCTTGGGTAAAACATTTTCCAAAAATTGCTTCTGCAGTGTCAGGGAGCCCAGGGCAGCCAGCATCCAGCAGCAACCTCAAGGGAGGAAAGTACCAAGTGCATTCAGTCAGTCACTCATTGTTGTGGACCATAACTAACTCTTTAGGAGGGTGGACTTAAACAATTAAGACATCTGAGAACCACCTTGTTAAAAGAAACCAATGTTGTTCTGTTTTCCTTCTCTCCCCCAAAATGCTGAAACACTAACCCAGTGTTCACCAGCAATGCTTCCTGGGAACCCTGACACCACCCAGCCATCTTTTTCTACTTTTATGCTCGTCCTGTCTTCTGAGAGCATGTTGAGACTTGCAGCCTAGAAAATTGTTTAGGAAATCTTCAAACCTCTCAGTGGGGTGAGAAATGGGAAGACATTTCTTTCTACATGGGAGCAGAGCTGCTCCCCAAGACAAATACAGTTACAGGCCAGGAGAAAAAGATGGAACTGATACAGGCTGCAGACTCATGTCTGGCTAAGTACCAGAGATGGATAGAAATAACCATAGAAAACAAAACACTGAGAGTCACCAGATGGAGACAGGATGAAAATAGCTGTGCCTACTTACTTATAGAACTGTGTTTGACCGTTGTACTTGAAGCATCTGCCTGATCTCAGTTGGACTTCCCTTTCTATGCTTGTCCTTATATACATAGAGGACAGGTGATGGATATAAGTAACATGGATTAGACCTGCTGCATTTGGGAATCCTGTTAAATATCTGCAATAAATTGTGTGCGAACTTGTGTGAGTCTGGATTGACCTGCACTAATTGTTTACTGCAGCTGCCGTGGTCCATGTCTTCTCACCGAAGCACTCAGGACAGAACAAAACAATCACAGGATATTGCTTTATGCCAACCTTTTCCAAAACAGGAACATAACCATACCTATTTCTCCTTGCATTATATCAAATCTGCTAACTCCATCCATGATCAAATAAGGATTTTGCTGAAGTTCCTGGAAGAAAGAAAATACAAAGAGCAGTGTTGGTACCCAGCCTTTGCTGCAGTATGTTCCTGCCCCATGAAGACCTTTGCTTGCCTACCTTTTCCATAGCTGAAAACTATTACTCTTGAGCCCCAATATTTTGTTGCCTGCAACCAAGAAAATGAGAGGAGATTCTCAGGCATCTTTTCTTTAGTCTGCTCAGCTATTCCTAGGGATGGGGACTTGTGGCTTGGTGTTCACTGGGTTTTCATTTGGGTTTCTCTAATGCTACCAACACTTGTCAGAGAGGGCTCTAAGCCTACCTGTGAAATGCTGTTTCCTGGGGGATAGTAGGGCAGAGGTTTCCAAGCAAAGTGGAGCAGGGTCTGTACTGGACCTGGCAGGCTCAGGACTGGATCTGGGAATGTTTTACTCTCTAAGCCTTTTGTGTTTCCATGCAGGAGTAGTACAGATCAGTCTGGGCTGCTTTTTGTCAGTTCCAGTGAGGAAGCTATAGAAAGAGGGCTTAATCTCTGGCTGCAAAAGCCCGCAGGCCTGGCTGACTTATTTTTAATTCAGGGAGAATTTTCCTTGCATTCCTTGAGAGTCTTGCTTGGGCAGTGAAGGGGAAACATTTCAGAGCTTGGCCTTGCACACAGAAATGTGAACCATTCTCCCGCCTGCATCTGCTATTGGTCTGGGATACCTGACTGCTCAGGTAGGAATGGCCCAAGCATCCCCTCTGAGTAACCCTTGGCATACCCCAACTCAGCAAGGCTCTGTTTTGAAAGAGCAATCAACCTTAAATAGGAAAGTCACCATGCACCTAAGAACATGAAGAGATAAAAGGGAAAAAATCTGACTAAGAACAATAATACAGCTGCTCTTCCTTAAGCAGACCCTGGCATTTCTTCTCCCCAATTGATTTGACACGCTGCATAAAAATGGGACCAGTGCACAACATGACTCGTGATTTGTACAGTTGTGTGAGCTCAGCATTAGCAAATGCTGTCAGTTTTCTGAAATGGCTTTATGGTGATCAAACCCCTCAAAGAAGCAAAGAAGTTTCCCTGTCAGGACAAAATGCAACACAACATTTCTGCTCCAGGCTGGCAGATAGATCATACTCCCACAGCACTGCTGACACCAGGGCACACAGCCTGGGCACACATCTTCCTTGACAGATGCTTTCATGCAGTCATCCATACCTATCCCAGGACTTTGGGGATTTGCGGTAAGAGATTTACCCATAGCATGGGAGCAGGCCTAAGAAGTGGTGGTCACCAGGGAAGCAGCAACTGTCAGCCCTCTCCCTTCCCCTCTATATCAGTCCCCCCTTATTCTTCTCCCTGCCTCTATTTCCCTGTCAGCAGTTTGCCACCCTCACTGGATGAATTCAAAACCTCCCACAAGCAGGAAAGAGTAACTTGCATGACAAAGCTCTGAACCTGGCCTGTGCCCTTGTGTGTGTCTGACTTGCCAAGTCATCCCAGAAAACCAACAGCATAAAGAAATGGGGTTTTTTATTCCCCCATCGTTTGTGAGGCTGTTGTCCCAGGCAGGGTGGCTGGGCTCTGATGGATGTGCTACAGTGCATAGCTGCCACAGGGGAAACCACCATATAGAAACAGGAGCCTGAAACTAATGGGAAGGCAGGTGCATCTCCTACAGGATTGCCAAGGAAAGGGCTGATGCTCTGCTCTGTGCAGGGACAATAAGGCTCTTAAGTGCACTGTGGATCCTGCTCTGGAGCATTTTACGGAGACTGGCTGAAGTCAGCCCATTAGATGCCTCAGCAGATACCCTAGATACCCGAGAGCTCCACCAAGACGTTAGACTCTCCAGTAAGAAAATTAGGATGATTTGCGTCATTAAGCAGGTTCCTTCCTGAGAGAAACCAGTAATTTTGTCTAAAACTGGAAAAGACATGATCAGAAGTCAGGCCCAGACAGCATGCCTTGATTGTGCATACATGTGATTTTGTGACAACCAGAGAGAACTGGCTGAAGTTAAACATTCTCACTGTAATCCCCACCCACAACATACTAAGTTCTGCTTCCAGTGGGGCATACTCCCCACACACTTAGGGGAGAATCACTGGAAAGTAACACAGAGTGTATGACTAGCCATGGAAAAGGGGCTGCTCAACAGCTGTCCGTCTGCAGAAACTATGAGGCAAATAAATGCAAGGTGAGTTCCCACTGAGCTGACGCCAGTGCTGCTGGCTGAAATGGCAGCAGTCCTCTTTGCTCTTTGCACTGTGGTCAGAAATGGCAGGGCATGTTTTAACAGGTTTGTGCTTCTGAGTGTAGCCACCTCTCCGTGGGCTTGAGGAAAGGAGACAGCACAGGCATGCTTCTAAAGGATGCGGTGCACAGAGCACGGGCTCTTTGCACAGCATAGGGTGCGAGCCAAGGAAGGGCGGGGGACAAACAGAAGCTGAAGCAAAGGCAGGAGGAGGAAGTGGTGGGGAACTGCAAGACTTGGAAGAGCTCTGGAAAAACATGACCCCTAAAGTCAGTGGTAGCCTGAACTAAGCACAGAGAGTTCCTGAAAGAGCTTAGAGAGGACATAATTGTGATGGGTGCAGTGCTTTGGAAATCTGGGCCTTCTCAACCAGAAGAAAAGGAAGTCTCCAATTAGCTCCTCTTCCTTCAAAGGCAAGAATATAGCAGTCATAAAGCAGCAGAAACTATAATTTATTATTGCAAACACAGCTATGCACATAGTTACCACTACACAAAACATGCAAGCCTCACTATTTGCTAGTACTTAAATTGCATGACAAATAGAGAAACTACACATTTAACTCTAAGTCTGTCCAGAAACAGCGCCTTGTTTCACTGAGAAATTATGTTGATGCTTTGTGGCATTTTCCTCAAGACCTTTCAGTTTTAGCTGGAGGGGGAAAGAAGAGGGAGCTTAAGGAAGCACGTGGTCTCTTCTCAGAGCATCTACGAGTCCAGCAGTGAAGGCAACCATATGGGCTGCTAGTCAAGCGCTCTGCCTGAACTCATGCCCCTTGGAAAAATCTATCATCGCTGGCTTTCCCTGGCCCACTGAAGACTTCATTACATATTCAAAATAAACAAGAATTCAAGTTCAAACCGGTTCATCCTCTAGAGAATGGTCTAAATACAGAAGTACTGCTTATCCAAAGGGCAAGATAGAAAATTAATTTGAGAGGTGGATGGAGAGCGCCTTGCACATGTATTCATCTCTAAACTTCTTTTTATAATTGCTCAGCATTTTTATTGAACAGCAAGTCCCCAGAAGAAGCTGGGGGTGAGCAGTATAGATGTAGGCCATATGCAGGCATATGTAAAGAACTTAGACATTTTGGTGGACAATTGGAAGCCCAGTGTGGATTTCATGGGCAGTGTAAGCTAAGCCAGTCTGACTGCAGGCCGCTACTCAGTACGGTGGTCTGGCTGTGGCCACTTTTCCACAGATCTCCTTGCTGATCCAGCATGATACTGAGTGCAGGTAGAGGGCTACTGAGGGTAAAGAGGCAGGAGATGACTCCTTGCAGAGCCAACTCCCAGTCGGTTCACCTTAACCCTACAGTAAAATCCCAGCCCCACTTCTGTTCCTGCCACACCACTGCATCTTTCCCTTTGGCTGTACTTGTGTTGCTTTCTCTTGCTGCAGCTTCACCTTCCTGACACATCCTGCCACCATGAGCCACAGTGCTCCCTGTTCAACACACACCAGTTAAGAAAAATAAAAAAGTTGCCATTGATTGAAAGCTCAACTCTGTTCTCAGCTGGACAAATCTTAACTCAGTATCACTGCTGTGCCTCTAATACCATTGTTCTAGATTAAGAAGAAAATGTGGTATTGCAGTTCCCTGCACTGAGGGCATTGCCTAGCAGTGTGCTGCACAGGGTTCAGGCACACCACTGTCATACATCCTGTAGCTACAGGGAACCTCCACAGAATAGCTAACACAGAAATAAGCCAGTTGGAATACAGAGGTAGGGCAGAACAAAGGATGAGCTGAGCTGGTTTGCACTGAATGTTCTGTTGCAATGACTTATCTCTGACAGCTTGGAGAGGGAGCAGGGTAACTGAGCAAGCCAAAACTACTGCTCCACCTGCATACATCCTCCCATTCTCCATCACCTGGGGGCTAAAGGACTTCCCAGGCTGGAGGCTCTATCCACAGTTTTGTGTTTATTAGACCTCGTGGGAATCAGGAACCTGTTTCCTTGTATCTGCCTAATCTTTTTTTGTGTGTGGTTTTTTTTTTTTAAAAAAAAAACTCATATTCTGCTTTTTTTTGACATTCTCTTAGACTGGAAAAAAAAAAAGGCTAATCTCAAGGGGTTTGCTTGCACCACCAGAACTCAATTCCGTGCTTTAGAGCAGAATAGGTCAATTCCCAATTGCCTGTTTTCAACACAAATGCCTTGTTTGCTTAAAAAACTCCTCCTCTGCTCCAGCTCTTTCTCTTGCAATGGAGGAATGAGGGCTTCAGACTCTGCACAGGTGGGGACCCCATGAGCAAAGCCATGCTGGAGGACAGACTGGTGTCCAACAGCCAGCGGAAACAGAAACAAGCTCAGATTTTACCTGCAACACATTTGGCTTTATGTGGCTCAGTGCTAAAAAACAATGACAACTGCAAACAAAAGGTAAATATAAAGGATTAAAACAAGGGAGGTAGCCCTGTCTATCCTGAGCCTTTGAGAGACAGTTTCCTTAGAGGCCTTGAAACCTCTCACTCAGACCATTCAGTACAAGTTAAAGTTTTCAAAGTGGCATGGTGCTATTAACTATACCCCTGTAGCCACCACAGCTGTGTAATCCTGCTAGCTGACTCCCCAGCCTGAGAAACGGAGAAGTGGGTGAATCAACAGACTATGATAGGAGCGCTGCTTTCCCCTCAACCCAGGATGCATGCATTCCCCACCGCAACCAGCCCTTTCCAAAAGCAACAGAGCCCAGAGATACTATGCAAATAAACCGTCCTCATATAAAACACATGCAGAAAGACAGATGTAATAAATGGTTATGCACTGCAACTTCCTCGGCCCAAATATATGAACTCTGAAGGCGAGGTCAGATGCAATCAGCTGAGTAGGGAAGGGCTGAGACAATGGCAGCCTGGAAATGCTGCTCCCATTCAGTTATGCTGATTGCACATGCACACTCATGCACACTCAAAAATAAGAAGAATTGATTCTGACTTTCATCAAGGAGAAATACTGAACAGGATCCAAGGGCCTTGTGGCCTCTGGGATATACTGAAGCTGTGAACTTCACCACGAACAGCTGGCAGGTGGCTTTGGTTCATGCCAGAGAACGGTCCCACAGTGACAGACCTGCAGGTAGCACAGGACAGCACGATCCCTCATCACTGCACATTTCTTATAACTTGCCTTATTAAAGCAGCTCATGTGACAACCCACTTTTTTTTTGGGGGGGTAGGTTTTTCTTCATTTGCCTCCTGTGTTATTAGACCTAAGTTTTTAGGTTAACTTCAAACTGTTGTCTGATTTCTTGCCTGAATAGAAGTGTATCTTTTTCTCCTCTCTAGCTACAGACAGGCCAAGGCTGATGCAGTAGGAACTCCAGCTCAGATTATCTGCCTGAAAGATCCTAACTTCAAAATTATTTTTCTTAAAGGGCCTATTTTTGTTTAGTCAGTTCCTGAATTCAGAATTCCCTAATGTTGATGTTACTTCCTAGAAATCTCTGGGAATTAAATAAAATGCCAATAAAAAGAAAAAAAACAATTGCCAAAAGCAGTGCAGAATCATGATAGGCACTCTGCTGCTGAAAAAAGGATACATTTGCTTTGAGAAGGGACAGAGGAAGAGAAGAAAAAGTGTAAGTCCTTTTGCAAAATTACTGAATCAAATGACAAATCACTTTTTCCAGCAAACAAGTCTTGAATCAGAGTGTAGTGTTTTCCCCAATGCTTTTTATATGCTAAATGCAATAGCACTGTTCCCTGAGTCTTGGCTAAGGGAACAAGGTATATCTCTTGCTCAAGTTCACACTAAAGCAGCTTCCTTCCGTGGCTTCTATCCAAGAACTTCTTTGAGACCCTACTCTTCCCTTCCCCTGACACCAGACACGAGACAAATATCCAAGAAGCCCATGCCCTCATGCTACAGACTGAGATGATGCAAAGGAAACATGTCAGCTATTTCAGACAGTCCTTTCACCGTGACCCTCCTACAAGTCACATCAGAGGCACTCAGGGATTTCTCTCATGTTGGCCCTCAAGCCTCCATTGGCCAACTTGCAGCTTTTCCCTCTTTTCTTGTTGCTCCCCACACAAGGCACAGCTTATGTTAAACAGGGGACGGACCCTTGCTCAGTAATCCCTCACAGCGTCCCCAAGGCATGAGTGAGCTGCTGCAGGAGCAGTAATCTTGAAGTGACCTTGAAGACTCTTTAGAAAAACCTTCAGCAGCTTCACCCTCTGCCCATTTTAGCCTTATAAAGCACAAGTACTGAAGATCAGGGACTTGCCTTATCCAAGTTTATAATGGCCACCATATCAAGCACCATATTGGGCTATCCCTGGTTCAGGGCCAAGGCACTCCTGCATACATGGTGATCTCTCTCCCTTCACACATACTATGTTTGAAAGTATAACCAATGTTAGCAAAAATAAAGCACTCAGAATTCAGCATCACCCCAAGGATCATCCTAATTCAGTTTCTTTTTCTATCTGTATAGCATTATGATCAGAAGAGAGTGAAATCTTTAGCTAAAACATTAATGGATTAAAAAACATGTATTCAGCAACAGCAAATCATTTTGTGTCTTCCTCTGTTCCACTCAATTGCTTGTGTGAAGGAAAAGCATGAAACAATGAAAGAATGTGTTCTGAACATTTTTTAAAGGAGCATCTCAGTTTTTAAAATCTGACATAACTCTTCAAGGAGAATTTCCCTTTGAATGATCTTTAGAAAAGCCCAGCTATAGAAAATACTTTGTTCAGTCTAAACTAGAGCTCTCTTCCATTTCTCCAAACTGTGGGTGAACTAAAAGACCAGTTAATTGCAGAGCACCTGCTGTAGCTGATGCCTCCGGCCCCACCTCTAGTAATGCTTGAAGTACCCTGTGCAAAATCTCCATTACAAGTTGCACATGTTTCAATGGATGTAGACTGAGGGTCTGGGGATGAAAACACAGCCTAGAGCAGTTCCCATCTGATGGGAAACTGCAACTACTGCAGAGTTAGGAAAAGTGACGTTTCAAATGTACTCCTGACCCACCTCCCCCTTCAGGGACTCCCATATTAACCCAGCTCACTTTACAAGTCAAAAAGAGTTGTTTGTAATTCTCACCACTGACTATTGCTGTTTGAAAATCAAGCTGTTTTCTCTCTACCTTATATATTGCCCCCAGATATGAAGACTCCAAACCCTGAACGTAATTGGCAATTCTCTTGACAATGTACAAGGTAAAATAGAAGCAGCATGTTGCTCAACCACTCACTTGGATCGGGAACAATGGCAGCAGTTATAATTGCTATCTACCACTTAAATAACCAGATACTACATGACTCAGAAAACGGAGGCTAAGAGATTATAAGGACCAAGATGCCAGTTTGTCACAGGTACATTTCCAGCCAATTTTTTTTTTAAATGTCAGAGGCAATTAATGGTGGAGGCTAAGAAAAATATAGACTTAGATTAAATAGACCATACGCTATTGGCAGGATGCAACTACGCTTACTCTCTGGGAAGTGTATTCAAATAAGAAATAGTATCCCTTGGGTAAATTATAGGTATCTCTTTGCCGAGTAGTTTAGGTAGCTTAAACACCTGGGATTATATATCCTTACAGTTAGCACTGCAATGACCTAGAAACAAAGAGTTTATGAACATTTCTGCACAGGTGAAAGGTGCTCAACTGAAAAACTTCAGGAATGGGGCACTTTGACCCTTAAAACTGCAACCTTCCCTCTTCCTCTGTGGGGACCAACTCCCAGAAGCAACTGGATGCAGCACTGGCCTTTCAGGACATTTGAAATGCATTTACAGTTTTATTTACTTCCTGACCCTTGGCTCAAAACACCTGCAGCTCTATAAATGAAAAGCAACCACTTCTATTTAGCAACTTCTTCTGCCCCTTCTTCGTTCTTCCAGGAGACAAAGGCCATGCTTTGATGTCACTATGATACAGCATGGGTGTTGTGGTGATGTTTGAGAACTTCTGTTTGGGCTCCCCAGGCAGTTGGTGTCGTTGCCCTTCATCTTGCATGTTGTGTAGCAGGACAAAGCCTGGCTGGTCAGGAAACAGCTACAGGTGGAAATTTTGGTCAAACTGAGAAAAAAGACTTTTTTTAAGTGAAGCCTTCTTCAGCACTGATATGCCAGGTTTTTGTTCCAGATGAGCCCGTTGAGTGGCAGCCTCAACTTTTCTCCCTTGAGTATGTCATAGAAGAGCAGCTGGTGATGCTGCCTTAACCTCTATAATAGAAGAAAATGCTTTCCAATGTTGGTGTCGTGAACTCTGGGCTATGAGTGTACAGTTTAATTTTTTGGAGGAGAGCTCTGGCAAAGCCAATGACCTTTCATCCCACTGCTTCCTGAAAAAAACTCTGCAAAACTGTTGGATGCAATTGGTTTCCGTCAATGTGGTGGGGTGATGTTGGAAACTGTGTAGTGTTTGCTGAAAAAAAAAAAATCTTCAAAAGGGAAGTACTGGGAAGGAGAGGACCTATGCAAATTTTTGAAACTGATTCCACAAAAACTTTCATTCATCAGTTTAATCTTCATGGATCCAACAAAATTGAAGGGAATTCTCCAACACCTGGCTCACCTGACAAACTTTAAGCACTAGCAGCAGCAGGTTCTTCTTTTGGCAAGGTACATCAGTCCCTTTGCACATGAAATAACTCTCAGGGTATTCAAATAGGACAGACATTCATCCCACAGTGTGGTGCCTCAAAGTTATTGGTATTTGGGTTTCTAAGCTAGTTCATATGCTTTTGAAATCCCACACTTCTCTGTTGCTCCCAAATGGCAAAACCACCAGGGTGGTTAGTACTCAACAGAACTGTATCATAACATTTTATGCTAGTTTATACATTTTCAAAATGCCCCTGAGAGTCCTTTCTAGTATCCGTGTTTGTCTTTTGTCGGTCTAATGCTTAGTTACCATATCTTTGTCTTTCTCAGTCTGGAAATGGTGGCAACTAACTCCTCTACTTAGCATTTTTTAGTTACTCTTCTCCTATATCCCCTATTTCAAGAGGGATTATCCTCACGTGCTACAAAACTGTAAGGAGAGTGCTAGTGTAAAAAAACACAGCACCAGCTACATTCTCATTGGACCCAGATTTGAAGAAAGGCTGCCTGAGAAGCCCAGGTATTCAGCCAGCAGTAGGAGCTGCTTCCACAGAGGAGAATGGTCTCTTCACAGCAGCTCCACAGAGGACACCCAGACATCTGCACCCAGCACCTCCACACCTACCAAGACATGCAATAAAGTGTCGACACAGATTGGAAGAGCCTGTACCTCTGCACACACGATTTCTTTGACACTTTCAGGCCTTGGTGCAGCAGCATGCAGTGAGAAATTCAAGCCTTAGGCCCCATCCCCACAACACTGCATCCACAGCCCTGTTGGTATCCAGCTTGCAGCTTTTGCTCCATCTGATACTTTACCACATCACATTCCTTCAACACCAGGAATAGGGTTTCCCCCTTTCCATTCAGGCATCCACATTTAGCAGCTATGCAGTCTAACTGGGCTAGCCTGCTTCCCTTCTGTGAGCCACGGCTATCAACATTCATGCCAGCAGCAGCCTCTGCTGCTGCTATGCCAAGGCCATCACACTGCCAAGCTCCAGCATACCCTCATTGCACCTGCCATCCAAATAAGTCTTTTCTAGTTGTCCTGTCCTGTCTCTACAGTCCCACAGTCACTGTCTCGACATCCCAGGGGGTTGCCTGCAGGGAGATGAACTGGTTTGCTCCAGCCCAGGGAAGCCAAAGGCACCAGGCACTAGCGGTGCGCTCAGCAAAACACAGCAAAAGGGCAGTGTGTGGCAAATCCAGTAGCTGCACCAGCAGCAAATGGTACACAGCAGTGATGTACAGTGCAGACTGACCGTGAAAAGATTCCCTGAATTAGGTTCTAGGATAAAAGAGCTGAGTATGTGATTCTACCTCCCAATTTAAACTTCCATATGCCAGACGATGACAACTGCCTATTAAACTGTAACTGGGAATCAGCAGACAAACGCACTTCATCTCATGCCTTGTCCCAGTTACTTTAAAATAGGTATTGCTGAGTCAGTAGCTTGGATTACAGAAATCAGAGATCTTTAATAGAATTTTATGGCTTTTCAGGTTTGCACAAAGTCCTCTAGAAGCAGATCAAAGTGGGATCACTAGTTCTAGTGAGGTTCAGAGGTGGAAACAAGCTTCCTACAAAAATGTACCCAGTTAACTCATTAATGTTACAGAGGTTATCTTCCCTCCACACTTCCCACAGCAAGGATCCCTCCTTGCAGTGTTGCGCTCCCAATGTTCTCCTTGGGGTCTACTTCCCTGCTTAGCACGGTCTCCTTCCCCAAGGTGAAGGCCTTTAGCCCCTGGCCATCAGTGCTCTCATTCAGCAGCAGAGCTGTGAAACACCCAGGGTGGCATAACTCACAGTTGGCCTCTTCCATTGTATTTGCTGCAGCTTATCCTCTGGAAGCAGGTTGGGACCGATAGAGCTGACGTGAGCCGGGAAGGTGGCATCCTCAAACAACAGTCCTTGGCTCAGACACAAGGCTCGCAGATGGTTGAAGTCCTGGTTATTAAATTTCTTCAGGTTCTGAAGGCTTCCCTTTGCCCCTGTTTGCCAGCGCTGCTCCGACATCAGAGCAGAGCTGGCGGTGAGCATTGTGCCCTTTCCTGTGAAGGAGAGACATGGACTGCCATTAGTTCCTCAATCAAAATTGGTGCCTTAGGAGTGTGTGGGAAAATAAACACCTCCCCCCAGCCCAAGAGGATTGTGGAGCAGCAGCTTGAAAAGCTGAGGGCAGTCACAGTGACAAAATCCTTATTAGCTGGAAATGCCTGGGGAAAGAGCAGTCGTCAAATCCCAACTGGTTTATCTTAAACCAGTGCTGTCACTGCTACAAATTCAATTTTGAGTCTTCCCTGAGGACAGAGAGGAAAGCTGTTAGCTAGCCGCTGTGTTAGCATTGAGGTACATCTGCAACATAAGTACATGTAGGGGATAGAGCAGGAGATGCAGACACAGGGGAGGAGGGAGGTGGTGTGAGCAGGGAGGCTGCTCGGAGATATCCAGGACTCTTCTGGCCATGATCACACCTGTGCCCAAGGCATTTTTCAAGTTATTTATTTCATTACCACAAGTAAGCGCTTGACAGTCACTCCCTGTGAGACCTAAAGAAGGCACAGACTTGCCTTTCCTTGGGATCTGCTCCAAAGACCCTAGACAGATTAAGGGGTGGCTTCCTACCAGCTTACACAGACATCCCACCAGACTCCCTAAAGCTTCAGTGTTGAGATGGGACCAAGCTGCAACACCCAAACCCAGATCCCACCTGCACTACTTGCTCAAATGAGCATGCACCAAGGCCTGGGGATTTTGGACTCAGTAGTTCCTTTGGAGGCCAGCGTTTAAACAGATCTGAATTGTAGATTAATGTTTAAGCTGGGCAGTCATTGCGTGGCATCTGTAGCTATTCCAATCTGGAGCAGGTTCAAACCTCTCTTTGTTAGTGTGCCTAAAGGAAAGGGGCAATTCACTTAGGAAAAACAAACATTTTGCACACGCAGTGAAACCCTAGAATGGACAGACCTGCTGACACATCTGCTGGCACAGCTAGGGAAGGATGCAGGAGATAAAATGTCCCATTGTGGACTCTGTCCCCTTTACAGTCATCAAAGAGCACAGCAGGACTCTTGCCATCAAAGACCTACTTTTGCTCCAAAGGGAGGCAGTGCATCATCCATGGAGATGCTGGACTGTGGGGTTCAAGGGCTTTCTGGACACGAGAGAAGGGCACAGGAAGGTGTAAAACTTGCATGTTCGGACAGGCAGTGGCACCAGAGCTTTAAAGGAGCAATTTGTTCTGTCGAACCACAGTAGGGACTTTCAGGTGCACTTCCCAGAGCCAGGTGGATGTACAGAGATGCACACATGTGCACCATCTCCCGGGGATCTTTCTTCAGCTAACACGCTCCATTGTGAAGTTCAGAGAAGTAGCAGGAAGGCTGTTCAGCCTGCCTTGCCCCCGATTCCTCCAGCACCTTTCGTCATGCAAAATTACATATTGCTGGGTCAAAATATAATTTGAGATCCACACCAGCTTTCACCCTTCATTTGCACTTGCCTTCACAAAAACAAAACTTTAACTGGCCTGAGCTATAATTCCCATTTCGTACCTCTTCTTATGAAAAGAGTAGCCCCTGGTGAAGCCCTGCATTAGCAGACTTTTAAGATCAAGGTGGATCACTGTGATCACCTCCTCTGGCTTCTTGCATGAGAAGTGCCGCTGCACTTGATCCAGCAATTCCTGCCCCTAGCTCCTGGCTTCCACTTAAGATGTACCTTCAAATAAATTAGCACTGGACAATCCACCACATGCCCTGGGCAAGCCACTCCTATAGTTAATTAACTTTGCTGTGCTAATTTCTAGCCTGAAGTCACTTAGTTTCAGCTTCAAGCCACCAGATGACATAACTTTTCTTTTTTTTAATTGACAAAAGGGCTCTTTTCCTACCAGACAAATTTATCTGTAGATCTGATCCATTCCTGGTATGGTAAAAAGGGAGCAGATGGCTTCACAGTAAAAGCAAAACCTCAGATTTTTATTGTGAATCATTCACACATGTGAAAAACACAGACCAGCCACCCTGAAGGTATGATACAGCCCACCTACACATACACAGTTAGTGTCATCACCTTTCACGGTGCTTCAGGTCCCTTGGCCTCCTGGCATTGTAACAACAGCCTAGAAAAATAAGGAGTTTTGCATCTTCTTGTTTTAATTAAAAGGCCCACAAAAAAAATCAGGTGGAATTCAGAAATCACCCTTGGCCAACAAGAAGAGAGAACATTCCCCTTGGGCCTGCATTTTTTAATACAATGGAAATAAATCTCATGTAATGTACCATAACATGACAAGGGAATGGATTCTTCTTAACAAATACTCATTTGAAACTGTGCCCAGGCCCCATGCATGCTAAGATCTATTTCTTGCAAGTGTTCCAGCAAAACTGATTACTAATTCCAAAACTCAAATTAAAACTAACAGAGCTTGAAGGCTGGGTCTGACACACGTTCCCTCTCTTCTGACAGCGAACAAGAGTTTTTAGCATGCGTGTCTCTGTGTGTGTGCGTGTTTAATTATGTTGTTTAACATATCCGGCATAAATTAGCAACCAGCCTGAAGAAAATAATACCCTTAACTACTTTTCCCTTGCAGGAATAACTTCATCAGCATTGTGTCTGGGGGCATACGTGCACAGATAGATAAGCTCTACATCCATCCACACCACTGCGCAGGCAGCCGATGGGGTCGCAAGCACCTGGCTAGTGCTGTCCTGTCCACAGCAGCATGCTCTGCAGGCCACCTCTTTCAGAGCAGCATCCTGAGCCCTGGCCACAGGTTGGCTCTTACAAGTGCAGCAGCAGCAGCAAAGATCACAACAGCTTCTAAAGCAGAATATTGCCTGCCTGATTGGGGAGCTTCTTACTGTTACTGAACTCTGAGGCAGAAAGACTTTAAAGGGAAAAAGGTAAAATGCAAAGGGTCTCAGATGCATTGCCCTTGGGCTGCTCCCTGCCACAAGACATGGGGAGAAAGGGAGGGATTTCAGGTACTCGCAAAAGTTGGTTCAAATATATTGTGAAATATTGGAGAAAAACAAGAGACTGACTCACAACTAAGGATGGAAATTATTCTTCAGAAGGGGTTAAACATACATTTACTTTGTCCTGGGATCTCCTCCAACCCATTTACTTATCTGAAATGGAGAAAGGAATCCCGCGCAACTTTGCCTCTACTGCTCTTTCTTGGTCCCTCTTCCTTCTCAGCTGAAAGAGGTCGTCCTTGCTGCCTGCCTCAGAGGGAGGGTAAAATGACAAAGGGTGAGGCAGGGGAGGGGAGCAGTGGAAAAGCTACAGAGAGGAGAAAAAGAGATCAGGTGTGACAGTTGGAAGGGATGGGAAGGGAGGAGGAGTCTCTGAGGATATCAGAGCAAAAAGTTTGGTGACCCCTGCAGAAACTGACCTGGGAAGCCCAAGCCCCCACCTTTTTCTGCATTAAACAGCTTGAAAGCTAACAGAAAAGGGTGTGTCTCATCTCCTTCCAGCACTCATTCACGAAAGATGTCAAGCAACTATTATAATCAGGTACTCAATGGCAGCAAATGCTACTGACAGCTAATTACACTTTGCATAAAGATTCGTGTCAGAGTACAGACATAATTTCCTTCAATGGCTTCTGTTATTTTTCACTGAGTAGAAAGTGGAAACAGGCAATTAGAAACATGTGTCTACTTCATAGCTGAACTATCCACCTTCCTCTCTCCACCGATTTTCTCAAAATATTTCAATTACATGTTGGCTCAGCTGGGTTTCTGTACTATAGGAAGAGCAGCTGAAATTCTCAAACACTTACAAAGAATACCAGAAAAGCCAAAAAGCCAGCAGCCCTTCTTCCCCTGTTCCCTCTCAAACACTCCAAAGTACCAACGTACATTTCAACTCACCCATAATGCTCAATATATGCTACAGTAATGCAACCGCTCATTCCCTCTAAGACCCTGTCATTCATGTATTTGGAGCATTGTAAAAGCTTCTGGGAGTCAGTTCTAGAACTGTCTTATAATGAAGGAAAGCATGAGTTTATTAGCTCTCCTTGTATTCAGAGAAAAACAAATGAGAGAGTGCTGCTTTTCAGCAGCTTGCCCACAGTGACAGCAAAATGTGGAGGCAGAGCAGGTACCTGAACTTGGGCATCCCAAACCCCAGACGGACAACAGCTCCTTGTACATACAATATGTGAAAGCCTTGAATACCTCAGAAAATCAAAACCAAAGCCAGGCACTTTGGCAAGCCTCTAGGAGATTACTTTCCCAATGCCTTCTTGCATGACCTTCTGCTCCAAACATTCTGTGAAGTACTCCCTTCTGGCTATTTATTAAGCCAATTTTCCCCTCATTTTGCATACATAGCATAGGACAGTTCCAGATACCTTTTTTCTACCTCATTTAACAGCAGCATGCAGTTACTACAGAGTCCTCGTCCTCTTAGGACCTCCACTCCCACTTGATCCAATTACTTCTGACAACTTACCGTTTTACTGTAAGGCTCTTTACAACAACGGCAAATTCATCTTTTCTTTCCCTCCAGGTAACATTAAGGATGGGGACTCTAATATATTTTGTCTCCCCAAGACAAATCCCTCCCAACGTGTCTGTAGTGATTTTCCAGCACTATCACTTGTATTTCACCTGCTTCATCTTGTACTAAGTAAAACAGTAAAGTGATGTTTTACCTGCAACGCCTCCTGTGTAACTCTCCAGCCAACACCAACAGAGTGATAGACAGGCTGGCACTATCCCCGTTCTCTTTTATAGAGTAGATTTTGCCATGCCTTAAGTAAACATAACCAAGTTGAAGTCAAGTCCGAGGCCAAAAGTAAGCAATCTGACTCAGGCATAATAATTTCAGAGACTCCATACTGTGGAGATTTAAATATATGGTTCTATTAGCCATCCACAATGAATTGTCTATCAACTTATGTTGGTTGATAGCTTCCTGTGGCTAACTGTTCAGTCACAGTTATTAAGAAAACAGGATTTGGTTGCACCTCATACACTTTCATGTTATCTATTTTCCTCCCCACACCACCAGGAAATGCAGCAATCATACTGGATCCAGGCACAGGCTGGCAGGACTCACCATGAGACAAGTTATCAGAGCCGTGTATCATTCCTTCTGCAGCAGTAAAAGCAGTGGATACTTTTAGGCCAGTATTTGGTAGCATTTACACTGGGCTTTTACTTAAATTCCACATCAGTTCACTCATTTGGATAGTTCATTTTGTCCAGGATTGCCTGAGGAAGCAAGAGTTATCCATACATTTAGGAGACCTAGGGGACTGGCCTCCATTATCCTAAAGCCCAAAGCCAAAGAATTAAAATGTACCTAGCAAAAGTATGGGAAGGGAGGAGGTTACTTCATTTTTGGGAGACCAAACAGAGATGGCCTACAGAGGCCCAAAATCCAAGGGAATGGCTGCAGCACGTTCTTAGGGACACATTCCCTGGCAGCAATATTAAGTGTATTCCTACAGAATGTAAATGTGTTTTTGAAGAAAAGGCCCTTGGTGTCCTGATGGACAGCAAGCTGAACAAGACCCAACAATGTGCCCTTGCCACAACGCAAACCGATGGCATCTTGGGCTGCATGAGCTGCAGCATAGCCAGTGGGTCAAAGCAGGGGGTCCTTCCCCTCAGCACAGTGCTTTTGAGACCATCTCTGCAAGACTGTGTCCAGTTTTGAGCTGTCCAGTGTAAGAGGGACACCAAAAGTGCAGCAAGTCCAGCAGAAACCCACCAGGATGGTTAGGGTGCTAGAGTACCCAGGTGAGAGAAGAGGCTGAGAGCCTAACTGCAGTCTCCCACTAATTAAGAGGCAGATACAGAGAAGGTGGAGCCAGACTCTTCCTGAAGGTGCACAGCAGACGTGCAGAAGTGATAGGCACAAGCAGCAGCAAGGGAAATTTCACATGATTGGAGAGAAAAAAGTTTTTCAGGGTGGTTCACCCCAGAACAGATGCCTGGGGAGACTGGAGCATCTCTACCCTTGGAGATGATAAGCTGGATGAGGCCATGGGCAACATCACCTAGCTTGGAAGTCTACTCTGCTTTGAGCTGTAGTGGGACTCAAAGACCTCCTGAAGCCAGTTCTCAGAGAACTGTCTCTATGCTTTACTGTTTCTGGAGCTGCAGCTCATGTAGCAGCATCCAGGCTGGTTTCAGGCCCCCTGAGCTCCGTGCAAGTGGGATAGAGCAGTGGCAGCACAGGAGTCCACAGTGGTTGCAAAGGTCACCTGAAGACCTGCATGGTTAGTACACTTTAAGTACTGTGCTAAGGCACTACTGCTGTCAGTACCCGAGCTAGCAAATGGAAAACCAGCTCAGGTTATAGTTGCCTGTACACAGCAGGTTAGGTACTTCATCCAATAAATTTTCCTCTCTTTTTCAAGCTACCACAGCTTATTCATCAAAAGAAAAGTTACTCGGCAGTGAATATTTATGAAGTTTAGCTTGGGGGTTACCAGAAAAACTTACCCATGCATAGTTCTTTCCTTAACCTAAGTAACAGAATCACCTGGGCTCAGAAATTTCATCAGAGCAAGACTTTCTACTTGGACTGTGGTCTCTATGAGGTGGGATGTTAGCAGTTCCCACAGCAGCTGGTGCCTAAGAGTCTGGGGAGATGAAAACATAAAAGTGCTCATGAAAAAAACAGTTCAGCTTGTTCATCAATGTTTAATTTTGTTCTGTGGGTCTCCAGAACTGGATCTTTAAAAGCTGGGCACTGCATCCTTCCTACTCACATCTTTAGGGCTCTCATTTCTTCATGAGAACTCAACTTTTAGCAAACCCTGATAGGAAATGCATCCATGTAAATTAGAACACAACCTGCCCCAGAGAGCAAAACAGGTGCAGTTTTCCTTTAAGAGCCATTTTCCACAACTGCTACATAAATAAAAGCTGATTGCACCAGAAGCAGGGTTTTCTCCATTGCAGGAATGGAGCTCTGGGGTGATAAATGTCAGTGCTGCTAGCTCATCTGACAGCACATGTGCTGTTAATCGCCTCCTCTCTGGGGAAACGGCAGGTATATTCCCCTCCAGGTATGGTGATTCATTGTCTGGAACTGATATCTCTGCTTAAATGGTGGATTAACATGATTTAAGAAATATTCATTGCAAAGTTGATTAGAAAGCACCATCACCAACCTGGCAGGAGATTTCAGTTATTGCAGCATGATGCCATTTTGAGATTGTCAGTTTTTCTGGAGGAAGGCTGTATTGATGAGTCCTTTTGCACAGTGGCTCCAAAGAAGGAAGCCAAGAAAGCAGAGGTATGTATGTGCAGCAATGAGCCTTTGGGTTATTTACTCTCCTGAGTGTTTGTGGAATCCCGCAAGGGGAAAAAAAAAAGGGGGGCATTTGACTGAAGAGCAAAGACTGTGCGTTGGGAAAGCAGGGGTGTGTTCTCCTAAAGGCACCCTGTAAGATTGTGGCAGATGCAACACTGCCCTGACTTGAGGTTTGCTTTTGCAGAGCAGGGACATTAATCCACCTCAGGGTACCTGCACAGCTTAATCCACTCATGAGCAAAAGATGCCGAGGGATCACTGGAAGCTCAAACTGCTTCTGCACTGTCAGCTACCACCTCAGGGCTGTTAAAACCACAAATAAAAGAGGGCCCCTATGCTTAGGGCCAACAGCTGCTGTGTGTTCCTTCCTCTGGTCCAGCAGGCACAGGCACCAAAGGGCAAACACCAAGTGCTGTTGAACACAGGTTTTCTATGAAGTTAGCACAGTTTGCAGGGTCTCAGCTGGCACTATAGAATTTCATCTGTTTTGGGATTTAATGAACCTTTATTCCTCTCTACCCTGGAATAAAAATACACCAAAAAATGCACAAGCCAGGGCTCCTTTTAAAAGCAATTTTACACTAAATATATTTATCTTCTCCTACCTTTGCCCAGCATTCCTGAGGGCAGACTGCTGTTCTGCTTAGCCAGCAGCCTCTCTGAAGCAGTGAGTTTTGTATCATCTTCTGGGGGAGGGGAGGGAAGGGATTGCAGGGAAGAGAACAGCATAACTTTCCCCAGGTACTGGTGGAATCTTTGGCATTAAGAAAGGCAAGTCTCCTCACTCCACCCACAGAGCTTATGTGCTGAAGTATTAAGACTGCTATCTTTTGCGACATTTAAGACATATGTCTTCATTTCTTACTTCCACTGCTTTTACCCTTGTGAAGACCACACTCTTTTTAGCAGAAATACTCCTAATTTACACCATGGTAACTAAAAGAAATGGGCTGGGAATTTTTTTCAGTGTAGTGAACACAACTATGTTTTGTGTAAAGGAGGGATCTTCCTTCCACCACCTTCACATTTGCTGCAGTCCCACTGCTTTTGCATTACTGGATTAATAGAGGAATGCTATCAATCCATTTCATTTCCAAGTTCATAACCTTGTATATGGGTCAAGTGTTACCATTTATTTGCTTCTCTTAGATAAGATGCAGGGAGGCTCTGAATAATATTTTTTATAGACAGTCTTTTTTGCTCTGTGTTTATGAACTCATATTTCTTGCAGGACCTGCCCTTCTGAAGTACAAAATTTTATGAACGTATAAACTATCAGGCAAATAGCAAAGTCCTACTTCAACATCTGTTTTTACCCAGTCCTCACCCTTGAGCTGCCCCTTAGTGCAAATTCACCATGAGCTGTAGCACTTTGCCATATTCACATATGAATCATTTTGCTTGTAAATGAAGTACAACTGCTGCTGGAGTGAAATGTGGCAGCTGCTTAACAGTACATAATGAATCCGCACAGCTAGATCCTACTGCCACTTGAGGGAGGGGGGATTTGGTGTGAAAAATATATCTTTCTGGAGCCCTATTTTCAGAAGAAATATCCACCAACTTCAGACTATAGTGGGAATTCTTCAAGAATAAAAATAAAAAGAATAAAAAAACCAGGCAGCCTGCTACTGACACCCACATTAGCACTAGAATTTCCCTGTGGAATATTTTTCCTTCAGAAAAATGCCAATCTGTCAAACATGAAAGCCACTAGCAATGAATTTTCACCATGAGAAAGACACAATACATTTCAATAACGCCACTAGGCTCCATTTTGATTTTGGAATAGTCTCAATTCTTGCTTATGAAAAACCCATCACTTCAGAATCCTCTCTGTATTATCCAAAAGGTATAACATTGCAATGTAAAAGAGATTCCAAGTGTTCTTGCAATAGCTCACTACATTCAGTCTGATGTTATTTTTCAGAACGTTGTTTCCCAGGAAATTTCTGACTTTGTTTTTCATTTGAATGAGGAACAGAACATGAAAGCACTTTGAATATACTGAACCTCTACAAAACTGAAGCCCGGTTTGGCCCCACAGCAGCTAGCACTGAAACTCTCCATGAGGACAAGCCAATCCCGTCACTGTGAGCAACACTAAAGCATTTTTTTAAACAGAGCTTTCATGACATTATCCTTGCAAGTGACTTGGATACCTTTTCATCTGGTCATAGCACTGCTGTTCTTTTTTACCAAACTTTGCTAGTAACTGCTCAGTAGGGTAAGCAAGGGCACTAAGTAAGTGAAGGAGCACTTTTGCCCCTCTTATCGTGCTGTCCCTCATCTCTCTCTTCATAAATGGGTATTGGGTTCCATGAAAGAGCAGTGACTTGGTTAGAGCCAGACCTTTGTGGAGGGAGCATCAAAATGAAGTTCTTGTTTGCATCAGCATATTAGCCTTTGTTTGGTGTTTCTGTGTCCAGCTCTTGTTAAAGCCCTGTAGGCATGAGATAATTTTTTTCATGGTTTTTTGTTTTGTTGTTGTCTTGGTATGAACAGACTGCAAGTGTCTCGCATTTGTTTGTTTTTCAGAAATATTCCTGCCATCCTTTAATGAAGAACCCTTCAGCCTGCAGATCATTCAAAGACAGTTTACTAGAAACACTCGCAGTTCACAGTCCTCGCCTCTGTCTTTGCTGACTAGTGGCATATATTGCACAGCACAGCTGCTTCTTCCTTCACATCTCACCATTTGTGAGGTGCCAACAAGGCTGCTGCCTGTATTCCAGTTAGATAGGCAACTTGTCCACTTTTCCTGCTTGCTCCCACAAGGCATGCAATGCCTAGAGATAGTAAAGGCTGCAATTTGAGACAAGCCAGACAGCTGCTCTGGTATTCCGTGTTCTTCAACATTTACTCAAAACCTGAAATTGGGGTTACTATCCAAATCAAGGCGGGGGGAGAAGAGGGATCTGCAGCTAATTATGGCAAACCCTAATACTGTCAGAGTGAAATTAAGACCATGAGGTGGCTGGAAATCAAAGACATAACATCCTAACTTTGTTCTGTAAGAAGCCCTTGTACAGCTTCTCCACCGCACAGTCAGTGAGTTGTATGCTGACAGTGTTGGTCATTGCTCAAACATATCGGTTCTGTGAAATACAAATAATGAGAGAGAAGGAGAAACTGAATTAATTTATCAGACTAACACTCCGATCAGCAAATTCCTGGAAATGTAAAAGCTAGAAAAACAGCAAGCAGCTGGTTTTGATTACTCTAGCTTCATCTTCTTCATCTTCATCTTGCAGGGGGGTTGGACTAGATGACCTCTAAAGGTCCCTTCCAATCTAAACTATTCTATGATTCTATGATTCTCTTGATCCAACAGAAGTGACCTCATCTGAAGTAATAATACCCCAAAATACATACCTGCAAGATACCTAGCAGTTTAAAAAGCAAGACTGTCTTGGAAGAGGATGGAAAGCATGCCAAGAGACAGAAACCTGCTGGGAATGGTCAAAAAAAGAGCATGTTCACCTCAGGTACCATGCTCAGTAAGAAAGGCACAGGTCTTTCTGCCTCCAGGACAGGGCTGCAAGGAGAACTCCCAGCGAGCACGGGTGTGAGGCCTCCAGGATCATGCTGTGTTTCGCTGGAATACACAGAGTGCCCAAAACAGGTGTTTGTAACATTTGGATAAATTCTGAATGTGCCTTGCTGCAAGCAGGGGTTACCATCCATTGGTCTTGAAAACTGACGCTCCACAGCTCCTCTCACACACACCGAGCCTAAGTTCACTTCCATCCCACAGCATCTCCTTCTCAGTAGAAAATGAAGCACAGCACAAGGTGGAGCACAGCTTCTGTTGTTGCCCTGCATTCATCTGCTGCTAGAGCTTTCTGTGAAAAAAAGCAGCCCATGCTCTGTAACGCCTCTCACTAGAGACTCATTTGGTCTCTAAGAGCAATCCCGGCCATCAGAAGAGTCATCTCATAGTTTTCGTAACAGCGTCAACACTTGCCAACATCACAGGGTTGGGCAATTAAAAAACCAAACAAACCACCAACCAACCAAAAAACATTACCAGCCTGAGTACAGTCATGTTTTCTCATCCTGATGACTTTGTAGCCAGATACCTCTGAGTTCACTCATCTGACTAAGTAAAAAAACCAAAACACCGCCCATAAAGAAGGCAGCTCAGCTTGTTCTGGAGGCTGTAGCTGTTTAACACTCTTCAGCACTGTTGCTTCAGCTCAAACCAAACGAGAATATGATTCCTTATTTGAAAGGCATAGGAAGGGTGGCAAAGCCATGGAGAAAAGCCCCAGACAGAAGTGAGTTCCTCCAGTAATCAAAACAGTTTTGCTGCTGAGGGCTGCAGTCAAGGCCAAAGAAAAAAAAGCAACAAGATTTTTTATAGAAAGAGTTTAGGAATTTACCCGGATGAACTTTTAATACCTGTACAGACTTTGAAGGAAAGGCTATTTGTTCTTTTACAGTACAGCTCTGGTGGGTGCATTGGTGCTTAGGATTCATGAAAGACTAAGGCCCTCTGAGCCAGAAGAGAAAAGACCATGTGGTGAAGGTCTAGAAAGCAAGGAGAATTTAAGGCACAGAGCCCAGTGGTGCCCTCCCTGGGGCAGTCATCCCGAACAGCATGGCATCAGGCCTCAGCCTGGGTTCAGACATACAAATAACTAAATTCCTGATGGAAGAAACTGTCCTCCCCAAATTCTGCTTTCCAAGAACTGTGAGGGGCCAGCTATGACCTGCATGCACAAATATATCAGCACATGCCACTGCAGCACCCTGGAAAAGAAAGTTTGTATGTTTGCTTTTATTGTCCATCCCATTGCCACACACCTGTGGTGTGTCAGGCACACCATTTTCCGCACTGGCTCTTTACTGTAACCTCTTTCCCTGCTCTGTGCCGGCAGCAGGCTCCCAGTACATGCATGAGCAGCTTCAGAGCAGCTACAACCCAGAGCCCTTTTGTCAGGATGAAAGCCCCCTCTCAGAGACGCACAAAGTGCTTTGATAACGCAGGTCTGCCCTCTCGGCTCTGCTCTATCAGTACGCAGAACAATGAGGATTGGTACTATATCTGAGGTATTAATTAAGTACCTTAAATAGCTAGATAAGCCATTTAGCTAGGGCTTAGTGCATGAAGGGAGAGCAAGATAGCAGTACAGAGAACCGCATATGGTCCATAGTGAGCATTTCTGACACTTTTCATATTGACAATTCAACTAATGTTTTCCTCGGTGTCGTGGTTTAGCCCCAGTCAGCAACTAAGCACCACAAAGCCACTCGCTCGTTTCCCCCACCCCAGTGGGATGGGGGAGAGAATCAGAAGAGCACAGGTAAGAAAACTCATGGGTTGAGATAAGAACAGTTTAATAATTAACACAAAATAGCAATAATAATAACAACAACAACAACAACAACAACAATAATAATAACAACAACAACAACCAGAGAGAGTGGTGAAACCCGGGGGGGAGGGGAAGTGATGCAACTGCTTACCACTCGCCGACCGACACCACTGACCCCAAGCCATGATCGCTGCTTCCCCAGGCCAGCTCCCCCCAGTTAATATACTAAGCATAAAGTCATATGATACGGAATATCCCTGTGGCCAGTTTTGATCAGCTGTCCTGGCTGTGCCCCCTCCCCTCCTGGCTTCTTGTGCACCTGGCAGAGCACGGGAAGCTGGAAAAGTTCTTGACTAGTGTAAGCACTACCTAGCAACAACCAAAACATCAGTATTTTAGCAACATTATTCTCATACTAAGTCCAAAACACAGCACTATGCCAGCTACAGTGAAGAAAATTAACTATTCCAACCAAAACCATGACATTCAGTTACCCATATTCTAAAATGGATTAAGGAAACTCGTCACAGATTGCATTTAACTTTTCCAGCCAAACTGCTCTATGTTTCTAAACACCTCCTTCTTCTTGGGGGAGGAGGAAGGGGACGACTAAACCCTAGCAAACTTCTGTGATCAAGCACAGGAGGCTATGGGCAACAGTCACAAACCAGGATAAAAACAGGGCCAAAATGTGGAACAAGCAAGGCAAAGTCTCAAGTATTTTACAGAGGATCACTTCTGTGAAAATTATTCCATCCAGTAAAAAAATAAAAAGTGTAAAATGCAAGGCAATGCCTGAAAGGGAAAAGGAACACTGTAGGAATGGCCAAGGCTCAGCAAGACCAGTCCCAGATTGAGACTGACTTGGAAGTCATTGCTACCCATTGAGGTGAGCAAAACTGGTACAACACTATGCTGGGAAGCATCCAGAAGAGTCTGAAAATAGACTGGAAAACAATATGTAGTGCCTCGGTTCCTGATGCATTTTTAGTTTTAACTTTTTCTGGAACAGAACACGTTAATTTTCAATTTGGTGAGCTTATTAGGAACTCCCACACCAAATCACTAATCTCAATACCAGCACAAATATAAAAGAGGGTTTAAGATGGAGCAAGAGCTGGATGAGAAGCTGTCACATCCCCCACAGCCCACCTGATGAGAAAGGTCTCATCCTTCTCCCAGTCATCTAATTTTCTCCATGATGCTGGTGAGCCATGCAGACAGCGAGTGAGTATGGAGCAGAGCTCAGCAAAGCAGCTTTCCTGGCTCACTAATGGAAAAGAAAAGGCAACACCATCCTAGCAGCTCCCCAGAACAAATCTGGGACCTTGGTTCTGCCACAGTGAACCATCAAAAGTTTGTTCTCCGGAGCAAGAAGATGAGACAGATTAAACTTAAAAATAATCAATGCTGGGACTGCTTTGTACTGTCAGATTTTGTTCACTAATGTGAGATAACACTATGAGGCAATACCGAATCAAGCTCCTTGTTTACTGCATCGAAGAGAAAAAACTCTGTATAAGCATGTGTGTGATGTGCTAAAATGAAGACTAAGCTATTTCTCTCCTGCAGTCTGAATTTCAATTACTGTGCTTGTTGCAGCGTACTGAGACCAGGCCTTGGTAGCTATTAGCGGGAGAATCAAACTATAATGCGTTTGACCCAATATCTGTCCTAGTGAGTGACAGTGAATGGTGCTGAGGAGGAAATACTGTGGGCTGTGATGGATCGGATTCCTGGAACAAAGAATTACCTTCCTTTTCTCCACTCCCTTATATCCTCCTGCGAGAATGGTCCTATTAACTATGGGCTACAGACAGCATTGCAGCATCTTGCAAGGAAATCACAAAGACAGGTTTCACACTAAATAACTGGACTGTCAGAGAGAGAAAATGATACGGTATTGCTGGGAGACAAAAGCTGAAAGTAATACAGTATAGCTACCCCATCCTGCAGCTTCTCTGGGGCCGCAGGCTGCTGTTTATTATGTGTGTACAGCACCTCATACAATAAGACTTTGATCCCTGACTGGAACTTTGTGATCCAAACATAATAACAAATAATTACTCCACATCAGAATGATGAATGATTAAAAACGTTTTGTTGTGTTTTAACAATCAGATATATAAAAAACACAGGGAAGTTTCAGAACAGTTACTCTTTAATTGTTTTTTTGTTAACCAACCCAGCTTAATAAATCTCTGGGTGTTTCTTTAATGAACACAGTTATGCGCTGTGGAAAAGCCAAGTGATTATCATAAAAATTATGTTTTACAAAGATTTCTATGCCTTTGTTTTACTTGCTGCATTACCAGGCCTGCAACATAAGCCACAGAGCTACAGTGCTGACATACAGTCACTTTTTAAACTCCCCCTCCTTTCAAGTATACGCCATTTGCCATTTTTGCACTGCCACCGGTCACGGTTTAGAGACAGGTTAGATTCTGTTATCTCATTCAGCACTGAGCAATAAGTGAAGAGCAACTCCTCATCACTGCTCGCAGCGGACAATGCTGAAGTCGGTGGCTGGGACTGCCAGGGCTGTGTCCCACTGTTTGTCAGCTCGGCACTGCGAGGAGTTTGCACTGTGCGCTTTATATACATTTGTATTTGTCAGAACTCCAGAGAGAAAATTTTACTGGTGAAACATTCACAGAGAGACAATCTAAAGCAAAATCAGAAAGCATTTAGTTGGTAAATGAATTCTGACTTTTAATTCAAGAGTCCATCTCAGAAACACACCCGAAACTCTTGTTTCTCTAACCAGGGCTAGCTCAAGGCCTGGATTTCCAACTAAAACACGCACAACTGCCTGCTGGCTTCAGGGTCTAACCCAAATGTCACTGACTTTGACAGAACGATTCAGCAACTTCAGTGGGACAAGGTAGCAGCACCCTAGCCCTGCTTGGGGTCAATGGCCACATCATGAACAAGCCACAGATGCTGAGGCTTCATCCCTATTGTTAAATACAGTGGGAGACACCAATGGCCCAAGTCTGGCCCTAAGGCCAAATGGCATGTGTCTGTACCACAAACTTATTTTCTCCCCAAAAGAAGGCAGTCTGATCCAGGCTGGCAGGGAATCAGCATCTGCAAACTGCTATCTGGTAAATAAGAGTGATTCTTTGCTAGACAGCAAAACCAACCTTTTTGAGTAGGATGACTTTAGTTTCAGACCTGAAGAAAAGCCCATATGCCTGAACATTTCCCTGTTTCCTTTCTTCTCCATCTATATCTATAGGTGTAACACAAAGTACTATGTCTCCCTGCCAGCCTGACCTTGCCCTTCATTTTCAGCATTCCTTTATGCCACCTCCCTAATGACTGCCCTCACACCTCCACCTGTGCCAAGCCATTTCTAAAGCTCGTGTCAAAAGTGCTTGAAAAATAAATATTTGCAAAGGCCAGATCCACTGACTCTACTTGATGACTCTTACCTGGGGTGGTGTTCCCAATGGACAGCATGTCAGGCGTCACCCAAAGCACGGGAATCATAGAATCATAGAATGTCTTGTGTTGGAAGATACCCACAAGGATCATCAAGCCCAACTCCTGTCCCTGCACAGGACAACCCCAAAATTCACACCATGTGTCTGAGGGCGTTGTCCAAGTGCTTCTTGAATATCGCCAGGCTTGGCGCCGTGACTGCCTCCCTGGGGAGCCTGTTCCAGTTGTCCACCACCCTCTGGGGGAAGAACCTTTTCCTAACATCCAACCTAAACCTCCCTGGCACATCCTCCTGCCATTCCCTTGGGTCCTGTCATTGGTCACTAGAGAGAAGAGATCAGCGCCTGCACCTCCTTCTCCCCTTGTGAGGAAGTTGTAGACTGTGATGAGGTCTCCCCTCAGCCTCCTCTTCTCTAGGCTGAACAAACCAAGTGACTTTAGCCACTTCTCATGCATTTTCCCCTCTAAACCTTTCACCAACTTTGTGGCCCTCCTCTGGACACTGTCTGGTAGCTTTATATCCTTAATATACTGTGGCACCCAAAACTGCACACAGTACTCAAGGTAAGGCCACACCAGCGCAGAGCACAGCGGGACAATCACCTCCCTCAACCAGCTAGCAATACAGTGCTTGATGAACCCCAGGACATGGTTGGCCCTCTTGGCTGCCAGGGCACACTCTTGGCTCATGTTCAACTTGCCATCGAGCAGAACCCCCAGGTCCCTCCCCTCAGAGCTGCTCAAGGAAAGTTGACTTGTGTTGCTGTCATCATCTACAGTAGGTATTAGAGGCTGAACTGTGGTGCCTAAAAAAGAATTATAGCTAATGCAACACCCAGAAAGCCTCATTAGCACCAAACACAAGTCTTCAGCCTGAGCTCAGATTTGACTCATACATGGATCTGTCTACTCTTGATTAAGTAAACCACTTACAAACACCTCCAATCAACCCTGTGGCCTAGAGAGCAGAGCAGGGCAGGGCCACAGGGTGCCCTGCCCCAGAGTTACACCAGCATATTTGATTTTACAGAAAGTTACAGGAGGTCTGAACTCCACCCTTGCACATGATCAGGCATCTCCCATTCATTTCGCTATTTCTTCCCCCGGTGACAAAGAGGACTAATTGCCAGGAGGTGATGCCTTTCAGAATGGCAATAGCAGGGCAGTTCAGCAAGGCTGTGGATGTCCCCATTTGAAAGACAGGTCAATGGGCTGGCATTCAATGAAAGTGGTTCACAGTCCGTCTGTCCCCACCCCCCCACCCCACCCCACCACCCCCCCCCCCCGTTGTTTTTCTAAGGAATTTCTCTTTCCTCTTTTTTAAAGGATTTTTTTCCCCAGGTTCCTGCTACTTTCAAGTTACTTTTCTACAAATGTGCTTCTAAGTAATTTTACAGGCAAGAATATATTAAAAAACAATATTCTGAGCAAACCTTTCAGACACAGAAAATAGTCACAACAAACAGACTGAAAATAGAGTGAGTTTCTACCATTTTTGGTGAAAAACCACAGAATTTCCACACCAACAGACTAGTGCAGTGTCCACTCTGTAACTAACCAGATGCGGGAAGCTTTTCTAGGAACAGTCCGTATTATAAAAGGCATCCATACCAAAACAAATCATACCTTTCCACCTGGTTCTTTTTCTGGGAAAAGGGAAGAAATAATGTGTGACAGATGCTGATGACTTTGCTCAGGGCACTTCTGCAAGGTACTCAGATATGGCAAGGCAGTGCATGGACCAAAAAGGTATCCATGTCAAAAGAAGTTAGAGGAAAGTCCATTGCTACCATTTGTCAATAAGCAGCTGACAGCTGTTTCTTCCTAACTCTGGGTCATATTCTTAAGGCATAGGCCGACTACTAAGGATTTTAATGACTTATTATTTTTAGTAGTACAAAACATTTAAAGGTCACGTTCATTTTAGTCAGAAAATAGAAATACTTCAAGTACCTTAATGCATTCAGACTAGCTAATCAACACATCAGCACAGCCAGGATTTTGAATCTCAAATACCTCACTTTGAGCTGCTCACTGACTGAAAAATTCATAAATTAGAAATGACTAATGGCCATACTCAGTAAATAATTTCAGACAGCAAATGCATTTGAGAAGCCCTCATTCTGTCCATAAGAAGATCAGAAATGATAAGAAGAGGTAACTTTGGCTGTCCTTCTCTGGGAAATTATTTACTCATAGGAAACCCCAGTTGTCTGGCTCCCAAGACACTGGCCCTGAGGAGATGGGCATGCCTGGGTCCAGCTCAGGGCATGCTCTTAGCAGTAATAGCAGTTGTCCTACAGAAACCCTCAGGAAAAGCTTTGCAGAAGCTGCCGTATTTATTAAAAAAAAAAAAAAAAATCTCTGTCACTCCATCTCCTGCATTGGCGCAATCCATCAGGAAAAGAAACATCTGCTCCTGCAGTGGCTGGCTGATCTCTCTGCTGAACTGCACACGTGGCAATAACAAAGCATTGTGAGGTTTTAAAATTAAATTTGCTATGAGATTGAAATCGGGCAGATCTGCAGCAGTTGCTGTAAAGCCATATACGCCCTACTAACAGCCAACCATCAGGCAGTCACAGCACAGGCACCGCAAGGTGACTCCAAACCCTCAGGCTTGTTCCCTGGCTGCAGGAGAGCTCCGGTTTGGATGTCCCCTTTACTCCTCCCCTAGACCAGATTGGGGACCGGATCCAGGGCAGCAGCCATCCCAAGGCATCCAGGCTCAGGGGATCAGCCAGAGGATTTCACCTTTGGGATGACAGCACAGCTCAGATGGACACCAGCCATGCACATGCTGACTAACACCCTTCCAAACACCTCAGCTCATCTTCCTGCTTCCCTGGGAGGCCTGTGGGATGCTGAGAGAGGATTTACAGCTCTCAGCTCCCTCTGACTTGGGGGAGATCACCCTCTTCCCCAGGGTAGTCTGTGTAGTGTGCATCTGGGGTAAGGCACTGGCGGCCATCAGCCATGAGGAGAGGCCAGGCCTGCCCCGCACTGATCAGGACCGCTTGTGGCTGGTCCCGCAGCAGCCCCACCACACGGCACAGCCCGGCCCCTCAGCCGCCATGGTGGTACTTCAGGGAAAACGTGTGCAAGGAAGGGCAAAATGCCACAGAGACAGAGAGGTGTGAGGAAAAAAGTGAGAGAAACCACCCTGCAGAAAAGGAGAAAGAGGAGGGGAGGAGATACTGGAGACGCTGGGGCAAAGTTGCTCCTTCCCTTCCCTGGCTCCCCCTCCTGCTGCTCTCACAAATCACTCAACAGGGAGAAAGTCTTTTAGCAGCCAAAGTCCAAGTCTCACCAGCTCCTTCCCTGGCTCTCCAGGACTTCCTGAGTAGAAGCGAGGCCAGGTGACCATGCCACAGGGCAGCTCAGCACCTAGAAATCCTCCTCATGGCTTCCCCCTCCACCCAGGGCAGAGCTCCTGACAGCCCCTGCAAACTGCCACGCACCATATCCCTTTCCAGTGATGGAAAGTGTCTTTTTGTTTACCCACCCGCGTCCGCCTTATGTGTGAGCGAACATGCGCACAGGTAACTGTGCACATTTAAATCCTACAGATGCATAGATGTCTGCCTATGCCAGTCCCAGGAAACCTGCCTCTGCGCAATGGAGATTGCACATGGGCGAGACAATACGTGTGAGCACACGAGGACCATGGCACAGCCATCAGCGCTGGGTCTGAATGCCTTACTCAGTGTTGAAGCATGCCAGATCCACTCACTTCTTCCCCTTCTGCACAGATCTAATTAAAATGAAAAAAAGCTGCCACTCACTGCCGGCAGATCAGCCCCAGCCAGCCATGTGGTTCAATGCCAGGTATAGACTTCACTGTCAGATACGCTCTAATCAGCTGAGCTGTTTTGCAGGCTTTTTTTTTTTTCCCCTTCTCCTTTTTCTGGTTGTTTTGTTCAGGGCTTTGCTGTGCTGGCAGAGTTCTGCCAGAATCCTGGGCAAATCACTCACACTGGGGTCCGTGCATGCCACAGACAGAGGGTTTTCACTGGAGTTCAATGTAATTGCTAGCATTTATCACTTCAATAGCCTAATGAAGGTGAGATGTAATTAGAAAGGGTGTCAACTGGACTATGGAGTTTGTTTTACAATTATCTATATAGCAGGTAACCACTGGCTCAGAACAATGCCTTTTAAAAGGCTGGTAATACCTGGCATAAATGTTCATCACTGGGTGACATAAAGTGACCCAAAGCCACGTTTTATAATTGCTGCTTTTTTCCTAAGCACTTGAAAGCAAACACGAAAAGATTGAGCCCCTCCCAAGGGCTCAACCATTCCAACCATTGAAGATGGTTTATATCCACACAACTGAGCCCATAACTGTCACCTCAACATCATTCCCACTTGCAGAGTGATCAGCAGTGATTTTGCTTGACTGATTTTTGTCTGTGTAAGCAAACTCAAATGAATGCAACAATAAGAATAACTCCCAGCAGAGCCATTGCCATTGCAAAAAAAAAAAAAAAAGTCTCCAGAAGCACACATACAACCTTCTTATTGCACACACACACACAAATTAAAATAAAAATCACTGAGAATCAAAGGCAGTTCAGGAAGTTGCATTTCTTCTGTTTTACTCAAAAGAAGTGTTCATACTCAGGGTAAAGTGAGTTTATGCAGTTGGCAGGATGGCTGACCCTTATTTAAGGCAGAATGTCTAAAGGCATGAAGAACGCTTCTCCTGGATAATGATCTCCTGCTGCTAAATAAATACCAGGGTTTGTTGCTTGATGGATATTGTGCAGTAAAGTAATGATGGCTGATGGTGCTTTTAGCAGATAGTTTAACACTGAGTGGGAGATCAGAGATTCAGACAGTCAGAAGCCTCCTGACCCCAACAACCACACTACAAAGTATGACTCTCCTTAAAGAGCTAATCTTGTTTCTGAAAAACAGAGTGTAGTTTTAATTTGTATAATCTCTTGAGGGCTGGCCAGATTACTAGAAGAGCTTCAGAGAAACAAGTCCTTTCCTCTACAGAATGGAAGCGTGGACTTTGGTACTTAGCTAATATTATGAGTGTGTTCTAGTCCTGGTAGCTTTCTCCAGATGTTATAGCTCTAGGATTAATATTCTGTTATATTGGCATCATTCTGACATTATCTAAAATGGATTTTAATTTAGTACAGAAGACTGACACGAGGTAAGGTTGAAAATTTTAGCTCAAAAAGTCAGAAAAGGGAAGATGTAGCCTGCAGCTGTAACAGTTTGGGCTTCATCCAATCCTGCTGCAAGCTGAAAGTAGAGGGTCTTGTGCCTGCCTATGAGATGCTTCCATTCAGTTCATCAGGACAGGGTTCCCACAGGTCTTACAAACCCATAACTGGCTCTGCATAGAGCCTCCCAACTGCAGATGCAGTAGTGGGTTAGATGAGGGCAGATTCCTAAAGCACTCACAGATGACACCAGAAGTGTTGCTAGCTACTTATCATACAACACTCATGTCACTAGTCCACCATTTAACATTTTCACCAGACAGTTGGAAGCACTCAAGCCTTCCAGAAGCATCATCCTAATAGCTATGAACAGAACCCCCTTCTGCATTATGTGACCAGCTACAGTGCTTTTGAAGAGTGTGGTCACACTCTTAACTCAGCATCAGTCTGCCACCTGATACACACTCCCAGCCTGCTCTTCATTTCCTAGCCTAAACGGCATGCATATCACTTCCAGGTGGCACTTACTGTCATGGTGACATACAAATTGAGTTTATGAAGCTCCTTAAAATTCAAGTTGAGACCTGATTCCAGCTTCCCTGAACTTCGTGTAGCTGTATGAAGCTGCACAAAAGAGGACATGAAAAATGACCATCTCAGAGAGGCACCATTCTGCACTCACCTAGCAGGGTTTTAGGTGCCTTCACAAAGAAGAGGTAGCAGCTCAGGTACTCTCTTTCTTTTGGTCAATTGAACACAGTTCTTTGATATCATCAGAAGAAGGTCTTCCTGGTTACAGTTACAACGCAGCAGACAATCAGACTTGTCATTTGTGGATCGTGTATTTATTTTCTATATGGACATCCCATACACAAGAATCAGCATAGGATGCCCCAACAGGTGGGAGCCTGCAGAATTGAGAGCCTGCTATAACGTGGAGGCTGTATGATGACAGTGGTGGCTCAGAGAAAGTGGTGCTGCTAATTGCAGTAATTAAATAGTAATGATATAATTAATGCAAAAATTATGCATGGCTCAAATCCAAGCTATTGAAGTGCAAGAGGTATTCATCACACCTACATGAAAATCGTTCCTGTTGAGATGATATCAAATCTGTTTTTACGACTTGATCATGGATAATGGTTAGAGGGAATTCAGGGAATGGTGACTTTGTTCAGCAGTAGAAGTAGCCATTGTGAACGGCAAGGAAACACAAAATGACTTTAAATTTGATTAGACAATTGAGCTGTGAAGACGAGGAGAACCGAAAAAGTCTTGCTATAGCAAGACCCTTCAGATCCATGCCCCAGACCAACAGCAGATATTATGCCCCACATAACCAGATGCAAAGACTGGCTTCAGTTTCCAACGCACTCAAATGGACATTTGGCATATCCCCTTCCAAATGAGTGACAAAAAGCAGGACTGGAAAAGTCAACTGGTTCATTTTACTTTTTACAAAGCAACCTTTAGTGAAGAGCAGGTTTAAAGACCAGCATGAACTCTGTGTAACCCACATCCCCACATTTCCAGTCCAGTATATTCACAAATCCCTAATCTGAGAGATGAAGGAAATGTATTAAAAACAACATTACGAAATTTTAACAAATTTGTATGATTTTGCTTAAAATTCAGGAATTGGGTATTCCCAGATAGCTGGTAAAAAAGTGTGAAAGTTAAAAGTAGTCTGTCATGTTTGCTCCATGCCTGCCCTAGCTTTCAGTTCATTCTGCAGTTTGGCTTCTAAGTTTTGAAAATCCACCTTGTCATATTTCAAGGTATCTCCCATCAGGGCCTTTAGGAGGACATGTTAAAAATATGGCTGAGAAGGTGTCATAAATTGCAAAGAAAAGAATTTTTTTGTGATACTCAAAGCCAGTTGTGGCAGCCCATGAAGGTAGACAGTCACATCAGTCAGATGGCTGTGACTAGTAACTCTTTCCCACATTTAAATCAGAAGACTACTGGTGTGATTGCCATTTGATTGTGCAGCAATAGCAGAACTGCAAAACGCTTAGAGTTGTTCAGCTGTGCTATAGGTTAAGTGTGCTGTATGTTCATTAGGCCTTCAGAAATGCTTTGGATTTGCAAAACTGGACTGGAAATGTGGCCAGCCCCCAGCCTTTCCCACAAATCCAGCTTGAAATATTACTACATTAAGTGGTAGTTTACTGGAACTATATTATTTATGCTTCCATATTGGGTACCTTAATGTAGTGATCAATAAAACCAAAGCATTTGCTGTGTATTACCATACATTTTACTGATTGGTCTTCCTATGGACAAGGACAGAGGTCTCGAGGAAAAGGGAAGGACTCTGAGCAATCTCTCAGCTGAATACGCATGCAATCAGTTTTAACATCTGTGCTGAGCCCAGAATCTTTTCCCTGGTGTCTTACCAAGTCACTGGGGTAAAGTCACTAGGGAGTTTTAAGACTTAAAATTAGCATATGGTATACAGATTTGTCTTCCAATAGCTTAAAATATTGTGGTTTATTTGTCTCTAGCTAAACATAGGAAGCCCTGAGGTCCAGTAAACTGGACTCGGTATTTGTGTTCATGCAAGCATACAAAATATTGGCCATTTGGCTTTATGAACGTACCTTGCTTGGTGTCTAAGGAGGAGTAATGGTTTTCCATTTAGGCTGTGGAGTCTACTGCTTAATAATAAATACAGTCTTGACATTGTTAAATGATAGCCTGCTTCTAATAAACCCCATGCTGTTCTGTGTGTTGGTTAGAGTGGGTAATTCATCTCTCTGGGCTGTTAAAACTTTAGCTGGGATTATAGAGACAACATGAATCAGACATGATCAGCATGTCCCCTGCTGGTTTGCTCATTTTCTCCCCATAACAAAATACCAGCTAGTTTCCTCTTCATGTTGCAGATCTTGTTATTGGTTGATCTCATTATTAATCGCTCCTAAGGCTTGGGGTGCCTTTTCAAGGCACGTGCATAAGTGTCCTACATGGTCTACAGCAAAAGACCACTGTACTTTCATGTTCACGCTTCTCCCAGGCTACTTGGTATCAAGTTGTAATCCTTTGTGTTCCCGAGTAAAGAGCCTGCAGCCACACTCCAACTCCACAAGAATGAACCAAGTGCTCCAATTTTTCCCTTTATTTGCTACCAGAAAGAAAGAAAGAAAAAAAAGGGGGGGAACATATTATCCTTGAATCTAATTATGGCCTCATAAATCCAAATCCTCAGGAGCTATTGAAGAGTCTCATAAAAGCCATCCTCGTCATTGTGCTCACTGATACCCTTTGATCTCATGTGTTTGAGTCATTTTAAATGAGCTGGTCATATGCCAACAAGTAGGCTGCAGGATACACCAGACAGCCAAGTGCCCTAGGAAGAGCAGCTTCCAAGGAATAACTTACAACTGCCTGAACAGACCTGGGTTCTTGCTCCATCAGGGTCTCACCAACAGTAATCAGGCTCCCACTGGCTCTGCTGAGGTTGGCATTGGTTTCCCCAGGAGCAGGCATGTCATACCAGCAAGGTATAGCATACTCGGGCATGCACAGCTCACCACCAGTGATCCTCCACAAGCTGTCACTGTAAGCCTGGGGAGAAAGGCCTCCCCTGGCCCCAGCACAGCCCTACACACTTGAGCACACAGGACACACTATCTAAGAAGCAGAGCTTTTAGCTCCCCATTGCCTCACATTAGAAGAGCTCAAGGCTGACGTTTTAAATCACAGACTGGATAGCGTGTAGTCCCTTCACACTCATCCATGCACCCACAGCTGCTAGTATTATTATTTGCCACAAAAAGTTGAAGTCAGGTTAAGGACATGTTCTTTTTCTTCCCCCAATCCAGTTACTTCTTACAAAACTCAGCTGAGGTGCCATGAATTTTTCCTTTCCCTTCTGGATGCTTACACTCTCAGGCACCTTTTAACAACTACCATTATTTATCATGATACCTGAATATGGGACCTTTCATTTCCACAGCTGCATACCGGCAAGCCAACAGAAGATTTGCTTTCCCTCACCAAAGGCAACGAGGTCAGCTGTGAGTGCTGCCCTGTTCCTTGCAGAATGACTAGTGCCTGCCCCAGGCCTGGTCAGACAGGCCTGTTGTCTCAGGGAGAACCTGAGTTGGCATCTATTACTAGGAGTCCATCTGTTCCTGTTCAGGGGTAACTTCTCAATGTTCATAAGCCAAAATCTTCAGCCCAGCCCTGACACTCCTGCCAAGGGAAAAAGGCAATACAGGACCCACAAAACATGCCCTGTCTTGGCACAACTAGAGAATGCAGCGTTGTGTTGAGGGAAGAGAGGGGATGCCTCAAGGCAGGAGCTGTGCTGCAAGTGCACCTATATCTCCAGTCCCAAAGTAGTGCCCCAAGCCCTGATACCTCTTAGATATCTTAAAAACTAGGTGTTAGCACACATCAGGGAAACCTATTACAAAAGACCAAGAGAGATGGGGAGGAAAAAGTGGTGGTTTGTGTTGTGGGCTTTTTCCTCACTGCTTTTCCCTTTAAGGCACACTCTCTGTTTTGCTGTTTTCTGTAGGTTGGCTGCCAGAGTACCTGAACAGACAAGCATAAGATGAGGACCAGACTAGAAGGACAGGCTCAGCCAGAGAAGGGGAGAAGAGAGATACAAGATGCTGAATCTATCTAAAAAGAAAAGCGAGCTGCATGCATAACCCTCCAGAGCCACCACTTATCTGGCAGCCCAGGTAGAACCTCACAGACCAGCCTGCTGCCTCCTAAAGGGAAGGGGAGCAGCCTGGAATCTTATTGACAAGGCAAGTCCCTCAAAGCAGAGCTGCCTCACTTGCCCTGGTAATATGCTCTGAGTTACACCACCAGGCCTCATGAGTCTCGGTAATATGATTGGGAAATATGATACACCTGTCCTGAATTAGAGTAGATAGGTTTATTTCATTTCAGAGCCAACTCACGGATGGGTAGAGATCAGATCAGCTGTAAGAAAGTCCTTTTATTGTGCAACTTGTTATTCACGGTAGGGTGAAAATGGCTTCAATGGTGATCTTGTGCACTCTGAGGGATATCTTCTTATATCTAATGTAGTTTATACAAACCAAATTGGTTTTTGCTTCAAACATCTCTCTGCAGAAGAAAATCAATTTCAAGATGTAATGGCTGTGATCTTTCAAGCTAAGGATCTATTGCAAACAAACTAAGTGTTTGGCAATGCAAACCTGCAGAGGCAGGACAAGTAATGCACATTATCAACATACGTGCCGTGTCCAAATCAAGGTTTCACTTCTAAGGCACTGAATAATCCACTGACGTTGCAACAACAGTTTCACTAACAGAAGGAAAAATACCTAGTGACCAGATAAGCAAATTTGTTTTAATCCCTACAGCATTCTGGGGCAGCCATTTCAAGCCACTGGATCAGTTATCAGTCAAAATAAGAAACGCTGAAAGTGCAGGGTGCTGACCTGAGATCGACCCAGGCTCTCTGCACCCCTGGAAGCAGGTGTTTTCATCCCCAGATGATTTGTAACGTCCCTGGTTACTCCTCATCCTCACCCACTCTGCTGCAGCAGCAGCCTCAGAGCTCCACAAGTTACTGTGCATCTTGTGAACTCACCCCTCTTGCCCTCCATCAGCTCATGCGTTATTCACACAACCTGCAAGTGCTTCCCATCACTGCGAAGCCTCCAGGAAAACTCCTTTTCACCTCAGCTTGTGCACAACCCTCCTCAGCTCAGCTCTCCAAGGATTAGTAAGAAGGTGAAAGCAGCCTGATTAATACCTGATACAAGCATGGCTCCTCTGAAGGACCACAGGAGCACTGCAGAGTTGCATGCTCTTTTCAGGAAGAAAACTGAGGATGGGGGGTGTGTGTGGGGTCTTTGCTCTGGTGCTCTATTACAAACCTGACCCCATGGCGTAGCTCTGAGTCACTGGGGCTGAATTTGCAGCTTACTCAGACAAAGCACAGGCACTGCAGCCCACAGCCAGGAGGTCACGCTGCCAGTTTGCAGAGTGCCCGGACACAGCATTACAGTGCCTCATGCGCTCTGCAGAGGACTTCCTGCTGCAGCAGAGACAGCTGCTACCCTACAGCAAAAGCAGCCCTCTTCCTCACACAGGGTAGAAATCAGAAATTTTAAAACTAAGACGACTTGTAGCAACTTGACCTTTAGATGGGAGTTTGCTTCTTCACACTTCTCTCAGTTTGAGTGGTGGGAACAGATTAGCCAGGGCACTTCTGTCTGTAATCAGCTCACAGCCCAAGGTAGGAAAAACTTGGGTCACAGAAACTGCAGGAAAAAGTGTTTACAATCAGTAAATTTGTTTACACTGAAGTTCTCTTTTTTTCTGTCCTTGTCTTAAAAATAACCCTAAACACATTTCTATTGGCTTGCAGACTCCAAAACCTTTCAGCCTGGGAACAATCCTGACTTTGCAATATTTTTCTTTTATTACATGTATCAGGTTACATAAAAGCTTTCAAAGCTCCATTTCCTTTCCCTTTTTTTTTTTTTCCCTCCTTGGTTGGTTGGTTGATTGGTTGGTTTTACAGCTGAATTTAACCCTGTACGTAGCAATATCTTATCTGGACACTTCTTTCACATGAATCACAGGAAAGTAAGAGACAACATTCATTGCCATGAGCAGTTGAAAGATAATTGCTAGACAAGCACTTATGCAAAACCCAATCTTGAAACTCAGACGCGTTTTCTTTCGTACATCACACACAACCAGCTGGGATTTCCTTAGTGCCCAAGTGATAATAGAGAAAACAAATCAGCCCCCTACATCACAAAAGCAGCATTCTTACCTACAAATTTATGTGTTTCTTTTCGTCAGCTCTAAGTTAAAATGCAGCTCAACTCAAAACTTAATTAGACTCAGTGGGAGAGGTAGTAGCTTGTAACAGGTTTTTATTCTTACAGGGTTCTGAAGGCACTTCAGTGAGTAACAGAAGAGTGGACATATGGTAAACGTCCATAAACCTGGAATAATTTCAGCCCTTAAGTCTCATTGTAAGCTGGACACCCGTAGCAGACTTCCTTGAACTCTTCAGCCATCTAAAACAGCCACATAATACTAAAACTGGTGGACTGATCATTTGAAATTAATTTAGCCAGAATATTAATGAACCACAGTTTCTTCTGCTGCTTTATGTTGACCATCAGCAGTTTGTAATCTGCTTGATTTTGCTTCCTTTACCAGTTCTACAAACAATTCTGGCCCATAGCTTTTCACTAAAGCTTACAAGACCTGAAATTTGAGCAGCCCAGATTCTATTGCACAGTTGTGAGCAGAGTCCGAGCCATGAAGAATACCAGCCAGCTCCACTGCAGACCCGGGTTTGCTTAGGGCAGTGTGGCAGCGTGACCCAGCCTGGCAGCTAAGCCCCCCAGTCACTCTTCCCCAAAAGGGGTGGGGAAAAGAATCAGAAGGGCAAAAGTGAGAAAAACTTGTGGGTCAAGATAAAGCCAGTTTAACAAGTGAAGGGAAAAAAACCACCAAACAAAACAAGTAATGCAAAGGCAGTCTCTCATCACCTGCAGACTGATGCCCAGCCAGTCTCCGAGCAACACCTACTGTTGAAAAAACTCTCTCCCTAGTTTTATTGCTGAGCATGACATAATACAGTATGGAATACCTCTTTGGTCAGCTTGGGTCAGCTGTCCTGGCTGCGTCGCTCTTGCCCAACCCTAGCCTACTTGCTGGGACAGCAGAGTGAAAGACAGAGAAAGCCTTGACACTGTGCAAGCACACAATAAATAAAACACTGCTGTCTGCTACCAACACTGTTTTGGTCACCAGTCTAAAACACAGCACCATAAAGGCTGCTATGAGGAAAATTAACTCCATCTGAACCGACCCTGCACAGGCAGATAATATTGGGCTAACTCCAGACACAGCCAGTCCATTGACAGTCCAGTACTGCTGGTATTCCATGCAACAAAAAATAATATTTGGCTTTCTCTTTGTTCAAAATGTTCAGCCTTGACTAAAAGTTTGGGAAACTGAGGCAGGGAAATTAAGTAAGCTATCCTAAATCACTCCTAGACGAAGTAGAAGGGATTAGCATTCAGGGCTAGTGCTTGTCGTGAACCACAGTCCTCCAGTCTTTATCCACCAGCCCCATTTTCCTGTTGCCTCACTGGATAATCAAAGTTATTTGAATTCTACTTCCACCTCTTTACCACTAAATTACTACATCAGTATGTTGTTAGCTAAGGTTCCAAGCATTGATGCTCTGTGTTGTTTGCATGGCACTGCACTGGTACAGAGAGAGGATAAGCATAAAGTATCTGGAAATCACATAAGCAGCAAGTTAGGGACTGTAAGACTTCCCCAGCCCAACTAAAACCAGGTAGATTTGTTCTCACAGGAACATGGATCTCCTTCAGGAGGGACGGGGAAGGTTAAGGTGCTTTTTTGGGTTTTTGCATCATCTTGGTTGGATCTTTAAAAGGCAGTAGTAGTTCTAGCCCTGAGTTTTCTGCTCTGAATCTAATTTTCCCAAGGCACAAGAAGTGACTTACCTGGAGATGATAAAGGCTGCCACAAAGCTCAACAGCCAGGATGAGAACCATATTTCCTACTTTATCTTCTTTCTAGTTAGTGCAAAATGTTACCAAAAAGCATTACCACCAAATGACATCAGTGCTTAAGAGGCATAGGCACAGGAGCCCATCTAGACACACCTATCAATGTCATGTGTATCTGTTTACAGCATGATAATAAATGTCTAGCCAAATAACAAACACAAAGCAAAAAAGGGTCATCTGTCTCTGGTGTATTTTACCGATGAAATAAACCTAAGGGTGCGAGTTGGATTTCAGCAGTAGTTAACCTTTCCCCTGCCATGACGCAAAGTCTCTTTGCAAGGATGCTAAGCATAAGATATGCTAAATGGCATATTGGGGCTAACTCTGGAGACTGCCAGTCCATTGCCTTCTTATATAAAGCTTCCCAAGAGTCAGGCTGATACCCTCAGACTTCTCTGAAAACACTGCTGATCCATAGAGCCATCGGATAATTTCTTGGACCATGAAACAAGCCACAGTCTAAGGGTTATGGCTGATGGATACATGAGACACAATCGCCAGTTTGCTAACCCTAACCCTAATGTTCCCCAGGTCTGTTAGGTATTTGGTGGCATCTGGGCCCACAAGAGACTAGGCTGAATGATGCTACCCGCTTGTAGGGGACACCATGCCTGATGTCACCTTCCCCACTACCTGCCTTCCACTGCCCCCACCTTAGCATGTGTTTTGGAATAAGAGGGGATTGGTATAGCTTTTCAGTTTCACAAACTGCAAGAGAGCTGAAAGTTGGTCAAACAACTCCCTAGAATACATCCCTGTGGGTCCCATGGGTCTGCATGCTCAAGCACACACATGTGTAGTGAGGTAGCTGTTTCTGCTAAGGCAAAGAAGAACATTACCTGTTCAGAGAGCTTTGGCTGTCAGCAGAACAGATATTTTTGGCTTAGGTGGAAAATAATAATGCTAGATAGGTCTGAGGTCCTGGTCAGAGTGTACCTGATGGGTGCTGGGCTTCAAAACTGATGACAAGTTGTTCAGCTATTTGAATTTTCAGAATTAAAGTGCTGGCAGCTGGGCGGCCTGGGCTGCAGGCACAGTACAGGTGCGTACAGGTTAAGCTGCAAGCTCTTGGGAGCTGCTTTCCCATGTGAACACTAGACAGGGAATGATTACCACTTGCCTGTCATCATCTGTGTGAAAAGTAGGTCTGATATTTCCTCGTTCAATTAAATAGAAGGACCCCAAGGTCACTACCCTTCTTTCTGAAGTGGGTCCATTTCGTGTTAAGTACTTCCCTTTGTTTCCTACGCAAAGTGGTGACATGAAACAATGCCATCTCCCACGGACGAAATGACAGCTTGCTCCAGCCCTTTCATAACAGAAGCCCTTGAGGTTTGCAGCAAGGGAGCTTGATTAGGTTAGTAATCACTGCAGCACATGGAAAGCATTTATGCCCTGCAACCTTTTGTATATAAAGAATTATACTGGTTCTGCCTCTAAAGCTGGGGAGATTTACACATACAGCTTTCTCCCAGCACTGAGGGAGGAGAAACTGAGGCAGTAAAATCCTGAAAGCCAGCAATTTATTCAAGAAGGGATGCTGAGAGCACTTGAGGTCTCAAAGCTTATGGTATTTTACGCATAGTTTGCAGCACAGGGAACAAGGAATAGGATTTTCTGTAAACCCTAGCATTTTTAGAGACACAAACTAGTTTTCCAAGTCACATTGATGGTCTTGCAAAAGTTTTATTCAAGAGTTGTTACTATATAAGAGCTGTGTGCGCAGCCCTTGGTGATTCACTGCCTGTTACCTGCTGCTGTGGTGAGAGCTGCTCTAACGGATCGGCTAGAAAAGGACTTTCCAGTTCCCTCTTATTCTTAAGACTTCTTCTGAGATCTTCTGTCCTATTCTCCTTTGGCAATCAGTCACCTCACTCCCACGTAGCTATTGCACCTGACATGACCTCTGGTTAAGGACTTATTTCCAAAACCTGAAGAAATCATTTGTGCCAAGTCTGCCTACACTTTCTGTAAGAGGTACTTTGTGACCTGCAGTTCCCTGCTCGCAGGTGTGACTGGGGGAATCTCAAATCTTTTCTTCAGTACTTCATGTCTTGGGCTACAAGGTACCTGGGAAGCAAAACCAGGTAATATCCCTTTTCCTTTCTCAGAGCAGTCTCTAGTTTTAATAACCTGCCCTGTTCCTTTGGCAGCAGCACTTCCTGGGAGTTCCCTCTTCTGTAGCCAGGAAACTGGGAAACACAAATATGACACAATTACCTTCAATTACCAAAAATATTACTTTTATGGAAGAAAAGTGAAAATTTTGTCTTATTCCAGATCTGAAGCAGTGAGACACATAGTGAGATTATAGGGGAGTTTTCAGTGACTGAGGCTCACCCATGGCCTTCACAGAAGAGAGATAATCACGTTACTGCCTCTCCTTCCAGCTTCACAGTGGTTTGTATCCTTTAATCTCACACACTGAATCCTCTGTTTGCTTGGGCTTTGGAGATTCAACAACCCCCATGTGCAGTTAGCACAGAGCCGGACTCTCCTGCTAATTGCTGGTTTGATCCTGGCCACAGCCATAAATGACTGCCCTGCCTCCGTATGCACAACGTGTACATGGATCAGATACAAATTTGAACGTGCAACACAGCTCCACCCACGCTGTCTGCCGAAGTCAAATGCATCCACGTGATGAAAGGTGCAACGATAATTTAGTGTTTTCCACTTGATCCCAGGTGATGTTTCTTAGCATCCCTTGGCACATCCCTCCTTGCACACCTGCCTCACTCCCCAAAAGCTACTGAGATGCTTGTTTGGCTGAGTCCAATTCACCTTTTGGTCTCCAAGGCTCTTCTACCTGTGTTTCCAGAGAGATTAAAAAATACTGTGCACACCAAACTTCTGTAGGGCCCATCGCAGGAGCCCCAGTATCCCTCTAAAACATTTCAAGTTTGTTTTTTTTTTGCCATCCCTTCTCTTTGAATGTGTAACTGCAAACAAGCCAATAATGGCTATATGCCTTGCAGACAACATCCGTTGTTCAACGTGGAGCGCCATGTCCTTATTTTTATTTGAAGGATTCTTCTCCTGTCCCATAATACACAAGGACCCCCAACGGTTTTGCATTTGAGCTCCATCTGGTGCATCTTGGCTGTGTGTAGCAATGCCTCAGCGCCCATCCCCGCTAAGTCCTCAAGCAGGTCAAGACATGGCCATGTCCCAGCGTTGACTCATGGCCGTGCTCTCACAAGGGTTGATGACAAGCTCTTTGGTGCTCTCATTCGTGTCCCCAGTCATCTCAGTGTCCAAACAGAAGCGGGAAGCTATGTGTTCAATATGTGACCCAACTTTACCCCATCGCTGAGGAGAGATACACAAGAGAGGAGAAACAGGGGTGAACAAGATTCCTCCTTGTTATGCTTTTACTATACTGTTCCAGCATCAAGAGGACAGTCATCACTAAGACTTTGCGACCTGATGCTAGGAAGTACAGGGTTCCTCAGCCAACACTCAGCAGAGAACATGCTGAGTATTTCTCCTATCAGAAGCACTCTCATTTAAGCTCAGCCTCTGCTGATAATATACTACTAACAGCTTTTTCCCCAGGTCGCTGGTTCAAATGCCAGCTCAATGATTAACTGCAGAGAAGTGTTAGCATCTGCTGGCTGACTGGCAGCCCATGTGAACTAAATTGCCAGTTTTGGTTTGACTTCTGCAGATAAATATCCAGATCACTACCCGCACTAATAGACATCCTTATCAACACACTCATTTAAGAGGCAAAGGGCCAAACAGGCCAGACTCTGCACTCCCAGATAGACTGTGCTTCCCAAAGGAAGTTGGAGCACACGAGCGATTTGATGCGCAGTAATATTATGTTGAAAGAAAGGGCGCTTCAAAGAAAATGAGGGATTAATCAAAAAGCTCACCTGCTTGTTGTCACCTTCTTTGCAAGGTGACAGCAGCACCTGGGAACCAGGGAAGAGGGTGTACACGGACAAGCACAGCTGCTGCTGGCGGACTTGGTGGTTGTATGTGTACGTCCATTCCTGCAAAGAGGAAGAAAAAGAAAGGAGGTGAGAGAGATCAGGGTTGATTCTTGGTGTTCTTCCACCTGGAAAGCAAACACTTTGGCTTGGATCCTGCCCCCTTGGAAACCAAGCACAAACCTCATTGACTTCAAGAGGCACCAGGATAGGTCACTAGGAAGTTTCAAGCCTCCCCAAAACTGCAGCTACCATTGGAGGACTGTACGTACCAAAGACAATGTCTACAAAACCTGCTGGAAGATAATGGTTCACGAGGCAAAGGATTTCATAGCCAGAACTGAGCTGTGGTTGGGGAACAGCGAGACAGAAAAATGGCATAAAAAACAGAAATGTGCAACCACACAATGTAAAATCCTCTTTTTCCATGGAAAAGCAGCAGAAATGATCTCCAGCTAGCAACAGGAAAGAGGAGGAATTTTTGCAATACCCAGGATTCTGTTCCCAAATATCACAAAAATCAGGGGTAAAGCTCCCCTTTATATCAAAGGAACAGGACCGAACTCCAAACGTTTGCTTTACTGGTTTGCTATGATCACTGCTATCCCTGCTCCCCATGGCTGTCCTGGAGGTTTTTTTTGCTCATGTTGCTTTACATGATCACCTGCTCTTTATCAGCTCCTCAGCCCAAGAAATAATCTTTGGGGGAGCAGAGACTCGTTGTCCCGTGTAAAGCTCTCTGGGATTGTAATTTTTTCAACCCAGGGATGCTTTTCTTGGGAGAAAATGAGAAGAGGCTGACAGTTTGACCAAGATTTCCAAATGTAATGGTCAAAGCATCGTGTATGTACAGATACACTGCTTAGTCCCGTAGTATTTCACAAAAGTTTATTCCAATGCCTATTTGAGTTGAACATTCTCTGTCATTCACCTCTGCTCATATTACCCAAGAGCACCTGAGGATCTAAGGCTGTCCAGGCAGGGACATTTCCCTGCTATTTGTGTGTGTACACAAGCAGACAAGAGCTACTTTGGCTTACGGGAAACCACAAACCACGCTTTTACGTAACCCCAGAGAGTGACTTCTGTAACAAGTTTTTTGCTTATAACTTTGTGAGAGTATTAACTTTAAAATTAGGACTTGAAGGAGTTTCTGAGAGCCCCTAGCCAGGGTGCAAAACAGGATCATTTCCTGCTGTATAAACAGCCCTGAGACAGTAGTCAGGCGAGCAGCAGTAGGAGCAGACAGAAAGCTCCCACAAAGCATCCGAGAAGTTGAGCCATGGCAGGGCTGGAGGAGAAGCAGTAGGCTGGCTTCACTAGCAGAGGGCAATAACCATGCTGGAGAGTGCAAGGCTGGGTGCCAGAGCGTTTCTGCAATAGGCCCCAAGAGCCAAGGCAAACGCTTTGACAGGGTACAGGCTATGAGAAAAAGTTGCTGTGAAAGAAAAGGTGCAGAGAGAAAGCAAAAGAGTTGTGAGCTCAGACACTGAGGAGTCAGAGCTCTGGGAAGAGTGAAGTGAGCAGGGGTGCTGGCAATGGAGGGGAAGGCTGCACTCAAATGTGGGCCAGTTTAGGCTGGGTCTGGAAAAATGAAGGGTAAAAGGTGCTCCTGGGAGACTGCAACCCTTTCTGAGTGCCAGAGGGGGAAGTGAAGAATGACTGTCCTGATCTCAGAGCTGGGACACCTGCAGCTCCCCCTGACTTTGAATGGTGGAGGTTTTAGGTTGCATTAGCATGAGTTATTAGAGCAGGGAAACTCTGCCACCCCTTTGGTATTTGTCACCTTCAGCAGCTTTAACGCCTTTCCCTGACTTCAAAACAGACAGCTACAGGCATTTAATTCCTGGGAATATAAATCCCACTTCATTCAGGTTCTTAGCCACCTGGAAGGGAAAACACGCTTTTGCACAGCAGACCCAGATCCACAAGGACTTCACACTGTGATCCTCACACCCCACATTTCTTAGCCTACTACTTCCTACCAGCTAATGGAAATCAAACCTGGCTTTCTGAACAGCCTGCCCACAGGCTTCTCAGCGAGAGCCGCCCAGGATTTCAGCACATAACAAGCATTAATTTTCAAAGCCGTATTCTGCACTCAAAGGGCCTTCTGGCAACTCTTTCTTCTTTGTCAGATGGAGCAGAGTTTACCTGATCCTACAGTGAACATGTTCCAGACATCCCAACCATGCACACTGTCAGCTGCTGTGTAAACTACCAGCCTGGGAAATCAGGTGCAAAATTAGTCCTGCATCTGTGAAGAATCAAGCCCTACAGGGCAAGCTTCAACACCTGTTCTTGGCGTCTGTGCTGCTACAAGCTGCTTTGAAAACCTGCTTTACATTTTTAACCAATTGGTTGTCATTTTAGCTCAGGACAAGGCCTGAGCTACACCCGTGAGGCTCCTCAGGAGCAGCAAGCTAATCCTGCAACTCTTGAATATATTGGATCCCCCAACTAACTCAGGGAGTGGGGCTTTGTGACCTCTTAACCTCCTTGCTTCACTGAGACATTTCACAGAGGACTGCTGCTCCCAGAGGTTCTCCATGGTTCTTTTTTTTCCAAGCCAGGCTCTGTTCAAACCTTTCCAATATTCACATCCTTGTAAGGCAGGACCACCCTCCTACTGAGCAAAGTGCCACAGGATAGACAAGGTAACCATCTCTCCTAAGTTGTCCTTCATCAAAAGAAGTGAGGCCTACAGAGCTAGATATATGCATCAGTTCGATAGCTGACATTGGATCCTCCCCTCTTGCCCCCAGGCTGTCCTGCTACTCTCTTTATCTAAACTGACAGATTTTCACACAGCTCTTCTATTTTGGCAGAATGGCTTTTTATGGAAGCCAGTCCTGTTGAAAATGTTTTATCCAGTTCTACTCATGTCTTGTCTCTTTTCAGCCCTAGATGAAAGCCAGAGAAAATGATGCAGAAAATGAAGAAATTCTGGGGGAAAAAAAAAGTCACTTGAACACCACAGTATCCATTAAAAGCTTTGTGTTAAAGTACCGGCAAATGGCCATGCAAATTTTTATCTTACGTCATCTCTTCCTTTATTTGTATCAGTTGGGATGAAAATTCCTGCCTTTTTTTCCCATGAGAAACTATTTTACCTTCTAAACCCTGGCACACTGAGCGTTTACGTGGCTGGCACAGCAGCAACAAGAGCACAGCTTTGCACCCCGGTAGTTATGAATGGGGCATCAATTAGGGTACTCCTAGGAAGGGAGACCTTCGGGGAGCTAACACAGCTTGAGGGCTGCAGACTGGTCTGAAGCAATGCCAAAAGGGTTAAGAGCTGACCCCTAGCACAAAAGAAAAACAGACACATGGAATGAAACTGAGATCAAGATTTCCTGCCTTTTCAAAGACAAAGCAGTTCCTGATGAAGTGGTGGTGGAGGAAGGAGGAAGAGGGTGGACTGGGAGAGCAGAGCTACCAGCCGCACACCACGACCAGAAATCCTCCTCCTCCAAAGCCTCAGATAACACTTGCCCCATCTGAGGCTTGTGACTATTTTTCAAGGCTTTAGTATCATTTGAGCAGACACCTGTCACTGCTACTCAGCATCATTGTGAACTGAGGAAATTATTTTAAAATGCGACCTTTGGCTTGTCATAGCCTGGCTGGCAGAAGGAGAAAGAAGCCCCTCAGCCTAGCAAGAAGCAGCCCCGTGGGAGCCCAGCGTTATGTGACAGAGCTGTACATGCTCTGCTGCCAAGCAAGAGGTCAGCTGTACTCTAAAGCCGGGGTAGCAGCTATAGAAAAATGTTCCTGAAGAAGCTGGGAACAACCTCAGCCCTCTATTATCTTTCTAAAGTCACGGGGAAGGATTTCCCAAGGCACGTGACTGCACAGGTCACCTAACGATATCAAAGTGCTTCACTCATCCTGGGATGCAACTAGCACATCTCAGGAGAGGGAAAGCAAAGTACAAAAGGTGGCTATGGCAGCATGGGTGCAGAGGTCACACTGCTTCCAACCAGCCCCTCTGCTCTGCTGGCTCAGTCCAGCTCCCACAGCTCCAGCCAGCCTACAGCTGGGGCAGGACATGCCCAAGGAGGAGAAGAACAAAGACTTTTGAGGGGAGGGAGGTTAGAAGAGAATTTTTATGGTTGAGATGTCTCAGGAGGGACACTGTCATGTTAGTCTGGATAGAGGCTAAATGTTCTCCACAGAGGTCCTCAAGCCAAGGGGGGTAAGCTTCAATGCCACATCAGGCAGCTTATCACATTGCATTTCACCAAATCACAGAACAGTAGGGGTTAGACGGGACCTCTGGAGATCATCTCATCCAACCCCACTGCTTGAGCAGGGACACCTAGAGCAGAGAACACAAGAATATGTCCAGGTGGGTTTTGAATGTCTCCAGGGAAGAAGACTCCACAAGGTCCCTGGGCAGCCTGTTCCACTGCTCTGTCACGCGCACAGTAAAGAATTTTTTTCTCCTGTTTAGCTGGAACTTCCTGTGTTTCAATTTGTGCCCATTGCCCCTTTTCCTGTCGTTGGGCACTACTGAAAAGAGTCCAGTCCCATTGTCCTGACACCCACACATTAGGTATTTGTAAGTATTGATGAGATCACCCCTCAGACTTCTCTTCCCCAGGCTCAACAAACCCAGGTCTCCAGCCTTTCCTCATAAGAGAGATGCTCCAGTCCCCTGATCAGCTTCGTAGCTCTCGGCTGGACTTGCTCAAGCAGTTCCATGTCCTTCTTAAACTGGGAGGCCCAAAACTGGACACAGTACTCCAAACGTGGTCTCACTAGGGCAGAGTAGAGGGAGAGGATAACATCCCTCGACCTGCTGGCCTCACTCCTTTTAATGCACCCCAGGATGCCATTGGCCCTTCTTGGCCACAAGAGCACTTTGCTGGCTCAGGGTCAGCCTGATGTCCACCAGCACTCTCAGGTTCTTCTCAGCAGAGCTACTTTCCAGCAGGTCAACCCCCAACCTGTATTGGTGCATGGGGTTGTTCCTCCCCAGGTGCAGGACCTTACACTTGCTCTTGTTGAATATCATCAGGTTCCCCTTGGCCCAGCTCTCCAGCCTGTCCAGGTCTTGTTGGATGGCAGCACAGCCTTCTGGCGTATCAGCCACTCCTCCCAGCTTGGTATCATCAGTGAACTTGCTGAGGTTACACTCAATCCCATTGTCCAGGTCATTGATGAATATATTAAATAGGACTGGACCCAGCACAGACCCCTGGGGAACACTGCTAGTTACAGGCCTCCAACCAGACTCCACCCCATTGATCACGACCCTCTCAGTTCTGTTGTTGAGCCAGTTCTCTGTCCCCCTCACTGTCCATTCATCCAACCCACACTTCCTCAGCTTGTCTATGAGGATGCTCTGGGAGACAGTGTCGAATACCTTACTGAAGTCAAGATAGACAATCTCCACTGCTCTTCCTTTGTCGACCCAGCCAGTCACACCATTACAGAAGGCTAAATTTCCTTCACAATGAGAGTCACGGATATGCCACCCAAATGCAATGGCAGCCAGTCAGCTCCAAGGTCTGGATATTTTGGGGTGCAGGCCAGCGAAACGGATGCTGCAACCTTCCCACTCTTTCCTCACTTGTCTAGATGACTAACTTTACACTCATCTTGCTGCTACTGTTTCCATGTGCGTGAGTACCCAGGCTGAGGCGTCTTCTGCTTTTTCATCTGAAGTGTGTCATGTTTCATGGAACTGCTGATGATTAATGGTTTATTAAATAAGTCCCAGAGTCAGATGTCTATTCCAAAGATGTATGTACTAATATCAACTGACACTTGGTTTGAAAAGAAAACCAATCATTCATATCTTTATCAGGTAGACCAGGGCAAAATTATGGTCAATTATTTTTCCTCAGATGCATTTCTCTCATGAAAAACTAAATCAATCAGTTCATTTAGTAAATGACACACAACAAGATATAGAACACCAAGGCTCCTGTGGGCAGGAGTGCAGGCAAAGCCCACTGTGCCCTGAGGATGGGGAGCACTGCATAAAGATCTCTTCCAGTCACTAACTCAAAAGTAGGTCTCTCTGAGAGACACCCCAGGGGACAGAGCCTACCCTGACTGCTACCAGACCTTCTGGAGAGGGAAGGGCCAAGTGGATCCCAGGGATGAGAAGACAGGACTCTCCTACACAAAAATGAGGGGTCTTCTTGAGCCTCAGAGCCCCATTTAGTAATTCATGATTAACACCATACACAACCAGGGAAGGTTTGTGAGATCTGCTAGGGGTCTAAATCTAATTTCACCTCAGAGTATTCTTCTCAATTTACCCAAATTATGGATGTGGCCAGGGCTCACAACATCCTTCCCCTGCACTACAGATAGAAACAACTAAAATAAAGAGCAATTGATTGCCATCTGACAGCTCCTGTTCCTCTGTCCTCAAATCACGGTGATGTATGACAGCTCAGATCTTCTCACACCTGGTCCCAGGACTTCATGCATGTGATGTCAGTAAAGGGCTTGGGAAGCCTAGTAAGGAGACAGCTACGGAAGGGCAATCGAGCAACTAATTAAGCAACATCAAATTAATACTACTAACATGGATAACAAAGGATCTGGATGGCCAGGATATTGCCGTAGTACTTACTGAATGCCACGAAAACAAAGCTTTGATTTAGCTAAGCCTATTTTTCAAATAATGAAGCTTAGAGTAAACAAGATGTGACTTCAGTATGTTAAAAGTGAAGATTATTGCTCTATTCTGATATACCGAATACAAAACTAAGTAGCATTCAGGACTGCTGCATAATCTATCCTACACAGCCTGGTGACTGCAACCCCCATGTCCTCCACAAGTTCAGGTAGTCTTGTAACAATTGTGTAATTAAAACACCAGTTTCTATTTACAATGAAAATGTAAATATCCTGCTTTTACCTGAAATAATCTCCATGCGCACAAATAACAGAGAACTATCCTAGAAAGACAGAAAAAAAACAAAAGGGAAAGGTTTTTCTCTATTCCTGTCTGTGTATTGCGTGTAGCTACTCAACATTTTGTTTGTAGTGCATTTTCTGTTCCCCTGCAGAGTTAGTCCTAGATGTGCCCCAGAAATGGAGTTGCCATCCAGTGGGAAGCATTGACCTATTGCAGACAGAATCAGAATGGGAAGATGAAAGGTTTGTGGCATGAAGAATTCAAAAAATTTACTCCACCAAAATGTCAAAACAAAATGTGTTTGATGGGAATGAAACAATTCAACTTGTTGGCATGACATTTCTCATTTTAAAATACCACATCAAACTGATATTTCAGAAAGACCAATGCCATTTCATTTTGAAACACTAGCTTGCAGCAGCATTTTCCATCCTGATTTTCTCAGATTTTTAAAAAAACATCCAATTCATTGAAAGTTGCAATTGTTACTAACACATTTTTTTTTCCTTCAGCAGAGTTGACCCTGCAAAACACAGCGATCTGCTTTCATCTGCTCACTTCTCTTGCTGTTTGTGTAAAAAGTTCATGTAGCAGTGCAAGAAAGAAAAAGAATTTTAGAAACTGGAAATCAGTTAAACCGTAAGAACTGTAACTATGCGGTACTTGCAATTATATTCATTATACCTTCTGAACTGACGAAAATTCAAGTAGTCATTGTTGATTTTACCAGACTGTGAAGCAGGTATTATTTTCCTGGCTAAAGGCAGGCATACAACTGCATGCAAAAGAGATGTACATAATGACATGCTTCATTTGCACATACAAACTAGGGACATTTTCAGCAGCATCTCCAGGCTGGGCCTTTTATATGCATAGCTACTTAGTTTGAATGTGTAACCATGAGGGTTAAGGACATACGGTCAAGTGGAAGCAAGCGCACCATTGTCTATTAAATTATTTCATGGCACCCCAAAGAAGCGAGTGATTGTTATCCTCCCTGTTTTGTGGATGGGAACAGTGAGAGAACTTCCTGACATGCCCAAAATCACAAAGGGAGCCTGAAGCAAAGGCAGGTTTTGAAGCTGCATCTTCAGGGTCTTGCTCCAGCCACTCCACTGCAAGGCACATGTGCCTGCTCTTGGCTCTAGCATTTCATGGAATATGCTATTGAGAACACTGATTCATGTGTCTTTTTCTCATCTCAGTGAGACTGAAAAGAACAAGATCATCCTCATTAAATTCTCAGTAGTTTAATGAGCAATCTAATATTGAAAGAATGCAGAGTATGAAGTTATAAATACCATTGTGATTCAGTGCATTTTGAAAGAAATAAGGCTGAAAGATGAGGGGAAATTATAGTTCGCTCTGTCTTTCTCTGATCTCTGCAGATGAACGGCGCGTGGCGTTCCTGAGCAGCAGTAAGCGCTCAGTGCAGGCTAGCACAGAGATAAGCAGTCCACCCTGTACTGTGGCTCCTGCACCAGTCCCTGTTGCTGCCCAGGGCCTCCACTGAGGTAAGGAGAACTTACCAGGGTTTAACTACATACTGCCTTAGGGAAAAGGCTGGCGGAATGGGTAATCCTCCAAGAGAGCTTTAGCCAATTTAGGAAATCACCTTTAACCTGCCCTGGAGCCTTCTCTCCAGCTGGCATCACAGGGATAGGTGACACATCTTACCTGTCCTGTTGCTGCTGTGCCTTTGCTGCTGATGCAAGGATTTAAGCTCAGGATGGGGAACTCTTGGGCTTCAGACTTGTGTGACTCCAGGCAGCTCTGTCTTTGCCTGATCATCCCAGTCTGATAGAGCGATTCCTCAGGAATCCTGTGGGAACAGCATGAAAACAACATCCCTACTCCCCCAGGCAGACCGAGTACTTAAAGGGAGGCTCAGTGGGTTAAACAGGGTGCGGTTGCACTATTTCACCTTCAGAAAATGAGAGTGGCAAGATCTATTACAATACTGAATCACTGAGAGCAGTACACGGGCAGGGATGCTGCAGAAGCAGCACTCAGAGATGGATGGATGGCCTTTCTAAGAGAAAAAATAAATAACACTGCACAAGGCAAACAGAGGAGCAAGGAACAGACTATGAGCAGGTTGAAGGTCAGCCTTCAGCTTACAGGAGCAGGGAACTTTATAACAAACCACCGCAGAGCCCTGGCATTCCCTGTGAATGCTGCTATGCAATACTACATGTGGCAAAAAAGCAAGAAAACAGCTATAAATCATTTTCACACTGTGATTCTACACTCAGCCATTGCACCAGCAGGTCCCTGGAGGTATATCCAAAACATTTGCACACTTTTTGAGGATGGTTCCCCCTGACAGTGACCAGGGCAATGGATGCAATGGATTCTGGAGTAATTTTGGTGACTGAAAGGGATCTGAGCAAAAGCAACTGTGGAATTGCATAATAAGCTAAGCGTTAGGCTAGGAGTAAGGCAGAGCCACCTGAATATGGGTCATAAACTCCCAGAGTGGATGGTTTCACAACAGAGAAGTCTTGAGTATCACAGAACAGTGTGAAAGGACTGGAAATTAGGTCTTTTTTTTTTTTTTTTGTAAGCAAGAGTCATTAAGTGCTGAAACAACCACCAGCGGCTACGGTGGATTTTCCACCTTGGGACAGTTTTGTAATGAAAACTGACTATTTTCCTATACCACCTATCCCAGAGAGTGGGCAGGAGGATACCTGAGGAAGCCCCAAGAGCTAAGAGATGCTTTACCCCTCACCAGCCCTGCAAGCAAAGAGCCACAGAGTCTTTAAGACTGCTTAGAGAAAGCAGGACCACAAATGAACCACATCACACTGTGAGCAAGCTGTGTTTAAAGCCGGCACAAAATTCACTATGCCCTTCTGTGAAGCTCAAAGGAGGGGTTGCCTGTGTCTCTGAGGCAGGGAGAGGTGTGGGGACTGGAGGGGCAGAGGAAAGGGGCAGGAGGGATGGGGCATCCTGCTGGCTGCTAAAGACAGGCAGAGATCGCACATCCATACCGAAGTTCGGGATAAACGTTTTCCAGGTACCACTTGAAGCCATGGCATTTCAACCTCTTCCGCAGCTCCACTCTGCTCTGGACACTGTGGGATGAAAATATCATAGAGATACAATGGAAATCATGAAAGTGAGACCCAACACACTAGAAAGGAAGGCTGAGAGAAACCCAACTGATATGCACAGACAGCAAAGACAAGAGTATCAGCAGCTCTGTTTTCTGCTATCTCCTGCATAAGCTTGGGTGGTCGTTTTGATCTCTGACTCTTTGGAGGTCTCACTTCATAAAATGGCATGATAACATATTGCCATTTTAACAAGGAGCCTAGAGTTTGGTGGATGAAAAGGTTCATGGAAAAGCACAGTCATTTAAAAATTATAAGTAAAAAAAAAAATGTTATCTGCTATATGCAATAAGTATTTATTTAATCACAGAACTGTAGGGGTTAGAAGGGACCTCTGGATATCATCTTGTCCAACCCCCCTGCTTCAGTAGGCACACCTAGAGCAGGGGTCACAGGAACACGTCCAGGCGGGTTTTGGATATTTCCAGAGAAGGAGACTCCACAACCCCTCTGGGCAGCCTGTTCCACTGCTCTGGCACCCTCACAGTAAAGAATTTTTTTCTCCTGTTTAGCTGGAACTTCCTCTGTTTCATTTTGTGCCCATTGCCACTTTTCCTGTCATTGAGCGCAATATATTGGGTAATATATTAATGTACTAGGAAAATAATATATGCTATTATAAGTTACTCTTAGTTTACAGGACTACAGAAGGCCTTGACTTCCAAGAGCACCTAAACATGCCGTTAAGTCAGCAGAAGCTAATTACAGTGAAATACTTCTTTCTTTCATTAACTGAGGCAAAATTTCTGCTGAGGGATAGTGACATTTTCCAAACTCCAGCTCCTCCCTGGGCCAGCCTCTTCCAGCACCTTCCCTTCACATAGGCTATCTTCTCTATACCCTCATATATTTAGCAGGATGGAGCTGCTACTTCATTCGGTGTTGATGGATGGAAAGAAGATATAAATTCAGTGGAAACAGGTTAGTCACCAGGATTTCAATTTATTTATCCAGGAGACTGAAGAGTAGCCAGAAGGAATTTGGGTTTGGATTTGGAACCCTCCGTGGTCCGAAGGAGACTTTCTAAGGAAAGCAAGAGCATGTGAAAATGAGAAATTAACACAAATACTTGCAGTCCTTCTCACAGGGAGGCATTTCTGACTGTTCAAAGAACGAATGGCAAATTCCCTGCATACAAAGCACTTGCTCCTTTCCAATACAGCCTTAGTAGGCCCAAAATTTAGTGATTTTCCTGCCCCTCAGCTTCCAGCAAGTCCTCTTGGACTCTCTCCCTCTAACTCTGCTCTAGGACCAGAAGCACATATACCTAATGCCAAGGGCAGGACATAGGCAGAGGGGGTTTTCCCCCACCTTGATTCGGTTCACTCACTGGTATAAACTAGCTGTTTCTATGTTTCATTACTGTGCTCATAGCATCTGCCTACCATTAGCATTTAATTGAGCGTTACTACAGAAACAACGCAGGCAGGTTTCCACAGCAGGGTGATGTCACCGTGAACACCCACTGCAGCAGGCAGGGCACAGGTAGGGCACAGGCAGCAGAGGAAGACACTTACTTTCCATAAGGCCTCCCTTGGGCGGCAGGGCGAGCTGCATAGTAGTACTGCTTGAATTCATCCATCCACACCTCTGCAGTGCGCTTGGTGTTTCTGAAGGAGGCAACAAAAGACAGGTGAAACCAAGGAAGCCTCCGCGGTGACATTTTCTAAAATGCATCAACTGATCCACCCCACTCTCTCCTCCCGTCCTCAGCTTGGTCTTTGGCTTCACCCAAACCACCCTTGAGCCAGCCCAGCTCTCACTACTATAGAAGCTACTCTTCCTCTCCATTTATCCAGGGACCAAACACAACAGGCCAAAGCTTGGGTGAAGGATTCACCATTTCAAACTCAGGTGGATGCTTTGCATCCACCAAAGTCAGAACTAAAGCTTCTCTTAAGCACCATCTCCTAGGCAGGTGTGCCTGGGGTTTTATTTAGTGGCTGGGATGGAGCTCTGAAAAGTGGTGCAAAATTTACCAAAGACTGAAAGCAAATATTTCCTTTGCATCAATCCTGTATGGACTCTTCTGCTTTGCACTCCTGGATTTCACTGAGGCAAATCTCAGCATCCAAAACTTAAAAGAAACCACCCCAGCCACAGTGCTGTAGCATAAATGTCAGTCTTCCACATCAGCCAGGTGCCTGGAGAAGGTTTATGAACCTCAGAAAACCTGCTGACTTCAGATGGCTCTAACTCTCCTTGCAAATGACTTTGTTGCCCCCATGCCTATCCACCCATCCCGGCCTGGATCAGGGGAGTCATCCAAGCTCCTGCTCCAAGGCAGGTGAGTGCCTCCAAGATATTGCTATCACTCCACTGGGTTGTGGGTGCCGTGGGGCAGGCTCTGATCCAGCCGAGTCCCACATGGCCAGAACAGGAGATAGTCTGAATGTGAACCCAGCACAATGCTGGAGCCTGAGCTGTCACTCACACTGAAGAAGAGGCTGTGTGGAGAAAAATCAATATCTGACAGAAAGGTGGAGATATTTTTTGCTGACATCTCTGTTTAAACAGAGGTATGACATAGCATCAGGTTGCCAGAACCTGGTTCTCCTCTCGGTCTATATACTACATTAAGTTGTAGTATACTATAGGTATATAGATACTGATAGGTGATAGATACCTGATAGATACCATAAGATTACCTGATAGATACCATAAGGCTGATAGATACCATAAGGCTAATAAAATCCAAGCTCCTAATGCCTACACATATGTTTCTCCAGACCGCTCTTCAGTCCCTTGCTGATTCACAGTGCTTCTTCCTCTGTCTCTAAGGCCACTGCAATAATCTAAGTGCTCTTCCTCAAGAGGTGCTGAAGTCACAGTGTCTACATCTGTATCTAACCTTCCCCAAAGTCCAGGATATTTTTGTCTTGGCTTCCTGATCTCTTTTGGGTTTATATGAAAATTGGGGATAAATGCTGAGGCTCATACCTAGGCGTTAATTCAGACCTCCCCAAAGTCCCTGTGTACCTGTGCCTGGGGTGCAGCCAGAAGAGCTGTACCCATTCAAGCTCCCCTTGCTCCTCCTGCAGGTGCAACGCAGACGCTGCCTTTTCATTCAGGTTTGCAGCAACTCCAGCAGTGAAGAAGTTGCCACATCCCAGCCTCTTCTGTAGGAGTCTTATTTCCCTAAAGTGAGAGCCATCCTCCTGACTCTCAAATTTGTGCCCTTCTCCTTGATGCCAGCAACACCCTGTGCCCTTCACTGCAATCTTTTAATAGCAAGGTGAAAAGGTTCCCTTCCTGCCCCACACACTGTGTGGCTAGAAATCACATATTAGGTATAACTGAGAGGCGTAATTTGCACTCCCCCAGGTTGCTGTCTCATGCAAAGCATGGGGAAGCTGCAGAGAGCCCAGGTCAGTGGTGACCCCGCTGCAGGTGGCTGGGTCTTCACAAATACTGATGTCAGCTTTTTATAACACTGGGAAACCCACACTAAAAGGAATGCCTGGTATAAGTGCCCCCGGTGTTTCTCTCTGTCATTTGCTTAATGGACAACCTTCAGCCTCATACTCTAAAAAAAGGAAGAAACCCTTCCTGACTTCACTAGCTGCTCCCATCATCTTTCCAGTGTTGATTCCCACTTCTGGACTGCCTCCTTCCTTGCCTGCGGCTCCCAGGATCTTAGCCCATTTCTGCCAGCCGTTTCAGTACCTGTTTCAGTCTATGTTCCTGTGTGCGAGGACAGGTCCCCTTCAACTGGGATGCCCTGGCAGTTCCTTCGGTGTCCCCACCAGTGGGGTGCAGTCCATTGTTGCCTCTGCTCAAGGGACAGCACCAGCCTGGAGGTGAAGCTACCCACTCCAGCACCCTGCTCGGCTCCCTTCTCGGAGAGGTATTGGGAACCAAATTTTCTGGTTCAGCTGAGCCATGCTCAGCCCTCAGCTAAGGTCACTGGGTACTGACAGACGTTGCTGGCAGCCTGATTTCAGGTCATAATAAATGTGTTCTGATGACCTTAGGGTCTAAACCATTTGCTGTTACAGTAGCTAGTACTCAGGGAGATGCTGGGCCTGTCCCTCCGTTTCTGTGCTGATGAAAGGTACCATATAAGTATCCTATTTCTGTCACATTCTCGACACTGTAGAAATCTTATGGGAGAGTTGTACTGACTTGCATTTTCTTCGGCTCACGAGATTCCTGCCCAAGGATATTTAAAAGTTTTCCAAACAAACTTTCCTCCCCATCTTCCCTGCTCCTCCCTCCCCACAAGGCAGCATCTTATTCCATTTCACAAAAAACAAAGCAAGCACAAAACACCTACTTAATGTATGTATTGGCATTTCCCTCTGGAAAGATATATGGATGTTTCTTCCGGAAGACATGTCCAACGCGGCTGCAGGGGATGATTTCCAGGCTCCCTCCACACATCCACACACGGAAAGAGATTTCTACAAGAAAAGCAGCTTCAGCATTTTGTCTTTCTCTCCTAGAGCAGGCTGGATCCTGGTGTTCCCTCTCAGTTCAAACTCTGCCACATTAAACTGGTGTAAATCAGTTACTGGAGGGGCTTTCCTAGGCACAACTCCCTTAAAAGCACATTTCAAAGCTTCTTGCAATCTGTTTGAAGTCAGTGCACTTAAAACCTACCTGTAGTACAGCAAGTGCTGTCACAGTGGCAAGAGCAAGACAGTAAGCAGGTGCCTTTCCATGCAGCCCTGCTTACAACACAGAATCATCTTGACAGTTTTGTGCTCCTCTAATTACTTCTGCACTGCCTATTTCAGAGTCACTTCCCTCCAAAGGGCTGTGAAGTTCACCAGGAGAGGCCATGAATTTTGCTTATTAATCACTACAACGGTCATTATCTTTATGAATCCAGCATCAATTCTGCACAGTGAACAGAGAGCTGTGCATCTATCACCTGTCCCAGAATGGATAGGAGCTTACCCTGCCCAGCTTGTACTCTGGGCCATGAGTGCTGACTTTGTGGACCAACAAGGCACACACCTTCACACAAGTAAAGATCAGTGGTGGAAGGGATTATCCCAAGAATCTGGATAAGCTGTCAGTATGGGAAATGGCTCCTGGTTACCCAAACCATTCTCTGGCTGGTCCACAGGGCCCTTCTGGAGGAAAACGAGCCTGTGGCACAGCTGACACCAGAAGTTACGGGATGCCTGGCAGGGAGTTGGATGAAATCCTAGCTGGCAAGGTAGGATGGGTAAACAGAATGGCTGATCTAATGGGTCCATCTGGTCCTAATGCCTGTGAAGCTATGAATCTGCAGCTACATTGTCAGACAGTCATGCTTAGACAGAACCAGCGTGGAAAAAATATGAAATTACACAGAAAAGGCTCTGCACTTCTTTTCATCCTATTTTATAATCTGTTGATAGTATAGAGCTACATGTAGCATTTATTTACTCCAAAACTACAAATTCCTCTTCACACCGCCCCACTCATCTAACTACAGAAGTCAGACAGGAAGACACCCATGATCTTTGCCAGCACATGCCCCTGACAGTCCCCTCATACACCAGCACAAGGATGACTTCTCCCCAGGTCAGATGCTGGCAAGACAAGCACCTGGGGCCGGAAGGCCATTTGGGCAGCATGGACAGGTGGGCACTCCTCTTCCTCCAACAGTGGGCGCTACCAGCCTGCAAAGCTGCCATCCCTCCAAAAACAACTCACAGCTTCAGGGAGCAAAGGAGAATTGGAGCCTGGACCTCCAAAGCCACCTACTCTCAGATGCAGGTTGCTGCAGAGGTGGAAGCCCACTTCACGGTGTTCCCATCCCCACTCGCAGCACGCCTGCCTGCTCCTGAGCTGATGAAAACAAGAGGCTGGCACTGCTGCAAAGCCCTTTGATGCCTGGGTCCAAAATTCAAGGCTTGATCCCACCCCCAACAGCTGGCCCTCGCAGCAGGGGCCAGCAAAGGGTGGGGTAGGAAAGCACAGCAGGGAGGAGAAGCATTTCTTTCCAGAAATCCCCTCCCCTTCCTTTCACTGCTGAGGTTACAGGCAAGAGCTGCAACAGCAGCTGGAGCCTCACCCCTTTCCCCAGTTCTGGGTATTAACAGGCCAATAAAAGGTGCCCTTGTGCCATGTCCTGGTGCTATATTGGGAGCAACCTTAATCACAGCTGCAGGGAAATAAGATTACGGCAGGATACAGCCGCTCTAAGCTGCTGCACTCAGTTCTCCTTGCATGTGGCTGTTGCTCATTTGCCTGTGTGTCTCAGCACCAGCCACACTGCCAGTGCTGCTGAGTAAATCAGAAGGGTGCCTGATAAAATGGGACAATCAGCCAAGCAGCTGTAAACTGCTGCATCGTGCCTTCCCCTCCTGTGGTCCTTCTGTTCAGCGTGGGAAAAGAGCAACTCCCTAAAGGGAGGGAAAGACCTGCATTGTTCAGTCCTTGCCTGCTCTTAATTTAGAGCCTAATGAAAAGGTGAGCTGAGGTGATCTCTGTGCACTGGGAACTGGAATGAAAACACAGTGCTGGGGAAGATGGTGAAGAGTCTGAGCAATCTGCTTCAGACACATTGCACCCTGCAAACCCTGCTCCAGTCCCAGTGAAGGCAATTAAACTACAGGTTTCTGCAGGTAGGGACCACCCTTTGAGGCATCTAACAAACAAGGTATCCAGACAGACAGCCGAGAGCTAAATGCCTTGAGAGGAGGTAAACTGAGGCACCAGTGAAGGCATGGCACAGGGCCAGCTCAGAGAGCCTGCTCGGGGGAGCAGGACCCAGCAGTGCGGGTGGCCCCTCTGAGTGACCCCTAGGAGAGAGGCGAGCAGTACGCGCTGGGGCGCACCAGCCTTGGCCTTAGCTTGGCGAAATACCTTTAGCACATATTGCTGGCCTGCAACTCCTTCTGCCATTACTCATCAATTCACCCACAGGAGATTAAGTAAATTTAAGAAGTAAAGCACCTACAATGTCCTCTCCCTTACCCAAACACACTTGCTTCTGTTTTGCCTGAAGTCTCCAGCCCTCCCTAGCTGCCCAGTCAATAACATTAAAGGCAGCAGCAATGTTCCCCAGGACCAGAGTCCTGCATCTCCTCAGGACTAAGCTACCAGAAAAAGCACAGTTCACTGCGGGTGCCCAAAATGAGCAAGCACTCGGTCAGCTCCTGCCTTCTGTCACCTGCCCAGAACTGACCAGGGCCAGCAGGGTCACAGCTGCACTTGCCTGTGTGTGACAGAGAGGTGGGACATGCTGCCCTCTACTACTGTGCCTGCAGGAGACAGACCTTTGAACTGAGCACGCTTCTGCTCTCAGAGCAATGGGCATGATGGGATCTGCCCTGCTGCTACTTCTTGGTTGCAGCATTAGCCTGCTTGGCCCCCTCCTCACCTTCCGCCTTTGACACATAGATGTTCTGAGGCAGCATTACATGCCACAGCAAAGCCAGCGCTTGTTAGGTCAGGACTGGCCTCCTGGGGCACAGCACCAGTAAGGGGAACACAGCACTCTGTAGGATAGGCCATAGCCATGCGTGAGGGCAACACCTGCATTTCAGGGCATTGGACAAGCTGCTGGGAACGAACTGCCCCAGAGGGCAGGCTGCCCCATCACCATCATCTCCCAGGAGCAGGGGCTGGCTGCTGTCAGAGACAAGCGATGAGCAGCGATGGTCAGGAGTAGGGTAGCAGTCCCTCTCCTTCTGTCTAGTTCCCTTCTTGAATGCTTTGTTTTGGCCGTTGATCCAGCAGGGGAGGTGGGAGGGCTGCTGCTCCCTCCTAGTTTCCTCAGGGCCACCCCATTCAGAGGAGCAGATGCTTTGGGAGAGACTGGTGGCAAGACACCCACCCACAGAGAGAAAGCATGAGGGTGAGAGATCCTACTGCATAACAAGATAAAAATAAATAAAATATGCTAGATTAAAAAGGCATGTGAAGGAAACAACAGTGCCAGGCAGTGGATGGGTTACTGCAAGGCGGCAGCATCTGTCCCTTGGATGACTGACAGCACTGCTGTATGTGTTAAGACACGAGATCCTTCCTTCCTTGCTAGCCATACTCCCCAGAGGTGTCAGCTATTAAAGCCAGGTTCTGATCTGTCTCCCTGACATTGAGTGCCTCCCCCTTCTTTCACGGATACAGTCTATTGCTCTGATCTGCAGCATCACTATGACTTCAAAGAGAGAACAGCCCAGCCTGATCCAGCTCTGCTTGACATGGGGGACAAGGGACAGGCTGTTACCTCTTTCATGTGACCTCTCAAGTTTGCATGCAGGAGATTTCTTAATGCCCATCTTGCCCCATGATAATGCACAGAGGTGACTGAATTTAGGTCAGCTCTTAACCTTTTTTTCATGCAGGAAAAATGATAGTGTCAAGGAGGTCCTGGCAGCGCTCAGCCATCCAGCGATACAGGAATGGATAAGCAGCTGTGTTACTTTGCCAAGCGCTTGCATTGTGCCAGTGGAGCTACTGTTTCAGGCATTCTGCAAACTCAGGGAGGCACCGATGCCTCAGTTCATAGCTTCAAAATGCTACCATCAGACAATGGGGTAAGATACGTCTTTGCTTTATTACTGAGAAAACAAGGTCAGGAAGGAATAGGAGGGGGTGTGTGGTATTCTTTCATCTGTTGGTAACACCAAAGCTGAGAATTCTGTGGTTTAGAGTATTTACCTATAGAAAACCAAAGCAGCATGGAAGGCAGGGAGTCCCAAGTACCAACATTTGCTCACTTCCCATCATTCATGGTTTGTTGGTTCCCTTGCTCGCCTGAGACCGTAACTTACGAATCTAAGTGAGGGAAACCATGCAGTGTTAAAAGCAAAATCCAAAATGACCTTATCTCCATCTGGCATGACTCAGGAAAAGAAGACACCACAGCAAGTCATAGAAGGAAGAATGACTCACCGAAGTTCTCCCCACCCCAGATGTCCATGGCACTGTCATACTTCCCCAGGTGGTTGAACCAGGCTTTGTCGATCACAAACAGCCCCCCAGCAATGATAGGAGTCCTGCAGAATGGGTAAGGGAAGAGGGGACACTCTCTCAAACACTGCTGCAGCACCTGGATGCACAGAAGCAGCCCTTCCCTTTGCCTCCTTTTCCATTGTCAGGACATTACCTATGTATCTCCTTCTTACCAAACAAGGACAACACACCTCAAAAAGCATCTGAGCCTTTCTTTTAGCTGCCTTGGTATTTTGCTGTCAATCATAAATTGCCTGGTGCTTAATGACTGGCTAATGCACCCGTCAGCACAACTCCTACAAGCCCAAAGTTCACAGCTCTGATTGTAGGCTTCAGCATCAAAAATGCACTTAACGCTCGGGGGGTTATTCACTCAGACAGGCTTTTTGCCCGGAGCCAGCCTATTAAGAGCACCATTCCACTGAGGAGGGGAAGGCAGAGCCAATTCAGAAGGGCTTTTTAAAAGCCATCACTAGCTGTGTGATCTTCATTTCAAAACAGGGTTATTTTTCATTCTTTGGATTAGCTAAGAAAACTACACAGAGAAGGTCTGTGGAGGAGGGGAGGGCAGACCCAGAAGATAACTCGAGGAGACTCGCCATTTACTGGCACAAGTCCTGTCTCCATTCAATCGCAGACAGTGTGGATGCCTTAGCGTAGGCTCAGGGGGAGCTGGGGTCACTGCTGCGCCCAGGTGAGTCTCCACAATGCTCTATGTGGCAGGATGACCAGGAACGTGAGGTGAGCCTTCATGAAGCCAGTGAGAGCTCCTGTTAAAAACAGCATCCTAAGGAGCAGCAGCGCTTTGCTCCCCTGCGAGCTTTCTGGGGTCCTCAGCTTCCTCCAACACCCGGTCTCCTCCATGCTACACACTCCAGCGCTCCACAGCTGGGGATGCAGACACTAGCATTTGGCTTGCTGCCAGGAGAGAATTTCAGCAGAATGAGGGACTCCCTCCATCTCACGGCATGAGGACAGATGGCATCTCTCCTGTTCAGTTTTGCTATCTCTCCTGCACATCCTGAATTTCTGAGAAGCCTTCAGCAAGGTCCAGAAAATCAGTGATGCTCTGGAAAGGCTGGACTAGACACCATGTTTTATCAAGCAGGCTGAGGACACAGTGATAGCTGAGCTGAGAGAAGCAGAAGTCTGGAGCACTGGGCTTTTTCTCTAAACATATTCAGCCTCCTTAGCACTACCAAGCCATGAACAACCACAAATACACCCCTTCTACCTTTGCAGCACTCTCAGGCTTCAATGGTGGGAGATGAAGCTGTACTGCAAAACCCAAGCTAGCCAGGAGCTCGCAATAGGTATTGGAAGTTCAGAGCTGTCCTGGAAGGAATATCACACTGCTATAGTGCATGGTGACACACACAAGGTCAGATGAGATGCCTGTCCTGCCCCATGTTCCCCAGGTGCCTCCTTCACCCTCTTGACTTACTTAATGGGTTCAGTGGGATCAAGTCGTTTGGCTTTAAGCTCTGGAGAAAGCTGCTCCCATTTGAAATGCAAACTCCAGTCAAAACCTAAAACAGAAGTAGGGAAGTACCACGGGGAAATTAGAAATGGGTATGAATTAGGAGGCAATGCAGGCTGCAGAAACCATGTTTGATGGAGTATTTCCCCCCCTTTCAAATGACTGAAGCTCTTGGGAGAAAAGTCCAATGGCTAACATATTTTACTACTACATATGAACAAGAAACAACACATTGCATTACAATTGCAAAGTCAAGCACTCCAAAGGCAAGGAAAGTCAGAAATAAAGCTGCTGCTGAAACTCTACTTTGTCCCCTTGTGCACAGATACATGCTCTGATGGATATTGCGTGCTACAAATAGCACAGGCATATTAATAAGCGCCACAGTCACATCCTCCATTTGTTGCCTAGACATCCCCCATCTCCTCGTCAGCAGCCCAGCTTTCAGTGCTGCCAAGGGTGGCTTTGACATGACCCTTCTTTTCCTGCTTGACCGCCTTATCCATTGTAGCAAACACCATTCCTCATGCCACATTTACCTGTCTCTAAAATAGCCTGAAAATAGCCAGTGGGGAGCACTGAACAGTGCTAATGCACTTTCTGCAAGACGGCAGAAGCCAACAGTGTGGTGCAGAACCAGCAGCCCCTCTGGCCAGTGCATTCTCATACCATGGGACAGGCATCCACAGGGCATGCACGTGACTTGGACTCACCTCCTCTGAGGTCCGAGGAAGCCGCCACATAGGCAAAGGTGTCCAAGTTGATGATGTCAATAACGGGGCTGACCACTCGGGTGGGATCCTGGAAAGTAGAAGTGAAATGACCCATGACTTCAGATCACATCCCTCAAATGGGTCAGGGGATGCTTTAGCTCCGGCAGACACCAGGTGGCTGGAACTCTTGGTGTCATTCATGTTTGTCAGGGACAGATGCCCATCAATGCCGCCTCCTCCTCAGCCATCACATCAGTTCAACCAAGGAATTAATGGCAGCAGCACCAAGTGGCAGAGGTATTGCTGGGAGCCAGGGGCATGCTGATGAGAGAGACTGGGAAGGCAGGCACCGTCTGTCCTGGGAGAGAGGACTGTGTGCTGCTGGGCTGCTGAGCTAGCATCTCTCACCGGCTTTGGCTTCACCCACAGCCTCTCCCTCCACAGGCTGTGTATATACTTGGCACCAACCTCGGCAGGATGCAAAGCGCCATCTGCCTTTTGCAAATTCACCAATGTATTCCCCTTTCACCTCCCTTAAATGCTTTTTACTGGATTTCAGAAGTCAGGCAAGAAACAGGCAGTTGAAATGACGGAGGAAAAACACAGGCTTTCAAGCAGCTTAAATATAGGCATTTTTAAAATGAACAAACTATGGGGATAGAGTTTTGCCAAAGGTGTGAAAGGGTTAAAGAAAAAAAAAAAGACTCAAATGATTTTAAGTAGTTGGTGGTGATTTAATTAACATCTTGTTATGGGCAAAGAGATTATACAAACAGTTATGAACAAAAATATCTACAGGAGGAAGAGATTCTGACAGCTTTGACTGGTCTCTTATCTCCCTTTTTCTTTTCAAAAATTCCAAACTCCAATTATAGCTCAAACTTCAAGCTTTTACCCTCACCAGATCAAATCATTTTTCACAGCCATGCAAAGGAAAGCAGCTGAGCACACACAAGCTTGCTCGCTCACTCAGAAAAGACTCTGTTTTAGAAATTAGTCCTAGCAAAGAAGTATTTAAATGCAGCTGTAGGATGAAGCAACTGAAGGCCATGGGCCAGGACCTGGACGAGAGCTCAGGTTTTCCAAATGAGCATGACAAATGCTTGGTATTTCTGTAACAACGTCAAGTCAGGAGTCTTAACATGACTTCATGTGAGTCAAACAACCCACTGAAAGGGCAAGGTCTGCTGTACCTACGTACTGCATGGAGAAATTCAAGCCACGCCCAAGTGTGCTGAGCCTTTCAAACTCATCGCAGCAGCTGCATAGTGCCCCTCAGACTGCCGCAGCTCTGTATACCCAAGCATGCTTTAGTTGCCTGAGGGTAGGGGAAAGGTTTTAAGCAAAGCATCTGATTTGAGTGCCGAACACTGCAGGGAAAGGATCATATCTAGTCATTTAAAACTTGCCCCTCAGCATCTTACTGGTGAGCACTTCCAACTAGCCCACATTTGTCCCCAGTTTCAATTCCACACCTATACTCATTACATGGCACAACTTCTTGCAAGAAAATCTCCTTCACCTCTTGGCTGAGTGCATTACTGCAGGATGCTAGCAGCTTTCAGCAATGCAACCTTCTCCTTACCTCACTTTCCTTGCCATGTCATGGGGCCATTTATATTTACTCAGCTTTCAGGAAGGTCTCTCTGACCCTCAACAGAAAAGCATGGCATGCTCAAGAGCACAGTGCTGTTGCTATGATTTATTTTGGGTTGAGCACTGGATTGTATTATAGGCAACTTCACCCTTCTGGTTTTTTGATACCCTCCCATGCCAGGGCATGTTAATATTAACAACACCCAAATCTTCAATCCTTTTTCACATGAAATTCTTAAATACCTGAGAACGCATTTCGCCAAAACACTTCCCAAACAAAACAAATTATGGAACTAAATCAACAGGAAAAATCTCTGAGAATGGTCCTGAAGACAACAGATACATTTCAACCTTGGAAAAGGACCTTGATTCCAGCTTGTCTCTCAACCTCTACATCATGACCTTGTAATGGACAACAAAACAGGCCATGGTTGCTCCTCTGGCCCCACAGCAGCAGCAGGCAAGGCAAGAGGGCCAGGCTGCCCCTCACCTGCCTCCCCCTGCCCCAAGGGAGCAAAAAGGGGGGGGGGATGCTTGAGTTGGAAGTGGGGGGTCACCATCCACTGGCTCATTCCAGTGCCATTTGCAAATTCAGTTTTGGGGCCAGCTTGTTGAGTCATGCTGTAAAAATACCTTGGGCTAGATAATTACATTTTTAGGAAAGTTATTTATTCAGTTGAAATGCACCATTAATGGCTTCAGAGATATTTGTTCCGTAAGTAAAAACAAGAGCCTGTGTGCCCACGCGCTCACAGTCATATGCTTATAAACATGCTGGTGCAAAACACCCGCTGTTGCTGCCGCTCCCTGGGACACGTAGCCTCCCAGGCACAGGTCCCAGACCACCCCGCAGACCCCTCTCTTCCCCCCACATCCCTTCACTTGCTCTTAGACTTTCTAGTCCTGCTTGTTTCCAAACCCACATGCCAGGCACGCACCTCCCGTGCCCAAAAGTGAGCATGGGCCTGGCAGGGGGCATGCCATTGCCTGCCAGGAAAACTCAGTGTGGGGCTCAAGGGGCACCTTAACGCAGGTGCATGGTTGCACACATGGGCTCCAGCGTTTCCCACCACAGAAAGCTGTAAGAATAGCTGCTCTGGTGAAGAAAAAAAGGAAAGAGAAGCAAAGTGCTGAGTGGTTGGTGGTGGCGAAAGAGCTGGGTGTGCTTCAAGGAACTCACCACTCCTTTGCTTGAAAGTTAAATCACGTTAGCTCAAAGCAGACTGTTCCTAGGAGTAACACGGTAAGAAAATGCTTTCTAGGTGGCTACTTCTCATCACAGCAATCGGACAGGGAAGCTGGCTCTTTAACACAGCCTGAAGGTGGCAGCAGTAACATTTCATACACTCCACAGATCAATATTTTAACCCTGATAGAAAGGATGGGTATGGTGGGCCTGGGAAGAAGGAATCTGAGGACCTTATCCTGCAGCTTTTGCAAGCAGTTAAAAAGCAAACAAGTGGGACTCCACTTGCTTTGCAAGTCACTCAACACTCTTCATAGTAGTTCTCCCATACTGCCTTCAGCTGAGCTGCAAGGCACTGGGCAGGATAAGTGCAGCATGAGTAGCAGCACAAGCTTACCAACCACCTTACCTCCAGTGAGGGAAAGATTTAACCCAGAAGAGCAAATAAAAATAAGTTCATGGAGGTGATATTTGCACATGACGTTATATGCAGACCATGATGCAGTGAAACTCCTATGGCAATGCTGCATGTGGCATCTGCATTCACCTGCCCCACGGGCGCCAAATGTGGGGCACAGTCATGGAGCTGCACAGGAAGGCAGCTCTGCCTGCCCCCTTCCTGCCACCACTGCTGCCCTTCTCCTGCCAAAATACATCAAACGCTCTGCCTGGGAAACAGACAATTTCTCTGGATATTCTTCACTGAAATACAGCAGAGCTTCGGCAGAGAATGAGGAATGCCTGTCTTAAAAAAGCTCAGAGGAACAACTGTTGCAGTAAAGTTTAGTGGTGAATCCCACCCTGGGGAAGGCCAGCTATGAGGCTTGAGTGGGGTATCACAGCACACGCTCTCGTAATTGCAGGGAAGCTGCGATCGATCATATGAAAAGGCCATTTTCATTATTTTACCGTTTATCAGCAGCACTGCGGCTCAGCCTGCAAACAGAGGTTGCCAGCAGCACTGACTGCCCTTGCCCATCTGAAGGGACCTGAGCTGGTGCTGTGCCCCATTTCCCCCTGTCTCATTGCTGCTGCACACAGGGGACACACAGCCCAACCAGCACAGATATCACATATGGAGGTGAGAAAAGCAAGACACCTTGGATGATGGGCACTGTGAACACCAGCCAAGCAGATTTCTCCATAACCCATTGCCTTGGCTTCCCCTTGCTCCTCAGCAGCCTTTATTTCAACATTATTCAGTAGTTTTAAAATTACTGAGTAATAAATACTAGCAATCAGGAGCCATAGGTGTAGCAAGGGTGGAGGAATGAGGCATAGCGAAGGGAAAGGACCATGCGTCCACACTGGAGCTGAAGGCTTCATTCCCTGCACGGTGCTAGCAGGTCACCAGCACAGAGCTCCCTCTGACTCAGGTGACAAAGTGCTAGGAGACCCCATGTGCATGTCTGGTGAGACAGTTGCCGCCGGCGAAAGGCGAATGTCATTGTCTGCTCTGAAATCAGCAGAATTTAAATCCTATTAAATCAATTTATTAGTGCTTAATTTGCATGAAATTAAATTCAGCCCCTATTCAAGGAGCCATCACTCCCTTAAATCATCAGCACTGAGCATTTTACATGAGCTTAATTAAAACCTCTTCTGGAGCACTGCCCACTTATTCCCCTTCCACCACTCAACCTGTGCTTGCTGGGTAGAGCCCTACTGCCCCAGAAGGCACCTTGCCCCACGCACCAACATGCTCTCCCAGTCACAGAAACAACCCCACCTGGCTGCTGGGTGGAGGAAGATCAGCAAATGTCACTTTGTACCCCAGAAACTCATCACTTTCTTACTTGGATGCCTGCGTGCAGTTGGTTACAGTTGGGTGGTCATGCCCGTTGAGAGGGAAGAGGAGGTAGACATCAGTGATGTAACCACTGAGGGTAGCCCTGGTCTCTCAGGAGCACTCACCTCTTTGATTCTCTGCAGCAGAGGGAGTAGCCAGTCCTTATTCACCTCACAGTGACTGTCGAGGAAGGTCAGGACTCCTGCTCCTGCCACATCTGCCCCTCGGATTCGTGACCGGATCAGACCTGTTCAGGGACATACCATGTCAGCTGCCACCCAGATGGCTGGGCAACGTCCCCAAGCTCCTCCAGCATGGTCTCCTGCACTTGTGCATCTCCTGGGTTTTGACCCATCAAAATCCCATTCAGATAAAACATGGCTTGGGTTCATAGTCTCCTTCCCAGCGCTGCAAGGCATGCCAACCATTTCCCAAGGTCACCAAAGCAAATAAACGGCCCCACCAAGATTAATGATTTTTGGCACTTATGCCAATCCTTAATTTGAGCAATTATTTCTGCTGTCACCTTCTGGGGCAAAACACGACTCAAAATGCTTTCATAACCCCCTACAAGTAATAAATCTAACATAGATGTAAGTCAGTGGGGAATGGGCCAGGGGAGTCGAGGGTGGAATCACCTCATGCCAGAATTAGGCTTTTCTTAGACCGCTAACTTTTCCCTGCTGTGCCCCTTCCTGTGTCCCAGTGACCACCCTGATCTCTCTCCCACCCTGGGGACACTGCTGATCCGCAGCTCAATGGGAACATATTTTCCACAAAGGAAAGAGGCTTGGCTCTTAAGGTGCTAAGAGCTCACTTGGCTCATCAGGGCCCTGATGGTGAATTTAGAGTCCTTCAGAGCTGGGGATAGATTGCTGTGTGCGTTTGTGAGAAAGAAAAATGAACAAAGAGGGAGGTCATGGAATACAGCTGCACGCATGGATTTCACGCTAGACTCTTTGGCAAGACCACGGCTCTTAAACATGCTCTGTTCCTATTCATACAGGAGTCAAATGGCTTTCCAGCACTCCTCCTGCCTGTGGCCAATGCTCAAGTGAATCACAGCATAAGAGAGGAGATGGTCCATTGGCAAACAAGATGACACACAGGTTGCTCAAGGGGAGCAGAGATTCTTGATGAAGGAGAAAGAGTGGTAATACAAGGGGAGGCAGGGGCAGATAGAGACAGAAGGGTTTCAGGGAGCAGCCACATATCAGATCCATGCAGAAGGGAGTCACTGACTTTTAAATTTTAAATTAAAACTCCCTAGAGGAGAGGGGTCAAGGAACAGCCTCTGACCAGGAGGGAGAGGGACAGGAGAACAAAGCCTAGAGCAATCCAGTGTTTGCCAAGGTCGCCTCCTGCAACAGAGGTTGTCTCTGTATCTTTCTCTGCAACTTATAAGATCTTATGGGTAGGCACGTTCTGCTGTACCCACCCCAGCCCTCCCCAAATCCTGGCAGGTCCTGAGGAATACAGCTTCAGTGAAGTATTAAGTGAGGTAAGCCCTCCAGGCCGAGTTCCCAAATCCTGACTGCTTTATAGAGCACCAATACCTGCACGTCCATCCAGTGCTGGGAGCAAGAACATATGTACCCCCAGAACACAGAAGAGAAAGGTGAGAAGAGGTGCAAGTGTACTGAAACCTCCCCTACCCTCCTGCCAAAGCAGGTATGTGTCTTACACCCACGGGTGGGTGATGCCATCCTGACACCAGACCCACAAAGCTGAAACCTTCTGCAGAAAGAATCCACAGACAAACCCTCTCTGCTCCTCAATCTCTGCAATCTGACACTCACTTGGACTTTCACCTTCGATTTTTAGCATGAAAAAACTTCTTTGTTTTCCTCATACTGCAAAGCAGGAACTGAAAACACCCATTCAGACTATGGGGAGCTGGAAAATGTCTCAAAAGGTTGCCAGCAGCAGCCCAGTAGGACACACATTCATCCTCCATATAGCCCTTCTCAATCTTTCAAATATAATTATTTTTAAAAAAAATCTCACAGAAACAGTAGGAGCAGATCTCCTCTCTTTTATTAGAGCAAACATCTTTAAAAATAAAACCCGGGGCTTTGTTTTGCCTGTTCTAATTTTCTGGCTAATAAGCTACAGCTGAGCCTCATTGGATATCTTAATAGTCCCATCTTTTTCAGCCAGAGAGGATGGATCCATTTCAAATCCTAGTCCTTTATCACATGTCCTTTTATCAGGGCCCCCTGTCTCCAGGAGCTGCTGACCTCCCTTGTCACCCACTCCACTGAGGTTCCCCCCCTCACTCCATCACTCACGGCTCCTGAAATCTGGGCTTCCCCTGGGTCATGGGCAGGCAGCTCTTACCTTCTCGCCGTCCGTTCCGCAGGCACTTCACCTTGGGGAGCTTGCCCAACAAGCGGCAGTCGTCAGCTTGGGAAACACAAAGGGAGGACATGTCACCCTCAGCCCTCATAGTGGCTCTGGCAGCAGAAATGGTCCTAGGGGAGATTGGGAGCAGGGAGAGGTCCTCATCCTGAACTGGCTGATGGCTTGTTAGGGCAATGGCACTGCTGGGGCACAACAGCATCACCTCCCAGCTCATGCAGTGTAAATCAGGACTGGCAGAGCAGCAGTTTTCATAAAACTAGTGTAAACCTAGCAGATTTACACCGAGAACACCCGAATTACACTAAAGTCAGCATAGAAGAGCTGTGGTAGGGGTCAGAGTCAGAGGTTTTGCACATTAATGTAAATTACTATTTTTGGTAGCTGCAAAGCAATACATAAGCCATTGGATGCATGTCTATGTGGCAGGGCAGGAGCCTCCTGAGGTGGCCTGCGAGCCCTGAGTGAGGAGAAAAGGATGGTCAAAGAGAGCCCCGTGGAGCATCTGAGGGCTCTTCATGCCCAGGGCAGCAGCTGCACGGGGCAGAGGGGCCCCAGAGCCACTCACACCCAAGCTAGGGAGGCCCTGCAATCCCACATGCAGTTGCTGCCATTGCTCTTGCCCCAGTGCTGCCTGCAGCCCCAGCGTCCCTCCTCACCTGGTGCAGGCAGGTGCACCCATCACAGACCCCTCTATCTCTGCATACCCACGCCATGACCTCTGCAACCCCTTTGTGCCTCTCACCACTTCTCTGCCTCTTCTTTCTCGGCACATCTGCATGTGCCCCATCCCCACCACCCACCCTGTGCATCCACACGCACCTCCAAGTGCTTTCATCCCCTCCAGAAATCTTTGTTGGCAAGAGGCATCACCGTACTGGTATCCCTAACATCTCGGTTACTGAGCTGCATTGCTCTGCACACAACGGGGGAGCAAAAGTGGCAGGGGTTGGCCAAGTACCTACGATGGAGATTTGCTGGGAAAAGCAGGAGCCCACGTGCAGAACAACTGCATCCCAGCAAATAAAAGGTCAATGGACAGACAGAGGTGAGAAATGAGACACAACTAAACACAAGATAAAAGCACCAATTGCTTGGGGTGGGTTGCAGGGAAAAAAATTGACCATGTATGTATAGCATATTATGCAAATACATGTATTTTATGTAAATGCATGCAGACCAGATGCCAGCAGGCTCAGACTATCACAGGAAAGGAGATGCAAGACAGCTGAGAAGCTCTAATTTCAAGTAGCCAAGGGGCTGCTCTAAGTTACATGGGAAACAGGCTCCCCCCTGTTGCCCTGGGATGAGTTTAAACCCAGCCCTGCTCCTTGTCCCTGGCTCATGCTATCGGGTCTGCTGCAACAGGGGAGCTGCATTTCTACAAACCTTCCTCCTTTCAGGAAGGCAAGTGCTTTGTCTATTTAGCCAAATAACCAGCATTTGCTTCCTCCGCCCTTCAAAAAGCCTTCTCTGCTTTACACCAGGGCAGCTTGCATCCTTGCACCTGCTCCTTTTCTCCATTGCAATCACTCTACCAGTCCCCAGGCTTGCCTAGCCTGGGTCCCCGTGTGCTGGAGTCGCCCCAAAGCTCACCATAATCACTGCAACCCCTTTCCCTGGCTTCAGCAGCTCCGCGGGGAGTCAATGCCGAGAAGTAGATCTCATGTGAAATCTGTCCTTAATGCTTGCCAAGGCAGTGCCAATTTATAATATCCAAGAGTAAAGCATAGATCTTTTTTGTTTTTAAACTTCTCTGGCTTTGTTTTCACATTTCCTAGTAAATGGCTACATTTTGCAGCTCCTTGAAATTTAAGAGCCACGGACCACTCGGCCTAGATGTGGCCAAGGTGCGGCCACCCTTTTTATGCCTGAGACAGTTTTTTTAGCATTTACTCTCAGCACCTGGATCTTCCACTCACCCATCTCACCAGGCAAGGTCTTTAGTTGGGGCAGTTTCCTGGGAGGCCCTGGGGCTTCAGCTACTGGCTTTTGCTGGAGATCAGACCTATTGATTTCATTTGAGTCATGCAATTAACCGGGAGAGAATGGCAGGAAGATGTGGGCTGTCTGTGGCGTACAGCGCTATTTATGGTGCATCTCAGAAATGGGCAGCCCATGCGGGAAATCCTCTTTACATGGGTGAAAAAAGAAAAAAAAACACCACAAAAAATCAATCATGAGTTGCTGGCCACCTACATAAACATATGCAGAACATATGCATATATCAGGAGGGTCAGACTATCATTATCCTGTGCAATTCCAGTGGTCTCAACCCAGAATTGCTCCTGGCTGCAGCTGAAAGCCAGATTAAACACACTACGGCTGCAGCAGGATACAACTGAGTAAGGATTGGATTCCTGTCTACTGGGCATAAAAGTGATTTGCTATGCGCTTTTCTTGTATTATTTTCATGAGAAGAGGTTTGCTCATTTGGAATTTGAATTTTCCATGCAGCGATGCAAACCTGGCACAGCGGGGTTTGCTTTCCACACCTACAGAGCTTTAAATTTCCTTCCGCTTGGACAAACTCTTCCCCCCTCTCTGCATAAATCCTAGTCTCTCACAGTCATTTTTGATCTGGCCCCTCGCTTTTAATATAGAAAGGGTCACTTACGATCATCACTGAAGTCATCCACTAGTATGATTTCATGGACGAGGTGCACTGGGGTGCGGTTCAGCACGCTAAAGAATGAAGAGAGAAAATCCATGACAGTGCTTGACCAACTCAACAACCCAGCAAACAGGTTGGGAAAGCTTAGGAATCAACCCCTGGCAAAGCACAGAAGTCCAGGCTTGGATTTTCAGAAAGGATATACTGAATAAGAACAAGAAACCACCCCCTACCACCCCCCCTCCCCGTGGTAACCTACAGTGCCTGGCTTCCAGCTCCCTCTAGCCTGATCTAAGAGCTGAGCGCCCAGGATTCCTGGGAAACAGCCGAGATTCGCCCTTACCACCTTTGTGAGCAAAAGCAGAGCCCACGTAAAGCGAGGAGAAACAGGCTTTTCAGCAACATGCACATCACACCATGCATCCTAACAGCACTTACAGCAAAGCTGCTGTCACCCTGCAACCTCTCCTGGGGATAATGATATGGTGTCCACCAACAGCAGGGCCAACACAGAGAAAATTACCCAGCTCAAACCCATCTTTACAGAGCTCACAGCCGTGGCAGGACAACTCCTGTTTTTATCCGTGAGCTGATTGTGTTTCAGAGACTGCCGAGAGGGTAAGCGCAGCATTGGAGCCCACCTACTTAATGAAAGAGAGAGGCTGGAGGATGTGGTTCACAGCTCCCTCCAGGTGGACAGACACTGTGAAACGTGACTGAAAGCTACAATCTTCCCTTAATTATGCCACGAAGGACTTTTTAATTATTGTTATTATTATTAAAAAGTCTAGACCTGTTCTTCCCCTTTCTCACACAGCACAGAGGGCAGCAGAATTACATATGCGTAAAATCCCACCCCATCAAAGGGGTCAAGGCTGACTTCTTGAAGCAGAAACCCCAGGGCATCCCAAAAATCTAAGGGCTTCACATGGGCTTTGATAATGCCAGTTAGGTGGCACAGGCCATTCCAGAATTCAAACTCCTTTGCCTTCATCCTCAGCATGGTTCCTTTTTCTAACAGCATTTAAAGGCCCCCCAAATTTCACACCTGAGTCTGCCTTCTGATCTGGGTTAGGAAAAACCTTCAAACTTACTGCTGGCATAAGAGGACAGACACCCCCTGAAGCCCCTGACACTTCCAGATCCTTATTAATAGGTTTCCCTGGCCTCTCAGGCTCCCAAACTCCAGCAAAAAGCCTGGAAGTCTAGAAAACTGTGTCACTGGCCCAGACCCCAGTCAAGAGGGCTCCAAAAGGGCAGGATCCCCAAGGAACCCAGATGCCCAGGAGTCACCAGCCCAGTTGGCAGGAACCCAGAGGGGTCCCACAGCGTCACCCCCAGATATACAAGGACGTTCATCCAAAGGGCTACACTTCTCTGATGAAACCTTCTTGATGAAAAACCACCAGCTTACCTGCCCAGGAGGGCTTGGAGTATCTATACCTATTGCCAGGTGCCAGCTCCCACCAGGTGCTGGAATTACAACCCTCTAGAGAGGGAAGGAGCTGAGACAGATTTTTTTTGGAAGGAGAAGAGGACAACCCAAGGCAGATGTTTGAAATGGATCCTCCCTCCATGTTTTGTTCTGGGTTCCCCCCCGCCCCCAGCAGAAATCCTGAAAAAAAAGTGGGTTTTATCTCAGACCAAGGCTGGCACCTCCCTTGTGGAGCTCCTCAACATCACTTCCAGGCCCATAATTACTTTCTCTGGCAACACAATCCCAGCCACCTCCAGTTTCAGGGTCTTGGCAAAAACCATCATTTCCCCTCCACTTCAGATGTTTTGCATGTTAAGGTTTGGGTGAGGAGGAGAGGAAAGCCTCTGCCCCCTAAGCAACAAGTCATATTGGGAGCCCTAACAGCCAGGAGCTGCTGTGGCCACCCCAGCAACACTAAGGCTTGCACCAAGCAAGGGTTAGACAACACCGCTGTGCCAATGCCTGCAGCCTGCACAAAGTAATAGAAAAAGTGGCTGAATGCCCCTCCTCCTGCTGGGGCACACAGAGCAATTTAGATGTGCTGTTCCCACCTGTCAAGTGTTTTTTAATTATTATTATTAATAGGTTTGTTATTTTTAAGAAATCCCCATATGCGAGAGCTGAGTTCAGCAAATTACCGTAGCTGAGCGTCAGTACAGAGAGACAGGAGAGCAATATCATGCTCAGTGGAATATTTAACAAGCGCTGATTGCCTGGAAACCTAACTTGGTGAAACCTGCAGGAAAGAAGCAGACTTGTAAAAAAGCCAGCAAAATAAATAAATAACCTGCCGAGAGCGGGAGAGGGGGAGGCAGCGAGTAACTTGAATATTCAAAGTCTGCCTCCACCCAGTTTCCCCTACAGATTTGCCTGCCAGAAGTGCAAAGCAGGGCTTAACTCTACAGAGAGGTGTTCACAAAGGGGCTGATTCTGCTTTTGCTGGTTCTAGCAAGAATAACTCAACCAAAACCACTGCATTGGCTGTAGACTCAAACCTGGACTCATAGCAGTACCTTGTGACTTGGAGGAATTCCCTCCAGGGCACCTCTTAGGGATGAAAATCCAGCATGGACCGCTGGCCTGGAAGATGTGCAGCCCAGTCTTGGCTTAGCTGCAGGCTCCCACTGTTCCCAGGTCAAGCCATTTGCTGCGAACTCTGTGCCTAAATGCCAATGACGGCCATCTGTGGGATGCAGAGGGTTGACTACAGCAAGGAGGAAAAGGTCAGTGTGCAGGCTGATGAGGGAGCAACCTCTCCAAGGCTTGCCCCATCTCCAAGAACCGTCATCCTTCTGTGGGGTTAATGACAGACACCACCATGGATGACACCACATCCCCCGGCACCAAAAGCAGCCTCACCCAGCAGCATCACAGCCCTCTCCCATCACTTCCCTTGTGGGACTCACCCACAGCATGACACTGTGCCAAATCCCAAGTGAACAAAGCCCTGGTAAGGGTGGTCCAAAGGCTGAGTCTACCACAGCTTCAAGGGACCTGTTGTCCCCTGGTTTCAGCAGGCTTTGAGCTCATCATTGCTTCTGCGAATCTGTGCAAGCCCCAAAACTGCTGTGAAGCTATGGGCCACTTGATACAGGCATGAAGAGATCCACAGCAAAGGCTGCAACACCGCAACTGCACCACACTTCCCAACACAGGTGAGAGCGAGCACACCGGCTTTTCAGCAAAGCCAAATTCATGTCTCCAACAAATTTTCTACCTGTACTCTATTAATCACATGATAATGCACCCATGCCACTGGAAACACAGGAGATTATAAACACCCCTCCTACAGCACTCCTCAGGGAGGATGGGAAACAGAGACACCAAATACGAACAGGACATTTTCAATGTTACAGGGATTTTTTTTCAGACAGACTATAAAAGCACTTTTAAAAATTCCAAGGCAGCTTTTCTATTACTTGTGCCTTTGCTCAGCTTTGATTTTTTTTCCTATACTTTCTTTTCTTTCTTTATTTGTGTGCATGGCTTTTTTTCCTTTTATGTGGGTAAAATCAGAAGACAATTAATATTATGGTGCTTTGAAGTCCCCCTGTTATTTATAGAGTTTTTCCCTGAAATCAAACATAGGTAGATATACTGCAGTGACGGGCACATTTTCACAAATCAAAACAGCTTTTAACTTCTGTTGAGCCAGGTATCACAATGCTTTCTCCCTTAAATCACAGAAAGACCTGTTACCATCAAAATGAAAACTCTTGCCTCTAGTCCAGAAAGCGCTTACGCTTACTCAACCCCATAAGACCAGATTCGCTGCTGAATTACCTTGAAAAGTTAATGCCAAAATTCTCTTTGTTTCAGTGGATTTACCAGATGTTATGCAGATGTAACCATGGAGAAATTCACCTTAAATATTCATTGTGAGGTTGTTCTTTCATCCTCCTCAATGATTTGTTGGAATCCTTTTCCACCTACCCAAAGGTAAGCCCTGGATTGAACAATTTCACCTCCAAATAAGTACCACTGCAGAAGTCACCCTGATGCATAAGACATGGAAAATGTTTGCAGGGAGGAGTTCAGATCTTCTGACCAAAGGTCAGTATGTTTTTGGTCATCACCCAGAATACCAGTTGCTTTGGAGAGGTGACTGTGGACATCGGTCCTCAGGAACTCATGAACCTACTAATTCTCTCCATGGCAACGTACTGGGACTTGTTAGGTGGGAAAAAAATACCTTTGGGTGTATAATAAAGTGTCAAAAGGGCCAAGGGTCACAATTATCGAAATCAGACTGAGAGTGCAGAGCGAAAATGCCCGCCAAAATGAACTGCTTCAACAACCCAAAATGGCTAATTATGTAGGAAGAGAGACATCACACCAAGAATAACCATAATGAGCGTTGATTACGCTGCGGCTTTCGCATTTTATTCTTTCAAATACCCACCAAGCTCTTTGAAATTCAAGAGTTCTCTTATGTTAACATCAAAAGGTAAAAGCGCACGGAGGGCTGTGTACTTAGTCACCGTGAGAGATGATTAGCAAATTAAGAAAAAAAGAGTCCAGGGTTTAAGCAAAAAGCAGAAAAAAGATATAAAAAAAATAGTCAGCACAAAGTGCTAATTATACAGTTTCTGCGCAACACCTGGCTTGTTTTTGCTTCTTTAATCAGCCTCGTTTCAGTTATGGCACAGACTCTATACAGTGCCACGGCTGCCTAAGGAAAGAGGAATGCGGCTTTGTCATTTCCCTGCCTCAGATGTGTCTGGATGCAGACAAGGTAGTGGCACGAGGGGACGGTGTGAGGTGCTGGCTGTCCAGGACATCACTTCTCTTACTTACAAGCACTGGAAAATGAAAGGTGTGATATTCTCCCTGCTAATTAATGATCTAAATATTTGATGTGGTATTCACAGCACTCGCATCAGGACTTTTGCCAAAGGATATGTTTTGGTTTGTCAGCGAGAGGTAAATAATTAAGTCTCCTTATACCTGTTCTGAGCTCCCCAGCTGCAAGTTTGAAGAATAAATAAATAAAGACCACTCAGCAGAGTAAATGGGACTGTTTCACCCTCTGCCTGGCAGGTTGCCGGCACAACACCTCCTACACTCCTCTCCTGTCCAGCCTGCACCAGCGCTGACTGGCCATCATGCTCCCAAAATTGCCTTGCTGGAGGAAGTCACAGCACGACGGTCTCTGATGGTCCCGGAGCAGGGCATCACCCCAGGCTGCCTGCAGTTCTGCCTCCCCAGCCCTGCCTCCAGGGCAGGCAGCCTTTCTCTACCCACCATTGCCAAGGACACCCCCAGGGATTGGGCATACACCAAGCCTGGCTCGTTGCAGACCTCTTCAGGGGATACCGCAGCTCATCAACCCCTGAAATCACAACTGCCCACACAGCAGTGGCCGCATCTCAGCATATGAGCATGCTGATGCCTGCAGAGGAAGGATGAGAAGGAACGAGGATGATTTTCTCATAAGCAAGGCAGTTGATCCCCCTAACCACACAGGATTACACAATGGGGAGGCACTACTACCCATCACTGTTAAGAGCCCCAGCACCCAGCCTAGCCCCAGGTGATGAGGAGTGCATCTTTCCTGGCTGTGCTGCTCCTTCTCCAGTGACTGCTATGGCCTTGGGGATATCCTTAAGCTCTCCCACTGGAGGAGCTGGGTAGCTAGAGGTGGGCAATGAGCTGGATTCTCTTCCTAAATCCAGGCTAGCACAGGATGGAAAGAGAGGAAAGAACAAAATTGTATTTTTTTTTTAAATTGTATTGCTTATTCTTTCCCTTGCTCCTGCCTTCCCTCCTTGGGTTTACTCGCATGGTGCCATCCTCATTGGAGACTCTCATCTTCTTTAATACACTGAGCCTTGGAGCTTGAAATGAGTGAAACTGAACCACAGAGGGATAAGAAACTTGCCCAAGGTCATTCAAAAAGCGAGTGTCTGAAACAACAACCTGACGGCAGTTTCTTCACTGTCTGCCTATTTAAAAAAAAAAAAAAAAAAAAAGAAGAAAAAATCTCAGGAGCTACTTTGCTATTCACCATCTCCTCTTTTCTGGCCTCTTCTCCCCTTTTCTATTTCCATTTCTCACGACACCCATTCCCTACTACCTAGACACTTGTACGTATTCACAAGCATAGTTACACATTTATAGATGCTGACTACATCATTTGCAGAGATTTGGGCATTCGATTAATTGAGCTTTTCTTTTTTTTTTCCTCCTCCTTTTCTTCCAGCTGGCAAATGGTCAGAGAAAAGATCGTGAAACTTTTAAATGAATTAATTATTCAACACAGTCCACTAGCTTTTCTCAATAGCTCTGACACAAATTGTTCATAAACAAACTGTCACAAATGCCTGCAATGTGACTTGCATAAGGGGTACTGCGGAGGCCACGTACTGGTGTCTCTGATTCACGGGTCAGAGCACTCACATCCACACCAAGAGCCAAACACAATACACTGAGCCTGCAGTACAGCTCAGCCTTAGCACTCAGTGAGCATTAAAGCTCTCAAGCACCTAGGAAAAGTGTAGGAGTAGCAAAATCCCTCCTGCTCATCATGTACATGGTCCCTTCTGCAAGAGCTGATTTCATCTTCTTCTATAGGGTACCCTCACCAGCATTTTCCTCTGTCACCCCTCTGTGTTTACATCTGGTCCTGTAAGAAGTGCTCCCTTTGGAGGGGCAATGCTCCATTGCCCCATGGCTTTGGACAAGCCAAGCACTGTCCCTTTGTCCTGTTTCTTGCTCCTGTCAGGCTGTTAAATGAGAACATTAATTTTGCAATGAGGCTGGAAACCCCAACTTGCTGGAACTCAGGAAACCAGGTTTGCAACCCAGTCTTCCACCAGCCACAGAAAAACCAACTCTGTTCCTCAGTCCGTCCATCTGTCAACTGGGTTATACCAAGACACACCATGGAGGTGTACTACAGAGGACAGGGTAGAAGAGGTGCCCATTTTACTCACCGCTGCGCTCAAAGTGCATGGAGACACTTGGCCACAGACTGCTCCAAAAGGCACAAAGCAGTGTCAGGAGGACAGAGTTTGTTCTGAGTGGCCATGGAAAATGATCCATGTTGTTACAGCCACCGTGGGACAGAGTTATCTGAAAGATCTAATTAAACTAAGCATTTGTTGAGCAAGGGGGAAAAAACAGAGCAGCCAGAAGGCATAGAAAATTAACCTACAGAGGCTGAAGAGACAGATGAGCTCTCAACTGGTCAAAAAACAGGCACAGAGGTGGCAATACACACATAACCGTGGCCAGAGAAGAGCAGAGCAGGAGCCACGTCACCAGCACGACTTGCCACCAAGGACCGGCTGGGTCAAAGCAAGCCTCTAAGTACTGCATCCAGGAGGAAAATGGTGAACCCTGATGCAAGGAGGTCACCTCCAAACCATGGAGACCAAAAAAAGGAGGGTCAGCTCAGGAGAGCTCAGGATCTCAGCCCAAGGATCAGCAGGGGAGATGGGGACCCAAGGCTGTTATCTCGATTCCTTACTGCTCGGGCTTGTCTCTGTGGTGCAGCTCAGTGCGATGCTCCACAGGGCTCTGGCACAATTTGGAGATCAGCCTACAGGAAAGAGGGCTCACAAGGGGCCCATGAGTTGGGAAAAACCTCCCCACAGACCAAACACGAGTGCTGGAATTGCCAGGGCACCTGAACAGGGAAGAGCAAAGCTGTGGTAGAAATCACATGCAACCAGATAAGAAGGCAGTAAAGCCAACTAAACAAGTCAAGCAAAGAAAAGAAGAGGAACAGGGAAGAAAGTCTTTTTATAGCTGGAAATCAGAAACATCAGAGGACAATATCCTAGAGGAAGAAGGAAAAAATCAAACTACCTGTATTTCTAATCATGCCATCACAGTTCTCTAGTGAAGCTGAATACGGGGGACCCAGGCAGAAGAGCTGCGTCATGGGTCTAACATCTCTCATGTGACAACATCACTCAGGATCGTACTTGCCAGGACAGTTGAGTGCTGAGTCATGGGGAGAAATGAGATTAAAGTCCATCCCTGCACTTTACATGTTATCAGCATCCTATATCTCAGGGGCTAGAGGACTGCACTTGGCTTTGCCTTGCCATCTCTGTTACAACGGGTTTTGGAGAATGGTACGCCTATGCAAGGCACTATAAAGATAAAAGAGACGGTCCAGGATCAAGGATGTGGTACACCAACACCAACTGTCGGTGTTATGCACACCCAAAATCCACACATCCTAGAGAGAGAAAGTGGTGATAGATTACTAAGTGTGAAGCGAAGGAGATGGGATTGGGCACTAAACCATAAAGCAAAGCAGGAATTCAATTTCAGGACTGTCAAACTCACTTGTGGCACTGGGTGCATTCACCTGAGGAAGGATGCTGTTTTCAGAGAAAAGCCTGGCAAGGATGTGATGGCGAACAGGGCACAGCTGAAGTCTCCCCACAGCCAGCAACCCCAGTCTGACCAGTTCCAATGATGGCAAGGGGTCCCTGGGAATGCCAGGCTTTAACTGACAAGGCTTGCATCAGGGCATAAACCTTCACTATGTGGGCATGAGACACACCTGCAAACCACTTATTGCTGGCACAGAGCAAAGCACGCCCAAGCTCGCTACAGAGGAACCCACCAGATGAGACCTGGAGATAGACTCCTCAAAGATGCGGTGGACACACCTTACTACCTTACTAAATCTTCCCACAAGAGAACTTGTGGATTCAAGGCACACATTGGGATTAAATGCCGATTTTAAAAACCTGTGGTGAAAATGAAGCCTTTAGTCTATCCACTACAGCAAAACACAGCCAAAAACAAAACGACAAATGAAGGAATGGCCACATGCCCAGAGCGCTCCACCGTGTATCCAGAGGAGTACAGAAACCGTCCTTGAAAATCTAGTCTGCATGTGCACCATTAGAGCTTCTCAATTATCATGCCTTTCTGGCACTTGATGGGTCACTGGAGAAGCTCAAACAGCAGTACCAGAGCAGACATCTGCAGAATAATAGCTGTCTCTAGAGTACTGGGACAAAATACATCTGAGCACTGATACCCAGCTGGATATAAAACCTCTTATTCCAGGCTCTGTCTAATCTTCTGCTGCTCCCTCAAGACTGTCCCTGCAAACTTTCCTGAGCATCCCACTGTAAAACCTATTTCTAAGAGACCAGCTTTCACGCTAATTTCTCCCAGTAATTATTTGAGACCCTAGCTGGTAGGTCTGGTCCCATTGCTGCGGTGTGTGCAAACAGATTCTGCCTTTATTCATGAAAACTTCTAGTCCACTCACCATTTCTTAAGAACAGACTGCGAGCTCTTACCTCCTAATCGTCCTTAGCAGGGTCGACCTGGCCTCATTGTGGAAGGTGATGACAATGCTTGTTGGTGGGAGGTCCTGGCGATAGTGCAAAGTCATACACCTGGGCAGGGAGAAAGAGGAAAAGGCCATTCAGGTGCTGGAATTCAAAGTGGGAGCTCACTTCATTAACGCAGGCAGCAGATTCCATCAGTAGATGGTCCCCCAGCTACTATTAAAAAAAAAAAAAAAAAAAAAGGTTTTCTGTGTGAATCCTTTCTGAAGGAGTCAAGAAACTGCCAAGTAAGTCACTGAGAATTAAAGCAGGAAAAAGAGCTTAACTGTCATTAATAGGAAGGGATGAGAAAGGAGGCACCCAGCCTGCAGCCCTTTTCTCTAGCCATTCCTTCCCAGCTAGCACACCCTCCTGGTACCAACAGCCTCCCCACCAACAGGTAGTGGGAAGATAAATGCCCTCCTCTCCCTTTTTGTATTAGTTAGGGCACCACCACCTTCAGTAAGGATACTCCTCACTGACATTAGCATAATGGGATCCGAAATGGGTCCTTCATGCCAAAGGTAAGGCACAGGTGAGGTACCTGCAGAAGGCCAGCTGCAAATCTTATGCTGCCTCAGTGGCTCTGTCAGCTTCACGGGGCTTTTGGTGACATTCCAGAAGTACTGGGCTATCGTGCTGAGGCTTTTTTCTTTCTTAAATTGAGGCAGGGGCCCAAGCACTCTTGTACCCACCTGGCTGGTGGCACCAGCAGAGGTAAGAGCATCACTGAAGCTCCAGCTCCAAACTGCCTCACTCCCAGCTCCCGAGGCTGCAATTTCCACCAGGCAGCCACAAGGTAAACCAAGCCCTGTTTCTAAATTGATTGTTTCCTTATTCGTTTTGCCTTAATGGCATAACCTGACTACAGGGAAGATTGGGATTTAACACTTTCCAAGCCAGCCTGCAGAAGGTGAAAACCCACAGCTGCAACCACAGCCCCTGCTGCCTCCTTACCAAGGGGAAACATCGTAGACTCTGTAATTACTTTGACTTTTAGCTGATGAAATTTGTTGCTTTTATAGACCGACACCAACATAATCCTAGCTCAGGAAACCAGATACACCTCTTACATCTGTGCTACTCTTTCTAATTCCCTGTCAGACCATGTGATGGACTTAAGATGACATGCCAGTGGCAGGATGGCACCCTGTGACCAGCCTGAGGAGCTCCCCATCACAGCCATCGCACGCCTTCCCATACACATGGCACTCCCCTCTCTTGTGTCACTGCCCAGGTGCTACAACTACCATCCTCAAATGAAGCAGGAAAGAGAACCGAGCAACCACTCTTTCAAGAAACCATCAGTTTGCTCCCCCAAAGCTCTGGACCACGCTTTGCAAGGTGAAGTAAAAACAGATGGAAAAATTAAGGTGGGGATGGGGAGGAGAAAGCAAGTAACAGTAGTGAAATATTGATGGTTTATGCTATCAGCATGGTATGTTGCACCTCAGAAATGCCAAAAAGCTTGAGGTATTATTTTTAATGTGGTTTTTCACCTTTTCATTTTGAAATTACATTTCTGATTATTTACAAAATGACCTAAATAAAAGGAAAAAAGGGCATGTGGCAGGTGAAATAATTCCAAAGGTAAGGAAAAAAATGACATCTTGGATGGGACAAAATATTTGCAAGCTTACATTAAATCTGTTGCTGCCTTCTCTCACCAAAACCTTTCCCAAGTCCTGCCTCAACTTGACCAAAGCAGATTTCTCATTACTACCATGTTCTTGCAGCATAATCACCAACCCCCAAAATACATCATTCAACCAGTTCTAATTCTAGGTCTGTCCTCAAAGGACACCGAAGTTGCACAGCTACTCCTCATGCAGGAGAAAATTCAGTGACATTGCCCTGTGAGACAATACCCTCATTCATCTAAGTTACATCTCAGGGATGCTGAAAGCCGAGGGTTTCTGAATTACTAAACAGCACTAGGTCGTGCCCCGAGCTGCTCAGCTGGGTCGCTGTGGCGCCTTGCATCATCCAGGAACCAACTTCAACTGAGCTTTCCCAAGCTGATATGAGAAAGAAGATGCTGCTGCTGCTGCTTGGTGCCTGGTTTGCCACACTCAGGCTCAGCTCTCGCTTGCTTTGCAGAGCTGCAGGGACAGACTACAACGATTGCTCTCCCTGTGCTATTTATACACCATTATGTCCTAACCATTCCCAGATGCGTGTCCTTCCACCCACTTTCAGCACGGCATCAGGAGGGGTTGGGTGGTGCAAACAAGGGAAGCTATTTCTGGAAAAGAATGAAAAGAGGGCAGAAAATACAAAGTCATCAATACTTATGTTATTACAATAGTTAAGAAGCTAATAAATAAAGTTGCAGTGGATACATGCTGTATCACCCACCAGTGGTAGTGCCAGGGGTATTGCACACTGGCTGGGTCTGCCAGTGCTGTGAGAAAGGCTTCTTGTGCGTGACAACAATTTGATTTTAGAACTCCAGGTGTCTATGCACCTGATCAGCCTAATTAGACAACATGCATGAGGAAAACACTGAAACATCATATATGAGCGCCTCCAGAGCTTGGTCACTGGCTCTGTGACTCACCCCTAACTTCTGTATAATAAGGCTCACATCCCAAAAATGTAGCACTGCCGCTACGGAGTGGACAGGGACCTGGCAGCACCCCAACCTCGCCTCGCCTCTGTGACCAGCCCTGCACCGCAGGTGGCACCCGCTGCCCCAAAACCAGCCCACAAAGGGTTAGGCTGAGCTGCTGCATCTGCCAGGGCTCCTCGGGGTCCCTGTGTGGCCCTGACTCTGTCCTTGCCCAGGTTTTTATTCCTGGGCCCTTCTTTAAGGAGCCCTCCCAAACTTTCCTCCAGTTGATCCCTTTTTTTTTTTTTTCCTTCCCCCCTCAGTGTAACTGCAGCTTAAACATCCTGGCTCCTCAGAAGGCAGATTTCAGTTTAAGTTGTTGACTACAAGTGTTTTTTGGCACTTGCTTGGGTAATAAAAACCACAGCTTGGAAAAGCATTAAATCCAGCATGTCCAGAATTATTTTGTGTGACAATTACATCTGGGGTAATTTCAATTTAATACCTCACTGCAAGTGAAAATTGCAGCATGCAGCCCTAAAATTGCTGTAATAATGAAAATAAACCCACTAAGAGCTGCCTATGCTACCTCAGGCTGTCACTGGATAAACATTTTGTGCTGCTTATGGTATTTCATAGGTCACCCAATTGCCAACAGCAAAAAACCAAAAACAACACCCACAACATTTTCAGGAAACCAATGAAAGTTTGAGGGTATTCTTTTAGATTAAAAAAAAAAAAGTAATAACTGCATTGCTTCTATTTGCAGTGTGTTGAAACTCACTGGCTGAAGTAATTTACAGTTTCATGCTTTGAAACCTTGCAGCAGGACGGGGGAGCAATCTTAGCACAGCAAGTGCTAGCAGGAGCACTGCCAGGCTGAACTGCCTGCAACGTGGGCTGCTCCACCAGCTCACAGCATCTGGGGGGCAAAAGAAGACAGAAGCTAGTCTGGCCTGCCCTAAAAAACCTAGAGGGAGCATCCAGCTGGAGAAGCAATTACTATTTCCTCCTGCAAACCCAGAAATCACACTCTTATTTATTGGGAAGTTTTACTCTTCTGTTTTAAGGTTATTTCCCATTCAAATTTGAAATAATTTCAGAATCAGAAAGTTATAAAAGGGGCATTCTAGCTGCAGACATCTAAGGAATCACCCTTGGAAAATCCCAGCCTGGACTGGCTGTTCGCCGTACTTCCTTCAGGGTGGAAGGAGCAGCACATCTCATCTCCTTGTTCCGAGTATGCCATTAACAGCTCAGGGATATATTATGGTGCGCCTGTTTGTGGGGACAGGGAGCACACAGGCGGAGCCCTGTACTCATCACCAGAATCGCAAAGCCCTCCCGCAAAGTCCCAAGCTTTAGACACTCCAGTGTTCCTCACAGGCCTCTGAAGTCCCTCACTAAAGACTTTTTTCTTGGGTTGCTTTGACCCTTGTGCTCTTGGTGAATGAGGGGCTATCACACCCTGATGGCCTCTGCACGCAGCCACCCCTGCATCCCTAGAAGTCCTCCTGATGGGGCAATGCACACCCATTCCTGGGGCATGTCAACCTGTTTTAGATTTGAAATGGCAAACTTAACTCATAGCGCCCCTCACCAAACCGAAGCCCAGCTGGGAAACACTGCTACACAGCACAATGGTGAACAGAGATGGACCCTGTTCCTTGACACCTCTGGGTCCACCCCTGGGCTCATCCAGAGTGTGTTTTCTCCTTGACATCTGCCATCATGTGCCCGCAGAGCTGCACTGTGTCTCCCGAAATCTACCTCTCACACTCCCCCTCTCCTGGGTCTTGTTAACTTCCTTCAAGAGATGATTATCCCTATCCTGCTACTCCAGCTTCCCCTGCCAGGCTTGTCTTCATTCCTCTTTTCTGCTTCGATGCCATCTCTTGCCAACAGCTCTGCTGTGAATTTTTAATGTTTTTCCATGAAGTCAAAGCTCTCCCTTACCACAGCTCACCACTTCCAAAGTGCTCTCTGCGTATTTATTTTGAACAGCCAGCTTCATCAGAGCTACACCATCTTTCAACTCCCTCCTGGCTCCTTTCTTCTCCTTGGAAACACGTGGGAGAGCAGTCTCGTCACCACACGTCTAAACCAAGAGTATTTGGGTTTGTTTCTACACAGTGCTAACAGGGCTCTCCCTCTCACATCTACCCAGAGGACAGGGACCTGTCATCCGAAACAGTATGGGTTCACACCACCACCAATGGACAAACCCTACAAGCACTTGGGTTTCAGATGATATTCCTTGAGTCTGACTAGCTCTCCAAGCTTGATGGTTCTCTTGAGTGAAGACATGTGAAGAGTCACACCACAACAGTGCAAATATCATGAGTTGCATGTTATAGATTTGGATGCTCCACTGGAAGCAGAGAAGAACTTGGTGGAGAAAGGGGGAGAAACATTAAAAGTCCTTTTAGTGCACAGAAAAAGTGAACTAAATTACACAAATCTCCACAGCAACTTCTAGGAAGAGTTAATACTAACATCAAAGCTTTCAGCTCATATCCATGCTGGAAGAAGAGACCTTGCCAGCCTGGTGCACACCTCTGAAGGGACTCAGCCAGTCAGGACCAGAGCAAGTCTTTGCTCTAGCCTGGCCTTGGGCTGGACCAAGTCATCCATGCCTGCGAGAAGCCTCTACAGCTTTGCCCAGGCTATACACCAGTCAGTCAATGACTATGTCCCAGGGATCTTGATGTCATCCCAGACCCAGCTGGAGAGACAGAATGGCAGGAAAATAGAGGAGAAAGACCAGAGATACTGAAAATATGTCTGTACCTTACCAAATGGCCTGGAGCCAGTCCGCTTCTGGAAATGGGGGGCAGTCCAGGAAATAAAAACAAGGAAAGCTTTCTTTTACCATTTTTCTTTCTTATCGTGAAAACTAGCTCAGCACTCTCTGTGTTGAGCTACTTCACCTAGCTATTGTGGCCAGGCATCCTTGGTGTAGTCACTGCAATTCCTCTCTCCAGGACGCCAGAGGAAACTGGAGCAAGTCTTGACAAACAAGCAGGCGTGAAAAATTACTCCCTTGGAGGAAAATTAAAGTTACTGCTCTAGGGAGCAAAGACGACACCCACCACAGGCAAGCAAACAGTCACTAGTGGGAGGAAAGAGATTAGAGCCCCAGCTGCCTTGATGAAGCCAGTAGCAAGGGTGCCCAGGCTCTGCCTGCCTGTAGGGATGGCAGGACATGCAGGCACCTTGGTCATGCCTCTCAGCACAACCTCTCACGGTGGCATAAACCCCAGCCAGTGGGAGACCATTGTGCCTAAACCCTGTCTTGTAGCTGGAGCAAAATTACAGGTGAATTCCATTAAAATAATCTAAAAATAGGGACCATGGACATGTTGTGATTTAGAGCTATATTGCCATGTATGTGCCAACTCATATGGAAGCTAATGAGTTCATAGAGCTTTCTGCTGGACAGGACCATGCACTGTCTCACCTGATGTCTGGGAAACAGGGTCTCTGGCATTTTTCCCAGTTATCTGTGCATATCTCAGTTATCCATGCATTAAGCCCAGTGACTTGTGTCTGACAGCACAGACAAAGTGTCTGAAAGTGTCTGACACACTTTCAAAAAATCATTACTTTATGCCCTCCAGAGACAGAAAATTCAAGAAGCGCTCTTCATGTTACAATGCATCAGACTCATACAACAATATAAACAGGATATGACAATTCAGTATTTGCATGACCAGGGCACACAGAGGGGTCAGTGGCCTCCTTCATGACATTTACCTCCTGTTACCACCCTCAGTTCTTCTTGGCTCTTCCCAAGTCATCCTTCCTGCACGTTACCTCAATATTTTGTCACTCAGCTTTGAGAGACCTTCCCAAGATATGCCAGCATCTCCTCCTCCTTCTGTGGGTATGCATTGCACCCCATCAATCAGGATGAGGCTGCTGAACGGAGAGCTGACCATAGTCTGCCTTACTGCATGTCTCCAGCACCACCATGCACTGCCTGCACTGGCTGGCACCCAGGGCCATGCCAGGGGATGGCTGCTAGCAGTGAGCAGGCTGCTTGCACATCCTGCACTTGGGGTTGTGCCTGAGACAAAGACCTCCTGAGAAAGCTCTGGGGTTTCCTCCATAACACTAAGAGCTTTGATGCTGACCACACCACTAGGATACAGCACAATCTGATCACAAACGTCGCTGCTCAGCGCATGTATGTGACCTTTGTAACACAGTAGGATGAGCAGTGGCTGTTGGGATTTGTTGTGGTTTAGCCCCAGTCAGCAACTAAGTACCACACAGCCACTCACTCACTCACTCCCCCCAACCCTGTGGGATGGGGAAGAGAATCAGAAGGGCCAAAGTAAGAAAACTCGTGGGTTGAGATAAAAAGAGTTTAATAATTAAAATAAAACAGTAATAACAATAACAATAATAATAGTAATATAATGAAAAATAAAATAACGAGAGAGAGAGAGCGAGATGAACCCTCGGGAGAAGGAAAAACAAAAAATCCAAACAACAAGTGATGCAACTGCTCACCACCCGCCAACCGATGCTGACGGTCCCCATGGCACGATTGCTACCTGTCCCCCCGGCCGGCTCCCCCCAGTTAATATACTGGGCATGACAGGAACCCGGGTTCAGCTCAACTGCAGGTTGACCCGAGAAGGTCAGCCTTCTTGGGTTGACCAAGGACATTTTTCTACACAGCTTCTGGAAATTGAAATGGTGCTATGTTTGACTAGTGTACAATTACTATTTCCTCTAACTCACTGTCTCTTTCAGTCTCTCTCTTTCTTTCTTTTCCCTGCAAGATAGATATCTAAAAAATTAATCAAACAGCTAAATTTGAAAAAAGGAGGAAATGCAAGAAAGCAAAAATAACCTTCCGTGTACATGACGTGCTGCTGCCTGTGAACCTCAAAATTGATGTGATGATGCATTTATAATTTATTAAACATTTGCTGGATTTTTGTCTCTGGAAAAGGGAAGGGGAAAAAAACAGAACCTACTAAAAAGCAAGGAGAGAATAGCATGGCTGCATTTAAAAACAAGTTAAACCAGATTGTGTGTCTTGATTTTCAAAGCAGCTCATGAATAATTCAGACTTCTAGGGCCCTCCACACAGACTCAGGGTCTGTCTTGCTTCTTGACTCCCCCCACCCTTCCTTCCTCAGAACTGAGGCAAAAAGAAAAAGGAGCCAACAAAAGTGAAGAAAACAAAACAAAAACAACCTTCTTTGTCTTCAGTAGAATTTTAAAATGTGGACAAATTTCTGATGCCAGTTTTACTGGAATACCAGAGCTGACATCAAAGGTTTTCACTTGGTGAAAGCAAAAGCAAAATCTGGCACCCTGCACCTTCCTGGAAAGATCTTTAGAAGCCAGGACAAACTGGAATTATATTCCAGAGGGTCAGAACCACAGATTTAAAGATTCATTAGGGAGGACACTTTCTGACCAGAGCTTTCTGGCACCAATGGCAAATCAAAGCAGAGGAAGTGTAGAAAGTCCCCATCCCCACAACATCTCCTTAGTCATAACTGGAGAAGGAAAAGCCCAAATCTACACTGTGACAGCTCAAAAGCACTTTAAGCAAGCAGGAATCTGCAGTGTTTACAGCAAAAATCCACCCAAACGGCCCCGAAACATTGCCTGTGGTCACCCTTCTGCTACAGTTGATGGTGTAGAGCGTTAAGGTGCTAGGTAGCTGAACAAACAAACGAGAGTTTGATGGAAGAAATTGTCTCATAGCCTTAATTACCAGTAGTAGCAAGCCTTGGAAAATTAGTTCCATTGCTTACTAATACTCAACTTAGATTTCAACCTACGCAAACATACTGGGTCAATAGAAATTCTGAGACAAGCACTAAAGTTAAACAAACAACTTCATTCTGTCAGAATTACTTGGAGCAAGTTATCAAAGTAATCGATGGCACGTAATAACTATAAGACAAGTGGTCAATATATTATAGCAGTCAAAGGCAGAGGATGGCTCTAGCAGAGTGATCAATGGCACCCCGGGAATGCCAAAGCGCTTGTGATTAAATGATGTCCATCATGAAGTCATCAGCAGACCCCCGTATGGTTCAGGAGGGTGCCACACCACTCTCTGCGATGGGCACTGAGGCAATCAAGGATTTATCTTCCCTATAAAAACCCCAGGATCCTCTCTGTCTTTTGAAGGGAAGGGGGCACATAGAGTTTATAGAGGAGACCTGATGCTTCCATGGGTTGACCGGTGTTGGCACACCCATCCTGAGGGCCATGGCTGGGGCTGTGGTCAATCCTGGTCTATCAGAGAAGCTGTTCCCCTGGTGCAGCAATCGCCACAGTGATACCACGCCCTCCCACTGGCGGTTCCTGCAGCTGCCGACATGCATCGCGGCATCACTTCCACTCCAGCACATCATTTGTTCCAGAGGAGCCCAACGTGTACTTTTCATCTGATACTCAAAATAACTTGCTTTTAAGTACAGCCTGTCATTTTTAGATGGCTAGAAGTGTCAAAACCATTTGAGATCTAAATGAAATTTTTCCTTTTCAGGATGAGAAAAACAGATCTCTTTGGCCTTAAGTTTTCCTGTATTTTTACTCTTACATTCACTGAGAGTTTTGCTTTTGGTTTATCCTGAAATTGCTAACTCTTGGCTTTTCTTTTTCTTAAATAACCAAAGAACAGAAACACAGTTATTCCCTCAGCTCTACAGAGTGCTGTTCACCCGCACAGCCCCCAAATTCAGGCTCCAGAGATGTGCCATTGACAACACTGACATAACCCAGGTGTGGGGAGCAGAGCAGATCCCACCACCTGCTCCATCTCCATTTCCAGCTTTAGTGTCTCAAACGAAAGCAGCAGCAGCGCCTATGTCCGCATGCTGCTCACCTTGAAACGGAGTGGTTCATCTTCAGGACGCAGCGACTGGCAGGTCGTTGTCTTTTATTAAATACCCAGCTCTCCACCCTCCCCATCCCCCATCGTGACAGGGACATGCAGAAAGATCACTGTGCCACAGACAGATATCTGGGGAATGAGCTTTTATCTCTGGGTGAATGTGTCGCAGAAGTGGAGCTAATTAACTGGGGCTCTGTTTTTGAAAAAGGTTAATATTTTATCACATGTCTTCTATCTTGAGGAATAATTAGCCCTGGCAGTACTAGCTCTGCTGTTTCCCACGGGACTGAGCAAGAGACTGGAGGCTGGAGAGAGACACGTGACACTGATGGATAGACAGCTTCTCAACACTGGGCTAACAGTACATCTAACCAGCAGTTACTTCTCAACACAAACTAACCTGACATAGAATATTAACAGAGGCAAAACCCTGCTCTAAAGGCAGTACATATTCTGCTCATCCTAGTCTATCCCCTCAGGTACAGGGGATGCTTTAAACCAAGGCACTGTGACTCAGTCAAGAGGTTCACAGCTCCGGCACCAGAGCAGCAGTCCAAACCCCTTCTCCCCAGGCACTGCTGCCGGTGCCAGCTCTGGGGCAGTCTCTTCTCTCCTTGCTCCAATGCTTCGGTCTTCACAATAAGAGGGAAACCCCAAGGGCTCCCCCAACTCTTCCATCCCAACAACAAACCTGCTCTCATGGGGGGAACCGACTGCTGAAGCAAATTCCCACAGGGACTGCAGAGGAGAAACTCCCCCCATTGCTTGCACAGCAGTCCTCATCGGGGAGTACAGCACACAACCTCTCCCCATAAGACTGCTAAGAACAGGGCTGGGATGCAAGCAGAGTAAATGGACAAACTGGAAAAGGGTGAGAGAAGAGTAATTTCAGATCAACCCAGACATATTTTGTGCATGCGTTTTTCTTGGCAAAATGCAATGGACGGGTGGGTGGGGAATTTCCAAAATGAAATCAAAACTCTCAGGGGGAAACAAAACCAAAATAACTTAGGTGAAGGAAATATATCACTTCAAGAGCAGGGAGAAATATTTTTCATCTTTTTTTCCTCTCTGAAACAGCAACTTTTGGCAAGCAAAACATCAGTCCAAACAAAAGACGTGTTCTCCTCCAGGGAGGAGACAGCTAGGATGGAGGCTGTGCCTGCTGCTCCTGAGTGAGTTCCTAGGACTCTTGGGAGGATGCCTGTCCCGTATGGATTCTCCTCCTATCCAGCAAGGCACTGTGGGGCTGGAACAAGTGACTATTTGGAGAAACAAAACACAGCACGTAGGAAATGTAATGTTACACCATGGTGTTTGCTGGAACAGTCCAGAGTCACCCTCACTGCCAGGAGCTGGGCTCCGAGACACCAAGGTCCTACGGGCTCCCCCAGTACCGGAACTGCTGATCCCCTTTGCCCTGCAGACACCTTTTAGCTGAGAACACAGCTCAGAAATCATTTCTGCTTGCTGCGCAGACAAGTACCGTAACTCACACTCCTAGCACAGCTCTTTCAGATATAACTGGCTTTGCCCTCCAGAAAAAAAATTAGTAACACAGCCACTTAACTGACATATCCTCCTGCATTCAAAACACCCGCCTATACATTTCCATCGGCTCCTCATACAGTCTAGCTCACTCCTCAACTCCTTCCCAACAGTCACCCTCATCCTTCTCACTCAAGAAAAAGAAAAGGAGGGGGAGGAATAGGACTGCAAATCCACTGCTGCAGTCTAAGTACCATCACAGTTGCCATTTCCTGACAGCATCCATGATTGAGACACAATCAACCCTGCTCCTGAAGAACACTAGCCTCCCCCCGCATCCCTTCCCAGTACCATTTTTAATTAAAGCACCTCAGCCTGCCTTTCTCTAGGCAGCCCCTTGAGATACAAAACTGGGCCATCTCATGGCACATCAGATCCTGCCCCACCTGGTGGCTGCGAACATCCAGTGTCAGAGCCCATGACTCCAGGGTACAGTTCACAACCTGGGACTAGTTGAGCTGCAGTCAAAAACCTGAGGGGAGCCACTGCGCTGCCAGGGTGAGGAAGACATAACACCTCCAAAACCAACAGGGTGGCAATCCTTTCACTGTGATCCAGGTAGCCTGGCAGTAATGATTAACCTCAATTTCTGCCTGGAGTCGCTTGTTGCCTGACCTGACCCACCACCTCTAGCTTCAGGAGCAATCAGGCAAGGGCTGGAGGACACAGTGTTGTTGCAGGCTGCCACAGACATCAGAGCAAAATCTGGGGTTGTGTTGGGATCTCGGCACTTGGAAGCCCCTCTCCTCCCCAGGGAGGTCTGTGCAAGTCACACAGGGCAGTTCAGATGTCAGTGGGGCCTGGGGAAGACACTAACCCCCAGGAAAAGCACTAGAAGAGCCAACATGGACCACTGCAGAAGTCCCATCACATCTGAGGAGGGAAGAACAGGCTCTTCAAGACAAGTGAATGTTGGGATGATGGTCTGGCCAGCAGTGTTGCCCAAGGACAGTCCCCAACCCAGACACAGGCAGCCACCTTGGGGGACATGAGACCTCTCTCAGTCCTCAAGCCCACTATAATCCCATTTCATGCAGCCCCTTTTCATCACTATTTCCTTCCCCCCACCCCACCATTAAAAAAAAAAACAGAAAACTTCAGAAGAGTGCATTAAATAGAAAGAGGTATTTGAAAAGGATCATTGCATTCATCAAGTTTTGTCCCCTGAAGCTACCAGCCTGTGTCTCAGAAGCCATCAGGTCTAGCTGGCCTGCTCCTCAAGACCTCCACCTCCTGGCAAGCTGTCCCACGGGCCAGCAGACCACAAACATGGGGCAGCAAACTCTACAGATGCTATCATGCATTAGGGTGGCCACAACCGTTCCCAGGATGGAGACTTGAACACACACCAGCCATTTCCCAGTACTGTGCATTTCCAACCCTGTTTGCAGCTGATGAGTCCCCAGAGAGACCCATCACACTTCCTGCACAAGCTTTCCAGAAGCAGTAGGTGCAGCTATTGGAAAAAGGCCCCTTACTGACTTCCTACCAGGTGTCCCCACATCTATGTAAGACACCAGCTCCAGCAGAAGCACAAGAAACACAGGTTTTTGTAGCACTAAAATGGTCCAATGAATATTTTTCTCCACTTTCAGGCAACGCCATGAAAGTCTGAGGGATTTCTGTCTCTGAGTGGGAGAGGGATTTTTGTCTCTGACCAAGTTTTCTCAAACCTTAGGAAAGAGGAAAGTTTAGGAGTTTTAGTTCCAGCTTGAAACAAGAAGTCAGGGTTTCTTCCCCTGCCCTGAGCAGCAGAGGTCTGGACGGATCACAGCCCTGCAATCCAGGCAGGATTTAGCCGGGACCTTCCTCTCTTCTTTGAGGAAAGGCAAAGCAGATGGCCACAGTCAGTCTTCAAGTGAGTTCAGGCATCCCTATCAGGAAACACTTCAAATTATGGATCTTATTCTCTCAGAGAAATGCACATAAACCAAGAACCTCTCTCCTGGAAGGAGTGAAGTGGTTTTGGATTTACACAAATGTGAAGGAAAAAAAATGTAGAGGTCTGTGTGCACATCATATTCTGAAATACCAGGGACTAAGGAGTGCATGGAAACATAGGGAAAACATAGGGTGCTTACAGCCCAGCCTATAAGGCTTTCTCCTTTGTTGATTTGGCTCTGGCCAGCTCACATGAGGAGACTGTATCTTTACCACAGTCTTGAATGAGTACAGTAATAAGGCCACCACATCTCACACTGGATGCACTGCACAGGATGCACAGTGGAATTCAGGGCATGAAAAGAGCTGCAGAGCCCAAGCAGCATGAAAAGATGATCCTGGAACACTGTGGGGACTTTGCCAGAGTCTAAGCAACCCCATCACTGTCAAAGCCTTGCAATGTCAAGCCAGAAGAGATACATGAGTGCAATAGTTGAGTGTGGTAGTTAATTGCATCACTCTTGGGTGATGAACCCCAAAGAGAAGAGAGAATTCCCCTCACTGCTGTCCCACCAAGAAGGACCTGAGTCCACTGAACATATCAATGTCACCAAAGCAGCAGCACAGTCTCTCGCTTGTTGATCACATGGATAAAGGCCTCCAGTCACCTAAGCAGCCCTCCATCAGGGCAACTGGACAGTGGTACACAGATTTGAAACACAGATTTGCTACCAATGTAATGATCAATCCTGGAAAAGATGGTGGGTAGCAAGGACAGGAGGCTTTAGCAAGCATGCTTCAATGTGCACCTACCCCTCCTCTCATTTAAATGCACTCACTATGGGCAGAATTAGGGCCCATAGTATTCGCAAGATAGGAAAGATACGGGTAACGCAAGTGCTGCAAGGACAGCTATTCAAGCAATTGCAAAGCTTGTTAAGCAAATGCAGGCAGCTGGCAGAAAAGAACTACAAATTATGTGCGCTGCAATCAAAGTTTGTAAATCATGTCAGCTCTTACAAACGCTGGGCCAAGCCTGAGAGGCAGGAGCCCCAGAGGGGTCAGAGGTTTCTGCAACAGGAGAGAAGCTTAGGCCAGTTTTGTGGGTGACCCCTCTTTGAGCAGGAGGCTGGATCAGAGACCTCCTGTGGTCTCTTCCAACCTGAATTATCCTATGATTTTATGAAGTGCCTGCTTCTGATTAATAGCTGTCTTGCTTTCCTTGCTTAGCTGCCAACAATTGCAAATCTCAACAGTCCTTGTTCTCTCTGCCACCTGAAAACAATCTCTCTGGGTTTTGATCACTTACCTGTTCCTCAAACATCCTTGAGTTTCAAGGTCAAATTCACCCAGAAGACCAAGTACAAAATGTCACTATGTGTGGTGAACACTCCAGATGGACTGAACCCACAAAGTACAGAACTGAGCTCTTTTGAGCAAAAGACTCAGATTTTGGCCCACCTATAGTCATAGGTGGGTAAAGTTTGGCCAACAGGCACACAAAAGCCAATGTTGGCCCAGAAGCAATCGGCAACAAACTGGCCATCACAACCATGAGATGCCAGTACAGCTGTCTGACAGGGGCTGCGAGGCCAAAATAAATAGCACATGGTAGTCCAGGGGACACAGTGCACATTACTATTCAAACTACACCTCACCCTTAAGTCTTTGGCCAGATGGGACCTTCCCAGTTTGCATCCTCTAAATTGAACTTCGTGTTTCATGCTTCAGTTCATTCAAAAGTTCATTCTCCAGCAACACGTAGGCCCAAACTGTGAGTGACAGCAGGTCTAAACTCTAGCACAAAGTTATAGGTAGTGGGTTTTGATAAGGGGAGCTCTATACTGGGTCTTTTGTAGGCAGACAGCAAATTTTCCCAGCTAGGAGAACTGGCTGCACTTGTAACCAACCTGTATAGCAAAGGTCTGAATTTCTGGAGGGCTGAAGAGCTTGAAAACAGGATAACTATGACGAGAAGAGATAATAATGACGGTTCCCTAAAAAATAAAATAAATCCCAGCATCACGTGATGATCCCATCTTACATAGATGGTATGGCTGGATCTCAAACGGTTGATCAGTGGTTGGTGATAGTGTGTGGAGAGAGAGCTGGCTGCTCAAAGCCATGTGTCTCACTGACTTTCAGCTGCCCAACTGCAACAGAAGCTACAAAACATAGTAATATACTTTCTTTCACACCACCAACCTGGGCTAGCTATTTCAACCATTGCCAAAGGGTTACCAGGTTGCACAGAAGCACCATGAGTGATTCCCTCTCTTAAGACGTTGCCCAGCCTGTGAAAGTTTCAAACTTACACCACAATAGCCGATGGATGGCAGAAACAAAACTTGGCCTCTTCAGGCGGTTCCAGTTTATCCCCAAGACACACACCAACCCCTGCTCTGCTTGATGAACTCATATCTTCATCCCCAGAGATTTCAGCCTAAGGAGGTGATGGAAAAACACGGTGTTGAGCACTAACCCCTTGGGGTCTGGTGTCCAAGAGATGAAAGCAATCACCCTGTTTCCTAATGGAGATACTTTCATCTCAATGTGTTTTCCACTGTTCATTTCTGTAACTGCTCGCCTGCAGGGTCATGCTGTGCTCTTGCCTGTAGTCAGGAATAAGAATGAGATCAAGACCAAAGGCAGGGTGATCCCAGATCTGCTGGCAAGAGATCCAGAGACAGCCCTCATCTGTACAGGCTTTTGCCCAAATGTGATAAATGTTATTTTGTAATGAAATCACAAATGACCTGGCTTTGCCCAGAGAACAGCATAACAGCTGGAATAACAGATCAAGAGACAGAAAAGTCTTTGGGATATTTCTGGCAGTCATGCAGCAGCTAATAACAAACCACAAAAGCAAGAAAAGACCTGTACCCCCTTACATTCAGCCCCCTCCAACCTATGCGAGGTGCTGCCAGCCTGCTCTCCCTGAGGCATCATGCACCATTCTCCCAGGGGAGCACCCGCACAGGGACCCCCCAGCCCACACAAGAGGTTGCAGGACAAAGCAAATCCTCCAGCATGCAGACGTGGCCACACAGTCTTCTGGATTTCACTAATGCTGAGTCCAGAGATGTGGCAACATTTGAGTGCTCCATCTCCCCCATCCTCCTCGCCTGACCCCCTCTTCTGCGGGCCAGACAGGCTTAGCCTGCACAGCTCCGTCTGTCCTCATGGACAGAGACCTATCTGCCCCCACCACATGCAAGGCACCTCTGCTCAGACATGCCCCACTCCCTGCTGTCCCACCACCCCTCTGCCACCAGCAGAAGCACTCAGCAGCATCAGCCGCAGGGAGATCTCACGTACACACACACACCTGTACCCACACCACTTCTTGCCCAGGTCTACAACAGAGCGCAACCAGAGTCAGCAACTATCAAGACACTCCCTGAATAAGCAAATTTTAAAAATAACAGAATCCCTCGGGACTTAGTCTGCATCATGCAGGAAACTGGATTAGCCTAGCTACAATCCAGAGGCCACAGTGAGAAATGTATGCAGTCAGCAAAGGGAAGGGCAACAGTAGACAAGAAAAACTTCTAGGTTCAGTTCCACTTTCGACTGTTTGAGGTCCATCCAGGTAATGTCCCAGCAAACCTTCCCTCGAATTCAAAGCGAGTTTGGCCACCTCCTAGGTACTTACCTGCTTCTGCAGGTCTAATGCTCAGGTACTGCTGAGGATGGCAGAGCAGAACCTCACCTCTGTCCTGCTTGTGGAATAAAATGGGCTTTTCTACACATCATAGAATCACAGAATGGTAGGGGTTGAAAGGGACCCCTGGAGATCATCTGGTCCAACCCCCGTGCTTGAGCAGGGACCCCTGCAGCAGGGAACACAGGAACACATCCAGGCGGGTTTTGAATGTCTCCAGGGAAGAAGACTCCACAAGGTCCCTGGGCAGCCTGTTCCACTGCTCTGTCACGTGCACAGTAAAGAATTTTTTTCTCTTGTTTAGCTGGAACTTCCTGTGTTTCAATTTGTGCCTGTTGCCCCTTGTCCTGTTGTCCGGCACAATCCTCTTGACATACACCCTTCAAATATTTATAAGCATTGGTAAGATCCCCCCCTCAGTCTTCTCTTCTCCAGGCTGAACAAACCCAGGTCTCAGCCTTTCCTCAGAAGAGAGATGCTCCAGTCCCCTGATCAGCTTCGTAGCTCTCCACTGAACTGGGGAGCCCAGAACTGGATGTAGTCCTCCAGTTGAGGCCTCACTAAGGCAGAGTAGAGGGGAAGGATAACCTCCCTTGACCTGCTGGCCACACTCCTTTTAATGCACCCCAGGATGCCATTGGCCTTCTTGGCCACAAGAGCACTTTGCTGGCTCAGGGTCAGCCTGATGTCCACCAGCACTCTCAGGTTCTTCTCAGCAGAGCTACTTTCCAGCAGGTCAACCCCCAACCTGTATTGGTGCATGGGGTTGTTCCTCCCCAGGTGCAGGACCTTACACTTCCTTTGTTGAATTTCATCAGGTTCCCCTCGGCCCAGCTCTCCAGCCTGTCCAGGTCTCATTGGATGGCAGCACAGCCTTCTGGTGTATCAGCCACTCCTCCCAGTTTTGTATCATCAGCGAACTTGCTGAGGTTACACTCTGTCCCTTCGTCCAGGTCATTGATGAATATGTTGAACAGGACTGGACCCAGCACAGACCCCTGGGGAACACCGCTAGTTACAGGCCTCCAACCAGACTCTGCACCACTGATCATGACCCTTGAGAACATGTTGTTCTCCAAATATTAAGTTCCTCCTTTGGGGACTCTCAAGAAACCAGGCAAGGAAGATAAGATGCCTAAATCTCTATGTGGGGTACAAAATGCATTTCTAGCTCCTGAGACCCAGTGTTCACCTCGATTCATCTCAAAGTGGTTTTGGTCTAGCAGGCAGTAAAGTTGAAAGAAGACAAGGCAATGTCAGAAGTCCAAGGGGATCACAAACATGCTAAGCCAAAGGCAATGCATCAAAATATACTTTTCTCCTCTTCAACTCTTCAATTCCAAGAAGATATTACAATATTCTCAGTGCACTTGACTGCTTGCCACTCCTAGGATGCAATCACCATCTCAGGCAAAAACAGAACCACTTCAAAACCCGCATGCAATACAGCTGCCCTCACGCAATCTGCACGTGGACATCTACATATGTTTTCACGTGCCGTGTGCCAAACGTATTCACACAGGACACAGAGACACATGGAAGGTGTGCAGCAGCAGAGATGTATCCTCAGCCCTACATGCCCTACACAGGTACCACACCTGGCAGAGGTAGGACAATCCTTGGGACAGTGTATTTGTCTCGGTAATCCCCATCCACAGCAGAGTCAGGTATTTTCAATTACCCCAACTAGAGCTGCTCCAATGTAATGCTGATCATGCAGCCTCTGCACCCTTGGGATGCACGCTGCAATTAATGGGTCAAAATAATGCTGCAGCATGCAGTGCTTCAGGGCTGAAATCCTGAGTTTTCTGCACCTTGAGAATTCAAGACAGCAGCTCTTTGCCCCAGGGGAATGTCACAAGCATCACCTCTTCCTGTCCCTCTGTGAACAGTCCCTACGAGCAGAGCCACCAGCCCTGGGCAGCTCTCCTACCCAATGGACACTCTCCAGCTGGTACCACACTGTTGTTTGAGTCAGGAGACCTGAATGAAGTTTTATGGTGTGTGCTGTTCCCTGCAAAGGCAACATGACAGACTACAAGGGCAGAGCTTTTCTAGGGGGCACAAGTTGGTGTGACGAGGCCCCTGGGCTGCCAGGATGCTCTCATCTTCAGCAGACAATGTGATGCCTAATCTTCATATCTGCCAGTATCCTTACCAGCCTCGTGTTTCAATCACGATTTTAGCAGATGCTTTCTCTCTCTCAGACACACACATATGCACACAAATGCACCCCCTCAAGCAGCTGTAAAATTCAAGCTTAACTGGGTAGGTAGGGCCCCTTGTAAAGCACTCAGGACTCAGTGAGAGATAGAGCTTCAAAAATTTGTAGGATTACTGCTTTATGCCAGGATTTGAGAGGGCTCCATCCCTAGCCTCCTTGCTCTACCAGCTCTTGTGGCAGCACTACTAAACTCAAATCAGCGCTGCAAGACAAATAGAGGAAAACAGGCAGCAGGAAATGCGTGAGGCTACCTGCGATAGCCAGAGAAGTCGGCTGGAGGCTCTTACCTCTCCTCCACCCACTACCTTTTCACCTACTCTCCTCGTCCCCGATTTCACCTCTCTGCTTCGCCACCGTCAGCAAGCACAATCCCCAGCTCAGCTTGGTGCTGGCCACAACTCATGGTCCCAGCTAAGCCTTGCAGCCACAACAGCATCTGCACATCTATTAAACACAATGGAGCATTTGAGAGGTAGAGGTCAGCCTAAGCAGCATATGGAGCAACCACGTGGTGAATACCAGCCTCCCCAGGAGCTGTCTGCCACAGATGGAAAAAGCCCAGGAGCCATCACAACGAAATCTTCTGGCTGGGGGGTGATGCATCCTCCCTGTCAGCTTTCCAAGCCACTGAGCAGTACGGGAGACCTCAGCACCTCTCCCTCCATGTGCACACCTGGCACTGACTCACTCGGTGCCGTTTTGGTCCTGTGGTTTGCCAGTGGGAGTTGGAGAAAGTGGGATGTGGTGATGAGGTAACCCCAATGGCGTGTGGCTACCATGGCGGAGGGGGACTAGCCACCCATTCCAGCGGCATGAGATGGCTGTGCATGATGTAGATGCGCCACCTAGATCTGGAACCAGCCTGCTGCTGTGGTCACAAGGATTTTTTAACCTTGACTCTTGGTGGGGATGTGATACACCACCAGAGGACCATACATGGTCTTCTGGAGAAGGACATCCCTTCACATAGTCCGAGGGATTAGTTAATGCGCAACCAGGAATGCAGTTAACAGCAGGCAGATGCAGGTGAGTCACCAGGAGCAATGCTCCAGCTGTGAGATCTCCCAGGGCAAGGGACATGATGTAGTTGTCAGAAGCCATGGCATTTCCCTGGATGAAACCACCCATAAACCAAGAACAGGCTCGCAGCCCCATGCTGGCTAGAGGCAGGCAAGGGGAGCCACCACAACCTCTCCAGCTCCAAATCCTTATAGTACTGAGATTCTTTTCCAGCAGAAACCGTTCCACTAGTTGCAACTTAAAAAACAAAATCAATCCAGCAAACATTGCTAAGCAACTGACTGTCAGTGCCACATCCCACCCTGCTGAAAGTATTTGCCCTCTCCTTGACCTCCTGGCAAGGAGCTTGCCGCTCAGCCCTTGCCAGATTTTGTATATCCAGCTATTGTTGGCAAGTCCAGATGCTTGGCTGGATTAGCAAAGAAAACTCCAGGAAATCTGCAACCATCCTGGTGAAAAACACCCCACAGAGAGGCTGTAAGGAGCAGCAGTCCCACATCGCAGGCAATAGGATCAGGACTATGAGGTGCTGGTCTCGAGGAATTACCATGGTTTGCAAGTCTGTGTGTCTTGGTGCAGCCATGTGTTGTACAGAGGGGATAAGAGATGGAGAGTAAACCTGCTGAAAACCTGGTCGCAGAGCAGAGCAAGCTGCTTCGGGCAACAACATCTGGCTGAGAGGCTGAAGGAGAGCCTGCTTGCCCATAGGGACATGCTCAAGAGTTGGGTAAGACCCTCTGCAAGTCTCCTGCCCCTCATGCGAACTTTCTTTGGGAATAGCAGCTGGCCAGGAGCACCTTGGCATGGCTCCTGCCATGGTGGTGCCCCTTGGTGTGGGGCCTGTGCCAGGATGCACCTTTCCCCAAGGTCAGCTGAAGCAGAATCAAAGTCTGACTCTTTGGGTTCACTTTCATACAAGCAAGCCTGAGCACTTCCAGTCTGGCTTGCACAAAGCAGCCTGAGCCAGGTTTGCCATTGAAACCAAGTTTCTCTCTAAGCACAGACACTTGGCAGGCCACAAAGCGTGAGCCCTGGGGGTTTCCCATCCCTCACACAAGCCTGGTCTCCTGTACCTAGCTCTCCCCTCTGCAAGATGGACCTCTCCTAATCAGCCCCAGGCTGGACTCTCTTTACATGTTCTGGCACAGCCACCAGCAATTTCTCCCTGCTCCAAGAGCAGGCCATGCTCATCCACACTTTCCCACGCAGCTCCACTGAGTAATTCAGGACCTACTCCCAGGTTGCACAGTAGTGCAAGAGCATCACCTGCAGCAGCTCCCTTAACACCTGTGCCGTGAGCAAGGATTTCTTTCCAGAGAGGGCTTTGCAAACTCTGCACCTTCCTCTCCCCCTCAACCACCATGCCCGGACCCTTCTCCCTCCATTCCACCCATCAGTGCCTGCCTCTCCCAGGTCTCCCAGCAGCCCCATTTCCTCCGCCGCAGCTCTAATGCCCGGCTAATGGTGCACCATCCGCAGCATTGTTCCGACATATTCAATAAATCAGAATCCAATTACCGGGTTAAGGAAATTGGAAGCAAATGCAATTAGCCCTAGCCCCTCCCACATGCTGTGCCCTCGCTTCCTCCTTAATGAGAACTTTTCTTTCACAGGAGCACTCAGCACCGCATCCGCCCACCCAGGAACAAGGTGGCTGCCACTGCGCAGCGGGGGTACAGAGAGGGGGCAGCCGAGTCAATCTTCCATTTTAATAGGGCAGATGGTTAATATCCCTGGCATTAATTCTCTCCAGGAATAGCACACTTGCTCTCTGCTCAGCTATTACAGGCATCCGTCAGGGCTGACAGTTCCTCTCCAGAGAAAGGAGCATCTGGTTCTTACCACGAAAAGGAGCTAAAAAAAATATATAAATAAAAACCCACCATTGCTTGCTATAGGGCTGGAGAATTGGCACTGTTTCAGTATTTCAGCCTAAGCGCTGCATTTGGACCGGAATAGGGGAAATTCAGAGTTGGCTCAGATGGTGGGTATTGGGTTGCTCCAAATGATAGAACTTGGGCAGCAAGGCTTGGGTTCAGCACAGGGCTCCCACCAGAGCAGGGCTTCCCCCAAAAGTGCTCCAAGGAGAAGGCAGGAGAGGACAGCTACTGCCAGTGGGCTGTGACTTAATGCCAGGCACAGCTCCTTGGGAAGGGCTTGCACCAGCTGTGGGCTAGGGATTGCCGGCAGGGGCCAGGCATATACTGTGTTCTCTGAGGACAAGGAGGAAAAATCCATTGAAGGAACCCTGGGGGCATTTCCTACCCCAGTGGGACACCCTGGCATCACTCCGTCCAGCAGACTATCAATCAACCCCACTGACCATCAACAACCTGCAGCTGTGAAGGGCAGCTCTTCCCCAATGAGTTTGGAGAGGCAATCAGAGGGAGGCTACAGCTGCACTCACAGCAAGCAAGGGTGCACCGAAACTCCCACCCTGCCCTTCCCACACTGACAGCAGCTAGGAAGCATGGGTCCCTCAAGGCAACCCTCGCTGCAATCTTGCCTCCCTCAAGAGGTCCTTTGGGAGCCAAAGGATATTTTTGACCCAATGGTGCTGTAGCTGCTAGTAACCCAACTAGTTTTTACTTTCCTCTCCCCCTCCCTCAGCAACAGTCCCTATTCCCCACAGTAACTCCTCTCTCTCCAGAGCAAAATAAGTGCTCAACAGTTATTTTATACCCGTTGCACCATCTCATTGCATCCTCTGCAAAGCAAGAGTTCCCAGCACCAGTGAAGACTCTGCCCACTGTGGGGATGCACTCTCACACACCCATTACTTTTCTGAAGGGGAAAAAAAAAAGGCTTTTAATTTCTTTCCCTGTGGTCCTGGAATAATTTATACAGATTTTCATTAATAGGTTTAGGACTGCCAGAAATGCCAAGAAATCAAGTAAAGCAAAAGATTCAATCCTAAAAATACAACCCAGGCAGAACCAATCCCAAACACACCTGTTGGGCATGGGTGAAGGGCCCAGAACCTCCTAGCATGCCAAAACCACTGCCCTGAAGAAGAAAGGGACTGTTCACCCATACAATGAAGTTTCATGAGGAAGACCAGAAGAAATCGGGGGGAAGCAGAACCTGTGATGGCGGGTGTCACGGACGGCACGGTCACTGGGGATCCTCTCGCTCTCCCGCTGGTTAAAGGCATGGAGCCGGTATGGGTCCTCGCCGCCCTTCCACCTCCGGACACTCAGGTACCTCCGCTCTTCAAACTGATCCCAAAGGTCGTCCCAGTCCATGTCCGAACCCTGTGCATACAAAGTTAGCCCTGTTAGAGAGAGGAGAGACCAGAGGACACCTGACCCCACTCCAGACATCCTCCTGAGCCCTGCCAGAGGTCAGCCAGCCCTGCAGCACAGGCAAGCATCACAAGAGCAGGCTAACAAGGAGTCACATTAGGTCTTCAGGGTTTTTTTTTCCTTAGGTCTTGAAACAGCGTCAAAGAGAGCCTGCCAATTTGAATTTAAAATTACTAATTTGAAACCGAATTCAGGCCTCCGGTGGATCCCCCTCTCAAACAGCACAGTCTCAAGAAAGATAAAAGCACAATGCTCTTGTTAGGGTTTTACTTTCTCTCCAGCCAAAAAACCAAAGGTATTTTACACCACATGCCCCATTACCCCTGTAACCTTTCAAGCAGGAAAGGACCATCAGATAGGACCAGTTTTTCAAGCCCAATCCCACATTTCCACAGCTGTACCCTGGCCCCAGGGCTGGCTCCAGCAACAGGACCCTGGAAGAAGGGGGCCGTCATCCTCCCAGCCCAATTTTGATCCGTCTTTGCCACAAGTCTCCCACCAAGGACTTCAGCCCTACTACAGGGAGGAGAGTGGGCAAGCATGTGCCCATGTGGACCCCCGCCTCCAAAAGGATGGAGGAGCTGCATTTCAGGGTTACCCAACAGCCATCAGCACGTTTAAGCATCCCTTGGCAGCCTGGTGCCATCAGGGGGTTTAAGCATCCCTCAGCAGCATGCTGCTGTCATAAGGTTTAAGCATCCCTCAGCAGTCCGGTGCAGGAGCAGAGAGGACAATGCAGCACCGATAAGATCTCGTTACAGCAGCACAACCTCTTTGATCTCAGCCTACATGTAACACGGAGAGATGCAAACATTTACAGATATCTCAGCCCTGAAGAAAATTGTGATCTTATCCAGTAATTGATCTTTTCTTCTTCATTTCTTTTTTTTTTCCCCTCCTCAGTTCACACCATCTCAAAGCCGATTTTGCCTGCTAATAGCACAAAATTAAGCTTTTGAAATGGGTGATTTTTATCCCGTAATTGATTTTACTCGCATCTGGCAGCATGTTTTCTCTAGTTGTAGGAAGGGGAAGAAGGAGCACCGGCTCCTGCAAGTGAACCGTGGCAGGACCAAACCGGGTACCTCCAGCCACATGATGCCCCACACCACCCTGGATCACAGTGACACAAGCACCCCCAAAAAGCCAACAGTGCTCAGGGATGCAGGGGCTTCCGGATACAGGTTCGTATTCATCCTCCCCTGGTGTGACCCCATGGCTTTCTCAGGAGCTCCTCCAGCACCTACCCCAGTGCAGGAAAGATCAGAAGAAACCACTGAGCCACCAGCCCTACTGGGAGAAAGTTATTCAGAACGGGGTGAAAATTATTCAAGGCTGTGAGAAAGTTATAAAACCAGTAAGGTCATTGCAGGAGGTTTATAAGGAGGATGTATGTAACCCACCTGCGGGCTTTTAGGAGGAGCAACATACACAGGGTGATAAATATTGTTTATGTTTTTTCTAAGGCATCTTGCAAAACATGTTCACCGCCACAGTAAAAGATCAGGGAAAAGTGAGCCAATTGCATCTCAGAGACACCAACGGCCTGACGTTTATAAGATTTCATGATGACCCTGGGGGGCCTGGCACCATTAAAACAACTGCTGCAGAGTTGCAGTCCCTAAATTTTAATGCTGTGAAGAAAAGAAAAAGTTGGTTTTATCAAACTTAATAAGAAGAGAAATGGCTTTTAAAAGCAGCCACAAAGCACTTAAGGCTGTTAGATGTGTGTGTATATATACTTATTTTTTTTAAGTCAGTTAAACCCAGTAGCCTTGGATCAACTAGAAGGGTGCAGTTGAACAAGCATCCGACGGCTCGAGCAGTAGGGCAGCTATGGCTTCAGGAAAACTGGAGCTTCTGCACATGCTGCAAGAGCAGCAAGGCTCAAGCCAGGCCAGCAGAAGCAAGGGGTCAGCATGCAGGAGGCTCCTGGCACATGCGTCGAGGTCTGGGACAGTATTTCCCCAGCACCCGTCTAACCCCACTACCTTCCTGTTACTGGGGGATCCCAGTGGTAAATGGATAGATGGGCAAATACAAGTGCCTTATCCCATGGCATTTGCTTCTCATCCTGCCCTGGATATACCCTGCACCCAAGGGTTGCATTTCTGGTTCACACCACAGTGAATAACTAATACCCCTGTGAAATCTCCACCTGAAAGGCATCAGCTCACCTTGATTCACCCAGGCTTTCCTTTCTGGGTTGAGGAAAGCTATCAGTAGGATGGTTCCTAAATATCAGGTAGCCAAATACACATCTGAGATGAAGAGCAAATAGATGCCAAATGGAGATTAAAGAGTTATTTTAGCCACTATCTGGCCACAAAACAAGCCCACGGATTGGGTTAACTTTCTCAGCCAGAAGTAGATACCCAGGTTTGGTCATTTGCTTTCGACCCATATCTCCTGTCCAAATCTTCTGGGTGTTCTTCAGCTTTCCATCCCAAGATTCCCTGCAAGGGTAACAGAAATCAGAGCAGGATGCTAAGGCACACGCACTCGCTGACCTCTGCAAAAAAATACCTGCGCAAAGCGGTGAGGCAGCAGCCTCAGATGAAAAGCTCCCAGCTACGCAAGTAGAGGGAGGCAGGAGACGTCCCCAACCTGCACACAGGGACTTGCCTGCTTCTTGGTGCCTGATCAGGGATGGGGAAAGTGACTTAAAGCGTAAGGAGAAATCCCCTTCGCTCACCCAGGGACAGCACATCAGTTACAGGTTACTGGATAAGGTCTTCATTATAATATTTCCGCCATGTATTATCACCTCTTCCTCACAGCAGAATTCTGTCTTGGGAGTTATTTAACTGATGTGCAGAAATCTAAATTTAATTTATTATGATCTAACTCACTTTAGAAGCCAAATTACCCTGCACTAGAAAAGGATCAAGTCAATACTCCACTTGCCTTTCTATTTATCTTCTACAGGGCTTCTCTCTCCAAGCTTCATATTCATTTTCTCTCATGTACCAGTAATAAATTTCCATTTTTTTTCTTGAAATTAGGTAATTTCTCTTTCAACATTGCAGTTTAATGGCTGGTATTAATTATAGGAAACACAGTCAATGCTTAAAAGACTTTGAGAGACTCAGTGAGTCTGCAGGAAAGAGAGGGCAAAAAATATCCAAAGGGGTAGCCAGCCACTCTTGGCAAACGAGTGCTCCCTCTTCTGACACTGCATGGGCGCGGGGGGGTCCCCAGTGGGGTCAACAAGAGGGACACCACCACCCCCAGCCCAGGTAAAGAGACACGGACAAAATTCACTGTGGAGAGGAGCTCCCATCTCATGCCAGCACCCAGCCAAGAGCAGGGCTCGCAGAGAGTCTTCTGCTTTGCCAGCTCACTAAAAGCACCCCCCAAAACCACTAAAGGCATCCTCCCAAAACTGCCTGCCATCTCACAAGCAAAGGGCAAACAGCAAACCCCTAGAGAAAGCACAGAGGCAGCTTTTCACCACAACTGTACATTAAAGATCGAAAGCCTCTCTGCGCAAAGACATAATTCATCATCTGCCTCTTAAATCACGGCTCAGAAACAAAAAAGGGGAAAAAAATATTAAAAAAAAAAAAAGTGGTGCTGTGGGGGGAGAGCAGGTCATTAGCAGTAAAACTACAATTTTCTGGCAACTGCTAATGCCTTGTTTATGTGGATTTCTGCAAATATGGCATTTTAATGGCATAATAATTGTGTGATTACAGTACAGCAGAGATCGCTGGAGCAGGAAGGAGGAACAAGCGACCCAGCTGGCTGCTGCTGCAGACCTGCAGCGTCCCCACAGGATCCTCTGCCCCCTCCTGCCTGCACCCTCACCGTGATGGGAGGTCAGAGCAGGCTGGACACCAGGGAGGGGGCTGACATGTTGTGGCTGCACCTCGGCTGCAGTGAGGCGGCCTGGTGGGGAAAGGGAATTTTGGGTGACACGACTGGCCTAAGAAGAGCTGGCAGTGACCAGGGACAGGCAGGTCACACTGGTCCCCAGGGCCAGCCTCCAGGAAGAAAATTAGTGGGTGGCACAAGCCAAGAACGGACTCTTACTCACTTTCTTCTTTTGTGGCATTGTTTTAAAATAGGGAACTTAAGCATCTGCTAAAATAAAAGCCAGTTTCCTCTTGGGGCTATTGTGTGTTACTGTTAGATCAAGGTGAATTGCACTGGCACCATCCACCTCCTTTCAGGAAGCAGCAAACCCAAGACAGCCCAGTGGGCAGGCAGAGCTGCCAGCGTTAGCTGGGGAACCCCAAGTTTTGCCCAGGTGAAGGGGTTTTGCCTGTGCAGGTGCATTGACAACCCCAAGGGGATCTAGCAGTTGGCCAAATGTGCCACTACAAACCCTTGGCCCTGCCCTGCACCCAGCTTTCCCTGGAAAATCTCATTCCTACATAATCCCTCTACTGAGCATTCACTGCTGAGCTTCCATCCTGCCTTTCCTGGGACTAAGACATTTAAAAAAAATGGAAGAGTTGGGAAATAAAAAATAAATTTTAAAAAAAACCACCACATCATCACAAGCTCCAATAAACATGTGAAAACTCCAGAAACTTGGATGCCACACAGCATATCACTGCCTGGCCACGCTCAGTCGCTCTTCTGCCTGCAGACGGTTGGAGCATGCGTGTATATTCACCGCAGCTCAGGGGCACTGGAGGTGGAGGGCAATCTTTCAGCAGGAATTGCAACCAGGCATTATACAAATGAGATTTAAATGTCTTGATCAAGCGCAGGGCCCCTGCAAGAGGTTCAATTATAGAGCTGTTACCAGCCGAGGCACTAATGCCATCTGAAAGGATTATAATACTTCAAACAGGGTAGGGTTCATCCCACCTCATCCCGCCGTGACAGCGCACTTTCCCCAGAGGTGATGCAGCCCTGCTTCTTTCCTACCACCTCCATCCTCTTCCCTGTCGCCCCAAACAGCCCAATGAAGCACTGAGGTACAAGATCCTTCAGTCAAGCTTTGGCATAGTTTTCCCAATGCCAGATCCCAGTGGCTTGGCTTAGCCCTGTATGTGCAGTACTGTGCATCCCAATAGCCTCATCCCCAAGATACAAGGGGGACACAGACAGAGCACCATGGCCATGGTCTTCACCCTGCCCAGAGAGTACATGGTGGTGCCAAAATCAGGCTGCGGATTTCCTGAGACCAGGCTTCATACCCATCCTGTAGCACCATCCTCCAGTGCTGCGGGTACTGCTCAGGCAGGGAACTGGGACAGACCCCCAAAGGGTCACGTCCACACCCCTTTCTCTTATCCCCCTTCCCCAAACCACACAGCCCCCCAGTCAAGCACTTAAATACAAACTTAAGCAACTCCAGACATTTGGAAGAAGCCCACAGAAATCCCTGTTTAAATGCTTGAGGTTACACACTTGCTTAAGTGCTTCATTGGCTCAGTGCCTCTTCTCCAGCTTTGTGCTGACACCAACCATGCATTGGAAATAGAGGTAGCTCTGGGCCCTGGCTATCATCTGCCCTTGACTAGTCTCCTGCCCCATGGGGATTTTAGCTCCAGTTACTTTATTTGAGGCCTGTGAAGCTCCTCTTCCTCTTGCACTGGTACCTGGGCTCAATACGCAGGTGTACCTTGGTGGCATCTCCTCTGGGACTCATGGGGATGCACAGCAGACCCATGTCTGTCATGATCCCACCCTGCCCCAAGAAGGATTGGCAGCTCCCACTGCATGGAGGTGAATTACTGCCTCTCAAAGGAGACCTGCAGATCTAAGCCTGCTCTGACCCCACTTGCTGGGGGAAGAAAGAACAAAATTTTAAAAAAATCAAATAAAACATTAATACAGATACCTAATTAAAGCAAAGCACTTCTCCAGCAAAGCCTGTCCTGCAGCTGAGGTCCCTGGAGAAGCTCTGAGCAGCATTCACCATTAAGCTTCCTGCTGCTGCTGACCTTTCCCTGCTCATGTACACCCTCAGGCACACTGCTCCTGCTTCAAAGGATGGAGTGTCGCCTCCTCTTTGCTAGCTCAGCAGGGAACATGAGTCCCTGAGGACCTCCCAGCAAGCATCCCACTTTCTCATTTGGCCCTGAGGCCAAGGCCATGTTACCACCACCTCTGCCCAATGCCCAGTTTTCTTTACCTGTTTCTGTCCAACCCGCCCTCTAACACCCACTCCTGCATGGGCAGTGTCTGGACCTCTCCTGTGTCGCACACATGTGTTTACACAATCAAGACACCTACTGCATGAGGCAACAGAACTGATAAAGGCTGGAATGTGACCATGGAAGAAGACTTGACCTCCAGGAACTGGGAGAAGACTTGACCTTCAAGAACTATGGCTGCAACCGCTGCCTGGATGGAAACAGGCCCATTCAGGCTCTGGAGAAGGCTCTCCAGTCTTCCCATGTCTTCTCTGTGAACATCCCCATGCTCAACTAGCATCAGCACAGGCTGCTGGCCACTGATTCAGTGCAAAGAGTCATCCAGGGCTAGGGCAGCTGGGCTATCATTAAGTTGATCGCAGCTAGAATCAGCTCTCTGTGTATCTTCTGTATCTGCAGTAAATGATACACAGAGTCCGAAACATTCTCCAAAGGTTTAAATCTGCTAAACTCTCCAGCCAAACACAACAGCATGAAAAGCCGCCAGAGATTTATTGATGCTTTTTCCAGTAAGGGCACCAAAGCTTTAATTTTAAAATGGATGGCCAGGGCAGTCACCAAAATGGGGAATTTATTCGCAAATCAGGAGCAGGGGACTCAGAGTTGCAAGGAGGGAAACATGACAGATTCATTGCTTTGATGAAAGGCCAGATTTTGTTTCCAGGGCTTCCCTTAGGAGAAAGCAAGTCAGCTCAGAATTCTCACCACGCTTATCAGCAAGCGCTCACCACGCTTGCAGCAGTGCCAGGTTAAAATATACCCCCACCTCCTGCAGGCAGGCTGGGCCTGAGCTTCACGTGTGGATGATGCTCCTATCCACTGGCTGTAGCATCAGGCCACCGTCCTGCCTCCACACAGGGAAAGGCAACACGTTTGCTGGCCAGTATCACATGCCCCAGACATCCCCGTGGTAACCCCCATCATCTCCAATGTGCTGAAGAAACTTCTGCCTCCCTGAGATGATGGAGAGGAGTGCAGGATCCAGGCCACTGACCACCTCTAGAAACAACATCCAGCTACAAGATTCCCTGTGTTTCCACTTGGAAAGATGCTCCTCCTGGGCCCCCAAAATCAGGTGCATGCACACGGCTGTACAGAAGTTCACTGCATAAAGAACACATACTTTAATTCTTTAAAATAATAAATTAGCCCATAGGATAGCCTGACACATGAAGACAAATCCTGTATAATTAAGAAGGAAAGGAAGCCGATTATATCCTCCTGGAGAATATTGCTGCCTGCTTCTGTTTTATTTATACATTACACTGTATAATGAGCTGAATATTTAGGAGGTCAGCACAAACCAATCTGCTGACTGGAGAAAAGAGAAGACCTAGCTCTGTCTGTGCCAGGAGCCAAGCAGGAGGATGGAGAGGATTTTTGGTCATCTCCTCCCCCTGCCTATAGCTCCCCTGAGATGCTGTGGGACTGCTCAGATCAACTACTTACACTCAACTGCTTGTGCTCAGGCTGCACTGGTCTTCCCAAGCCTACATCAAAAAAGGTCTGAGCTCCCCCACATCCCCCTTTAAAGGGTGAGCGAGGTCAGCCCAAGCCCATTGATGCCTGCAAACTCTTCTAATGGGTCTGCAAACAGTAATTTTGGACAGCAAACAAGACCAAATAGGTTTTAAGAGTCCACAGAGTATCTCTACACTGAGATATTTTTTTCTTAAGATTTCAGGCTTAAAAAAAAAAAACAAAAAAAGGCGGAAAAACACTGGTCTGGCAGCAACTCTGCTCTGTGATGAGCCCCCCAGGTTGATGGCAATAGTCCCCCACCACCACTCCCACCAGCAGTAGGACACCTGCCACTCCCCTGGGCCCTCTCCACCTTCGCTGATGCCAGCTCTCCCAAGCGCCTTTGCCCCCTGCTAGAAGGGGTCCTCTCAGCGTTCCATTCCAGGCTCACCACCGTGTCAGGAGATGGCAGAGAGCATCTTCATGGCCATTGTGGTGCGTTAACCAGAGCACCATGGGCAGCCCCTCCATGGCCCGTTGCCACCACTCAGTGCTACTGTCCACTTGCAGCACAGCGTGGGCGAGCCTGAGAGCTGCTCCCCTGAACATCAGTGGCAATTACATGGGGTACTAATTGGGAAAGAAAGCAAGGCAGCATCCCACGTGGCCCCCACACCAGTCAGATTCAGCAAAGATCAAAAGCATTTGGGAAGAGCCCAGATCCACGGTAGGTAAATGAAGTGGCAAAAAGGAGCTCCTGCATGGACAATGTTTTGTTTTCCTTCTGTGTCTCTTCAGGATGGACATGAGCTGCTTCCCAGCCATGAAGGTCAAACCAGCCTCCCCAGGCTTCAGCAGGAGCAGCAGATGATTTAGTACTCAGGTGCCCATAGCTGCATTCGGTCTCCAGCTGAGCTTTGCTCATCCTTCTGCTTAAAAGCCAAAGCTCCTACCAAACCACAGAGCTTGAGCATCTCAGAGGTCAAAAGAGGTCTCCCCCTTCCCCACTGAGCTGCAGGTCCCACATGCCAGAGGACAGCCTGGGATGGGGCACATCGGGGAGAAAGGGCGGGGGAAAGGGGAAAAGGGAGTAAAGGGTAAAGGAGCCAGCAGCTGGAGTCCTGCTCTGAACCCAGTGCTTTAAAAAGCAGGCAGCTAATCCGAACCGCACCTCCCGAGCAAGGAAGGGATCGTGCTGTTAATACACTCAGCATCCTCGACCCAACGCAGCAGCAGCAAAGCCAGGGTAATCCATCTGGTAATTGCTTCCATGGGGATCTTTACACAGCTTTAGAAACTAATGCTACTATCCTTCCCTGAGCAGCCGCCCTTCCGAACCAAGCAGCAACGAGGGGTGATGGATAACAGCAGCATATTAATGTGAAGGGAAAAGTGCCTCTAAGGGAGGGAAAGCTCAGCCTTTATTTTGCCTTGGTTTATTCTAACAGAGGGGAAAAAAACCCAGAGATTAGAAAAATAGATATTCAAGCAAAACAAAATAATTGCAAATACACAAGGCAGTTTATATGTGTGGTTTTACCTGTCTTCAGGAAGCCACCAGCTTGCCTTTCCCCCTCCTTCTGCCAGCTGACTGCTTTTGAGGAGCAGAGCTTTACCAAGTGGACACCAAAGCACAATCTGCTCCAAGGAAGGACCTCAGCAAGGACAAGAAATGCTGTCAGTCAAAACTCCACACTCCTGCACTTGATTTCCAGCTCTGGAGAAGTCCCGGACTGCCCCCAGCCATGCCTCTGCTTTCCTGCTCCTACAGTTAACCCACAAGCTCCCAAGGCTTGGTGGGAGGCTCCCCAGAGAGCATCACCTGTGCTGAGCAGCTCCAGCACAAGGGCTTTTTTTGTCTTCCCATCTCTCACTCTTCAAAGAGTGGAAAGAGCAGAGGAAAACAATTGCTGGTGGCTAATCAAAATGCCCCAAGCCCTCTCAGAAAGTTTTCCTGGCAGATGCATGCTGTGCAAGTGATGTGCTGCAGGCCAGCCCAGCTCAAACCATGCCAAGCAGCCACCCCGGTACTGGCAAAGAAAATCTCGATTGCAGCAGGACCTTTCCAACATATTTAAAAACACCACCAGAAAACATGCAGGCTGACCTACCCTGCAATGAGAGGATGCAGGAGCCAGGGGTGGGTTTTCTGCAGCCGGCAGGGGCAGCCTACAGCACGGGCTGTGGAGTACCGACCTGTGGAGCATCCTGCTAACCCTCAGTGCACAGCCAGAGCGTGAGACCCACCACCAGTATCCCACCAACAAAAAGCGCCAGGGCTTCAATGTGACCCACCTCCTCATCTCATACACACACATTTTGCAGAAAGGCAGGCATTTCTGTAACCTGGAGCCAGTCCTCAATACACAGGTGGAGGGAGATGAAGCTCAGGTCATGGTGACAATGCTCCAGGGTGCATGTACTATCCAGGCTCCAGCCCATCCTCCCCACAACTCTCCTCAAGGAGAAATTAGATATAAAACATTTGTGACAGCAAGAACTGATCTAAACCTTTGATCCTTAGCTACCTGCTGCTGGAGTGTCTGCGAGATTCTGGGCACTGGGAGCAACATGACTGACAGCACCAGATATATAGCAGCATAATTTAGAGCATATGTGTCAGCCCAACCTTCTCCTGTCTCAGCTCAGTAATAGGAATTAAAAAACAAAACACTAAAAATCCAACACTGGCTAGTGAGAAATGCACCCTAGTAAGGTACGGTCTGTTAGAAAATAAATAAGCCTGTTGAGGAAGGATTGCAGGTCCCTGCAAGCCGCAAGCACAAGCACTGCGGGAGCCTCAAGAAAGTGCCGCGCCTTGGGATGATGCAGGCTTAGCTGGGGAGGGGGAGACTAGAGGGCACAGCACGGCTGGTGTGACCTGGCTGGACAGATCACAGGTAGATCTCCAGGGTCTGGCCACCTGTCAGCAGCACAGTGCTGGTGCTCGCAAAAGCAAACCCTGAGGAGAGCTGGGAGCTGTGGCATGGCACACACCATGTCCATGAAGCAGGGACACGCCGAGGACAACAGAGTTGGCAGCAGGGGCAAAAGCTCATATCGAGGCTTGAACAATATTTTAGGGTAAGTTTGCCCCAAAAATCATCCCCACAGGGGGAGAAGAGACAGTGCTCAGCTTCTTCTGGAGCAAAGACCCCCTTCCACCACCACAAAAGCCACCTGCTTCCCTTGAGGGACAGGCTTAAGCAGCATTATCCTTTCCAAAAAGAGAAGTGGGCAAACAAGCATGAAGATGCACACCCCACTGCCCCCTCCTGCTGCGCTCATGCGAAGGCACGAGCACAGCTCCCCACATTGGTAGGGAGATCAGAGATGCAGAAGAGAAACAGAAGGAGGGTGGGGAAAAAAACCAAAATACAAACAACCAAAGCTGTAATTGGGCTTGTAGCAAATCACATCTGTAATCTGGAGAACAGCTGTGTTACCACCAAGTGCCCATCGCTGGAGCCCTTGCACCTGGGAAGATGTTGGGTCAAAAATCACTGCTATGTCAAAGCCTGGAAACACAGGACAACCTTCCATTCTCCTTTCCTTAACACATTGGCAACATCTGATCAATATTTCTGCACATCTCTAGAAGCAAAAAAAAAAAAATTTCAAAAAGCCCACACAAAATAAAAATAAAAAACAAACCCACTGCTAGTCACCTGATGCAGCAACCGCAAAACACCTCCCGAGAGCATGGAGATCTGGATGGAAACCAGCAAACAAGCACTGAGCTTTGGTGTTATTATCGGGGGGGGAATCTGATTTTCTCTCACACATACACACACATTCTGCTGCAATAAGGAAAAGAGGATTTTTGGAGTCATCAGTCATGAAAACATAGCATGGAAGTCTTGATGGGCAGCTTCTGCTTGGGCATGCACCAGCCCCCTTAGGTGACACAGGAGGATGTTTCCTCTACTCTGGCAAGGCAGTACAGCTATCTGTTCCCAGAACGCTCCTGGCCAGCTCCACCACAACTCCACACACTGTAGCTAACCCACACGTGGAGGTAGCAAGCTTTTCCAGGTACCTCAATGCATCAAACCCCAAAACCTCATCCTCTTCAATACAGATAGCCAAGCGCTGCTGTAGATAACATTCTGTATTATCACACAATATGAGGAGGCACCATGCTCACTCTGCTTGCCCACGTGCGTGGGCAGTGGCAGGGTTCAAATCAAAGCAAAAGTAAGCCCTCCTAAATCTTCTGGCTCTTGACACTTTGCCAGCTTTGAGCTTGGATGGGTGTGGTAGCAGCAGGCATGGTACAGCTTCTAAAAGCACAGTTGGGTGGCAAGTCAACACATGCTCCATTTGTTGGCCATAGCAGTACAGAGGTTTACCACCAAAGGCTCGCCCACCTGTCTACCAGAAATGAGCTGATAGGCAACAACTCCAGGACCTCCAAACTCAGAGTCAAGCACCAAAACTGCCTGATGCTCTCTTCAACGAAGAGCATTTCGCACCAAATGAACACATCTGCTCTGCCAGAAGCTGTACAATATCTATCAAAGATGAAGGTTCCTGCTCTCAGAAAGCCGCAGCGGGGAGAGGGAAAGCACCCCACACGTCACAAGGAATGGAGAGAAGAGGCTGGATGTCATTTTAGACAGCCCCACCACCCAGTTGGGCCATGGCTCATCCTGCACACCTTTGATCCCCCTTGTTCCTGCAGCAACACACTCCCCTTGCCAGCAGCACTGCATTAAGGATAAGGTGGGATCAGACATGGAATAATACAAATGAGGTCACATTTGCTGCTGGCAGTAGGTACAAAGAAATAAGAAGCCAGTCTTCCTAGCCAGAGGTAAATGAGAGGGTGGCAGCTTTTCTTCCCACAGGTTTGGATATACCACTACAGCACCCAGTGGCCTGCAGCTACAGGGGGAAGGGACTGTCCTTTGCAGAGGAGCCATGTCTCCAGCCAGGCTTCCCAGTGGAAACCAGGGGAGATGGAGAGTGGACACAGCAGGGAGGCTCTCCACAGCTGGAGGCAAGTCTCTCACACCATCCCTGCACAGGTCTGAGTAACTGGAGATGAAACAAACACCTTTTGTTACCTGGATGGTCCTTCAAGCACATGAAGCCAAGCCCCAAATTGGTGATGCTGTTTCCCTTAATGCTGGGCATCTACTGGCTCATTTCTCCACCTTCACATCCTCCTACATCCCTCAGCAGCTTTTTCCTTCCAGCCACAGGCATGCTTCTACCACCCCTTGCTCCCCAAGACCTTGGCACAAGCCACAGCATGCCTTCAAATGGAGGGGAGAAGATGGAGATACAAAGAGCTCAGGGGTATGTTCAGGCTTTAATAAGCACACCGGCACAAGCAAAAGCCACAGCACCTTGTGGAAGGAAGGGTGAGAAGCAGAAACCCTGTGGATGGGGAAGACCTGCTGAGGAGTAGAGATGCTACTTCACAGACCCTTCCCAAAAACACAGCAGTCACACCACAGACATCCTACCAGCCATGGGGCTGGCAGGCTTGAGCATCTCAACCAGCACTGGTCTTGACGGCTCTGAAAAAAATCCCACCTGCCTGCTTTTATATTTGATTTACTGCTTGTAAATGAACCTCCAGAGCCCAAGCTCCACCTGAGCATTTTCATACTCTTAGTGCCCTCGCTGGAGCCGAAACTCTCACGAGACACGAAGTGCTCTGGACACACCACCACAGGCTCCCAGCTCTGAGCTGGACAACCTGCCACCAGCTTGTGCACAGCCCTGGGAAAGGCAGGGGCAAAGCCCCAGCTGCAATGCCTGCCGCAGCCCCAGCAAGCCTCAACGCAGATGGGAACAGGACTGGTCCCTCTGCAGCTGGCAGCATATGCTGCTGCTGCCCACATCAATGCAGGTGCCTGGAGAGACACACCAGAAATAACTGGTTACACAAGCCAAGACTTTTTCTCCTGTGCAGGCAAAGAGAGTTTTAATCCCAAACTACTGGGTACAGCTAGGCATTTGAATGCATCCCCCCTTTTTGCAGTGGAAGGAAAAACATCTCAAGGGCAATGAAATGGACCTAAAAATGTGCCGAGGCAAAAAAAGGCCAGCGGGAGGTACCAGTAGCTCGTGACAGCTAGGCTGGTGAACATCTGTATGGCAGAGATTTTCTGCTCTTGGTCTGCCAGAGACCTTTATGTCTGCTCTAAAACAGGGGAATAATGCTCACTTAGAGTCTCACACTGAATTAATTGTTGCAAAGTGGTCTATGGTTCAGCAACGACAGATAGGAAGGCAGCAGTAACTACAATCATAGCCATGCTCAGCAAGACTAACGATCTGTGCTGTGCTATGGTCCCCGGTAAGCTGTCTGTAACACTGCTTAATGCTTCAGAGGAGGATGCACAGCAGCCCCGGCAGCAGGGATGCACCTTCCTCCCTGCCCAGCTCCCTGCATTGGCCAGGGGTCTCATTCCCACCAGGCACAGCTTCTGCAGTTGTACCCCGTTGTACCACCTGGCTCTAAAACCAAGCTCGGGAGCATGGTGTTCAGAGGAGCATGGAAAAAGAAAGGGGAGGGAAAAAAAAATAAAATTGAGCAATGCTAAAGGAAACAAGTTATTTTAAAAGGCTTCCTCTCCTCTGCCAACTTCTGACTTGCTCCTGGGCTCTCTGCCCAGCAAGAAGCATCAGGCAGGGTGAGGTGCGGGCAGGGCACAGTGCAGGCAGGGCATGCACAGCAGTACCTGTCCAGAGGGTGGTATTTCCTGGTTGAAGCCACCACGCAGACCCAGTGCTGGGTAACACAGCCAGCCAAAGTGGCGCAGAGAGGCAGGGGAGGAATGAGGGTTTCGATCCCCATCCAGCTCCATAGCAGATTCCCTCCTGCCCAGGTGGAAAGGAGCAGCATGCCCACAGCTCCCTCGCTGCCAAGCAGCTTGTTCCCACACCCAGCCCCAGCTTTCCACAGCCCAGTTTTCTTACAGGCATGTGGTAAATTAAATGTAACAGCATATATGCATGCCATGTTTTCCATGCTCATTTACACACACTTCCCAGCAAAGAGCCTCCAAGCTGAACTGCTACAGCTGCCGCTGGGATGCACTGTGGGCATGGAGTGGGAAATCTGGCCCCTGGGGAGCAGAGTGACAGCCATGCACAGACAGGCTGCTCAGAAAGGCAGCAGTGCTGGGTCACATCTGTCTAAATACTCCATCTCTGATGGGAGTCTTGACAGCAAAGACCTGGGAAATAGTACAGGCGAATGAGCACAGGGACACCTCTCTGAGCACCCTGCTGCTGCCAGCACACTCCCATCTTTACATTTAACGCCTGCACAGACCTTTCTCCCATGCGTCTGTCCAGTCACTGCTGAACCCATGCAGGCTTTCAGCACCTAGAAGACGCTGTTGTAACCTTGCATCCATCTGCATTGAATTTGCCCCCTGCCAGCTTCCTCTGATGACCCCAGCTCTTGACCAGGAAAGACAGGAGGTATTTCCTATCCACTCTTTCTTGGCTATTAACTATCCTCCAGATCTCCAGCACAACCCACCCTCCTCCATGCCAATTTAAGCAGCCCAAACCTACTTCCCACAAAGAACCCATCCCAAAGTCTCGATCACCCCATGTTCCCCCTCTCTGCACAATTTCCAGTTGTACAGGCCTCTCTCCAAGTCGGCAGTAAGCAAACAGCAGGCAGGAATCACTGGGGGTTCCCGTGGCAGCACCCTGCCTGCCCTCACCCCTGGACCACCCATGGTTCACCAGCAACGCCGCTGACCTGCCAACTGTGCTCCAGCCCTCGGTGCTTGCTATGGGGCACCATTCACTCCCTGAGCATCATTCACCTCTGCTGGCAGCACGGTAAAACCCAAGCACAAGCCACCCAGCAGTGGCTGTTCAACAGTCATGTCCTCTGTCCTGCTAGTTAAATACCTATGAAAAGACAAGCAGTAAAAGACCAATTATTCTAAAATATGAGCCCAGGCTGCTAAAAGGAGTAGGGGTTGTGGGAGCAAGGTACATCAAGACAAGATGTTCTTCCCCACTGAGATGGGAAACAAAATCACAAGGATCTGGCAGGGGCTCTGCTATTTCCAGTGCTACGGCTGAGCTCTGGCAGACTTGCTTTGGCTTATCCCTCACCCCCTGCCCAGCACCAGCGATGCCAAACAGGAATGGGCAGCCAGAGCTAGTGGAGCAGGGATCTGCTGCCGGCACCGGGCTAATCCCTTACTTTCCGAGACAAAAGTGGTGAACTCATGGAATAAAATTAAAATTCTTCTTTGTGCTTTGATTTAACATTTTATCTGTATTGGAAGCAGCAGGGTAAACACGTGGGAAATGTGAAGCAAGTAACCGCTCCAGCTCAGTAGCAGGAGGAGGCAGAAGAAACACTAGGGCATCTAGGGCGAGCTCTGCGAGGCTCATTTTAAAATGTTCCCTCCGCCAACACAGATAAATATTTGAGCAAAAAATATTACAGAAAAATTCAGTTGACTCACGAAGAACAACTGTGTTAAATATAGAAAATAAATTAAATAATTAAAGGGCAAAAGAAAAGGTATTTTAGCCCTGCTTTAAGCATATTTTTCATTGCAGCCTTACATGGGGAGCCACCAAGCTGCTTTTAACTCTTGGAGTGAGTGAAGCAGGTGGCAAAGCAAGCTTTTGCCATGCTCCCAGGCCATATTTCCCCCTGTTGGGAAGTGGGGAGCAGTGGGACTGGCATGGGGAGCTCCCTCAGCCACTGCCCTGTACCCCCAGAGTACAGCACAGTCTCACCGAGGGCTCCCCATCCCTTCTCCACATCCTGATGGGGCAGCTAAAATGCAGAAACAGTAACTGCTTTTCCCAACATTGGCTCAGAAACTCTCTGTGGGATGTAAACCCACTGGGAATGATCTATAAGCCGTTAGCCCAACGGCTGGGCACTCCCAGAGCTGCAGGTATATGTGGCAGCTCTTCCAGTACAGTCCAATTCAAGCTAAAAAAAAAATTGAAAAAAAAATCCCAGCTCCAAATATACTCGAAGATCTTGGGACAGGCTGAAATTTAGGCTACAGATGTTACTGCCAGGAGTCAAGCCCTGCAATTTAAAGGTGCCCTGGCACTAACCCAGCCCAAATGCAGCTCTCATCCTCTGCTGCACTCATAAATTACACAAGGCAAAAAGAGCAAGCTCGAAGCATCTGCATGGCTTTTGAGAGCTCAGTACTGATCTCGCTTATCAAGCCTTTTACAGATCCCTAGGCAGAGTAGAGGAGCTCCTCAGACCAGCAGGGAAGCCTGAGGCTGCCCAGGAAGAGAGCCACGTAGTCCTCCACTCCCAGAAACTATTCCCCAATATTAAAGCAAGAAAAACTTGTGGAAGGCTGTGCTGGCAGGCACCTGCTGTGGCTGGGGGAACAGCAGGGCCGTCCGTCGGGCACCACTGTCCATCCCGATGGCTCTCTCCTTCCACAGCCTGCAAGATACAGTGGATAAAGGAGGCGAGCAGTAAGGTAAGAGGATAGCTAGGGAGGATATCCCAGGGAGGCGATAAGTTCAGAGCCAAGCTCTTTCATTAATGTCCCTCTCCCTTCTTCTACCAACCCCCCCAGAAAAGGTCCTTTCCTCTTTATGGAGTGACATCCTCAGAGTCTCTGCTCTAACGAGGTCAGCCTTGATGCTGGGCAACCTGGGTGGTCCACAGAGGTGAAATACTTTAAGACACATTTCTGTGTCTGTGATCAGGAGGCTGAAAACCAGCATCATCAGCTCCCTAAATAACACGCAGCGTCTGAGGCTACACCGCTGATCTCTGCAACAACCCCCTTCCTCTCAGCTACAGAAAACCTATATATAGGAAACCATACATATATGTATATGAGCTCCATATTATTTTGCCTTTTCTAAACACTCTGATAAAGCATCACAGATTCACTTTTCCTAAGCAGGAGACTAACACGCCCATGGCTAAGCAGTGTCCCCCGCCCACTGTGCCACATTCCTCTCCGTCTCTAGCCCTGGGTGCCTCCTCTTCTCTGCCAGTGCTGCTAGAAGTTGCAGAGAGGAGGATTAAATTGCTACACCAAACTAACTGAAACAAATCCAAAACATCCCCAATATTTGTCAGGCCACCCTCTTTGAATTTATCTCAGCATCAGCTTTACAGGGATGGAAGAGAGAAGTGTGTGGCCTTGGGCTGCTGGGCAACAAAAGGCACAGCCCAAGCATCAGGGACAAATTCAAGCAGGGAATAACAGGGTTGTGGTTAATGGTTCACAAACCTTTTATGAACATGCTTGCGTCTTCCTCGGTCGTGAGCAATGCACGTTGCACAGACCGGGCTCTGCATCCTTACCAGAGCTGCCAGCGCTACCAACGTCCCCTTCAAGACATCCATAATGCACTGCATTTGCAGCAGGACTGCGGGGAAGAGGCGGCAATAACAGGTGACATCAGTTGGTCCCCTCTGGGGTGTGCGAAGCATCAGGATGCCACTTTGCACCTGAAGGCATCCCCTCAGTTCCTGAGGTAGCCATATTCAATCTGAACCACCAAATTTGCCCACTCTTCCCCAGGCTGTAGAGCGACCCTTAGAAAACCTAGTAATACTGAAGGAGTTAGCCTGTTGCTTTTCCTGTCTCACTTCGACATGTGCGGCTTTGGTTTTAATTGCAAAGTCCCCACACCCTGCAAACCAAATGTAGCTGGAATTGAAACTGAAAAGTAAAACTGCCTATCAAAAAAAAATTCAAAGCACTGTACTGCCAAAACTGAGCAAAATGCACAAAGCAGCGAGCTTAAATTGGGAGGGGGGAAAAAATGGAAATTACATTAATAGCATAATTTAATTCCTAATAATGTGAGAGAGACTGGCAATGACATGGGAAGGTGAGCTATCCTCAGCCCGAGGAGACATGGCTGTTTATGAAACCATCTGGCTGCCAGCAGCTCGAACGCCACGCGAAGGTAAAGTGTAAACGGCCGCTGCATCACGTCACCGTGCCAGCTGTAGTTAGGCTAGAGCCGGGCTGGCAGCAGCCCTCTGGGCAGGGAGAGGATGCTCCGTCCTCCACCTGGTGGGGTGGGGGCGAAAAAAAAACCAACCAAAAATCATCTGCATTATGGGGAGGAGTAGCAGTCTGCGGTTTATAGGGGGTTTTATTCATTGTATGTAACTTGTTCATTTAGGAAGAGGTTTATAAATCATTGCTTTCTCAAAAGTGGGCACCAAGAAACAGCTACATGAGAATATTTCTTTGCTTTTAAGACAGCATTGCACAAAAATTATCAGATCTATTTAATGGGCTGTTGAAACAGTGTAATGCCAGCCTCTTATGTTATTCTGGTTCTTAATGATTTTTATTAAGCAAAGAGCTGGAAGGAGATCAACTTGGCATTCCTGGTCTCTGCAATTATATTCTGCTCAGACACAAGCAGGAACTATAGCTAAACAGCAACAGGTAGGATGATATTTAATGCCCACCTCTATACCTCGACATTGTCTGTTTTGAAATAGAGTCCTTGTGCCATTTACTGGCAGTGAAACTAATAGGATCCTGTAAAAATCAATCCATAAACGCACAGATGCTAAAATGAATGGTTTCCTTTCTGTTCCATTTAGGGGAGGGCTCTTTTATGGATATCTATATACTGGCATAAAAATTTCAGGAACAACTTTCCTAAGTCTTCATTAAATTCAAGGGGACTTTTGTAGAGAAGACTGCTTTAGAAGAAACTGCTATTTCACACTGCAGCTCGTTATTACCCACAAACTTAAAAGAGCGATACTCGTGAGAGCTGCCCCAACCACGCCGCGATCCCAACAGCGGGGGAAACCAAGGTTGAGGTTAGGATGGGACACCGAGCCCCATGCCCAGCACGGGAGCTATTGGACTGAAACGATGTGCCATCATCCACCAGCATCCCTGTCCTTTTGAGAGCTACTGCCACACCCACAAAACAACACTTCTGATGGGAAGACCCTGTCCAGGCTCATCCCTAGGGAGCCCAAGAAACTGGCAGTGCCAGGGTCTGCCCTGCTGTCGGTGGAGGGTTTCCAGATGGGAGAAATAAATTCATTAACTGAAACTGAGCGCTTTTGGGCAGGCCAAGGTGTACATTTCTTGATAAAATATTTAATGAACACAAATGAAAAAGAAATATTTCTTCCCCACCCTACCCGCTGTGTTAATGGCAGGGGTTGGGGGTGGGGTTTTTTTGGAGGAAGCAAAAAGACCACCTGGCCTGTTTCTCTCTTCTTAAAACAAAAGTTTATCAGAGCAGCTTTCAAACTGAGAGATTGTTCAGATTTCCGCCTCCACAAGGATATTTTTTCCAAGACCTCTTTCTTGAAAGCACCGCAATAATTCTTGCCCCAAGAGTGGGGTGGGGATTCCCAGCAAACCCCTGCATTGCTCACCGAACCAGCTTTGCAGGCTCTGGGGTCCCCCTTCTGCAGGCAGGGATACTGCCATGCAAGCCTCCCCTGGCATCATCCCACCTGACTCCAATTTCATTGGTACCGCTTGGATGCAATGACTCTGCCAGCACTGACAGCTGAAAATAGATGGGCGGAAAAGAGCCAGGTCAGGCACGCACAGTCCCCCAAAACATGTCTTTGGTCCCTCCTGATCTACAGGGGACATCAGCTCCCCGGCTTCCCTCAGCAGAGGAGGAGGAGACAGTGACCCCAGGGAGCAGCTTCACCACTGCCAGCCAGTAACACTGACATCCCTTGGATAGTCCACTGGGACTGCCCCTGGGAAAAGCCAAAAGGCAGAAAGCCACTAGCACATCACCACATCCTCTACCAGGAAAAATTTTCCATGGGACTTAACAGCTATCTCTAGTGTAAATTGGGATTAAGGGAAAAACGTATACCCAAGCCCTTTGTACATCTGCAGTGATCCGTCTTGCCTCTGGCAGCTTAACATCTCCAGAAAGATGTAGCTCTGCTGTAGGAAAAATAGCTCCTAAGTGCTCCCGGCCATGACAGATCCCGAGGCGCACAGCAGAAGTTCACAACAGCCTCCTGGCTGACAGCCATGCTCACAGAACTGAATTTCACCTTACCCTCTTTTGCCTCCTCCTCCAGCCACAGAGGCTTTTCTTCATCTCTCCTTCCTCACATTTCACTTCCAAGGTCACTGGACTACAACAGCATTGTTTTTGTTCCATACCCAACCTCAGAAAACAAATCGTTCCCAAACCATCCCACCAGACACCTTGCCTCCAACACCACCAGGAAGATGCAGATGTCCCCACACTGGTTAGCTACACATTACTCCCTTATGATGGATGCTTTCCCCCAATTTTTTGCTAGCAAGAGACCATCCCAAGTCATGAGACTTTTTTTCCTCCTCTTATAGAAGCTGTGGCTGAGGATGGCCATGCAGATGTCAAATCCTCCTGCTGCCAACCATCAAGTGCTCAACCCTGTAGAAGCCTGGCAGCCTCAAGATCCACTGGTGAAACCCCTCTCTCTCCCTGCAGATAATTTTCCATCATCCACCTTAATTTCTTCCAGCCCATGACCCATCCCAGTGAGATGCCAAAAACTCAGCAGCATACTCAAGGCAGGGGCATGCTCCTGAACTACCAACCAGTGTTATAACTTCATCAGTGTTACTAACACTTCACTTTCCCCTCCGATTTCTGCTTTTCCCCTTCTTTTAGTTAAATCAGCTAAGATTTCACTAAACTTAGCTAAGTAGCTAATTTTACAAAGCGTCCCACATTAAATCTTTCCTTGCCTCGAAGTTCCCATCTATAAAAAGAGAAACATTATCTCCAGTTCGTCTCCAGATGACAGAGGTTTAAATCACTGCCACCTGACATCTGGTTTGCAGCCCATGGGGAGCTGCCAGGCTCTGTTCAGCTCCAAGTGGATAATTACCCACCAGTAGAGGTGCCACCAACTCGGCTCCAAACACCCTTCTTCATCCCCAAAGAGCAGGCCAGGGCTGAGGGATACGGTCTGGGCAGCCCAGGGACCCAGAAACTGCTGCCACTTGCCAAAATCAGTGTAAGGCTGCAGCCTTGGGGGCTGCCAGCAGCACTTTAAAATCGAAGAAAGAAAAAAAGAAAAAAGAAATCCAGCTAAGGCAGGCAGCAAATGGAGAGGTTGCAACCTTAAGAGCTGCAGAGACATTCAAACAATAGTATCTCAGCTCAAACCTTCACCGCAGCTGTAGATGGCGAGGCTATAAATTGGCCTATGATTTAGCTCCATTTGGTGCCCTCTATTTAGTCCCACACCTCAGTACCAGCTTTCGTCCTTAGCTCTGCCATCCATTAGCTGCTGTCAGCCAGTGAGAGGGGAAGGGGGCTGCTAGCACGGCTCTCCTGCCCTTTTGGGGTACCTGCTGGGTGGGCATGGCATGCTTACATGGGAACCCCCTTTTCTTTCCCCAGCAGGTCCCATTGCAGCACCTCAAGTCATCACTAGGACCCACACTGCTGGGCCGAGGGGCCTTGGTCAAATTAGACATTTCATTTCATAGCCCATCTGTTGTTGAGTACACTATATTTTTCCCTCTTTTTTTTTTTCCTTTTTTTCCCAGGTTTGTTTTTTTTTTTTCCTTCCTGCTCCCCCTCAGTTCACATTACAGCCATCATTTATCTCTACACCACCAGCAAGCTGATTTACTGCCTTCATCAGTACAGCTCTGGCACAAGCTGCATGAAAAAGGGATGCATCAAGCCCAACACAGAATGGGGACCCAGCCATAAGAACCTGGCAGGACAGGGGGGAGAGACAGGGAAGAAAACCATCTAAAAGCAGAAAACCAAGAGCACCAACAGCACAATTTGCTTCATTCTCATTGTGGCAAACATGGGAGGACGTAGCAATGCCGGGACAGACAGACAGGTATCCTGCTGGGCATCCCTGGAAGATGGGAGTTTTGAGGCTAAGCACTCTAGGAGAGAAGGAGATTTGGGTGAGATGATCCTTTTTGCCCCCTAACAAGGCAGCAGAGAAACATGCTCCATCAGGATTGACTCAGACCATTTCTGCTAAGCACCTAGTTCGCTCTCCCTCTCCTAATGAACAGCTTGACAAGCTCAAAAATCAATGAAGTCTCGGCAAACCCTGAGCAAAGCCTCCTGCCAGAGCCCAGCCAGGCGTTGCTGCCGCACTGCTCTCTCTAACCAAAACCGACGGGGGCGTGATTAGCCGACAGGTTCGTTAATGGCCACCCCATCAGGACTCTTCTCACCAAGACCCCGTGAAAGCAAGCCATGTAAACAAGTCATCTGTGGAGCTGTCAGCCTTCTCCCTGGCAATACTGGCACAGAAAAGAGGGGCTGCTGAGGCCACTGCTGGCAACCGGCCTTGGAAAAGCCCCCAGCATGTTCCCATGGACAAGGATGTTCAGCTCAGCACCCCTCTCCCAGACACCCATGGGCCTTTCAAAGCCCCCAGCCCCACAAGTTAAATCTGAGTCTTTACAGCCAGATGCAGCATGTTTTTGGGGCCAAATGGGAAGCACCAGGACACCTCTGAAATAAGCCACCCACTTGCAATACCTGCGGTTGAGCGGGGAAGCAGGCAGAGGAGAGAGAGGACAGCCTCAGGGGACTGAGCAGGATGGGGAATAGCCCAAAGAATGCAGCAGGGTACCAAGAAACTGCTTTTGGCTCTTTTCTCTAAAATACCTGGCAGGCTGAAGCCCCCTCTGGGGCAGCTGAGGCTGCATGCAAGGGACAAGGCTTTGATGGGGAAATGGCTGTGTCCCAGCGCAAGCCAAGGAAACCCAGAAGCTGGGACAACAGCATAGGCATGGCAGGGAACGGATGCTCCCCAAACCTGATACCAGACAAGTCCCAGAGGAAAAACCAACTGGGAGCAGCCTCCCACCAGCATCCAGAGAGCTTGGGGTGGATCAGGGCCTTTTCACAATAAGCAGCTGCTGGCTTCAGTTCCAAAAGCCTCCCCACACCACCACCGTAGCACCCTGTGCCACTCCCCCATTTGCGCCACTACCAAGTATATACCAGTATATATTCACATCTACATATCTTACTCAGTTTGCTGTTTTTCCCATCCAAGTCTGAAAAGACGATGAGGAGAAACATCATGTGGTGTGTACAGCAGTGCTGCATCGTACATGTGTCCCACTCACCCTCCTGGCTCCTGACCCTCACTGTGCCTGTGCCCTGTTCTCTTAACCTCTTGGTGAGGGGCTTGTTTCCCACCTCATTTCATGGCTCTGAACCATTCCCTCTGTGTTTTGTTTGCTTAAACAGCACCGTCACTTAAGACACAGAGGAAAAAAAAAAAAAAGGAGGTGGGCAAGTGGGAGAGATTTAACTCTGCCTGTGAATCTCCTAGCTGGAGGGGCTTCACACGCTATTCAATGCAGCATCGTTGATTTAATCATCAGTGCGATGCTATTGCAAACAGCAGCAGACAGAGCCTGCAGGAGTAACGGGCTCTCTAACAGCATGGATATTAAGGGCATTTAACAGCCCTTGTAATCACGCTGTGGCTCCTTGCAAGAGCACAGCCAGGCAGCACGAGGAAAGGCACTAAACCACGCTGCCAGGTTATCAAACTTCACGGAGCTCCTTACGGCACCTGAAATCAGCCCCACTTACAGAAAAGCGAGCATTGGCTTCCCAGTACATTCTCTTGAAACCAATTCCCATGCGGCAAAAGCCCTTAAGCACATGCTGGGATAAACTGGTTGGCTTTAAAGCCTCCTTTAGTCAAAGCTGGCCCCATGCAGAATCCGGGTCCCTGTAACATGGAGTAAACATTAAGACCTTCAGCAAATTAATCTCATGTACCTGTGTTTGATGCACTGGGAAAGGATTACTGGGGGAGGAAAAGAAATCCTGAGCACGGCATGAATTTAGCTGTGCCTTGGAAATAGAGACATATCACACTTTTCAGGTCAAGCATTAGTTCATTCTCAAAGGAAAAAGATCCCCAGCTTTTCCATTCAGAAAAAAAAAGTCCTGTTATTTCAATGCAGAAATGGCCAGTTATCTATTGCAGCCTACTGTAACAAAATGCCAGCGAAGTACAGCCACTCCTGCCCTACAGACTTGAAACACAGTTTCTGGAAATAAGGAAAAAAGTGGGAATTCATTTGCTTTACCTTTCGGCTACAGTAACGGCTGCTAGTTCTACCTGAAGATCATAGAATCACAGAATGTCCTGAGTTGGAAGGGACCCACAAGGATCATTGAGCCCAACTCCTGTCCCTGCACAGGACAACCCCAAATTCACACCATGTGTCTGAGGGCGTTGTCCAAGTGCTTCTGGAATATCATCAGGCTTGGCGCCATGACTGCCTCCCTGGGGAGCCTGTTCCAGTGCTCCACCACCTTCCGGGGGAAGAACCTTTTCCTGTGATGGGGACATCATCTTAGACCGAAGCCTGCATTCAGAAAGAGAGATGCTAGCTTGGCCAGGGCCATACACTCAGCTGGTGCTAATGTCGAAACCAGTGTTAATACCAGGAGGTCTGCATCAAAAATTAGTTGATCCCAGTTGATATTTACATGCTGAAACTCGGAATTGTTTGGCTGTGAGATGGTGCAGGCAGATTTTAGCTGGACTAACACCCACATTGCCGGGTTCTCCCACCTCCCTGGTTATCTCAGCACAGCGCAGCCTGTGCACCAGAGGAAAGGGAAATAACTATCTGGTCTTTCATTCACACCTTTAATTATTCATCTTATACTGATATAAAATTAATTGAAGCAGAATAAGCTTTTATCCCAAATACGGGTGCCCACACAGAGGCATCACTGAGATTAAAAGGTGCAAATTACACTTTACTTAATGAGCTATTGCACAGGCAAACCCCTGTGCTGGACCTGAGTCCAGCTCTACCTACGGCAAGCGCCTTCATACCAGCTTCTGCCCCAGCTTTACAACTGTGGTCTAAGTACAACACTCTGGTTAAACAGCAGATGTCCAAGGGTTTGGTTAAATGGCAAAGATGTTCTGCACTTCTGGGCTGCATTTCATTTACAGAGTCAGGATTTGGCCACAACACTGGCAGTGGGACCTGATCTCTGAAGGATACAAGAAAGCACTGAGAGCAAAGAAACCCTGTTTTACAGAACACCGAGTGGGCCTATTGGGGAAGGTCGAGCACACTTCACCTCCCAGCAGCCTGTGCCCTCGAGTACCAACAGGTTGTCCTCCGGCTCCACGCATGCTAGCAGAGCTTCTGCTTGCAAAGGCGAAACTGGAGCTGATTTTCCTTCGCTGACGTTGCCTCCAGAAGAGAAGGTGTCGTCATCTCCCCAAGGCATGTGGTGTCTCTGGTGAAGAACAACATCTGAATGACCTTCCCCAGCACTCAGATGCCTATTGGAGCTCGATCCTACCTTGCAAGGTAGATTGCATTTATGTTTCACATTTGATTTTGGAAACATCATGTTTCTTGAGTGTGCAGGTGTGTCAGGAGGTCCCTGCTGAGCAGGCACATCTGTATCTCATCACCCAGTTCTCTCTTTTGCCACTTGCAAGTCCAATTTCAAATTTCAGATATTTCATTTGAAAAATGTCCCGGTGACCTCTGTTTGAGACATCCTTCCTTCTCCAAGCTTAGGGGCTGGGATTTCAAATTGGGCAGATGACCACCTCTCTAACAGGCTCAGATATTTCACTTCCCCTTGCCCCCCCAAGAACACCACTAAATCAGGCAAACTGAGGAGCCTTTGCAGAGGGTAATTTTGCACAAATACCTGACACTTCCTAAGATGGCAGCAGCTGAAGTCTCAGCAGGTTTCAGGTTGTTTGCAGGCTTGATCTTCTCACCGTTTCTAGTGCTGACCAAACCCGTCACACATCACCTCTGCAAGGGGGACATACATCCTTATTTAGCCAGGAGCCGTGCAAATACAAGTATTAGTGCTCGTGAAGCCCTTGGCCGCACAAACGTTGAGCACAACAGAAAAGTCTGCGTGCTCTGGGGTCAGCAGGGAGCAGTAAGGAATAAGACAAAAAAGTTGCTTGAAAAGGGAGCAGAGGTCATCCAGCACACTGCATGGGTACTTTTGTACATCATTACATTGGGAAGGATTCAAACTACATCTATTTCAAGGAGCTAAATTAAAGTGGTGATAGGTACGGCAGTACGCTCCACTTCATAATCTCAATCCTGGTCTTCAAACACCCAGAACAGCATTTTTCTGGGTAGTTAACTATATGGTAAAAAAAAAATGTCAGAACTCAAGAAAAAAAAGGCAAAATTATTTTCCTTCTTGCTTCCCAGAATTTCAACCCCACAGCAGAATCGCTGCTAACAGCTTCCCAAGACATGCACCATCCCTCCTACAGCAAGCTCTCCATCCACCCATCTACCCCTCCTTTGCTCCATGCCATGGCAGGAGGGCAGGGATTGCTGGTGCTGGCTGGCCCCAGGCAATGCTCATCATCTCCTCCAGTCCAGAATCAGGTCCTCCACATGCCACGACCAGCAGACCGGACCACTTGGACACTGCTGGGCTGAGCACCCGTCCCCAAGCACTGAACGGTGGTTGGTTCTTTCTTTTTTTAAGAGATCTAAACCAGAGATCTTCCTGTGGGATGGGAGGGCAGGATGGGAGGGTGCTTCATGAAGCATTTCGCAGTACCACGAGGAGAACACCATATGCAGCCTACACGCCATACACAGTTTAACTCTGAGCGTTATATGGATTTTCATCCGTTTTGATCACAGTCACAGGAGCAGATGGCTGGTTAATGCATGTTTGAGTCTCTCTCTCTCCAAATTACACCGTGTTATCATGCCGGGAAAATGCAACGGGAATTATAAACGCCACGGCTCTTCCCCGCTCCCTCCCCATCCAGCTCCACTCTTGCCAGACGGCAGGACCGTGCAACACGACAGCTTCCCTCCCAGCTCGGCTCCCAAACACCAGCTCCAGCAGCCACCGCCCCCCCTGCCCCGCATCTTCCCACTGCCAAAACCATCTACCTTCCCCAACTGGACCCAGAGTTCTGCATTTTGGCTGGGTAAGGGGCTGCAATCCCAAACATCCCTGAGGCAGATCTCAAAGGATATTAGAGAGCCTTATTCCATCCTGAAGGACCTCAAATCATCTCACCACGTAGTAGAAAAGATTACCCTGACTCAGAAGAATTCTTTAAAAAAAAAAAATTTAGAAAATCAATGTTTAATAAAAATAACTGACCCAAGCCATTGAAAATGAGCTACTGTCACCTGTAACTCCTCCCTCCCATCTTTTCTCCATTTCATCTAATGACAAACAACTAAAAATTCAATGCACAAGACATAAAAGCTGTGCACGAACTCTCCCCGACCCAGGGGGGCTGCAACTGAGGCCCGCGCCACTGAACATACTCGCATCTTATTTGCAAGCCGCATGCCTCCATAATGTGTTATGAGGTGTGTTTGTAACCAGCGGATGCAGGCAGTGGTCCTTGAGGAGGCAATGGTGTGTGTCTAAATGCAGGCAAAGCTATTTAGAAACCCAGGACAAAGCAGCCTTGCTCTCCTTGCTTGGGCCAAATTACATCCTTTGGACTTATTACTTCAGTGCTTTCAAAAAAAAAAAAAAGAAAGAAAGAAAGAATAATCCGTCTCAATTTCCTTGGCTCTGCAAACCTTATTTAGACAATAGACGGTGATTTCAGAGCTCGTTTGTTTTTGCACCACACGAGCCCTGTTCTCCTTGTATCACTTTCCAATCAGGTTTATTGTTGGCATTTCCACTAGAAAACCAAGAAGGGGGAAAGGCTAAAACCCTCAGTCACACTTGAGATGGAGGAGAAAAAAATAAAATAATAAAAAATAAAATAATGATCTATCTTTCCCTGATCTCTCAGCCTGATCTGAAAATGAACCTGTTTTGCTTCTGAATCAATTCTCTCCTGGCACCACGCTTCCTGTGGTCCTTTCTGAGATGAGATGCAATCATTAGCTCACTTGCTCCTCCAAATAATATCACAAAGCCGGAGCTCAAGCTGCTTTACAGTAATTCATCACTTATTTCTGCCTATGTGCAGCAAGGCAGGGTTTGGCAGGGGACACAAGGCCCACCCCAACAGCACTGTGGGTGCCACCGCCAATGCCTCCATGTCCTGTCTGTGGGGTCAGTCCCCATGCAAGGAGAAAAACCCCACAGAGAAATGAAACTGGCACACTGCCTCTTCCCAAAACACTTCTCCGTGACGCGCAAAGGACCGCCGCACCTCCCTCACTCCTTCAGGGCTGTAGTAAGGGTTAATTAAGGCTTATGAGGAGCTTCCAAACAGAAAGACTGAAGGCAATTTATTAGTACTACTAATGCCGCCTCCATAAACAAAGCGGTGAACTCCTGGCGAACCTGTCACCACTGATCATACTCCGAAGGCATATGTTAACAACGACACATCCTCCTCCTCCCAGCACCTGTGCCATGGGAACCCAGAGTCCCAGCCCACCCAGGACTCCCAACACCCATCCCACAGTGGGGGCCTTCCCAGGGTACCTTATAGACTGATCCAGCCCAACCTAGGGCCACTCTCCCCACCAGAGCAGTGGCTATACGGGAAAACCTATATCTAGGCAGCCCACCTTCCTGGGCTCCTATGGTAATACACAGGAAGAGTGGAGCAATGCTGATTTAGACGAGCAGAAGATGGGGCTCAAGATCTCCTCCTTGGCTCACTCTTCCCATAATGCTGACTCCTGCTGAGATTTTGGAACCAAAAAGGGGAAAGAGGGTGGGAAATCAATTTAACTGCAGCTTAGTAAGCAACTGTGCTAAGTGTCGCTGGCCAAATCTGAACATTTTACTATGAAGGAAAGGGGGGGAAAATGGCTTTGTCATTGCATGGGAAAGTGGATTGAGAGCAACACCCCCCCCCCCCCCCCGTCATCTGCTCCTCATCCCTTCCTTCTTTAAACAGGAGGAAACCAGCAAAAAACACACAGCTAACACCAGCAATCTCCTGCTCAGACTACTCCAATTAATAGTCAATCCACTGCACCCTTTGTCATTAGGCTACATATAATTACCCCTTCACACAAATGTCTTTCTTAAACAGATCCTACTTTTGCTTTCTCTGCAGATACATTCCCCGTAATTGGTTTTATTGCACCAAATGCTGGGCTGCCCTCATGGAAGGGAATGCTTATAACTGTGTTTCTTTCTCCCAGCTGCAGTAGGTTACTTTTGCTTTTCCACAGCTTCTTGCAAGCTTGCTTTTTCCACTGGCAAAGACTATAGCACCCAGAAGTACCAAACTGGCATCCCATAGGCTGAGCGCACTGAATATGCATGTCTGCGGATCCAAGAAAAACACTCGGCTCAAACCCCCATATTCAGCTACCCGGGAATTCACCAGCCTGGGACAATAATGCTACACCCGCATTTATATGGGCTTATAAGATGATGCTATTTGCAAGGCTGCTGCTCTGAGCACTGCCCTTTCCCACATCTGTGCTTGCCCAGCTTGTGCCTGCTAAACCACAACAGTCGGGCACAGTGTACCTAGCATGCTCTGCCCCAGTCTCTATGCCTAAAACCAACCTTTCAGCTTCAGGAAGGAAAGAACAACTAGTCCTGGTACCATAAAATGCTCCACAGACCTGCCTTCCCCAGGCACAGCCATTTGTAGCCCTACCCTGAAGCCATCCCATGTGCCAAGTCCCCCTGCCCACAGGAAGGCATGGATCACACTGCAGAGCCAGGGTCAAGAGATATCTCGGCAGAGCAAGAAGTAGCAAGCCCAGCCAAGACAGGCCCTAGGCCACAGGCACATCAAAATAAATGAGGATGATGTTCTCTTATCGCGGAAAGGAAGAGCAAGGAGAAGACAACAGCCTGGGGTTTCAAGTAAATAAGCCACCCTTGTACATATCTGAGGTGGTGAAAGGATAAAACATCTTCCCTGATAGTCAGCATCTTTCTCACGAGTGGAGACACTTCACAACATATGAGCTGTGTCTATGATGCCTCGGCATCCAGACACAGAGCAGATTTCAGAGACCTCCCTGCTCAAAAGCAGGATTTTCTTTTGTCAGGCCCATCACTAAGTGTCACCAAGGGCTCGGGGCCACGAGCCAGAGCTGAGCCCTCATGACAACCCAGCTGCAGGGACTTGGGCCCTTCCCTGTCACCTACCGAGGGGACACCAACATGACATGCCATGCTACACCAGCCACCACGGGACGCTGCAGCCCGGAGCGATCCCGCTGGCAGCATGTAGGTGCTCTGCAGGGACCTTGCCAGGAGAAGCAGATTACAAGAGAGACCATGACGCTCCTGGGCCCAGCTTACCCCGGGAGCACCACCACCTCTGACACCCCTTTGGAGCACAGCAGCTGGGATTTTCCAGCTCTTTCTACCCTTCCAGAGCAGAATAAAAAGTATTTTTCCTCTTCTGGTACTCAACACTTTTTGTCAACAAGACATGTATCAGCTGCATAGAAATATATTTAGCATCTTACTAGCAAAGAAGCATAATCCTTGCACCCTCTCTCTTTCTCCCTGATTTTTTTTTTTTTAAGCACCAAGCTAGGAAAGACACCTGGACATCTTGACACTCACTGTTTTGCAAAGCAAACAGGTCTTGCTCAATCAATATTTATGCCCCCATCAGTCACAGATGCAACACAGAGCTCTACCGGAATATAATGGGAGTAAAATTCATTCATTGCAATTACCAGTGAAAAGTTAACAGGGTTTTTTCATTGACTGCCAGTGTTTCACAGGTATTTTGGAGAGCACTCTGATCTGTAGTCACTAGATTAATTAAACGAGACATACAAGGCAGGCTGTTTGTCTGTGGCTGGTTTAGCAGCCAAGGTGACTGGGTGCCGACTTTGGCAGGACTTCTCATCTTGCTCCTGCTCTACAAGGACACAGGCATTTGTACAAGGAGGTGGCCGTGCCGAGAAAACCGCTTTCCCAAGTCCAACAGAAGGAAGGCAGGTGCCTGAGAAATGGCACCCATTGATGCACCAGACCTGCCCCGTCTGGTCCCACAGACAAGGACAGCTTGGGCATGACTTTCTGCTTTGTATTTCCACATCCATCACTAATATCCAGTGATCCACTAATATCCACTAATCCAGACAGCGAATGGATTTCACCCCATCTCCCACACCATTGAAGCTTTGGACATCCTAGAAATCCTGGGTTTGCTCTTAAGATTTCAGGGTGGGATTTCACCAGCAAAGCACAACAGAAGTTTTCTCGTCTCTCCTATCCTGGACCTACCCATGCCCCCAGCCAGCGTAAGCATCCATGCTATTAAATGTTCTGTCTTTTTGTTCCTGTCAGCTTTGGCACTTCAATCCCTTAATTGTTAAGATCTGAATTTTTGCAGGATACACAGTTATTTTAATCTGTTAAGTGGCTCTGCTGTTATAAAACTGACAGGAATTTAATATCTGGAAACTGTCAGCTGAGCTCCAGGTGCTGGGGCTTTCTAGATGGCAGTGATACAGAAGGAAGCTCAGGCTGGTGCGAGGCACACAGGCGCAAAGCTGGCAAGCGTCCCTTTGCATTGAGGTCTGATCCTGCAGGGTTCTGAGCACCCCAGAGCACTCTGAGCAGGCAGTGAGTGTTCTGAGCATCTCATCATCTCCCAGGAGCCACCCCCAGCTGCATTTGAACACACTCAGAGCTGTTGCATTGCGAATGCTAGTACAAGTATATCACGTCACTCTTTTTAATAAAATGAACTTTTCCTCCATAGCTTTTCTCCCGCAATCCAGCCCACAATGGACCCACTTTCCCTCCAGAGGCTGCCAGCTGTGCTTCAGCCATATTTCAGAGGGAGCAAACTGGCATGCAGGAAGGAATGAAGAGAAATAAAAGCTCCAAACCCAACAGCAAAGTCTTCCTGCCCCTCCTGCACGCACTGCTGGCCCAGAGCACCAGAACCCCCCAAGAGCCTCTCAATGCAGCTGGGCTCTTCTATACAGCCAGCTCCCCGCTTTGGCCTGCTATGGATTCACCAGGTGGAGGGGATGAGACAACCAAGGGGCTGTCACCTACCCCTCTCTTTCTCCCTCCTTAGCATCCCCGGCACAGGGCACAAGAACGAGCCAGGGGAGCCAGCACACTCACGAAACATCCCCACAGAGCCAGCTATGCTTACTCCTCACAAATCAGTTTGGGAATTTGCTTGTAATTAGTCCTGCGTATCAGTTCCCCTCATTATTTCTCAATGTAATTAAGTTATTAATTTATATGTTGTTCCCCCCCTCCCAAAGTAAAGGGCCAGATCAGAGGGAGGCAGGGGAGATGCTCGGTCGTAGCGCGAGGCCGTGAGCCCAAATTACCCAAGCACATGCCAAGCCCCAAACCACCTCCCTATGCAACTTCAGGTGGGTCACAGCAGCCTGATTTGCCAAGAAGGTTGAGTGACTCCTGTTCCTCTGGAGTCAACAAGAGCCAGGAGGATACAAAGTTCAATTAACCTCTCCGGGTCCCAGTTTATCCAGCCAGAAAACTGCCCGGGCAGTGAGACAGGCTGGAACTAATTAATGCTTGCAAAGTATTTCAGAACCCTTTGCCGAAAGGCACAGAGGGCAGGAGGCATCCATGAGTCCCAGCTGATCCGTAACCCCAAGCAGCCCCATGTCCTTACACCCTCATCCATCAGACTCTGCTTTACTGCAGGCTGAGCCCCCAGCTGCTAACCAGGCACCCGGCCGGGCCATGCGGGTAATGCACCCTGGCAGAGGCAGGCACGCCGCTATGGCTCCCTTCTCAGCCAATTTATAGGACTTTATAAAGGGCAGAAAAAGGGCAAGCACAAGTTTTGCTTATTGAGCTAACAGGGCTTGATCTGCCCTTTGAAAAAGAAAAAAAAACCCAAACACCAAGCAACAGCAGCAATAACAGCACCAGAGGGACAGGGGAGCTTGTCCCTGGAGCAACTTCACAGTCCTGAATGAAGCAAGTTACCTTCTTCTACATGTCACCAGCCCTGCAAGGTTACTACACCCCACAGCCCCAAAGGGGTCCCACACCCTAAAATCCAGCCTCGGCCTGCTCCGGCAGCCCGGGCATGTACCGCCAGCGGCGGGGAGGAGGAGAGAAAAGAGGCAACAGGGACTGACGGGAGCAAGGGCTGGCAAGAAGGGGAGCCCTTGAGCCTGCCCACCACTGGGCAGCCATGAGAGATCCACAAAGACAGGATTAGAGGCAAAAGGTGGGGGGGGGAGAAAGAGGAGGTGAAGCCAAGTTAATTACAACAGCCGGCTGCGCCTACCTCTTCAGGCACAAGTAGCTCAGGAAAGCTCAGGTATCGCTGCCAGACCTGCCCCAAACGCCTGCTTCTGCCAGGGCTGCGAGAGGCCAAGCCAGCAGCGTGTTTTGGGGGTAGGCAGGACTCAAAGACCGTGGCAGAGCCCTCACTCCAAGTACCTACTCCTTGGAAACCTTGCCAACCCCAACACAGGGTTCTCCAGCTGCAGGAAAAACATTGCAAGCCTTCCTTCAGGAAGCGGAGCACCGGATCTGGCACAGGATTTGGGGTAAAGGGCGAGGCGGGGTGCAGACCAAAATAGCAGCAATGGATGGGCAAGCCCTCCATGAGAAGCAGCTCTGCCACTGGCCCTTGGCAAGCCACCAAGGTGCCATGGCTGGCCATTGAGCTTGGGCACCACGGCCTTCTGGCATCGGACGCATGCCGTGAGCCCTGCCGGGAGACAGGCGTGGGCAGGAGGAGGCATTACCAGCTGAAGCCTAACTAGAAGGGTCTAAAGGTTAAATCCACATGAGGCATGATATATGGTGTGCATATGGCTGCAGAATTAAAGCTCGACTGAGAGAGAAAGCAGAAGGGGGTGGGGGGTGGGGGGTGGTTAAAAAAAACCCCACGTCAGAAAATGCTGCCAGGAAACCTGATGTGGATTTGCTCCATTTCTCCACCGTAGCTGTGCTACAAAGTTTGCACTGCCATTAGCAACCTACTACCTCCAGTTTCCTAAGGAATTTGAGAGGACAACTCTAACTGCTCAAGTTTTCATCATTGGCAGACAGTCCCCCTGGCCAGGGGAATGGGGCACGCTGCCAGGCTCCTCTCTGGACTGCAGCATCTCTGCCTCTGGTACCCAAGTCAGCTCTGCAGCCATTCAGAGGGGTTAACTGAAGTGACACCACGCCTCTGCGCTCACAACAAGCTTATAATTCATACTGCTCAAAAACAGTTTCCAAAGCCAAAAAAAATGTAATGCATTAAAAAAAGAAAAAAAGAAAGAAACTGCACTCTATGGATCTCAAGGGGATGCAACTGTTTTGATGGAAAATTCAGAGGAAATGAAGGAGAGGCAATTTTAGCAGTCAAATTGCTGGAGTTATGGCAACTTGGCAGTTGCAGCTTCGAAACTCAGGGCCTGATGCTGTGTGAAGGGTGAAGTTCACTTCGCCAGCTGGAGGAACCCAGCCTGGCCCCTACCAGCACTCCCCACCTCAGGGTGGGGGGAGCCTTGAATGGCAGCAGAGAAACAGAACGGGCCACAAAATGAAGCAGCAATTCAGCTGCAGGTAGTGTCAAGCGAGAAGCAAGCTTCATTTCAAGAATACAGGAGCTCACGTCAAAAAGGGGAGGTCTCGTTTTCCAATTTTTAGGAACGCAGTTCCGAGAGGAACCTATTGACACCAAAGCATAGTTACGGTTAAGAAAGCGCTTGTCTTCCAACTCTGTTTTCAGTGACTTACTACCTTCCTCTGCTAAAATAAATAAATAAACGTATATATAATTATTTATTTTGAGGCCTGAAATTGCATGGATTTGTTCCCGTCTGCCAGGACTGAAAGATTTCTGAAAGCCTGAAAAAACCTCCTCAATCATTTTAATTTAAAAAACATGGAAAACCAATAATTCCTCAGGATGAAAAAAAATCAAAGTAAGCTTTATGAGTTCTGACTTTTTTTTTTCCAATCAGGTCGTTAATTCACAGTTGCAGAGGCGACACATCTACGAGACTGTGTGAAGACATGGCCAACACATATAGCTGCTGTAAGTCATGGGCTAAACGCTCAGTTCGGTGCCACTGATGCAAGGGCTGAGGGCTTCGCACCCTTCCTCTGCTGCAATGACCCTTAATCTCAGCAGATTTTCAGGACCTGAGCACTAACCCCGATTATTTATTCACTATTTACAGCAGCATAACTAAGAGCAGCATCTAATCTGTGACCTTTGGAAAGTTAACCCTCGGCTAAACTCAGGCCGCTCTCGGCAGTTAGAGAGGAGAGGACACGGGACCTTGCTGAAAGGAAGCAAGCTGCTCGCAGCTGCCTGCTTTTCGCAGCGTCTGGGCAGCGAAACTCCTCTGTTTCACTCCCTGTGTCCAAGTGGGATGCTCCTCGCATCTCTCCCGCGCTGCCACTCCGGGGACTCAAACACGTCGCAGAGACACGCGATTGCAAACGCACCCTTCTTCCACCCGGGCCGAGGCTTACGGGGCAGCACTCCTACCCTCACCCTGTCTTCAAACAAAACCAGTAATCGAAAGCCCCAGTAATTCACCCGGGCTGGTACCCGCAGCTCTGCCAGCCGATGCGCCCCAACCACGCACCACCGAAACGCTCTCCGACTGCTCCCCTCCCCTTTCGGCCAGGACACAGGATCGAGCCCTTCCCGCTTAGGAGAGGGCTCAGAAACGCTGGGTGACCCACGGGAGGGGGGGGGGAAAGGAGTCACCCGTCCCCCCACGAGCGACACGAAGCACTCGCTTTGTTTTGCTGGGGCGCAGCCGCCCCTTCCTTACCTCCGCCGTGCGCCCCTCGGCTCCCGCCGCCTCCAACTTCTTCCTCGCGCCGAAGAAGAAGAGGAGGAGGGCGGCGAGCCAGAGCACCCCCAGCAGAGACAGCGCCAGCCGCCGCGTCGGCCGCCTCATCCTCGGGAGGGGTGGGAAAAGTCCGGCTGGGGAGCGGGGAGGGGACGAAGGTCCGGGAAGGGGTTGGGGGGGGGAGGGCGGTGGGCGCCTGCGGGAGCGGGGCTAGGCGGGGAGGAGGGTCTCACCCGCCCGCCTCGGAGCCGGCGATGCGAGTCCTGGGCTGTGCATGCTCTGCAGGGGAGGGGAGGGGAGGAGGAGGCAGAGGAGGAGGCGCCGGGGGGGGGGGGTGCTGGAGCCAGTGCCGATCGCCGAGGGAAGGTGCTGCGCGGGGGCACCCCGGGCCCGGCGGAGGAGCTGTGGGCGGGGGGGACGCGCCGCTGCCCGCACCCCACCTGGGGGGATACGGCCACCCGGGGATGGGGACACCGACCGCACCGGGTGGGGGGGGAGCGCAACCGGGGACGCCCACCTCTCTCCCCTCCCACGAACCGTGCGTGGGTCCAAGCCACTTCCCAGCGCCCCGGGGCCGAACGCGAAAGGATGCGGGGGGGCCGGGCAGCACCGCCGCCAAGTTGGCCCGGGCCGGTCCCGGTCCCGGGGCGGGAGGAGGCCACCGCTCGACAACACACAGAGGAGGCTCAGACATGACGGAAAGATTAATTTATCCAATTGAAACAGCAGGGGGAATTCAGGTAGGTGGAATTTAATTACTGGATTTGGAAGAGAAGATATGAGTCTCCAGAGCTGTCAAGAGCACTTAAAAAATAAAATCATAATCATCGGCTGTTGGTACGCCGGCAGCAGCTCGGTGCCCAGCTGTGGTCCTGGGGGCATGGTCCTCAGCCCTCATCCCTGTCCTGTGGGGTGTTCCCTGCTGGCTCCATGCACAGCCCGCACAGGGCAGCTGAAGTGGGAATACAGACATTGCTGGGGTGGGGGGAAATCAACAGAGCAGGACTCCAGAAAAGAGCTGCCTCACCCAGCTGCCCCTGCTCACCTGCCTGACTTGCTGCTCTTCCGATCCTGCCACTGACAAGTATTGCACAAGCTGAGCAATCCCTTACAGAAGACATTAGAGAATAAATTAAGTATTGGAGCAGATGCAAGTCATTCACGTTAGTACAAAAACTATAGAACAAACCCCATAAAAACAGGAATCCATGCATAAAGTAACATATGGAATGAATTGAAGATAAGATGTCAAACACTGGAAAGTCCGAGGCACATGTTGTAAACAACCTCTCCTATGCATTTCCCACACGCTCCTCCTGGTTTTATTATTTCCTGCAGTTGTTTTCTGTCACTTGCTAATTTATCATTTGTGATATTCATCCTCTGTCCTCCTCTGATTTATTTCCAGGGCTCTGTAAGCCCTTCTCCCCTAACATAATCCGTGCCTCTCAGGCCCAACATTCACAGAAAGATGCCCAGATAAAAATTTCATTAGCATCCACAAAAAGGGACATTTCTCTTTCTTTGTTTTAAGGCCGTCTGACTTTGAAATGCCTTTATCAGAACAATGAAATCCAGGTCCAGCAGGCAGGCTTAGGTTGAACTTTGTTTTACAACAACGGCAGTGGTGCAGCCAAGTGGGAGCAGAACTAACTGGGTGGGAAGAGAGTGGAAAGACCTTGTGCCCTGGTGAGCCACCAGCCCAACATCACATAGGAAGCCAGCACCAGCCTGAAAATGCCATTTCTTCCCATGGTGTGCATCACTTGTCACACCAATTAACCTTCCTCAGCTGCATTCTCAGCCAGGGTAGCTGGACCACCACGCTCTGGCTCTGCCACTATGAGACATCTCTACCCAGCCTAGAGAGAACCTGCAAGCAGATGCAGGTAGTACTCTCCTCCCCAAACTGTTGTTTTATGCTTTCTCCTGAAGGGTAAGGTGAAGCACCTGAGCAACTTTCAGCAGCTGAGGCATATCAATGGTGGCTTTTCACATGGCTTATACTTGTGTTCTTACCTCATGCCCACCCCAGCTATTGGCACCGGCTGGTTACTGCCTCCCTCTAACCCCTTCAGAGCAGAAATGGCTTTCTGACTAAAAAGATCATGTTGCCATGAGTAGAAAGTAGCTGCTGGTGTTTTCCTGGCTGGGACGAAGCATCCTTGGTCACTGTAACGCAATGTTCCCCCAACACGTTTGCAAAGGGTGCTGAGCATTTCCTACCAGACCTCGCTCCATGGCAGGCGAGCTTTTCCAGATAAAAGCACTTGGGTGTTATCATTCAAAGCTGGATTAAAAAAATTCATCTTTTTGTAGGTCAGACTTTCAGTGGAAGTTATTACAAAATATAGGGGGGAAATACAGAAAATATCAGGGACGTACATTACAAATTAGATTACAGGTAAGGTAATAAATAGGGCAGACCTGATGAAAATGCAATCAGATAATGCTATCTTATTACCTTGAGAAACAACTCCCTCTGCTGAGGGAAAGTTTTATTGGCAGGGCTTGGTGCTGTGATGAATAACTGCTATGCCTGGCCGAGATAATGGGCAAAGGCCCGACTCTGTCACTGTTACACCAGCAAGGAGGGTGACACCACCACTGCCATGGTGACACTGTACAAATCTGTGCCTGCTGGAGCCCTGTGGCTGCTCTGTGCAGGGGACCCATGATGAGACAGGAAATTTGAGGTGCTCTAGCAATGCATATGATCTCCAAGAAAGTCTGTTCCGCCTGACCACGTGCATGTATGCCGGGACAGATAATATATCAAGCAGATGATAGTCACAGCTATTTAAACAAGAATCAGGCAAGACTACAAATCTCTCTAGGTTCAGAGTTGTTTGAAGTCAGACTTTCCGAGACTTGTATAAAAATTCTACTGCAGTTCCATTAAAACCATAGCAGCAAAAAAATCTTCTGTTGTATTATTGATAACCATATGTTCTCCATTTTTCTAATTTTTCATCTGCTGATCGCAGGTGCTTTGCAAATTGGGTCCATAATGTACTACCCGTTTCCAAGAGAGCAAAACTTAAGGCCAGCAGTACAGCCAAAGACAGGAAAACATCTAAGAAACAGGTATTTAACATTTGTTGGTATCAGCATTGCAAAGTTGATGAAAAATGATTGCTTCATGAGAGCAAAAATAAGACATCATTTCTGAGTGGAATGGGGACTCTTCACAATTGCAGCCTGAGGCGATAGCCCTTTGAGGTCCTGCCTTTAAGGAAACGCTGGTAGGGAAAAGTAGCTCTCCTTGCTATTTCAAGAGCATCTGCGAAGCACAGCAAGAGCATTTCCAAAGGAATTTCATCTCACCAGGTCTACAAAAGCTGGGCACTGCTTCAGTACAGTTTGTACTAGGACTGCTCCTGGGTTTGAGTTCGGTTCACATCCAAGATCCCATCCACAGAGAAAAAACATATTTCTTTTCCAAGAATCTTGTGGTTTGTTCCTGGAAGTTTGAAAGGAGGACAAACAGATACCCTTAAAAAATTATCTGAGGAAAGGATCAAAATCTACCCCTGACTCAGGATTCTGGGAAGTCTCAGCTGAACATCACAGGTTATTTTAACTTAGAGGAACCCCACTGAGCTCTGGCTGAAAAGGGGCTTCTAGGACACAGAGCCCCACCTGGTGTAGTCCATCCTTTGGGACAGCCCAGCTCTCACTGCTGTTTATGGCAGCACAGCTGCTCCACAAAGAAGCACTTCTTGTGGTAGCAGATTTATCAGAAAGAAGGTTTGTTTGCAAAAATAAGAGACAGGCATTTGAAAGGGTCAGCATGGTAATGTGTGGTTACACGGGGAGATGGATTTAGTTCAGTGGTCAGCAGTACCCTTGTGGCCCTGCTCCAGGCTCGGGGAAAGAAGCTCATACAGAGGCTTCTCTCCCACCCCTGGAAGAGGGTGTGCTACACTTGGTGAATTTAACCACGCTGAGGACAGGACCAGGAAGGAGTGAGAGCACATCAAGCTGCTCCCACATAGCTACTTTGGCAAGTGCTGAGCATTGGCATGTTTCACAACAAGCCCAGCTGTCCCTCTTCACCCAGCAGCCAAGGTGCCAGCCTGGGTGCAGGGCCTCCAGGAGAGCAAGCCAACACATGCCCATGCCCAGGCACCACCCCGACAGCCCCAACCTGCTCCCAGGGGATGACTCAGAAACCATTTGCTACTTCTCTAGGGGTGGAGCTGTGCTTCGAATGCAGTCATGTCAGTGACTC